>NC_090437.1:1269993266-1271243266 GCF_031143425.1 Pleurodeles waltl
ATGTTCGAAGAGATGTATCAAAGTATGAGGTGTATCAGAGAGCCAAGTATGAAGTGAGATTTGCTCATTTCTGAAAAATTATCCGCATAGCCATAGGTAGGTATAGGGTGTCAGAGGTCAGTGATAAGCTCAGTAATAGCTCCAGGTTATGTTGCTGCTTGAAGGTGTAGTGATGTGCCTAAATGCCTAAAGTCAAGGAAGAAGGGCAATCCTCTGTTTGACTTTGGGAGGACTCTATTTTTGATGAAGTTTATGGGCAGACATGTATTATCAGTATTACTCCTAACTATTAACATATTGTAATGAGCAATTTTATACCTTGTCTCTCTCTGATCAGACACTCTATTGGCAAATACCTGATTGGTAAGAGCCAAGATCTGAAAAGACAAAAAACATAATCGAATTTGACCTTCCATTTAGATCCTGGATGCGAGGCAGCAGCAAGCAGCGATATAACGTTTACTGCTACTATAGTTCTTGTTGAGTAGGCATGGTGAGACGCGAGGCAGCAGCGAGCAGCAAGCAAGAGGACCAGAGCAACGAGGTTGGCAAGACTCAAGGTGCTGCAGACATCTAAGAGGTTTTGATGGGCCTGTGGCCCAAAGCATCTGAAAAGCTGCACGAACACTGGACTCCCAGGAGGTAGGAGACAGGCCTTGTGATCTTGCAGCCGTGACCTCCGCAACCATTGGTTAGCCCGCATTCTGCATCCACCGTAGCTTGGCAGCTCCCGGCAGCTCCCAGCTGCCCCCTTCGATCATCTTGTGCCGCATAGCCTGCCCAATGAAGCAACCAGGAAGTGACATGGAAGCAGCACTGAGGCTGGGCACACCGATTGTTCCATTCCAGGATTCCTGGCCTGCAGGCTGTAGGATGGTGCTAAACATCATTAGGGCATCTGCAATAAGGATGTGGGGCAGGTGCCATGGGAGCAGTCACACTAAGCAGTGGTGCAGCTTGTGGGCCTGTGCCCCCCTTGAAGCTCTGCTCTGTTCAGCTAATGTTGCTGCTTCTACAACTCCCCTCAACATGACCAGTCCCCAGTCCTCTGAGAACTTCATACACCAGAGTCCATTTGCAACCACCATGGCTGTCTTTTGTGCCAAAATTTGAGGAACCAGCTCTCCCACGGAAGTAGTGACAATCAGATCAACTAAGTGCAATTGGGAGAAGGGTGGATGTGCTGAGCGGCATGCTTGAGCTTAGCTGGGACTTGGACAAAGTGATTGTGGCTGATAAACGGTGCAGGGGAGTAACCTGTAGCGACATTGGATGCTACCAGGCATGCACACTACTGAATCACCGTTGAATGACCCTGTTAGCACTTTCACAGATACTTTGCCACCCTGTCACTGACATCTCAGCCCTGGTGAGTTTGGTGTCACTGAACATAACAGACAAGCATTTTCTACGCCAGCCCTCTCTGACCTCAGGTTCCCAACAGGCTCCTGTAAAAAGTTTCCAGGTTGGGCTTCAATGACGTTGGGAAGGTTAGAGGGCTGATCCTCATAAGGACTGCCAGGAAAAGATGCACATGGCCAACCACCCAAACAACAAATCCAGCCATGACCAGAGAGAACCATCTGGCCCTTACCGACATAGCCTACACCTGCATACACCTTAAAGGAAATGACCTACAGTTTTCAGCCAAAAATATACACAAATTTTAGCTTTTTGAAGGAATCTGGATCCGTTCTCTATTCCAACAATGAGGGGCTGACCGGGCTGCTGACACTGCTACAACCGGAGGTCATTGCTTATACCTCTGAGGGGTCTCCTGTCACTCAGATGGTTAATCTGGTTTCCCATTGCAAGGACTGTGAGAAGGGGCAGCTAAGTTAGCATCAGTTGGATCCCCTCCAGCCATAATGACCTGAGCGATCAGATGAGTCCCTGCACAAAGATGATGGAAATTCCAAAGAAAACATGGCAGGAATCATAGACCCAGGCTGCGAGGGGTCCCCAAGCATCAGTCCTCTTGTTCAGCAGACCTCAGAGCTAGCGGCAGGAAGCTTATCTAACCATACCAACTCCATTGTGGGCAACAGAAGCAAAATGCCAGGCCCTGCCCCGCACAACTCACAGGGCACAGCAGACAACAGAAGCAACCAATCAAGGGGAAATTACATGTTCACTCCACCGCCAACGGACATTGAGCCCATCCACGGTCTAGAGGCCAATGTTAAGCGAGAACATCTTGGATGAGACCCAGGTGACAAACAACAACATCTCTTACCTCACAGTACAGGAATGGGAGGAGATGCTAGTCTTGTAAGCCCAGGGCTCAGCCTTCCACAGGCAGCATTCATCAGCAAAGCTAAAGCAGGGCCTGAAGAAGAGCAGCAGGCAGACAGCATCTGGACATTCCTTTTAAACATCATGCAGTTATCAGTGGATGCCCTACAATACCAGTCCAGCAAAATGGACATCCAGCTATCATTACTTAATACTCTAGGAGCCTTTTTCACCGGCATTGACGAAAAACTAGGCAATCTAAATAACCTTATTAAACAAAACAAGTCTGACTCCCAATTGCTACAAGCAAGCTGCACCTGCGCCCCAGTTCTGAATAAACTATCCTCCCTTCACAATAAGCTCAGTGATCTACTTTCAGATTTAAAACAAACCAGCAAACCTGCAACAGGAGTGCAGTCACAGCTTTCTGTTTCCATCTTGGAGGCTCAATGCAAATCAACATGCATAACACTTCCATTAAGGTTAATCCAGATCAAAACATCATCAACACATCCGAAGGGCCTAAGAATTCATCACCAAATGAGCAGGTGAAATTTTAGATAAGTCAGAACTTAACTTGCCAAACATTCCCAAGGCGTCAGGGCAGCCCAGAAATGCTCAGGCTCAATGGAAGCAATGAAGGAAAGGCTGAAATGAAAAATAAAAAAATGATACCACCAACTGCCTTGGGGAATACCATATATGTACTACAGCAAAAAGTTCCTGCGAGAACAGAGACCCTGAAACATCACCCCAACTACAAGCTACACCAGCAGCTTGCAAGCAGTGTGGAGAAGAAGCAGTAGTTGGCAGCTCTAAGCAATGGGACGGAGTCACTGCTGATGCCCTGAAAGAACAAACGACAGGCAAAGTAGCAGATGTTAGACACTTCATTGGCTTCAGTGACACGTTTCATCGTTTAGAAGATGCAAGCATCTTTCCACAAAGTACAGAAGCACAACAGTCTGTCGTCTCACAGGACACAAACACTGGGGCTAACCTCACAGTCAGGGGACTACCTAGTATCCCATTAGGAAGCAGTCTAGTGGGAAACCCTTTATGAACATTAGGGGTTATAAGACACAAGAAGGGTCCAATGCAGAATAAGAGCATACTCAGCTAGTAGCCGCCAATCGCATTGTGCCAGCTGAAAACCTTCTTGCCTTAAGAAGTATCATGCCCAACATGCAAGAGGCTCCTTACAAAGGGTACAACATCCTCGCAGGACTCAATTTGATTCTGACCATCAGCCAGATACAAATAACATAACATTCTTTCCAGAATATAAATCTAAAGGCAAATGCAACACCCTAAACACAGGGGTAACGTTTTACCATGATTAGCCCACACCTCTAATCTGGAAAATCTAAGGTAAATAGACGTTTCTTCAGTTGAATTTCTTCACTCTAGAAATCCATTTGTGAATGAGGCAACCAAGGCTACCTGGAGGTCACCAGACATAACCTGTGTTAGACCTGGCACCCTTGGCATGTTTACCCTTTCCCTTTTTGCCTTCTGAACTCCAGTTTTGCTGACCTTGGTTTTGCTGGCTTTAGAACTCTGGGCACTTTAACACTGCTGACCAGCACATCTAGTGTTTCTCTCAAAGATGATGACATTGGCTTATCCACAATTGGCATATTTAATTTAATTATAGGTACCTAGTAAAGTGCACTACTTGCGCCCATGGCCTGTAACTGAAATGCTACTAGTGGCATGTAGCACTGATTGTGCCACCCGCAGCAGTAGCCCTAAAAACATGGCTCAGGCCTGACACTGTATAGCTTGTTGGTGCGGTTTTAAACTGCCAACTCTACCTGGCAAGTTAGCCCTCTTGCCTGGCCTAAACCTTCCTATAAGTAACCCCTAAGGTAGGCCCTAGGCATACCCAAGGACAGGGTGCGGTGTAAAAGTTGAACATGTACTTTTAAATTGTACATGCCTAGGTAGTGACTTATAGTTTTAGGTTGTACATGTACAGGTAGTGAAAAACTCTTAAATTCGTTTTTCACTGTTGCAAGTCCTATCTCTCCCACAGGTTAACATTGGGATTGCCTTATTTTATTATTACATTTTATAAGTGCAATTTCCAATTGATAGGCGATGGGACATCCCTCTTGCTTGAGGTCTCTTGAATTACAGTTTACAATCACAATTTAAGGTGAACTCAGATTTTAAATTGTAATTCTGAAAATGACACTTTTAGAAAGTTGGCAATTTCTTACCTTAAAACATCTGGGGCCAGATGTATCATGCATTTTTGCGGTTGCAAACAGCCCAATCAGGCTGTTTGTGACTGCAAAAATGCATTTTGGTATGTCTGAATCCCAATTTGCAATTCTGTAACTTGCTACCAAATTGCAATTTGGAATTGCGACTACAGATTGATTCGGCATTAGAAAGGGTGTGTCAGGGACGTTCCTTCCTAATACCGAATTGCAGCGGTATGTAGGAATGGTTTGTGAATAACATGCAGTTGCAAAATATTCACATTTTAACACCTACTTTAAGTAGGCGGTAACCCATCTGAAAACGGCAACGGGTCTCCTAGGGACCCCTTCTCCTTTGTGAATGCATGTGAAAACATTTTTTAAGAGCAGGCAGTGGTCGCACGTACCACTGCCTACTCTTAAAAAAATGAAAGAAAACATTTCATTTTTCTTTTTACACGCATCCCATTTTCGTTTAATGAAAAGAGGTTGCATTGAAAAAAAAATGCTTTTTATAAAAGCAATCACAGACATAGTGGTCTGCTGAGCCCAGCAGGCCACCATCCCTGTGAATGTAGCCATTCACAATGGGTTGAAAATTGTGACTTACCTCATGAATATTAATGAGGTAGGTTGATTTGCGAGACATTGGGAATCGCTAAATGAAACTCCTGGAATTTCATACATTCAAATAGCGATACCATAATTGTGATTTGCAGAAAATCGCAATTAGGTAATAGCTATCTAGATAAATTATACATCTGGCCCTAGTGCCTTCTGCCTGTCTCTGAATACACATCTGGGTGGATGACAGCTGGGCTCTTGGGCATTCCCTTCAGACAGCCTCACAAAAAGGGAACTTAGATGTGGCTAAGTGGACATCGGCATGTTGATGGGCCACCCTAGGCAGAGGAAGGAGTTGACACATCTAAATGGACTGTATCCTGAGCCTACACAAACGTCTGCATAACCAACTGTAGTTTCTCTAGAAATAGGGCAGGAAGTCAGGGACCATGTGCAATTCAAAGACCTCTCTTTGAAGTCTCCCCCACTTCAAAGGCACCACTGGGTATAAGAACTTGCTTTCTGACCTCACCAAATCAGTACACTTCTGGACCTGAGGGCATTCTGCCAGGAAGAAGCACTGCTGTGCTGCTAAAGAGATTGTCACTCTACTGGAGTCTGATGGACTTTGCTGGATTCCTGCTTTGCTGTGCCTGCCCTGCTGCCAAGCTGCCATCATTGCCTGGGAGTGATCAAAACTGGACCTGCATCCCTACAACCTGAGAACCAAAGTGACTCGAAGGACTTCCTGGCTTGCCTTCTGTTCTGAAGTCTAGGGAACATGAAAGACTTCCAACAAGCCTGCTGAAGCTTCTAGACTCTGTCTTGCCCTGCCAAAATCATAAATCATAAATCATAAACATTTATAAAGCGCGCTACTCACCCGTGTGGGTCTCAAGGCGCTAGGGGGAAGGGGGTTACTGCTGCTCGAAGAGCCAGGTCTTGAGGAGTCTCCGGAATGCGGAGTGGTCCTGGGTGGTCCTGAGGCTGGTGGGGAGGGTGTTCCAGGTCTTGGCTGCCAGGTAGGAGAAAGACCTCCCACCCGCCGTGGAGCGGCGGATACGAGGAACGGCAGCGAGCGCGAGGCCGGTGGAACGGAGGAGACGGGTGGGGGCGTAGAAGCTGAGGCGTCGGTTGAGGTATTCAGGTCCCTTGTCGTGGAGGGCTTTGTGAGCGTTGGTGAGAAGTCGGAAGGTGATCCTTTTGCTGACTGGGAGCCAATGCAGGTGTCTCAGGTGTGCGGAGATGTGGCTGTTGCGGGGTACGTCGAGGATGAGGCGGGCGGAGGCGTTTTGGATACGTTGCAGACGTTTTTGGAGTTTTGCGGTGGTCCCAGCATAAAGGGTGTTGCCGTAGTCCAGGCGGCTAGTGACTGGGGCGTGGGTCACGGTTTTTCTGGTGTCGGTGGGGATCCAGCGGAAGATCTTGCGGAGCATGCGGAAGGTGAGGAAGCAGGAGGAGGACACGGCGTTGACTTGTTTGGCCATGGTGAGAAGAGGGTCCAAGATGAAGCCGAGGTTGCGGGCATGGTCTGAGGGGGTCGGTGCGGTGCCAAGGGCCGTGGGCCACCAGGAGTCGTCCCATGCGGTTGGGGTGTTGCCGAGGATGAGGACTTCCGTTTTGTCTGAGTTCAGTTTTAGACGGCTGAGCCTCATCCAATCTGCGACGTCCTTCATGCCGTCTTGTAGGTTGGTCTTAGCGCTGGCGGGGTCCTTGGTGAGGGAAAGTATAAGTTGAGTGTCGTCGGCGTAGGAGGTGATGATGATGCTGTGCTTGCGTACGATGTCGGCGAGGGGGCTCATGTAGACATTGAAGAGTGTCGGGCTGAGCGAGGAGCCTTGAGGGACGCCGCAGATGATCTTGGTGGGGTCTGAGCGAAAAGGTGGGAGGTAGACTCTTTGAGAGCGGTTGAAGAGGAAGGAGGCGATCCAGTCCAGGGCCTGGCCTTGGATCCCGGTGGAGCCAAGTGGTGCCAATCCAGTCCAGGGCCCTTTTAAATGGGTTTGTTAGCTATTTCCTACCAGAATCGGCATAGTTGTGCCGGTCGGAATGAATGAATCCCCTTCGACGCCGCAGCATCACCACCACAGGAGTTATCACATTACTGGCTGCACCTTAATGTGCAGCCAGGATGTGACAATGACATTCAGTTCAAATTAGTTTTCAGTGTGCTACGAAATTGTTTCATTTGAAAGGATCTTTAGCTCAGATCCCCAAGTAATAGATGGGCACTGCAGCTCTGAAGCATAAATATTTAAGGAAAAAGGCCTAAGCAAGCGAGGCATAGGTTTTGAGTTAAGGTTGGTCTTTGACTATGCATTTTGGTTTGTAAGGTATGTTCATTGGCATTTGAAATTTGTATGTTATTCAATCACATTTGAATACATAAATTAATTGGACTATAACCTCAACTTTACTAACTTTGCACAACCACAATTTCAGGCTGACCACAATGGAGTGCGGGACAGATACATGGACCAGGTTAGAATTCTACCTTATGTCCTTGAAGGAAGGCATGGAAGGCTTCAATGCAACATCCTGTGTCGAGTGTGTCACTGTGCATCAGTTCTCATGAGGAGCTGTGATGGCTGAGATGGGAGGTCCTGCATTGAGTTGTATCATGCTGTGTCAGTTCCAGTGAGACCGTTGCTAAGGAGCTATAATACAAGGTGCTGTGTCGAGTTGCTTCAATTCCAATGAGGCTGCCAATCAGGATGGTACAAGGTGCTGCAACATGGGGTCCTTCCTGGATTAGGACTCATTCCAGCAGAGGCCAGGTGCAGTATGTAAGGTCTCCGGAGCTTGTAAAGTCCCTAGAGCCAGCCAAATAGTATCCAACATCAATCTGGTAGCTCTTGGTTCGAGCAGCAAGGCAGGTCTCTAGCAGCAGGGCAGTCCTCTTGGTAGCAAGGCAGGCATCCAGCAGCAGGAAAGTCCTCTGGTAGCAGCAGAGCACTCCTCTGGAAAACAAGGCTGGCCTCAATCAGCAGGTCACTACTCTGGGGTACAGGTCTTCCATATATGTACGCGTGTACTGAAGAGTAGAGGTGAGGGTCCACTCTTTATTCTTGATGTGAGCCTTTGAAATGGGGGGACATCCTGGCTACCCCCACAACTGATTCTGCGAGGTTCGTCCCTTCCCTTGCCAGGGCTCTAAGAAGTCAAGGGTGACAAAAGACTAGTGTTAGATTCCTTTGTGCCTGCTTGAGGTAAGTCCTTAGAAATGTAAGTGGGGCAGGGAACAACTCCGCCTCTAACCATCCTGGCAGGAACACACATCCTGCCAACACCTTTGTCTCACTAAGCCCAACAACTAAGCTATTCAAAGACATATAATTAAGTAAGTAATGTTTTATTTGTCCATATAATTGAAATTGTTACAAAAAGACAGCCCAACACAATGAAAGAAACACTGCCGGTGTGTGCAAATCAGCTATACATGATGTGAACTCCAAACCATGAGTTAAAAACTCATATTTAATATTAATTTAGCATCTAGATATACTGGTCAAAAGTTTTTTATTTTTTTTAAAGCAATAAAAGTACTTAACCTCTTAGCTGCTGGGCCTTTCCCCCCACCCCTGCCAGTGCTGAGCCCTTTTTTGGCTATTTGAGGTAGTTCGCGCTTAGGCCTTCATAACGTTTTGTCCACATAAGCTATCCACGCCAAATTTGTGTCCTTTTTTTACAACATCCTAGCGATTCTAAAGGTACCCAGAATTTGTGGGTTCCCCTAGGGGAGACCAAGAAATTAGTCAAAATACAGCTAAAATGTCGTTCTTTTCAATAAAATGGGCAAAAAAGGTCTGCAGAAGAAGGCTTGTGGTTTTTCCCCTGAAAATGGCACCAACAAAGGGTATGCAGTGCTAAAGTTACCAGCTTTCAGGAACAGGCAGACTTGAATCAGAAAACAACATTTTTCAACACAATTTTGGCATTTTACTAGGACATACTTAATTTCTATTATTTTTGGTGCCTTCAGCCTCCTTCCAGTTAGTGACAGAAATGGGTGTAAAACCAATACTGGATCCCAGAAAGCTAAGCATTTCTGAAAAGTAGACAACATTCTGAAGCAACCAGGAAGTGACATGGAAGCAGCACTGAGGCTGGGCACACCGATTTTTCCATTCCAGGATTCCTGGCCTGCAGGCTGTAGGATGGCGCTAAACATCATTAGGGCATCTGCAATAAGGATGTGGGGCAGGTGCCATGGGAGCAGTCACACTAAGCAGTGGTGCAGCTTGTGGGCCTGTGCCCCCCTTGAAGCTCTGCTCTGTTCAGCTAATGTTGCTGCTTCTACAACTCCCCTCAACATGACCAGTCCCCAGTCCTCTGAGAACTTCATCCACCAGAGTCCATTTGCAACCACCATGGCTGTCTTTTGTGCCAAAATTTGAGGAACCAGCTCTCCCACGGAAGTAGTGACAATCAGATCAACTAAGTGCAATTGGGAGAAGGGTGGATGTGCTGAGCGGCATGCTTGAGCTTAGCTGGGACTTGGACAAAGTGATTGTGGCTGATAAACGGTGCAGGGGAGTAACCTGTAGCGACATTGGATGCTACCAGGCATGCGCACTACTGAATCACCGTTGAATGACCCTGTTAGCACTTTCACAGATACTTTGCCACCCTGTCACTGACATCTCAGCCCTGGTGAGTTTGGTGTCACTGAACATAACAGACAAGCATTTTCTACGCCAGCCCTCTCTGACCTCAGGTTCCCAACAGGCTCCTGTAAAAAGTTTCCAGGTTGGGCTTCAATGACGTTGGGAAGGTTAGAGGGCTGATCCTCATAAGGACTGCCAGGAAAAGATGCACATGGCCAACCACCCAAACAACAAATCCAGCCATCACCAGAGAGAACCATCTGGCCCTTACCGACATAGCCTACACCTGCATACACCTTAAAGGAAATGACCTACAGTTTTCAGCCAAAAATATACACAAATTTTAGCTTTTTGAAGGAATCTGGATCCGTTCTCTATTCCAACAATGAGGGGCTGACCGGGCTGCTGACACTGCTACAACCGGAGGTCATTGCTTATACCTCTGAGGGGTCTCCTGTCACTCAGATGGTTAATCTGGTTTCCCATTGCAAGGACTGTGAGAAGGGGCAGCTAAGTTAGCATCAGTTGGATCCCCTCCAGCCATAATGACCTGAGCGATCAGATGAGTTCCTGCACAAAGATGATGGAAATTCCAAAGAAAACATGGCAGGAATCATAGACCCAGGCTGCGAGGGGTCCCCAAGCATCAGTCCTCTTGTTCAGCAGACCTCAGAGCTAGCGGCAGGAAGCTTATCTAACCATACCAACTCCATAGTGGGCAACAGAAGCAAAATGCCAGGCCCTGCCCCGCACAACTCACAGGGCACAGCAGACAACAGAAGCAACCAATCAAGGGGAAATTACATGTTCACTCCACCGCCAACGGACATTGAGCCCATCCACGGTCTAGAGGCCAATGTTAAGCGAGAACATCTTGGATGAGACCCAGGTGACAAACAACATCTCTTACCTCACAGTACAGGAATGGGAGGAGATGCTAGTCTTGTAAGCCCAGGGCTCAGCCTTCCACAGGCAGCATTCATCAGCAAAGCTAAAGCAGGGCCTGAAGAAGAGCAGCAGGCAGACAGCATCTGGACATTCCTTTTAAACATCATGCAGTTATCAGTGGATGCCCTACAATACCAGTCCAGCAAAATGGACATCCAGCTATCATTACTTAATACTCTAGGAGCCTTTTTCACCGGCATTGACGAAAAACTAGGCAATCTAAATAACCTTATTAAACAAAACAAGTCTGACTCCCAATTGCTACAAGCAAGCTGCACCTGCGCCCCAGTTCTGAATAAACTATCCTCCCTTCACAATAAGCTCAGTGATCTACTTTCAGATTTAAAACAAACCAGCAAACCTGCAACAGGAGTGCAGTCACAGCTTTCTGTTTCCATCTTGGAGGCTCAATGCAAATCAACATGCATAACACTTCCATTAAGGTTAATCCAGATCAAAACATCATCAACACATCCGAAGGGCCTAAGAATTCATCACCAAATGAGCAGGTGAAATTTTAGATAAGTCAGAACTTAACTTGCCAAACATTCCCAAGGCGTCAGGGCAGCCCAGAAATGCTCAGGCTCAATGGAAGCAATGAAGGAAAGGCTGAAATGAAAAATAAAAAAATGATACCACCAACTGCGTTGGGGAATACCATATATGTACTACAGCAAAAAGTTCCTGCGAGAACAGAGACCCTGAAACATCACCCCAACTACAAGCTACACCAGCAGCTTGCAAGCAGTGTGGAGAAGAAGCAGTAGTTGGCAGCTCTAAGCAATGGGACGGAGTCACTGCTGATGCCCTGAAAGAACAAACGACAGGCAAAGTAGCAGATGTTAGACACTTCATTGGCTTCAGTGACACTTTTCGTAGTTTAGAAGATGCAAGCATCTTTCCACAAAGTACAGAAGCACAACAGTCTGTCGTCTGACAGGACACAAACACTGGGGCTAACCTCACAGTCAGGGGACTACCTAGTATCCCATTAGGAAGCAGTCTAGTGGGAAACCCTTTATGAACATTAGGGGTTATAAGACACAAGAAGGGTCCAATGCAGAATAAGAGCATACTCAGCTAGTAGCCGCCAATCGCATTGTGCCAGCTGAAAACCTTCTTGCCTTAAGAAGTATCATGCCCAACATGCAAGAGGCTCCTTACAAAGGGTACAACATCCTCGCAGGACTCAATTTGATTCTGACCATCAGCCAGATACAAATAACATAACATTCTTTCCAGAATATAAATCTAAAGGCAAATGCAACACCCTAAACACAGGGGTAACGTTTTACCATGATTAGCCCACACCTCTAATCTGGAAAATCTAAGGTAAATAGACGTTTCTTCAGTTGAATTTCTTCACTCTAGAAATCCATTTGTGAATGAGGCAACCAAGGCTACCTGGAGGTCACCAGACATAACCTGTGTTAGACCTGGCACCCTTGGCATGTTTACCCTTTCCCTTTTTGCCTTCTGAACTCCAGTTTTGCTGACCTTGGTTTTGCTGGCTTTAGAACTCTGGGCACTTTAACACTGCTGACTAGCACATCTAGTGTTTCTCTCAAAGATTATGACATTGGCTTATCCACAATTGGCATATTTAATTTAATTATAGGTACCTAGTAAAGTGCACTACTTGCGCCCATGGCCTGTAACTGAAATGCTACTAGTGGCATGTAGCACTGATTGTGCCACCCGCAGCAGTAGCCCTAAAAACATGGCTCAGGCCTGCCACTGTATAGCTTGTTGGTGCGGTTTTAAACTGCCAACTCTACCTGGCAAGTTAGCCCTCTTGCCTGGCCTAAACCTTCCTATAAGTAACCCCTAAGGTAGGCCCTAGGCATACCCAAGGACAGGGTGCGGTGTAAAAGTTGAACATGTACTTTTAAATTGTACATGCCTAGGTAGTGACTTATAGTTTTAGGTTGTACATGTACAGGTAGTGAAAAACTCTTAAATTCGTTTTTCACTGCTGCAAGTCCTATCTCTCCCACAGGTTAACATTGGCATTGCCTTATTTTATTATTACATTTTATAAGTGCAATTTCCAATTGATAGGCGATGGGACATCCCTCTTGCTTGAGGTCTCTTGAATTACAGTTTACAATCACAATTTAAGGTGAACTCAGATTTTAAATTGTAATTCTGAAAATGACACTTTTAGAAAGTTGGCAATTTCTTACCTTAAAACATCTGGGGCCAGATGTATCATGCATTTTTGCGGTTGCAAACAGCCCAATCAGGCTGTTTGTGACTGCAAAAATGCATTTTGGTGTGTCTGAATCCCAATTTGCAATTCTGTAACTTGCTACCAAATTGCAATTTGGAATTGCGACTACAGATTGATTCGGCATTAGAAAGGGTGTGTCAGGGACGTTCCTTCCTAATACCGAATTGCAGCGGTATGTAGGAATGGTTTGTGAACAACATGCAGTTGCAAAATATTCACATTTTAACACCTACTTTAAGTAGGCGGTAACCCATCTGAAAACGGCAACGGGTCTCCTAGGGACCCCTTCTCCTTTGTGAATGCATGTGAAAACATTTTTTAAGAGCAGGCAGTGGTCGCACGTACCACTGCCTACTCTTAAAAAAATGAAAGAAAACATTTCATTTTTCTTTTTACACGCATCCCATTTTCGTTTAATGAAAAGAGGTTGCATTGAAAAAAAAATGCTTTTTATAAAAGCAATCACAGACATAGTGGTCTGCTGAGCCCAGCAGGCCACCATCCCTGTGAATGTAGCCATTCACAATGGGTTGAAAATTGTGACTTACCTCATGAATATTAATGAGGTAGGTTGATTTGCGAGACATTGGGAATCGCTAAATGAAACTCCTGGAATTTCATACATTCAAATAGCGATACCATAATTGTGATTTGCAGAAAATCGCAATTAGGTAATAGCTATCTAGATAAATTATACATCTGGCCCTAGTGCCTTCTGCCTGTCTCTGAATACACATCTGGGTGGATGACAGCTGGGCTCTTGGGCATTCCCTTCAGACAGCCTCACAAAAAGGGAACTTAGATGTGGCTAAGTGGACATCGGCATGTTGATGGGCCACCCTAGGCAGAGGAAGGAGTTGACACATCTAAATGGACTGTATCCTGAGCCTACACAAACGTCTGCATAACCAACTGTAGTTTCTCTAGAAATAGGGCAGGAAGTCAGGGACCATGTGCAATTCAAAGACCTCTCTTTGAAGTCTCCCCCACTTCAAAGGCACCACTGGGTATAAGAACTTGCTTTCTGACCTCACCAAATCAGTACACTTCTGGACCTGAGGGCATTCTGCCAGGAAGAAGCACTGCTGTGCTGCTAAAGAGATTGTCACTCTACTGGAGTCTGATGGACTTTGCTGGATTCCTGCTTTGCTGTGCCTGCCCTGCTGCCAAGCTGCCATCATTGCCTGGGAGTGATCAAAACTGGACCTGCATCCCTACAACCTGAGAACCAAAGTGACTCGAAGGACTTCCTGGCTTGCCTTCTGTTCTGAAGTCTCAGGAACATGAAAGACTTCCAACAAGCCTGCTGAAGCTTCTAGACTCTGTCTTGCCCTGCCAAAATCATAAATCATAAATCATAAACATTTATAAAGCGCGCTACTCACCCGTGTGGGTCTCAAGGCGCTAGGGGGAAGGGGGTTACTGCTGCTCGAAGAGCCAGGTCTTGAGGAGTCTCCGGAATGCGGAGTGGTCCTGGGTGGTCCTGAGGCTGGTGGGGAGGGTGTTCCAGGTCTTGGCTGCCAGGTAGGAGAAAGACCTCCCACCCGCCGTGGAGCGGCGGATACGAGGAACGGCAGCGAGCGCGAGGCCGGTGGAACGGAGGAGACGGGTGGGGGCGTAGAAGCTGAGGCGTCGGTTGAGGTATTCAGGTCCCTTGTCGTGGAGGGCTTTGTGAGCGTTGGTGAGAAGTCGGAAGGTGATCCTTTTGCTGACTGGGAGCCAATGCAGGTGTCTCAGGTGTGCGGAGATGTGGCTGTTGCGGGGTACGTCGAGGATGAGGCGGGCGGAGGCGTTTTGGATACGTTGCAGACGTTTTTGGAGTTTTGCGGTGGTCCCAGCATAAAGGGTGTTGCCGTAGTCCAGGCGGCTAGTGACTGGGGCGTGGGTCACGGTTTTTCTGGTGTCGGTGGGGAACCAGCGGAAGATCTTGCCGAGCATGCGGAAGGTGAGGAAGCAGGAGGAGGACACGGCGTTGACTTGTTTGGCCATGGTGAGAAGAGGGTCCAAGATGAAGCCGAGGTTGCGGGCATGGTCTGAGGGGGTCGGTGCGGTGCCAAGGGCCGTGGGCCACCAGGAGTCGTCCCATGCGGTTGGGGTGTTGCCGAGGATGAGGACTTCCGTTTTGTCTGAGTTCAGTTTTAGACGGCTGAGCCTCATCCAATCTGCGACGTCCTTCATGCCGTCTTGTAGGTTGGTCTTAGCGCTGGCGGGGTCCTTGGTGAGGGAAAGTATAAGTTGAGTGTCGTCGGCGTAGGAGGTGATGATGATGCTGTGCTTGCGTACGATGTCGGCGAGGGGCTCATGTAGACATTGAAGAGTGTCGGGCTGAGCGAGGAGCCTTGAGGGACGCCGCAGATGATCTTGGTGGGGTCTGAGCGAAAAGGTGGGAGGTAGACTCTTTGAGAGCGGTTGAAGAGGAAGGAGGCGATCCAGTCCAGGGCCTGGCCTTGGATCCCGGTGGAGCCAAGTGGTGCCAATCCAGTCCAGGGCCCTTTTAAATGGGTTTGTTAGCTATTTCCTACCAGAATCGGCATAGTTGTGCCGGTCGGAATGAATGAATCCCCTTCGACGCCGCAGCATCACCACCACAGGAGTTATCACATTACTGGCTGCACCTTAATGTGCAGCCAGGATGTGACAATGACATTCAGTTCAAATTAGTTTTCAGTGTGCTACGAAATTGTTTCATTTGAAAGGATCTTTAGCTCAGATCCCCAAGTAATAGATGGGCACTGCAGCTCTGAAGCATAAATATTTAAGGAAAAAGGCCTAAGCAAGCGAGGCATAGGTTTTGAGTTAAGGTTGGTCTTTGACTATGCATTTTGGTTTGTAAGGTATGTTCATTGGCATTTGAAATTTGTATGTTATTCAATCACATTTGAATACATAAATTAATTGGACTATAACCTCAACTTTACTAACTTTGCACAACCACAATTTCAGGCTGACCGCAATGGAGTGCGGGACAGATACATGGACCAGGTTAGAATTCTACCTTATGTCCTTGAAGGAAGGCATGGAAGGCTTCAATGCAACATCCTGTGTCGAGTGTGTCACTGTGCATCAGTTCTCATGAGGAGCTGTGATGGCTGAGATGGGAGGTCCTGCATTGAGTTGTATCATGCTGTGTCAGTTCCAGTGAGACCGTTGCTAAGGAGCTATAATACAAGGTGCTGTGTTGAGTTGCTTCAATTCCAATGAGGCTGCCAATCAGGATGGTACAAGGTGCTGCAACATGGGGTCCTTCCTGGATTAGGACTCATTCCAGCAGAGGCCAGGTGCAGTATGTAAGGTCTCCGGAGCTTGTAAAGTCCCTAGAGCCAGCCAAATAGTATCCAACATCAATCTGGTAGCTCTTGGTTCGAGCAGCAAGGCAGGTCTCTAGCAGCAGGGCAGTCCTCTTGGTAGCAAGGCAGGCATCCAGCAGCAGGAAAGTCCTCTGGTAGCAGCAGAGCACTCCTCTGGAAAACAAGGCTGGCCTCAATCAGCAGGTCACTACTCTGGGGTACAGGTCTTCCATATATGTACGCGTGTACTGAAGAGTAGAGGTGAGGGTCCACTCTTTATTCTTGATGTGAGCCTTTGAAATGGGGGGACATCCTGGCTACCCCCACAACTGATTCTGCGAGGTTCGTCCCTTCCCTTGCCAGGGCTCTAAGAAGTCAAGGGTGACAAAAGACTAGTGTTAGATTCCTTTGTGCCTGCTTGAGGTAAGTCCTTAGAAATGTAAGTGGGGCAGGGAACAACTCCGCCTCTAACCATCCTGGCAGGAACACACATCCTGCCAACACCTTTGTCTCACTAAGCCCAACAACTAAGCTATTCAAAGACATATAATTAAGTAAGTAATGTTTTATTTGTCCATATAATTGAAATTGTTACAAAAAGACAGCCGAACACAATGAAAGAAACACTGCCGGTGTGTGCAAATCAGCTATACATGATGTGAACTCCAAACCATGAGTTAAAAACTCATATTTAATATTAATTTAGCATCTAGATATACTGGTCAAAAGTTTTTTATTTTTTTTAAAGCAATAAAAGTACTTAACCTCTTAGCTGCTGGGCCTTTCCCCCCACCCCTGCCAGTGCTGAGCCCTTTTTTGGCTATTTGAGGTAGTTCGCGCTTAGGCCTTCATAACGTTTTGTCCACATAAGCTATCCACGCCAAATTTGTGTCCTTTTTTTCCAACATCCTAGCGATTCTATAGGTACCCAGAATTTGTGGGTTCCCCTAGGGGAGACCAAGAAATTAGTCAAAATACAGCTAAAATTTCGTTCTTTTCAATAAAATGGGCAAAAAAGGTCTGCAGAAGAAGGCTTGTGGTTTTTCCCCTGAAAATGGCACCAACAAAGGGTATGCAGTGCTAAAGTTACCAGCTTTCAGGAACAGGCAGACTTGAATCAGAAAACAACATTTTTCAACACAATTTTGGCATTTTACTAGGACATACTTAATTTCTATTATTTTTGGTGCCTTCAGCCTCCTTCCAGTTAGTGACAGAAATGGGTGTAAAACCAATACTGGATCCCAGAAAGCTAAGCATTTGTGAAAAGTAGACAACATTCTGAATTCAGCTGGGGTCATTTGTGTAGATCCTACAAGGTTTTCCTACAAAAAATAACAGCTGAAATAAAAAAATATTGAAATTGAGCTGAAAAAAAACAGCCATTTTTCTCCACGTTTTACTCTTTAACTTTTTCCTGCAATGTCAGATTTTTTAAAGCAATATACCGTTACATGTGCTGCATTCTTCTGGTTTCAGGGATATATAGGGCTTGTAGGTTCATCAAGATCCCTAGGTACCCAGAGCCAATAAATGAGCTGCACCTTGCAATGGGTTTTCATTCTATACCGGGTATACAGCAATTCATTTGCTGAAATATAAAGAGTGAAAAATAGGTATCAAGAAAACCTTTGTATTTCCAAAATGGGCATAAGATAAGGTGTTGAGAAGCAGTGGTTATTTTCACATCTCTGAATTCTGGTGTGCCCATACTAGCATGTGAATTACAGGCCATTTCTCAAATAGATGTCTTTTTTACACACTGTCTTACATTTGGAAGGGAGGGAGGTAGTGCGGGCGTCGGCCAGTGCCCGACAACCGCACTTAACGGGTTAAAGATTTAAAAATATGGTACCGGCAGCATAAATTCATTTTTGTACAGTAAGTCACTCGTTTCTCAGCTAATGTTCCATGCCATAGCCCCGTGCACAGCTCATCAAGGCATTCCCAGCACTATAATAGTGTTGGCAGTGGGCACCAAATGGTAAGGCCAAGAAATGCTAACTTTCTAAAAGTGGCATTTTCAGAATTGTGACTTAAAGTCCAACTTTACCATTAA
The DNA here is from genome assembly GCF_031143425.1 of Pleurodeles waltl. Lineage (NCBI taxonomy): Eukaryota > Metazoa > Chordata > Amphibia > Caudata > Salamandridae > Pleurodeles > Pleurodeles waltl. The sequence goes on from NC_090437.1 coordinate 1,270,011,410, forward strand.
AGAAGATTTAATAAATATAATTGATTTGAGTCAAACATGACATTTCTACCTGTTCCTAATCAAACCTTAGCACTATGCAATATGGTAACCCAATGTTATCCAATTGAAGGGCTAGGGTTTAGAGTAGTCAAAAACAGATTTAGGAGTTATTCTCTACCATGGCATGTAAAACTTACCAACACATGACCTACTTTTCGGATACAATGCACCCTGCCCATGAGCTTTTAGGGCCTACACTAACGGTGACTTATAACTATGTATTAAAATGGAAGGTTTGGACCTGACAAAAGGTTTCTTTTACCAGGATGAAATGGCAGTTTGAAAACTACATTACATGCTGAAAAGCAGGCCTGAGACATGTTTTGAAAGGCTACTTTAGTGGGAGGCTCAATGAGTTCTTCAGGCCCACTATTATCATAGTAGCATTTATCTTACTGGCCCTGAGTACATATGGTACCATTTACTAGGGACTTACAAGTGAATTCAATATACCAATTAGGTGTAAGCTAATGTTTCCATGGTTGAAGAAAAGAGCACAAGCACAAACACAGATTCTGCAACAGAAGGAAGCAATCCGGGCGAGACCCTGTAAAAAACAGGTTAGGTCCAACAATTGTAGTTTCTAAAAACAAAGTATTAATGCTTGAAGACAAAAGCAAAGTATCTCGGAAAATGGCACATCTGCCTATAGGAAAGTTGAATTTATATTTAAAAATATAAATTCAGAAAAAATTAGAAACAGAGTAAATAAGTTAATTTCTGAATAGTATTCTACAATTAGAAATAAAAGCTGATATTAGAGGTGATGAAGCAGAAAATGAAGGTTTTGATTTATTAACGCTTAAACGTAGTGCTGAAATAATCATGTGTGACTTTAACCGAACTAATTAAGATTGTACGGGGACAAAATGTGCCCTCAGAGTAGTTTGCCATCATTTATACGCGTGCTTTATATAACGTGGTGTATTAGAATTGCACTAATCCGACGTAATCATAAACGTGTGCTATGATTTGCTTATTTGAAATGCTTTAGCTTAGCATGACTTTAGCGGAGGCTTTGGCCTAGTTGCCTGGTCTCACGGTTTAGATGCTCGTATTTTTCCACTGTGCTATTAAACGTGTATTCTTGCTTGAAGCTGTACTTTTCCACAGAAATTGTTCACATGCTTATCTTAAAGTTAGTGCCAGCCTGGCATATTTTCTCTTTAATTCAAGGTCGACTTGCAGGTGCGGACAATGGAGGCTCTGAGAGTAAGCTAATTGGGAGACAATGTTGCAACTTGCGTACCCATCTCCAAGGATAATGTATGCTTAAGTAAAAGCTTGAGAACTGTCGTTTTTGATTGGTCAATTTGAAGCTAACCTATGAACCCTCCAATGGAGACCCTACAGGACCTGAACTGTTGTCTATAAAACCCAGGTGCACGAGAAGAAAGGGGAGATCATTGCTCTCTATCATCGGACTACGCCATTTTGACTTCGTAGCTATTATGGCCCACTTTGCTGCGACGCCATTTTGAGAGACTTTGATTCTTTCTCTAATCGAGAGAAAGAGACTTTAAATGATTCTTGCCCTAGAGACTGTAACTTTGATTTGATCCCTTTGCATGAAGTAATAGTTTTATCTTGCCGCCGTAAGGCAATTGCCCCGTCCACCCCTGCCCCTTTGTCCCGTCCCATGCCGATCGTAACGGTACCCATGCTGACCGAAGAACGGTACCTGTGAGACGAAGACTTCCTTGTATGCTGATCGTAATTGGTAAATATGAAAGGAAATTGTAAAATTGCATTGTGTTCCTTTTAGGTAACCAACTGCTGATTTTGATAAGGTCCCTAGCTAAGAGTTTTCTAAATTAATGTTGCTAAATTGTTTTTGCATGAAGTCCCACATGCCGATGCTAATTTGAGGTTAGACGAGGTTTCCATATGTCGCACGATGCAATTTGAGATCTTGTTATGCTGACTAAATGTATGCCATTAGTTCATTACAGATTATCGTATTAGTGATTTGCATTGCCATTATCAAATGCCTTGTGATTCAAATGCTTCATAGATTACACTTGTTTCGACGTTATGGACAGTTATTAATGTTCATATATGTTTATCATTTGGTGTTGAGACACATTTATATTGTGCTAGCTTTGTTAATATAGGGAAATAAATTCACTAACTTTGTAATAAACTGGTGTGGTTATTCCTGACTGAAAGGTCAGGGTTCGCCGAAATGTATTCTGGATTAATTGTAAAGTGTTATGTCGTTCAAGGGGTTGCTTATGTTCGTTATTGATTATTGATTTTTGACGAGATTGTTCGATTAAGAGTACAGTGAGTTCCCACTAAGTCAAAAGATTCATCGGCCTAAAGAGCGTCCAAACGCAGGTAAATTATTACTACGGACCGCTCTATCAGTAGATGGTAGCAGAGGATGGTTTCGTCTTTTGGGACCCTGTGCTCTTAAAGTACATGGTGTCGAATTAACGGTTACGCATTTTGAGACCCCATTCGAAAAGTTGAATTAGATTTTCTTTGGTAGAACGGATTGACAAGATGATGATGGGCTAGGTTCACCGCGACTTTCCCGGGATCTCGGAGCTTGCGGATGGAGAGAATGGAGGTGTGGAATCAGCGCTGGCGGTACTAGTGATGGTATGAGTGAAGTTAGGGTTTTGCGCTTGCACAGCTTATTGCCGCAGGGTGTGTGAAAAGGTTGCGAGGGTTTTCTTTTAAGGATAGCGGAGGTGCGACTCCGGGTGTAGAAGTAGAGAAGTCGTCGAACTTCATAGAGTTAGCGGAGGTGCGGCTCCGAGTGTGAGAGTAGGGAAGTCGTCGAACTTCATGTGCGTCTGGCGCTTTGTGCATAAAAAGGTCCACGTGGTTGTTGTTGTTGAGACGGGCCCTGCGAGGTCAAGAGACTCCGGAGTATGTTGATCCATGTTGTGGTCTGGGCGGTTTAGTAGGTTGATCGGGCGTGGTCAACGAGTCGGTACGTGTGTTAGGGAGTGAAAGAAAATTCGACTTCGGGCTTTGACAAGATTCTAAGTGCACTAGAACAGATCATTGACAAGTTGAGAGTAGGTCTGCGGGTCAGATTTGCTTGCGAATGTGGGGACTGAGAAAGACGGAATAGCGGCCAGAGGCTAGTGAAATGTCCCGAGGCTAGTGAAAGGTCCCTAAGGTCCTGAAGCGACTGTGTTACCCTTCCTGTAGTAAACCGACAGATCTGTTTTATTTTTTGGTAGCTCGCAATATATGCAAAAAGTTGTTACGAGAGGAGGTGAGTGAAGGAAGACTAGCCGCGAGGCTTTGTCAGCCGCAGTGTGTGTGAGTGTGACGTCACTAAGAGCCGCGCTGGGATAGGTTGGTTGCAGAGAAGGGTCGCGCACGGATTGGACGCAGTCCGTGGGGCTCGATTGGAAGGGGAAAGGCAGGTGAAGAGTATTCCGGGAACTAAAGTCACCTATTGATTACAAATTTTGTGGAATTAAAGTTACCTATTGATTATAAACTTGGTTAAATAAAAGACGAGAAAAATGAAATTCTTTAAAGCATTCAGGAGCGCGATGAAGGGGGAGTCTTACATTAAAGCGAGCGTAGGAGAGGAGACGCCGCCTGAGGGTACACCAGCTTACATTGTAATGGAAGAAAAGGGGGTAGCTCCGTGTCTTTGGCTAAAGCAATGGCACAAGTGGACAGAGAAACATGGGAGCGTAGCGTTCCCGATACACGGGACATTCAATATAAGGATTTTAGAGAATTTGAGATTCACGATGTACGACATGAAGGTACCTCCAAGGCCAGCACAGTTTGAGGCTCTAGCAATTTGGGAACTAATGGCCAGACAGCAACAGCAAAAGAAGTTCGAGACCAGAATGAGGAAGGTAGAAAAGACACTAGCGGATGCTAGGTGGGACAATGCACAGAAGGTGTGGAGGTCAGATGTATTGCAGGGGATAAAATTGTTCCCCGCGATTACTAAGGAAGGAGAAGAGACAGGTAAGAAAGCCACCTGTAAGACAGACAGAAAGTGTTCCAAGGATAGAGAGGACGAGGAAAAGTTGAGAAGAGAAGAGGAGTTAGAGGATGAGGAGTTGATAATGCAATTGCTGAACGACCGTCCACCGCCTTATGCAGAGAATGGACAAGGTCCAAGTACCAGTTCTGCCCCTCCGGCACCGGTACAGAACAGTGAAACCCAGAGTTCAGGAGCGTCATCGGGATCAAAGGACCCGAGTCTGCTGTTCACCCCGCAGATACCGCAGGTTAGGAGAATATATCCAGATGTGCCCGTGTTGAAACCAGCAGAAAATTATCAGCCGCAGATACCAGGGTACTACAGTAGTGATAACGGTGCAGGAATGATTCTAGATCCAACCGTAAGGGGAGTACAGAATGGTTACAACCAAACAATGGCACAAGCTGAATCAACTCAGTTTTTGATGCCTCAAAAGCAGATGCAGGGAGGAAACGCACATGCTCAAATGACGGGGAGCCAGATGGGCATGCCGGCAGTGATGACCCATGGTGTGGGAACGAACATGCCACAGAACATGGGGAATTTACAGAACCCAGACGCGATATCCTTACCCATTACTGTAGGTCCAGCGGTACCTCTGTATAGTCAGCCTAATTCGGGTCTGAACAGTCAGGGATCAATGCTGCAGAATGGGACAGAAAGAAGGTGCATAGAAAACACTCCAGGGATAACTCCGATAGCGGCTCAGCCAACTGGGTCTGGGTCCTTGATGGAGTTTAGTCCCATATGTGCTCAGTCAACACTGGGAAGGTCGAGCCCCCCACTGATAATACCTCTCACATCGAACACTGAAAAGCTGCCGCAGCCATCGATGGCAGTCGATGTGAACGCTACCCTGATGGGGGTGAATGCGCAACAGCTGACACAGTGGTTCAACAGTCTGAATTCCACACAAAATTCAGCTAGTGGGAAAGGAGAAGACTATATGAATAGGGTCAGGTTGAACATGGAAGCACAAGAATTGGTGGAAGGGACTATGGGTGTGAACAGGTTAGAGTCCTACACGGAAGAAGAGCTGAGGTATCTATGTCCCAGGATTACGAAGGAAGTGAACAAGATACATAAGAGCTTGCAGGAAGCAGCTGACAGAAACGGGGTTGACATAGACAAGACGAAACACTTGAGCAGGAGCTACAGGTTAGATTTTGGGACCACAGATTTTGAACACATGAGGTCAGCAGGCATGAAGACACACCTTAGAGAATTGCTGCAGAGTGCACAAGTGTGGAGGTGCTTAGACAAAAGGGTAAAGCAGGTGGGTAAAGAGGAAGGAAAAGAGGAGGGACAGTGCTACAGAACACAATGAGAAAAGACCGCAGAGTAGTGATACAGTAACAATGTTACCAATGAGGGAGACAGCAGGGGGAAAATTAGTACATGTACCATGGCACAGAAGCGACATTCAGTCCTTTACGGATGATTTTCCCAAACTAAGAGAGAAACCGATTGAATGGTATCAGCAGACTGATAGGTTTGTGAAGCTTGCAAAATGTCTCTGGGAAGACCTGAACACTCTCTTTGAGATTGTGGTTCCGGCAGATTTGTGGGAGGATTGCAAAAGAGCTGTAGGTTGGCCGACAAGTGAACCAGAGAGGGACAGGGAGACAGGTGCACCGTCACCTTTGGTGATGAGCTTGTACTATAAGGTGATTGAGCATTTGAAAACGAAGGTACCCGCGAAGAACGTGGATTGGCAGAAGATTGATCGAACTGCCCAAGAGACTAAAGAATCGATTCATAGTTACTATGAGAGGTTGTTGAAGGCGTTCAAGAATTACAGTGGCACGGAAACAATAGAGGCGAAGGACATGCTCCATTTTGTCTTCAGATTTGTGGAAGGGCTGAGGCCAGAGATAAGTCAGATGATAAAGTCGCATTTGATTTGTTGGCAGTCGAAACCGATTGATGAGGTCTTGACTTATGCGAAATACTGTAGCGACGAAATTGAAGTAAAACAGAAAAGGCTGAAAGAGAAGGTGATGATGATGCAGCTTAAGGCAGCTCAAACAGGTTTGCAAGGTCTGCAAGGTCTGCAAGGTTTGCAAGGAATGCAAGGGTTCCAACAGCAGGTACCACAACCGCAGTTGCAGTTGCAGGGAAACATGGCGTTTCAGCCACAGGCCAGAGGCAGAGGCAGAGGAGGTTTTGTGAATAATGGTCCGGATTTGAACACTGTTGTGACGGGTGTGCAGGCGATGAAGAAGGTGATGCCGTGTCACGTGTGCGGAATCGTCGGTCATTGGAAACGCGAGTGCCCGATGGTGGTGCAGGAAGGTGCAGGTGTAGGTGCAGGTGTAGGTGCAGGTGCAGGTGTAGGTGTTGGTCAGCAAAACAATGATGTCAATGCATTTCAGACAATGAGGGGACCGAAATTGAGAGGTCCAAGCCCAAATTTTCAGACTGTAAATCAATTGCAGGGATTGCAACCTATCCAGCCGCAGCAGATGCAGATGCCTCGTATGCAGATGACGCAAATGCAGCCAATGCAACAGCAGTTACCCATGGTACCTAATCAGCAAATGCAAATACCATTGGCACCAATGAGTCAGCAGCAAGTGATGGTTCCTCCGCAGGTATCGGGTCAGGTAATGAGTACAAATGGCACCGTACAACAGTTCCCATTACACAGTGAGAGTGGAACAAACAACGTATGGGAGAGTGAAAGTTCAGGAGAAGAAGGAGATTGTGTGCTTGCGGCATCCTTGGAAGTTGATCAAAGGGGTCCGTACGTAGAGGGAAGAGTAATGGGTCACCGTGTCTCATTTTTGGTGGACACAGGAGCCACACGTTCAACTGTCAAGAGTAGTGAAGTACCAAATTTGCCACTCTCAGGGAGAACAGTTCAAGTGGTGGGGGTAGCAAACAGACATCTGACGAACCCAATTACAGATCCGGTACCAGTCAGCATCGGTAACTATCAAGGGGTGCATCAGTTTGTGGTATGTGACTCAAGCCCGATAGCACTATTAGGAAGAGACCTATTGTGCAAATTGGGTTGTTCGATAATGTGTTCGAACGAAGGAATAACAATACAGACGAGCAGTGATGGGGAAGAAGAGGATAGTGCAGAGGGGGATGAAATGGAAACTGTAGATAAAGAATATCCTCTGATTTGTCTCTTCCCGATGATAACTGAAGAAGATATCCCAGCTGAATTACGGGAAACAGTCGGAAAGGAAGTGTGGGACATGACAGGGAAAGAGGTGGGATTGATGAAAGGAGTGGACCCAGTGAAAGTGGCTGTAAAGCCCAATGCAATCTTTCCCCAGACCCCACAATACCACATGCCACAAGATACCCTCATGAAAGTTGCTCAACTCATTGACGAATTTGTAAAGCAGGGGGTACTGAAAGAAGTGTTAAGCAGTCCATGTAATTCACCAATAATGGGACTAATAAAGCCGAGTGGAAAGGTCCGACTCGTGCAGGATTTGAGGAAAATAAATGATATCATAGTCAAGTGCTGCCCTGTCGTACCGAATCCAGCTGTGATAATGTTTCAAGTTCCTTGCGATGCTGAATGGTTTTCAGTCATCGATTTGTCACAGGCATTCTTTTCTGTGCCTCTTCATGAGGACAGCCAATTCCTCTTTTGTTTCAAATTCCTAGACAGAGTGTACAGTTGGTGTCGAATTCCTCAAGGGTTTTCTGAGTCACCGTCAATATTCAATCAGATCCTAAAGAAAGATTTGGAAGAATTAGAATTGCCATTCGAGTCAACACTAGTACAGTACATTGATGACCTACTGGTTGCATCAAAGACAGAAAGTGGCTGCACAGCCGATACCATTGCTCTGTTGAACCATTTGGGAAGGAATGGACATAAGGTGTCTCCTTCCAAATTACAGTTCTGTCAGAAGAAAGTGAAATACTTGGGTCACCAAATAGAGAAAGGGTCACGGAGAATAATGAAGGAAAGAATTACAAGCATACTTCAAATGAGTCCACCAAAGACAAGGAAGGAGGTGAGGAAGTTTTTGGGAATGGTGGGATATTGTCACCAGTGGATACCCAACTTCTCGTCTCTAGCAAAGCCCCTACTGAAATTGACCCAAAAGGATGCTTTGGATGAAATTGAGCTGAAGGGAGATGAGATGGATGCTTTTGTTGAATTGAAGGAATGCATGTGCAGGGCTCCAGCTTTAGGTATGCCTGATTATACGAAGCCTTTCACATTGTTTTGTCATGAACGTGATGCATGTTCTTTGTCTGTCTTGACCCAAGCCCATGGTGGCGTAAACAGACCAGTAGCGTATTTTTCAGCTACTTTGGATCCGGTTGCAGCAGCACTCCCAGGGTGTTTGCGCGCCGTAGCAGCAGTTGGTATCAGCCTCACTCAGAGTGAAGGAATAGTGATGGGACACCCAGTAACAGTCATGGTCCCTCACTCAGTTGAGATACTTTTGACCCGCTCCCGAACGCAACACATGACTGGAGCAAGACTCACAAGGTATGAAACGATAATTCTGGGCTCACCGAACGTGCAGCTGAAAAGGTGCACTATGTTGAATCCAGCAACCTTGCTTCCTGGAGAAAATGTCGAAATTGAGAACGCTGAAGACGTCGAGCATGACTGCCTTCAGGTGACTGAATTTTGCACAAAACCTCGACCGGACATCAAGGATACCAAGCTTGATGAAAATGACCAAATTCTTTTTGTTGATGGTTCATGTCTAAGAGATGGGATGGGGATTTTGAAAGCAGGATATGCTGTATGTACTGTAACAGGGGTCTTGGAAGCGGGATGGCTTCAAGGAGTCTATTCTGCACAAGTAGCAGAACTTGTAGCCCTTACCAGAGCATGTCAACTGTCTGCATTGATGAAAGTCACCATTTACACTGATAGTCAATACGGGTTTGGGATTGTGCATGACTTTGGACAACTATGGTCACAGAGAGGGTTCCTGACTTCTTCACGATCCCCAGTGAAGAACGGGGAGAGGATAAGGGAATTGTTACACGCCATTCAAGTGCCAGCTGAAGTTGCAGTGGTAAAGTGTAGTGCTCATACGAAAGGACAGGACTATGTGTCTCTGGGAAATGCATATGCGGATCAAGTCGCAAGATTTTGTGCCTTGAACTGTATATTACTAAGGGATGATTGGAATACGATAAATGAGCCAGAACTCGAACCAGCTGAAGCATTTGCCTTGAAGGTTGTAGATACGATAGATGAACTGAAAGCATTGCAAAATAATGTCAGGGAGGATGAAAGAGATTCCTGGATTAAATCACAATGTATAAAGAGACAAGACGAGTTATGGGTTTCACATGAGGGAAAATATGTTTTGCCAAATAGTCTCTTATCACAGCTTGCGCGGTTCTATCATGGGCAGGCTCACCTAGGGAGAGATGCCATGATAAGATTGTTCAAAACTGATTGGTTTAACCCCAGATTTCGTCAAGCTGCAGAAGCAGTTTGCCATCGATGTGTCACTTGCCAGCAGATGAACCCAGGAAAGGGAACAGTTGTGAGCGCGAGTCACATTGGTAGGGCAAGCGGTCCTTTTAGTCGAATGCAGATGGACTTCATTGAGATGCCTGTGCATGGGGGTCTGAAATATGTGTTGGTGATTGTGTGCATTTTTAGTCACTGGATTGAGGCATACCCCACACGTAGAAACGACAGCCTTACAGTTGCCAAGCTATTGTTGAGGGAGGTGATACCACGTTTCGGATTCCCGATCTCTTTAGAATCAGATAGGGGAAGTCACTTCAATAACGAGGTGATAAAGTTACTTTGCGAAGCGCTGAACATTGAGCAAAAGCTGCACTGTAGCTATCGCCCTGAAGCCTCAGGACTGGTGGAGCAGATGAATGGTACGCTGAAATCGAGAATGGCAAAAATATGTGCATCGACAAATCTGAAATGGCCTGACGCATTGCCTTTAGTGCTAATGTCAATGAGAAACACTCCTGATAGAAAAACTGGATTGTCTCCGCATGAAATTCTCATGGGCAGGGCTATGAGACTTCCTGCAGTTCCCGCAAACATGCTTTTGAATATTACAGATGATATGGTGTTAGACTACTGCAAAGTACTGGCTGACGTGGTTCGCTCTTTCTCTCACCAGGTGGAAGCGACCACCTTGCCACCGATCCAAGGTCCAGGACACGCACTGAAAGCAGGTGACTGGGTCGTGGTAAAGAAGCACGTGAGAAAGTCGTGTCTGGAACCCCGTTGGAAAGGCCCTTTCCAAGTGTTCCTGACGACAACTACCGCTGAGAAGTGTGCGGGGGTTCCCAACTGGATTCACGCCAGTCACACCAAGAAGGTGTTGTGTCCCACAGATGAGGAAGTTGAAGCGCTGAAACTACCAGTGCCTGACAAAACAGTGCTGAGTGCTGAGACAGAACAAAACCGAACTGAAGGCGAGCAGGTAGAAACGGGAGAGAAAGAAATATTCTCCGACGACGAAGACACCAACTCACTTGGGGGAGACCAAGGGTAAAGTTCAGACAGCGACGAAGAAGCTGCAGGTGACAAAGAGCCTGAAGCAGCTGAGGGTAGCAAAAAGCCTGAAGCAGCTGAAGGTGACAAGGAGCCTGAAGCAGCTGAAAGTGATAAAGAGCCTGAAGAAAGTAACGGTGACGAAGGGCTCGGAAAAGGTGAAGAGGCAGGAGAGCCTGATCAGAGGAGGGCTTTCCCAGAAGCAGACGACACAGAAAAAGAAAAAGAGAACGTGATTGATTCCCCAGAAGGAGGGAACGAGGCAGAACAGAACGAAAAGGTTCAAGCTTCCGCAGAAAAGACAGCAGGTCCATCAAATGGACATGGCGCAAAGAGAAGACTGAGTATCTCACCAATAAAAGAAAAGGGTAAAGGAAGTTTGAACGAGGGAGGAAGGCCGAAAGTGAAAGAGAAAAGAAAGGAAGTGACTGTTGTGGAACAATCGTCAAGTGAGGAAAAAGACTTGACAAAAGAGGAAAGTACCAGCGAAGCAGAGTCGAAAAGAGAAGCAAAATTGAAAAGGAAAAGGATACCAAACAGGAGGTATTCCGGTCCTGAATGGGCATATGCAGTCAATGATGATTGGACAGACGAGTTTGTATCTCTAAGCATCGAGAACGAAGAAGAAGAAGAGATACCAATAGAAAAGAAAAGTTTCATAGACTCTGTCGATTGAAAGAGTAGTAAATGATATTGCTCGCTACAATATAACGTGAAAGAAACTACCAGCTGAGACATTGTTAAACCGGATGAGACATTTGCTAAACTGATAAAGACTGAGTTATTGCCGAATTGAGACAAATGCTGCTAACCGATAAGTGACTGGCCTTTTGAAGAAGACGGTGTGAACATTGCGCTTGTTCAGCTTTGTAACTGAATTGCTAAATAGTTTCATTTATAGGTGCTTCTAGCTCTCTGATTCTATACAGATCATGACTAGGTACGCTACGCAAAATAATAGAAAGAGATATTGTAAATATGTGTGTATAGGCTTGGTAATTACATGTGTAATAATAATAATGGCAATTGTGATTGGAATGCATGGAAAGGGTGAAAGTGAGAATATCGAGGCTTCTACTATTGCTCCTGTTACTGTCACTGAACTAACACCATTGAAAAGACTAGCATTGGATGAGAGGCTCTTGCACGATAAGAAAGAGCTTTCGTATAACGTTTTCTATCGCTTACTAACAGAGTATGTTGAGACTATGGATGCGAAGGATTGTTATGTGTGTACACAGATACCGACATCGGTAAAGGAAGGGGTAACTTATCACCACATGCCTCTTACATATGGGATTACATGTAGTATAGTAATGTCTAGGTTTTATGGTCAAACTAACATACAGTATTTTTACTCGAATTATGATGTTACCTTTGCTTATGTTCCTATAATAGCGCAGCTTAGCCAGATTGCTAAAGATTGGGATGCTAAAATAATGAGGGAATTTTTCGAGCCAATGCAACCTTTTGAAACGGCTCATGCTCATAGGGAGAACCTTACTTGCTCAGTCTCTGCTGTAGAAATAAGCTTTTTAGATCGCACAGATGATAGAAGGGCACAAATGAATGCGAAATTAGAAAAGGAGCTAAGTAAGAGGACTTCAGTAGATAATTATGATTTTGCTGCTATAAAGACACAAGGGAAAATAGCTTTAGATGCTTGGCATGTAGGGAAATTTTGTATATATCGAGGAGAATCTTATTATGACAATATTTTTGTAGGAGCGAGTGAGTGTAAACATACGTTTATTTTTAAGGCCAAATGGACATTCATGATGAACGGACTTGACCCTGTCATTCCAGGTGTATATTACATTTGTGGGCATAATGCCTATTATCGTCTTCCAAAGGGATGGTGGGGGAGATGTTATTTGGGTATAGTGTTCCCAAAGGTTTATCAACTGGATGACATATCGATGATTCAAAAGACATCTGGATCTCATCGTATCCAGAAAAGAGAGACCGCAGCTGCTGTGGTAGGTGATATATTTGGAGCCATGATTCCTTCATTGGGAGTTGTGTTGAATTCCATCAAGATACGAAAGTTGTCTACTATAGTGGATAACATGTTGACAAAGTTTTCAGGTGCTATAATCCTGATAGATGCTGAACTTGCAGCGGAAAGAGCTATGACTCTTCAAAATAGGCTTGCTTTAGACATTCTTTTAGCAAAGGATGGAGGCGTTTGCAAAATGATTGGTGCACGTCACTGTTGTACCTATATACCTGATAATAGTGTGAAGATTAAAACTATGCTTGCTAATCTAACAAAAGAAAGTGCAGATTTGAAGGAATTGAAAGAACCAGGAGTGTGGGAGAAGGTTGGAAAGGGACTTGCTTCAGTGGGACATTGGATTGGGGACATTTGGAATGGAATATTATTGAAAATAATAGAAGGAATATTAATAGTAATAATTTGTGTATTTGGAATTTGGGGAATAAAAAGGGGAATAATAATGATTATGGAAAGAATTAAAAGAAGAAAAGAAGAGAAAATTATGAAAAGAATGGCAGAAGAATACAAAGCGCAAACTAGGGGTACTAAAAGGAAAAGGGAACTGACAGAATTTTAATGGAATAAAATTTGTGGGCGTGGTTTGGTGTGATGACAAGTAGTCATCAGAGGAGGGATTGATGAAGCAGAAAATGAAGGTTTTGATTTATTAACGCTTAAACGTAGTGCTGAAATAATCATGTGTGACTTTAACCGAACTAATTAAGATTGTACGGGGACAAAATGTGCCCTCAGAGTAGTTTGCCATCATTTATACGCGTGCTTTATATAACGTGGTGTATTAGAATTGCACTAATCCGACATAATCATAAACGTGTGCTATGATTTGCTTATTTGAAATGCTTTAGCTTAGCATGACTTTAGCGGAGGCTTTGGCCTAGTTGCCTGGTCTCACGGTTTAGATGCTCGTATTTTTCCACTGTGCTATTAAACGTGTATTCTTGCTTGAAGCTGTACTTTTCCACAGAAACTGTTCACATGCTTATCTTAAAGTTAGTGCCAGCCTGGCATATTTTCTCTTTAATTCAAGGTCGACTTGCAGGTGCGGACAATGGAGGCTCTGAGAGTAAGCTAATTGGGAGACAATGTTGCAACCTGCGTACCCATCTCCAAGGATAATGTATGCTTAAGTAAAAGCTTGAGAACTGTCGTTTTTGATTGGTCAATTTGAAGCTAACCTATGAACCCTCCAATGGAGACCCTACAGGACCTGAACTGTTGTCTATAAAACCCAGGTGCACAAGAAGAAAGGGGAGATCATTGCTCTCTATCATCGGACTACGCCATTTTGACTTCGTAGCTATTATGGCCCACTTTGCTGCGACGCCATTTTGAGAGACTTTGATTCTTTCTCTAATCGAGAGAAAGAGACTTTAAATGATTCTTGCCCTAGAGACTGTAACTTTGATTTGATCCCTTTGCATGAAGTAATAGTTTTATCTTGCCGCCGTGAGGCAATTGCCCCGTCCACCCCTGCCCCTGCCCCTTTGTCCCGTCCCATGCCGATCGTAACGGTACCCATGCTGACCGAAGAACGGTACCTGTGAGACGAAGACTTCCTTGTATGCTGATCGTAATTGGTAAATATGAAAGGAAATTGTAAAATTGCATTGTGTTCCTTTTAGGTAACCAACTGCTGATTTTGATAAGGTCCCTAGCTAAGAGTTTTCTAAATTAATGTTGCTAAATTGTTTTTGCATGAAGTCCCACATGCCGATGCTAATTTGAGGTTAGACGAGGTTTCCATATGTCGCACGATGCAATTTGAGATCTTGTTATGCTGACTAAATGTATGCCATTAGTTCATTACAGATTATCGTATTAGTGATTTGCATTGCCATTATCAAATGCCTTGTGATTCAAATGCTTCATAGATTACACTTGTTTCGACGTTATGGACAGTTATTAATGTTCATATATGTTTATCATTTGGTGTTGAGACACATTTATATTGTGCTAGCTTTGTTAATATAGGGAAATAAATTCACTAACTTTGCAATAAACTGGTGTGGTTATTCCTGACTGAAAGGTCAGGGTTCGCCGAAATGTATTCTGGATTAATTGTAAAGTGTTATGTCGTTCAAGGGGTTGCTTATGTTCGTTATTGATTATTGATTTTTGACGAGATTGTTCGATTAAGAGTACAGTGAGTTCCCACTAAGTCAAAAGATTCATCGGCCTAAAGAGCGTCCAAACGCAGGTAAATTATTACTACGGACCGCTCTATCAGAGGCTTAATTCATACATAGTTCAAGAGGCTTATTTCTGATTTGGATTTGCTTGTTATAGCTTGCTGTGATCAAAAGTATTTCAGGAGTTTTGCTATGAAAGTATATTATTTCTTAGAGTCGAAAAATCTTGCTATGATATCACTACTGATGTTTGGGGGGGCAGAGCATGTAAGACTGGAGTAGTCTGTCTTCTCTTTGGTCTTGTAAGATGCATGTAATAGAGTAGAAGCATTGTTATTTGACCCACTAGGACTTATCTAGCACTATGAATTGGGATTGTGAAATCCATTTATTGTTCTCTTTTTCCACTTTGCTCCTTCCAAATATTCTTACAATCTGCCTGGAAGGAGCAGGAAAAAAATGAAATGAAAAAAGATGTTGTGTACATTTCGATAAATGATAGGACATGTAAAATCACAGACTCAAATTGTATTGATTACAGCTCAGCCAAGTGTTAGTAAATGTGTCCTGAAAAATCCACAGTTTTTTTAAAAGACTTTTTGAGGAGGGTAAGCTCTAATAATACCTGTGACAGTAATTGTTTTCTGGCACACCACAAAAGTATTGGAGCATTTTAAGGCCCCTTGAGAACATGTGGGTTTTGATCAGTGCAACCGGAAATTGTGCCTTGCAATTCAGAATTGTTCTGTAAAGATTTTCTTGGGAAGATAATCTCCTAAACTCCTGTAAGCGATGTTGGGCTTGCTTGCTTACCTTGTACCGTTCTATTCAAGACAGGTATTTTTGCTTCACTGCCAGCTGTTACTGTCTGCAGTCATCTGGTGTTAGCATAGAAGATAATGAGCAGTGCCCCTCTAAGTAGTGTGCTGCACCAGTAGTAAAAATGAGCAGGTGCGGCAGCAACATTGGACTGCCCCCGTTTAAGAAAAATGTGGACACTGGCATTCGGTTAGAGACAGTCTGCAAAATTAGCTGATCACCCACTAACCAATAAGATTGTGTGAATGACATATGCCTTTCAGGTATTTTCCCCATGCTAGAGACTCTCATAAATCTCTCTGCTCTGACCATGCTTTGAGTAAATACAGTTCCACGGTCAGAATCAGTAGTGAGAGATGCCATATTTAATGAAGTTGAAAAAGAATGGGGTTTTCCAGAGGGAAATAGATTTTTCTCATGAGAAACAAAAGGATAAATATGCAGGAGCAGAATAAGGCATGCAGATTTTTCTACTCATTGTAGTACTCCGGAAAAATTACAACTGGCTGCTCCTGATCCTTTGATTCCTTGTCAATACTCAAAAAGCAGTGGCATAATGCAACATTTTGGGAGACCTCTGCCAGAATGTGATGCAGGCCTGAGTCTACATTATCTCACAGATATTCATTGACCTTGAGGTGAAATGGGATGTCTTGAAAGATTGGGAGCCCCTGGAGAGTAGGGCCCCCCTGCACTACAGGAGCTGCAGGGGTCCGTGTTACTCCCTTATGAAGATTCAAAAGTTTGCGCCAAACTCAGATGCCACCCTCTTAGACTGGTCAGCATTAGGTAGGCCTTCCTCCAATCTTTTTGCTTGTTTTACTCACATTTTTGCTGTTTCGTTTTGTTAGCCTTAGGCTCTGAGCACTTTACCACTGCTGGCCAGTGCTAAAGGGCATGTGCATCTCCCTTAAACATGGTACCATTGGTGTATACACAATTGGCATATTTAATTGACTTATAAGTCCATTTTAAAGTGGTATACCGTACCCAGGGCCTGTAAATTAAATGCTACTAGTGGGGCTGCAGAACTGATTGTGGCATCCAGTACAGTACCTCTTAAACATGTCTCAGGCCTGCCATTGCAGACCCTGTGTGTGAAGTTTCAAATCCCTTGTCAAGCCTTAAACTCCCCTTTTATTACATATAGGTCACCACCAAGACAGGCCCCAGGTAGTCCATAGGACACAGTGCTATGTAAGTAAAAGGTGGAGCATGTACTTTTAAGTTTTACGTGTCATAGTAGTGAATAGCTCCTAAAGTTGTCTATCACTACTGTGAAGCCTACTCCTCCCATAGATCAGTACTGGGGATTCCTAGATACACTAATAAGTTGTAATTCCTGATGAGAAAGAGTAGCTCTGTCATGTTTCATATCTTTGGAATGGTATTGGTGACGTGGTAGCTCTGATTGTACTCATGAGACTGCTGGATTCGGCCTCTGATTGTACTAATGAGACTGCTGGATTCCGACAGCAGCACCAACAGGTTGTGGGGAACTTAGTCCATTTCCAGACTGTTGGCCTAACCCTTTCTGCCATATAGCAGTACCTCACCAGCACCTGAAAGTGGTGGTGATTTGTGGCAGCCGTGCACATGACATTCTGACTTCTTAGGGGTAATCATGGTGAAACGGATCTCATCCTTTTCTCCCAGATACCTTTGTCTCAAACCTCAAACATGCAAAGACAAACAGAAACAAAGATTGGTTCAATATACTTTATTGAATCAATTGTGCTCTAGATAAAATGGCATGTACTGTAATGATTAGGATGACAAAACATAATAATAATAATGTTTGGACAAAGACAGTGAAACATAAGAAAAGTCCCACCATAGTGTCAGAATGCTAGATGTTGAAATTCCTACCTATGCCACTAGTACTATTTTAGGGCACAGCAGTGTTAACCCTAATCCGCCCTTTAGAATCCCTAGGAAGACACCATCCCCCATACCTGGATTTGGTAGTAGAAAAGAGGGCTGTTAGTCTACTGAGAGTCCTCTCTCATGTAGGCAGAGAAAGACAGCAAGGCTCAGAAGACAGCTGCAGTGAAGTGTCAGCATGCAGTGGCAATCTTCTGGCTGGAACTCTCTCTCTAATGTATAGGGGGCAGACAGATGTTTTATAATAAAACAACTAATGTTCTTTGAAAAATGCCCTAACGTAAAATACGCATGTTGCGTGAAGCGGCAGAGATTGTGGTGTTCCAATTTGTGCCAGCAACAGAAGACAGCCTTGAGCAGAGCACATAACGAGAATATCAGAATACAAAGAATAAAAACAATTTCTGGGTCAAAGGTATACAAGATAAAGGAAAATAAAACATCACTGCAGATGAGGGCTTCTGCTCAGAAATTAAAAATGAATTGCAACTAGGCTAAAGGGCACAGGCTGCAGGCCTATGGCTGAAATAACGTGCCCATAAAGCTACTATGGTACCCTTGTGACAATGATGAACATTACTATTTAGAAATGCCACTTTTAGAAAGTGGGCATTTCTCTGCTCTTACTGCTCTGTGTGCCTGCAATCTGTCTCCAATACACGTTCGGGGTAGGTGACAGCTACACTTTGTGCATTCCCTCTAGACAGCCACAAATGCAGGAAGGGTGGATGTGACAGAGAACTCAACACTCAACTGCATTCATCTGCATTTTGATAGTTCTTCCTGGGCAGGAAGATGGAGGGTGAGTTGACATGCCCATTTCAATAGGCAGTGCCCTCTGTCCCACAAAAAGGGCTGATTACCACCTACTCATAGTCTGTAGCCAGGGTTGGGATGAAAGTGGGACCTGTGTGCTTCAATGAGCTGCTTTAAAGTCACCCCCCTTTTAATGGCACATCTGGGTATAAGAACCGGGGCTCTAACCCTACCAAGACAGTACACTACTGGACCTTTGAAGAACTCTGTCAGGAGTAGGGACTGCTGTGATACAAAGATTGCCAATGTGCTTGAATGACTGAGAAATTGTTTCACTGCTTTCATGAACTGTCTCTGCTGCCTGCTGATCTCTGCCCTGCTGAGGACATGGACTGGACCCATATAATTTGACCCATAATGATTCCAAGGGCTTGCTAGATTGCCTCCTGTTTCTGAAGTTTCAGGGACATCAAAGGCTGCCTGCAACTCTGCTCCACCTGCTGTGCTCTTCCATATGTGAGTCCTACCATTGCCTGACGTGCCAAGCCAGTCCTGGGCCTCAGAAGTGGGGTTTACAGCTGATTTTCTGCAAGAATCGATATATCTGGGCCATTCCGCCACTCAGAACCGACGCATTGCTCATCGATGCCGATGCAGTGGCGATTTGACGATGATGTAGGACCCGACTGCAAGGTTCGATGAAGACACAGCACCGATCCCGGGACATCATTTCGAGGCTCGACGCCGATATATCTACCTGACTGCGCGGATTGAGTCTTCGACGCTGCTTGCTACATCCATCGTACTCTTTCAGCAGGCTATAAGTAAGTCCTGTAGCCAGCCTGCCCTCCATCACGGTCGGCCTGAACTTTGGATTTACCCCGTTCTAGCGCAACCTCAAGTAACCTTTTAGCGCTATTGGCTTCTAAGCACTATTTTTATTTATTCTTTAAAAAATCATATCTCAACTTCTACTGATTGGATTTTTGTCGTTTCAGTCTTGGTTTACTCAGATAAATATTGTCTATTCTTTACAACTGTGTGGAGTCCTTTTTGGGTGTTTTCATTATGTTACTGTTTGTGTGTTGCACAAATACTTTACAAATTGCCTCTTTAGATACACTTCTCTGCTCTGTGCCAAGATACTGGAGGATGGGCACAGGCTATCTCTAAGTGTGTGTCTAGTTTACCCTTACTAGAATGGTGCTTCCTGCTTGTACATGGTTCATACTCTGACAACGAGAGCCCCCATATGTAACACACCTTAGTGTGGAAGACTTCCCAACTAGACATTTCGAACTGGAGCTGTATTACAGAGAATACCTTAGGGTGCAATGGGCATGTGTTCTCTGCTTTGTGTTTCCCTGGGGCACCTTGGTGTTACTGAAGGGACCACAGAGGCTTGCATGGCCCCTTCTTTACTACAGCACTATCTCAAGAGGACATTTCCTGATTTGCATGGGGTGTAGCCCCAGGCAATGAGGCAAACACTTTGCCACTGCGTTCTCAGCATATTTCTAATGTGGTCACAGAGGCAAACATGCCGTTAGGCGGGGCAATGAAAGTGTGCCCAAAAAGGTGGGACACTTTCAGCGCGCCCCCTAAAGACAACCCTCTGGGAGGGTTTAAAAGGGGTCTAATACACCCCCCAGATATCCACCTGCAGGCCGGTGCAGTCACTTACTGCACCTACCTGCAAGAGGATCTCTAATCCCCCTCGAATGTGCGGTGGGTTGCCACGTGCACCGTGAAGCATGGAGGAGCTTTTAAACCACTGCTCCTCATGCGCTCCCCTGGGGGGCAGTTCGGGAAGTGGCTTTTTCGTAGTACGGTGCATTTTTTTTGTTTCCACACAGTGCGACCTTTTAAAGGTACAGCCCTTGGAGTATTGTGAAACGGACCAATTGAAAGCAGCCTTCTACCATTTGTTGACTAGTAGTGTAGTGTAGCAGTGTAGTGCTGAATGATTTTAACAGGATTATATAATTTTATAGTCACTGACTTTTTCTGCCATTGCTTTGGAAACACATCACCATTTTTCCAGAATACTTAAGCCATATTTCTTTTAGCTAATATAATGCAAT
Source organism: Pleurodeles waltl (assembly GCF_031143425.1). Classification (NCBI taxonomy): domain Eukaryota; kingdom Metazoa; phylum Chordata; class Amphibia; order Caudata; family Salamandridae; genus Pleurodeles; species Pleurodeles waltl. Next base: position 1,270,031,586 of record NC_090437.1, read on the forward strand.
GACCTTATCTCATTTAAGAGGTTACACTATTATAAGAGACACATCAACAGGCATTTGTAATATAAAAAAAGGGTCACATTTCGAGGCAGTAAACTATGCAACCCCTGACCGCCAAAGATGTTTTCGATTACATGAACAGCAAACTCATTTCAGTAAAGTAAGCAGTTGCTAAAAAAGCTAAACACTTTAATTATGCTATTTTATGATCCCAATCTACCAGAGCTAGGATTCGAAATTTAAATCCACTTAGTGTAGTGAAAGCTGCATTTATATCGGTTGTATAAAAATGTATTTACATTTCAAAATGTAAGTGTTTCCGGAAAAGTCTATAATTGACTGAAAACATGAAGATACATTCGCAATTAAAAAGACAATTTTAGAACAGCAAATATATCCTCACCATGTAGAATGCATTATAGTGATGTGGGGCCAGATGTACGAAAATGCAATTTTTCAATTCTTAAATAGCAACTTCATAGAAATCGCTATTTAAGAAAAGCAAATTGCAATGCTAAGATAATCATTTCCTAATAGCGATTCTTACAAAGTAGGAATCGATATTAGTAAATCTCTATCAAGAAATTCCATTGCATTTGAGTCAATGGGCCGGTTTTGCATTTTCTAAATATCTATTTCTTATTGGGAAATCGCTATTTAGGAAATGCAAAACCAAGGATGACAATGGGCAAAAGCCCCTCCTTAGTGCACCCCAAAAATAGGGGTGCACCTGTAGAGCACACATTTCCCTCAGGGCCATGTGTGAGCTTTATTGCAATTTGCACTTTGGGGTGCTTTTTTGAAATTGCACCTGATTACCATTGGCTTCAAGTTGTTGGTAATTGCATCTCCTACATGCCCAAGTCGCATTTAGGAAAGGCATGGTACGTCAGAATACGAATCACAAATAGGAAATTCCTATTTACGATTTCCTATTCTGGGAATCGCAAATTGCGATTTCTACAGGATAGAAATCACAATTTGCGATTCCTTATAGGGCCTTGTACATCAGAAAAGCTGGGTTTTCATTTCTTAGCGGCCCAAAATAGCAATTTGGACCATAAAAAATGCAAATAGGCTTCATACATCAGGGCCGTGATTCCCTGTTGTTATTTAGGCCCATATTTACACTTTTTAGCACCACATTTGCACCACTTTTTGACACAAAAGCGGCGCAAACTTACAAAATACAATTGTAGTTTGTAAGTTTGTGCCGTTTTTGCATCAAAAAGCAACGCAAATGCGGCGCTGAAAAAGTAAAACTATGGGCCTAAGTACTTTTGATCATTTCTACGCCAATTTCCTCCTATTTTATAATTAATGTTCTCTTTTCAGCGCAGCAAAAATAGTTTAGGTACAAATAGAAGGTAAACAGGAGTTACGGCCTGGTGGAACTTATGCAGGGAAACTGCTCATTCTGAGTGTTTGCACTTCAGAAACGTGGTAAAACATGAGATAATACAACTTAAGCACATGCTCTGACATAAAGAACTGATAACCGCAAACAATCTGGACTGGAAACAAAAATCAGCTTTGGAAAACATGTTCAAATCAGCTCCACGCTTCAAAAGGCTGTGACTAGTAGAAAGAGAACCAGGGAGCATGGTTAGTTCCTGGTAACCGATTCTGCTTTTAAAGCAGCCGCCAATGGCCTGCAGCTCACCATGAAAATGCCAAAGTTACCAAAAAGGTAAGTCTAGTCCTGAATGGCAAATTGGCAGAAATGTATGTCTAGACGTGAATGGCACCATGGAGTGACATATAAGTAAAAGTGACTTCCTGACACTCAAAAGGCTCAATTCAGTCTGGAGCACTGCGCTCACTCGGCTCCACTCATCGCTGCGGGCCACAGCCTCAATACTTGCCTGCGTCGGCACCCGGGGCCTTCCGCCTATGTTGATGGCACCATAACTGGGGTCCCCCTGACATGCCTCAGGCAGCCCAGTTCTCCATGCAACAGCACAGTCTGAGCCCTGGCCCTCCACCTTATCCTGGCACCCACCCCACAGCAGCCTGCATACTCCTGGGAATGCACCTCGTGGGAGGTCTGCGCCATTTCCAGGCAACCTGATTGGGGCCTCTCTCCTTTGCTCCTCAGGCAACTGACTAGATTGCTGTACTCCTGCAATGACCATCCGACTGAGGTGAGCCTCCCTTCTACTCTGGGCTCCTAACCATTGCAACACCCTGCTTCCTCTCCAGCAAGTGGCCCCCGGGTATGGGAACTGTGTGCTGGGCGCTCACATCTGCTTGATAAAATCTAGAAGGTATTCTACACAGAGATATGTAGGCACAGAGACCCCCAATCTGAACTCTTACCTTGCAACCCACTCTGAGAAACTGAAACATGTTGTATCCCCATGCAGACCCCTCTTTTGCTTTTCTTATGCCTCACCTCTCCACCACCTGACCTGCCCTGAACTGGGAAACAGCAACCAGCTCCCACGTGGCTGTTCATGCTGCTGCAGATGCTAGTAAGCGGATCAGGATCACCTGACTTGAGGCTGTGTTGATATAATCAACATGGGGAAAGACAAGGGGAGTAGGTCACCACCGCCCTCTCAGCCCTTTATTGACCAGTTTACCACTTTCACTGGATCAACTGGAAGCAAGACCTTTGACAAGGGAGCAAAAGCCAAAGGGGACCTAGATAAAATCCTGCAGGCAATAAACATCTCACAAACAGCGGTTGAAGCAAAAATAGGGGAGGTGCATGTGGATGTACCGCTTCTTCACTAGGAACCTGTGCCACACATTGGACTGCATTACTGAAGCAAAGGGATATCAACATTCAAGGATGAAGTTGTAGACCTCAAGGCTAAAGCAGCCCACATCCTGGCCCGTATGAACAAACCTCCCCCTCACTGAAGATGCAGAAAACTGCCCCAGACTCAATTACTTGTGTTTTGTGGGATTTCCTGAGGATGTGACATCTCCCAGTCAGCTGAGTTCCCGGAGCAATGGATTAAAACCTGGATGCTGGTGGCCAAGCTGTCCCCTTGGTTAGTTATTGAGAGAGCTCCTAGGATATTGACACCCAGGCCTCCTCCTGGAGCTTAGCTACAACTTATGATGGCAAGATTCGTCAACTTTAAAGATAACAGTCAGGGATGCTCTCTACTAAAACTCTTGAATACTAATTTTTCCAGATTACACAAGAGAGGTCCGGAACAAATGCCGGTCTTATGAATCGGTGAAACACAAACTGGGAGCCCTTAAGTTACCTTACATGCTTCTTTTTCCAGCTCAGCTCAAGGTCATTTTCGATGGCAAATCACATTTTTTTTTACACCACCGAATCAGCCTGGGAATAGTGTCAAATAAGGGGCTGAACCCGCTCTCACCCCCACGGGTGAAAAACCTGAACCACATCACTTTCTGTGAATGCTGGTTCCCTGACACCGCCACCAGCATGGACGTCCACCCAGCCCATGAATGGTGAGAGCGCCCGGCCATTATTGACCCAACCTGAAGAGCGGCTGAGCCAGAACCCCTCACCTATCTAGCATTGTCACAGATGACCACATCAAGTCCCCAGCGGGGGCCTTGTTCTTATAATGTTACCACATAATATCCACATATTCCCTGCGAGGTTGTGGGCACCGTACTGTATTGCTCCTTATACTTTGAGTGTTCTACCATTCAGCACCTAACCAAGAAATGTTGTTTTTGAGTTGGGGTTTATGTTCTGGGGTGACAAATGCTTCTGGGAGGGAAGTATGCGACAGGGAGGAGCTGGAGGGGTTGGAATTCTTGGGCAAGATATGTCTACAGTTTAGCACTGCTATTTGTTTCTATGTTTTTTGTTCTTAGATGGTCACATAGGTCTGCTATGAAACTATCAGGGGCTCGACTCACATTCCCTAATTCTCACTCTAGGTGCTTTGTCCCATACAACTAGAGTGCGGTCTAAGGAACTTCCTTGTCTGCACTTACTGACTCTCCCCACACCGCCGTGATCCAGTACAAAGTTATGACCTGGAACGCCAATGGTCTATTAGACCAAATCATGCACTCAGCGGTACTTTGTTTCACTCAGTGCTTCCTCCCTTCAGTCCTCCTGCTGCAGGAGACCCACCTGGTGGGCACTAAGGGCCATATGTAGCAAAGGGTTTTACCCATTTTGGGTCTATGGGAAAATTTGTTGGTACATATGGCCCTAAGGGTCCTATGCACACCCGCCAGGGTTATGACAGAGTCTACCACACAGGATACTCTAGGGGTGCTTCAGGAGTGACAATACTCTTGCAGTGCAGTTTTCCCATGGCTGTATCTAAAACCTGGTCAGATTCTCAGGGCCATTATATTGCCCTAATCGGCATTATCAAAGGCGCCCACTCAATATCCTTTGTTTATACGCTACCCCTACTGCTTTTGAATCCTTTCTGAGCACTCCCCTAATGTAATCACGCAACCCCCACCAGGCTTCAGACTCAATGGGTTTGACTTCAATGCCATTCTGGGCCCAGCCATGTACTCTACAGGTCCCTCTTCAGAGACCCATTGCAGTCACGCTCACTTACTTCAGAAATTGGCCACCTCCCTAGGTCTCTGTGACACCTGGAGAATCTGACATCCTAGGCCGCGACAATGTACACACACATCTGCAGCCCACCACACACATGCCCGAATAGACATACTCCTTATGCCAGCGCCAGATCTCCTTTCCGTGTCCCACATTTAGATCCTTCCATGTGGGATATCTGACTATGCCCAGATTCTCCTGCACATTGTCGACTCCAGTGCCGCCAGGCACCCCATCTGGAGACGTGCGCATGGTGTCTCCAAGATGATACCTTTGTCACTGCATTAGGAGAAGAGATTACACAATATTTCCAAGCCAATTTCGGGACAGTGCAAAACTTCAGTACTCTATGGGTGGGGTGTAAGTCCACTATCCAGGACCACGCTCGGAGCATCCTCAGACATGCAGAGTGAACGTCATCAACTTATTGCTCAACTCGAGGCCTGTGCTCTCCGCCTAGAGTCTCAACTCTCTCCTTCCACTCACAACATCACCACTACGCAAATAACCCTGCTCCGGGAGGGGATATGTCACCTCTCCCTCGAATCAGCAAAACAGATCTGTCATGCCTCCTTGGCACAAGACTATGGCTGGGGTGACAAAAATGTGAAATTGCTGTCCTGGCTGGTGTCACCGCCACAGGCTTCCAAAGTTATTCTAGAAATAATTGACAATGAAGGTCATCCCCACTGCACCTCCCTCGCTATTGCCCAAGCCTTTGTTGGCTATTACTCCTTGCTTTATTCAGCATCTCCATGCCCATCAGCCGAAGTGGCCTCTCCCCTGTTTAATGATGTACCACTCACCTGCCTGTCTCCAGCTGAGCAACAAGAGCTAGAGGAACCCATAACTGCAGGAGAGATAAGTGAGGCCATTTCTGTGATGCCACGGGTAAAACTCCTGCCCTGATGGCTACTCCATGGAATTCTGTGCCAAATATAGAGATTTACTTATCCCCTATCAGCTGAACCTCTACAAGGAGGCCACACACACCAGTTCCTTCCCTTTGGAACTAGACTGGGCAATGATCGTAGTTATCCCACTGACGCTCCCCCACCTGCTTCCTGCATTGCCTACTGGTCCACATCTCTTATCAAAGCTGAAATGTTTTCCCACTATCCTAGCCACCCATCTATGCCGTCAACTAAGGACCTCAATTCACCTTGATCAATTTGGCTTTATGCCCACTCGGAGCATGTGACACTGCTTCAGGCGACGTCATGTGACATTGGTGCACCGCCATCTCTTATCGCTCCAACTCGCACTCCATCTCGCACTACTCCTCACATACTGCGAAAAAGCTTTCACTATTGTCTACTGGAGTTACTTACACATGTACTGGAAAGAGCAGGAATCAGACCCCTATTCCAGGTATGATCTGCGTTCTCTACTCCACTCCCACCGCCTGGGTTCAGGTCAATGGTGTGGTCTCTTCAGCCTACCCTATAGGATGTGGGAACCAACAGGGCTGTCTCCTATCCCCTCTCCTTTTCACCTTATTATTGAACCCCTCGTGAGACTCCTGAGATGCGATGCTTAGATAAAGGGATAAGCATAGCCCGCCTGCCGCAAGGACCGCATTGCACTATATACTGATGATGTCCTCTATACCTTAGGGACCCTGCCACCAGTGGCCCTTGCTGCGTGCAGCTCTTAGACCTCTTTTCAGAGACCTGTGGACTTACTGTGAACACGACCAAGTCGGTATTGGTCCCGCTGACTCTCTCACAAGACTGTATGGACTGGCAAACATCATTCCTGATTTGGTTCCTCAGCTTCTGCTATCTCATCATTTGCGTGGCTTTACTCCCGCGCTGATGTGGCCTCTTAACGTCACACCTCTTATACGCAAAAGCAAAGACGATCTCCAGAAATGGAGGGCTCTCCCACTCAATGTCATGGGGAGGGTAGCCCAGTACAAAATGACGATTTTGCCCCGATTTCTCTACCTCTTGCAAAACTTCCCACACATAATTCCCAGACACTGGGTCAGAGAATGGATTCAATGGCGAGAAAATTGCTGTGGCACGATTCAAGATCCTGCTTAGCACTCACGGCCTGTCAGCAAGCCCCTTATGACAGATGCCTTGGCATGTAAGTCTACCTGTATTTTCTGGCCTTACAACTCCTGGTAATCAATGACTGACTCAGTGGGGGTAGGGCTGACCCAGCTTACCAGCTCGAGTTCCTAACCTTGGGATTCCCCCTCATAATGGCAATGCTTTACGGTGACCCCATTCCCAACACACTTCCCAAAGTAGCCTAGGTGGTCTTTGCTGGCTGGAGGGCATAACCCTGATACTCCGGATGGTGGGCTAGGCTTACTCAACAGACACCTTATTGTACTGTTTGGCCGGTGGGACACCTTTGGTCTCATGCTCCCAGGAGACATTTGGAAGAGTACTCACATGTCTTCTTTTCAAGACAACAGACATACTCCTTGTCTAGAACACAGTTCCACAAATACCTACAGCTAAGCCACTCACTGCAAGCACACGTTCCACCAGACACATCAATATCAGAGTTTAGCCCAACAGAGGCGAGGATCATGATGGTGGGTTGGGAAAAGGCACTGTGTCCCACATTTATCACACCCTGGTTGTTAGACCTGACATCCTTAGGGTGGGCACCCCTAACTTTTTGCCTGCCTCCCTCCACTTTTTGGACACTGTTTTTGCTGGTTTTTAGACTCTGCGCACTTTACCACTGCTAACCAGTGCTAAAGTGCATATGCTCTCTCCCTTTAAACATGGTAACCTTGGATCACACCAAATTGGACTATTTGATTTACTTATAAGTCCCCAGTAGAGTGCACTATATGTGCCCAGGGCCTGTAGATTAAATGCTAGTAGTGGGCCTGGAGCACTGGTTGTGCCACCCACTTAAGTAGCCCTTTAACCTTGTCTCAGGCCTGCCATTGCAAGGCCTGTGTGTGCAGTTTCACTGTCACTTTGACTTGGCATTTAAACGTACTTGCCAAGCCTAAAACTCCCCTTTTTCTACATATAAGTCACCCTTAATGTGTGCCCTGGGTAACCCCTAGAGCAGGGTGCTGTGTGGGTAAAAGGCAGGACATGTACCTGTGTAGTTTACATGTCCTGGTAGTTTAAAACTCCTAAATTCATTTTTACACTACTGTGAGGCCTGCTCCCTTCATAGGCTAACACTGGGGCTGCCCTCATACATTGTTGAAGTGGTAGCTGCTGATCTGAAAGGAGTAGGAAGGTCATATTTAGTATGGCTACAGTAGAATGGTAATACAAAATCCTGCTGACTGGTGAAGTTGGATTTCATATTACTATTTTAGAAATGCCACTTTTAGAAAGTGAGCATTTCTCTGCACCTAAATCTTTCTGTGTCTTACAATCGACGTCTGGCTGGGTTTAGTTGACAGCTCCTTGTGCATTCACTCAGGCACACCCCAAACACAGGGTACTCAGCCTCACTTGCATATATCTGCATTTTTAATGGGTCTTCCTGGGCTGGGAGGGTGGAGGGCCTGCTCTCAGACAAAGGACTGCCACACCCCCTACTGGGACCCTGGCAGACAGGATTGAACTGAAAGGGGACCTGGTGCACTTCTAATCCACTCTTTGAAGTCTCCCCCACTTCAAAGGCACATTTGGGTATAAAAATAGGGCCTCTGCCCTACCACCTCAGACACTTCCTGGAGAAGAAACCTGAACCAGAACCTGCACCCTGACAAGAAGAACTGCCTGGCTGCCTAAAGGACTCACCTGACTACTTTCTACAGGGGACTGCTGCCTTGCTGTTGCCCTGCTGTCTCGCTGCTCTCTTGCTTTGCTGCAGAAGTGCTCTCCAAGGGCTTGGATAGAGCTTTCCTCCTGTTCTCTGAAGGCTCAGGACCAAAAAGACTTCTCTCTTGCAACTGGACTCCGCGTTCGGCGAAAAATTTGATGCACAGCTTGTTCTGCGGTGAAAAATTCACTGCACGCCGAACCGGGACGACGACGTCTGACTTTGCAAGGAAAAGATCGACGCGCCGCCTGTGGTGCGACTGGAACTTCGACGCACGGCCCACCTGGGACAACGCCGGCCGACTTCCAGAGGGGAAATCGATGCAGCGCCTACCGTGAGGGAGAAATTTTCCCGCATCACCCACGGGAACAACACAGAGCTGGTCAACAAGCCCAGGATTACACGCACAGACCCCGGGGCGTCTGAAAACCCCACAGCCCGAAGAGGAGACCCGTCCGCAACGTCTTCCCCGCGTGGAAAATAACGCCGCAGGTCCGTGTGTGAAGGGGCGAAACTGATGCACACACCATTTTCCACCCATCTCCTCCTCTGCGGCCCCTTTGCGGAGATTTGTTTACTCAAACCAGGTACTTTGTGCTTGAAAGAGACTTTGTTTGCTTTTAAAAGACTTAAGACACTTTATATCACTTTCCAGTGATATCTTTACATTTTCTATTGCATCTTTTATCGTTTTGACCTGCAATTATCCAGATAAATATAATATATTTTTCTAAACACTGTGTGGTGTATTTTTGTGGTGCTATATTGTGTTATTGTATGATTTATTGCACAAATACTTTACACATTGCCTTCTAACTTAAGCCTGACTGCTCCGTGCCAAGCTACCAGAGGGTGGGCACAGGATAATTTGGATTGTGTGTGACTTACCCTGACTAGAGTGAGGGTCCTTGTTTGGACAGGGGGTAACCTGACTGCCCACCAAAGACCACATTTCTAACACTGGTGATCAGCGGTGAGGATAGGACTTGTATTTGTGAAGTGACATACAGTAGCTAAGTATTTCACTACCTACCCACAGTTGAAGGTCAACTTGATTTTTATCTCTTTTTGCAAATTTGTTTTTCCTGACAATTTTCTAAACCTAAATCCTCACTCAACATGTCTCAGGCTGGGTTTCAAGCAGGAGATTTTGACCTAGCCCTGTTGGAGACATATACTGTCAAACTGCTAAAAGGGTTCTGCAAGGAGATGAGTGTACCCACCCAAGGGGCATCCAGAAAGGAGGACTTTCAAGTGGCGCTGAGGGCCTGGGCAGAAGCCCATTTAGAGGAGGATGCCAAGGAGGAGGAGCCAGAAGATGGCCTCCCAGAGGATTTTTTGCCATCAGTGGGTGATGTTACCACTGCAATTGTGCCCCCTTCAAGACCAGGGAGCAGTGTCTCTGATCAAGGCCTGACAGCAGAGGAAAGGAGAGAGGAGAGGGAGTTCCAATTGCAAATGGCAAGACTGAAAATTGAGGCTCAACAGGAGGAAAGAAGGGCAGAGAGAGAAGCACAAGCAGCTGAGAGAGCCTTGGCTGAAAATAAACTTTTGTTGGCTCATGAACTGAGTCTCAAGGAGCTGCATCTTAGGGCAATAAAGTCTGAATCCAGCAGTAATGGTGGCAGCATACAGACAGGAACTGATGGAGAAAAGAAGGTTCATATACTCAAAAATGTGGTGCCCAGTTTTGTGGTGGGAGATGACATTGATAAATGGCTAGCTGCTTATGAAGTTGCATTAATGGCTCATGAGGTTCCTGAAGGGCAAAGGGGTACAGCTATGTGGAGTTATGTGTCATCATTGGGGAGGGACACACTTCTCACATTGGACACAAAGGATCAAAACACATACCCACTTCAGAAAGCCATTTTACTTGCCAAGTTTGGGCTGACCCCTGAGAAATACCGTCAGAGGTTCAGGGACAGCACCAAACTGTCCAAACAAACATGGGTAGATTTCTTTGACTTTTCCAGTAAGACATTGAATGGATGGGTGCGGGGCTGCAAAGTAGATGATTGCACAGGATTGTATAATTTGATTCTGAGAGAGCATATGCTCAGTATTTGTTTTACAGAGTTGCACCAGCACCTAGTAGACAGTAAGCTGACTGATCCCAGGAAGCTTGCTGAGGAGGCGGACCTCTGGACTGGTACCAGAGTGTCCATAAAGGTATCTGGGGGAGACACCCACAAAGGTGGTCATGGTTCCCATCAAATGAAAGAGGGGGGAGAAAAACTTAAAAATAAGGAGTTCTAAAAAGGCCCCCAAAATAGTTCCAAGGGAGTAGTGGTAACCAGTCCCGGTCTGATTCCAAAAGGAGAGGTTTTACTGACCATAAGACAGGGAGGTTTGTACCCCAATGTGCAGAGTGCAATAAATATGGGCAGTCTGAGGGCGACTCCAATTGTCCCAAGAGGGCACAGCCCCCCAAAGGAGGGCAGACACCTGGGTTGGCTAGCATAGCTCTCGGGGAGGAGATGGTCCCAGTCAGTTTTGGGGAGCAGACAGAGGTAACCCCAGTGTCCCTGGGGGATGCAGAGATGGTGCCAAAAACCCACATGCCTGCCAATACTTCCAAGTATAGGCAGTGGGTCACCATCAATGGGCAAAGGGTGGAGGCTCTGCGTGACACAGGAGCCAGCATGACTACTGTCAAGGGTCAGCTGGTGTCAGCAGAGCAGGTCATTCCAAATACATTCTACCAAGTCATAGTCGCCGACAATCGTGAGAGCCACCTACCGGTAGCTCTGGTTCCCTTTGTGTGGGGGGGTCTCTGGTACTCTAGAAGTAGCTGTGAGTCCTGCCATGACTGTAGATTGTCTGTTAGGCAACGACCTTGAGCACACTACCTGGAAGGAGGCAGAGCTAAGGTCTCACTTGGAGATGTTAGGATTGCCTGAGTGGGTCTGCATGACCACAAGGTCCATGGCTGCCCGAGAGGGAAGTCAAGGGCGTCTGGAGCCTGGAACAGTGGCCCAGACAACTGCCAAGAGGAGGGGCAAGGGGCGCGGGAAACCGGTCCCAGAAGTTCCCGCAGTGGTTGACGGGGTTCCTGAGGAGGACGCCTCCAAGCCAACTGGGGAAGACATTACTGCCCTAGGTGACCTACCTGAGCTTGCTGGCTGGCAAGTTGAGGGTGGGCCCACCAGGGAGGAATTCTGCAAGGCGCAGAAAGAATGTCCCACTCTAGAGGGCATGAGGAAGCAAGCCTCAGCCCAGGCAGAAGGTGAAGCGATCACCACATATATTGGGAGAATGATCTCCTCTACAGTGAGCCTAAGGTTCCAGCAATTGGGGCAGCACATGAGCTGGTGGTCCTCCAGTGTTACCGGACCTTCCTACTGGGTCTGGCTCACAACATTCCCCTGGCAGGACATTTGGGGCAAGACAAGACCTTTGCCAGGCTTGTCACCCACTTCTATTGGCCCAGAATGAGGACAAACTCAGATACAGATACGCAGCCCCCTGTGGGTTGAACCTCCATTGCCACTTTTGCCGCCTGACTACTCGCTCCCTTTTTTCTATTCCCCTGAGCTTGTGCTTCTGTGCCACTTGTTTTTTCCATTCTGTGCCCCTGTGTTTTGCTTTCTGTACCCCTGTGCTCTGTTGTCCCTCTCCCGCCGTCTTTTCCCGCCGTTTTTTCTCCCGGTTTTCCCCTGGGTTTTTCCCCGGGTTTTCCCTTGCTGCTGAGCCCCTGCTGCCCCGCCCCCTTCACTCCCATTGGCCGCCCGCTCCCACCTCCCAGCTGCTCCTCCCTCCCTCTGCCCTCATATGGAGGCCGCGAAGCGGGCGCGCAGATGGCGCGCCGAAGGCGCGCCTAAGGCAAGCCCGTCTGCACCCGTCCGTGCCTGGACCGCACCCAGCACCAGAACCCCTGGAACCCGCACCCCCCGCAACGCCAGACTGCACTACGACGCAAGCACCCTCCACGCACTCAACACCAGACGAGACCACCCCTGCTACCGGGCCACACCGAAGCGCACCCAGGGGCCTTTCACCTGCCGGAACTGCAGATTCATCAGCATCCAACCCTCCACACCACCAGCCAGAGAACCCAACCACCTCCGCTGCATCCTCCTCAACACCCGCTCCGCTCGCAAGCACGCCATCGAACTTTGGGACCTCCTAGACTCCACTGCCCCTGACGTTGCCTTCCTGACAGAGACCTGGCTGAACGCCACCTCAGCACCAGACATTGCCATAGCCATCCCACAGGGCTACAAGATCTCCCGCAGAGACCGCACCAATGGAGTGGGAGGAGGAATCGCCATCATCCACAAATCCACAAAGACTCCATCAAAATCTTAACGAACACCGATGACACCCTCACCACCGCCGAGCACATGCACTTCCAGATCCACACCGACCCCAACACCACCCTCAGAGGAACTCTCATCTACAGACCTCCCGGACCCCGCCCACAGTTCAGTGACACCATCGCTGACCTCATCAGCACCCACGCCCTCGCTTCCACGGACTACATCCTCCTCGGGGACCTGAACTTCCACCTCGAGAACAACAACAACGCCAACTCCACCGCCCTGATTGACAACCTCGCCAACCTCGGACTCAAACAGCTAGTAACGACACCCACTCACGCCACTGGACACACGCTTGACCCCATCTTCTCCGCAAGCCCCCACGTCTCCTTCAACCACACCACCGAACCACACTGGACCGACCACAGATGCGTCCACTTCACCTTCAGAAAACCCATCACACACCACCGCACCCAACAGCTACCACGCCGCTGCTGGGGCAAGGTCACCGGGGACCAACTGACTACCGCCCTCGCCCTGAGACCACCCACCGACCCCACCGACCCAGACACTCCCGCGACCAACCTCACACAGAGGATCAACGACTGCGCCAACACCCTCGCCCCTCTCAAGACCTTTACAACCAACCACACCAACAAGACAGCCGCCTGGTTCACCAATGACCTCCGGATCTCCAAGCACACCGGTCGGAAGCTGGAGAAGAAATGGCTCCATGACCGAACACCAGACAACCACACAGCCCTCAAGAGCGCCACCCGCAGACATCACCAACTCATCAGGACCGCCAAGAAGACCACCTTCAAGGACCGCTTAGACAACAACGCACACAACACCAAAGAGTTCTTCAGCATCGTGAAAGAACTCTCCAACCCCAGCTGCATCACCAACGACATCCCGCCATCTCAAGACCTGTGCGACTCCCTGGCCACCTTCTTCCACCGCAAGATCACCGACATCCACGACAGCTTCAACCCCAACCCCCCCTCACCCACCACCAAGTCCACCACCCCTGCGACTAACACTCGCACCAGTCGCCTGACCGTCTGGTCCAGCATCAGCGACAAAGACACCATCAAAACCATGAACTCCATCCACTCCGGATCCCCATCGGACCCCTGCCCTCACCACGTCTTCAACAAAGCCAGCGCAGCCATCGCTCCCCACCTCCGGAAAACAATCAACTGTTCCTTCAAGACAGCAACCTTCCCAGAAAGCTGGAAGCACGCCGAGATCAACGCCCTTCTGAAGAAGCCCAAGGCGGACCCCAAGGACCTCAAGAACTTCCGTCCCATCTCCCTGCTCCCTTTCCCGGCAAAAGTGACCGAGAAGATTGTCAACAAACAGCTGACCTGCTACCTCGAAGTCAACAACATCCTGGACCCGTCCCAATCTGGTTTTCACAGTAACCACAGCACCGAGACCGCCCTCATCGCCGCCACTGACGACATCCGGACCCTGATGGACAAAGGAGAAACAGCTGCCCTCATCCTCCTGGACCTATCAGCAGCCTTTGACACGGTCTGCCACCACACCCTATCAGCACGCCTCCATGACGCCGGTATCCAAGAGAAGGCCCTGGCCTGGACCACATCCTTCCTCTCCGGCAGAACCCAGAGCGTCCGCCTCCCACCCTTCCGCTCCAAAACCACTGAGATCATCTGCGGCGTCCCACAGGGATCCTCCCTCAGCCCGACACTGTTCAATATCTACATGGCCCCCCTCGCCCACATCGCACGACAACACAACCTCAACATCATCTCCTATGCCGACGACACCCAGCTGATCATATCCCTCACCGAAGATCCCGACACCGCCAAAGCTAACCTCCACCGAGGAATGAAGGCCATAGCCGACTGGATGAAGGACAGCAGACTGAAGCTGAACTCAGACAAGACGGAGGTCCTCATTCTCGGACCCACCCCATCAGCCTGGGATGACTCTTGGTGGCCCACGTCACTAGGCACAGCCCCGGAACCCACGGACCACGCACGCAACCTGGGGGTCATCCTCGACTCCACTCTCTCCATGACCAGGCAAGTCAACGCCGTCTCCGCGTCCTGCTTCAACACCCTCCGAATGCTCCGCAGGATCTTCAAATGGATCCCCCTCGACACGAGAAAAAACGTTACCCAGGCCCTCATCACCAACAGACTCGACTACGGGAACGCCCTCTACTCAGGAACTACAAACAAGCTCCTGAGACGACTCCAACGCATCCAGAACGCCTCGGCCCGACTCATCCTCGATGTCCCCCGCCGCAGCCACATCACACTCCACCTGAGAGGCCTGCACTGGCTCCGCATCAACAAAAGGATCACCTTCAAGCTCCTGATCCACGCACACAAAGCACTGCACAACACCGGACCCACCTACCTCAACAACCGACTCAGCTTCCACACCCCCACCCGAAGCCTCCGCTCAGCCAACCTCGCCCTCGCCACAGTCCCCTGCATCCGAAAAACCACCGGCGGCGGCAGATCCTTCTCCTACCTCGCCACCAAGACCTGGAACACTCTCCCCACCATCCTATGACAGACCCAGGACCTGCTGGCCTTCAGAAGACTCCTCAAGACCTGGCTCTTCGACCAGTAGCATCCCCCCTCCCCAGCGCCTTGAGACCCTTGCGGGTATGTAGCGCGCTTTACAAATGCAGTGCTAACCAGTGCTAAAGTGCATATGCTCTCTCCCTTTAAACATGGTAACATTGGATCACACCAAATTGGACTATTTGATTTACTTATAAGTCCCTAGTAGAGTGCACTATATGTGCCCAGGGCCTGTAGATTAAATGCTAGTAGTGGGCCTGGAGCACTGGTTGTGCCACCCACTTAAGTAGCCCTTTAACCTTGTCTCAGGCCTGCCATTGCAAGGCCTGTGTGTGCAGTTTCACTGTCACTTTGACTTGGCATTTAAACGTACTTGCCAAGCCTAAAACTCCCCTTTTCTACATATAAGTCACCCTTAATGTGTGCCCTGGGTAACCCCTAGAGCAGGGTGCTGTGTGGGTAAAAGGCAGGACATGTACCTGTGTAGTTTACATGTCCTGGTAGTTTAAAACTCCTAAATTCGTTTTTACACCTTTGTGAGGCCTGCTCCCTTCATTGGCTA
Organism: Pleurodeles waltl; assembly: GCF_031143425.1. Classification (NCBI taxonomy): domain Eukaryota; kingdom Metazoa; phylum Chordata; class Amphibia; order Caudata; family Salamandridae; genus Pleurodeles; species Pleurodeles waltl. Next base: position 1,270,047,258 of record NC_090437.1, read on the forward strand.
ACATTGGGGCTGCCCTCATACATTGCTGAAGTTGTAGCTGCTGATCTGAAAGGAGTAGAAAGGTCATATTTAGTATGGCTAGAATGGTAATACCAAATCCTGCTGACTGGTGAAGTTGGATTTAATATTACTATTTTAGAAATGCCACTTTTAGAAAGTGAGCATTTCTCTGCACCTAAGTCTTTCTGTGCCTTACAATCCACGCCTGGCTGGGTTTAGTTGACAGCTCCTTGTGCATTCACTCAGACACACCCCAAACACAGGGTACTCAGCCTCACTTGCATACATCTGCATTTTGAATGGGTCTTCCTGGGCTGGGAGGGTGGAGGGCCTGCTCTCACACAAAGGACTGCCACACCCCCTACTGGGACCCTGGCAGACAGGATTGAACTGAAAGGGGACCTGGTGCACTTCTAAGCCACTCTTTGAAGTCCCCCCCACTTCAAAGGCACATTTGGGTATAAAAATAGGGCCTCTGCCCTACCACCTCAGACACTTCCTGGAAAAGAAACCTGAACCAGAACCTGCACCCTAACAAGAAGAACTGCCTGGCTGCCTAAAGGACTCACCTGACTGCTTTCTACAGGGGACTGCTGCCTTGCTGTTGCCCTGCTGTCTTGCTGCTCTCTTGCTTTGCTGCAGAAGTGCTCTCCAAGGGCTTGGATAGAGCTTGCCTCCTGTTCTCTGAAGTCTCAGGACCAAAAAGACTTTTCTCTTGCAACTGGACTCCTTGTGCGGTGAAAGATTTGATGCACAGCTTGTTCCGTGGTGAAAAATTCACCGCACGGCGAACCGGGACGACGTCACTTGACTTTGCAAGGAAAAGATCAACGCGGTGCCTGCGGTGCGACAGGAACTTGGACGCACGGCCCACCTGGGACAACGCCACCCGACTTCAAGAGGGGAAATCGACGCAGAGCCTACCGTGCGGGAGAAATTTCCCTGCATCGCCCACCGGAATGACGCAGAGCTGGTCAATAAGCCCAGGATTCCACGCACAGACCCCGGGGCGTCTGAAATCCGTAGTGGCAGAAACCTCCAATGTTCTAGATATTGAGATTGATATGTCCCCACTAATGATTCTTTTAGGTGTAAAAGAGGCAGTTGGGGGCAACCGAGCAGACCATGCCTTTTTGGGGACTGTTCTCTTGATTGCTAAGTGAGACACTGCAGTACATTGGAAGGCCTCCACACCCCCCACATTGGTGCAGTGGCAACACGGTGTAGACTTGTGTGGCCAAAAGGAAAAACACGTCTATGAGGCCCATGGGTGCTCAGCCAAGTACAATAAAATCTGGAATAAATGGTGTTCAAACACTGCTGCTGCTCTGTCATGATAACGTGGACTATGTGCTTCTTTATGTTCAATAGATGGACTGTTGATATCCAATTTATCTATATCAGCAAAGGCATTAGTTGTGATCTGTGACATGGTACTGGACCTCATATGACATGTTTTGATCCTAATAAAACAATTTAAAAAAATGTAGCAAAAAAAAAAAGATCGTTTTTGGCAAATAGCTCTTTATGCAACCCAAAGAAAGCTGAAGATTCATCTGAGGGTTACAAGCACAAAATTCACATAACTTTGAACTTTGATATTCATGCATTTTTCAAGATGCATTATTTCTTATTGAAAAAAAGGACTAGTTTGAGTTAAAACCAGGGGCCGTATTTTGGAAAGTGCCCCTGGGGCACAATGGGCATGTGGGCCAACTTTACGTGCCCCCGGCACTGGGAAACACAGAACGGCTTTAAAGCAGCTGCTCTGTTTTTCACTTGAATGTGCTGCCCCCGGGCAGCGTGAGTTCTTGGCTGACCTGGGAGCACCTCATCCAATTTAATAAGACACACTTTCTCTGTGTGTGCCCAGCACACCTGTTTTAAGGTGCGATGTGGTGCAAACAGAGGAACTGTGCCCTATGCATCATAGGGCCCCAGGACAATAAGTAAATGGGCTGGGTGCTCAGTGTCAGTCTTAAACAATCATTGAAAAAGTGAGCAGATGTATTTTAACTTCTCTTTTTTGCAATGACAAGCTTTGGTTTAAATGAGTAGAAAGATGGCTAGTATGCCAAGTATTGTTAGGTTGTGATTATAGTGAGTAGTTAACTTGCAAGTAATTTCAAAGATATAAAACCCTCTAGAGAAGCTACCTGCTGTTACTAGAGGTGCTGTCATACTTTTTATGGTCAACCAAGTAGAAGAACAGGGCCCCCAAGTCAATATAGAGAGAGATCAAAGATAATTTACCATCCCGTGGATGATTTATTGAATCCAACCAAGTGGATTCAGAGAGCCAAATGTTACCATCGAACTCAAAGACATTGTTAAACATGATCAACTCTAGATAGTCCATAATTAAGCTGTGGAGAGGGTCATCTCCTATTCTCTGTAACGATCTCTCACACAGTTTAAAGCCTCTATCTGCGGGATGTTGGTATAAAGTGACTCAATATCCATTGTTACTAGGAATTCCTTTTCGGGGTTGAATTGTAAGCCTTCCAGCTTATTAATAAAATCACCTGTGTCTCGGATATACGATGGCAATTGAGCAACTAAAGGTTTCAGATAGGTGTCAACGTATTTTGATTGAAGCTCTAAAGCTGACCCACACATGGATACAATAGGTCGTAGGGGAGGATCATTCACATCTTTATGTATCTTCGGTACACCATATATGATGGGAAATCTAGTATATTCTGGTGTCAAAAATTCAAATTCTTTTTGGCAAATCAAACCTCCTTCTAGGGCATTGGTACTCATGGTTATAATGTGTTTCTTAATCTTTCCTTCCGGATTACCTAATATAGGTCCATAGAATTCAGTACATTGTAGCATGGTGTACATTTTTTCTTTGTAACTTGCAGTGTCTAACAATGCAATCCCTCCTCCCTTATCACACGGTTTAATCGTCACAGTTTCATTATTTTTCAGATTATCTAATGCAGACATCTCATCAACATCTAAATTAAATTTAGATTTCGGAATATGTTTCAGCATTCTGTCAATTTTTTCCAATACTGTTTTTTCGAAAATAGTCACCTCAAAACTACTTCCAAACTGGGAATAAACGATGACGGGGGTTTTAGCCCAGATCTATTGAGTTGTGTCTCCAGTGTATCAGTGGAAAGAAAATCTTTTTTTTAATCTAATGCGCCTGAAAAAGGCCTGCAGATCTCTCATAAGTTGGAATTTGTTGATATTGGAATAAGGAATAAAAGACAGTCCTCTAGTTAGCAGGTGTTCAGTGTTACTATCAGAACTGAGATTAAACACTGGAATACCCTTTAGTCCCTCCAATATTGATTGCGTCTTGTTTGGAGGAGAAATGGAGATTGATCTAAATTTGTTGATCTGTTGCCTTGACCCTGCCGAAACCTGGTTCTGAAATTCTGTCTGCGGTTGCCTAAAAAACGGGAACCTGTTTGAAACTGATCAACTTGACCCTGTCTATTGCCAAATGAATCAAAGCTATGAGAGCTACCCTCACCCTCGGATTCCGAGGTATCTGAGAAGGTGACCACTTTCTTAGAGGTCCAATTTTGTCTCTCTGCCTCATAGCCCGAAGGTTGCTTGTAATATTGATCCGCTAAATAGGGGTATGTCTTTTCACGAGTGAAATATCTAATATCTTTTTTTAGTTTGTCAGTTTTCCTCTTGATTAAATATTGATTGAATTAATCAAGCTCAGAAGTGATATATTCCAGTTTCTTCTTCGCTTCTTCTATTGCTACTGATTGTTTAAGTTTGATTTCCAGCTCCTCTATTTCTTTACAGAGGGTACCTCGAATTTCCCTCGCTGTCTCAATAATTAACAACATATAATCTTGAGAACAGCGATTAGAGATGAGGGACCATTTCTCTAGAAACTGTTTGATCTAAAAAAAAAAAGTCCTGGAATGTTTCTTACTCTCAGGCCATTGGGGATGGTACCTGCTCTTAGGTATCCAAGAAGGAACTCAGCGTGTGCCTCTGTCCTACACGCTTTTTTCTTCAAATTGAGGAGTTTTAACCAGTCATTATTTAAACTGCTACAAAAAAGGGACTCTGATCCAGCATTTACACTGGTGCCTACAATTCGGGAGAAATCATCATCCGTGAACCCAAAGGTTTTAATGCTCTCCATAAGGGGATACAGAAATAGCTCTATAAGCCCCTGTATATGTCTCACAAGTAAACCAATACAAAAAATATTAAGAAGAAAATAAAAAAAAATAAAAAAAGCAAACTAACCATGCAGAAAAGAGAGATGTAGAAAAAGTCTAACAACATATCTGTACCAATCCCCAAAGGAATGGGCTGAAAGTGGAATATCAAAGCAGGGGAGGCGATAACAAATACCCAAAATAACATGAAATATTAAGTAAAAAAGAGAACAACAAGAAATCAACCCTGACAGCAATTGCTGTAAAGTACCCAACCAAGTAGAAGAACAGGGCCCCCAAGTCAATATAGAGAGAGATCAAGGCAATTTACAAGGGGTATGAGGACATCCCTCTCTTTCATAATAAGAAACACACAAACAAATAAACTAGAGATAATACTGTCAAAGGCATGTGTTTGATTTATTTAAACTACACCAAATGATATCACACTTTTAATCAAAAAACAACATAACAATCAATTCAAAATTTACAGAATCAACCCCCCTAAATGAAAAGTAACACAATCATAATCAATTAGAAGGAGAACACACCATACTGAGAAAGACCACATAGATAACAAACATGGACACAGACAGACATCCAACAAGTCTCAAGACAGGACAGAAAGATAAAAAAAACAGATAAACAACTACAAAGTAGCACGTTATTAACAATAAATTAAATGTTTGCAAATGCTATCAAAATGAGTACATAAGGAAAAAGACATACGGTTTATAACTATATATACACAGTTATTTTAATAGCTTCTCAGTAAGGGAGCAATCTGCTCACTAACTTGAGTGTCCATATGATCAACAATATGTTTCAAGGTTTTCATATGTTTTTCCTAGTCCGAAATCCTTTTATCCAGACTGGTATACAAAAACAGATTCTCCAAATTATTTAATCCAGTCTGGTATACGAAAAAAGGTTAGCCGACGCGCGTTTCAGTTGAAATACACCGACAATGTGTTTAATTAGATTAACTCCACTTTCTTCAGGGCGTTTGAAATACCAAAACTCATGGGGTCTCCTTCATACAAGTTAAATCTAATATTAAAAAAAAAATATATATATATATATATGTATATATATATATATATAAATAACGGACATCAAGAGAATGTAATCTCAAATAATACAAGTTCAAATATTATTCCACTCTCAGCCCATATGATACTCCTGTGCGAAAAAAGTAACCCAAAAAAAACTAGAACCAAAATATCACCACGTGATACCACAGAAAGAAGATAAAAATAAAAAATATTATTAGCTACTGACAACGCACATGTCAGCCAAGGCTTTCCTTAATGGCTCTACCATGCCCCAATGACTAGAGTAGCTTCTTGTTGCTCTGTCATAAATGTGATGCCCGAGTTCTGCAAACATAAAACAACATTAGACTCTCCTCCCTATATGTAAATATAAATTGAAACTTGTACTGGGGCACCTAAGTATTCTACTTACCAGAATGCAAGATTTCTCCTAAAATGCTGCCGGGTTTACCAAAATGCCTAAATACTTTTAATGGTCACCATTACAACACTACCTAACAAGATATGTGAACGGGACAGAGTCGTAACTTTTGAGCATTGCAACAGTATCTTCAAGCAGAATGCACCAACACTTCCTAACATGGATGTGCATTTGCAATGGCACTGCGAAGACATTTTCCAGAAATGCAGCATCCTTTGACTTGGATAGAAATAGCATTTCTAGGTAGAGTTGCTAGAGAATTAGTGGAGCACAAGATACATTTCTGAGCTGGGTCATCTTACTTTCAATTCACCCCACATTAAACTAGTCAATTATGCCTAGTTATATATGGTGGATGTGGTTTGACAAAGCTTCTTCTAAAATCCTTTTCAAATATTTGTCTAATTAAGGCTTCACAAATACCAACAAACAACCTCCCATACTTCAGAATCTAGTTTGACTCTTGAAATCAAGTAGGTAGGATGAAATGTCATGACATACCTTCTCTTTTGTCGCCTATATTATTTAATTCAAACTTTCTATCAGGACTGTTCAACAAGGGGTTTCAAACGAGATACTATAACCTCTAGCATTAGCTGAACCATTTGTTAATGGAATGCTCATGGTTGCTAACACTTGAATAGTAACATTTGGATTTATACCATTAGACAACTATCTAATAATCCCATTGCTAAGTTTAACAGACCTATATAGTTAAACAATATGTTGAAAGAGACAGCATAGTGATAGAATCACCGATAACCTAGCATCTGTATGCCTTCAGTATAACTGAGCAAAATAAAAGCCTGTCACAAACACACATCCACTACAGTCTACGAAACCGAGTTTATTTGTTAAATATTTGAGGTAGAACCTGGAATTGGATCCTTTGATGCTCTTGCTGAGTGAGAGTGGAGTGACAGTCAATCAAGTTTATTCTATTAATCACAAAGATTGCAATAAAATAAATATTTTAGGATTCTTAATGCAGTATTGTTACAAGTTTTCTAAAATATACTAGACACATTGCCGTAACCTGTATCATCATGCACAGAGATCCCAGGTGCTGCCAAAATTCCACCAAGGTAGCTGGAGAACATAGGGACCGGGAGTGAGGGCTGACGGCTAGAGAGTCAAGAGCTGTGCTGATATTGGGCTGTATGCTGGGAGATTAAAGAAGATTTAAACGATTTATTGCCTCAATATATCATCTTAACACACATTTTCCTAACATTTTATAATGTTTATAATTTGTAAATTTAATAATGGAATTATTGGGTTTGATAGTAAAACAGTATCCAACAGCCTCTGAGATTGACCTTATTTTCTTATCAATAAAAAGATTCTGTAAAGAAAATCTTCTTAAGTGCAAACATTTTGGACAAATAAGCTTGAGTACCTGCAAGAGGGTTTCCTTTTTATAACCGCAAAGTCGGCAGGCAATCTTTCCTTGCAAAAGCTGATTCCAAGGGCCCTCTAATTCAGGGATGGGTATACTATAAAGCAGTCAAAATCTTAACTATTTAATTTTTACCCTACCGTGAAAACTGGAGCTGACATTGGAGGGGCCTACCCTCTCTTGACAGTGACACGGTACTTGAAACGTCCCGTTATTAGCAGATAGACTAGAGGTTGCCCATATCTAGAAACTGACTGACCCTCCTATGTTAGTGGTATTGTGGTCCAGACTGTAAAAAAATAAGCAATGCATACACTGAAGGCCAGGATAGGGATAGCATGGATAGGCATGAAAGGTTTGGGCTCCTTTTTTAACGTATTCCAATTAGAATTGGATTGTCGTAGGACGCGTGGCATACACTACACATCCATCCTCACATCTCCTCCCCAACTTCTACAGACGTGGAAGTTGTATCCTGATCCGAAATAACCTGTCATTTCTTCTGTTTTTCACTCTCCTTGCACTCTCAGGCCCATATTTATACTTTTTTAGCGCCGCATTTGCGTCATTTTTTTTACGCAAAAGCGGCGCAAACTTGCAAAATACAATTGTATTTTGTAAGTTTGCACCGCTTTTGCGTGAAAAAGCGGCGAAACGCGGCGCTAAAAAAGTATAAATATGAGCTTCAGTTCGTTATTGTTATTTTAGGAATACGGTTTTCCAAAAGGCCATTGTATGCTTATTGTAAGGCTTGTTTTTTTAAAAGGAAATACTTTAAATTATCAGGATGGTGTGTAATTTTTCGCTGTAACAAAACTTAAATTAAGGTGTTGGAAAATGGATGATATGCTTTAGTGAATGTAATACTATGACCCATCTAATGTAGGAGGTTGCACTATTTTCAGAAAAACCATAAACAGGCGATTGAGGTCTACATCTTCTGGAAGAAAAGGTTTCATTTCCATGCAATAATCTCTTCAACCTCTGACCGCAAACGCTGTTTTCAATTACATGTATAGCAAAGTAATGCCACTGAAGTGAGCAGTTGCTAAAAACTAAACGCTTTAATTGTACTGTTTTATGGTTCCCATCCCTCTGATTCAGAATTTAAATCCACTTACAAGTCCATTTGCTTGACTGCAGTGAAAGCTTTATTTATCTTGGTTGTATAAAATGTACTGACATCTCCAGGGGGGTCATATATTCCTAATGATTCAGTACCAGTCCTTTCCAAAAAAGGCCGCTAGTCTTTGGGTCAGTATCCGAATTGCTGAGCAGGGCTGATATACTTTTAATAGTATAATACTAATGGATGACAGTTTCAGAAAAGAGGCCACTATTTGAAAGGTCACAGAGTGTGGGACCCTATTACACACTCTGCAGGTACGATGGATGCATGGTGTATATAAGGCAGCGTGAAAGCTTCATTTTTGCACACACAAAACAAGCAGCAACTGTGCAAGATTCTGTTGTGTTGGCTTATAGCATAGCGCTTCGTACCACTGAAGAGACAGCAAAGCGCTTCTTGTTCACTCTTTAACAGGGTACTGACACACAAACCGATGAGCACCACCTCCCCATATATTAATGTTCACAGAACAGGAGAATTGGTGAGAAGTTCCCCCTGTCCAGTCCTGTCCATTGTACTGCACCTACATGCCTTACTCTTCCAGGTTTAATTATTTAAAAAAAATTCTACAACATCAAAAATGCTCGCACTTCAGGATGGTCTTCGAACAACTCTTTATTTGGCAACGCGTTTCGTCCATCAAACCACTCACCGCGCACCATCACCCTTAAAAACATTTTGGAAGCCATAGACATAGGAAACATTCGCCTGCAGTCCGTCGGGGCACATTTTTCACTTCTAACAGTGTCTTTCTTTTAACCCATTCGCTGCCAGTCCTTTTCCCCTCAGGTTCCATGCCTTTATTTGGCTATTTGGGGCAGGACGTCCTTAGGCCCTCATAACTTTTTGTCCACATAAGCTACCCACGCCAAATTTGTGTCCTTTTTTTCCCAACATCCTAGTGATTCTAGAGGTACCCAGACTTTGTGGGTTTCCCTGAAGGAGACCAAGAAATTAGCCAAAATACAGTGAAAATGTCATTTAAAAAAAAAAAGAAAATGGGAAAAAGGGCTGCAGAAGAAGGCTTATGGTTTTTTTTCCCCTGAAAATGGCATCAACAAAGGGTTTGAGGTGTTAAAATCACCATCTTTCAGGTTTCAGGAATAGGCAGACTTGAATCAGAAAACCCAATTTTTCAACACAATTTTGGCATTTTACTGGGACATACCCCATTTTTTAACGATTTTTTGTGCTTTCAGCCTCCTTCCAGTCAGTGACAGCAATGGGTATGAAACCAATGCTGGATCCCAGAAACCGCAACATTTCTGAAAAGTAGACAAAATTCTGAATTCAGCAAGGGGTAATTTGTGTAGATCCTACAAGGGTTTCCTACAGAAAATAACAACTGAAATAAAAAAAAATTGAAATTGAGTTGAAAAAAACAGCCATTTTTCTCTACGTTTTACTCTGTAACTTTTTCCTGCAATGTCAAATTTTTGAAAGCAATATACTGTTATGTCTGCTGGACTCTTTTGATTGCAGGGATATGCAGGGCTTGGAGGTTCGTCAAGAACCCTAGGTACCCAGAGCCAATAAATGAGCTGCACCTTGCAGAGGGTTTTCATTCTATACCGGGTATACAGTAATTAATTTGCTGAAATATAAAGAGTGAAACATAGGTATCAAGAAAACCTTTGAATTTCCAAAATGGGCACAAGATAAGGTGTTGAGGAGCAGTGGTTATTTGCACATCTCTGAATTCTGGGGTGCCCATACTAGCATGTGGATTACAGGGCATTTCTCAAATAGATGTCTTTTTTACACACTGTCTTATTTTTGGAAGGAAAAAATGTAGAGAAAGACAAGGGGCAATAACACTTGTTTTGCTATTCTATGTTACCCGAAGTCTCCCGAGAAAAATGGTACCTCACTTGTGTGGGACGGCCTAGTGCCTGCAACAGGAAATGCCCCAAACACAACGTGGACACGTCACATTTTTCCAAAAGAAAACAGAGGTGTTTTTTGCAAAGTGCCTACCTGTGGATTTTGTCCTCTAGCTCAGCCGGCACCTAGGGAAACCTACCAAACCTGTGTATTTTTTAAAACTAGAGATGTAGGGGAATCCAAGATGGGGTGACTTGTGGGGCTCTCACCAGGTTCTGTTACCCAGAATCCTTTGTAAACCTCAAAATTCGGCTAAAAAACACTTTTTCCTCACATTTCGGTGACAGAAAGTTCTGGAATCTGAGAGGAGCCACAAATTGCCTTCCACACAGCGTTCCTCCGAGTCTCCCGATAAAAATGATACCTCACACGTGTGGGTAGGCCTAGTGTCTACGACAGGAAATGCCCCAAAACACAACATGGACACATCACATTTTTCCACAGAAAACAGAGGTGTTTTTTGCAAAGTGCCTACCTGTGGATTTTGGCCTCTAGCTCAGCCGGCACCTAGGGAAACCTACCAATCGTGTGCGTTTTTGAAAACTAGACACCTAGGGGAATCCAAGATGGGGTGACTTGTGGGGCTATCACCAAGTTCTGTTACCCAAAATCCTTTGCAAACCTCAAACTTTGGCAAAAGAAACACTTTTTCCTCACATTTCGGTGACAGAAAGTTCTGGAATCTGAGAGGAGCCACAAATTTCCTTCCTCCCAGCGTTCCTCTAAGTCTCCCGATAAAAATGATACCTCACATGTGTGGGTAGGCCTAGTGCCCACGACAGGAAATGCCCCAAAACACAACGTGGACACATCACATTTTTCCACAGAAGACAGAGGTGTTTTTTGCAAAGTGCCTACCTGTGGATTTTGGCCTCTAGCTCAGCCAGCACCTAGGGAAACCTACCAAACCTGTGCATTTTTTAAAACTAGAGACCTAGGTGAATCCAAGATGGGGTGACTTGTGGGGCTCTCACCAGGTTCTGTTACCCAGAATCCTTTGCAAACCTCACAATTTGGCTAAAAAAAAGTTTTTTCCTCATATTTCGGTGACAGAAAGTTCTGGAATCTGAGAGGAGCCACAAATGCCCTTCCACCCAGTGTTCCCCCCAAGTCTCCTGATAAAAATGATACCTCACTTGTGTGGGTAGGCCTAGTGCCTACGACAGGAAATGCCTCAAAACACATCGTGGACACATCACATTTTTCCACAGAAAAAAACAGGTGTTTTTTGCAAAGTGCCTACCTGTGGATTTTGACCTCTAGCTCAGCCGGCACCTAGTGAAACCTACCAAACGTGTGCATTTTTGAAAACTAGAGACCTAGGTGAATCCAAGATGGGGTGACTTGTGGGGGTCTCATCAGGTTCTGTTACCCAGAATCATTTGCAAACCTAAAAATTTGGCCAAAAAAAAACACTTTTTCCTCACATTTCGGTGACAGAAAGTTCTGGAATCTGTGAGGAGCCACAAATGTCCTTCCACCCAGTGTTCCCCCCAAGTCTTCCGATAAAAATGATACCTCACTTGTGTGGGTAGGCCTAGTGCCCGCGACAGGAAATGCCCCAAAACACAACATGGACACATCACATTTTTCCACAGAAGACAGAGGTGTTTTTTGCAAAGTGCCTACCTGTGGATTTTGGCCTCTAGCTCAGCCGGCACCTAGGGAAACCTACCAAACCTGTGCATTTTTGATCTCTGGTGTCTAGTGGTTTTCTGCACCCCCCTGGGGGCAGATCGACCTAATAATATTAGGCCGATCTGCCCCCCCGGGGGGCAGAAATGGTCTAGAAATTATTTGCCCCCCTGGGGAGCGGCTCTTGCCCAATGGGCCACTCCCCTTATGCGCAAGTATGAATAAAATAAATAATCCCTGGTTTCTAGTGGTTTCCGTCCCCCCTGGGGGCAGATCGGCCTAATTATTTTAGGCCAATCTGCCCCCAGGGGGGGCAGAAATGGCCTAAAAATATTTTGGCCCGTTGGAGCGACTCTTGCCTAAGGGGTCGCTCCCCAAACATGAAAAAATAAACCAAAATCCCTGGTGTCTAGTGGTTTTCTGCCCCTCCTGGGGGCAGATCGGCCTCATAATATTAGGCTGATCTGCCCCTGGGGGGGGCAGAAATGGCCTAAAAATAATTTGCCCCCCTGGGGAGCGGCCCTTGCCCAAGGGGCCGCTCCCCTTATGCGCAAGTATGAATAAAATAAATAATCCCTAGTGTCTAGTGGTTTCTGGCCCCCCTGGGAGCGCAGAAATGGCCTAATAATAATTTGCCCCCCCCCGGAGTGACCCTTGCCTAAGTGGTCACTCCCTAACATAAAAAAATTACAAAATACAAAAAAAAATGTATCCCTGGTGTCTAATGGTTTTCTGTCCCCCCCCCCCCGGGGGCAGATCGGCCTAATATTATTAGGCTGATCTGCCCCCGGGGGGGCAGAAATGGCCTAGAAATAATTTGCCTCCCTGGGGAGCAGCCCTTGCTCAAGGGGCCGCTCCCCTTATTTGAAATATGCAAAAAATCCCTGGTGTCTAGAGGGCATTTCTGCTGCCCGATCGTGTCGCGATCGGGCAGCAGAAATGCTGTGAGAAACAAGAAAGGAAAGGAAAGGAAAGGCATTTCCTTTCCTTTCTTGTCTCTCCCGCCCCACCTCCCAGTGGGAAGAGAAATGCAAAAGCTTTTCCCTTCCAGGACTTCCAGCGCGATCCGAGCTGACCTCTGATGAGGGCAGCGTGCGATTTGTGCACTGACGTCATCAGACGTCACTGGGGGGTGAGAGGGCGTCGGATGAAAGGGGAAGCGAATCCCCTTTCATCCCTGACGGAGGGGTGTGGGTGGGGGGCCCATGGGGGGAGAGCTAGTGCTCCCTCCGTGGGCCGGGTGCAGGACGAGCTGGTCTCATCCAGGGCACACGGGAATCGGGGATGTCTTCTAGGGCTGCATCAAGGAACGCTATTCAATGACCATCACCGTGAAGTGAGTGTTTACATTGTATTGCACACAAACATGTGATAAAAGCCCATAGACAACTGTGGGTGACCTCCCGCCTTACCTTCAGCAGACCATGGTCCATCAGTGCCTATAGGTGGACTCCATCTAGCGGGCGGAAGATAGGGCTGCTCCCGGCAGACGTGCATGTGCATGACCCTTACACTTTTCTCATTAGAATCTGTGAGAGAACAGGGCTGATTGCAGAGGCCCCCTAACTTTTTGCCCCCATTTTCCACTTTTTGCTGGTGTTTTCCTGACTCTGATGGTGCCCTGGGTACTGCTAACCAGTCCCAGGGCCTGTGCTCTGTGTAAAATCAGTATGCAAATTAGGCTAATTATAATTGGCTAAGTCAACCTACCTATAGGTCCCTAGTATATAGTAGGGCATGGAGGTTTAGGGACCCCAGCATAGGTAGTGCCCCCATAGGTGCACTGCTGAGGTGCCCAGTGTCATTTTAAAGGCAGGCCTGCCTTGCTCGCTCCTTTAAACTAAAGTTATATGCAAATTTGACTTTGGAATTAAAAGTAGTTCCAAAGTCTTAAACTACCTTATTTTTTCATATAAGTCACTCCTAAGGTGTGTCCTATGTGCCCCTAGGGCTGGGTGCCATGTAACTATAAGCAGGGACCTTATAAAAATAGTTTTATAAGCCCTGGTGAGGTAAAACAGGCAAATTTGTTTCCCCTCATTGTTGTGAATGGCCTCCATAGGCTAGAATGAGGAGACTTTATTTTAATTTTTAAGGTCCCCTTAAGTAACAGATACAGAAGTTTGGTATCAAATTAATTGTTATAATAAATCCCACAACTTCCAGTTGTGGGATTTAACATAACTTGTTCAGGTAAAGAGTTTTAAACTTTACCTGAAAAGTTGCCAACTTCAGCCCTGCAGTGTTTTTACTGCTGTGCTCTGATTGGCCACCCTCTGGCAGCCTGGCCTTGATGAGGTGTGAAGTGGCCTGGGCTCCACACAAAGAGATGTGCCTGGGAGAGGAGGTCTCCCCTCAGCAGATGGTGAAGCAGGAATAGGGAGGGCTGCCAAACTGGTCTTCAAAGGCAGAGAAGGACATTTGGAGCAACCCAGCAACACCCTCACATCCCGCAAACCCAGACAATTAAGTGCCCCCTTGATTAGATTAGGAGAGGGCAGGAGAGGGGTGTGTTTAGGATTTTTAGCCACACCAGTGGGTGGGCTCAGCCAGATGTAACCTCCAAAAATCACTTTCAGTCATGATGGATTTTTGAGGAATGTTTCTCCCTGGGATTGATTTTTGTCACACTTCTCAGGAAGTGGTCATCACAGGGGGAAGGACCCTGCACCTGATTAGAGAACCAGGACTGTTTTTCACCCAGGAGCAGGGATAAAACTGGCAGACCTGTACCCACATCTCAGTTCCCTACCAGATCCCTGCCAGGAAGAACTACAGAAGAAGAAGGACTGCCCTGCTGGACCCCTGGCCTGAACCTGGACCCTGCACTCTGAAGGACTGCACCAGCTGCACACTTGGGCTTCACCACAAGAAGGACTTTGCCTGCCTTCAACTGGATCATGGAGGGACTCCCTGTTTGCTACAGGTGAAAACTTGCTAACCAGGGTCCCCTGCACCAACTCATGAAGAAACCAACCAGCTGACCACTGTCCAGTGGCCAAAAAGGAGTTTGTGCCAGGTGCATTCTGGGAGTTGTAGTCCACACCCCCAAGGAGCATCACAGAGCTTCTGGAACCTTGGGGTGAGCTGTGGACCCCAAAGGAACCTTAAAAGAACATCTGGAAGAAGATCCAGAAGTTTGGAGAACTTTGGAGAACTTTTGGAAAAAAGCTCCATAGAGGGACCGACCCGCTGCGGCAACTCTAGCCGGCTTGCCTCAACCGCGACCCGGCCTGACTTGCATGTTCGTCCTGGTGAAGAAAATCTCCCAAAAAGAGACTAAGTCCGAACGTAGGAAGTTGACCGGGACCTCCCAGCTAGCGTATCCGAGGAGGGCTCCAAGGACGTCGGATCAAGATCCATGTTTGCCCCGGTCGAAGGATTTTCACCTTGAAAAAACGACTAAGTCCGAAGGTAAAAATCTCCACGAGGGCTCCTGCAACGCGTATCCAAGGAAGAGTTCCAGGAGGTCGGATTGGACTGGCAGGTTCGTCCCGCTGAAGAAAATCTCCAGTAAAACGACTAAGTCCTAAGGTAAACTTTTGACCGAGGCCTCCCGCGGGCTGTAGCCGAGCCGGGCTCCATCGCGGTCAGCATTAAACTTTGACTTTGCCCGGTCAAGGTGCGACCAGATTGGCGCTTTTTTGTTTCTATGCGCTAGAAAGTAATACTTCTTTAAAAATTCATATCTCCGGTTCCCCTTATCCGATTTTATTCGTTTTTATGTCATTTTAAAGTTAAAAATATTTCCTATTTTTTAGAAATTGATTTCAGATTTTTAAACTGTTTCCTGTGTTTTATTTAATTGTTTTGTGATATTTAGATGCTTTACACTCTGTCTCTTAACTTAAGCCTTGTCGCTCGTTGCCAAGCTACCAAGGGTTGAGCTGGGTTTAATTTACTGAGACCTAACTGGACCTAAGTGGAGGTTAGTGGCCTATTGCTAAGTGGAGGTACTTACTTGCCCTTACCAGTAACCCATTTTCCAACAGAATCAGTAACAGAGCGATGTCTCGTGTGAATGTTAGCCCCCACTTAAAATTTAAGTGAAGAGAACCACGCTGAAGAGGAGGATAATAAGAGATGATGGGATGTGGGAGGGTAATCAGCCTTCTAGGGGTAATTTAACAATTAATACAAAAAGTGAGATGGGCAATGGACAAACAAAGCAAGTGTTGCGCAGGCAAAACCTAAAATAAATTCCACAAGTTCGGGACACTGATAAGAGCAAACACAGGAGGAACAAGGAACAACCATTGGTAAATGCAGGACATAGTATGCTACAGCCAATAGAAAGGAAGGAAAAGTAAGCGGCAAGCACAGGAACCAATGAAAAGCATGGGCGGGGTTTAGGCCCCTTTTTAAGATTTATATTGAATACAGTAGATTTCATAAGCATAGCACAAGTGCTGTGCAGCTGAAACCTAAAAAGTCGCACTCCAGAACCTACTCCGAAAAACGGCTAGTCAGAGACACAAAAAAAACATCAAAAAATCCAAGTCACTATGTATCCAACAAATTAGCAAAATAACTAAAAAATATAAACGGAAGCTATTCAGCAACATATTTCTAATTAATGAAATTTTCATATCATATTATATCACATCATATCATATATCATATCATATCAAGATACACTTTAAGAGTAAAGGAAAAGGGAAAACGAAGGGCCTGATTTATACTTTTTTGGCGCCACATTTGCGTAGTTTTTTGCGCAAAAACGGCGCCAACGTACAAAATTCAATCATATTTTGTACGTTTGCGCCGCTTTTGTGTCACAAAATGACGCAAATGTGGCGCTTAAAAAGTATAAATCAGGCCCCAAATGAGAAAAGAAAAGGTGAGATAGCAGTCAGCACATAAGAACATGAGACCGGGAATAAAACAAAATACTTGTCAAAGCATTCTCAGCCAATATGTACAAAAAGCTTCTCATCAGCATTTAGGTCTGCAGTTTGCTTGCTGCTGAGTTTGATTATGTATTCAGATTCCAACTTCTGCAGCCTTTTCTATATGTCTCTGCATCTCACCGTCCCAGGAATCCTGTCAATTCAAAAAAATGAAAAAGTATTACTACTCTGATCATGTAACTTCAGCCAGTGTCATGCTACAGGGATAATAAGGATTGCAATTCTTAATAGCACGTCAGTGCTCCAAAATGCTCATCCTTACTTAAGAGATTGTACTTGTTAGAGGACGGTTCTGACCATCAGGACTGCCCTGATTGTTTGATTTTTGTCCACCTGGTTTTTGACTGTTTACTGTGAGGAAGCCTCACAATAAACACATGGTAAAATGGACTGCACATGTTTACCGCTGGTATCGCCGTGCTAAGGAAAGGCTGCTGTGGCGCAGCAAGGCAGGAGGCCCTAGGCAGGTTACATGTGATCATGTGTGCGCATGGATGTGCACCCATGTGAGGGCTGTGGGAGGAGGATTCCTAGTGTGCGCAGCCCTAGAACTGCGCTTAGGTAGTCCTGGTGCAGGAGGAACTATGCAGTGGGTGGTGACCTGGAGTAGGTCTCATGAGAGGGGTGTATACATGTGAGGG
The DNA here is from genome assembly GCF_031143425.1 of Pleurodeles waltl. Taxonomy (NCBI): domain Eukaryota; kingdom Metazoa; phylum Chordata; class Amphibia; order Caudata; family Salamandridae; genus Pleurodeles; species Pleurodeles waltl. The sequence continues at coordinate 1,270,064,480 of NC_090437.1, forward strand.
AGAGTCAGGGTGCTTACTGTCTTTTCACTGTAGGGACACCCAGTTCAATGCCAATGTCAGGGTGCTTAAGGTATTTGCATTGGGGAGATACTCCATTGAATGTCAATGGGAAAGGAGGGCCTAGGGTGCAACTCCAGTTCTCTGGGGTCCACCGAGACCAGAGTCACACCAAAGTACACTGTAACCTGTAAGAAAAGAATGATGCAGTAGGTTACAGGAGCATAGTTGTACAACTTATGGGTCATCCAGGGATGTCATATTTCTCTGCCTCAGCTCAGGATTAGGGCCAATTACTGCTCTGTCCAGTTGCTGGAGCAGGGCCTAGCATCAATCAGCCAGCTGTCATTCAGTGCCAGGAGCAGGCTGGAGAAGCCCTGCGAGGAATGTCAGGTAGGAGGGGCTGAGACTTTCAGAGCACATGTGGCAACTAACTCCTGGAGGATACCATCTTGAGCTATCCCAGAAGACTGTGCAAGAAGGAGGGGATGGGAGCAAGGAAGTGATGTGGCACATCTGGATAGGCCAGAGGTGCAGACCTGCTGGACACTTCCGCCCCCACTTAAAAGGCCCTGCACAAGGGAGAGCTCGGTCTCTTGGCTGTGCTTCACTGTTGGACACTGGGACTGCAGACGGGCGTCATGGACAACTGGAAGGAAGAACCTCCTGACTGCCTTTGGGGAAGGGACTCAGCCCCTGAAGGATCCCAGGCCAGCGAGGCGAATGCCAGGGCCAGGCAAGCTGGCCCCCTTACCCCCCCAGAGGACTAGTTGGGGGAAGGACTGGGCTAGCGCTAGGAGAGCACGCTGCCCAGAAGGAAAAGAGGGAACCCAGAGGAAAGATTGGTGCAGGAGTCAGTGGAACTGGCTCCCTGATGATCTGGGACCCTTCGAGGCCAGGAGGCCTAAGGAGAGTGCTCCTGGTGGCAAGGGCTTGTCACCAGGAGTGGAACGACGCAAGAATGAAGAAAATCGGCCCTTGGGGGCCCGAGATATCACAGGACAAAGAATGGCAACCTTTGACCTTTGTGAAAGCAGCTACGAAGCGCGTGGAGCTCCGCAGCTGCTTAAGACTGTGCCCCCAGGGTGGGCCAGGGCCTGGGGGGCTGCCCAGGAAGAAGAGGAGAACAGGGGAGTGTCGTCGCACTCCCCCTCTCTGAAGAAGAAGGGACCCCGGACCCCATCCCGGGGCCCTGTGAAGCCTGGTCCTGGGAAGGAGGTTGGATGAGGGGGGGCGCCGTCGCGCACCCCCTGCTGCTGTAGAAAGGGGACCCTGACCCCATCCCAGGGCCCCCGGCGGCAAAGACCAGCCGGGGAGCGCCGTCGCGCTCCCTGTGAAGAAACGTGAATGGGGGGGGGGGTGATAACGCGTCCAGCCCTTATAAATTACCTGTACCTGGACACGTTGGAGGTCGGTGAATCTTTTAACCGAGTCGGGCTCTCCTCATCCTAAATAGTCGAGTCACTCAGATCAATAATCAACAACTATTGTAAACGGTAATCAATACTCAATTAATAGATCAATATAGCACATCAGAAATCAATAACAGTTGGCATTTCGGCGCACCATGACCTTTCAGTCATAAATAACCACACCAGTTTATTAAAAGTTAGTGAATTTATTTCCCTATATTAACAAAGCTAGCACGATATATATATGTCTCAAAACCAATTGATATATGTATATGAACATTACTAGCTGTCCATAACGGCGGAAGAAACGCAATCTACGTAAAATCTGAATAATGATACACTCTGTTATTGCAATGCAAATCACCTATATGACTAACTGTATTTGACTAATTGCATACATTGGTCAGCATAACAAGATTTCAAATTAGCATGATACATCGAATGAGTACCTCGACTAACCTCTAATTAGCATTGGCATGTGGGACTTCATGCAAAACAAATTTAGTCAACACAAATTTGGAAAACTTCTAGCTAGGACCCTATCAAAAATAGCAGTTGGTACCTAAAAGGAAAAAAAACACAATGCATAATACATTTATCCTTTCATATTTACCAAATACAATCAGCATTCAAGAAAAGTCTTCGTACTTCAGGTACTGGTTGATCAGCATGGGGCAAGTTTCAAAGGGGCAAAGTTAAGGGCAAGTTTCCTTGCAGCGGCAAGGAGAATGGGGCAAAGTTACTGCATGGGCAAGACGGGGGCAAATCAAAGTTAAAGTCTCTAGGGTGAGAATTCCTAAAGTCTATTTCTCTCAGATAGAGAAAAGGGCATTGGGGTGTCGTCCAAAATGGATTCTGGCATCAGGCTTCAAACTGGCATCGAGGAAAATGGCTGACTTCTCTTTGTCCGGTGGGCTTAAGTAAGAAACATTCCAAATTCTGCAGGGTCTTCCATTGGAGGGTTCATAGGTTGGCTTCAAATTGTCCAATCAAAAATTGTCTTTTACTAGCGCCCATTTATGCATACACTGTCCTTGGAGCCTTGGAACACAAATTGTATCATGGTTTGCCAATTATTTAACTATCTGTACCTTCATTGTCCGCACCTGCAGAGACTGACCTTGTATCAAAGGGGATGTAACCGGCCTAGCACGAAACCTTGGAGATAAGTGTACCAGCCAGTTTCTACTGGAAAAATACAACTTCAAGCAAGAATATATGTTTCATTAGTTCAAGAAAAAAAAACCCACGCAGTTAGAATTTGAAACCAAGCAACTAGGCCAAAGCCTGTACTAAATTTAAGCTAAGCAAAACAGTTTTTCAAACAAGAAATCATGGCATACATTTGCGATTATGACGGATTACTAAATTTTTAATACTTCGTGATTAATAAAGCTCGTTTATAATGATGGCGAACTACCCTGAGGGCACAATTTCCCTCGTACATTATTGCTTTACTAAAATCACACTTCATTATATGTATTGATTACACGGTATGCATGAATATATGTCGGACCTTCTTTTCCTGCGTCATCAATCCCTCCTCTGATGACTAATTATGTCATCACATCAAATCTACCCACAAATTTTATTCCATTAAAATTCTGTATAGTAATTTGGCACTTCAGTCAATTCCCTTTTTCTTTTAGTCCCTTTTGACTTTTCCCTATATATTTCCACCATTTTGTTCTCTATTTTCTCTTCTCTTTTTCTTTTGTTCCTTGCTTTTAACATTTTGAAAGCTTTCCATATTCCCCAAGAGCCTAATAAACAAATTAATATTATCAATATTCCCTTTACTATTTTTAGCAACAATCCGTTCCAAACGTTGCTGAGCCAATTTCCCACAGAAGCAAATCCTTTTCCAACTTTCTCCCATACTCCGGGTTCTTTCAATTCCTTTAAATCTACACTTTCTTTAGTTAAATTTGTAAGCATCGTTCTAATTTTTCCACTGTTGTCTGATATATATGTACAACAGTGATGTGTACCAAGCATTTTGCAAACGCCGCCATCCTTTGCTAAAAGAATGTCTAAGGCAAGCCGATTTTGAAGAGTCATAGCTCTTTCTGCAGCGAGTTCAGCATCCATCAGGATTATAGCTCCTGAAAACTTTGTCAGCATGTTATCCACAATAGTAGACAACTTTCGTATTTTAATTGAATTCAATATGACTCCTACTGAAGGAATCAATGCTCCAAATATATCTCCTACCACACCAGAAGCTGTCTCCCTTTTCTGAACACGATGTGATTCAGACAGCCTTGGAAATTTCTTTAAGTCATCTAGTTGGTAAACCTTTGGGAACACTATTCCCAAATAACACCTCCCATACCATCCTTTAGGAAGACGATAATAGGCGTTGAGTCCACAAATATAATATACTCCAGGAATAACTGGGTCTTGTCCATTCAGCATGAACGTCCACTTAGATTGACATGCATACGTATGTTTACATTCACTCGTTCCCACAAAAACGGTGTCATAATATGATGGAAATCTATGTATACAAAATCTTCCTACATGCAATGTATCTAAAGCTATTTTTCCTTGTGTCTTTATTGCAGCAAAAGCATAATTATCTACAGACGTCCTTTCGTGTAATTCCCTCTCTAATTTCTCCTTCATTTCATTCTTCCTATCATCAGTGCGGTCTAAAAATTCTATTTCTACTGGTGAAAGCAAGCATGTAAGGTTCTCTCTATGTGCGTGAGCTGTGTGAAAAGGTGACATCGGTTCGAAGAATTCCCTCATTAATTTGGCATAATAATCTCGAGCTATCTTACTTAAATGCCCTATTATGGGGACATATGCAAAAGTAACATCATAATTAGTATAGAAATAATGAATGTCTTTTTGAGCATAAAATCTGGAAGCTACTATACTACATGTAATTCCATACGTAAGAGGCAGGCTCTGATACGTTACCCCTTCCACTACTGAGGTAGGTATTTGTGTACACACATAACAATCTTTTGCATCCATGGTCTCAACATACTCACTCAGTAAGCGATAGAAAACGTTAGATGAAAGTTCCTTCTTATCATGCAAGTGTCTCTCGTCTTGCTCAAGTCTCTTCAGAGCTGTTAGTTCAGTAACGATAATAGGTTTAGAAGTAGAACCATAATTCGTCTCACTCTCACTTTTACCATGCATTCCAAGAACTATTGCTACAATTATTAGTACGCATGCGGTTATTAAGCCTATACACATGTATTTACAACACTTCATCTTACGCCCCTGTGTAGTGAAGCTAGTCATGATCTGTATAGAATCAGAAAGTTGAAGACACTTTATCAAGGCGTGTTTGCAGGTATTTACAAAGCTGAACGAGTTCAATGTTCACACAGTTTCTTTAGCAGCTTAGTCTCTTATCGGTTAGCAGCGTTGTCTCAAAATCGGTTTCAAAGTCAATCAAGTTAGCAATGTCTTAGCCGGTTGAAAAGTCAATCAGGTGATCAATGGTTTCAATCAACAGAGTCCATAAAGTTTTTATTTCCAAAATGAAGTTCTGCCTCTTCGTTCTCAAGACTGAGGGATACGAATTTGTCTGACCAATCGTTATTGGCTACGTATGCCCACTCCGGACCGGAATACCTCCTGCTCGGTATCCTTTTTCTTTTCAATTTTGCATCTCTCTTTGATTCTTTCTCACTGGTACTTTCCTCTTTGGCCAAGCCCTTTTCTTCACTTGGTGTTGGTACTACGACAGACATTTCCTTTCTTTTCTCTTTCACTCTTGGCCCTTCACTGTCATTCAACGTTTCTCTAGTTCTTAATTTTACTGGCGATATGCTTAGTCTTCTTTTTGCACTGTGTCCGCTTGATGGACCTGCAATCTCTTCTGAAGGAGTTTGAGCAGTTTCGCTCTGTTCTGCCTTGTCCCCTCCTTCTGGGGAGTCAATCAGGTTTTCCTTTTCTTTTTCTGTATCGTCTGCTTCTGGGAAAGCCCTCCTCTGATCAGGCTCTCCTGCTTCTTCACCTCTTTCGAGCCCTTTGTCACTGTTACTTTCTTCAGGCTCTTTGTCACTTTCAGCTGCTTCAGGCTCTTTGTTACCTTCAGCTGCTTCGTCGCTGTCTGAGGCTCCTCCTTGGTCTTCCCCAAGTGAATCAGTTGCTTCGTCCTCAGAGAATATTTCTCCCTCCTCTATTTCTGCCTGTTCGCTTCTAGTTCTTTTTCGCTCTGTCTCAGCGCTTGGTACTTTGTTATCAGGTACTGGTAACTTCAGCGCTTCGACTTCCTCATCTGTGGGACACAACACCCTCTTTGTGTGACTGGCGTGAATCCAGTTGGGAACTCCCACACACTTCACAGCGGTGGTAGTCGTCAAAATCCCTTGAAAAGGTCCTTTCCAACGGGGTTCCAAACACGACTTCCTCACGTGCTTCTTTATCACGACCCAGCCACCTGCTATCAGGGCGTGTCCTGGACCTTGGATCGGTGGCAAGGTGGTTGCCTCCACCTGGTGAGAGAAAGATCGAACCACAGCAGCTAGACCTTTGCAGTAGTCTAACACCATATCATCTGTAATATTAAAAAGCGCATTTGCAGGAACTGCTGGAAGTCTCATAGCTCTGCCCATGAGAATCTCGTGTGGGGACAGTCCAGTCTTTCTGTCAGGGGTGTTTCTCATTGACATTAGTACCAAAGGCAATGCGTCAGGCCATTTCAAGTTTGTCGATGCACATATTTTCGCCATTCTCGATTTCAATGTGCCATTCATTTGCTCCACTAGACCTGATGCTTCAGGGCGGTAGCTACAATGCAGCTTTTGCTCAATGTTCAGTGCTGCACAAAGCAATTTTATTACTTCATTATTGAAGTGACTTCCCTATCTGATTCTAAAGAGATCGGGAATCCGAAACGTGGTGTTAACTCTCTCAAGAGTAGTTTTGCAACTGTGAGGCTGTCATTTCTGCGTGTAGGGTATGCTTCAATCCAGTGACTAAAAATGCACACAACCACCAACACATACTTCAAGCCTCCATGCACAGGCATCTCAATAAAGTCCATTTGCATCCTGCTGAATGGACCCCCTGCTCTTCCAATGTGGCTCAAATTTACTACGGTTCCCTTCCCTGCGTTCATCTGTTGGCAAATGACGCAACGGCGGCAAACTGCTTCAGCAACTTGACGGAATTTGGGGTTAAACCAATCAGTTTTAAACAACCTGATCATGGCATCCCTCCCAAGATGAGCTTGTCCATGGTAGAATCTGGCTATCTGTGTCAAAAGGCTATTTGGAAGAACGAATTTCCCTTCACTTGAAACCCATAATTCATCTAGTCTCTTTACACATTGTGATTTGGTCCACGAGAGTTTCTCATCCTCACTGACATCATTCTGTAAGGATTTCAATTCGTCCATCGTATCTATCACCTTTAGAGCAAATATTTCGCTTGGTTCGAGTTCTGGTTCACTTATCAAATTCCATTCATCCCTAAGCAATATACAGTTCAATGCGCAAAACCTTGCGACTTGATCCGCATATCCATTTCCCAGAGAAACATAGGGGGTCATTCTAACCCTGGCGGTCCAAGACCGCCAGGGCTAAAATGACGGGGGCACCGCCAGCAGGCTGGCGGTGCCCCGCTGGGCATTCTGACTGCGGCGGTTCGGCCGCGGTCAGAAGTGGAAAACCGGCGGTCTCCCGCCGGTTTTCCGCTGCCCAAATGAATCCTCCATGGCGGCGCAGCAAGCTGCGCCGCCATGGAGGATTCTGACACCCCATACCGCCATCCTGTTCCTGGCGGTTCTCCCGCCAGGAACAGGATGGCGGTATGGGGTGTTGTGGGGCCCCTGGGGGCCCCTGCAGTGCCCATGCCAATGGCATGGGCGCTGCAGGGGCCCCCGTAAGAGGGCCCCAAAAAGAATTTCAGTGTCTGCTTTGCAGACACTGAAATTCGCGACGGGTGCAACTGCACCCGTCGCACCTTCCCACTCCGCCGGCTCAATTCTGAGCCGGCGTCCTCGTGGGAAGGGTGTTTTGCACTTGGCTGGCGGGCGGCCTTTTGGCGGTCGCCCGCCAGCCCAGTGCAAAACCCAAAATACCCTCAGCGGTCTTTCGACCGTGGAGCGGTATTTTGGAGGGGGAACTCTGGCGGGCGGCCTCCGCCGCCCGCCAGGGTGAGAATCACCCCCATAATCTTGTCCCTTCGAGTGTGCACTGCATTTTACCACTGCTACTTCTCCTGGTAGTTGAATGGCATGTAACAATTCCTTTATTCTCTCACCATTTTTCACTGGTGATCCTGAAGAGGTCATGAAGCCTCTCTGTGACCACAATTGTCCGAAATCATGCACTATTCCAAACCCATACTGGCTGTCAGTGTAAATGGTAACTTTCATCAATGCAGAAAGTTGGCAAGCTCTAGTAAGGGCTACCAATTCTGCTACCTGTGCAGAGTAAACTCCTTGAAGCCAAGATGCTTCCAAGACACCTGTTACCGTGCATACAGCGTACCCTGCTTTCAATACACCCAGTGCATCTCTTAAACATGAACCATCGACAAAAATAATTTGATCATTTTCTTCCAATCGGGTATCTTTGATGTCAGGTCTTGGTTTGGTGCAAAATTCAGTCACCTGAAGACAGTCATGCTCGATGTCTTCAGCGTTCTCAATTTCAGCATTTTCACTGGGAAACAAGGTTGCTGGATTCAACGTAGTGCACCTTTTCAGCTGCACATTAGGTGATCCCAGAATTATTGTTTCGTACCTTGTGAGTCTAGCACCAGTCATGTGCTGTGTTCGGGAACGTGTCAAAAGTATCTCGACTGAGTGAGGGACCTTGACAGTTAAAGGGTGTCCCATCACTATTCCTTCACTCTGAGTGAGGCTGATACCAACTGCGGCTACGGCGCGCAAACACCCTGGCAGTGCTGCTGCGACCGGATCCAAAGTAGCTGAAAAATATGCTACTGGTCTGTTTACGCCACCATGGGCTTGGGTCAAGACAGACAAGGAACATGCATCACGTTCATGACAAAACAATGTGAAAGGTTTTGTGTAGTCAGGCATACCTAAAGCTGGAGCCCTGCACATGCATTCTTTCAATTCAATAAAAGCATCCATCTCTTCTCCTTTCAGTTCAATTTCATCCAATGCATCCTTCTGGGTCAGTTTCAGTAAAGGTTTTGCTAGGGTTGAGAAGTTGGGAATCCATTGGCGACAGTAACTCACCATTCCCAAAAACTTCCTCACCTCCCTCCTCGTCTTTGGGGGACTCATTTGAAGTACACTTGTTATTCTTTCCTTCATTATTCTCCGTGACCCTTTCTCTATTTGGTGACCCAAATATTTCCCTTTCTTCTGACAGAACTGTAATTTTGAAGGAGACACCTTGTGTCCATTCCTTCCCAAATGGTTCAATAGGGCAATGGTGTCGGCTGTGCAGTCACTTTCTGTCTTGGATGCAATCAGTAAGTCGTCAATGTACTGTACTAGGGTTGACTCGAATGGCAATTCCAACGCTTCCAAATCTTTCTTTAGAATCTGATTGAAAATTGACGGTGACTCCGAAAACCCTTGAGGAATTCGACACCAACTGTAAACTCTGTCTAAGAATTTGAAACAAAAGAGAAATTGGCTGTCCTCATGAAGAGGCACCGAAAAGAATGCTTGTGACAAGTCGATGACTGAGAACCACTCAGCATCACAAGGGACTTGAAACATTATCACAGCTGGATTTGGTACTACAGGGCAACATTGAATTATTATGTCATTTATTTTTCTCAAGTCCTGCACAATTCGGACCTTTCCACTTGGCTTTATTAGTCCCATGATTGGTGAATTACATGGACTGCTTAACACTTCTTTCAGTACTCCCTGTTTTACAAACTCATCAATGAGTTGGGCGACTTTCATGAGGGTGTCTTGTGCCATATGGTACTGTGGGGTCTGGGGAAAGGTTACATTGGGTTTTACAGTCACTTTCACTGGTTCCACTCCTTTCACCAATCCCACCTCCTTTCCTGTCATATCCCACACTTCTTTTCCGATTGTTTCTTGTAACTCAGCAGGAATATCTGCTTCAGTGATCATTGGGTAAAGGGTAATCAGGGGATATTCTTCATCGACAGTTTCTACTTCGTCCCCTTCTACACTATCTTCTTCTTCCCCATCACTGCTCGTCTGAATTTTGATTCCATCATTTGAACACATAATCGAACATCCCAATTTGCATAATAGGTCTCTACCTAACAGTGATATCGGGCTTGAGTCACATACCACAAAATTATGTGTCCCTTGATAGTTACCAATCCTGACTTGTACTGGATCCGTGATTGGGTTCGTCAGGTACCTGTTTGTTACACCCACTACTTGAACCGTTCTCCCTGAAAGTGGCAAATTTGGTACTTCAATGCTCCTAACAGTGGAACGTGTAGCTCCTGTGTCAACCAAGAATGAAACGCGATGACCCATAACTCTTCCCTCCACATACGGACCCTTTTGATCAACTTCCAAAGATGCTGCAAGCACACAGTTTCCCTCCTCATCTGAACTTTCACTCTCCCATGCATCGTTTATTCCATTCTCGCTGTGTAGTGGGAATTGGTGTACTGTGTCATTTTGACTCATTCCCTGACCCGTGACCTGTTGAGGAAGCATTGCTTGCTGCTGATTCATTGGTGCTAAGGGTATTTGCATTTGCTGATTAGGTACCATAGGAAACTGCTGTTGCATTGGCTGCAATTGTGTCATTTGCACACGAGGCATTTGCACCTGTTGCGGTTGCATGGGTTGTAAACCCTGCATCTGGTTTATATTGTTTTGAAAATTTGGATTCGGACCTCTCAGTTTCGGTCCTCTCATAGTCTGGAATGCATTGACATCATTGTTTTGCTGACCTATACCTTCCTGCACCATCATTGGGCACTCCCGTTTCCAATGCCCGACGATTCCGCACGTGTGACATGGCATCACCTTCTTCATTGCCTGTATACCATTTGGAATCATAACGGTATTCAAATCAGGACCATTACTCAAAAAACCTCCTCGGCCTCTGCCTCTCATCTGCGGCTGAAACATAGCATTTCCCTGCTGCTGCTGCTGCGGCATCTGTGGTTGAAAACCTTGCAAACCTTGTAAACCTGTCTGAGCTGCTCTGAGCTGCATCACCATCACCTTTTCTTTTAATCTTTTCTGTTTAGTCTCAATCTCATCACTGCAGTATTTCGCATAATTCAACACTTCATCGATCGACTTTGACTGCCAACAAATCAAATGCGATTTAATCATCTGGCTAATTTCGGGTCTCAGCCCTTCCACAAACCTGAACACAAAATGGAGCATGTCCTTTGGCTCAATCGTTTCCGTGCCACTGTAATTTTTAAACGCTTTCAACAACCTCTCATAATACGCGTGTATAGATTCTTTAACCTCTTGAGCGGTCCTGTCAATCCTTTGCCAATCCACATTTTTCGACGCAACCTTGGTTTTCAAGTGCTCGATCACCTTATGGTATAAACTCATTACCATAGGTGATGGCGCACCTGTGTCCCTATCTCTCTCTGGTTCACTCGTCGGCCAACCTACAGCCCTTTTACAATCTTCCCACAAATCAGCCGGAACCACAATTTCAAATAAGGTATTCAGGTCTTCCCAGAGACACTTCGCAAGTTTCACAAATCTATCAGTTTGTTGATACCACTCAATCGGCTTCTCTCTTAATTTGGGAAAGTCATCCGTAAAGGATTGAATATCGCACCTGTGCCATGGTACATGCACAAGTTTTCCCCCTGCTGTCTCTCTCATTGGTAACATGGTTATCAGATCGTCATTCTGTTGTTTTTTCTCACTTCGTTCTGAAGTATTTTCCTTCTTTTTATCCTTTTTCTTAACCCACCTGCTTTCCCACTTGTCTAAACATCTCCAGACCTGTGCATTCTGCAGTATCTCTTTAAGGTGTGTTTTCATCCCTGCGGATCTCATGTGTTCGAAATCTTTTGTCTCAAAGTCTAACCTGTAACTTCTGCTCAGGTGTTTAGTCTTACCTATATCAATCTCGTTTCTGTCTGCAATTTCTTGTAACTTCTTATGTATGTTGCTCACTTCTCTTGTAATCCTAGGGCACATGTATCTTAGTTCTTCCTCTGTGTATGATTCTAATCTGTTCAAACCCATTGTTCCCTCTACCAGTTCATCTGCCTCCATACCCAACCTTATTTTATTCAGGTATTCTTCTCCCTTCCCGCTTGATGTACTCTGCGGGGAGTTCAGGCTGTTGAACCATTGTGTTAACTGTTGCGCGTTCAGTCCCATCAATGTAGCAGTTACATCAACTGCCATTGACGGTTTCTGTAATGTTTCAGTCTGTGAAGTTAACGGTACTAATAGTGGTGGATGTGACCTTACCACGGTTGACGGAGCGCAAATTGGAATTGGACTAAATTCCGACAAGGACCCAGATCCATTTGGCAGTGCCGCTATCGGAGTTGTCTCTGGAGTGGTTTCTATGCATCTTCTCCCTGTCCCATTTTGTATCATTAACCCTTGGTCGCTGGTGCTTGAATTTGCCTGTATATACAGTGGTACTGGTGGACCTACAGTGATAGGTAGAGATATTGCATCTGGATTCTGTCTGTTCCCCGAATTCTGTGGCATGTTAATACCCACATTGTGGTTCATCATTGCTGACGTACCTAACTGGCTTTCTTCTACTCGCACTTCTTGTGTCTGCTTTTGGGGCATCGAGAACTGTATTGATTCAGCTTGAATCAATGTCGGTCTCTGATAGTTTTGTCCTCCCTGCGCCATTGAATCGGAAGTCATTCCCACATTATGCTCATCGCAACAGTGCCTTTGAACCTGTGGCTGATAATTATCAGCAGGTTTCAATGTTGGCACGTCTGGGTACATTCTCTGAATCCGTGGTATTCGTGGTGAGAAAGGCATGTCAGAGCTGCTCGGCCTCTGAGATATTCTTAAATTTGGTGTTACATTACCCTGTATTGGTTCTGGAGGGGCAGTACTAATGCTTGCGCCTTTTTCGCTTTCCACGTATGGTGGTGGGCGATCATTCAGCAATTGTATAATAAACTCCTCATCATCTGACTCGTCTCCCCTTTTCGAGTTTCTATTGCTCTCTCCCTCTCTGGACTGACTCCTGTTTGTCTTACAGGTGGCTTTCCTTCCTTCCGTCTCCGCTTCATCAGTAATCGCTGGAAACAATTTAGTTCCCTGCAATACGTCTGATCTCCAAACCTTTTGTGTGCTGTCCCATCTAGCATCCGCTAGTGTCTTTTCTACTTTTCTTATTCTTGTCTCAAATTTCTTTTGTTGTTGGTTTCTAGCTATTAGCTCCCAAATTGCTAATGCCTCAAACTGTGCTGGCCTTGGAGGTACTTTCATGTCGTATAACGCAAATCTCAGATTTTCTAAAACCCTTAGGTTAAACGACCCATGGATAGGGAACGCTACACTTCCATGTTTTTCTGTTAATTTGCACCATTGTTTTAGCCAAAGACATGGCGCTACACCCTTTTCTTCAATGACGATGTAAGCTGGTGTACCCTCAGGCGGTGTTTCTTCTCCTACATTTGCTTTAATATAAACATCTCCCCTCATGGCACTCTTAAATGCTTTGAAAAATTTAATCTTTCCGTCTTTTGTTTTTCTAAAATATGTAATCAATAAGTGACTTTTATTCCCGGAATACTCTTCGCTTGCCTTTCCCCTTCCAATTGCGCTTCACGGACGGCGTCCAATCCGTGCGCGACCCTTCTCACCAACCGACATATCCCAGCGCGGCTCCTAGTGACATCACACTCACACACTGCGGCTGACAAAGTCCCGCGGCTTGTCCTCTTTTTCATTCGGCTTCACTCATAAACTAATTTCTGCACTATAACGCGAGCACTTAACCAAAAGAATAAAACAGATCTGTCGGTTTACTACAGGAAAGGTAATACAATCGCTTCAGAAACCTTAGGGATTTTTCACTAGCCTCGGCAGTTATTCCATCTTTCTCGGTTTCCCACTTTCGCAAGCAAAATTTGACCCGCAAACTTTACTCTCAACTGATCAATGAACTATTCTAGTGCACTTTAGAATTCGTCAAATCTCAAAGTCGAAGTTTTCTTTCACTCTGCAACATTCATACCGACTTGTTGACCACGCCCGATCAACCTATTAAACCGACCAGATCACAACATCAAATAAGTGTCACATACACTTTTCAACATACTCTGGAGTCTCTTGACCTCGCAGGGCCCGTCTCAACATCAACAACCACGTGGACAATTTTTCTGCTCAAAGCGCTACACACACGTGAAGTTCGACGACTTCCCTACTCTCACACCTTTGGAGTAACACTCCTCTAATATCTTTTAACCCCTTAAATCCTCACTAACTTCTCAATTAGTCTGCGGCAATAAGCTGTGCAAGCGCAAAACCCTAACTTCACTCATACCGTCACTAGAAACGCCGAGACCATTCTCATACCCCCATGTTCCTCATCCGCAAGCTCCGAGATCCCGGGAAAGTCATTGGGGACTTAGGGCATCATCATCTCTCCAACTTGTTTTATCAAAGAAAATTCTAACCTGACTCTGTCTATTGTTCGGATGGGGTCCCAAAGGGCTAAACCATCCTCTGCCACCATCTACTGATAACACGTCCAGCCCTTATAAATTACCTGTACCTGGACATGTTGGAGGTCGGTGAATCTTTTAACCGAGTCGGGCTCTCCTGATCCTAAATAGTCGAGTCACTCAGAACAATAATCAACAACTATTGTAAACGGTAATCAATACTCAATTAAATGATCAATATAGCACATCAGAAATCAATAACAGTTGGTATTTCGGCGCACCATGACCTTTCAGTCATGAATAACCACACCAGTTTATTAAAAGTTAGTGAATTTATTTCCCTATATTAACAAAGCTAGCACGATATATATATGTCTCAAAACCAATTGATATATGTATATGAACATTACTAGCTGTCCATAACGGCGGAAGAAACGCAATCTACGTAAAATCTGAATAATGATACACTCTGTTATCGCAATGCAAATCACCAACATGACTAACTGTATTTGACTAATTGCATACATTGGTCAGCATAACAAGATTTCAAATTAGCATGATACATCGAATGAGTACCTCGACTAACCTCTAATTAGCATTGGCATGTGGGACTTCATGCAAAACGAATTTAGTCAACACAAATTTGGAAAACTTCTAGCTAGGACCCTATCAAAAATAGCAGTTGGTACCTAAAAGGAAAAAAAACACAATGCATAATACATTTATCCTTTCATATTTACCAAATACAATCAGAATTCAAGAAAAGTATTCGTCCTTCAGGTACCGGTTGATCAGCATGGGGCAAGTTTCAAAGGGGCAAAGTTAAGGGCAAGTTTCCTTGCAGCGGCAAGGAGAATGGGGCAAAGTTACTGCATGGGCAAGACGGGGGCAAATCAAAGTTAAAGTCTCTAGGGTGAGAATTCTTAAAGTCTCTTTCTCTCAGATAGAGAAAAGTGCATCGGGGGGTCGTCCAAAATGGAGTCTGGCATCAGGCTTCAAACTGGCGTCGAGGAAAATGGCTGACTTCTCTTTGTCCGGTGGGTTTAAGTAAGAAACATTCCAAATTCTGCAGGGTCTTCCATTGGAGGGTTCATAGGTTGGCTTCAAATTGTCCAATCAAAAATTGTCTTTTACTAGCGCTCATTTATGCATACACTGTCCTTGGAGCCTTGGAACACAAATTGTATCATGGTTTGCCAATTATTTTACTATCTGTACCTTCATTGTCCGCACCTGCAGAGACGGACCTTGTATCAAAGGGGATGTAACCGGCCTAGCACGAAACCTTGGAGATAAGTGTACCAGCCAGTTTCTACTGGAAAAATACAACTTCAAGCAAGAATATATGTTTCATTAGTTCAAGAAAAAAAAACCCACGCAGTTAGAATTTGAAACCAAGCAACTAGGCCAAAGCCTGTACTAAATTTAAGCTAAGCAAAACAGTTTTTCAAACAAGAAATCATGGCATACATTTGCGATTATGACGGATTACTACATTTTTAATACTTCGTGATTAATAAAGCTCGTTTATAATGATGGCGAACTACCCCGAGGGCACAATTTCCCTCGTACATTATTTCTTTACTAAAATCACACTTCATTATATGTATTGATTACACGGTATGCATGAATATATGTCGGACCTTCTTTTCCTGCGTCATCAGGGCGCCGTCGCGCACCCCCCAGCAGAAGAGAAGTCGGGGAGCGCCGTCGCGCTCCCCGTGAAGACGGTCCACAGGGGCCCCGGACCCCATCCTGGGGCCCCGAGAAGAGGCGGGAGTGGGGGTGCGCCGTCGCGCACCCCCAGCCGAAGAAAAGTCGGGGAGCGCCGCCGCGCTCCCCGTGAATATGGCCGGAGGGGCCCCGGACCCCATCCCGGGGCCCCGCACAGAAAAGGGCCTGGGGAGCGCCGTCGCGCTCCCCCCTATGAAGGAGAGGGGACCCGGACCCCATCCCGGGGCCCCGAGAACAGGAGGACTCCGGGGAGCGCCGTCGTGCTCCCCGTCGTGAGGAGGAGGGGCCCCGGACCCCATCCCGGGGCCCCGAAGATGCCAGCAGGAAGGGGGAGTGCCGCTGCACTCCCCCGCGCGGTCCCAGCCGCTGCCAGCATCCCGAGTCTGCCCGCTGGAGCGGACAGACTCAAAGTCAGCAAGCCGGCTCCCGCGGCAGCACCCGGAGGTGCTGGCCGTGCGGGGAACCGGCGGGGGCGGCCAGGGGTGGGCTCTCTGAGCCGCCCTCCCACGAGGGATCCTTGTTTTGGTGCGGGGGTGACCGGGTGGGACCGGCACCCCAGAAAGCAAAAACAAAAAGGAAAAGAAAAGGAATCGCGGCTCTCCCCTCGCAGCGGGAGAGCCGCTCATCAATTATGCAGCCGCCCCAGCATGCTTTGAGCCCCTAAAACGCCTGTGATGGTCCCATTGAGATGGGGGCCACCACCAACGGAGAACTAGGAGGCTGGGGGAGCTGCAGGAGCAGTGCAGCCTCCCCCCAACATCTGATGGTGTCCCCACCCTTTGTGTGGTGGGACACCTGAGAGATAACCCCTCCAGGATTAGAGGGATGTTTGAAGCACAAGCTTCAGTGAAATTTTGTTCCTGTTTGTGCAAGGGTGCCTACCATAGGTGTAGGTTGGTATGGCCCCATGTATTCTACTTTTATTTTATGGTTCAGTAAGAGTAATCTAAAAGTAATCCTAATGGTTATCATGCTAGAATTTAGTTTCTTATGTTCCCTGATTATGCTAATTGGAATAATGATACTGACAGTCACATCTTGGCAGGATGAAAGTATTTATTCACAAATGTAGGTGTCATCATTGCACTGCACTGTTGAATACTGTCAGAATGTTCAAATGTCGCAAGGGGGGGTACTGGGATTGTTTTGCCATGTGGGTTGTTGGATTATATTCTCCCTTAAGGAGACCTGAACGATTACATACTGTTGGTCCAGAGTGATTTTATCACTTTGTATATATTTGTAGATTGTTGCATAGTATTGAGTAGTGTGTGTGTGAATAATAAATGTACTTTTACTTTATCAAAAGAAAAAGCACAGACTGGACATTCATTTATTAGGAGTCATGCTTGCGTGCTTGTGAATGGGGATTACTAGCCCACACCACCTCCCTTGAGTAAGCCTTGGACTGCTCTGCAACGCTACCCTATGAGAGTCAGGCGCTACAATGGGGTGTTTGGTTCCCAGTGGCGGTCGTGTGCGGACTCGTTACTTGTGCAGGCCACACAACTAATGACCCACCTTCCAACAGTACTACCCACATACCGCTTATCAAAAGGACTCTGAAGGACATGCACACAAAAGTCACTACTACAAGTGACAAACATTGATTTTAGCTGTCCTACTAGTAGGTAAAGTGTATGCTTTCTTATTGGTGCTGTCCCCACATGCTTTGCAATTCCCACACTTGAAAATCTCCTGTTGATCTCTCAACCAAGATCCTATTCCATCCACACCACCAAGATAACTATGTGCCAATAGATCTTTTACTGATTTACTCTTATAGGGCACTAAGTAGTGCAGGGTCAGTAGGACACCTATAACCGGATCTGCTCTCACCAAATGCCAGTGTTTGGACAAAATGCGTTTGATTCTGGATGACTCACTATTAACAGTTGTAATGAGTCTCTCATCATGGAATGACTTGGTCTCCTTCTTTTGCTAAAGTCATTCCCTCGGCTTCCTTGCTACCTTCTCACTGGAAAACCTCAAAACCTTCTTGAGATTGCCCCTAGGTGTGAACTTCTTGATCATTGCAGTGTTTTCAAATGCTAATTCAGAAATGCAGTTGCATTTTGCACGCAACATTTCATCCTAACTTTTTGCCTTTGCTGATGCTAAGTTATGATTTGAAAGTGTGCTGGGACCCTGCTAACCAGGCCCCAGCACCAGTGTTCTTTCCCTAAACTGTACCTTTGTCTCCACAATTGGCACAACCCTGGCACTCAGGTAAGTCCCTTGTAACTGGTACCCCTGATACCAAGGGCCCTGATGCCAGGGAAGGTCTCTAAGGGCTGCAGCATGTCTTATGCCACCCTAGGGACCCGTCACTCAACACATGCACACTGCTTCACAGCTTGTGTGTGCTGGTGGGGAGAAAATGACTAAGTCGACATGGCACTCCCCTCAGAGTGCCATGCCAACCTCACACTATAGTGCACCCTCTAGCAGGCCTTACAAACCTAAGGCAGGGTGCACTATACCACAGGTGAGGGCATATGTGCATGAGCACTATGCCCCTACATGTGTCTAAGCAAAACCTTAGACATTGTAAGTGCAGGGTAGCCATAAGAGTATATGGTCTGGGAGTTTGTCAAACACGAACTCCACAGTTCCATAATGGCTACACTGAAAACTGGGAAGTTTGGTATCAAACTTCTAAGCACAATAAATTCACACTGATGCCAGTGTGTAATTTATTGTAACATACACCCAGAGGGCATCTTAGAGATGCCCCCTGAATACCTACCCGACTTCTAGTGTAGATTAACAGTTTCTGCCAGCCTGCCACACACCAGACATTTTGCTGGCCAAATGGGGAGAGTGCCTTTGTCACTCTGTGGCCAGGAACAAAGCCTGTACTGGGTGGAGGTGCTTCTCACCTCCCCCTGCAGGAACTATAACACCTGGCGGTGAGCCTCAAAGGCTCATCCCTTTTGTTACAGTGCCCCAGGGCATCGCAGCTAGTGGAGATGCCCGCCCCTCCGGCCACTGCCTCCACTTTTGGTGGCAAGGATTGGAGGAGATAATGAGAAAACCAAGGAGGAGTCACCCACCAGTCAGGACAGCTCCTAAGGTGTCCTGAGCTGAGGTGACCCCTGCCTTGAGAAATCCTCCATCTTGAGTTTGGAGGATTCCCCCAATAGGATTAGAGATGTGCCCCTCTCCCAACAGGGAGGAGGCACAAAGAGGGTGTAGCCACCCTCAAGGACAATAGCCATTGGCTACTGCCCTCCCAAACCTAAACACACCCCTAAATTCAGTATTTAAGGGCACCCCAGATCCCAGGAAAAGAGATTCCTGCAACCTGAAGAAAGAAGAAGGACTGCTGACCTACAAGCCTGCAGAGAACGAGGAAGACGACAACTGATTTGGCCCCAGCCCTACCGGCCTGTCTCCAACTTCGAAAACCTGCTCCAGCGACGCATCCGACAGGGACCAGCGACCTCTGAAGCCTCAGAGCACTGCCCTGGACTACAGGACCAAGAAACTCCCATGAACAGCGGCCCTGTTCAAAACCAGCTACTTCTTTGCAACAAAGAAGCAACTTCCAAGGACTTCACGTTTCCGGCCGGAAGCGTGAGACTCTACACTCCTCCAGGGAGGACTCCCCAGCGACTGCGAGCCCGTGAGTAACCAGAGACGACCCCCCTGAGCCCCCACAGCGACGCCTGCAGAGAGAATCCAGATGCTCCCCCTGACCGCGACTGCCTGTATCAAGGGACCCGACGCCTGGAACCAACACTGCACCCGCAGCCCCCAGGACCTGAAGGAACCGAACTTCGATGCAGGAGTGACCCCCAGGCGACCCTCTGCCTTTCCCAGGTGGTGGCTGTCCCGAGAAGCCCCCCCTGTGCCTGCCTGCACCTCTAGAGTGACCTCCAGGTCCCTCTATTGAAACCTATAGAAAACCTGACGCCTGCTTTGCACACTGCACCCAGCCACCCCTGTGCCGCTGAGGGTGTTTTTTGTGTGCCTACTGGTGTCCCCCCAGTGCTCTACAAAACCCCCCTGTACTGCCCCCCGAAGACGCGGGTACTTATCTGCTGGCAGACTGGAACCAGAGCATCCCTTTTCCCCATTTGACCTCTGCACCTGACCGTCCCTAAGCTGCTGGTGTGGTAACTTTGGAGTTGCCTTGAACCCCCCAACGGTGGGCTGCCTATGCCCCAAACTTGAGACTTGTAAGTGTTTTACTTACCTCCAAAACTAACCTTTGCTTACCTCCCCCAGGAACTGTTGATTTTTGCACTGTGTCCACTTTTAAAATAGCTTATTGCCATTTTTACAAGACTGTATATGATATTGCTTTTATTCAAAGTTCCTAAAGTATCTAAGTGAAGTACCTTGCATTTAAAGTGTTGAATGTAAATCTTGAACCTGTGGTTCTTAAAATAAACTAAGAAAATATATTTTTCTATATAAAAACCTATTGGCCTGGAGTAAGTCTGTGTTCCTCATTTATTGCCTGTGTGTGTACAACAAATGCTTAACACTACCCTCTGATAAGCCTACTCCTCGACCACACTACCACAAAATAGAGCATTAGAATTATCTACTTTTGCCACTATCTTACCTCTAAGGGGAACCCTTGGACTCTGTGCACACTATTTCTTACTTTGAAATAGTATATACAGAGCCAGCTTCCTACAATATCATACTATAAGCAATAACATTATGTAAACTTAAAGATTCTGGGGGTTCCATGGGCACTGAATCAGTGTTCTTTGGTAGGAATGCCCTGGAAATTTTGCAAACACCAACACCCTAAGGTCCTGATTTACATATTGATGAACGGTTTACTCTGTTACAACGGTGATGGATTTCCCATCCGCCTAAATCTAAATCCCATAGGAAATAATGGGATTTAGATTTCAGTGGGCGGATATCCGTAACCATTGTGACAGAATAACTCATCTGCCAATATCTAAATCAGGCCCTGAGTCATTCACAAACCTGTCTATATTGAGCTCCAATTCTGGAAACAGTGAAAAAGTTACAATTGCCAAGGGTGTGAAAAGGAAGAATCCCACAATTGGTAGATGTCTATGCAAATGTGTTTATCTACAAGGAAATATTTAAAACATAAAAAAATAAAAGTTTGTTTGCACTCATGAGGGTGAATTTATGTACAAATTGAGATTTACTCTCATGCAGTAGTTATTTTTTTCATTTGTTCGCTGGTGGGCACCACTGGAATTTATTTTAGGCATCAGGGGGGCAAAATATCATAGGTTGGTCAGGGTAATGGTACCTTTGAGTGGAAATATGTGGAGGTTTCTGGTAGTGTTTCTGTTCATGATCCTCAGGATGTTTTGCATCAAAGGAAACTATCTTCCTTTCCAGGAATATCCTCATCATGAGAATTCTGGTCAGACCTTTCCTCATGGACTTCAGGATGTGTCCCCTCCTAGAAGTCTGTGTGTCAATAGTATCCCCAGAGCTGTTGGACTGAAACTGTAATAATGTGTGCTCTTATTGTCTGTCAGTATGTTGTTTGTTTGTTCTGTACTGGACATTATTTTGCTTAGCTTTCACATTATTTGCCTTGACAGTCTTTCTGTTACATCGCTGTCAGTCGGTAAAAGACTAATGTGGCACTTACACACTTATTTATCCAGTATTAGGGCTGCCTGGGCTGATGATGTGACACCATCAATCCATTGGATGAATATGTTCTCTCTTAGAATGTAGAGTTGCGATGATGTCAAACCAATGTAAGTTAGGAGCTGTGATCTGAGCCCTTTACTCAGGAACTTGTTCCATTCGCGAATATACTGGAGTTATTATCCTGGAGGTTTACACATTTCTTTATTTGCTACAACCTTCTTTTACTAACTTTGAGACGGTGTGCTGACGAACCTACATTTGCTCTGCAGGAAATGGGGTGCAAGCTCACTGCCTTCGGGTGGGCATGGCTAGTGGAGAAAGTGGGTGGCAGACTCCTAAAAATGTGAGCACCTGTACTCGTAAGAAATATATTTATTAAAAAAATGCTCTTAAAAAATAGGTAGGTGAAACGAACTATAATTTTCGCAACCGATTAAGTATTGATAGAGCGTTCCGACCTAATAAATTACCTGTATTTGGACGCTCTTGGGTCGATGAATCTTTTGACCAAGTGGGGCTCTCTTCACCCGAGATTAGTCAATTTAATCTAATCAATAATCAATAACGAACATAAGCAATGCCCTGATCAACATAACACTTCACAATTAATCCAGAAAACATTTCGGCGAACCATGACCTTTCGGCCATGAATAACCACACCAATTTATTCAAAGTTAATGAATTTATTTCCCTATATTAACAAAGCTAGCACAATGTAAATGTGTCTCAACACCAAATGATATATGTAAATGAACATTAATAGCTGTCCATAACGGCGAAAAAGATGCAATCTATGCAGCATTTGAATTACAGTGCATTCGATATTAGCAACGCAAACCACTAAAACTATAAGCTGTAATGAGCTAATTGCATACATTAGTCAGCATAACAAGGTCTCAAATTGCATCGTGCAACAAATGAATCCTCATCTAACCTCAAATTAGCATCTGCATGTGGGACTTCATGCAAAAACAATTTAGCAACATTGATTTGGAAAACTCCTAACTAGGGCTCTTATAAAAAATCAGCAGTTGGTTACCTAAAAAGAAACACAATGCAATTGTACATTTTCCTTTCATATTTACCAAATTCAATCAGCATTCAAGGAAGTCTTCGTCTCACAGGTACCGATTTCCGATCAGCATGGGACGGGGCAAAGGGGCAGGGTGGACGGGGCAATTGCCTCACAGCGGCAAGATAAAAGGACAAAACTACTACTTCATGCAAAGGGACAAATCGAAGTTAAAGTCTCTAGGGCGAGAATTACTTAAAGTCTCTTTCTCTCGATTAGAGAAAGCATCAAAGTCTCATTCAAAATGGCGTCGAACATCAATTGGCATCGTAGAAGATGGCAAAATGACGAAGTCGGTAAGATGGGCCATAATGGCTGCAATGTCTGCAATGTCTAATGGATAATGGCGGGTAAAAATGGCGAATGGCTGGTAATGGCAAAAGTCCTGCAAATGGCGGGTAATGGCTGCTTTCTTCTTGTGCACCCGGTTTAAATAGACAACAGTTCAAATCCAGTAGGGTCTTCCATTGGAGAGTTCATAGGTTGGCTTCAAATTGTCCAATCAAAAACAACAATTCACAAGCTTCTACCTAGGCATACATTATCCTTGGAGTCGGGAACGTAAGTTGCAACATATTTTACCAATTAACTCACTTTCAGAGCGTCCATTGTCTGCACCTGCAGATTGGCCTTGGAGCAAAGAAGAAGATGCCAGGCTGGCACGAAACCTTAAAGATAAGCATGTGAACCGATCTCACTGGAAAAGTACAGCTTCAAGCAAGAATACACGTTTCATTAGCACGTTAGAAAAACACGAGCATCTAAACCGTGAGACAAGGCAACTAGGCCGAAGCCTCCACTAAAGTTATGCTAAGTTAAAACATTTCAAACAAGCAAATCATGGCACACGTTTACGGTTATATCAGATTAGTACAATTCTAATACATCACGTTATATAAAGCACGCTTATAAATGTTGGCGAACTACTCTGAGGGCACATTTGTCCCCGTACAATCTTTATTAGTTCGGTTAAAGTCACACTTGATTATTGCGGTACTACGTTTATGCGCTAAGAAATGTAAAACCTTCGTTTCTGCGTCATCAATCCCTCCTCTGATGACTACTTGTCATCACACAAAACTATTCCCACAAATTTTATTCCATTAAAATTCTGTCAGTTCTCTTTGCCTTTTAGTTCCCCTTGTTCTTGCCTTGTATTCTTCTGCCATTCTTTTCATCACCTTCTCTTCCTTCCTTCTCTTAATTCTTGCCATGATCATTAGTATTCCCCTCTTTATTCCCCAAATCCCAAAGATGCAAATTAGTACTATTAGTATTCCCTGTATCATTTTTAGTAATATTCCATTCCAAATGCCACCAAGCCAATTTCCCACTGAAGCAACTCCCTTTCCAACCTTCTCCCAAACTCCTGGTTCTTTCAATTCCTTCAAGTCTGCACTCTCTTTTGTTAGATTTGCAAGCATTGTTTTAATTTTCACACTGTTGTCTGGTATATACGTGCAACAGTGACGCGCACCAAGCATTTTGCAAACGCCGCCATCCTTTGCTAAAAGAATGTCTAGGGCAAGCCTGTTTTGAAGAGTCATAGCTCTTTCTGCTGCAAGTTCAGCATCCATCAGGATTATAGCACCTGAAAACTTTGTCAACATGTTATCCACTATAGTAGACAACTTTCTTATTTTGATGGAATTCAACACAACTCCCAATGAAGGAATCATGGCTCCAAATATATCTCCTACCACAGCAGCTGCGGTCTCTCTTTTCTGGATACGATGAGATCCAGACGTCTTTGGAATCACCGATAGGTCATCCAGTTGATAAACCTTTGGGAACACTATACCCAAATAACATCTCCCCCACCATCCTTTTGGAAGACGATAATAGGCATTATGCCCACAAATGTAATATACACCAGGTATGACAGGGTCAAGTCCGTTCAGCATGAATGTCCATTTGGCCTTAAAGATAAACGTATGTTTACATTCACTCGCTCCCACGAAAATGTTATCATAATAAGATTCACCACGATATATACAAAATTTCCCTACATGCCAAGCATCTAAAGCTATTTTTCCTTGTGTTTTTATTGCGGCAAAAGCATAATTATCTACTGAAGTCCTCTTACTTAGCTCTTTTTCTAATTTCGCATTCATTTGTGCCCTTCTATCATCTGTGCGATCTAAAAAGCTTATTTCTACTGCAGAGAGCGAGCAGGTAAGATTTTCCCTATGAGCGTGAGCTGTTTCAAAAGGTTGCATTGGCTCGAAAAATTCCCTCATTATTTTAGCATCCCAATCTTTAGCAATCTGGCTTAGCTGCGTTATTATAGGAACATATGCAAAGGTAACATCATAATTTGAATAAAAATACTGTATGTTAGTTTGACCATAAAATCTAGAAGTTACTAAACTACATGTAATCCCATATGTAAGAGGCATGTGGTGATAAGTCACCCCTTCCTTTACCGATGTCGGTATCTGTGTACACACATAACAATCTTTCGCATCCATAGTCTCAACATATTCTGTTAGTAGGCGATAGAAAACATTATACGAAAGTTCCTTCTTATCATGCAAGTGTCTCTCATCTAATTCTAGTCTTTTCAATGCGGTTAGTTCAGTGACAGTAACAGGAGCAGAAGTAGAAGCATCAATTTTCTCATTCTCACCCTTACCACGTGTTGCAAGCACTATTGCCATTATTATTAGTACACATGCAGTTATCAAGCCTATACACGCATATTTACAATATTTCACTCTACTATTTTGTGTGATGATCTGTATAGAATCAGAGAGCTAGAAGCACTTATAAAGAAACGATTTAGCAATTAGTTACAAAGCTTGAACGAGCGCAATGTTCACACAGTTTTCTTCAGGAGCCCAGTCACTTATCGGTTAGCAGCATTTGTCTCAATTCGGCAATAACTCAGTCTTTTATCAGTTATCAACGTTGTCTCAAATCGGGTTTAAGAGTCAATCAGGTTATCAAAGTCTTATCAAGTTAGCAAATGTCTCATCCGGTTTAGCAATGTCTCTCAAATCGGGTTGTATCACGTTAGATTATAGCAAGCAATGTCATTTATCAGTTTTTTTTTTTTTTCTCTTCTTTTTTTTTTTTCAGTCAATAGTGTCCATAAAACTTTTATTTTCTATTGGTATCTCTTCTTCTTCGTTCTCGAGGCTAAGAGATACAAATTCGTCGGTCCAATCGTCATTGACTACATATGCCCATTCTGGACCGGAATATCTCCTGTTTGGTATCCTTTTCCTTTTCAATTTTGCATCTCTCTTTGATTCTGCCTCACTGGTACTTTCCTCTTTGGCCAAGTCTTTTTCTTCACTAGATGTTGGTACCACAACAGACACTTCCTTTCTTTTCTCTTTCACTCTTGGCCCTTCACTGTCGTTCAACGTTTCTCTAGTTCTTAGTTTTACTGGTGATATACTTGGTCTTCTCTTTGCACTGTGTCCACTTGATGGACCTGCGATCTCCTCTGAGGAAGTTTGAACAGTTTCGTTCTGTTCTGCCTTGTCCCCTCCTTCTGGGGAGTCAATCAGGTTTTTCTTTTCTTTTTCTGTACCGTCTGCTTCTGGGAAAGCCCTCCTCTGATCAGGCTCTCCTGCTTCTTCACCTCTTTCGAGCCCTTTGTCACCGTTACTTTCTTCAGGCTCTTTGTCACTTTCAGCTGCTTCAGGTTCTTTGTTACCTTCAGCTGCTTCAGGCTCTTTGTTACCTTCAGCTGCTTCAGGCTCTTTGTCACTTTCAGCTGCTTCAGGCTCTTTGTTACCTTCAGCTGCTTCGTCGCTGTCTGAGGTTTCTCCTTGGTCTTCCCCAAGTGAATCGGTTGTTTCGTCCTCAGAGAATATTTCTCTCTCTTCTATTTCTGCTTGTTCGCTTCTAGTTCTGTTTTGCTCTGTCTCAGCGCTTGGCACTTTGTTATCAGGTACTGGCAGTTTCAGCGCTTCAACTTCCTCATCTGTGGGACACAACACTTTCTTTGTATGACTGGCGTGGATCCAGTTGGGAACTCCCGCACACTTCACAGCGGTAGTGGTCGTCAGGATCACTTGGAAAGGGCCTTTCCAACGGGGTTCCAGACACGACTTCCTCACGTGCTTCTTTATCACGACCCAGTCACCTGCTTTCAGTGTGTGTCCTGGACCTTGGATCGGTGACAAGGTGGTTGCTTCCACCTGGTGAGAGAAAGAGCGAACCACGTCAGCTAGACCTTTGCAGTAGTCTAACACCATATCATCTGTAATATTCAAAAGCGCGTTTGCGGGAACTGCAGGAAGTCTCATGGCCCTGCCCATGAGAATTTCGTGCGGGGACAATCCAGTCTTTCTGTCAGGGGTGTTTCTCATTGACATTAACACCAAAGGCAATGTGTCAGGCCATTTCAAATTTGTCGATGCACATATTTTCGCCATTCTTGATTTCAGTGTACCATTCATCTGTTCCACCAGTCCTGAGGCTTCAGGGCGATAGCTACAATGCAGTTTTTGCTCAATGTTCAGCACTGCGCAAAGTAACTTTATCACCTCGTTATTGAAGTGACTTCCTCTATCTGATTCTAAAGAGATCGGGAATCCGAAACGTGGTATCAACTTCCTCAACAATAGTTTTGCAACTGTAAGGCTGTCATTTCTACGTGTGGGGTATGCTTCAATCCAGTGACTAAAAATGCACACAATCACCAACACATACTTCAGACCTCCATGCACAGGCATCTCAATAAAGTCCATCTGCATTCTGCTGAACGGGCCACCCGCCCTGCCAATGTGGCTCACGTTCACAACCGTTCCCTTTCCTGGGTTCATCTGTTGACAAATGACACAACGATGACAAACTGCTTCTGCAACTTGACGGAATCTGGGGTTAAACCAATCAGTTTTGAACAATCTTATCATGGCATCTCTCCCTAGGTGAGCCTGCCCATGATAGAACCGCGCTAGCTGCGATAAGGGACTATTTGGTAAAACAAATTTTCCTTCATTTGAAACCCATAACTCATCTGGTCTCCTTGTACATTGTGACTTAATCCAGGAAACTCTTTCATCCTCCCTGACGCTATTCTGTAATGCTTTTAGTTCATCCATTGTATCCACGACCTTCAAGGCAAATGCTTCAGCTGGTTCGAGTTCTGGTTCACTTATCAAATTCCATTCATCCCTGAGCAATATACAGTTCAAGGCACAAAATCTTGCGACTTGATCCGCATATGCATTTCCCAGGGAAACATAGTCCTGTCCTTTTGTATGAGCACTACACTTTACCACTGCAATTTCGGCTGGCATCTGAATGGCGTGTAACAATTCCCTTATTCTCTTCCCGTTTTTCACTGGGGACCCTGAAGAGGTCAGGAAACCTCTCTGTGACCATAGTTGCCCAAAGTCGTGCACAATTCCAAACCCGTACTGACTGTCAGTGTAAATGGTAACCTTCATCAATGTAGACAGTTGGCATGCTCTTGTAAGGGTTCCAAGCTCTGCTACTTGTGCGGAATAGACTCCTTGAAGCCAGGACGCTTCCAAGACACCTGTTACAGTACATACAGCATATCCTGCTTTCAATATTCCCAATGCATCTCTTAAACATGAACCATCAACAAAAACAATTTGGTCATTTTCATCAAGCTTAGTATCCTTAATGTCAGGTCGGGGTTTTGTGCAAAATTTAGTCACCTGAAGGCAGTCGTGCTCGACGTCTTCAGCGTTCTCAATTTCAGCATTTTCACCTGGAAGCAAGGTTGCTGGATTCAACGTAGTGCACCTTTTCAGCTGCACATTCGGTGAGCCCAGAATTATTGTTTCATACCTTGTGAGTCTTGCTCCAGTCATGTGTTGCGTTCGGGAGCGGGTCAAAAGTATCTCAACTGAGTGAGGGACCATGACTGTTAATGGGTGTCCCATCACTATTCCTTCACTCTGAGTGAGGCTGATACCAACTGCTGCTACGGCGCGCAAACACCCTGGAAGTGCTGCTGCGACCGGATCCAAAGTAGCTCAAAAATACGCTACTGGTCTGTTTATGCCACCATGGGCTTGGGTCAAGACAGACAAAGAACATGCATCACGTTCATGACAAAACAATGTGAAAGGCTTTGTGTAATCAGGCATACCTAAAGCTGGAGCCCTGCACATGCATTCTTTCAATTCAATAAAAGCATCCATCTCATCTCCTTTCAGCTCAATTTCATCCAAGGCATCCTTCTGGGTCAGTTTCAGTAAAGGATTTGCTAGAGTTGAGAAGTTGGGAATCCACTGGCGACAGTAGCTCACCATCCCCAAAAACTTCCTCACCTCCCTCCTCGTCTTTGGTGGACTCATTTGAAGTACACTTGTTATTCTTTCCTTCATTATTCTCGGTGACCCTTTCTCTATTTGATGACCCAAGTATTTCACTTTCTTCTGACAGAACTGCAACTTTGAAGGCGACACCTTGTGTCCATTCCTTCCCAAATGGTTCAGCAGAGCAATGGTGTCGGCTGTGCAGCCATTTTCTGTCTTAGATGCAATCAGTAAGTCATCGATGTACTGTACTAGGGTTGACTCGAATGGCAATTCTAACGCTTCCAAGTCTTTCTTTAGAATCTGATTGAAAATTGACGGTGACTCCGAAAACCCTTGAGGAATTCGACACCAACTGTAAACTCTGTCTAAGAATTTGAAACAAAAGAGAAATTGGCTGTCCTCATGAAGAGGCACCGAAAAGAATGCTTGTGACAAGTCGATGACTGAGAACCACTCGGCATCGCAAGGGATTTGAAACATTATCACAGCTGGATTCGGTACTACAGGGCAGCATTTAATTACGATGTCATTTATTTTCCTCAAGTCCTGCACAATTCGGACCTTTCCACTCGGCTTTATTAGTCCCATGATTGGTGAATTACATGGACTGCTTAACACTTCTTTCAGTACTCCCTGTTTTACAAACTCGTCAATGAGTTGGGCGACTTTCATGAGGGTGTCTTGTGCCATGTGGTATTGTGGGGTCTGGGGAAAGGTTACATTGGGTTTTACGGTCACTTTCACTGGTTCCACTCCTTTCACCAATCCCACCTCTTTTCCTGTCATATCCCACACTTCCTTTCCGACTGTTTCCCGTAATTCAGCTGGAATATCTGCTTCAGTTATCATCGGAAAAAGGTTAATCAGAGGATATTTTTCATCGACAGTTTCCATCTCATCCCCTTCTACACTGTCCTCTTCTTCCCCATCACTGCTCGTCTGAATTCTAATTCCATCGTGCGAACACATAATCGAACATCCCAATTTGCACAATAGGTCTCTCCCTAACAGTGCTATCGGGCTTGAGTCACATACCACAAAATTATGTAACCCTTGATAGTTACCAATGCTGACTGGTACTGGATCTGTGATTGGGTTCGTCAGGTGCCTGTTTGCTACTCCCACTACTTGAACTGTTCTCCCTGAGAGTGGCAAATTTGGTACTTCAATGCTCCTAACAGTTGAACGTGTGGCTCCCGTGCCAACCAAGAATGAAACACGATGACCCATAACTCTTCCCTCCACATATGGACCCTTTTGATCAACTTCCAAGGATGCTGCAAGCACACAATTTCCCTCCTCATCTGAACTTTCACTCTCCCATACATTGTTTATTCCATTCTCACTGTGTAATGGGAACTGTTGTACTGTGCCATTTGTACTCATCACCTGACCCGAGACCTGTGGAGGAACCATCACTTGCTGCTGACTCACTGGTGCCAAAGGTATTTGCATTTGCTGATTAGGTACCATGGGAAACTGCTGTTGCATTGGCTGCATTTGCGTCATCTGCATACGGGGCATCTGCATCTGCTGCGGCTGCATGGGCTGTAATCCCTGCAGCTGATTTATGGTCTGAAAATTTGGGTTTGGACCTCTCATTTTCGGTCCCCTTATTGTCTGAAATGCATTGACATCATTGTTTTGCTGACCAACACCTGCACCTTCCTGCACCACCATCGGGCACTCGCGTTTCCAATGTCCGACGATTCCGCACACGTGACACGGCATCACCCTTTTCATAGCCTGCACACCATTCGGAATCACAACAGTGTTCAAATCCGGACCATTACTCCCAAAGCCTCCTCTGCCTCTGCCTCTCGCCTGTGGCTGAAACACCATATTTCCCTGCGGCTGCGGCTGCGGTATCTGCTGTTGGAACCCTTGCAACCCTTGCAGACCTGTCTGAGCTGCTTTAAGTTGCATCACTATCACTTTCTCTTTCAACCTTTTCTGTTTCACTTCAATTTCGTCGCTACAGTATTTCGCATAATTCAACACCTCATCAATAGGTTTCGACTGCCAACAAATCAAATGCGTCTTTATCATCTGACTTATCTCTGGTCTCAGCCCTTCCACGAATCTAAACACAAAATGAAGCATGTCCTTCGCCTCTATTGTTTCCGTGCCACTGTAGTTCTTGAACGCCTTCAACAACCTCTCATAGTAACCATGAATCGACTCTTTAGCCTCTTGGGCAGTTCGATCAATCTTCTGCCAATCCACATTTTTCGCGGCAACCTTCGTCTTCAAATGCTCAATCACCTTATAGTACAAGCTCATTACCATAGGTGATTGTGCACCCGTATCCCTGTCTCTCTCTGGTTCACTTGTCGGCCAACCTACGGCCCTTTTGCAGTCTTCCCACAAATCTGCCGGAACCACAATCTCAAAGAGGGTGTTCAGGTCTTCCCAAAGACATTTTGCAAGCTTCACAAACCTATTAGTCTGTTGATACCATTCAATCGGTTTCTCTCTCAGTTTGGGAAAATCATCCGTAAAAGACTGAATGTCGCTTCTGTGCCACGGTACATGTATTAATTTTCCCCCTGCTGTCTCCCTCATTGGTAACATGGTTATTGCATCACTACTCTGTGGTCTTTTCTCCTTGTGCTCTGGGACACTGTCTTTCCTCTTTTCCTTTTTCTTTGCCCACCTGCTTTCCCATTTGTCTAAGCACCTCCACACTTGTGCACTCTGCAGCAATTCTCTAAGGTGCGTTTTCATGCCTGCTGACCTCATGTGTTCAAAGTCTGTGGTCCTGAAATCCAATCTATAGCTCCTGCTCAAGTGTTTTGTCTTGTCTATCTCAACCCCGTTTTTGTCAGCTATTTCTTGCAACCTTCTATGTACCTTGTTCACTTCTCTCGTAATCCTGGGACATAGATACCTCAGCTCTTCTTCCGAGTAGGACTCTAACCTATTCAAACCCATAGTCCCTTCCACCAATTCTTCTGCTTCCATGTTCAACCTGACCCTATTCAGATAGTCTTCTCCCTTCCCACTGGCTGAGCTTTGTGTGGAATTCAGACTGTTGAACCACTGTGTCAGCTGTTGCGCATTCAACCCCATCAGTGTAGCATTCACATCGACTGCCATTGATGGTTGCGGCAACTTTTCAGTGTTCGATGATAGCGGTATCATCAGTGGGGGACTCGACCTTACCATTGTTGACTGAGCACATATGGGACTAAACTCCATCAAGGACCCAGATCCAGTTGGCTGAGCCGCTATCGGAGTTGTCTCTGGAGTGTTTTCTATGCACCTCCTTTCCGTCCCATTCTGTACCACTGATCCTTGACCGCTCATACCTGAGTTAGGCTGAACGTACAAAGGTACCGGTGGACCTACAGTAATGGGTAGGGATATCGCATCTGGGTTCTGTCCATTCCCCATGTTCTGAGGCATGTTCATTCCCACACTATGGGTCATCATTGCCGGCATCAAAAACTGGGTTGATTCAGCTTGTGCCAATGTTGGGTTGCGACCATTCTGTACTCCCATTACGGTTGGATCTAGAATCATTCCCGTACTGTTGTCACTGCTGTAGTACCTTGGGACCTGCAGCTGATAATTTTCTGCTGTTTTCAATATAGGCACATCTGGATATATTCTCCTAACCTGCGGTATCTGCGGGGTGAACAGTAAACTCGGGTCCTTGGATCCCGATGGCATTTCTGAATTCGGAGTTTCATTATTCTATACCGGTGCCGGAGGGGCAGAACTGGTACTTGGACCTTGTTCATTCTCTGCATAAGGTGGTGGACGGTCGTTCATCAATTGCATGATGAACTCCTCATCCTCTGACTCTTCTTCTCTCCTTAACTTTTCCTCGTCCTCTCTATCTTTGGAACACCTCCTGTTTGTCTGACAAGTAGCTTTCTTGCCTGTCGCCTCTTCTTCCTTAGCAATTGCGGGAAACAATTTTATCCCCTGCAATATATCTGACCTCCACACCTTCTGTGCATTATCCCACCTAGCGTCCGCTAGTGTCTTTTCTACCTTTCTTATCCTGGTCTCGAACTTCTTTTGCTGTTGCTGTCTAGCCATTAGTTCCCAAATCGCTAGAGCCTCAAACTGTGCTGGCCTTGGAGGTACCTTCATGTCGTACATCGCGAATCTCAAATTCTCTAGGATCCTTATATTGAATGTCCCATGGATCGGGAACGCTACGCTCCCATGTTTCTCTGTCAGCTTGTGCCATTGCTTTAGCCAAAGGCACGGAGCTACCCCCTTTTCCTCCATTACAATGTAAGCTGGTGTACCTTCGGGTGGCGTCTCCTCTCCTACGCTCGCTTTAATGTAAGACTCCCCCTTCATCGCACTCTTTAATGCTTTAAAAAATTTCATTTTCTCGTCTTTTATTTCACAAAATTTGTAATCAATAAGTGACTTTAATTCCCGGAATACTCTTCGCTTGCCTTTCCCCTTCCAATCGAGCCCCACGGACTGCGTCCAATCCGTGCGCGACCCTTCTCTGCAACCAACCTATCCCAGCGCGGCTCCTAGTGACGTCACACTCACACACACTGCGGCTGACAAAGCCTCGCGGCTAGTCCTCCTTCACTCAGCTCCTCTCGTAACAACTTCTGGCATGTATCGCGAGCAACCAAATAATAATAAAACAGATCTGTCGGTTTACTACAGGAAAGGTAACACAATCGCTTCAGGACCTTAGGGATTTTTCACTAGCCTCAGCAGTTATTCCATCTTTCTCGGTCCCCACTTTCGCAAGCAAATCTGACCCGCAGATTCTGCTCTCAACATGTCAATGATCTATTCTAGTGCACTTAGAATTTGTCAAAGCCCGAAGTCGAAGTTTTCTTTCACTCCCTTAACACACGTACCGACTCGTTGACCACGCCCGGTCAACCTATTAAACCGACCAGACCACAACATAAAACAAGTGTCTCATACACTTTTCAACATACTCCGGAGTCTCTTGACCTCGCAGGGCCCGTCTCAACAACAACAACCACGTGGACCTTTTTCTGCACAAAGCGCCACACGCACATGAAGTTCGACGACTTCCCTACTCTCACACTCGGAGTCGCACCTCCGCTATTCTCTAAAATCCTCACAACCTTTTCAAACAATCTGCGGCAATAAGCTGTGCAAGCGCAAAACCCTGACTTCACTCATACCGTCACTAGTACCGCCAACGCCGATTTCACACCTACATTCTCTCCATTCGCAAGCTCCGAGATCCCGGGAAAGTCGCGGGGGACTTAGGGCATCATCATTCTCTCAATCTGTTTTACCCAAGAAAAATCTAATTCAACACCATATACTTCTCGAGTGGGGTCCCAAAATGCCAAACCGTCCTCTGCTACCATCTACTGATAGAGCGTTCCGACCTAATAAATTACCTGTATTTGGACGCTCTTGGGTCGATGAATCTTTTGACCAAGTGGGGCTCTTTTCACCCGAGATTAGTCAATTTAATCTAATCAATAATCAATAACGAACATAAGCAATGCCCTGATCAACATAACACTTCACAATTAATCCAGAAAACATTTCGGCGAACCATGACCTTTCCGTCATGAATAACCACACCAATTTATTCAAAGTTAATGAATTTATTTCCCTATATTAACAAAGCTAGCACAATGTAAATGTGTCTCAACACCAAATGATATATGTAAATGAACATTAATAGCTGTCCATAACGGCGAAAAAGATGCAATCTATGCAGCATTTGAATTACAATGCATTCGATAATAGCAACGCAAACCACTAAAACTATAAGCTGTAATGAGCTAATTGCATACATTAGTCAGCATAACAAGGTCTCAAATTGCATCGTGCAACAAATGAATCCTCATCTAACCTCAAATTAGCATCTGCATGTGGGACTTCATGCAAAAACAATTTAGCAACATTGATTTGGAAAACTCCTAACTAGGGCTCTTATCAAAAATCAGCAGTTGGTTACCTAAAAAGAAACACAATGCAATTGTACATTTTCCTTTCATATTTACCAAATTCAATCAGCATTCAAGGAAGTCTTCGTCTCACAGGTACCGATTTCCGATCAGCATGGGACGGGGCAAAGGGGCAGGGTGGACGGGGCAATTGCCTCACAGCGGCAAGATAAAAGGGCAAAACTACTACTTCATGCAAAGGGACAAATCGAAGTTAAAGTCTCTAGGACGAGAATTACTTAAAGTCTCTTTCTCTCGATTAGAGAAAGCATCAAAGTCTCATTCAAAATGGCGTCGAACATCAATTGGCATCGTAGAAGATGGCAAAATGACGAAGTCGGTAAGATGGGCCATAATGGCTGCAATGTCTATGGCGGGTAAAAATGGCGAATGGCTGGTAATGGCAAAAGTCCTGCAAATGGCGGGTAATGGCTGCTTTCTTCTTGTGCACCCGGTTTAAATAGACAACAGTTCAAATCCAGTAGGGTCTTCCATTGGAGAGTTCATAGGTTGGCTTCAAATTGTCCAATCAAAAACAACAATTCACAAGCTTCTACCTAGGCATACATTATCCTTGGAGTCGGGAACGTAAGTTGCAACATATTTTACCAATTAACTCACTTTCAGAGCGTCCATTGTCTGCACCTGCAGATTGACCTTGGAGCAAAGAAGAAGATGCCAGGCTGGCACGAAACCTTAAAGATAAGCATGTGAACCGATCTCACTGGAAAAGTACAGCTTCAAGCAAGAATACACGTTTCATTAGCACGTTAGAAAAACACGAGCATCTAAACCGTGAGACAAGGCAACTAGGCCGAAGCCTCCACTAAAGTTATGCTAAGTTAAAACATTTCAAACAAGCAAATCATGGCACACGTTTACGGTTATATCAGATTAGTACAATTCTAATACATCACGTTATATAAAGCACGCTTATAAATGTTGGCGAACTACTCTGAGGGCACATTTGTCCCCGTACAATCTTTATTAGTTCGGTTAAAGTCACACTTGATTATTGCGGTACTACGTTTATGCGCTAATAAATGTAAAACCTTCGTTTCTGCGTCATCAGTATAAAAATGTTAACTAAGCTAATTTCATATTGTTACAATTTTTATTGAGATGAGAACTGTCAGAAATTACAGAAATGACAACTATATGGCTCCTAACCATGAAGCACCTCCTTAATGTTTTTTCCACAAAAGCAAAATACATTTTCTGTACAGCTAAGTGGTTGCAGGGTTTTTTGACATGAGGTTCTATTAGCAGCTGTAAAACAGCCATGGTGTCCTGCTATGAAGGCAGTGCACATTTTACCCAGAAAGGGATGAGCTATCCCTCACTCGGGATTCATTACAAGAAGTGTATTACAGAGAGGTAGGGAGGTGTCAGACATAAGGAGAGAGGCTGTGAGGCTGTCACAAAATGCCATGTACTTTAGCCAGCTTGTGAAATCACTACACGCTAATGGAAATGGTTTTTCTTTTCCAAGAACACGATATCGGTTCTAAGATTATAAAAAATGGATTTGTGAAATTATTTCTTGCCTATAGAGATGAGTCTGAAAACTGTTGAGTACATACTAAATACATATGCAGCTAAATTATTTTATTACTCAAGTAAATCTATTATTTAGAAATTAAAGGTCTAGTTTAAAACCATCTATATATTAAGAACAATTGGAGTTTTAAATGTTTAGCATCTGTTGGAAGCTCTTGGCTGCTTCCCAAAAGTACTTTGCATGTGCAAAGTCGGTGTAGCTCACTTTGTGAATGCAAAGTACACAGTTTCAATTTGCAGATGTGAATTACAGTTGGGAGTTGCCGTTCTATCCACTTCCAAGTTGCAAGTGGATGGGGCAGCAAAAGGACATTCCCCTCCCTTGCAATTCTCAAAGGAAAATACAAATGCGCTTGGGAATGCTCCAAAAGATGGAACATTTCTTGACTGCGATTATCAGCCAATTAGCAGGTTTTTTTTCTCTAATAGAGTTACACTTTGAATATGCAGGATATGGGTAGGAGAGACCGCACCAAGATCCCCAGGTGACTATTTCACCATGTACCAATTTTGCAGCATTGTTTCCCCTATTCCTCTCAGGGTCAGGACTGAAAAACTGTTTATTCCAATTCTGAGACACAGTTCTGCTTCTCAAGCAAGCATTGGTCCAATCAGTCACTGTTCTTCTCAATAAAGTGTGCAGCAGATTCCACCCGACTTTATCAAGGAGGTGAGCAATGTGCACCCCAATGCCCACAGATGCATCACACAGGAAACCATTACTGAATTATTTGCTATTTGTGTTGAAGGTATGTGAGTGGGCTGGGTTGCAAGAACACCACTGACACATGGAAAGGAAAATGCCATTGCCATGAAGGAAAACTTGTTCTTATGTATTAATGTGTCAATGCTGGAGTGTATCCTTAACATACCAAAAAGTGGCACACTAAATATTTGAAATATTACTCCCTGTCATTGACTTGTTTGGAATTATTTGTGCTACTCATCTCACCTCTAGAGGCTTAATGCACGACCCTTCTGTCTAGGGGACAATTACTGTCCTCACAACCGAGAAAGGGTGGTTTGTTGTCAACAGCTGGCCATTTAGCAGGGATTAAAAATCTAGGAGAAGTGATGGTACAGTTGGCAGACCAAAGGGCTGCTTTGGACCTTCCTTTTTAGGCAGGGCATAGCAGCGCGCATGCGCTGCTTTTCCGACGTGTTGTTATGTAATTGGGCATTTAACCATGCCCACCGCACGACCATCACTATCATGCGTTCATAGGCTTACCCTTCAAAAATCCTTTATTTTTGTTGGCAAATACTTTACGTTTGTTCTTCCTTGCGTCGGTTAGGTTATCGCCTTGAACATCGCCCCTGTTACATGGCTAATTGCACCTTAGTAAAGATAAGTTTGAATGCAAGCAAACTTCTTTTTCCTTTTGTGTGCTGCTTCAAGCTGATGCCATGGCGCTTTGAATCAACTCCCTTATGTGAAACTGTATCACTTTTCATTTTCACTTTATGTGGCAAGAAAAGTCCGATTAGGAGTTCACAATGCTAATAGCTCTAACTCGAGCAATTGCGAGACCCATTGCATTGCAAATGCTTATTGAGTTAGACATGTCAACAAATTGTGCTGATAGAATTCACTCCCATTCATTCCCAGGGTTGTCCTAGACCTCGAGGTACCCACCCTAGCAAGAGGCAGAACCAGTTTGATGCCTGACAAAGAGGAGGTTACCTCATCTAAATCAGAGATTGGTTTAGAAAGAGTCAGAGATGATCTTGTGGAAGAAGGAATTAGCCCTTTTGGATTTAGACATTTTGAAATTATTTGCAATAAAGCTAAGAGAATGCGTTGCAAAAGTAGGAAGGCATAAAGTGAGAAAGTATACAGGAATGGGCATGAAATGGTTCTCTGATCACAGGCCAGTGCATATAGTAAGACTGGCACCTCACCAACAATTCCTCTGTGCATTTCTGAACCTGGGAAGAATGCACCTGAAGAAGAAGCCCTTGCCC
The DNA here is from genome assembly GCF_031143425.1 of Pleurodeles waltl. NCBI lineage: Eukaryota > Metazoa > Chordata > Amphibia > Caudata > Salamandridae > Pleurodeles > Pleurodeles waltl. The sequence goes on from NC_090437.1 coordinate 1,270,102,545, forward strand.
GAAAAAACAGTCAGGGACTTTTGACTCCTGCTGCAACCCAGGGACTGGAACGGCTCTCCAAGGTCAGTTGTCTGACCTCATGTTTGTCTGCTCCATGAACACATAAAGCAGAAGACCTCCTGATTCAAACAAGGCCCAGCGGTTCATAGGAACTATACCGTACAGGACTACTGGCTGAAGAGAAGCCTGGTGTCAAGAACCCTATTTTGAAGATGTATGGAAGGCTAGAAGCACTTTTTCAACAGTTGGAGAAAAGTAGTACTGAACATGTTTTTCCCATAAGATAAGATGTGCTGCAAGAGGAAGCCTCATGCAAACAATGAAAAGCACGAGAACTAGTTGGGTAGTGAAATATAGCCACAATTGGGATGCAGGAGGCATTCCACATCCAAGGAACCTGATGAAACTACACCTACATTGCTATTGATGGCTACGCACTGATGCACACATTAACACACATGTATCCAGAGTCCTCATGGATACGTCTTCATAGTTAATTCTTCCCTAATATCATCAGTATATGTGGATGACAATGAAGACAAGTATCAGTGAGTTGACCAAGATTTGTTTCCTCCTCACTGTGGCCCATTCGTAGAACTAAGATGATTTGCAGGAAGCTGCCTTTCCACAAAGAGTCAAGCAGAACTGTTTCCACAGTAGTGGGCAAGTTCATCTTCTGGATGTGAAGGACCAAATCACCAGCACTCCTAAGGACTGCAGTGGCACCACCAGTTTTGTGGCATTTGTGATTTTCACTTTTGTATCAAGCTTGTGAAGTTTCGTGGGTTAAGTTCGCTTTGATGGCCAACATTTTTCACTTTAGTTTTCCCCCACAGGAAGAGTTCGTTTTATTGTAATGAAAAACAGCCAAACTTGAAAATGTGTGCCAAATTATTCCTTTCAGGTCTGATATGGGATTTTACTTAGAAAGTGGGACAGGAGGTGGTCATGTAGAAAAACTTTTATTAGAATCTGGGTCAGTAGTTTCCAGTGTAACCACTGGAACCTATATGCCTTGCCCACACCCTACAAAAATAGTAGGCGAAACCATGAAGCAAAAATAAGCCACCAACTTATTTCAAAAATATTTCTATATATTGGCACACCTGTTTGGATGTGAATGTCGCCTGCATGATAAATAGGTATGTACCCTGTCCCTGTCCCTGTCCCCTGTCCCGACCGCACATACAGACTGTGATACAGGTAGCCTTACTCTTGTCTCTGCCCTTGACATCCTGTTAATCTACCATGTGTGCAGAGGTACCAAAAAAGTGCACCAAGTATACCTTTCTAGTGGACATTCAACTACATTCCCTTCCCATAGTACATCACCTTAAGGGATGGTGACGGTGTACCATATTTTATGAATATTTAGTGTGATCAGATAATTTTCTTTTTGTCAGAAAGAGCCCTGTCTCTTGCCTCTTTTGTCAAAGTAAAACAATTATGTGGACCCTAGTACATTACGTTGACATTTAGTATGCATGCCAAGTGCATGTAGCACAGTGAGTGTGTACAACATATATGTAGTAGGGATCTATGTGTGTGCTGTGAGTTTGAATATTGGAACACTGGACTGTATTTTGGATGACCCTGGATTGTCATGCCACAAGTTGAAGTAAGTGGACAGCTTCCCTGGACAGTGTAAATGTACACTCCTCTGGCTGGAGACCCAAACATTGAAGGCAACGACTATGACAAGAGGGGTCCTCTTGAAAATGTAATGAGGACTTGTAAGCAAATATCTAATGACTAGATATTAAGGAATGTATTTTATCAATCCTTAGTATGACCAGACAATATTCTGTTTGTCAGAGAGAGACCTGTCTATTGCTCCTCTTGTCTACATAAAGGTATTCTGTGAACCTCAGGACGTTACGTTGACATTTAATGCACATGCCGAGTGTGCGTGTATGCTCAGTAAGTGTGTAGGTCAAGTATGTAGTAGGGCTCTGTGTGTGGTATGAGTCTGAATACTGGATTGAGTGGAATCTATTCTGAATGCCCTTCGGTTGGAATATCACAAGGTGAAGTATGTGGACAGCTTCCCCAGACAATGAAAGTGTATTCTCTTGTAGCTGGAGACCCAGGCAATGAAGAGAGGTACTATGGAGAGAGAGTTTCTTTAAAACATAATGGAATCTTGTAAGCAAATGTCTACTGATCAGGTCTTCCTGAGCACTGTCAAGTGCTAGATGCTAGGGGTGAAAGGAGGGGCTGCAGTTTCAGTTGTTCAAAGTGAAGAGGTTTCTAGGCAGACCCTGTTCGTGGTTATTGCTTGAGGAAGGCTAATGACAGCCAGTTGCAGAGGAAATTGGTTTCCAGGGATGATGCATGAAAAATCCCACACTTCAGCTCAGGAAGATGGTGATGGATATGCAGGGCACACCTCAGCTCCCTTTATGTGACTGTCTAGCGTGAATTCACAAACAGCCCAACTGTCATCCTGATACAGACGTGTATTCCACAGCCAGACAGAGACACAGAATGATTAAGCAATGAAATGCCTGCTTACTGTAAGTGGCATTTTCAAGCTTACAAGTTAAAAACCAATTTCACCGAAAGATGTGTTTTTAAATTGTGAGTTCAGATACCTCAAACTCCATATCTCTATCTGCTCGCAGTGTGAAATTACACTTAAAAGATATTTCAAGGCAATCCCCTTGTTACCCTATGGAGAGACAGACATAGCAATAGTGAAAACTGAAAATAGCTGTATTTCACTATCAGGACATATAAAACACACCATCATATATCCTACCTTTTAAATACCCCATACCCTGCCCATGGGGCTGCCTTGCACCCACGTTAGAGGTAACTTACAGGTAATAAAAAGAAAGGTTTGAGTCTGGCAAGTGGGTGCACTTGCCAGGTCGACACAGCAGTTTAAAAATGCACACATAAGCAATGCAATGGCAGGCCAGACATACAGGGCTACTTATGTGGGTGGCACAATTAGTGCTGCAGGCCTACTAGCAGTATTTGATTTGGAGGCCCTGGGAACACACCCTACACTGTACTAGGGACTTACTAGTAAATCAATATGCCAGTCATGGAGAAACCAACCACTAATGCATTTTAGACCAATAGCTTATATGCACTTTAGCATTGGTTAGTAATGGTAAAGTGCCCAGAGTCCTAAAGCCAACAAAAACAGGCCAGAAAAATAGGAGGAAGAAGGCAAAATGTTTGGGTATAACCCTGCAAAAAGGGCCAGGTCCAACACAACCCCTTTCCAGCCTGAAGCCAGGGTAGACCAATCAATACCTTGCTGGACTTCTCTGCTTAGGGCAATAGAACCTGGACAATGGCCCTCTACTGCAGGGGTTCTTGTCAGTACTATACCTCACTGAATCCAGGTGGATCCTTGTGTCAACACTATCATGGCCCATGGAGCTAACCCAGAGCGTACACTTCTCCTCATGTGCGGACTCTATCTGTGCAGAACTTAACCTTACCTTGCTCACAGATACATCCCAGTAGGCAGACAGTACCACCGTTGGAAACAGTGTAATGTGGCCCGTTCCACCCTGTGGGTCTGACTTCGGTCCCCAACCCAGGGAAAACTCCACAAGGACAACAACCAACAGAGGCCACTGACAGCTGTCGGTGTCAAGAGCCAGGCCTCCAGGCTTCCCGGGGTCTCTAGCCTCTGTGGATGTGAAAAGTGGGGGGGCAGTAGCCTCAGGTGCTCTGCACACTTTTTCCACATCAACTTCCACCCGTTCGAGATTCGTATCCTGAGTCTGGTCACTCAACTTAGGGTCTGTATCCCCAGACTGAGCAGAGGACAGGGGTGGGCTTTTCCTTCTTCTGTCCCTCCTGCTGGGGTCCTGACCTTCCACTTCGGAGTGGTACTCACAGAACCCTGACTGCTAGAACAACTATGGTGGACGCCCCTCAAAGTTCCCCTGACACCAGGGGTAACTCATTCCCCAGAATGCTGTCTATGGGCATCCGGGGACTAACTTTGACACTTCTTTGGTTACCTCCCCGCCCTCACTCTAGGGACACCAGAGCCATAGGGCGGAAAAAGTCCTACCCATGGGCTGGAGTCACGCTACACAGCTGGCCGGTGTCCTGCTCTGGGGAGACTAGCCTTTCCCCAACCATGGTCTGGCTAGCCCCTGTGTCCCTCAGAGCAGTGACTGGGACTCTCTCCACTTTTACCTGATGAAGGTGATGACTTCCACCCTCTGGATTCACCAACTCACTCTCAGAGTTCACCTCACAATTAAGGGAGATTACGGCATGTTCTACAACCTGCCCCTGTGTATTACCTCCAGCTAAGGCCACATTGGCTACCCCTGTAGAGGGGTCACCAGTGGGGGTTTTCTTTCGACAGACAAAGTGCCCTTTCTTGTGTCCTAGCTGGGAACGCTCAAAGCAACAGGGTCCAAAATAGGGTGCCATAGGCTTCCGCCCACCAGAATCTCCCTCCTTCCTGTCAGAAGGGACATGCTGATATTTTTTTTCCCCTTATCCTGGGAGCTGTCTGTGTCTCCGTTGACTTCCCCTCCTTCTGTTTGGGGACCTTGCCCCTCCTTGGCTGACTCTCCCTCATGCAACTTATTTGGACCCTGGTGCTGAGCCAGTAGTCCGCCTCCTTGGCAATCTTCCTGGGGTGAGTAAGCTTGCTGTCAATCTAATGCTGTTGCAGCTCTAGGAAACAATGACCAAGTGCCCCCATGAAATAAGCACAAAGCCGTCTATAATTTCCAGTAGAACCGAAATGGAGCACTGAAGGTCTGTTAACATTAGTAAGATGTCACCTGCATACAGATAGACTTTGGATTCACCTCCAGGTATTGGTATTCCAGAAAGTTCGGAATAGCACCTAATAGTGGCCGCTTAGGGTTCCAAGGCCAGTAGGAAGAGAAAGGGCGAGACCGTGCAGCCTTGTCTCGTCCCCTTGACATCTAGAGCAGTGGTTCCCAACCTGTGGTCCGGGGACCCCTGGGGGTCCGCAAAGCCTCCTCAGGGGGTCCGTGACTGCTTAGAAAATTAAATAATATAAAGAGATTAGGTTCCCAGCTTTCAGTAATGACTCAGTGGGGGGTCCCCGGATTCCAATAATGATTCAGCGGGGGTCCCCGGATTCCAGTAATGATAAAGTGGGGGTCCACAGAAGTCAAAAGGTTGGGAGCCACTGGTCTAGAGAAAGGGTCCGATAGGAAGCCGGTGCACTTTCCTTGGGCCTTTGGATTCTCATAGAGCAGACGACCCTTGGCTATAAATTGGTCGCCCGGGGAAAACTTCTGCAGAGCGGCAAATAGATAGTCCTATTCTATGCGATCAAACACCTTTTCTGCATCAAGAAAGAGGGCAATGACTGTGCTCGATAAGTCCCTGGCTTCCCACAGGGCATGGGCCAGTGTACAAAAATGATTTCTGGAGGAGCGACCCAGAACAAAGCCCACCTGTGTATGGTGTATAAGAGATGGGAGGACTTTACAGAGATGGGTGGCTAGGACTCCGGCTAAGATTTTCACATCCCAATTCAGTAGTGAGATAGGTCAATAACTGCCACAGCTCCCCATAAAGGGAGTCGATCACCTCCTCGCTGGCCCACTTATAAAATTCAGCAGGAAATCCATCTTCCCCTGATGATTTATGATAGGGGAGTTTGGGGATGGCCTTGCTAATGTCCCCATCCAGCAGAGCCCGACCCTCATTGGAAAACCATGGCAATCTCACACCATCTAAGAAGGCTGTTATTTGTTGGGTACTGGCCACCGACTCCGGAGTATATAGCTGCTGATAAATCGCAGCAAATTCATTGACAATTTCCTGTGGCTTCGTAAGTACCCCTCCGCCCGAGGAGCTGATGGCAGGGATTGTCTGTGCTGCTTCCATTTTTCGTAGTTGTGGTTCCAGGAGGTGTCCGGCCTTCTCACCCAGTTCATAAAGGTGGCTTTTGAGTCGTTGTAGCGCATGTTCCACCTTGGATGTATAAAGTTTATTAAGAGTTATATGGGATTGCGATGGGTGAGCGGTGTAAAGGAGGGTAAGGGATGAGATAAGGTCCTCAAGTTCATGTTGGTGAGCTATGGCTTGTTTGCTAGCTATAGCCGCGTCTTACAACTTAAGCCCCCATATTGTGTCTTTTGCTGCCAATCACAGTGCCCTCTGGGAGGAAACAAAGCCCTTGTTGTCTTTCATGTAATCAGTGACATGTGACCGGTGTGCGGTAGCAATGTACGGCCAGTCGTCAGGGTTTACGGCCCGGAGACGTAAGGCCCATGTCTATCATCAGGAGGACCTGAACATGGTCGGAAAGTGCGGCCGGCAGAATCATTGAGTCACAAGTGGAGGCTACCGCAGTTTGCGAGACTAGGAAGTAGTCCAGACAGGACTGGGTATTGTGCACAGGGGATAGAAAGGTGTATTCATTATACGCTGGATGGGTAAGCCACCAGAAGTCAACCAGGCCATGAGCAGAAGTTATATACCCCAAGAGGGCCCTGCCTGCATTATTGCATACGTCGATGGGGCTGGTCCTGTCAAGGGAGGCATCCCAGGTGAGGCTCCAGTCACCTCCTATGATGTATCTGGAAGCTCCAATCTCAGTGAGAATACGGTTGAGGCAGAGCAAAAATGCACGCTTAGATCCCGTAGGTACATAAACAGACCCTTAAAAAAGTGAGCTGTCCTCTACAATTTTGCGAAGGCATACCTACCCTCTGGGTCAGACCATGTCTTAACAATGGTGATGGGCAGAGTCTTACGGACCAGAAGTGCCACACCACAATTCCTGGGGGATTCACTCAGCAATGGTGATACTGTGGATAACCTTCCCCACCCCATTGCGATGCAGTTTACTGGACTCAAGGTCGTTTTGGTGGGTTTGTTGTAAGAGAGCCACATCAGCAGTTGTGATTGCAGGTAGGATAAACATTTCCTACGCTTTACATAATGGATTAGGACATGGACGTTCCATGAGAGAACACGGAGCTGGCAAGGGGCCCGGGGAGTTGGGACAGCAGTCGTCGCACGATGTGGGGAGAGGGATGTAGGTGAATGTGCGGCTGTCGAATCCTGGGGGGAAAGGGGGTGCCGGTCAGGTAGAGAAGGGTTGGTGGGGGCTAACAGAAGGGCGGGGCAGATGTAAACAGCGAGGGAAGGAGGAGAGTGGGGACTCCCAAAGTCCTAGGCCAGGAAGATGACGAGAAGGCCACTGACAGCAGCTCTAGACAGGGCCAGAGTAGTTAATAGAGACTGAGAGGGTTAGAGTGAGTAATGAAGTAATGAGAAACGAACGGAGGAGTAATATACAAGTGAGAAATGACAAATGATGAGTGAAAAATGGGTGGTGGTGTGTGGCTCTAGTCTGACGGGGGGAAAGGAGGAAGAAAAAGATAGGAAAATATCTGGGAGAGAAGTAAAGGAGCAAGAACAGAGAGAGCTGGACGAGCTGGAGAAAACTGAGGGTCAGGGTTCAACACTAGTTGGAGCAATGCCTCATAGGCGGCGATCTATGAACCGCAGGTCCAAGCTTGTAGAGACTGCACACCGACTTGGCCCGTCTGACAAGAAGGGCACTTAAAAGTGAGAGTAGGATGATGGGAGCACAACGGAGATGTCGGGGTAGGGAAAGAGGTGGGAGGAGGTCGAGAGTGTCATGGCTAGCCGGGCATTGTGATGTCAAAAGTCGCTGACAGGAAGCGGCGGGGGGGCCAGCCGGGGGTCTCAGATACAACCAGAGGCAGTGTATGAGCAGGGTGGTGACTGAGCGGTTGGGCCTGAAGGTTCCTAGTAGAGGGTTTGGGGAGGGAGGTTGGGGGGACCCCATTAGGGTAGGGTGGGTAAGGCACTGGAGAGCTGCATAGTTGGTAATGAGTGGTTCGGTCTACAGGGTAATAAGGCACAAAGTTTAACAGTACATCAGTCTGGCACCACAAACATTGGCAAACAGCATAATAGTATTCACATCATAGAAAAGGAAAACATTGAACAAGCTTAATATGAGCACACTTATGACTGGTGGTTGGCGACTGGTACCGTGAAGAGTAAGAACATCATAGGAAGTATTTCCAGACTTTTTAAGGTGGAAGTCTAAAGGCTAAGGCTGTAGGGAGAGGGAGCCGCGGGACTGGTAAGGGGTCTCTATCTTAGTCAATCCACTATCCTCAGCAAGCAAAGCATCCATCTAGCACAGTGATGACCTAGATAATGCGACAATGCACCATACTGGGGGCCTATAGCACTTATTAGATTACAGTAAAGTACTTAATTATCTGTTAGGATGAGGTCTCAGGATGCATTTCCACTCCTTGATGGATAGACAGGGTGAAAAGGACCACGGTCGACAGAGACTTCATTCAGGTGGTGGCACAGTCATCAAGAGAGAATGGGATTTATCCCTGTCGTAGGGCAGGGTGAGGTTGGACACTGCTCACAGGGCTTGGGCTCTGTCGTCCAGAGGTCGTAAGGGTCTCCCAGGGACTCTGCCCCCGTGCTGTGAGCCCCCAGCTCTGTTCCAGTGGTTATAAGGTGCGTTATGAAAGTGGTACAGACATTGTTGAGGTGTTCATAAATGATGAAAGGGAGAATGGGGTGGCGATGTCCATGTTCTGGGTTGTAATGTTATCCAGGAAATACCAGAGGTCCCAGGGATAAAAAAAGTCCTGTGATTTGCTGTTTTTGGTAATCCACATTTGTGCCGGCTCACATAGGCCATACTTTGGCCCTCATTACAACCCTGGCGGTCGGTGTTAAAGCGGTGGTAAGACAGCCAACAGGCCGGCGGTAAAAAGAATGGAATCACGACCATGGCGGAAACCGCCAACATAGACAGCCACTTTAACACTCCGACTGCCACGGCGGTAGAAACAAACGGCGGTCACCGCCAACAGACAGGCGGAAGACAATGTACCGCCCACACTATTATGAGAGGCCAATCCGCCACCTTTTCCGGGGCGGAACCAACGCGAACAAAAACACGGCTGAAACAGGACTTGGAAGGGAAAACACTCACCTCTACACATTCCACGAGGAACCAGGACGCCATGGAGCCAGAACTCCAAATACTCCCAGCGATAGTATTCCTGCTCCTCTACCAGGATCACGAAAGACGGCAGCTACGACCGCAGTGAGTACTGCACCTACAACACAGGGGAGGTGGGAGGGGGGAGGAAAAGAGAGTGACACACACACGCAACATGCAACACCCCCACCCCCACCCTCACCCACAGCAACATACAGACAAAAACATGCTGCAACATCAGATTTACATCCTCCCCGCCCCCTGGAAGAACGTAAGGAATAAAAAAAAATCCATTAGTCAAAACTTGAAATACAGTATAAACAATTATGTACACCAACTACACAAGTCCGGATAGTGCACCATTCATGGTCCGTGGACCACTGGGCCCAAAATACATGGGCGAGGCCCACACTCGATACCAGACTCCAAACGGAGAGAAGACTGCAGGGACATTAGATCAAAATGAAACAGGCACCTCAGGGGTAAGGTAAGGGGGGGGCACCTCAGCCGGATGTGTGCACAATGCCAGCTCCACGAGGGGGCCCCATGCCCACTGCTGTATCCTGGGGAGTGCAAAGCCACAGTCTCTCAAGTCTCTCAAGTGGGTGGGTTGCCCACTGCTTTATCCTGGGGAGTGCAAAGCCACAGTCTCTCAAGTGGGTGGGTTGCCCACTGCTCTATCCTGGAGAGTGCAAAGCCACAGTCTCTCAAGTCTTTCAACTGGGTGGGTTGTCCACTGCTGTATTCTTGGGAGTGCAAAGCCACAGTCTCTCAAGTGGGTGGGTTGCCCACTGCTCTATCCTGGGGAGTGCAAAGCCACAGTCTCTAAAGTCTCTCAAGTGGGTGGGTGCCCACTGCTTTATCCTGGGGAGTGCAAAGCCACAGCCTCTCAAGTCTCACAAGTGGGTGGGTTTCCCACTTCTCTATCCTGGGGAGTGCAAAGCCACAGTCTCTCAAGTCTCTCAAGTGTGTGGGTTGCCCACTGCTCTATCCTGGGGAGTGCAAAGCCACAGTCTCTCAAGTGGATAACAGTGTCCACTGGTTCTGGAGGGGGCTTTGTGCCCAGAGTGCTTCATCCTGCCAAGGACTGAGGTAGTGGATGCCATTCTCCACTGGTTCTGGAGAGGGCTTTGTGCCCAGAGTGCTTCATCCTGCCAAGGACAGAGGTAGTGGATGTGATACTCCTCTGACGGTGGTGCAACATGCAAGCTGCCCAGGCTCCTGGAACTGACCACCAGCCTCGTACGACTGACCACTGGGGATGGCAGCCATGTCTGTGTTGGTGCCACTGGCTCAGGATGTCGCAGGGCCACTGGCGGTGCTGGCGGCGGTGTCAGTGGCATCAGTGCTTGCGGCGGACTCTGTGGCATCGGTGCTGGCGGCAACCTTTGTGGTGGCGGTGCTGGTGTCGGCTCAGTGACTGCGGTGCTGGTGGCGGTCTTTGTGGCGGCGGTGCAGGTGGCGGGCTCAGTGACTGCGGTACTGGTGGCGGGCTCAGTGACTGCGATGCTGGTGGCGGCCTCAGTGACTGCAGTGCTGGTGGCGGCCTCAGTGACTGCAGTGCTGGTGGCAGCCTCAGTGACTGCGGTGCTGGTGGTGGCCTCAGTGACTGCGGTGCTGGTGGCGGTCTTGTCCGCTGTGAAGGCTGGCCCTTCCCCACCTTGGATGGTGGCGCAGCTGTCTTGCCACTATCCACTTTTGTTTTGCCTGAGCCCTTGGTGGCAGGTGTTTTCGCCTTCTCCCTCTGGGATGTGGGCAACTTTTTTACTTTTGGAGGTGTCGGAATGTCCTTGCCTTCGCTCCGTGGAACACTGGCAGCCCTGTTGCTTGGCGCACTCCAAAAGCCTGCAGTTCCTGGCACCACTGTGCCCGGTGATGTGGTGGCTGAGATGCTGGGTTGGAACCTCGAAAGGCAGGCCCTAGGGGACGGACGGGGGGGGGAGGTGTGGCAAGAGTTCAATATTAGACAGGAAAAGCTTTTTAGGCACACTAGGATGGGTAGATGGAGGGGGTTTGGGAGTGGAGGAAGAGGTAGTGGTTGTAGGAGGTGTACATTTGCTGACTTTGGGTGAAGGTGCATGGGCTGGAGGCTGTTGTGAGGTGGATGGCTGTTGGGTGGGTGTGTGGCTGCATTTGTGTAGTTTGGGAGGAGGGCTCACAGACACACTTGTAGAGGACAAAGGGGATGTGTGAATGGTAGTGGGGGTGGTGAGTGCACGTGAGCGGTGTGTGGTCATGGGTGTGCTGGTGATGGAGGTAGTGGCTGAAGATGTAGTGCGTGCAGGTGTGAGTGGAGATGAGACAGGGAAGGAGGAGGGAGATGTGGAGGAGGGGGACATAGTGGAGGCAGTGGATGTTGGTATGTGTGCTTGGTTATGAATCTTGTGTGAGTGCCTGTGGGATGTGTGGTGCTTATGTTTGCCAGAGCCACTGTTGTGTGTTGAGGTGTGTGCATGCTGGTCTGAGGGTGTGCTTGGGATAGGCTGAGGTACATGGGATTGGGTCTGGGTGGAGGAATGTGGAGGGGGGAGGCTGGACACAGGGACAATGGCTGCCAACAGTGCTGAAGCCAGAACCTGAAATGCTCTCTGTTGGGCTGCCTGGCCAGAACGAATGCCCTCCAGGTATGCATTTGTTTGTTGCAACTGCCTCTCTACACCCTGGATGGCATTCAGAATGGTAGACTGCCCAACAGTGAGGGATCTCAGGATGTCAATAGCCTCCTCACTGAGGGCAGCAGGGCTGACTGGGGCAGGGCCTGAGGTGCCTGGGGCGAAGGAGATGCCCTCCCTCCTGGGTGAGTGGCCACAGGACACACGCTGAGGGGCTGCTGGGAGGGTGGTGCTGGTAGGGGGGTGGCGGCTGTACCTGTTGATGCGGGGGGCACAGAGGGGCCTGCTACCGCAAGGGAGCTCCCATCAGAGGAAGAGTCGCTGTTGCTGATGTCACCTCCTGTCCCCGCCGTGGAGGTCCCCTCGCCCTCCGTCCCACTGGTGGCCTCAGACTCCGTTGTCTCACCCTCCAGGGCCATGTGGGATGCAGCTCCCTCCTGCTCTGGTGCCACTGCTCCTCTGCCTGACGATGCTAATGCACACAAGAACAGGGAGACCACAAAAAGGGGGGGGAGACAGAAGAAAGACATGTTCAGTGCATGCAATACCACTACCGTTGGCGGACACTACAGACACAGCAGCCCTCTGCACTACGTCATGCATCTAGCGTTCCCTAATTAATCACAGGGACATGGGGTATAAGGCCTCTGCCCGATTTCTGCACTCATGGAAGTCACAGGAGCCTGACTAGGTGTAGTTGGCTCTTACCACTGGAGGGGTTGGGGTGCCACATAGCCTGCCTCATGAAGGGACCTTGCCTACAAAACTCACCTTGGCCTAGGGGAACCCACAGCCCACCTCCCCCACCCAGACACCTTGTAATGCGCGCAGAGTCAGATGGATGTGACTGTACTCACCCCCTTGTGGCTGCTGTGAGGCACTCAAGCGCCCACCCAACTCCGGATAGGCCACCGCCAGGATCCGGAACATCAGGGGGGTCATGGTGCGACGGGCACCCCTCAGCCGTTGGGAGGCCATCCCCAGCTGGGCTTGCCGCCGTCTTCTTGCTCCAGCGGCGAATGTCCTCCCATCTTTTACGGCAGTGGCTGCTCCGTCTGTGGTGGACCCCCAGGGTCCGGATGTCCTTGGCGATGGCACGCCAAATATCCTTCTGGTGGGCGCTGACCTAGAGGAATAGTACAGGGGAAAAGGAAAATCTTTAACCGTCTGGACCATCACAGTCATTGACCCACGTTCCCACCCTTGCCCTGACGCACATACACTCACTGTCCGCTCATACAGGCCTCAGTACCCCCCCTGTATCTTCCATCCACACCACTCCAAACAGGCATTGCCTGTACAGCATGCTCACAGTGTACTCACCTGTTTGTCTGAGGACCTTAGAGTAGAGTGTACTGGGGGAGGACCCCATCCACCATCTTCTCCAACTCCTCCAAATTGAAGGCTGGGGCCCTTTCCCCAGACACATGAGCCATCGTCGCTTCCAGTCTGAGGTCACAGCAGCACTTGCAGTGTAGGTCCTCTCCTGTCGAAAGTCAAGTATCAAGTGAGTGAACAGATAGAAAATGGTGGTCACGTCCGCAGCGATGCGTACCGTCACCGCCGGCGTACATCGTCATTGGCTCCTGGGACCCATAGGGTCCAATTTTAACCAATGCAGGATTGCGCTGCGGTCTTCGACCGCCTACCGCGACGGGGTACAAAACCAGCGCAGTTATCTCATACCCCCTTGTCCCACCTTACAGGTCAGGCAGCCGCCATTTCAGGGGGCCACATGGCATTATTTTTAAATGCGTCACACCTATCTAGGCCTTGCATACACACAGTAACAGGCACATTGCGGATTGACAAATGTGTGCAATAATAAATTTTTTAATACCTCAGTGTTGGCTGACTGTCTGCTCGCTGTTCTCGTCCATAGGGCACGTCCGCTGGGGCAGGTGAGGAGATGGCGGAATCCTCCGGTGTACAGACCGCTGGTGGACCTGTCGACAATGGAAGAGAGACACGTAATAGTCACCTACAGTCTTGATAGTGCAACAATCCATAAACTGTGTGCCCAGTTGGAGCCAGACCTGATCTCAGTTATCCACCATCCCACAGGAATCCCCCCTCTAGTGCAGGTCCTGTCAGTACTCCATTTCCTGGCAAGTGGGTCTTTTCAAACTACAGTGGCCATTGCATCAGGGATGCCCCAGCCAATGTTCTCTAACGTGTTGTCCAGAGTGTTGTATGCCCTGCTGAAACACATGCGCAGCTACATCGTTTTCCCTCAAGTGGAGGATTTGCCCACAGTGAAAGGTGACTTCTATGCCCTGGGACATATCCCCAACATCATAGGGGCCATTGATTGGACACATGTGGCATTGGTACCCCCCGCAGGAGAGAACAGGTGTACAGAAACTGGAAGAGCTACCATTCAATGTATGTGCAGATGGTGTGTTTGGCCTACCAGTACATCTCCCATGTGAATGCCAAGTTTCCAGGCTCAGTGCATGACGCTTACATTTTGAGGAATGGCAGCATCCCTTATGTGATGGGGCAACTCCAGAGGCACCATGTGGCTAATAGGTGAGGACAAGGACCCTGTACCGTGTGAATAGTTGTCTGTGTCTGGGGTTGTCCATAAGGGTTAGTGTGTGTCTAACAGTTGTCCCTCGCCATTTGCAGGTGACTCTGGGTACCCCAACCTGTCATGGCTACTGACCCCAGTGAGAAATTCCAGGACAGGGGCAGAAGAACGCTACAATGAGGCACATGGGTGAACTAGGAGAGTGATCGAAAGGACCTTCGGCCTCCTGAAGGCCAGGTGCTGGTGCCTCCATATGACAGGTGGTTCTCTCTACTACTCACCAAAGAAGGTGCGCCAGATCATCGTGGCCTGCTGTATGCTGCACAACCTGGCTTTGCGACGACAGGTGCCTTTTCTGCAGGAGGATGGTCCAGAAGGAGGTCTTGTGGCAGCTGTGGAGCCTGTGGCAGTGAAGAAGAGGAGGCAGAAGAAGAGGATATCGACAACAGAAACAAAGTTATCCAGCAATACTTCCAGTAAGACACAGGTAAGAAGATGTCACTGGCTCACACATCTCATACAATTGTTAGACCTATCATATGTCTGTCACTTTCACCCACTGTATGGACCCCGACTTGTCACTTTGACTTTCCATTTCACAGATGTGGGTCCCACTGTGTGACTTCTACTATATTACCTCATGGACTAGAGCTGTGTGATATGGGTATGTTGACAATACAATCAACATTGCTATTTTCCTTAGTTATTGCAAATACACATTTGTGAAAGCACAGACTGACTCCAGATTGTTTTGTGATTCAAGGGTATTTATTGCAGTGCAAATTAGTGGAGGGGGTTGTAAAATGGGCAGGGGTGATGGTGGAAGATTGTCCATGGCAGAGTCCAGTCTATTTGTTTCACAGGTGCATTGTCCAAAGGGGCAAAGGAAGTGGAGCTAGGGCAGTTGATGGATGGACAGGGTGATGAAGTGGGACAGAAGGATGACATTCAGGGTGCTCTCATTTCCTGGCGGGGGTCTTGGCATCGTTCTCTGTCTTTGTCCTAGATCTCAGGGACTGTTTGCGGGTGGTTCTCCATCTGCAGGGGGTGGGGTGCTGGTGTCGTGGTCCTGTGGCGGTGCCTCCTGTCCACTAGCGCCGGCGGAGGTGGTGGGCTGTTCATCATCCAGGCTAGTGTCAGGGGCCCCTTGGTGTGCCACAGTGTCCCTCCTGGTGTTCACAAGGTCCTTCAGCACCCCTACAATGGTGACCAGGGTGGTGTTGATGGACTTGAGTTCCTCCCTGATCCCCAAATACTGTTCCTCCTGCAGCCACTGGGTCTCCTGAAATTTGGCCAGTACCGTTGCCATCGTTTCCTGGGAATGATGGTACTCTCCCATGATGTTGGAGAGGGCCTCGTGGAGAGTGGGTTCCCTGGGCCTGTCCTCCCCCTGTCGCACAGTAGTCCTCCCAGTTCCCCTGTTTTCCTGTTCCTCTGTCCCCTGAACTGTTTGCCCACTGCCACTGCCCCCAGGTCCCTGATGTTCTTGGGGTGGTGGGTTTGCCTGGGTTCCCTGTAGTGGTGGACACACTGCTGCTTGACGTGTCCTGGGGCCAGAAGAATGGGCCCGCTGGGTGGGTGCTGTGCTGGTGTTTCCTGAGGGGGGAGACACTGTGGTGGCATGTGCCAGTGTCAGGGGAACCGACTGTCCCGAGGTCCCAGATGGGCCGGGCTGGTCATCTAGATCCAGTTGGACAGAGCTGCTGTCATCACTGTGGGCCTCTTCTGTGGGGGGAGTGGACATGTCTGGAACCTCCTGTCCGGTGACGTTGGGTAGGGGTCTTGCAGGGGTGTAAAGGCATGATTATTGCATCTGTGTGTGCCATTGTGTGCAATGGGTGGGTGACCCTGTAGTCCAGTGCTTGCATTCTAGTGTAGGACCTTGTGTGATAGTTGGTTTGGGGATCTGTGTGGGTATCTGTAGTGGACATGCTTTGGTGATGGGTGTCCATGCTTTGTTGTTGCATGCAGGGCTTGGTATTGGTATGTGTGGGTTGTGATAGTGGGGCATATGTGAGGTGTTGGAGTGACGGGGTGAGGGTGAGGGTGGGGTATGTGATAGCATGCAGGTAGGGTGGGGGATGTAATAGTTAAGATTTGACTTACCAGAGTCCATTCCTCCTGCTACTCCTGCGAGGCCCTCAGGATGCAGTACAGCCAAGATCTGCTCCTCCCATGTTGTTAGTTGTGGGGGAGGAGGTGGGGGTCCACCGCCAGTCCTCTGAACTGCAATCTGGTGTCTTGAGACCACGGAACGCACCTTCCCCCGTAGGTCGTTCCACCTCTTCCTGATGTCATCCCGCGTTCTTGGATTCTGTCCCACTGCATTGACCCTGTCTACGATTCTGCACCATAGCTCCATCTTCCTAGCTATGGGGGTGTGCTGCACCTGTGATCCAAATAGCTATGGCTCTACCCGGACGATTTCCTCCACCATGACCCTGAGCTCCTCCTCAGAGAACCTGGGGTGTCTTTGAGGTGCCATGGTGTGGTGTGGGTGATGTGTGGGGTGGTGTGTGTTGTGATGTGTGAGTGGGTGTGTTTGTGTGTGTTGTCTGAGGTGCGTGATGTTGTGTGAGTGATGGTGTTGTCTCTCTCTGTGCTTCTTTCTCAATTTTATTGTCGTAGGGGTTTGTGGGTGATGTGGGTGTGTTTTTTATATTGTATTGAGTGTGTGGGAGTGGTGTGTGTATGTGTATCAGGTGTGTGTATTTTTCGAATTGTCCAATGTGGTTGTGTTTTGTATATGTGTGTGTATTTTGAGCGCAGTGGTGTGTACCGCCAATGGAATACCGCAGTTGAAAGACCGCCGCGTGGATTCATGGGTCGTGATAGTGTGGGCGTATTCTTGTTGCCGTGATGGTGGAGGTTTTGTTATCGCCAGTTTATCACTGACCTTTGGTGTGGCGGACTTGTGTGGGTGTCTGGATTTTGGCAGATTCCGGCCTGTGGGTCGTAATAGCTGTAGCAGAATTCCGCCGCTGCAGCGGTGTGTTGGCGGTCTTCTGCACGGTGGGAAGCGGGATTTACCACCTATGTTGTAATGAGGGCCTTTATGTCCAGTTGGCAGAGCCGAGGTCGCAGGGACAAGAAGTCCCTGTGGCGGACGCTGGTCTCCTTAGAGAAATCTGCTGTGATGCGGATCACCTGCCCTTCATGCTGGTGAAGACCATAAGAGTAGGCCTTTTCAAGCAGTTGGCAGAACTGTTTGTGGCACAAGAAGCAGGCTATGATGGGTCAAGGCCATGCAGCCCTGTCGGCACATTTCGGACCCATGTTGTGTGCTCGAAGTTCCAACGGGGCTCAAAAGTGAGGCCCGTGAGCGCCAGGAGAGTAGTACAGGACACTGAAAAAAACAGGCATTATCCCTTCAGCTCCTACCTTCGAGGTCAGCTGCCTTGCTGCATAGAAAGAGGAGTTCCTGTTCCCTGTCAAGCAGTGCACTGAGACGGCTCTCCACTGTTGTGACACATTGTTCCAGGTCTGTGACTTGCTTTTGGAAGCCCGCAATGTCCATGCGTATAGATTTGGTCTCGGCCGTCAGGGTAGAATCTAGCCCCTCCAGCCAATGGCCCACAGCCATTATTTCCTGAAGGATATGCTCCATGGCGGTATCCTGTGCAGAGCCAAAGAGAATGAGGGTGCGGTCAGGCAGCAGTCCATCCCCTGCTATAGCCATGGACCGGTGCGGCTGGAGAGCCTCTGAGAAGAGGAGTTGTTGCGTGGATTTATTTGCTGACTTGCCGTGTGATTTGCCACTGGGCATCTCTTAGTTGGGTTCCAGAGGCACGGTCGTACAGAGAACCGTATGGGTACCCACTGTAAATGTACTCAGTGAGAAGTTGATGAGGGGGTCTCTCGCAGGGCAGGAGGGAGGAGGAGAATGAGGGTATTGGAAAGTGCCACTGTTGGCATGGTTACCCACCCACTTTTTGCCTAGTGTTAATGCCATCTTTGATTGAAAGTGTGCTGAGACCTTGCTAACCCGGCCCCAACACCAGTGTTCTTTCCCTAAAACGTAATCTTTGCTTCCACAATTGGCACAGCCCTGGCACACAGTTAACTCCCTTATAAAAGGTACCATGGTACCAAGGGTACCAAGGGCCCTGTGGCCAGGGAAGGTTTCTAATGGTTGCAGTGTATATTATGCCACCCTCGGGGACCCCTCAGTCAGCACATACACATTACCTGGCAGCTTGAGTGTGCTGGTGGGGAGAAAAAAGCAAAGTCGACATGGGACCCCTCCCAGGGTGCCATGCCCACCAACCTTTGTCTGTGGCATAGGTAAGCCACCCCTCTGGCAGGCCTTATAGCCCTAAGGCAGGGTACACTATTCCACAGGTGAGGGTAAAGCTATAGGAGCAATATGCCCCTACAGTATCTAAGTCCATTCTTAGACATTGTAAGTACAGGGTAGCCATATTGAGTATAAGATCTGGGAGTTTGTAATTACGAACTCCACAGCACCATACTGGCTTCACTGAATACTGGGAAGTTTGGTATCAAACTTCTCAGCACAATAAACCCACATTGATACCAGTGTGGGACTGACCGGTCTTTGCCAGCCTGCCACTTTCAAACGAGTTTCTGACCACATGGGATGAGTTCCTTTGTGCACTCTGTGGTCAGAAACAAAGCCTGTCCTGGATGGAGGTGCTTCACACCTCCCCCTGCAGGAACCTTCACACCTGGAGGTGAGCCTCAAAGTCTCAAGCCTTGGATTACAGTGCCCCAGGGAGATGCCTGCCCCCCCCAGAAAAAGCCCCACTTTTGGTAAAATTAGGGAAAACAGGGAGGAGTGATCACCCCAGTCACGACCACCCCTAAGGTGTCCAGAGCTGAGGTGATCCCCTCCCTGCAGAATCCTCCATTTTGGTTTGGAGGACAGGGACAATTAGGGATAGGAATGAGCCCCCCCCCACAAAGCGAGTGGTCCCAAGGAGGGTGTAGCCACCCTCAGGGACAGTAGCCATTGGCTACTGCCCTCTGACCCCTAACATGCCCCTAAATCTACGATTTAAGGGCTTCCCTGAACCCAGCTCAGCAGATTCCTGGTGACCTACAAGAAGAAGAAGGACTGCTAAGCTGAAACCCCCAGCTGAGAAGAAGGAAGACAACTACTGCTTTGGCTCCACCCCTACCAGCCTGTCTCCTGCTTCAAACAACCTGCAAAAAGACCAGCGGCATGTCCAGCGGGCCCAGTGACCTCTGTCAACTCCAGAGAACTGCCCTGCACCCAAAAGGAACAAGAATGTCTGAGGATAACGGCGCTGTCTAAAAGAAACCTAAAACTAAGGACTCCCACCTCACTCCAGATGCGTGTGTCCTGTCCACCGATGCCCACAGCCCGTGTCCAGGTGGTCCAACCAACAAGACAGGGTCCCCAGGCGATTGGGAGGAAGAGTCCAGCCTGGGTTGACCCCTCCAAACCTCTATGACAACACCTGCAGAGGGAATGCAGAGGACCTCCCTGACCGCAAGCTCGGACGAAGATATCCAAAGCCTAAAGGACACATTGCATCCACTGCCCCAGCCCTTGAAGAAACTGACCCCCAGTGCGGTATAGACCAGCAGGTGGCCCTCACCCCTGTCCAGCCAGTGGTTTGCTCAAGAAGCCCCCCTGGACCTCGTCTGCAGCCTCAGAGTGACCCCCAGGGTCCCCTCATAGAGTTGCATTGAAAACACGACACCCTGTTTGCACCCTGTACCCATCCACCCTAGTGCCGCTGAGGGTGCGTGTTTGGTGCCTATGTGGGGCTCCTCCAATGTTCTCTTGAACCCCCCTGGTCTGCCCTCCGAAACCACGGGTACTTATCTGCCAGCAGACCAAGTTCCGAGTGCCCCCAGTCTCTATAGGAGCCCAAGTTAATTTGGTTCCTGTTTGACCTTTGCACCCGACGGCCCCGTGTTGCTGGTGGTGAGTGTTTGGGGTTAACTTGAACCCCCAACGATGGACTACCTAAACCCTTGAGATAAGAACTGTAAGTTGAATACTTACCTGTAAAACTGTACTATCTTTTTTTCCCCCAGGAACTGTTGAAAATTGCAGTGTCCATTTTTAAAATAGCTTTTTGCTATTTTAAGAAAAACTGTAAAGATTGTTGATTCTATTCAAAGTCATGATTATATATATATATATATATATATATATATACAAAGTACTTTCATTTTATGTCCTTACCTGCAAACTGAATCTTGTGGTTCTAGGAATAAATTAACAACAGATTTTTTTCTATATACAATTCAATTAGTCTGGAGGTAAGTCATTGAGTGTGTGGTTCTTCTATTGCTTGTGTACAACAAAAGCTTAATACTACCCTCTGATAAGCCTAACTGTTCGACCACACTACCACAAACAGAACATTAGTATTATCTATTTTTGCCTCTGTCAAGCCTCTAGGGAACCCCTGGACTTTGTGCACACTATGGCCCACATCATGACATTGGTGTTAAGTGATAAAGTGGCGGAAATACCATCAACAGGCCGGCAGTAATTATCACCAAATTAAGACCATGGTGGTGAGAGCTCCAATAGACAGCAAGTGTACCACACCATCCACCAGGGCGTTCACACCACGCACACCGGCGGTTGCCATCAACAACCAGGCGGAAGACAAAGTACCGCCCACCATATTAGGACACAGGAAACCACCAGGTTTCCGGGGCTGTGGCAACGCCATCAAAAGCCTGGTGGAAACAGAACACAGAAAACAAAAGACTCACCAACAAGTACACAGAGGACTTTGCTGCCGCCATGGAACTGGAACTTCAAGTCTTCCCAATGCTCATCTACGCAATGTACCACCTGGAACACCAATGCTGATGAAGACGACGATGGTGAGTACAGCCGTCTAGCACACAAGGGAGGGAGGGAGGAAAAAAAGAGTGACACACACATGCACAACACACACCAGACACACACACACCATACACACAACCAGCTGCAGATGTAAACCAATTGTACACGACACAGTAAAACAAGGACCAGATTTCAGAAGTATTGAAAATGTATTCGCAAGGGAAAAACCACCACATGAACCTGATATATAACATTTTCCACAAAGGGCCAATGCTCAGTCCAAAGTGAAAAAGGCCCACATGGCCACAGGGCACGGTCCATGGCCCTACTTGTCTCCTGACATCAACTGCACAGAACTCTGCAGGGGTATCATTTTAGAAGTGGTCAGGCCCCTCAGGGGAATGGGGTTGGGGGGCACCTTAGCCGAATTTGGGAACTTGCCCACTGGTTCTGGAGGGGGCTCCATGCCCATTTCTCTTTGCTGGGGAGTTCAAGGCCACAGTCTCTCATGTGGGTGACTTGCCCACTGATTCTGGAGGGGGCTCCATGCCCATTTCTCTGTGCTGGGGAGTGCAAGACCACAGTCTCTCAGGTGTGTGACTTTCCCACTGGTTCTGGAGGGGGCTGCATGCCCAATTCTCTGTGTCGGGGAGTACAAGGCCACCGTCTCTCAGGTAGGTGACTTTCCCACTGGTTCTGGAGGGGGCTCCTTTTACAGCAGTTCCAGGAGGGTAGCCTACATGCCCTCTGCTGGAGGTGAGGGCTACACTGTCTCATCTGGAGGTGAGGGCTGCACTATGTGAGCAGGTGTAGGTGCCTCCTAGGCTTCTTCCCCTTCATGGCAGACATCGAAGGCTTCTTCACCTTCATAGCAGGATGTGCGGGCTCCACCCCCTTCATGGCAGGAGTCCAGGGCTTCTTCCCCTTCATGGCAGGAGTCCAGGGCTTCTTCCCCTTCATGGCAGGAGTCGAGGGCTTCTTCCACTTCATGGCAGGAGTTGAGGGCTTCTTCCCCTCCATATCAGGAGGTGCGCCTCCTTCCCCTTCAGGGCAGGAGGTGCGGTCTCCTTCCCCTTCATGGCAGGAGGTGCGGCCTCCTTCCCCTTCATGGCAGGAGTCAAGGGCTTTTTCCCCTTCATGGCAGTGGCTGTGGATCCTTACCCTTCCTAGATGGTGTAGTGGGAACCATCACTGTCTTGCCTCCACAACTAGGAGGTACCTCCACTGTCCGCGTGGACTGTTTGGCTGAGGTGCTGGGCTGGGTTGTTGGGACCCTTCACTAATGGGCAGGACCAGGGGGGGGAGGGGAGAGGTCAAGTTGGGCAAGGAAAAGCTTTTTAGGGACAGTGGGGTGGGAGTGGAGGTTGAGGGAGTGGTTGTTGGAGGAGTAGGTCTGCTGGACTTGGGTTCAGGTGCATGGGGAGTGTACTGATGTGAGGTGTATGGCTGTTGGGTGCTTGTGTTTGTGAACTTTAGGAGGAGGGGAATAGACAGGGTTGGACAGGACACAGGGGACGCATGCATGGATGTTGTGGAGGTGTTTGCTAGTGAGGCGTGTATGCTGCTTGTTGTGGTGATGCTGGTGGTGGATGTTGAAGCAGTGCATGCAGGTGTGAGTGCGGTCATGACTGAGTGGGAGGAGGGGGAGGAGGATGAGGGGGAGACAGTGGAGGCAGTGGATGTCTGGTGTTTGCGTGAGTGAATGTGTGTTGAAGTGTGGTGCCTGTGTTTGACTGTGCTACTCTTGTGTTTTGTCTTCTGTGCATGCTTGACTGTATGAGTGCATGGGATGGGTTGGGGTTGAGGAGACTGGGACTGGGAAGTGTAGTTGGAGGGAGACAGTAGGGATAGGGACAATGGCTGCCATCAGAGAGGAGGCCAGAGCCTGAATAGATCTTTGTTGGGCCACCAGTCCACCGTGGATGCTCTTCAGGAATGCATTGTATTGCTACATCTGTGATGCCAGCCCCTGGATGGCATTCACAATGGTTGACTGCCCTACAGAGATGGATCTCAGGAGGTCAATAGCCTCCTCACTCAGGGCAGCAGGGCTCACTTGCGCAGGGCCTGTGGTGCCTGAGGCAAAGGAGATGCCCACCCTCCTGGGTGAGCGGGCACTGGAAACTCGCTGTGGGGTACTGGAAGGGCAGTGCTGGTATGGGTGTAGCGGCTGTATCTGCAGCTGGGGTGGTCACAGAGGTGTCCACCACCACCAGGGAGCTTCCATCGGAAGAGGAATCTGAGTTTGTGTTGTCACCTCCTGTCTCCGCCGTGGTGCTCCCCTCGCCCTCTGTCCCACTTGTTCCCTCAGCATCGGTGGACTCTGCCTCCTGGGTCCTGTGGGATGCAGCTCCCTCTGTCACCGGTGCCTCTGCTCCTCTGCCAGGTGATGCTAATGCACACATGGACAGGATTACAGAAGATAAAGAAGGGGAGAGAGAAAGAGAACACTGGGTCAATTACTGCACCAACACCACAGTTGACATACACGGCACCATCACACACAGGGATCAGGATTGAGCACTATGCATTGCACTGACATTGATTTGGGTAGATGCCACAGAAAGATGAGGGCCATACACCGAAAACTGCACACCTCCTGGGACCCACAAAGCCCTGTCTGACATGGAATGCAACCTAGCTAGGTTACCTTTTTTCCCTTTTAACCACTACCATGGAGCTGGATCAGGCTGCAATGTCTGGCCTGGCATTAAGGGGCACCCACTAAATGACACTCACCAACCGGATCCCATGCCACCTAAAAAATATTGTTGTAACAGCTACTGTACTTACCCCCTTGTGGTTGCTGTTATGCCCTCAAGCGCCCATCTAGCTCTTGGTAGGCTGCTGCCGGTATGTGGGCCATCAGGGGGGTCAGGTTCCTACGGGCACCCCTTCCTCATTGAGAGGCCATTCCCAGCTGGTGCTCTGCAGTCTTCCATGCCCAGCGTTCCAGGTCCTCCCACAGCTTCCAACAGTGGGTGCTCTGCCTACCATAGACCCCCAGGGTCCACACGTCCTTGGCGATGGCACGCCATAATCCCTTCTTTTGATGAGCGCTGACCTGCAGAGGCGCTACAGATGGGAGGACACCATTACACATACAATCCAGCCTGTCACACATATGGCCCACCAATCCCGTTTCCTTCACCATTGGCACACACATCGGCCGACGCACACCATGTACACCTCCACATGACATCACCCCCGATGACACGATGCTTGCACACACATCTTCATGCATCCTTCACACATGCATTGTGCCCAAGGTGTACTCACCTGTTGGTCTGGAGGCTCATACAGCAGTCTGTACTTGGGTAGGACCCCATCCACCAATCGCATCAACTCCTCCGAAGTGAAGCCAGGGTCCCTTTCCCCAGTCACACAGGCCATGGTAGGTGACAGACACAGGTCACAGCAACACATGCAGTGTAGGTGTTCTCCTGTTGAAGGTCAGGAAACAAGTGAGGAATCAGATAGAAAATGGCGATCACGTCCGCGGTGGTGTACACCGTCACCGATGGCGCAGATCCCCATTGGCCACTCTACTCCGTAGAGCCCCAAATTATCCAATGAGGAATTGCACAGTGGTGCAAGACTGCCTTCTGCCAGGACACCCAACGTCGGCAGAGTTACCTCACTTCCACCTGCACCTACATACAGGACAGGCAATTGCCATGTCATGGTGATGGACAACCATCAGATTAACCTTTTCTGCGTCACTGCCTAGATTTGCACATACCCTGTCATTCCCACTGTCCCATCACATAAATGCAACATGTACACTGAGGTTGTGGTTCCATTGTTCAAATTGTGACAGCCTACTTACCCTTCAATCAATCAATCAGAGAATTTGTGAAGTGCACTATTCACACGTGAGGGTCTCAAGGCGCTGAGGGAGGGTGGGTGCTGCTGCTCGAACAGCCATGTCTTGAGATGTCTCCTGAAGGTAAGTAGGTCCTTAGTCTGACGCAGGTGGGTAGGAAGAGTGTTCCAAGTCTTGGCGGCGAGGTGGGAGAGCGATCTGCCACCGCCGGTTGTTCTGCGGATGCGTGGGACGGTGGCAAGTGCAAGGTCGGTGAAGCGAAGCTGTCAGGTCAGTATGTAGAAGGAGAGCCGTCTGTTGAGGTATTCTGGTCCGGTGTTGTGCAGTGCCATGTTAGCGTGGGTGAGGAGTTTGAACATGATTCGCTTGTTGACGGGGAGCCAGTGTAGGTCTCTCAGGTGGGCTATGATGTGGCAGTGGCAGGGGATGTCCAGGATGAGGTGTGCTGAGGTGTTCTGCAACCGTTGCAGCCTTTTCTGGCATTTGGCCCTGGTTCTTGCATAGAGGGCATTGCTGTAGACCAGCTTGCTGCACACAAGGGCTTGGGTGACCGTTCTTCTGGTTTCCGTGGGGATCCATTTGTAGATCTTCCAAAGCATGCAGAGTGTGTTGAAGCAGGAGGAGGAGATGGCATTGACTTGCTGCGTCATTGATAGTGAAGAGTCTAGGATGAATTCCAGGTTGTGTGCGTGGTCGGTGGGTGTCGGTGCGGTTCCCAGTGTGGCATGCCACCAGGAGTCATCCCGTGCGGAGGGGGTGGAGCCGAAGATGAAGACCTCAGTCTTGTCGGAATTCAGTTTGAGGCAGCTGTTCTTTATCCGTTCGGCGATGACCTTCATTCCTTTGTGGAAGTTGGTCTTGGTGGTGGTGAGGTCCTGGGGAGGGAGATGATCAGCTGGGTGTCATCAGCATATGAGATGATGTTAAGGTTGTGAGATCAGATGATGTTAGGAAGCGGAACCATGTAGACATTAAAGAGGGAGTGACTGAGAGATGAACCCTCGGGTACGCCACAGATGAATTTGGTAGCTTCAGAGCGGAATGGAGGGAGGCGGACTCTGAGTTCTGCTTGTGAAGAAGGAGGTGATCCAGACCAGGTCTCTGTTGCAGATTCCTGCATCATTGAGGCATGTGCGTAGGGTGTGGTGGCAGACTGTGTTGAATGCGGCAAAGAGGTCCAGGAGGATGAGGGCCACAGCTTCGCCATGTCCAGTATGGTCCTGATATCGTGGGTGGCAGTGATGTGGACGGTTTTGGTTGCGGTTGCTGTGGAATCCAGAGTGGGATAGGTCCAGAGTGTTGTTCTCTGTTAGGAAATGGGTCATTTGTCTGTTGACAATTTTCTCTATGACATTTGCCGGGAAGGGGAGCAGGGAGATGGGCCGGAAGTTCTTGAGGTCCCATGGGTCCACCTTGGGTTTCTTGAGGAGGGCGTTGATCTTGGCATGTTTCCAGCTCTCCGGGAAGGTGGCAGTCTCGAAGGAACTATTGATGATCTTCCGGAGTTGGGGTGAGATGACGGAGCTTGCTTTGTTGAAGATGTGGTGAGGGCAGGGGTCGGATGGTGAGCTGGAGTGGATTGTGTTCATGATTTCCATGGTGTTGTTGTCCTTGACATGGGTCTTGGAGAGTAGGAGGCTGGTGGGTGGTGAGTCTGTGGTGTTGGTGGTTGACGAGGATCAGAGTACTGAAGTTGTAATGGATGTCTGCGATCTTGCAGTAGAAGAAGGTGGCTAGGGAGTCCCAGAGGTCTTGTGATGGCGGGATGTCGTTGACGTTGGAGCAGGGGTTGGAGACCTCCTTCATGATGTTGAAGAGCTCCTTGTGGCTGTGTGCTTTGTTGTCAATGTGATCTTTGAAGGCGGTTCTCTTGGCGGTTTGGATGAGTTGGTGGTGTCTACGGATGGCGTTCTTGAAAGCTGTGTAGTTGTCCAGTGTCTGATCTTGGCGCCACTTCTTTTTGAGTCTTCGGCATGATTGCTTAGATTCTTGGAGGTCGTCAATGAATCAGAAGGCTTTTCTGTCGGTGTGTCTGTTGAATACTCTTGTGTCCCTTTGATACCTTAGATCCTAACACTACGGATGAAGGGGAGGAGAATACAAACCCCGTGTACAGACCCCTTGTGGACTTGGCGACACTGGAGGGCAGGCACATTAGGCTGACTTATTGACTGGACAGGGCCATAATCACAGATCTGCGTGCTCAATTGGAGCCTGACCTGAATCAGCTATCCGTCATCCCACTGGGATCCCACTCCTTGTGCAAGTGTTATCAGTACTCCATTTCCTGGCAACTGGTTCTTTAACAGTGAGCTTGGCAGCTGGAATGTCACAGCCAATGTTTTCTATTGTGCTGGCAAGGGTCTTTTCCGCCCTGGTGAAACACATGTGCAGCTACATTGCTTTCCCCCAGGTGGAAGATTTGGCCACTGTAAAGGTAGGATTCTGTTTAATTGGCCATATCTCCAATATAATTGGTGCAATTGACGGTACACATATTGTGTTAATCCCCCCGCCAGAATGAACAGGTGCTCAGGAATCGTAAGAGTTTCCACTGACTGAATGTGCAAATGGTGTGCCTGACAGACCAATACATCTCTCATGTCACTGCCAAGTATCCTGGGTTGGTGCATGACACCTTCGTCCTGAGGAATAGCAGCATCCCAAATGGGATGGCACAACTACATATGCACAGGGTGTGGCTAATAGGTAAGCCGGATACCCCACCCACTGTATGTAAGTGCATGCCTTCAAGTGTTATTGCCATAGCATTGTGTAAGGCAAACTTTTGACCCTCAATACTTGCAGGTGACACTGGCTACCCAAATCTATTGTGGCTGCTGACCCCTGTGATGAATGCCAGGACAGGGGCTGAGGACCGTTATAATGAGGCACATGGTTGAACCAGAAGAATAATCGAGCGGACCTTCGGCCTCCTGAAGGCCAGGTTCAGGGGCCTCCATCTGACAGGTGGATCTCTGTGCTACTCACCAGGAAGGGTCTGCCAGATAGTAGTGGCATGCCGCATGTTGCAAAACCTGGGCCTCAGACGACATGTGACTTTTCTTCAGGAGGAGGGAACTGGAGATGACCATGTGGCAGCAGTGGACCCTGAGGACAGTGAGGATGAGGAGGCAGAGGATGAGGATGAGGACAACAGTTCATCAGTTATATGACAATACTTCCAATGACAAACAAGTGAGACAGTGGAACTGACCATTACTCTGACTATTGATTTATCTGTGTGCCTATGGCATGATGGCATTCACTTCCTTTGCATCTCAACTTACTGTCACCTGTGGCTTCTCATTTTCCAGATGTTGGTGATAATGACAACATTGTCCTGATGTGATCACTACAGGCAGTTCCAGGTCATTATTTGTTAGCTATCACAGTGTTCAGATCATTTGCACTTGATGTGACTGTTCCCACGAATGCACATTTAAGAAACATAAAACAGTGTTACTTAAATTGTGTTCAAGGATGTTTATTGTAGTGC
This sequence comes from Pleurodeles waltl, assembly GCF_031143425.1. Lineage (NCBI taxonomy): Eukaryota > Metazoa > Chordata > Amphibia > Caudata > Salamandridae > Pleurodeles > Pleurodeles waltl. The sequence goes on from NC_090437.1 coordinate 1,270,130,800, forward strand.
TATAAAATTGAGGGTAAAGTGCAATGGAATGAAGTGATGGTGGAGGAAAGTCCACTGTATTGTACCAGTCTGTTTGTAGCACAGGTCCAGTGTTCAAGGGGGCATAGGTAGGGGAGCAATTACAGTTCAAAGTGGACAAGGTGACAGGGTGGGACACAAGGGGGACAATCAGGAGAGTGTAATTTCCTGGTGGTGGTCTTTAGTATTGGCAAGTGTCTCTGGATTCTGTCTGGTTCGCAAGGAACGTTTGTGAGGTGGTCACCTTCTGCAGGGGAGGGGTGCTGGTGGCCTATGGGTCCTTTGGTGGTGCCTCCAGTCCACTAGCTGCAGTGGATGTTGTGGGCTGGTCAATAGACTGGCTAGTGGTAGGGGCCCGCTGCTGTCCAGTCCATTCCCTCATGATGTTGGCCATGTCTGCCAGCACCCCTTCCATGGAGATCATGGTGGTGTTGAGGGCCTGCAAGTCCTCCCTGATCTCCTGATAGTGTTCCTCCTGCAGCCGATTGTTCTCCTGCATGTTGTTCAGAATCGAGCCCATCGTGTCCTGGGATTGTTGGTAGGCCCCCAGGACATTGGTGAGTGCCTCCTGGAGAGTTTGTTCCCTGGGCCTGTCCTCTCCCTGGCGCATGGCAGTCCTTCCAGTGTCCCTGTTGCCGTGTGCCCACTGCCACTGACCCCAGGTCCCTGATTGTCTTGTGTATGATGTGTAGACTAGGGTCCCTGTACAGGTCGGCACACTGCTGATTCACATGTTCTGGGGATAGAAGTGTGGGTATGCTGGTTGGGTGCTGTGGTGTTGGTAACTGATGGGGGAGACTCTGTGGTGGACTGGGAGTGGGCTGGGGTGACCGACTGACCAGTGGTCCATGATGGGCTAGGTTATTGATCCAGATCCTGGAGTCCAGAGTTACTGTCATCACTGGGGGCATCTTCTGTTGGGGGACTGGATAGTTGTGACACCTCCTCTCCACTGAGATTTGCTGGGGCACCTGTGAGGATGTAAGTGATGTATTATGCTTCATGCCTGTGACATGTTGTTCATCCCTATCTTCCCCTCTATGGTTGCTTTTGCCCCGCCACCTTTGATTGTGTATGGTGATGTATTGTGGGATTGTTAGTTCCCCTATGCTGTGCATGCTTTTGTGATGGGTGTCCATGCAGGGCTGGGAGGGATGTCTATTCATTGGTATGGCATGCAGGGCTTGGCATTGTGGTTAGTCATATGTGTAGATGCAGTGTGTGGGTTGGAGTGGAGTGATGTGAGTGAGGATGAGGGGGTGTGATGGCATGCAGGTATGGGGGGGTGATAAGTGGTAAATGTTGACTTACCAGTGTCCAGTCCTCCAACTAGTCCAGTGAGTCCCTCAGGATGCAGTAATGCCAAGACTCGCTCATCCCATGCTGTGAGCTGAGGGGGAGGAGGTTGTGGTCCACTGCCAGTCCTCTGTATGGCGAGCTAATGCCTTTCGGCCATGGAACGTACCTTCCCCTGTACGCCATTCCACCTCTTCCTGATGTCATCCCTTGTTCTTGGATGCTGTCCCACGGCGTTCACCCTGTCCACGATTCTCCGCCATAGCTCCATCTTCCTTGCAATGGATATCTGCTGTACCTGTGCTCCAAACAGCTGTGGCTCTACCCTGACTATTTCTTCCACCATGACCCGCAACTCCTCATCTGTGAAACAGGGTGCCTTTATGGGGCCCTGGGTGTTGTGTGGTGTGTGTAAGAGTGTGGGTGTTGGGTGGTGTGATTGGGTGTGCATAGTGGAGTGAGTGGAAGATGTATGGGTGTGTGTGTATTTGTCGCAGTGGTCTTGATGTGTGTCTGGTGGCAATGATTTGTATTCGTAAAGGGTTGTGGGTAATGTGGGTGTGTGTTTTATAGTGGTGTGAGTGGGTGGGCGTGGTGTGTGTATGGGTGTCAGGTGTGTCTTGTTTGAATTGTCCAATGTTGTGTAGTTTAGTATTTGGGTGTCTATTCTGAGTGTGGCGGTGTGTACCGCCAATAGTTTACCACCGTTGAATGTCCACTGTGGTGATTCGTGGATCATGATGTGGTGGGCGTTGTTCTGTTGGCATAACAGTATAGGTTTTGATACCGACAGTTTACCACTGTCCTGTGAGCTGGCGGATTTGTGTATGTGGCTGTATTCTGTCGGTTTGGTGTGTGTGTCATAATATGCTGATCGGATATTCGCCACCGCAGCGGTATGCTGGCGGGCGCCAGAATGGCGGTAAGCGTTTTTTACCGCCAATGTCGAAATGAACACCTATATCTCATTTTGATATAGTATATACAGAGCCAGCTTCCTGCAGAGGGTAGACAAGATCAAACCTATGTAGTACCTGCAATGAACATCAATCCTACCAACACATGTTCTGGAGTACCCTGTGTACCTCTTGGCACATTTAAGGGAGTCCAGACTATCATTTGATCAAAGGCATGGTGAAGGCCCAGGGCTAAGCAATGTCCGATGATAAGGGAAGATAAATTCTCGAAGTGAGCAACCAACTCCCTGTGTCCTCAGGAAGGCAGGTGGATTGGGTCACATGTTGACCATGTGGGGCATCAGTGGCCAGTCAGTCTCCAGCAGTGGTAGGAGGGTGCAATGTACCTTGGCAGGAAGTACCGGCATCTGAGATAATGGATAGAGTTTGGACATGGAGGCATCCAGTCCCAAGCACCCTGCCCTTCGTGTTGGGATTGGTAGGCGGTAGACCCCTCACTGGTTACCACCAGCCTTCAGGAGCCTTTAAAAGAGTGCTCCCAAGTCCTGAATGAAGATCGGCTGGCCCAGCCCAAACAGCACTGATGGACATCTTCCAGACGAACAAGGAGAGAGGTTTGGCTATTCGTGGCACGGTGTGGCATCCTTCCCCACCTTGGAGTCAATCAATTTTACGCACGGCCCCTCTGGCAAACACCACAAGCAGGCCCAGAGGGGCAGACGTCCAGGGCGTGGAGGGTGCAGATGTGGGTAAGAAATGGGGGGAAGGGAAGGGCATCGGCCACCCCAGTGCGGGCCAGTATGCCCGAGCAGAAAAGGATCTGCCTTCCAGGCTCAGAGCCACTGTCTGCTGCCTTGTCTGGGTGCCACCTCACTGCATAGAATTGCAGGACTCACCTCTCCAATGGTGGGTGGTCAGATTGATCTGCTGTGCAGGGGCCACCCTCCAGCCGCTAGCCCTCAGCCCCCTGTCGTCAGCAGTCTCTGTTACAGCTGGCGCAATACAAGCCCTCATTCAAGCGGCCATCTCGTTCCACGGCTGGACCATGCCCCTACCACATTCATTCTCAATGCCAATTCAAACCCCTAAACCACTGTCCTCTGTCATCCCACACAACAAAATCATTCACCACATCCTTGGGTATAGGTATTCTTCCTTCAAAGGGCACTGTAGAACTGCTGCCACCATCTGTGCTAGACCTGCTGGACCTGCTCTTTAAGTCCAGCTCCTTGAAGTTCAGCTCGTGAGACAAAATCATCTTCTTGTCCTCCATGGCAATTTTTCCTTCTCTGACTCTCTTTTGAGCCTGGCTAGTTCCAACTGGAGCTCCCTAGTCTCCAGCCTGTCCTCCAGCTTCTCTGGGGACAGACACCCTTGAAGAAACACTATTGCTTGCTTTGGAAGGTGCCTTCCTCCCAGGCAGATTCTGATCCACAAAATCATCATGCAGGCTCTGCTCTTCTCTATCCACAATAGCATTATCCACCTCTTTCTGTTCACTGGCGTCCTTTGCTGCCAAGTAGGCCTTCAGCCGATTTGCAGACTCTCCTTCCTAGTGAGGCCCTTAATAGGACATTTGAGCTCCTTGCAAAATAAATCAAACATGCCAATCATGGAGAAACCAATCACCAATACATTTAAGACTGAGAGCATTTGCACTTTAGCACTCATTGGTAGTGGTAAAGTGTCCAGAGTCCTGAAGCCAACAAAAACAGGTAGAAAAAATGGAGGATGGAGGCAAAAAGTTTGGGGATAACCCTGAAAAAGGGCCAAGTCCAACAAAGAGTACTTGAAAAGCTCCTGTGTTATCAGGGCTAGAGTGTGTCTGATAACCAATCTTCCAGAACTGAGGGAACATTGTTGCACTTTCTGCTGGAATTGCTGAGGGCCTGCCTAGTGACTAGAAGTCTTCCTTCTTGCTGAGAGAGGTATGTACAGTCCTTCATGAGGACTGGGGAGAAGCCCACCATTCTTGTGGCAGGGAAAGGCCCAGAGAAATATTTACTTTCACAGAAAGCATATCCAGGGGTGACTGTTAGGAGGTCCTGATCCCTCTCTGTGGTGCCCGCTGTGAATCGCATGAAGTTTTCATGAAGACTTCCTGAAATCAACCATCACTGTCATTGAGCATTCCATCATGAGCTGGAGAAACCAGTGCTTCTGCTGCTAACATTACGGTGATGAGCCAAATTGTCACCACAGTGGATGCCCTGATGGGCCTGGAAGTCTCAACTACTAAACACACTCTTTCATAGATTACTTGGCCACGATGCCTCAACTGTGTTACCAGAGCACTTGTCTACACCTAGCCATGCAGCCTGCAGCTGCTGAAGACAATTGTCCCTGCACAGACAATCCCTTTTCCAACCTGAGATCGCATTGGGGCCCCAACAGCAGTGAAGCCTCTGTTGCAAAGGTGGGTATGCAAACTATACCAGTCACACTTCTAGAACTTCAATGTCAACTAGCAAGCAAAGCGATCGTGCTGCAGGAACACCACTAGACACCAGTGATTTGTTTTTTGTTGTTGTTTATGTTGTAAGGGGAGCAACCCCTTAGGTAAGGGTTGCTCCCCTGGGGGCAATATTTTTATTAGGTCTTTTCTGCCCCCCCTGGGGGCAGATCTGCCTATATTAATTAGGCCAACCTGTCCCAGGGGAGCAGAAGCCACTAGACACCAAGGATTTCTTTTTTTGTTTGTTTATATTGATAAGAGGAGTGAACCCTTAGGCAAGGGTCGCTCCCCAGGGGGCAATTTGTTTATTAAGCCTTTTCTGCCCCCGAGGGCAGATCTGCCCGGGGGCAGAAGCTACTAGACACCAAGGATTGTTTTTTGTTTACTTTTATAAGGGGGGGCCACCCTATAGGCAAGGGTCGCTCCCCTGGAGGTGCAAATAGTTTTTAGGACATTTCTGCCCCCATAGGGGAAGGTCGACCTATTTTAATTAGGCCAATATGCCGCCAAGGGCGGCTGAAACCACTAGTCACCAGGGATTCTTATTTTTTTTTTCACAGATGGGGAGCGACCCTTTAGGCACGGGTTCCCCCCCTGGGGGCCAAATTTATTTTAGGCCATTTCTGCCCAACTTGAGGGCAGATCGCCCTATTTTTCTTAGGCTAGTCTGCCACCGGGGGGGGGTGGCGGCAGAAACCATCTGACACCAGGGATTTTTTTTTTTGGTACTAATTTCGACCCCTTGGGCAAGGAAGCGACCCCTCAGGCAAGGGTTGCTCTCCTGTGGGGCAAATTTATTTTAGGCCATTTCTGCCCCCCTTGGAGGCAGATCAGCCTATTTTTGTAAGGCTCATTTGCCCCCCAGGGGGACAGAAAGCCCACCAGTCACCAGACAACAGGGAATAGAAGATTGCCCCTTACCTTTCTCTACATTTTTTCCTTCCAAATGTACGACAAGGTGTAAAAAAGACATCTATTTGTGAAATGCCTTGTCATTCACATGCTAGTATGGGAACCCCGGAATTCAGAGATGTGCAATTAACCACTGCTTCTCAACACCTTATCATCTACCCATTTTGGAAATACAAAGTTTTTCTTGATACCTATTTTTCACTCTTTATGTTTCAGCAAATGAATTGCTCTATACCTGGGATACAATGAAAACCCACTCCAAGGTGCAGCTCCTTTATTGGCTCTGGGCACCTAGGGGTCTTGATGATCCTCCAAGACCTACATATCCCCGCAACCAGAAGAGTCCAGCAGACATAAAAGTATATTGCTTTTGAAAATCTGACATCACAGGAAAAAGTTAGAGAGTAAAACATGAAGAGAATTGTGTCTATATTTCAGAAATGTTTAGCTTTCCAGGGTCCAGCATTGGTTTCACACCCATTTCTGTCACTTACCTTCAGGAGGCTAAAAGCACAAGAATTTGGTAAGAATGGGGAATGTCCCAGTAAAATGCCAAAATTGTGTTGAAAAATGTGGTTTTCTAATTCAAGTGTGCCTGTTCCTGAAAGCTGGGAAGATGGTGATTTTAGCACTGCAAACCCTTTGTTGATGCCATTTTCAGGGGAAAAAACACAAGCCTTCTTCTGCAGCCCTTTTTTCCCATTTCTTTAAAAAAATGAAATTGTTGCTGTATTCTGGCTAATTTCTTGGTCTCCTTCAGGGGAACCCACAAACTCTGGGTACCTCTAGAATCCATAGGATGTCGGAAAAAAAGGATGCAAATTTGGCGTGGGTAGCTTATGTGGACAAAAAGTTATGAGGGCTTAAGTGGGAACTGCCTCAAATAGCCAAGAAAAGGCCTGCACCTGAGGGGGAAAAGGCCTGTCAGTGAAGGGGTTTATAGCGTTTGACAGTCTCCCTGAATGGGAGATGTCATATGTCTTACTTTTTTGCCTCCACCATTTCAACATGTTGGCTCATATTTATGGGAAAGTGGCACAGTGCAGCACAACAAGTCACCTTGGTGCGCTGCACTGCATCACTGGGAAACGGCAGGAATGTGCCATAATTAAGGCATACAACGCATCCCTTGTCCTTTTTCCATGCGCTGGCAGACATTGGGATGCCCAGCACCAAGGCAGGCACCCTGGCAGGGTGCCTGCATTTCATTCACCCTTCCTGCACAAAACAATCCTGGGATGCTTTTTTCCTTTTTCAATGTGTGTTGCAGTCTACAGCACACATAGAGAAAAAACTAAGAGAAATAGTAATATTTCTACTCCTTGCACCTCCCCTGGAGGGTTTAACTTTGTGGTGCAACCCCAGGTTTCCAAGTTCTTGTAAATCTTGGGATGGGACAAAATCTAAGGAAGGTCCATGGCAACACCCACAGCAATGGCCATGGAATGCCTACCTAAGGCAGAGTAGAGCAACACAGCTACTTGCACTGCATTGCACTACTCTAGATTTATGAGGCCACTCAAGGTGGCTTTGTATGGATTCACATATCTGACTTGATGCCTTGTGTCACTCATGTACCACTATGCATGGTAAAAACGTGATGCAAGGCTTCGTAAATATGCCACGTAGTGTATATTTCCTTCAAAATCTTGTCAGCAAAACTTTTTTCATGGTGGCTACTCATTTGCCGGTATGTATGTGAGAATTGGGATGAAGAAAACGCGTCGATCAGCGAATGCCCGGCTGACTAAACCATGGAATATAACCATTTTTACTGAGTATAGCCATAGCTTTCCTTAGCTTAATTGTCACCGCTGACATGTCAGCTCTTAGAGAAAGTACTTTTGGTTTGAGTGCCTTGGAAACCAATAAATATAACACTGTAACGCTAAATAGGTCATTTTAGTGCCCACGCCAAGTTTTAATGAAAGTATAAACATCTATTGGCTCTATTTGTATTAGGATCACTTTTAAATAACTTAGAAAAAGTGAAAGAAATAAAGAACCTGAAAATCATCCAAAAAGGAAGAATGGAATTGTAAAATGCAATAAACTAAAATAAAATGTAAAACCAAAATATGGAAAACTATTCCTAAGCAACTGGAACCCGACTATCGCTTGTGGCTGACAATTATTTGCACAGTGAAATGCAGGTTGCAGGTTTGTCCTAGAGACAGATCCATCCTTCAAGTACTGTATAATGTATGGAAGCCAATATATCCCAACAGAAGAAACCTGCAGGCTCCATACAGATAGGAGAGGGATTGGACATAGATGCTGGTCTCCTCAGTCAGAATTTGGCATCTGCTCGCAAATATTTGAAGCAGTACAAGGTCCCAAAGTATGGCAGATTCACAAGGGAATGTGGTAGGCCCGAGAAGGAACGATCTCCCAGTAAGAGGTGTCCAGTGGAGCTTAGAAGATATTATGTAGCTCTGAAAGCTTTGTCGGTTTAATATGCTAACGCAGTTTTGCGGCAAAATCCATAGTGCTTCCTAGCGGCATTGCATAGCACCAGCCAGGCACCATATTTATGGAATGGCGCACACTGGCGCTAAGGAATGGCTAACGTCTAAGAAAAAGACACTAGCCGGGGGGATGGCGGTAGGGAAAAAGGCGTTAGTGGGCCAGAAAAGACGTTAGGCTGGTTAGCGGCAACAAATATGCCGATAACCAGCCTAGTGTCATTTTCTGACTCACTACCACCCACAAATGACTCCTGTCTTAGTAAAGACAGGAGTCATGCTCACCACCCCAATTGACTGTCCAGGGGAACCATTGTCCCCTGGGCAAGGCCATAAGACCCAGTGCCAGGCAGGGGGCCCCATGTAAGGGCCCCCAATGGCACAGGAAAAAAAAATATTAATACTCACCTGTACTTACCTAGGATGGGGTCCCTCATCCTATGGCATCCCTCTGGTGTGGGTGGGGGTGTTTTTGGGGCTTGGGGTGGCCATGGAAATGGGTCCCCTAACGCCTGGTCAAACCCAGGCGTAAAATAATGGTGCTAAGCAGCCTTAGCACCATTATTTGGGTCTGCCTACTTTGTCCTCTGTAGTTTGCCGCATCCACAACATGGCGCTAACTCCTATATTTTGACGCTAGACGGGTCTAGCGTCAAAATATAAATATGGAGTTAAGTTTGTGCCGTCAAAATTATTGACGCTAACACGGCGCAAGCAGAGTATAAATATGCCCCATGTTGTCTTCTTTGTGACAATACACAATTTGCAGACAGTCCCAAGTAATGCTAGTATTGTTAGTGAGTAGGGTTCAAAAGCAGGTGTGACAGACACCTCTTGATTCAAAGACTGGAGTTTCCATTTCAAAACAAAATAATAGCAAAGTCAGTTTTAACTCCACCACAGTTTTTAGGACATCTGAGTTGCAGAGGTGTTTTTTCAGAGGAATTTGGTCCACAGAGTCCTCACAGTATACCAGTTAACTCAAGGCTTCAGGAATAAATATTCCACAGAGGATCCCAATGGTCAATAGAGAAGAAGATCTCATCCTGAAATTTACCAACACTGGTAAACCTGGGAATATGTCAAATGCTACTCCTTTCCAGGAGAGAAACAACGAGGAGAAACATCTTTATTTCTCCTCGTTGTTTCCTCTTTCCTCATTTTGCAGCACACTTAGAAAGAGGAAAATGCCTCTGAGGATTGTTTTTGTGCAGGGAGGTGCTCCTTCCTGCACAAAAACAATTCTGCTTGCAATGCAGGCACCCTTACACCATGGTGCCAAGCTCCCTGCATTAGCGCAAGGCAGCACATTGTGCGCCAGCACAAGGAAAGGACAGGATTGGGCCATATCATGTTAAATACAGAGCATTCCTGCCCTTTCTTCTTCATGCAGTGCAGCAAGGTGGCTTTCTATGCTGTGTGAAATAATGATAAATCTCTCATCAGTGATTAGCCAGTAATTCGGTATGTCTGCATCAGATTTAGATCTTTACAGCCCTGGACAGCAATTCAGAAGTCAGACTAGTTACAACCCTGGGAAAACCCTTTCTAACTCTGGATTTCACCTGCAAGTGTTGATCAGCTTCTCAGATGTTTCCTCTACATATGCAGGAACAATTGCATACGTATTACTCCTCTTCACCAGCAGGGCCATTAGCCTGGGTGAATTGGTTTTCCCCCTTAATTCAGGAGAGCTAACTATTCACAGTATCTTACCTCTGGTACGAAGATGATAGACAACTCTCAACTGTCATTTACATTAAAAGGAGACACTAATAGAATCAGTCTTTATCTTTACACATTTCACAAAGGTTTCCTTTTTGCTCTGAAAATAAAATGAGTCACTTCCACCAGGCCTGAGAAAATAATTCAGCATCATCTAACTAATTGAAGAGAAGTGAGTGCTACAAGTGGCCAACAGTCTCAATATTTCAAAGAGACCTCTTGAGTGAAACATCAAAGATCTGACATCACATTGACAACTACAATCCTGATTTCGCCCACCACCCAGTTCGACACATATTATCCTGCAGTGGTCATTGTTTACACTCCTGTCTCCGATGTGTCTTGCCAACATCTACAACTGACTTACAGTCACTTCCTATGAAGATAATATCTTATAGTCTGCCTTACTCAAAGCCCTCTCCACTGATGTTCTATGACTCTTCCTCACAATTGGCAATGCCTCCCTCACCAGGGCATCTTCACAGAAGCTTTCAAGGCAAAGCAGATCCTCACATTTCCAAACAAACCCTAAAAGGATCCTGATGACCTCAGTTATTACTGGCCTATCTCTCACCTGCCCTTCATCTGTAAGATTACTGAAAAATCATTCTGCACACACCTCCAAACTCAGATCACCAGTGATCTCCTGCACTACTACCAAGGCTTTAGATCATGTTTCATCTTCACGGATTATGAGTTCCTAACCACACATCATGGACAATGCGTTCCTTACCACAGAAAAAGATGAATCATGCTCCCTGATATTGCTGGACTTCTCAGCCATGTTCATCTAATTCAGTCATCCCACCTTTATCAACTCATTGAAGTCTTGAACTGCAACATTCTTCATGGTTTCTAATCCTAGCTATCCAACTGACTTAATTCATTTAGTCAAATCCAGTCACAGAGGCCCTCTATTATCTGTGGAGTGCCCCTGGCTTTCACATGGCTCCCTGCCATCTTCAGCCTCTACATAGAGCTCATTGGGACTTCACTCACCAATAAAAGCATCAAAATTAAGTCACTAATATACCAACAACAGGCAATGTTACTTGAAAGTCTATCCTGCCCAAGGCATCCAGTGTCTCAAACACCCCCTGCACCTCAGCTTGAAGTGGCCTATCTAAACCTTAGAGTCTTCTAGCCCCTCTGTTCATGATTAACACCCAAAACCTTCATGGCCAAATGTTGCTTTATCCCCTTTCAGCTGCCCCGTAACAAAGTATGTGGAATCCAACCTTCTCACATTGCCCTGCTTCACAGGCTTCCACATATTACAATAGCGTGGTGCCATCTACAGACATCACATTTTTCATTGAAATGGCCATTAACTTTAAAACAAAATTGTACTGATTACCCTTCTAAAGAGCACAAACAACAATGTGTGGAAATAGAGTTTCAGTGAATATTTAGAATTTGCACATTATTAAAGTGTCTTGGTTTGTTTTGATCATATTGAAAATGTTTGTTTCCATCACACTACAGAATTACAAGAAAGTGCTTCAATTGTGCTAGCATGCGTAGAAATATTTGTACAGTCAATTTTACAGGTACTTACATTTTGCTGTGTTAGAAAAACAACATCCTACAACCTTTCCTTTCACATTCTCTGTACTCCTAGGGCCAGATGTACGAAGCCTGTTTACATTTCTTAATGGTCCGAATCGGTATTTCAGGCCATTAAGAAATGCAAACTGGGCTTTTCTAATGTACAAAGTCCTTTAACAAATCACAAATTGTGATATCTACCCTGTAGCAATCACAATTTGTGATTCCCAGAATAGGAAATGCAAATTACGGGCCTATCAATGAATTTACCACGCAAAGAGGGGATGTAACTGTGAAAGGCATGATCATTGAGATGGACCAATGGGGCCTGGTCAAATGCCTGACAGAGATGCTGCTTCCTTTTCAAATTTTCACACAGGAAGTCAGCAAGGAGACTGTATCACGGGTCAAGCTATCCCATTGGTGCATATAATGCAGAAACAGCTAAACGAGGTGTCTGAAACGTATGCAGGTGTGGATGAAAAAACAGATGTGCAAGAGCTGGAAGAGAGATTAATCCTTTGCTTATCTGTTATTGTGTCATCCGAACATTATACCTGTGCCACAATTCTTGAACCATATTACAAACAATTACTGGGCACCTTTATACCTCTTTGAGATGTGGATGTTTCAACCTACAAGACATGGATTGTTGAGCAAGCCAGAGACCTAGAAAAAGAACGGCTGAAAATTAGAGTCCCACTCATGGGCAGAAGTTCTGGGGTGCAGCCTACAACTTCCATAGAACCTGCGGACAGTGCTGTTGGCTCACAGCAGCCAAAATCAACACCAGCAACAACAGCAGGCACAGGAGGAGCAGCCCCAAAATCTGAATTTGATTGGTTAGTAAAGGAAGGGCTTAAGTCCACTGCAGAGGTGAAGGCAAAAGAGCTCGAGTAAGCTGGAGCACCAATGACTATTGAGTGGATGGTCCAGGCCTACCTGGATGACCCAATGAACAAAATGAATCAAATTACAGCATACCCGAAGTACAAGAGGAGATGGATGAGGATGATGATTGGTCAGACTTAGGTAATGGTAGTGTGTTAGCTGACCAACTTCTTGGTAAACCACCTGAGTTTGAGGACAAACTCTACTTCCCTGACTAGACCTGATGCACCATAGAACTTTCTACTTTCTACTATGAACTGCTTTGAGAAAAAAAGTAGCTAGCTGTGGGAACCTTACTATTGTATATTGTTTGGGTCTGTGTAAATGACTAATGAACCATAACTGCTTTAGGCACATTTATGGCCAAATTGTACTTGGACCAGTGTGCATTGAAGAAGCCCCCAAGCCCCCCCCCAAAATCTCTTCAAGGAGGTTTGAGAGACAATGTCTGCCTCCATTCTGTGCCCATCCTTTCTTTTCTCCCCAAACAGGACGTCCCCAGATATTTGGTTTACAACTTACTGGCCAATGTGTGTCTTGTTTCCTGAATTGAAGAGGATCAACAATTGCCTCTATGTCTGATTGTAACAGGTAAGTAATGCTATATATATGCCTCAACAATTGATATAAGGAATACTTGTTTCTATGTTGAGAATTGAGATGGTTCGTGTGAGTCATCATGTCTAGTGGTGGCAGATAGTGAGAGTGGGTGTTTATATTGTTTAAATATATTACACTGGCTTTTGTTTGCGTCGTGATCGATTCACAATGTTCGTGGCATAAAAACAATAATGGGTGATAATTTTTTTCCTGAAGGTGATCTTTTTTCCCTTCCCCTTTGACACTTAACGAAATTTGTTTGCCGGTGTTCTCACACTGCTTTGTTTTCTGGTGCTCGGTTTTCTGGTTCACATTTGTCAAAGAAGACCCGACCAGTCCATTTAGCTAACAAACATAATTCTAGTCCAGAAAAAAAATACTCAATGTTTCTCTTGTTGTTAAGCAGTTACAGGTTGCTCTATCTCAATTGGGTCATGAGATTGTGGCACGCAGGAGCATTTGGTATAGAGTTGGACATAATAATCTTTAATCAGAGTTTGGAGAATGAGGGAAGGAATCAGAGCATGAATTGACAACTTAAACAACTGCCAGAAGAAGGAAGTTATCAACTTCATGGAAATCAACATGGGTGATGTGAGGATGAGTCTAAGAGGCCTACTCTAATCTATGGACTGGTGATGAGAGGTGCGTCAATTACTTAATTTGGGAAATGCAATGCTGCTGTGTGTGTCTGCTGGCTGGCTCAAACTTGAAACTATATGTTTGGGTGGGGTGGGGGGCCTGTTGTAGGAAACTGGAGGAGACAGACATGTGATAGATGATACTGTCACATTATGCAGTGCTGTAAGCTAAGTATTATGATGAGCATGATAGTTGAGAGTTTGATCATCCCGATACATGCTGACACTTGTCTGTGATTGTTGATGGATGATCTCAAAGGTCTTTGCTCCTGCTCTGCCACTTCTGAGGCTTCTTAGTACTCTACTCCTCATGAAGATTACCTTCCATTCCATCCTTCTTGATTCTACAATATCATGATGATAATCATTTCTGTTTTACAATCCACAGGCCTTCTTTTATCCTGGTCCATGACACTCATGCTTACCTTACTGGCCTGCTTCAGGCAGGCACGCAAGAAGATTGACTTGGCAATCAAAGAAGATTGCAGATGCACCACCCAATTTGGCAATACAGACTAGTATAATTTTTCTTTCAATGTTAATTTTTTCAGAACTGTGTGCGTTAGTTTCACCCCAAGATTAATTATATGTACTACTTTGCAAACGTAGCTGACCAAACACTTTTAGATATATATAACTTGGGTCTCACTGGGGCTAACAGAATGTAACGTCATCTGTATCATACATATTCATGTTTTTCTATTCCTCTCACAACAGGCTGCTGATCATTTCCCAGATGAATATTGTGTTTGTGTTGTGTTTGTCTTTTTGTCACACCGTTACCAAAATCCCTTTCCCATCTATTCATGAAATTTCTAACTCTCTTTCCCTGGGCTGTATGATTGATTGCGGTGTTACTTAATCATTTACACCATTGATCAATCACACACTTGTGGGGTAGATGTGGTAGAAACAACCTCACTTCAGTATGCAGGACCTTCATTTGAGCTCAGCTAGGTGCCTTCCCTGTTGGTGCGCTAGCATGCTTCTACTAAACCACCATGGTACCTTGAGAAGCCATGCAGCCCTTGCTTCATCCATTCAGATAAGAGAATTATGGAGCATTTTTTAACCTTTAGTTTAGGCAATATAATTGGCAATGGCAAATCTCTCTCCCCACTCCTATGGGTCAAATTTTGCAGAATGCACAGCAGGACAAGGTTACCGAACTGCATAAATAATTGTCATACACTATCAGCAGATTTGTAAAACATGCTGCGCTAAATGGAATACCCTATCAGCAGATTTTGAAAACACGCTGCGTAAAGGCAGCAGTGCAACATAAAACACCCCAAACATTTTTTAGGCATAAAGAACCGTAAATAACTATTTATTTTACCCCATCCCTAACAAAAAGAATAAATACCCAGCCCTTCCACTCACAACTGGCTCACCCCTATCCTCAAACAAATGTCCCTTTCCTCAACCAATGTTCCAAACAAAAAATGTCCATTTGTCCATGTTGCATAGAAGAATTAATAAATAAATAAATAAAAGTCCTTCAAAAACCCATTCCCACCCTCTTCTCCCACTATAAGTACCACCCACCAAAATAAAAGGTTAAAAAAGGGGCAGAGGAGGTCACTAAATGCGGGCCGAGATTCTCCTGAGGAGCCCCTTCACACTGCTTGACAGGCCTCTAACTGCGCCAGCCTCCGAAGGGCGCGGCTTTGGAATATGGCCTCTGGGGGGGGCAGCAGGGATAAGACAATAGTGGTGGAAACACCAGCCACTGGTACTAGGCCTGTACGGCCTCCAGC
Organism: Pleurodeles waltl; assembly: GCF_031143425.1. Lineage (NCBI taxonomy): Eukaryota > Metazoa > Chordata > Amphibia > Caudata > Salamandridae > Pleurodeles > Pleurodeles waltl. The sequence continues at coordinate 1,270,146,028 of NC_090437.1, forward strand.
TTCATTTACTGCAGCCGGGCTGCTATTTTCTGCTGTGATGGTGGACCAGCAAGCATAGCTATAGCAAGAAAGAGAAAAGAGACATTGTAAACAATGCTCTGAGCAAAACACTTGTTTAAAATCATGTAGTGTAGTGGCACAATAGCAGTACAATTGGTCGTAACCTCAGGACATTCCATTTTAAAGTGATAACTGTCACAGCCATAATATACACCATGGAGTATGAGTGTTCTTCTCTCGCTACTGATGTGCAAAATTAATGATAGCATTGCTAGCCCAGCTGGTGCCATGGCCATACTTGTTACTGTCTGTAGTTGGGGCAGCTGTACTAAAAAGTTATTTTATTCCAATGGCCCTGTTCTTCTTTGTACCTGCCTGCCATAAGTAGACAGTGGAAAATGCAATGCACTGCAGCACAGGGAAAGGATTAAGGAATGGGATATAGATTGTCTTTAGCGCATTCGCATCGTTATAGACTATCCTATTCAGAAAATCAAGGCACTTACTTATGGGCAACTTTACTCACTGTCTTCATGTCCCTCCTCCACCACACTTTGTAATAACTACTTTTTTCCAAATTAATACATTTGCTTTGCAGTAAGGAAAGGAATCTTCTTAACGTACTCAACTACAGGGTACAGTAGACTGGATTAGGATGGGTAGGTAGAGTACACACTTTGCAGATCAATCAGTTTCTCATCATCATCATCATGTGCCTAAGGTATGGCTAGTAGTGTGACTCACTGCGGTTGGCAAATGTTGAAAGGGAAACATTAGAACAGAAGTAAATCCATTATGGAAGCCATGATGAATTATGTTCATCACTTGGCTTGAAAAACATGGCACAAGCAAAGATTGGATTTTTCCAATTATTCAGAAGTCTGGGACAGAACTTAAGAAAGATTAAAGGAGTGAAGTACTAGGAAGTGACTGACACAGTGGGCACTAGGAGGAAAGGGAAACACACCTGGTTTTTGCATTGCCATGCCTTGAAAAGTGTTTGACACATTAACTTAAGCTGTCAGATGTACAGTGCACAGCCAACATTGCAGTGCCGATTCTGCCAAATTGAACCATGCACCTGATAGGTCATCATGGGTGACACTGGTGAAAGGCCACAGCAAGAGAGAGAGGCGATGGTAAGTGGATGCTGGGATCCATATTACCTACCTTGCTTGAACAGTAGTGTGAGTCAAGGGAATATTCTGAAATACCATCCAACCCTTTGCAACAAACCTTTGAAAAAAACCCATTCCAAGCAAGTAAAGTAGGTGAGAAGAACACCCCTATCCAGAAGAGCTCCATTGTTCCTTCATCCCAATCATTCATATATTCATCATTACAAATGTGTTCTTCTATTACTCTTAATTTTCACCCTTGGCTTTGACACACATCAATTAAGCTAAGCTTTACATTCTCTCATCCAGTCCTTCGCCATTTAAAACAAGGCTCTCTACTAAACTTTTATCAACATCCATTTACCCAATAACCACCCATGCATCCTTTCACTCATTCACCCATCCAAGAGATCTAACCCACCGAGAAGTCTGTTCACCCATCCAGGCAGGGAATCCATTCACCCATACAATTTCACCCATCTGGGCTGGCATCCTTCACCCCTATGCCCTTTCATTCATCCTTCACCCACCCATGCATCCTATCATCCTCCTCATCACCCACCTATATGATTATTATTATGCACCCTTTCATTCACACCCACATCATTTCACTCATATTATATATTCACCTATCTGTTCTACTTCCATCCTTCTTTCAATGTTCCAAAACACATCATAGTTCAAGTTCATTTTATACACCTTAGTCTGCTGAGTTGCAGATAGAGAAGGCCAATGCTTTCTTAACTCCCACTACATCTGTAAAAGCAGGGTGTTGACGAGTGAGCCAACAACACTAGCACACCCTTGTAGTGACTATATTACTAATTGTCAATAGGCAAGCAATAGGACTTACCGCCGCCTGCCACTGCCACTACCACCGCAGAGACTCCCTCCTCATCCGCTCACGCAGCCTCGTCGGCGTTGGTGTTGCTGCTAGCCCCGCCACTGGTAGTTAGTGCGGCTAGAAACAAATTACACAATTTAGACGGCACACACGCCTCCCCCTATTGTTTTTTTGTAGTAGCAAAATACAACCGCAATTCATCACTATATTTGGGTTAGATCAAAATATCCGATGGGCATTTGTTGGTTGGCAATTTTTTAAAAGTCAGGTACTCAAGTTAAAAAAATGGTAATAGAGGGGCAGAACTAGCTATTGATAAATCTGAAATTTCCAAGAGAAATACAAAGGTGCAATAATTGGTCAATAAAGGACCTCTGGTCTTGGTTGGCTAATGGAATGGGGCCATCCTCCTCATACTTCCAACCTTGGTGCACGGTCATCAACTGCTAGCATGCTAATAATACATATTCAACATTGGAGGTTACAAACAATTACATGACCATGTTAAAAAATATATTTTTTTCCTTCTTATTTAATGATTGAGCTGAAGCAACAAAAAAAAGCCTTCTCGTGAAACATGTAGAATACCTTACATGGGCATGCAATCTTCACTACATGTCTTCTCTGAAATTTACCACCACTCCCCAAGATAAGATGCATAAAGTGAGAGGGAAAGCTCACTGACAAAGCAGAAGAAGGGAAGCTACAGACAGACTAGGATAGCCAGACAGTTTGATGTAAAGAAACCCAAAATATAGAAAAAAGTAATAGGATAATGCAGGGATCAGAAGAATTTATGAAACAGATATGTTGGAAAACAATTATGTGACAGGCACAGTAAAAAGCTAGACAATAATTCTGTGGAGTGGTATAAGTTAGAGAAATACATATTCATTTTAATAACAAAAGGAGAACTTACTAGGGCCAGCAGAGCCATCTTCCCCAGCAGTTGTGGAGGGGCAACCTTCAGCTGCTTCGCCCGCGTCATCACCAGCCCTCTTCCTGCCCCCGGATGCTGGATGATGTAAGAAAAATTAGAAAAGATTAGTGGTACTGTTAATAAAATATTTCTTTTTTAAAGGAAAAGGCAAACCCAGTAACAATGCTACCTCAGAGGTTCAGAATGCCTGTATATTAATAATACTAGTATCATGGACCATCCTGTATCAAATTTTCTAACCCGATTCCAAATTTCCTAAACTACATTTTGGAATTACAATTGCAATGAATGGTTTCTATAGTTCTCATCTCATTCTCAAGCGCTCAATGCATACATTGGATGCATGCAAAACTACTGCACATCACTGGGAAATGACTTGTCAGTTGGCACTGTACGAGCTACAAATAATAAAGGCACAGAGAAGTGTGAGAATATGTAAACTCACTAATACTAATATATTGAGGATGACTATCTTAGACAAGGCACAGGAAGAGTCTCTGCATTACTTCTTAATCAGCCAAATGGGAGGGAAGCCCAAGACAGCCACGTCCATTTTGTGAGCCCAGCATTTTCCCTGTGCCCTAATACAGCCTAGTGTTCAAGGATTCCCAATAGACCTAGGTAAGGAGCCCCAAAGCTTTTCTGGGAAGTAGTATTATTTGTTTTAAAGTATTTTTTACTGCTACCCATGCCTGTTTACTGTAGACTCTCTATGTTTCAGGCAGCTTGACCTTTTAAAGTGGTATTTTTAGCCGTGACTGTGTGAATTTCCCTTCTAGTTTGTGGCACAAGACTGCATAAACCCCCCCCCTCTTTTCTAAGTAAAAAGGCTAGATACATCTTGCAGAGTGTGTTTAGGAGACTGCTTAATCTGTTTCAGCGATTAAAATTGTGTTTAGAAACTATCTGCATCCTCTGTTTTTTACCTGAAAAAAGCCACATCTCAGAGTGCGCGACAAGGAGTATTTCAGTGTTTTTTAAACAATCTCTCCCTTACATGGAAAGTAGACTCTGCTAGCTTGGAAGTGTGGATTCAGCCTGTCTGTCTCCAAGGAGATTCTGAATAGAGCAGCAGCTGCCTCCTCCCTGCCCACAGGGACTGGACTTCAGTTAACTTGCCCCTTATATAAGTTCCTATTGGTTGTTGCATATGGTGTTAAGATAGGTTGTTGGGGGCTGGTCTTTCTATTGGTTTAGGGATTAGAGTTGGGCTTGTGATTGGTGGTAGGGCTGAGAGTCTGATTGGTTCCTGTTTCTAGGGCTGGGGTTGTGATTGATGGTAGGGCTGAGATTCTGATTGGTTCCTGGTTCTAGGGCTAGGCTTGTGATTGGTGGTAGGGTTGAGATTGCAATTGTTTCCTGGTTCTAGGGCTGGGGTTGTGATTGGTGGTAAGGCTGAGATTCTGATTCGTTCCTGGTTTTTAGGGTTGGGATTGTGATTGGTTGTCAGGAATCAGGGGTATGATTGGTGATTAGGGCAGGGTCTCCCATTGATTGTGAGAATCAGGGTTACAAATCTGATTGGTTAGGGTTAGGACTAGGTTTCTATTGGTCAGTAGGGCTCTTTAAGCCTATGGCTGAGGGCATCTCAGCCCGGGTGTCGTGGTTAAGGGTGGAGAGGAGAAGGGCAGTTGCTTTTTGGGCCTGTTAGGGACTGGTCGGGCGTAGGGCCAGAAATGCTGCCCAATTCTCTATTGACCTGAAAGGACTTTACCCCTGCACATCAATCAACATGCAAACACATTGGGGGTCATTCCAACCCTGGCGGTCTGTGTTAAAGCGGCGGCTAACCCGCCAACAGGCTGGCGGTTTAAAAAATGGAATTCTGACCCTGGCGGAAACCGCCAACAGAGACCGCCACATTAACACTCTGACCGCCACGGCGGGACAAACAAACAGCGCGGCGGTCACCGCCAACAGACAGGCGGGAGTCAATGTACCGCCCACCATATCACAACCCACCAATCCGCCACCTTTTCCGGGGCGGTAGCCCCGCCGATAAAAACACGGCGGAAACAGACATTTCAAACGGAAAACGCTCACCTCCATACACCCCACGAGGAATCTGGACAGCATGGAACCCGAACTACACATCCTACCAGCTATTGTATTCCTGCTCCTCTACGAGGAGCACGAACGCCGGCGCAGAAAACTACGGTGAGTACTGCACCTACGACACAGGGGAGAGGGGAGGGGGGAGGAGAAAATATTACGGGCACACATGCGCTACACACCCACCACCACCCTCACCCACTACAACACACACATCAATGCATAGCAATACATCACTGTTACAACCCCCAAACCTCCCGGAAGAATGCAAAGACAAAATGAAATGATCATAAACAGTCGAATATATTGTATTATCGGCATATAAAAATATCACACATTTAAAACTAATATATACATAAATATTAAAAGTCCGATCATTTTAGCAGTCATTGTCCGTGGACCACTGGGCCCAAATCACATGGGCAAGGCCCACACAGGATACCTGACACCAATGGAGAGAACACTGCAGGGGCATCAGATAGAAAAACTACAGGCACCTCAGGGGGAAGGGAAGGGGGGCACCTCAGCCACATGAGTACACAACGCCAGATCCACGAGGGGCCTCCATGGCCACTGTCCCATCCTGGGGAGTGCAAAGCAACAGTCTCTCAAGTCCATACAGTGGGTGGTTTGCCCACTGTACCATCCTGGGGAGTGCAAAGCCACAGTCTCTCAAGTCCATACAGTGGGTGGTTTGCCCACTGTACCATCCTGGGGAGTGCAAAGCCACAGTCTCTCAAGTCCATACAGTGGGTGGCTTGCCCACTGTACCATCCTGGGGAGTGCAAAGCCACAGTCTCTCAAGTCCATACAGTGGGTGGCTTGCCCACTGTACCATCCTGGGGAGTGCAAAGCCACAGTCTCTCAAGTCTCTACAGTGGGTGGTTTGCCCACTGTTACATCCTGGGGAGTGCAAAGCCACAGTCTCTCAAGTGGATGACAGTGTCCACTGGTTCTGGAGGGGGACTGGTGCCCAGAGTGCTTCGTGCAGCCCTGCCCGACACAGATGCGGCACTGCCCCTTCCGCCAATGGGCCAGCAGTGCTTGAGATGAAGGGCCCAGTTCAGCGGTGCTTGAGAAGGCGGTGCCCTGTTCAGCGGTGCTTGAGACGGCGGTGCCCAGCGGAGCAGTGCTTGAGATGAAGGGCCCAGTGCAGCGGTGCTTGAGACGGCGGTGCCCTGTTCAGCGGTGCTTGAGACTGCGGTGCCCAGCGGAGCGGTGCTTGAGATGAAGGGCCCTGTTCAGCGGTGCTTGAGATGAAGGGCCCAGTGCAGCGATGCTTGAGACGGCGGTGCCCTGTTCAGCGGTGCATGAGACGGCGGTGCCCAGCGGAGCTGTGCTTAAGATGAAGGGCCCTGTTCAGCGGTGCTTGAGATGAAGGGCCCAGTGGAGCGGTGCTTGAGATGAAGGGCCCAGTGCAGCGGTGCTTGAGATGAAGGGCCCAGTGCAGTGGTGCTTGAGATGAAGGGCCCAGTGTAGCGGTGCTTGAGATGGCGGTGCCCAGCGGAGCGGTGCTTGAGATGAAGGGCCCAGTGCAGCGGTGCTTGAGACGGCGGTGCCCTGTTCAGCGGTGCTTGAGACTGCGGTGCCCAGCGGAGCGGTGCTTGAGATGGAGGGCCCTGTTCAGCGGTGCTTGAGATGAAGGGCCCAGTGCAGCGGTGCTTAAGACGGCGGTGCCCTGTTCAGCGGTGCATGAGACGGCGGTGCCCAGCGGAGCGGTGCTTGAGATGAAGGGCCCAGTTCAGCGGTGCTTGAGACGGCGGTGCCCAGCGGAGCGGTGCTTGAGATGAAGGGCCCAGTGCAGCGGTGCTTGAGATGAAGGACCCAGTGCAGCGGTGCTTGAGACGGCGGTGCCCAGCGGAGCGGTGCTTGAGATGAAGGGCCCAGCGGAGCGTTGCTTGAGATGAAGGGCCCTGTTCAGCGGTGCTTGAGACGGCGGTGCCCTGTTCAGCGGTGCTTGAGACTGCGGTGCCCAGCGGAGCGGTGCTTGAGATGAAGGGCCCTGTTCAGCGGTGCTTGAGATGAAGGGCCCAGTGCAGCGGTGCTTGAGACGGCGGTGCCCTGTTCAGCGGTGCATGAGACGGCAGTGCCCAGCGGAGCGGTGCTTGAGATGAAGGGCCCTGTTCAGCGGTGCTTGAGATGAAGGGCCCAGCGGAGCGGTGCTTGAGATGAAGGGCCCAGTGCAGCGGTGCTTGAGATGAAGGGCCCAGTGCAGCAGTGCTTGAGATGAAGGGCCCAGTGCAGTGGTGCTTGAGGCGGCGGTGCCCAGCGGAGCGGTGCTTGAGATTAAGGGCCCAGTGCAGCGGTGCTTGAGACGGCGGTGCCCTGTTCAGCGGTGCTTGAGACTGCGGTGCCCAGCGGAGAGGTGCTTGAGATGAAGGGCCCTGTTCAGCGGTGCTTGAGATGAAGGGCCCAGTGCAGCGGTGCTTGAGACGGCGGTGCCCTGATCAGCGGTGCATGAGACGGCGGTGCCCAGCGGAGCGGTGCTTGAGATGAAGGGCCCAGTGCAGCGGTGCTTGAGATGAAGGGCCCAGTGCAGCAGTGCTTGAGATGAAGGGCCCAGTGCAGTGGTGCTTGAGGCGGCGGTGCCCAGCGGAGCGGTGCTTGAGATTAAGGGCCCAGTGCAGCGGTGCTTGAGACGACGGTGCCCTGTTCAGCGGTGCTTGAGACTGCGGTGCCCAGCGGAGAGGTGCTTGAGATGAAGGGCCCTGTTCAGCGGTGCTTGAGATGAAGGGCCCAGTGCAGCGGTGCTTGAGACGGCGGTGCCCTGTTCAGCGGTGCATGAGACGGCGGTGCCCAGCGGAGCGGTGCTTGAGATGAAGGGCCCAGTGCAGCGGTGCTTGAGACGGCGGTGCCCAGCGGAGCGGTGCTTGAGATGAAGGGCCCAGTGCAGCGGTGCTTGAGATGAAGGGCCCAGTGCAGCGGTGCTTGAGATGAAGGGCCCAGTGCAGCGGTGCTTGAGACGGCGGTGCCTAGCGGAGCGGTGCTTGAGATGAAGGGCCCAGCGGAGCGGTGCTTGAGATGAAGGGCCCTGTTCAGCGGTGCTTGAGATGAAGGGCCCTGTTCAGCGGTGCTTGCCTTGGCGGTCCTTGCCCTGTTCAGCGGTGCTTGCCTTGGCGGTCCTTGCCCTGTTCAGCGGTGCTTGCCTTGGCGGTCCTTGCCCTGTTCAGTGGTCCTTGCCCTGTTCAGCTGTGCTTGCCCTGTTCAGCGGTGCTTGCCTTGGCGGTCCTTGCCCTGTTCAGAGGTGCTTGCCTTGGCGGTCCTTGCCCTGTTCAGCGGTGCTTGCCTTGGCAATCCTTGCCCTGTTCAGCGGTGCTTGCCTTGGCGGTCCTTGCCCTGTTCAGCGGTGCTTGCCTTGGCAGTCCTTCCCATGTTCAGCGGTGCTTGAGTTGGCGCTCCTTCATTGCCCAGCTGGGCTGTGGCTGGCGCTCCTTCATTGCCCAGCTGGGCTGTGGCTGGCGGGGCCCTCCTGGGCAGCTGGGCTGTGGCTGGCGGGGCCCTCCTGGGCTGCCGTACCGGGCCTCTGGGTGTCCTCCTGCACACCTGGGATGGGGCTGGTGGGGCCCTCCTGGGCAGCTGGCCTGTTGCCGGACTTGTCGGGCGTGCTGCCCTTCCCACCCTTCCCTGGTCGTCTGTGGCCCTTTCCCACCTTTGGCGGTGTGCCAGGTGGCACCCCACTTCAAGCCGGAGCCAGGGTAGGGATTTTGGTCCCTGGTGTCCTTGGCCTCTCGCGCCGGGCACTGGTAATCTTTGGGTGTTTTTCCGGGGGTGGGCTGGCCGTGCCTTGGCTCCTAGCAGAACTAGTTGCCCTTGAGGGTGGGGGACTCCACAGTCCTTGGACAACAGTCTTGATAGGTCCTGGTTTGGTGGTGGCTGAGGTGCTGATTGCAGTCTTATGAGATGGACGGGGTGGGGGAGTTGTTGGAAAGAGGTAAAGTTTTGAATGGAAAATCAATTTGGAAAGAGAGGGAAGGCTAGGTGTAGTGGGTATGGGAGTGGAGGAAGAGTATGTGGTTGTAGGAGTGTGAAGTCTGGTGCCTTTGGGTTCAGGTGATTGGGCTGGAGGCTGTTGTGAGGTGGATGGCTGTTGGGTGGGTGGCTGCCTGCGTTTGTGTGGTTTGGAAGAGGGGGTGACAGACACACTATGAGAGGACACAGGGGACGTGTAAATGGTAGTGGGGGTGGTGACTGCACGTGTGTGGAGTGTTCTGGTAGGTGTGCTGGTGATGGACGTAGTGGCTGAAGATGTTGTGCATGCAAGTGTGAGTGGAGATGTCACAGGCAGGGAGGAGGGAGACGAGGAGGAGGGGGACACAGTGGAGGCAGTGGGTGTTGGTGTGTCTGCATGTGGATGTTGCTTGTGTGAATGCTTCTGTGATGTGTGGTGCTTATGTCTGGATGAGCTTCCCTTGGGTGTTGAGGTGTGTGCAGGCTGGTATGTAGGTGTGTCTGGGATAGGCAGAGGTACAGGGGATTGGGTCTGGGTGGAGGAAGTTGGAGGGGGGAGGCTAGAGACAGGGACAATTGATGCCGTCAGTGCTGAGGCCAGAGCGTTGAACGATCGCTGATGGGCAGCCTGACCCGAATGAATGCCCTCCAGGTATGCATTACTCCGGTGCACCTCCCTTTCTACACCCTGGATGGCATTCAAAAGGGTAGACTGCCCAACAATGATGGTCCTCAGGAGGTCAATGACCTCCTCACTGAGGGCAGCAGGGGTGACAGGGGCAGGGCCTGAGGTGCCTGGGGCGAAGGAGATGCCCCCCTTCCTGGGTGAGCGGGCACGGGGCAAACGCTGAGGGGCTGCTGGGAGGGCGGTGCTGGTGCGCTGTGTGGCGGCTGTACCTGTTGTTGCGGGGGGCACGGATGTTGCCGCCACCACAAGGGAGCTCCCTTCAGAGGACGAGTCGCTGCCACTGACATCAGCACGAGTCCCCGCTGTGGAGCTCCCCTTGCCCTCCGTCCCACTGGTGTACTCAGAGTCCGTTGCATTGCCCTCCAGGGATGTGGGATGCAGCTCCCTTGTGCTCCGATGCCACTTCTCCTCCGCCTGATGATGCTAATGCACACATGAACAGGAAGACCACAAAAAAGGGGGGGGGGAGAAAGAAAGACATGTTGAGTGCATGGATTACCGCTACCGTTGGCGGAGAGGACAGACAAAGAAGCCCCCTGCACTACACTGCGCACTTGGGGTCCACTACTCAATCAGTGGGACATGGGCTACAAGCCTATGGACGACAACTGCACACGTAGATGACACAGGGCCATGAATAGCTGTACTTGGCACCCTACAGAGGTGGGGGCGGGGGCACAGGGCCATGCCTTACGGAGGGGCCTAGCCTACAGAAAACGCCCTGGCCTAGAGATACCCACAGCCCACCTCCCCCACCCAGACACCTCCACTGCGCGCAAAGTCACCAGAATGAGAGTGTACTCACCCCCTTGTGTCTGCTGTGATGTCCTCACGCGCCCATCCAAATCGGGGTAGGCCACCACCAGGATCCGGGACATCAGGGGGGTCAATTGATGACTGGCACCCCTCCTACGTTGGGAGGCCATCCCCAGCAGAGCCTCCGCCGTCTTCCTGCTCCCGCGTCGGATGTCCTCCCACCTCTTCCGGCAGTGGGTGCCCCGTCTGTTGTGGACCCCCAGGGTCCGGACGTCCTTGGCGATGGCACGCCAAATAGCGATTTTCTGGTGGGCGCTGACCTATGTGACATGTACATCATCACCTTCTGCATGCTTGATGTGAGTGGCCCCCCATCCCCACCCTTGCCATGTGGCCAATGCTCTCATCTGTCGTCTGATGCATGCCTCAATCGCTCACCTCCCCACCATCTTTAATCCACCCGACTCAACACAGGCTTTGCCCACAAAGCATGGTCCCAGTGTACTTACCTGTTGGTCTGGAGGACCGTAGAGTAGCGCATACTGGGGACGGACCCCATCCACGAGTTTCTCCAATTCTTCAGAAGTGAAGGTAGGGGCCCTTTCCCCAGTCGCAGCAGCCATTGTCTTTTCCAGACCGAGGTCACAGCAGCACTTGCAGTGTAGGTCCTCTCCTGTGGAAGATCAGGTATCGAGTGATTAAGTAGATAGAAAATGGCGGTCACGCCCGCGGCGGTGCGTACCGCGGCGGTGCGTACCGCGACCGCCGGCGCACATCGTCATTGGCTCGTGAAACCCATAGGGTTCTATGTTAACCAATGCGGCTTTGCGCCACGGTCTTCGACCGCCTACCGCCACGGTGTGCCACGCCAGCGCATTGACCTCAAATCCCATTGTCACACTTCACAGGTCAGGCAGCCGCCTTTTCAAGGGCCCACATGGCTTAATTTCTACTGCGTCACACATACCTAGGCCTTTCCTCAACACTCATACAAACCATTCAATGCATAGTGAATCGTGTTGTGTGCAAGCTGTGGGAACGTACCTGTGGGTTGATTGACTCTGTGCTCGTTATTGTCCTTCCTAGGCACCGTCCGCTGGGCAATGCGAGGAGATGGAGGAATCTTCCCGTGTACAGACCGCTGGTGGACCTGTCGACAATGGAGGAAAGAACTGTCATACTGACATACAGGCTTGACCGAGCCACTATTCATGAACTGTGTGCCCAGCTGGAGGCAGACCTGATGTCACCCATCCGCAACCCACAGGGATCCCCCCTCTAGTGCAGGTGCTGTCAGTACTCCATTTCTTAGCAAGTGGGTCATTTCAAACAACAGTGGCCATATCATCAGGGATGTCTCAACCTATGTTTTCCAAGGTGTTGTCCAGAGTGTTGTCTGCCCTGCTCAAACACATGCGGAGCTACATCGTTTTCCCTGAGGTGGGGGATTTGCCTACAGTGAAGGGTGATTTCTATGCCCTTGGACATATCCCCAACATCATAGGTGCCATTGATGGGACACATGTGGCTTTGGTACCCCCCAGCAGGAGTGAACAGGTGTACAGGAACAGGAAAAGTTATCATTCGATGAATGTACAGATGGTATGTTTGGCTGACCAGTACATCTCCCATGTTAATGCCAAGTTCCCTGGGTCAGTGCATGACACCTACATCCTGCGGAATAGCAGCATCCCGTATGTAATGGGTCAACTCCAGAGGCACCGGGTGTGGCTATTAGGGGACTCTGGTTACCCCAACCTGTCCTGGCTACTGACCCCAGTGAGGAATCCCAGGACCAGGGCAGAGGAACGCTACAATGAAGCCCATGGGTGGACTAGGAGGGTGATCGAACGCACCTTTGGCCTCCTGAAGGCCAGGTTCAGGTGCCTCCATATGACAGGTGGATCCCTAATGTACTCACCAAAGAAGGTGTGCCAGATCATCGTGGCCTGCTGTATGCTTCACAACCTGGCTTTGCGCCGCCAGGTGCCTTTTCTGCAGGAGGATGGTCCAGATGGTGGTGTTGTAGCAGCTGTGGAGCCTGTGGAGAGTGAAGAAGAGGAAGCCGAAGAGGACGACATAGACAACAGGAACACAGTAATAGAGCAATATTTTCAGTGACACACAGGTAAGAGTACACACCGGCATATTACATTTACTTAAAGACTCCTACCTCTCTACTGTCTGACTTTTTCCCCCAGTGTATGGTAACTGTGTTGTGACTTTCCCGTCCGTTTTCAGAGCTGTGGGCCCCACTGCGTGACATCTGCTTTGTTTCCCCATGGACTGCAGCTGTGTGACAGCGGTTTGTTGGCATCACAATGTGACTAAAAATTTTGGCACTGTCATGTCTAATACATTTGTTAAAATCACAGACAGACTCCAGATTGTTTATGTGCAATAAGTGTGTTTATTCAAGTGCTCTAATTTGGATGGGTGGTTGTAAATCGGTGAGGGGTGATGGTGGAGGATTGTCCATGGCAGAGTCCAGACTATCAGGTTCACAGGTGCATTGTCCAAATGCCTGTGGGAAGTGGAGCAGGGGCAGTTTAAGATTGGACAGGGTGACAATGAGGGACAGTGGGATGACAATCAGGGCGGTAACCTTTGCTGGCGGGGGTCTTGACATGTTGCTCTGTCTTCTTCCTGGATCTCAGGGCCCGCTTGCGGGGTGGTTCTCCTTCAGCAGGTGGTGGGGTTCTGCTGGCCTGTTGGTCTTGTGTTGGGGCCTCCTGTCCACTAGCGCCGGCGGAGGTGTTAGCCAGTTCTTGGTCCATGCTAGTGACAGGGGCCCTTTGAGGTGCCACAGTGTTCCGCAATGTGGTGATTAACTCATTCAGGGCCACTACGATGGTACCCATGGCGGAACTGATGTTTCTTAGTTCCTCCCTGAACCCCATATACTGTTGCTCCTGCAGAAGCTGGATTTCCTGAAGCTGTGGTATGCTCCCATGATGGAGGAGAGGGCCTCGTGGAGAGTGGGTTCCCTTGGCCTGTCCCCCCCCTGTCGCACAGCAGCCCTCCCAGTTCCCCTGTTTCCCTGGGCCTCCATCCCCTGGACCGTGTGCCCACTACCACTGCCCCCAGGTCCCTGTTGTTGTTGGGGTGGTGGGTTAGCCTGGGTTCCCTGTAGTGGTGGGCACACCGCTGATTGACGTGTCCTGGGGACAGAGGTATGTGCCCGCTGGGTGGGTGCTGTGCTGGTGTTCCCAGTGGGGGGAAGGTCTGCTGTGGCCTGTGACTGTCTGAGGGGAACCGACTGTCCCGAGGTCCCCGATGGACCAGGCTGGTCATCTAGATCCAGGGAGACAGAGCTGCTGTCATCACTGTTGGCCTCTTCTGGGGGTGGAGTGGACATTTGTGGACCCTCCTGCGCGGTGACCTGGCGTTCGGGTCCTGCAGGGGTATAAAAGTATGGTTATTGCTTCTGTGTGTGCCAATGGCGAGCAATGGGTGGGTGCCCGTGTACCCCAGTGCTGGCATTCCTTTGTGGGGGCTGTTGTGACGGTGTTTTTGTGGGGGTGATGGGTATGTGCCATGGGCATGCTTTGGTGATGGGTGTCCATGCTTTGGGGCCGCATGCAGGGCTAAGTTTTGGGATGGGTGGGTTGTGATGGTGAGACATTTGCAAGGGGTAATTGTGATGGGGGTGGGGGTGAGGGTGGGGGTATGAGTTGGCATGCAGGTGGGGTGGGGGGGATGAAGTAGTGAAGATGAGACTTACCAGAGTCCATTCCTCCACCGACTCCTGCGAGGCCCTCAGGATGCAGGATGTTCGAAACTTGCTCCTCCCATGTTGTAAATTCTGGGGGAGGAGGTGGGGGTCCGTCGCCAGTCCGCTGTACCGCGATGTTGTGCCTTGATACCATGGAACGCACCTTCCCCCGTAGGTCGTTCCACCTCTTCCTGATGTCGTCCCTATTTCTTGGGTGCTGTCCCACAGCGTTGACCCTGTCGATTATTCTGCTCCATAGCTCCATCTTCCTGGCAATGGTGGTGTGCTGCACCTGTGTCCCGAACAGCTGGGGCTCTACTCGTACGATTTCCTCCACCATGACCCTGAGTTCATCATCTGAGAACCTGGGGTGTCTTTGAGGTGCCATGGGGTGGTGTGGATGATGTGTGGGGTGGAGTGTGTAGTGATAGGTGGGGTGCTATTTAGTGCTGTGTTGTGTGAGGTGCGTGGAAGTTCTGTGGGTATTGGTATTGTGTGCCTGTGGATGCTTGGTAGTTGACTGTGGTGTCTCTCTATGGCCTTCTCTCAGAATTTCTGGTTGTAGGGGTTTGTGGGTGATGTGGGTGTGTGTTTTATATTGTATTGGGTGTGTGGGAGTGGTGTGTGTATGTGTATCAGGTGTGTGTATTTCGAATTGGCCAATGTGGTAGTGTTTTGTACGAGTATGTGTATTTCGACCGCGGCGGTGTGTACCGCCAATAGAATACCGCGGTTGAAGGACCGCCGCGTGGATTCGTGGGTCGTAATGGCATGGGCGTATTTCTGTTGGCGTGACGGTGGAGGTTTGGTCATCGACAGTTTATCGCTGACCTTTGGTGTGGCGGACTTTTGTGGATGTCGGTATTTTGGCGGTTTGCCTGTTGTGGGTCAGAATGACCGTGGCGGTTTACCGCGGTCGCGGCGGTGTTATGGCGGTCTTCTGTCTGGCGGTAAGCGCCTTTTACCGCCGAGGTTGGAATGACCGCCATTATCTGCAAAGACATTTAACTTGTGCATCACAAACATCACAAACTGACCGCAGACAGATTGTCCCATCATCCAACACGATACCCCTTATACAACACATATACACATATCCTCCACAGCTACAACAGTCAAACCCCTTCATTCTCACAGCAAACACTACTCTGTCCACTTCCACTAACACAACCTGCCATCACCCACACAACACAAAACCACACTATACATTACTTTCAGCCTTCCAGATACACACTCCCTGTTCATACAAACCAACAACACTATCCTCTGTTTGTTCCACAAAGACCACCTTTCATCATAACAATCCCCAAACCCAACCTTCCAACACACCATCTACAAACGCCCTTCCCCTCTCTTCACCAATTACACACAACCATACAATCCTCACACTCCACTCTACCACACATATTACTTCTTCCACTCATCACAAATAACACAAACTCCACTGATACACATCCATCCCCTCTTACACAACTCATACATTAATCTCCAAAACACATCAACACCCCCTGTAAGACTCTAATTCCACTCACCAGCACTAACTCACGTACAGATCCCTCACCGAAAACAACTACATCAATATCCCCTCTCACTATTCCACAAAAACAAGACAGACCACACACATCAGCACATCAAATCAACCCAAACTTTCATTATACTTATCGTCACACCCACTCCCACCCTCATGACTACACAAAGAATATAAATCCTGTCCTATCTTTACCCCTACATTCTCACTCTTCACAAACACCTACCACAAGCACCCCAACCCAGCAACTTTCATTCACTCGCCTCTACTCCATTGCACAATTTAGAGCCTTACATCATGATCTACATGCTCCTCCACCACCCCTAACCCATACTCCATCCACACTAAACAGACGCAAACAAAATAAACAACATGCCGCTCTTAACAACTTTGTGTCCCCTTGTCTATTACATAATAAGACTACCCTACAAAAAACAGTACACACTTCATGTCTCTCTCAGCCACCAAGTCCACCACCCACACACACAGACCCAACAAAATGCCTCCTAAACCTGCTGGAAGAGGAACACTACATTGAAAAACAGGACTATTGTGATCCTCGCAGAGTTATCACAACTAACAACACACCTGCTTCAAGCTCAAATTATACTGCTTACCCCTCTCCTAAGCGAAACAACACCACCACTAACACACTTTTTCTAAACTGCCAGCTAATAAATGCTGGGTCACTCTCAAAAAACAAGCACCACATCTGTGACCTGCTCACAGACACACAACCTGACTTACTATTCACAACCGAATCATGGTTGGGAGATGACATGGGCCCAGTGTTGCACGAAGACCTTCCTTCAGATTATCAACCATCACAAAAACTATATAGGCAAGAGAGGAGGTGGACTAACTATTATATTCAAACAGGCAATAAATCTCAGTAAAGCAGACAACATTTCCATACAAGGATGTGAAGCCCTCCTCACCAGATTCCACCCTACTCCAACTTCCTCCTGTAACTTTCTCCTCCTTTACAGACCTCCACCTAACAACTCAACATTCCCAGACGCTTTGCTAGATACAGTCTCAAACCCTATTACATTATACTCAAACCTATGCATTCTTGGGGACCTAAACATTTGGTTTGACAAACCCAATATGCCCCATCCAAAAGCTATCACCACTGGCCTAGTTGCATTGAACCTACATCAGATTGTGCACAATCCCACACACATCGCTGGACATATCCTAGATGTCATTTTTGCTAAGCCTGAACTTGTTATCGTTCATAGCATCATGCCAATCACATGGTCAGACCACCATTTGATAACTTTCCAAAATAAAACCCCACAAATCAACACACCCCACAACTACTTACATACATGCACCTATCGACCTTGGAGCAAACTCAATTTTGATGACTTAGAAACACAACTAACAGCCAACACAGATCTAGATACAATTAATTCTGTTCCAAAACTTTATGAGTGGGTACAGGAAGCTTTTGATATCCTAATACCACTCTGATAAACTAAGCACGACAAAAGAAAACCAACACCTTGGAGAAACACAGAACTTAAAAAGATAAAGCAACAAATCAGAAAGTTGCAGCGGACCTGGCTCAAAACAAACAACAGTCAAGACAAACTGCAGCTACACAAACTTAACAGAATAGACAAATCATCAATCAAAAAAGCTAAAAAAAAGTTACTACTCAGACAGAATTCAAAATGCTAATTCTGCAACCAAAGAATTTTATAGAAATTCTCAATGAATTTCGAAAACCTACATGTATGGAAGGAAGTCATCCCACTACTTAATATTTCACAAACAAACTAGCAACTCATTACACAACCAAGGCAGACACATTGGACTCCTATTTAAAACAGAAGAAAACCATCAGCGCCAACCCCTTTCCTAAAATACCCTCTGAGAATAAACCAACACAGCCTCTACAGTCCTTCAAACAAATATCCCTAGGTGAATTTATGGATTTGGTCAAAGCAAGCAGACCTCCTGGTTGCCCTTCTGACCTTTGTCCACCACACATCTTCAAGAGCATTCTTTTATCTACTTCTGCTGCCACACCTGTAAGAAGAATCATCAACAACTCTTTAACTACAGGAACTTTTCCTGTAGACCTTAAAAAAGGCATACATACGACTGTTATTAAAGAAAACAAACCTAGAACCGCAAGACCCCAACAACTACAGACCAATCACAAATGGACCTTTCCTGGGCAAACTGAAAGAAAGAGCAGCATTCGCCCAGATGTCACAATTCATTGAAGACAATTCTATACTTTCAGACTTCCAAACTGATTCCACCCAGGAAGAGGCACTGAATCGGCACTCATAGCAATCTGGGACGATCTTAAAAACACAGTCGAGCGCATTGGACCTCTCGGTTGCCTTTGATATGGTTGACCATGACACCATAATTCAAAGACTCTACTAAGCTGGCATAGAAGGGACTGCTCTCGAGTGGATTACATCCTACCTTCAAAAAAGATCTAATATCATCTATTCTCCCCCTTCTCATCCAAACCCTACCTCACAAAAGCAGGGGTCCCCCAAGGATCAATCATCTCACCTTTGCTTTTCAACATCAACATGATATAATTACCAGAACTGATCAATGAATTTCATCTCACATGCTACAACTATGCAGATGGCACACAAATACTACTTAAATTAGAATGCCCCAAAAACATTTAAAACTCGGAAAGCTTCAGTTGCCTCAGAGCTGTTGATCAGTGGATGACCTGGAGCCATCTCAAACTAAATGCCTCCAAAACAGAAATACTCATATGTGGTGACTGGAAAAGTTATGACCCACTGTGCACCTGGCATGACGATCTCGGACCATCTTCTCAATTATCCAAGGAAGTTAAAAACCTTGGAATCACCATGGACTCCAAGTTAACTATGAATGCCCAAGTGGACAAATTGGCACGAACAAGCTTCATCACCTTGAAGACTCTATGGCGCATCTTCCCTCACCTGGGATTTCCACACAAGATGCAAGCTACTATCTCACTTGTATTATCCAAACTGGATTATGCCAATGGCCTCTACCATGAATCAACTCTATCTATTATGAAAAAACTACAACGTATTCAGAGCTCCGCTGCCAGGCTACTATTACATGTAAAGCCACAAGCCCACATCTCCCCTGCCTTGAGAGCACTAAACTGGTTTCCCATTGCCAGAAGATGCACTTTCAAGCTGCTTTGTATCACCCACAAGGCTATACATGGAACAGCACTGCTTTTTATCAGAAACAAAATAACCAAATACATTCAACAAAGAAACCTCCGCTCATGATTGGCACCCCCCCTTAGAACACCACCATACAAGAAAAAGACCATAGGTGGTACATCTTTCTCTGTTCAAACAGGCAAACTATGGAATTCATTACCCCAACTGTTAGAGCCACATATAACTATCTTGTCTTCAGAAAACTACTCAAGAGTTGGCTCTTTCCTTCATAACCACCATATTCAAACAGCTATGGAATGCATATGCCTATGTTGATAAATATTTTTTATCTGATTATGTGTATATTCTAGATATATATAGTTCTTTAGAAAATATGTATCGCTACTATGTCATAACAATAAACTACACACACACTCTTTAAACCTGTTTAACTAATGTTTATTTACTCATGGTTTAAACATGTATATGTATGTACATATGTGTGTGTATTCATGTGTGTATCTGTGTGTGTGTCTGTGTGTGTGTGTATATATATATATATATATACATTTATATATGTATGTTATTCTATGCTTAACATGTTCATAGGTCATTGCATAACTCCTAGATAAGTTGTTATACTGGAGACTTACGAATCCCTGCTCTCATCTTATTTCACACTTATCTACTCATCACCATATGTCAAGTCTCTATCAATCTATCCTCCATTCCCACTCTGACTCATCCCAAAACCATTCTACTACTTTCATCTCCTAAATAACTCTACCTAAGCTCTTCCCCCGCTTCCACATCTAACTCACCCAAACCTCACTTCACTACCATGATCTCCCAAACAACCCTACTATATTCTCCCTCATTTATCTCACCCTGCTACTATGATCTACCTAACACTTTAAACAGACTCTTCCCTCTTCCATCCCCCCTTTACACATTCGAAGCCTAAATCCTATTACCATAATCTCCCAATTAAGACTTCTGGATTCTTCCCTACTCCACCCCTCCATTACTCCAGTCAATCTAACTAACAAACTCACATATCTGCGGCTCAAATTAACTCATAATAACACTAAAACTGTACTCATATTTCCCTATACTAATCTGCCACTAATTCCTTTTGGGTTGCGGAGTAGCGTGCTACTCGCCTAAAAGCGCTTTGACGC
Organism: Pleurodeles waltl; assembly: GCF_031143425.1. Lineage (NCBI taxonomy): Eukaryota > Metazoa > Chordata > Amphibia > Caudata > Salamandridae > Pleurodeles > Pleurodeles waltl. The sequence continues at coordinate 1,270,165,950 of NC_090437.1, forward strand.
CTCGTCAGGGTTAGTAAGCGCTATATAAATACTATTACAATCCAATACAATACAAAACAAGCACCAAAAAACAAGTACAATTAGGAAGCGCTGAGCACCTGTCTAGATGACGATCACATAATATTTTATATGTAACATATAGTTGACCTACCTGCATGTGATCAGCACGCTTGCTAGTTGAGGAGAGACTATTAGCATAGAACACAATTAATAATTCCTATTTACTCACTGAGCCCTGCAACCTTGACGTCTAGCAGGTCCGTCTCCTGATCTGGGATGTGAGCACACAGTGCGTCAGCTGTTGCTGGGTGTGCCAGACCCCAGAGCTGCAGCGCACAGCCAGCGCACCCTCTCCCAGCACTGCTGGTTCTTGTGGAGGCCGTACCCAGACCAGGGCCTGCCACCTGCTGCCAAGGTGGATAGGAGGAGGCGCTGCACATAGAACACCAAGGCAGCCACCTCCATCTCAGAAAATATGCTGCGGCGCTGCACCCATTGATGTTGTCCCCACTTGCAAGGAAGGTGGCTGGCGGTTGAGGGCCTGGTGCTGCTGCTCCCCTGCTGTGCCATGGCACTGGGGACATGGGGGGGAGAGATAAGGGAGGAATGGGAAAAAGGAAGGGAAAAAAAGTAAAGCAAAAAAATGAAAAAGTAAAAAAGTCGCAAAAAAACCCACAAAAAACTTAGGAGAACAGGTAAAATATAAAAAGAGAAAGAGGAAAGGTAAAACAATAAAAATAAACTAGGGGAAAATAGGTTTTAAAACAGAGGGATGGGAGAGATATAGAGGGATAGAAAAGTAGGCCCTAGCACCATAACAAGCAAAAAAAAGAAGATGGCCACGCCCATGAAAACCGCATGGTGCTGTTTGCGCGAGAATTCCAACATGAGGAAGTACTTCGCATTGCCAGTGACGTTAAACGTCACACGAACGGGTGAGGGAAGAAACTCTGCCTACAAGCGGAACTCCGCAAAGCGTGACAGAGTTTTTTTCAACTCCGGAGAATTGAGCGTAGCGCTGCTACGCGAACTCTGCCCAGGCCTAGTGACCACCCGGTCTATGGCAGGGTGATCATGGGGTTCTGGAGCCTGAAATAGTGGCCCAGGTGCCTGCCAGGAAGTGGAAGGGCAGGGGGCTTTGAAAACCTTCCCTAGAAGTTCCCATGGTCCAGGAGGAGGCTGAACCTGAGGGTGCCACCCCAGAGCCTACAGGGAAACAAGTAGCTGAACGGGCGGAATTGACTGAGCTGACCCATTGGCAGCAGGAAGGGGGTCCCTCCAGGGAAGAATTCTGTGAGACATGGAAGTCATGCCCTACTGCGGTGACAGGCTGCAGACCAGGCATCTGGCAAGGAGTCTGGTTCATACTGGATCTATGGGGATGATGGCCTCCTGTACAGTGAGCCCAAGGTTGCTGAACCTGGGGCAGCACGTGTGCTGGTGGTACCCCAGCACTTCAGAGCCTTCTTCCTGGGTCTGGCGCATGATGTCCCTTTAGCAGGACATTTGGGGCAGGACAAGAACTTTGAGAGGCTTTTCACCCACTTTTACTGTCCCCAAATGCGCAGGTACTCTGACGCACATTGCAGGTTTTGCCAAACTTGTCAGGCAAGTGGCAAGAGTGGGGGGAAGTGCAAGGTCCCCCCTCCAACCTTTTCCCTTCGTGAGCATTCCTGTCGAGCGGGTGGGCATTGACATTATGGGGCCTCTGGATCCCAAGACACCCATGGGCAACAGGTTTATTGTGGTTTTAGTGGACCATGCCACCCGGTACCCAGAAGCCATCCCTCTGAGGTCGATGACAGCCCCTGTGGTGGGCCGCGCATTGATGGGGATTTTTACCCTTATGGAGTTCCCCAAGGAGGTGGTATCTGACAGGGGTACCAACTTCATATCTATCTATATGAAGTCTCTGTGGAAAGAGTGTGGGGTAACCTACAAGTTCACCACTCCTTACCACCCCCAGGGAAATGGGTTGGTTGAAAGGTTCAACAGCACCCTGACGGGCATGATAAGGGGTCTGTCAGAACCCTTGAAGCGTAAGTGGAACGTCCTCTTACCATGCCTTCTCTTTGCTTACAGGAAGGTACCGCAGAAGGGATTTCGCCCCTTTGAACTGCTGTATGGCCACCCTGTGAGCGGACCTCTGATCCTGGTAAAGGAGGGCTTGGAGAAAACCTCCAGTCAGCCCCCAGAGAGTGTTTAGCTACGTACTGACCTTTAGAAACCAGACTGTGCAGTTCCAAAAACTCACTCAGGCGAACCTAGAAGCCAGCCAGGCAGACATGAAACAATGGTATGACCTGAATGACACTCTGGTCAAGTTTCAACCTGACCAGAAAGTGTGGGTCATGGCCCCAGTGGAGCCTTGTGCTCGCCAGGACAAGGGGACTAGGCCTTTTGAGCTAGTAGAGTGCAAGAGTGATGTCACCTACCTGATGAACTTGCAGACTCCCAGGAACTCTTTGAGGGTCCTGCATGTGAACCGCCTCAAACCTCACTTTGAGAGGTCTGAACTGACTATGCTTTTGGCAACAGATGATGGGCTGGAGGAGGCGAGTGAGTCTCTTCCTGATCTCCTATCCGCCCAGGATAAAGATGGGTCTGTGGAGGGTGTGAACCTCTCCCCAACACTGACCCCAGAGCAACAGAGGGACTGTCACCAGTTGCTGGGATAGTTTGCCTTCTCGTTTTCCTAGACCCCAGGGGTCACTCATCTGTGTATCCATAATGAGGACACTGGGGACAATCCGTCTGTGAAACACAAGATTTATGGGGTGACTGACAAGGTCAGAGCCAGCTTGAAGGATGAGGTTTCCAAGAAGCTAGCATTAGGGGTAATTGAGCTCTCCAGTAGTCCTTGGGCCAGCACAGTGGTCTTGGTCCCAAAGGTTACTACCCCCCCGGTGCCAACCCAGAACTGAGGTTCTGTGTGGACCACCGTGGAATCAACGCCGTCACTATGTCGGACGTGCACCCCATCCCCAGAGATGATGAGCTCATAGGTCGGCTAAGAGCTGCCAAGTTCCTCCGCACGTTTGAATTAAAATCTAGGTACAGGCAGATTGCCTTAACCAATGGGGCAAAGGAGAGGTCAGCATTTTCCACCCCAGAAGAACACTACTAGTTCCAGGTCATGCCCTTTGGGATGAAAAATGCCCCTCCCACCTTTCAGAGGCTGGTCAATCAGGTGTTGGCTGGGCTGGAGGATTTCAAAGCAGCCTACCTGGGTGATATTTCAGTATTCAGCTTCAGCTGGGAGGAACACCTGAAAAATCTATGTGAGATGTTGAAGGCCCTGCAGAAGGCGGGCAACACTATTAAGGCCAATAAGTGCAAATAGGGCAGGGATCTGTGGTTTACCTGGGACACCAGGTGGGGAGCGGCCTGGTGGCACCCCTGCAACCAACAATTGACACTATCTTGGCTTGGGAGTCCCCCAAGACCCAGACAAAAGTGAGAGCCTTTCTAGGTCTCATTGGTTGCTACAAGTTTGTCAAGGGGTATGGTACCATTGTTGCCCCTTTGACAGAGCTGACCTCCAAAAAGCAGCCGAAGAAAGTGATCTGGACTAAGGCTTGCCAGACCGCTTTTGATGGCCTGAAGGCAGCCGTGTGTACAGCACCCGTGCTCAAGGCACCCGACTTCTCCAAGGAATTTGTTGTGCAGACTGACACTTCAGAGCATGGTGTGGGGGCAGTTCTAGCACAACTAAACTAAGAGAGCCTTGACCAGCCTGTAGCCTTCATTAGTAGGTTACTTCCCCGGGAACGCAGGTGGAGCGCAGTTGAGAAAGAAGCTTTTGCTGTGGTCTGGGCGCTGAAGAAGCTAAGACCCTACTTGTTTGGGACTCACTTAAGACAGATCACAGGCCCCTCCGATGGGTAATGCAGATGAGGGGTGAGAACCCAAAACTGTTGAGGTGGTCATTCTCCCTGCAGGAAATTGACTTTACAGTGAAACACCACATTGGTACAGAACACACCAATGTTGAGGGTCTGTTCAGATTCTTCCACCTTCTTGATGAGAACTCCCATGAGGTAAGGTAGTTCTCCCCACTTTCAGCTAGGGGAGGACATGTGTTAGACCTGACGTCCTTGGTGTGCTTTCCCCTGTATTTTGTGCCTCTGCTGCTTGTGTTTTTGACTGTGTGCTGGACTTTGTTTTTGCTGTTTTTGGTACTCTGGGCACTTTACCACTGCTGACCAGTGCTAGAGTGCAAGTGCGCTCTGTGGAAATTGTAACTCTAATTGGCTTTTCCATGATTCCAACATTTGATTTACTAGTAAGACCCTAGTAGGGTGTATTTGATGTGCCCAGGGCCTGTAAGCCAAATGCTACTAGTGGGCCTGCAGCAATGCTTGTGCCACCCATATGAGTAGCCCAATAAACATGTCTCAGACCTGCCAATGTAGTGTATGTGTGTGCAGTTTTGCACTGTCAATTCGACCTGGCAAGTGTACCCACTTGCCAGGCCCAAACTTTTCATTTGGCTACATGCAAGTCACTCCTAAGGTAGTCCCTAGGTAGCCCCAAAAGCAGGGTGCAGTGTATTTAAAAGGTAGGACATGTACTGGTGTGTTTTACATGTCCAAGAGGATGTGTAGTTCTCCCCACTTTCAGCTGGGGAGGACATGTGTTAGACCTGGCACCCTTGGTGTGGTCTCCCCTGACTTATTGCCTCTACTTCCCAGTTTGATGCTGTGTGCTGGACTCTGTGTTTGCTGTTTTTGTTACTCTGGGCACTCTACCAGTGCTGACCAGTGCTAAAGTGCAAGTGCTCCCTATGTGAAATTGTATGTGTATTTGGCTTTTTCCATAATTGTCATATTTGATTTACCAGTCCGTCCCTAGTAAAGTGCACTAGAGGTGCCTAAGGCTTGTAAATCAAATGCTACTAGTGGGCCTGCAGCCCTGATTGTGCCAGCCACATGAGAAGCCCTGTAAACATGGCTCAGACCTGATTCTGCAGTGTCTGTGTGTGCAATTGTTAAACTGCCAATTTGACTTGGCAAGTGCACTCATTTTCCAAGCCCAAACCTTCCCTTTTTATACATTTAAGACTCCCCTAAGGTAGGCCCTAGGTAGCCCCATGGGCAGGGTGCAGTGTATGTTAAAGGTGGGACATGAGTGATGAGTTTTACATGTCCTAACAGTGAAATACTGCCAATCTCAGTTTCAACTGTTACAAGGCCTATCTCTCTCATAGGTTAACATGGGGTCTGCCTTTAAATATTCTTAAAGTGCAGTTTCCATTGGAGGCAGAAAGAGATATGGGCCCTGATTCCGCCCGCCAAGCGGGAACCGCCAGAAGACCGTACCGCAGTCAAAAGACCGCGGCGGTCATTCTGGGTTTCCCACTGGGCTTGCGGGCGACCGCCGAAAGTCCGCCCGCCAGCCCAGCGGGAAACACCCTTCCCACGAGGAAGCCGGCTCAGAATGGAGCCGGCGGAGTGGGAAGGTGCGACGGGTGCAGTTGCACCCGTCGTGAATTTCAGTGTCTGCAAAGCAGACACTGAAATTCTTTGTGGGGCCCTCTTACGGGGGCCCCTGCAGTGCCCATGACAATGGCATGGGCACTGCAGGGGCCCCCAGGGGCCCCACGACACCCCATACCGCCATCCTGTTCCTGGCGGGCGAACCGCCAGGAACAGGATGGCGGTATGGGGTGTCAGAATCCCCATGGCGGCGCGGATTCCCATGGGCAGCGGAAAGTCGGCGGTACACCGCCGGCTTTCCGCTTCTGGCCGCGGCTGTACCGCCGCGGTCAGAATGCCCGGCGGAGCACCGCCAGCCTGTTGGCGGTGCTACCGCCAACCTCCGCCATGGCGGTATTTACCGCCAGGGTCAGAATGACCCCCATGGAGTCTTGGTTCTCTGAACTCAAAATTTATAAAATATATATTTTGGTAAAGTTGTGTTTTAGATTCTCAGTTTAAAAATGCCACTTTTAAAAAAGTGGGCATTTTCTTGCTTAACCATTCTGTGCCTCTGCCTGCCTGTGGAATCCACATCTGGGTCAGACTAACAGTTGGGATGTTTGTGAATTCCCTCTAGACAGTGACACACAGGGAGCTGAGGAGTGTCCTGCATATTCTGATGAGTCTTCCGGGCTACAACGGGGAGGGATGAGCTGACACTTACACCTGAAAGGGCTGTGTCTGTCCTCACACAATGCAGTCTCCAACCCCCTGGTGTGTGTCTGGGGCCGGCCTGGGCAAGGCAGGATCTTGTCAACCACAGAGACTTTCCTTTGAAGTTTGCCTACTTCAAAGGCAGAAATGGTTATAAGTAGTGGACCCAAAACCCCAGATTTTTAGAACATATCTGGATCAAGAGGAACCTCAGCCAAGGAGAAGGGCTGAAGAGCTGAAGAAGGAGTACTGCCCCTTTGCTCTGTGTGCTTTGCTGGGTTGGCCTGCAGTTGCTGCTTCTGCCTTAGAGAGGACAAAGACTGGAGTTTGCAGTGTGTCCTGCTTGGGAAGTTTCTCCAAGGGCTAGGACTGAGTTTACCTCCTGTTAAGAAGTCTCAGGGATAGCAAATACTTCACCTACCAGCCTCTGGTTTCACTTGCTGTGACTCTAACGTACCAGGTGGTGCCTATTCCAGTTCTGGGCCCTTGGGAGTGAAAGCTGGTGAAAAAAAACAAACAAGTGCACCGTCTTCGGACGACGCTGGGACTGATGCCGCTGCCTGACCCCGCAACGCCGCCTGCAACTGAAGCCTTGGTCCCCGCTCGAGTGCAACGACCCTGACCTACATCGCAGGCCTGATGTTGCAGTAGCCGCTGATATCCCTTGACTTTGTGAGTTCCGAGTGCCGTGTCACAGACATCTGTGACACCCGACTCCGCTTCAGCACCGTAGCATGACAGCGACCCCGTGAGGTCGTCGCACCGCATCTTGACATCGACCCTGCCGGAGCGTAAGCAACCAATGCTTCGCACCGATGATGCGTCATCTCCACTGCAAGGACCCGACGCTTTGCACCAACACCTCTGCTCCACTCCTCCGCAGCATCGGAACCGATGTCACACTGGATCCAGCGGCGCCTCGCTTCCCAGACTCCGTGCACCGGCCTCTTTCTTCACTTTCAAAAGGTATTGTACCTGGGGGTCTGCGCCACTCCATGACTGGTGCAACTGCAGTCAGATTGTTGGGAACGACTCCTTCACGACGCCGTGATAACACCAAATTGAAGCATTTGTGTTTCGAAGCGCTATATTCAAGTTTAATATTTGAAAATTCATAACTCTATGTTGGATTTTTGTCATTTTGGTCTTGATTTCGTCAGATAAATATTAGCTATTTTTCGAAACTGGTGTTGAGTACTTTTGTGGTGTTTTCACTGTGTTACTGTGTATGTTGGTACAAATACTTTACACATTGCCTCTGAGATACGCCTGACTGCTTGTGCCACGCTACCAAGGGGGTGGGTAGTAGTTATCTGAGCTTTGTAACTCCCTTACCCTTACTAGAGTGAGGGTCCCTGCTCGGACAGAGTGCAAAATGACTGCCAACCAGAGACACCATTTCCAACACTCTATTTTTGGGGTGCACCAAGGGGGGACTTCATAGAAATCGCTATTTAGCAAATGCAAAATCAGCCCATTGACTCAAATACAAATTTGATGTGTTGTCCAGTGCTTAATTTGTAAATAATAAGGTGCTAGTGCCCAAAGCCCTCCTCTTAAACACCTGGTTGCTGCAATTAAATGTGCGAATATGGAATACTGAGACAGCATAATCCTGAAGCCATCTTAGGCCTCTTCAATCCATTCACAGCCACTCCCTGTCCCTTCAGCTCACTGTTTCAGCTTTCTGCTCTCCCCCTTTGTAACACTTTTTCGTCTTTCTCTTCCTCCGTCTTTCCCATATGTGTCTTTAGCGCTCAGTAAATGATTGAGGCAGAAAAATAAGTGCTGGTCCTCAAAAATAAGTGCTGTTGCCCCGCACCGGAAACAACAAGCACAGATTTAGCACTGGTGTTGTCCATTCCTATTCTCACCATTGGAGTGGGCGTACCCTATGAGTGTGCAAGCATTTTGGCCATCTTAGGGATGGGCTGAACTCAGAGGTGAACTCCCCCGCCTGCCCGCTGGGTGCCATGGTATCATGTTGGTTGCCATTCCTGGATTGAGACCCCTTCTCCACTGCAGCATGCCCTGGAGAATGCTGGCCGTATGAGGAGTGTTGCATATCCTGATCTCAGACATACTGCAAGGTGCAAAGTCCGCCTGGCTAGTCGCTATGCCTCTCGACAATGAGTGTGTCCCTGACCCCCAAACTGGGGTGAGAGAGGTGGGAGACGGTGGCAGCTTCGTTGTGCGTGGTCGGGAGCCAAGGTGCTGAACCACAGAATGTGAGAGACAGGCTCATGGGCTCCCGAATGAGGGCTGTCGGCCTTTGCGGCAATGGGGAGCAGCCGGTGTCTTCTCCTTACTGCCTTCTGGATCAGAGCCAGTGGCGGTTTCTTTATTAGGGTGGGGCCGTTTGTTTTCTTGCCCCTGGGGCCCACGTTACATGTTCTATTTTAATTTTTAGCAGCAGTAGTAGCGCACTGCTTTTATTACGGCACAGCCCGGGCAGAGTTTGCCTTTTTCCATGAGTGAAGGTGGGAAGACGTGGGTGGAGGGGTGGAACTTAATGGAATAATTGACATAAATTGAGCTGGGTTTTGTAGTGAATTGCGCATGTCAGTTTGGACAGGTATCTTGAGGTGCCCAGCCAGACATGCGCAAATGAACCATCTACTACTAACACAATGTTAGGAGCCCGGGGGATTCAAGCCATAGCCCCCAAGACTCCTAAGGAGCGCTGGCAGCAGCCAACCGAGCCAATCATCGTGCTGCTCTCATGCTGTTTACTAGCATAAACTGCAATGGAACAGCATCTAGATTGGCTCAGAAGACGCGGGTGGTGGGACTGGGAATTGTCGAGCTGGTTACAACTTGAATGAACACTCGGAGGCAACTCTAAGTCACCGGTGTTCTTCCCGCTTCCTATCTTTGCACGGGAGTCGTCAGAGGTGGTGACACAGTGCAGACCTGCCAGCGCCATTAATGCAACCCTTATTCACAGTTCATTCGAGTCCACTGACTCGCGACTCGATCAGCAGGCCCACGCACTGACATATGGAGGCAGCTGATGAGACGTGGCAAAGCACCAGCCCCCCTTTCCTCGACATCTTGCTGGAGGGCCTGCTCACAGGTCAGAAATGCTGCAACCCCAGTACAACTGCCATGGTATGTGGCTTTACACTTTTAAATTGAGATGTTTGTGCCCCTAAACGGAACTTGTGTTTGTGAATTGTCCCGTCTGTGGGTGGAAGACAGTACGTGAAAATGAGTGTCTGTTCTTGGTTTTGGTGTGCAGTAGTCAGTGCACTGTGGCCCATTGTTATATCAAACACATCTATATTCTTCTGAGTGGAAAATAAATGGGTGACAGTCTGTTTGTATCTGGGTGTGTGTTAGTGTTACTCTTTGTGTGTGCACACATGTTACTGTGTGTGTAGTAGGTGCAGGTTAGTATGTGTGTGTATTTGCCTGTGTGCCTGCCTAAGGTCACAAGTCTCAGCACAGATTCTGTATACCTCTGTGTGTAACTTCTGTGTAGGATAGCGTGTGTGTGTGTTACTCTGTGTATGAGCATGCGTGTTACTGTGTGTGTGTGGGTGTGTGTGTGTTAGTATGTGTGGGTTAGTATGCGTCTGTGTGTATCTTCGTGCGGGCCTGCCTAATGTCACAAGTCTCAGCACACATTCTATATACCTCTGTGTGTAGCTGCTGAAGAGGATATTGTGTGTGTGTTGGTATGTCTGTGTAAAAGCAGCTGTTGTTTCTCTCAGAGGGAGACCAGTGTTTGCCTGGGAGGTCATCAGGGTTACCCGTCGATTCTTTAGCCTCTTACCAGAGCCTGAACAGGCTGCGCGGGTCCGTTGAAAGCTCAGAGGACATCCTGCTCTGCGCATATGTTGAAAGCACAGATGCACTCTCACTTTCTAGGTTGGCTCATTTCTCGTCTGGTGTCTTCTGGTGCTGAAATGCGACCCACCTCTTTCTGATCCCTCAGACTGGGGTGTACATGAGGGTTTAATTTTAACCCCACGTCGGTGTGTTTAACTAGGTAAAACAGTGGCCTTGTTTCTGCCTCCAAGGGAACATTTCAGGATGTAAACTTTCTTACTGTATAAAATGTCAGAATCCGGAAGATAGGAGTTAAATCATTAGTTATGTCTGGGTAATCAGGGCGACCCGTTTCTGGTGGCGGCGTTTGTGGCACTAGAAGTAGTGCTGACAGTCTATGGCTTCCCAAGGAGGAGTCTGTGCATGTCCTTTCATCAGTCTCCTGTTGTACAGTACACACACAGACTGCCAGCTGCCATCTGTGGACAAGGGGCACTGGTGGCCTGTGCACATCCTTTCACTGTTGGACACACTGACGTGCTATCTGTGCCCGGGAGCATTACAACTCCTCCAGTCCCATACATGCAGATGGGAGCCATCTGCCTTCTGTGAACTAGGGAATCAGGTGGTCTGTTCACATCCCTTCACAGTTGGACAGAGCTTCTCTCTGGGATAAGGAACATGTGGCATTTCCATGATCTTGCACTGTTGGACACATTGATGTGCCATCTTCTCCGGGGTAGAATAGAACTTCCTCAGTATTTTAAGTGCAGAGGGGAGCCAGCTTCTCTCTGGGATAAGGGACATGACGCCTGGAATTTATACGTCCTTGCACTGTTGGACACATTGGCGTGCCATCTCCTCCCTGGGACATTAAAACTTCCCCAGTATTATAAGTGCAAAGGGAAGCCAGCTTCTCTCTGGGATAAGGGGCACACAAGGCCTTTGCACGTCCTGGCACTGCTGGACACAGACATGCCCTCTGCTCTGGGGGACATTAAAACCCACCCCGTCACCCCTGCCTGGGTCTGACTCTTTCTGTACCTTACGGGGCACTGGGCTGAACTTCCCAGTCTCGATCCTACCCCTGTGTGGCACTCCCTCCTTCCATTAGGGATCCATCCATGAAACCATCTCTTCCATCGTCCTGTCCATCCATCTTGCCACCAAAACTATTTGTTTGACCATCCATTCACTAATCAATTTATGCCATATTTCAATTCACGAGGTTATCCATCCTTCCACAGCACCATCTGTTCTTCTATCCAGTTCATCCATTCACCCCTTCCTTCCATTCGCCCCACAACGTCATCCATCCATCCAAAACCCAACCATTCATGCATTAACCCATCAGCAAATTTTCTCATTCATCCATTCATCCTCTGCAAACACAACCATCCACTTATCCATCCATCCACATCACCAGTCATCCACCCATACATACAGACCTGCATGCATCCACCAATCCATCCATCCACAACTGGCAAATAACACTGATCAATTTCTGAACAATGAATGTATAAGACGTTAATGTATTCCATGTCAGTGATTTTGTTCCTGTTTATATTTTGCATGTTTTACCTAATCTTGCATTCCTTAAGAGTGCTCACTATTTCCAGGGTGTTGTATTTCTGTATTTTTTGCCTAGCTTATTTCTCTTGTGCAGTGCATACTTTGACGTGAGTTGCCTTCAGGAATCTTTAACAGGCCACCATTTAGAGCTCTGGAACAAAGGCTGAAGGCACTACGAATTTCTCACAGTACCTGTCAGTGGGTCAAAAATGTGTTCTGAATACTTTGTCATCCAATCTATGGACTCTCTGTTGAACAAACAGAGCAATGGTTGCTTATTCCAGTTGCAATTGTGATTCTGTGCAACTGTGTGTGAAGGAGGTGCACAGTTACCAAAATATTGAGGAGATAAAAGTAAATGAAAATACAGTTTGGGGGTTGTAAGTGAAAGTCTCTGGTTATACTGAATAAGCAGCTACCTATGTCATTATCATATGGAATCTCTTTATTGATGTCATAACTACATTTACAGTTGCTTTATTAACTTTCTTGCTTTTGCAGATTTGTTTGAAAATGCACCATTTGCCCACTCTTCTTTCAAACATTTCCCAGGGGAGAAACCCCCCAAATGCCCCTTGAGAGAGTCGGGCTCACTCACTACGCTCGCTCGCCGCTGGGCACTCATCCCACACTATTATGCCCCACCACTTTCAAATGTCACCAGCTGCCACTGATCAGAGCACCAGTAAGTTGGCAAAACGTGGGGAGCCATGCCTATGAGGGGCACCAGAGGCAGCAGACTCGGGAGGCAGAGTAGTAGCAGAGGTTGCTAGCACTGTGGGCATGACATTGCAGCCCATGCTGTATAAGGAGAGCTTAAGACTGGAGTGACACCGCATGCCACAGATTTTTTTAACACTCCTCAGATCTGTGTAATTGGTCTGTATAGGACAGTGGGCCCAGAAGTCATACAATTCCAGGGACAGTGATTAGATGTGAAGTTGAGACCCTGCTAGTGGGAGATGCTGTTACCCCTGTGGGTTGGGCACAAAAGGAGATAGTTTAGAAGGAGCCGATGAAAGGTCTGGCATTAGGGGTTGTAACTACAGCGGAACTGCACATGAGACTACTTTGGTTGCTGTTGGAATGAAAAGGGAAGTCTATCCATGTCCCACATCGCTGATTTAGAGCCTTATGCCAGGGGATGTACTGAAGGTCACCGTTCACATGTGAATGCAGAGACACTATAAGACACCCACCTTTGCTTGCCCAGTGCCCTGTGCAGCTGAGTTGTGACCAAATGGAGTACGGGCTCCCCGGTTCCTGTTGACCAGAGGATTTGGACGAGGGGATTTGTTTCCACTCTTTCTTTCTGCTCCTTCTTCTGCACTGCCTAAACTTGTTGGGCATCCTGGTTCTGCAGAGGACTGCTTCCACAACATCCGTGCATACTACCCCACTATGGCAAAGGAAAAAGAGCTGAAACCGCCTTTCCAGGGGGAAATCAACAGGTACACCAAGGCGGTGGACCCTCCCCTGACGCTCTGGTGGCCCCCTTGCTAACTTACAATGCAGCCATGTTGGCAGCAATCAGACATTTAGGACATCCTTAGAGGATAGAATCGGTGAGGTGCAGTCCAAGGTCTCACTGCTAAGGCAAGACTTGCGAAGTGTTGTCATGAACTTGTGAGTGTGGACATTTGATGTGGTGAAGGCCCAACTGCGCTCAATAAAGCTAAAATATATGTTGCTTTTCCCTGCCAAACCTAAGGTATTGTTTCAGGACCGGGCCTTATTATTCCTCACACCAGAAAACGCCTGGAGCTGGATAGAGGAATGCCCCCAGCTACGGCCCCCCTTGAGTCAGCAAAGTGAGACTCCCAGCCATGGAGGGCTGGGTGCTAGGTCTAAACATTGGTCCCCAGTCCATAAAAGAAGGACCAGGACTGAGAGAGGTGGAGGGAGATCCTTATGGGATGCTGACTTGGCCGAGTGGGAGGTGAGAGTCGACAGGCTCAGAGGAGGAAGCACCACAGCAGGGGAGCCAGCCTTCTTTAACAGAGAGAGATGAACAAGTGGTCCACTTAGAGACAGACAATGATCTGGGCTAAGGCTCACATGATGTACAAGCCCATTCGGAACTGGTGCACAGAGAGACAGATAAACTTGTGGACCCTTGAGGCTGTTGGGGCCCTGTGGTGAACCTCACTGTGGGCCAAGGGTTCACACTAATTTTGTAGTGAGTGTTGGTTGGCAGACCTCTCATTCTAAGATTGCGAGTAGTTATGAAGGTATTGTTTGGGAAAGATGCTTGCAATATTTGGTGGGAAGTGGGAAGGGGAGTGGTGGGTGTCTGTTGGGGTTTGTTGTTTTTGTGGGAAATGGCTGGTTTGGAACAACAGTCTTAGTATGGTAACATGCAGTCATAGTAAGGAACCTTTATTGGGAAATAAACACAATGGCAAATACGACACCGCGTAGGACCGTGAGTGACACACACTTTTGTGATTGGTCCTAGAATATAAGTGTTCTGGGTAGCAAGGTCAAGAGGGGACTGGAGACTCACTATATTCGTGGACTTTGCACCGACATGGTGTTATTACAATCAATGCACCTGAAAGGGTCTCACTGCCCTTTTCTGGGTAGGGTGCTTTTACCACCTTGGTACATGCAGGTTTTACTTCTGTATCTGGAGGTGTGGTGATTCTAATATGAAAGTTCACTCCTTTTCAGATCACCCATAAGTGGATTTTGCAAGTCAAGGGCTGTGGGGAAGGACTGATATCACCACAGTGAGCAACTGTGCACCCCATCAACTGCAAGCACCCAATCTGAACGAGGTGGCAGCCACTCTCATGGATGCCTCTTTCTTTGAAACGTAACGTAGGTGGGGACTTTAATGATGTTTCAGCCCCTGACGTGGATCATTCTAGGCAGGTGGCGGCCTGAGCCCGTGATTCCCCCTCTGGCACGAGTTGCAACCGCTATGGAGCTCTCCAATCTATGACAGCTCTATAATGCAAATGTGAGAGGACATATTTATTTATCTGGGAAGGATGGGGTCTTTCCCATATGTTTTCTCCCCTGTCTGGGAAGTCAGGATGGTGACCAGGGCAGAATACCTAGCAGGAGGCCTATTGTTCCATTCCCCACTTTGTGTATCCATGGAGTAGAAGAGGCAAAAGGGACCCATGGGATGGAAGTTAAACTCCTGGAACCTCAGGGTCACAGATGTTGCACATTAATTACAAATTGACATGTAATTATACTGTGCTGAAAATGTGGCGTCTGTCGAGTCTGCCCGATGCTTTGGGAGGCCTATAAAGTGTTTTTTTGGGACTGTGCACAAAATATCCTTGAACATACAAGAAAGGGGGAGGTGGAGTGGATCAAGTAGCTGGAGGCCCGGCTGTGCACCCTCAAGACTGGCTATTAGCACCCCCACCCCGAATTTGCTCCATCAGCTAGCAGTGTTATGAACCCAGTACAGGGAATTGGCTCAGGGATGGACACGGAAAAATCAGTTGGCTACTCATCATCGTCTCTACGTTGCTGGTGACAAGGCAAGTAAGGTCTTGGCATGGCTTAGTAAGAGCAAGGCAGAGGCGGTGGGGTCCATCGTGACAGATATGAGAGATTCCTGCTTGACTGGTACCCAAATAACAGAAGAATTTCCCATCGTTATGAGTAGATCTATACAGCATGCCCGCTGGCAGACACTGCACAGATCTGGGACTTGGGGCCATATGTACGAAGACATTTTCCCATAGACACAGAATGGGTAAAATCCTTTGCTACATCTGGCCCTTGGTGTGCTAAATACCCTGGTTCTTTGTGCTGAGAACCGTATTTATCTTGAGGGAGACGTGGACTTCCCTGAGGTCCAATCAGCCATTTCCAGGTTCAAACTCAGAAAGATCCATGGGTCCAACAGCCTTCCGGACAAATTCTATCGTTCCGACCAAACTCTGTGATATATGGGTATTCTGGGACCCCATCTCCTGTACATGTTTCGTGAACCAAGAGATAAGAGGGCACTGCGCCCAAACCTCCAATGTGCAACTATAACAGCAAGTTATAAGGAGGGCAGACCTAGGACCCACTGTGACTCATATTGCCCGATCTCACTTCTAAATGTGGAGTCTACAGTGTTGCCAGATACGCTTCCAGTGATCTTTGAGACCATTGAATTGTTTTGTGGCTATTCGGGTTATAAAATAAATTGGAACAAGTCAGTGCTTTGTGAACCATATAATCACCCATACACTGCTGTCCTCCCGGGTAGACTATGGGTGGAAACCGTGAGTTTTAAATACCTAGTTATTCAGGTCATACCCGATAGGGGCTTATGCCTGGCTGCTGACCTTAAGAAGGTTTACACTGCCTTTCGAGATGATGTAGCACCCTGGCCTCAGCTCCCCCTGATGCTCCTGGGGAGAACCACTATTTTTAAGAAGATCACTCTCCTTATGATGCTTTATTGCCTCCAAAATACTTACCATACGATACCGGAGGAGATGTTCAATAAAATAGACAGAGAGGTGCGACTACTCCTATGGGATGGGGGACAGCCCAGGGTGGTGGTGCTAATGGTTTAGGGGAATTTCTACAATGGGGGAATGTCTTTGCCGGATATTCGGGCCTACTATTGGGCTGCACAACTTATAGGATTAATGATTGGTTATTTGAGGCACGGGAACATTCCACCTAGGTGCATAGAGGTCCCAGTTCCTGCCACGCTCCCCTCTCCGTTTTATATATGAGGGTGTGAGCTTGGGAAGGTTGCTGCCGGAAACACATGTGACCTGGGGAGTATGACACAGAGCTTCAAAAATATTAGTATGGGCCTCTAGGGCTACTAAGGGAAGGCCTCTATGGGAAGGAGATATGATGACAGAGTTGGGGAAGCTGTGTGGATTCGGGATGTGGGGCTTCAAGGCATCTCAAAGGTGTGAGATGTGTTGGAAGACGGGACCTTTGTGCCTTTCAGCTCTCTGCGACGAGATTACAACATACATCTCAATCAATATTTGAAGTTCGTTCACCTCTATCATGTCTGGATAGCTGAGGGACTGGATGAGGTTCAAATACCGGAACATGCCCCTCTCGAGGGAAAGGTAATTATGGAGTAACTTGGAGGTAAGGCTATAACTTACACCTACAAAACTATTAACAACAATATTTCTGATACCGAGGCACACTTCGTGAGCAATGGAAGGTGGTAATTGGGGGGCAGGATGATACTGACTAGGTGGCGGATCTGATGCATCCCCGGCAGGCTGCAATCAGATCATGTCACTAACTTGTACAGTTTAAAGTGCTCCACTGTATTTATTATGAATACTCTCCCCAACCTATGTACTCTAGCACAGTGTCCCTGGAATGTTTAAGATGCAGAGGGAATTTACTGCACATGCTCTGGGGTTGCCACATCATTTAGACGTAACGGTTAGCCATTCTTCAGGAACTCCAGGCTATCTTAGAGGTAGACGTCCGACTTGACCCGAAATATACTCCGCTGAATATTCCCATGGAATGTCCCGAGGGCACAACTCTTGTTCTGTAATTTGGGTTTGACTGTTGTGAAATGAGATTTGGCCAGACAGTGGGGTTTGCCAGAGATCCAAATGATATTTGAATGGAAAGATGGTGTGGATATGTATATATGAGGGAGAGTTACTTATAAGAGCAGAGGTTGTCCCCGAAAATTTTGAAAAGTATAGACGTGCTATTACAGTCTGGGATATGAGGATGATGAGACTGTCAAACTGAATCTGGATGGTGATGATGCTGGGATGGGAGTGTCTGGTCAGGGATGATTCCTGAGTTGAGCCATTTGAGGACATTTTTGTCCTGTCACTGTGGGGTGCTTTATATTTAGGATCATGGTGTAAGATGTGGGTTGTGGGAGACTCGTCTCCCCTTGCCCTCCTCTCCCCTCTCTATCCCCTTGAGTTCTGTTTTCCTTCTCTTTAATGTGTCGCTGATTTGCTGCTGTAGACTTGGCGCATTGGATCCATCTTTAAATGCACACTTTAACAGTACTGTTGTGGACGATCCATATTGTTTCTTTTTTGTTTTTTGATCACTTTTAAAACTTGATAAAAACATATATATATATATATTTTAAAACTTTGTGGCCATCTTGGAAATACTTTTTTGTTAGCTCGAAGACAAACCATTTTAAGAAGGCTGCTTACTGCACATGCAAGTACCAACAGTAGGGCCATGCTGGAATACTTTTTCTTTAATATAAAACAAAAAGCATTGCAAGATAGCCACTGTGAGTGCACATGGAAACAAACTGCAAGAAAGACATTTTGCAGCTCTTTTTCTTCTTTTGAACATGCACAACAACCATCATGAAAAAAAGCAATATCAAATTCAGTACGTCTGTACCCCGATGTACCAGGCGAGACATTTTAACACTGCGAGTTCTAGTTTCTCTTTGTATTAGCTTTCTCTACCTGAAAATCAAATGTTGATAAGGAAACCAAGGCCCATATTCATACTTTTTTTGGTCCGCATTTGCGCCACTTTTTGATGCAAAAACGGCGCAAACCTACAAAATACAATTGTATCTTGCAAGTTTGCGACGCTTTTGCGTCAAAAAATGACGCAAATGCGGAGCTAAAAAAGTATAAATATGTGCCCAAGTCCCAGTCCCAAAAATGACCGTTCGCTATGCTCTATGTGTTGGCGAAACACAGTTTTTTTTTTCTAGTTTGCCGACTTGGACCCCTGACTGTAAGAAATTTAGTTTAAGGGAGTGAAATCCGTTTGTTTGAATCAATATAAATGTCGACATTTAAAAATTCAATGTATTTTGCTGTGTTTTATTTGTAAAAAAAAAAAGAATGAAGTGTTCACATTTTACTGTGCATCTTATTTATGCCAGAACAGCGAAGAAACCCCATCAGGCAAACATATTCCACGAGGATGCATTCCACTAGCATAAACGTTCCAAGCAATCACAAAATAGCGCAGACTGAACAATGGGGAGAAAATGACGCTCAAGAAATTATGGAAAAGTGCTGCACTATTGCTGCTTTTTGGTAAATGGATGAGATAAGAAGCGCACAATATAGTCAGTGATTGTTCCTTTCTTCAGCTTTTCAGTACCCCCTGCAGTGGTACGGGCCAGTAATAACTCAAAAGACAAATGTGAACCTGCCAGAGCCATCCAAATGCACATACAATTTAAAAGGACAGTCTTTTTCTCTGTAACCATCCTGAATGAGTCACAATTGCTTTACTGTGCGTGCATCACAAACATCATTTGCATCTGAATTAGCAGTTATAAGACGATGAGCGCAAACGATGTTGATGCCTTTATTTTTTGGTTATTTACCACAGTGTACTGCGTCCGGGCACTTTCCTATGCAAACCTTGGGCAAGCGGTTATGTGATGTGTGAGAAATTAGTTGTTTGTTGAAGGTGGGTGACCCCTGTTCATGTAACAGCCACAATCCCTGTCAGGGTGAACCTCAAAAAAGTCACTAAGTTTACCTGTGCATAACCTTTTAATAGCTTTGCACAAAGGCAGTCAAGCTTAACTTAGAGGCAATGTGTAAATAATTAATCCAGGACACAAACAGTAATAAAGTGAAAATGCAACATGAGAAAAAGTACCCACCAATTTAGCAAAATAGAGTAAGTTTTAATGAATTTCAGTCCAATCAGTGGAGCTGGAGTTATGTTTTTTTAAAGTGTTTAGCTTTGGTTTTTGGTTTATAGCACCTAATATATCAAACCACCAACAGCAGACTTCTAATCACCCAGGACAAGGTTAAAGTGGAAAAATATGGCAGACTGCAATGTAGCAAAGGGTCAGACATAGGAAATGGATTGGGCCCTGTCGGCTCTTACCTTCAAACTTAGAAGGAATTCTGGAAAAGTTAAAGTGTAATGGGGTAAGGCTGCAGGCAGTGACCGAATAGGAAGTATCTTCGTGGTGGAGCCGCTGGACAAAGTTGCAGTGACGAATTCTACGTGCGGACTTAGTAAATTTTTTGGAAGTCAAAAAATCTACATCGGGATGAGGCAGGAGCTATAACCAACAAGAATTTCAGGAGGCCGGACACCCCTTTGATGAAGGAATGCTGAACAGGATTTGTGGCTGCAAGGAAGATGTAGTGGGAGCAGCCGTGAAATCAGTATGATCGGTAATGCACCTTAGGTGGGTAGAAAAGCTGGTTGGTGCAGTGCTTTCTTCGGGTCTCAGAGTAGCTTCCAGCCAAAAGAAAAGTCACAAGTTTTGTCTTGAGGCTATCTGAGCACCTTTAGTACCACCACCAACAGCCCAGCACTGGAGGGGCATCACTGGGGGAGTTAGGACTCACTCAGGGTGGGTCCAGATGCAGGTTCAAGATGGTGGGAGTCTGTTATGTCCATGTGGCTCTGAACAGAAGGCCTGCAAACTAGCTCTTGGAGTCACTCTTGAAGTCCTAGGTTCAGGTGAAGAAGCAGGACTAAAGCAGCAGGGCAGGCCTCTGAGGGTTCAATGCAGGCACCAGGCAGCAAATCAGTCCTTCTAGGTGCAGCAATGCAGTCTTGTACAATACAAAGCAGGCCACAGCAACAGGAAGTTCTCTGAGAGTCTTTCTGCAGGTCCAAAAAGTGAACCGCCAGGTATATGTGAATGTCCTATTTTTTATAACTGGTGCCTTCTTTGAGGTAGGAGGAGTTTACAGGGTTTTCTTTTTGAAGTGCTTATAATTACCTGACTCCCCTGTCCTTGCTCCAGGTTGATACAGCTACAATGCACTGGTGACAAGCCCGTTGTTTGTAGGCAGAGCATAGCCTATTCAGTTACAAGTGGAGCTGTGCCCAACTCAGCCCCCCCAAAAGGCCAGCAGATGGCCCATTGAGGCACACAATCCCTAGGTTGTGTGACTGTCTGGGAGGAATTCACATAGTCTAACTAACACCTACCCCCAGTCATGTGATCTACGACAACCTGCAGGCAACAAATGGTAGAAAAATACTAACTTTCTAAAAGTGGCATTTTCAAAATTGTAATTTAAAATCTGAGTGTACTATTAAAGAGGATTCTTAATTACCATTTCATTGGTGCCAATCATGAAATGTGTATTTGTTTCCAATCAAAATTTAGCACTTATTAAATGTAATAACGCACCCCAATGTTACCCCATGGGAGAGAGTTTTTCACTACCAGGACATGTAAAACTTAAAAGTACATATCCAACCTTTAAATGACAATGCAACCTGCCCTATGGGCTACCCAGGTCACACCGTAACGGTGACTTACTTGTATTAACTGGGTAGTTTAAAGTTTGACAAGGGAGTTATATTGCCAGGTCAAATTTACAGTTTAAACTGAGACATGTTATAAGGGGCTACTTAAGTGGATAGAACAACAAGTGCTCCAGGCTCACTAATAGCTTTTAACTCACAAGCCCTAAGTTTATGTAATACCACTATACAGGGGACATATAAGTACATCTAATGTGCCAATTAGGTGTAAGCCAATGTTACTATGTTTAGGGGAGTGAGCGCAGGCACTTTAGGACTGGTTAGCAGTAGTACAGTGCACATCATTATAAGGCCAACAAAAACACATTTCAGCAAAAAATGAAGGGAAAAGGTTTTGGGGAAGACCAACTAAAGGCTGACATGTCTAGCAGCATGCACAACATAATGGCAGTGTTTGGCATATTTTTAGCCCAAATGCACAGCAAACACTTTCATAAATGCTGTTTGCTAAAGGGTGACTTTGTGACGTTCTTTACTTCTTGTTTCTTTGACCCTTTTTTGATTTCAAAGACTTTAAAAGGACTTTAGTGAAATGTCAAGCTACATTGTAAATTATGCATTGGTTATACACACGAATAAAATGCTTTACAAACATACTCACTTATAGTCAATGTGATAAATTGTAGTTATTTAACAACATAGTGGCATGGTAATATACAAATTAGTTAGAGATCTGGTCAACGCATCTCTGGTTACAACATAGAAGAGCAAACATTGGCTATGCCAATAGGTCTGGCTATTAAGAAATGTTGGATGATAATGTGAAGCATTACAAGTAAATAGCATGGGATTGGATATGTATTTGTGTGGAAGCAATGGACTGTAGGATAGTATTGGTGTTTGTTAAAAAGTCAGAAGACAGTAACACTGTTAAGCCAGCCCCATACATCCATGTAGGTAATGACTGCCCTTCTCCCATCTGTGCTGCTCAAAGAGAAAAACGCATAAATTATCTAGTTACTCAAGACACTTTAATAGCATTACAATGTCATGTGTGTACCCCTGAAAGTTTGAGCTGAGGCAAATGGATAAATAAACAAAAATATCAAGCTATGTGGAGGGCAAACACTTTATTTTGTGGTACTTCACAACTCCTGCCCAATCAAAATATGTACTCCTTGCTCCCAACATGTGGGCAAAGCCAAAGCCTGTCTCTAGTGATGCTCACTTAATTGTCTGGTGACAGCCACACTGTCAAGCCAGACTATTCTAAAGGAAGAAGGAGAGGGAAAACAAGGACAAATAAATCTAGATATGGTAAGAGAGATAAGAAAGACATATTATAGTTGGAGAGTGTGTATTTGTCTATGGTGGTCAGGTACAATAACATTGCTGAGGTAGGTCAGAGTTTAGGGACAGTGGGTGAGAGCAGTCAAGGTTCACATTAAGCAAGGTATCTCAAATGCAGCATGTAGGTTAGTGTAAGGTGGGAGCTAGTTCTATTTCTACATTATTGAGGGCTACATTTCAGCATGCACATATCTATTTTGTTAAATAATTTGTGTGAAGATTTTGGATCAAAGCTTTTGTTGCAGATGATGTTGACAGCCCTTCTGATAAAGCATATCGATATCATATCCAAGCATAGCCCATGAAGTAATGAAGGAGATATTTGAGTTATTGTAGTGAGAAACGACTTTGTGCGAAGTAGTAAGTAGTTTCTTTATTTAATATTCAGACCATCGCGATTTCTCATGTCACAGCCACCACCTCTCAACCGTCCTCTCGACTTGCGTCATCTTGTGCGCGTTGTCCAGCGTGAGACACGCGAGTCGCGAGGACACAAGCACAACACAACATTATCCTCTTCCCTTACAAATAGCAAACAACATTTTTGTTTTTTTTAATAATCATTGCGCATTACTCATCAAGCAAGCAATCTACAAATGAACAATAAAAAAATTAATAAAAAATGAACTAAAGAACAAAAGAATACAGAACATTGAAGGAAAATAAAACACAAAATCAAAACATAACTAATACAATTCAGCACAAACCGTAAACAAAGTGAATGGAATCACAAAATTAACAGTATCTCAAAGGTTTCACCCTTTGTCTGTTACTTCTGCGTACATAACGATCAAGATGAAACTTATCAACATCTCTTGATTTTTTTTTCTGGGCAAAGGGTTCACTATGAGATGGTTTGCCCTGAAACACAATAGATTGATCAGAACCACACATTTTGTTAGACATATCCTTGACCTTGACCACCTTGTCAACATTCCACCAATTTCGCAAATTGACTCTGACAGCATTACCACATATTTTGTCAACTACCATTGGTTCTGAAAACCTCTTTTATCCTTTCTCCCTGTGAACAGGTAATTTTATTCTAATCTTATCCTCTACCTCAAACTGATGAGGATAGACCTTCTTTGATGAATCAAAATATTCCTTTTGTTTAATCTGTGCCATTCGGACATTATTCCTGACCACATCATCAATCACACTCAAATCACTTTGTTTAACCCACTTGGACATCCAACCAGGACAGATCTTAGAAGATGGTGTCCTTCCACGCAACAATTCAAAAGGAGAAACTCATGTTGATTAATGGGGGGTTGTGCGATAAAACGAAAGCATAGTCCGTACAGAAACTTGAACATTTGACTTGTTAGCAACAGCCCATTGCACACAATGCCCCAACACACAATTCATGCGTTCTACAAGGCCAGTAGTTTGAGGATGATATAGTGAACTTTTTATATGTTTGACATCTCCTTCTAGGAACAATTCTTTAAACTCATGGCTAACAAATCGCACACCATTGACAGAGACAATAGCCGAAGGGAACCCCTCACGTAGAAATACATCTCTCAAAAATTCAATAACATTCTTTGATGAGGGATCACTTATAAATTTGATTTCAGGCCACTTAGAGTAGTAGCCAATTAAGATTACAGCAAACCTCAATGAAACTGGTAAGGCGTTGAAAGGACCAAACCAATAAGATCAATTCCTGAATAGTAGTGACCTGTGTACTAAATTTGCAAAATATTACATATTCATAAAAGACGGTCTGGTTAATCAGTGTTTGTGATGAGATTGCAGACGTGCTGTCATCATAAAGCCAATTACAGTGCAAATTGCATTCCAAAACTCTGTGTAATATGCATACTGGATAAAAAGTTGTTTATGAAGTCAAATAACACCAAGTCAGATAGTCAACCAGTTTAGATTTGCCAACATCTCATAAAGAACACCATTCACATTGTTCTCTCTCATTGCAGAGAATGAACCTACATCTCCTGAGTAGCTGCCTGTCCAGGATGATGATCTGGCTGAGAGTGACAGCTTGCCAACCCTTGATCAACACAGCCTCCTGGAAATCCTGGGCTTCCTTGACACTCCTCCTCTGGTTACTGGAAGGGCCAAATGTGTTTCTAGGTCTCCAGAGGATACACCCAACGCACACATGATTTTTTAATTTTATAAAAACATATACAACACATCAACCCCCAAAACACCCATACCCGCTGAAATTGTACCCACCCAAACTACAAACTATGAAACAATAATACCTAGACTACACCTAGTTTAACTAACCCTACACTAAGCTCTACAAACATTAACAAGTTAAAACAAACTAGCTACACGGTGAAGGGCACCAATGTTCACTGTGGCATCATTGTGGCTAATGTTTTTGTCCAGCCTGCTTGATGTTGTGCAATAGCTGGATCACAGTGTCCATCTTATATTCTAATCCAGCCACCCTGTACTTTAGCATTGAAACATCTTTCAGGAGCCTCGTTTAAAAAGTGCTCATTTGCCCAACACTTGCAGATGCTGCCACTGCTGGTCCACTTGGCTGGCTGTGTGAAGTGCTGGGGATGTGTAGCGTTAATCCACACTGGTCTGCACTGTTCTTCTTTGATTTGCCTTTGGATCCATTTTAGTGGATATCTGAGGGTTGATGTGCCATTTACCAGAGGCAACCTTCTCTGCATGTTGCTGCTTCATTGCCTTGAAGGCTTTGCCAACACACCGGATATGGCTGAAGCATTCTACCTTGATGTTGTGTTGTCATTACTGTGGAGTCATGTTATCTGTGGAAGGCAAATTAATTACTGTCAGTCCAAGGAGCACTAGGAATTGGGTTGATCAAAATTAAACTAAATATCTGTCACAAACATCAGATACTGAATCACACATTCCCAAAAATGGACCCAAAGATGATAATGAGCAGCGA
This sequence comes from Pleurodeles waltl, assembly GCF_031143425.1. Lineage (NCBI taxonomy): Eukaryota > Metazoa > Chordata > Amphibia > Caudata > Salamandridae > Pleurodeles > Pleurodeles waltl. The sequence continues at coordinate 1,270,190,838 of NC_090437.1, forward strand.
GCAGACATCTCCACATAATGTTTCCCTCTTAAAGATGACAAAAGTTCAAATTACGTTAACATACAAAAGTATGTCAAATGTAATTGCAGTAACCTAATACATCTAGTCATGACTACAAAGTAGGCCTTGGAATAATGCCTTAATGGTATGGTACAGATATCATAGTTACTGATCATTAGTGTCCCTTCTGCATCTTGAAATGGCATGGATTCCACTGGCATTAGCCAAAGTGAGATGAGCAATGTCTGCAAACTGGATATATTGTGTTACAACATTGGGTACATGGTATTGCAACTACACATGCCTGGACTCATAGCTACAGAGAACTAACATGTGTCAGCTATGAGACCTCGGAATGGAGGGAGGAGAGATGACTCACATGTAAAAGACATGTCAGATACATACCCTGGTCCACATTTGCAAGGTTCCGTTATGCCGTCATGCATCACCAGCAAAGATCAGAAATGTACTGCATCTACAAAATATGGTGCATTTCTGTACTCTCCCTCAGCACTAGTGCACAAATTGCTGCCAGGCACCAGTGCAGACACCCTTGCACCATGGTTGTTGGGATGATTGGTTTTGTGCAAGAAGGGACACCTTCCTGCAAAAAACACTCTGAGTTCACTAGCTGTTGCTGGCCAAAGTCTGATACTCATTGACATAAATATGAAGAGTATCCTGTGCAACACATTCTGAAGGGTCATTGGACAATAGTATGTTGAATTACTATGCTGTGCAGACATGGCTTTGATCAGATTCAGTTGACATTGAGATAAGAAGACAGGGGTAAAGTATGTTCAGGTGGCCACCAAAAAGTATGCTACGTCACACAAGGGTGGGCCTTCCAATGGCATACCATGTGTTGGCTGTTGCCACCTGTTTTTTTTACACTTTGAGGCTGATTGTGAATTCCATTTGCTAAACCAAGATCTAAAATTCTGTGAGGGGAATGTGACACAGACAGCAGTGCCAATACTAAGCCACCCTGCCGGTTTATCCATGTTTTGCTAAAGATAGGCCATTTAATAAATGTCCTCAGTGTTGTGACATTCATCCCCTCCTATGTGGGCTTGCCAAACAAGTTGGACAAATAATGTAACGTGATCAACTATGTTAGACCTGGGCATCTGACAAGCATTTGGAAGTATCAGCATTCCCCTGCCATCATCACATAAAAATACACTACTACATGTATACGCAAATTATGATACATTGGTCATTGCTCATATCTCAGGCCACCTATCATGTTGTACATCAGATATTGCCAATATTTTCACTCTGACAATTGTGATATTCAACTGCAAAGGCAAAAAATGAAATGCAGCTTTCAAATATAACCTTCATATGATACATGCTTAGTGTGGGCCACATGTCCAAAGATTTTGTGCAGGGCATTGCCGCTATCCATTATGCTATGCTGCCCTATGTCACTACTAAAGAGCATGAATGTACCAAATCTGCAAGATAATGTGCATTCCTGTACTTGTCCCATGTGCTTGTGTGCAAAATACTGACATGTCCCAATGCAGGCACCCTTGCACCATGGTGCTAGTGTGCCTGTGTTGCAGGGATGATTGCGTTTGTGCCGGAGGAAACACCTTTCTGCACAAGAACAATCAATGGAGGTGATATCCTCCTTCTATGTGTGCCACATGCAGCACATATAGTGAAGACAAAAATATGTGGAAAAATAATATTAAATCTTTGCCACTTTTACACCACCCTTGGGGAGGTGTAGCCTTTTGACACATTCCCAGACTTACAAAACCTTATATATCTAAGATCTGGTCCAAATTCATGGGTGTTTTGTGGGAACGCCTCTCTGACGAAAAATAAGGCAACACAGTAATTTGCGCTGCTCTGCCTTACACCGTATCTACCAGCCCATGTAAATCCCCACAAACTGGCTTGGCATGTCCTTGTAGAAATTACTTGGAAGCGCATACTTCCAGTGCATCACAAACAGTGACGCACCAGCGGCGCAGGCCACTTGTCAATATGGGCCTATGAGTTAGGGATGCCCATTGAACCAGGCGTTGCACACAGCATCATAGATCACACACAACCCTTGCAATACGCAATGAACATTCAGGGTGACACTCACTGGTAATATCTGGGTCCTTGAAGCTTTCAATCTCTCCCACTGTGTATGGCTTGGATCCATCTAGAAAACATAACATGAAACTTTGTATTGTGACTGGTGAAGACAAACACTATATGCAATTCAAGCACAGTACAAATGGATCACAATTTTCAATGTAAGGGCTTCATTTACTAGGCCCTAGTGGCACACTGTGTGGTGGGCCAGTCCATATTTACAAGGCCACGCAAAGACAACTTGCATTACCTTTAATGGGCTTGTAAATATGGACCTCCTGTCACACATAACACTGTGTCAATGGAGTTTTCCATGAGTGTTGCTTGGGGTGTTCTCATGCAACACCCATGGAAGCAAAAGGAATCTGATGCATTCCCAGAATTACAAGTCAGGGAATGTATCAGATAGCTACCCTACCTCAGGGGTGGCGTAAGAGTGATGCAACAGGGATACTTATCTTTATCTTGCCGTGTTTTGTCCTCTTCCTATGTGTGCTGCATTTTGCTGCACACATTGAAAGAGACAAAAACACCTCTTATGATTAATGTTTGTGCAGGAAGATGTACTTCCTGCACAAACACAATCATCTTCACAATGCAGACATCCTTGCACCATGGTGCAAGGGTACCTGTGTTGGTATATGGCAGCAATTTGTGCACCAATGCAGGGCAAGAGGACAGAAACGCTGTATCTTGTAGATATAGTGCATTCCTGCCCTTTCGTTGTGATGCAGGGAAACACAGCAAGAAGGCTTGTGGCACTGACCTGCATCAGAACTTTGTAATTATGGCCCTTAAAGTATATAGCCAAGACATTTATTTGCACATGACACACAGATAAGTCAGCACCAAATATGTGTACATACGAACTTCTTCACCAATTTCAATGGTGATTTCTATTCCTTTTTTGAAGCACTGCTCATAGTTTAGTCACAGTTTTGTAATCTGCGTGGTACATGTTCTTTGCAGCAGGCAATTTGAGCCTATGCCCTATTTTATGATACATTAAACCTAACAGTACAGTAGCTTCTACACTCTCACCAGCTGTAACATTTCCCATCAGAGTTATCTTGACATTTTGATTGTTTCGTGCCAATTGCTCCATGCACAAGAAAAATAAATGTCTCTGAACTCATAATTTATTTTTCTACACAGCACCCACACTCAATTCAGTGCACTGGTCACACACGCCCTGCACCCATGCTCACACCCAGTCAGAAGCTGTTAGGCCAGAGGCCCATGCACAGTGCCTGTGGAGCCCCCTGGAGCTTGCCCCCACAGGGCCTGGGGGTGCTATTGTTACACTACGGTGCCTTTGTTCATATCTATGAGGCCATACAAAAGCACACAGGTTGACTCTTCATGGTCGCATGTATGTGAATGGAATACAATATCTTAGTAGACCGCAATGGACATGGACACACAAGCAGTACTGGCTTCTTGTACACTAGGGCCACAGTAGTTTTTATACTCTGTACATGTGTGAGTTATGGGGTTATATTGTATGTGAACCATGTGTCAGTTCACAAGAATGAGGCACACACCTGCTACATATGCCTGCCTCACTCATCCAACCCAAATATACCTACACTGAGCAACATGATTTACTGTAATGAGTTTGGGTATGTGCTTGGGATGTACTTAGCAACCAGTAGGCCATTCCATATGTCCCATTGTGGAAGCGCTCATTGGTGGAGTGCCTAAAGATTTAGGCATCATGAGCACTCCCTGGGTACTTTGCCAGCATGTTAATGGATATCCTCAAATGATCCACAACTCCCTGCACATTGTTGGAATATTTATACTTCTGATTGCGGTAGAGGTGGGCTGTTGCAGCAGGAGGCAGCAGTTGCACTTGTGTGCGGTCCATTGCACCCGACACGCGGAAAAGTGACAATGGCATACAAGCCCTGCTTGTTTCCCTGTTGTTTCTGGAGTTTGTTGGGGAACTTGAGATACTGGGGTGTGTGGTTTATGATGACATTCAGGACAGAGGGGAGGAATGTGGAAAATGATGCCTGTGATATCCCTGCCACTCTGGCTGTGGTGGTTTGGATTGTCCCAGATGGCAGCATGTACAATACAGCCATCAACTTGCACTGCAGAGGGATGTTGTTGCACCTCTGAGATGTTCTCTGCAGCCTTGGTGCAATCTGGTGCAGGAGCTGGGCAATGGACTCCCTCTTGAGCCTGTAAAAGGTGATGACCACTTCCTCCCTCAAGTCAATGAGATTGGTCCTTTGCTGGTAGATGCACTTCCTTCCCCTGCGTTGCCTCCGTGGTGGTGGAGGTGGTGGGGCCTGGGTTTGTCTTGGTGCTCTTAGCTGTAGTAATAGTTGCTCCATGATGTGATTGATCTTGCAGAGTGTTTTGTGGATATTCTGCTTATGTACTGATGTCAATGTGTCATTGTTACGCCAGGGTTTCTACTGCGCAGAAATGTTGATGCGTTTTGGAGTCTGTGTGTCATTTTCTTGTGATGCATCACTTTCCCAAAATCTTGTAAATATGGATGTGTCAGTTCTGCTTTGGTTTTTAAATGGTAATGCCTACCTTACAGCTTATTAACTTAATCTGATGCAACAGGTTGTTGCGCAGGCTAAAAATCACGCATAGGGAAGAAAAGTGACGCATTCCAGTAATGCATCACTTTGTAAATATGGAGCAATGACTGCACCTCTGCTGTCAAAAAAATTATGCAGCAACGGTGCAAGCTCCTTGTACATATGGGCCCAGATTTATAACATGTGCTTACAGAAGAGGATGGTATAAAATGTACAACAGCATCAGTCATAGGGAGTGTGCTTCCTATTGTGTATATGAGTACAAACAGCATGCCGTCAAATGTGGTATTGCTGGAAGTATTGACAAAATACAGGAAGAACATTCAGCTTTACCGATAATGGGCTTGGGAATGAATCTTTTAAGCAATGTAGCTTCGGAAGCTGAGATAGATTGTGGTAATATTAAAAACCACGCAGATCTATTGGTCCTTTACCAAAACAAGCTGCAACTTCGCAAGATCAGAAAGAAGTGGAAAGAAATAATAATATCTCATGTTTATGTCTTATGGAGAGATATTCCCTATGGAAAACAAAAAGGATCACAAATAAAAACTAAATTAGAAAATGAAAATCATCCAAAGTAAAGGAAGGAGGTTGGAACCAGAATGATCTAGAGTAGAGATATTGAAGACCTCTATGCCCATATTTATACTTTTTTAGCACCGGATTTGCGCCATTTTTTGATGCAAAAGCGGCGCAAACTTGCAAAATACAATTGTATTTTGTACGTTTGCACCATTTTTGCGTCAAAAAGCGGCACAAATGCAGCGCTAAAAAAGTATAAATATGGGCCGTAGTGTTTAAAAAAGAAACCACAATTTTATCATAAACATGAAGGCAGGGAGGACAGAGCTCCAGAGAGAGGTATCCGTCCTCTGATGCACATTACTTCTATTCTTCACAGATCCGAAGAGATGGGAAATTTAAATCAAGCAAAGGTGCCCATTCTTCTCCATGACCTGAAAAGGGGCAAACCTATCAGCATTGGAGAGGGGAGAGTTAAGGGTCACAATCACTAAAGCAGCCTTATAAGATGAGGTGAAAAGCTGATGCAAAGTAGCAGAATGCCTCACAGAAAGAGAGTTTTACTAAAGAACTGGCATGATTACTGGATGTACCAGAGAGTACAGCACAAATGCCTACCAGTAAATCAAACACCATCTGATTATGAAAGAGATTACTGATGATAAACAAATTGAAACACCTAATGGGCATCTGAATGAACTGCATTTAGATTACAAAGTCCACATTCAGACTGAAGGGGAAATTAAATGAGCAATATCAATGATTTTCTGGGCATAATTGACTGATTTCTTTATATGATACTTGTGGAAGGAAATTGCCTCCCACAGGTTATAATTGAGACACCTTTAGGAGAGGAGGTTGTAATGGTAGCATTCTTTTCACTAGTGCTCCCACCGCTTAAGGATTGACATGCTGCAAAATAGGCATAATAACTGGTCCCAGTGTTATACAAAAAACAAGAGATAAGGGATAAAGGTAAGCACTACATGTGATTCCTTCAAGAGATAATCCACATGTTCAGAAAAACTATCCAATAAAGCCTGAGACTCAAAAAGATCTCAGACATATTGTGAATGAATTAGGCTCAGCGAAGTATCATCCCTTGTTCGTCAACAACAAAAACCCCAACATAACCAATTTTTTACCTGATAAGTCTCCAAAAATTGTAATAAATTATCCCCATTTGAACTTGCATTGTATAACATAGGTAGTAGAAAATGCATATAGTAGTGGATCAATGGTGCAGCACACATGCAGGAAATACAACAGCACAATAAATATAACAAAGGGTTTTTCACTCAAAGGTTAGTCCTTGAATCAAATTGTTTGCCTTCCTTTACAACAGGGACAACTTAATTTGGTTCAGTATATTGACAACAGGGCAAATCATTGAGTTACTGCAAGATAATTTGAGTGTAGTCAGTTATTTTGATGACAAACACATCACTGATGATAATTCAGATGAATACTTGCAACATGTAAACAAAATAATTAAACTACGTGCTGAAGTAGTTTACAAAGTGAACTTTGGAAAATTCAGAATATGCTCCTTAAATTTAGTCTTTCTAGGTTATCAGTGAAATTCTCTTAAGAAACTACAAAGATTCATTGGAGCTCTGAACCTTGATCAAATATGTCTTCCACATTACGCAGACAGATAAGACTACTATATGAATTGAGCACACACAAAGAGAACAGTTGGAAGGAGATGAAAACTCAAATCCTTAAGGACCTGTAGAGAGACATGTCTGCAACTGTACATTTGAAATAGAAGACAATATGTGCAATTTATTTATTAAGCTAGCACCCTTTAATGATAGATGTTAGAAATGGGGTCTCTGGTTGGCAGTCAGTTTGCACTCTGTCCAAGCCGGTACCCTCTCTCTAGTCAGGGTAAGCGAGTTACACTCCTCAGACAACCCCTGCTCACCCCCTTGGTAGCTTGGCACAATCAGTCAGGCTTATCTCAGAGGCAATGGGTAAAGTATTTGTACCATCACACACAGTAATACAGTGAAAACACTACACAAGTTTAGAAAAACAGCCAATATTTGTCTAAATCAAACAAGATCAAAACAACAAAAATCCAACACACACTAGCAAAGATATCCATTTTTAAATTAAAAAGAGTCTTAATCCATAGAAATCAATGGATGGATTGTTTTTACTGTAAGTACCTGGTATGCTTTGATTCTTCTCTGGTCAGGTAGGCAATGTATCGTTTCTCTCTCCCGCAGAAGAGCGATGCATCGATTTCCAGACAGGCAGCCTCAGGTCCGTGCCGGTTGACTGTGGTTTTGACATCCAGCGACAATGCTTGTGAAATCCTGGTGCACAATGGTGAAGCGCCGTATTGCATGGGCGTTGTGTCGATTTCAGCAGCCGCAAGCGGGTGTTAGGTTGATTTTCCAGCCGGGAAGCAGGTGGTGCGTCAAGTTTTCTCCCGCTCAGTTCTAGTGCGGTGATTTCAGTCTTGGTTCCACCAGCGTTTCCTTTCAAGGGCACAGGGACTTCATAGGGTGCCACTTGGCAAGGTAGGAGTCTCAGCAAGAGAGCTCAGGTGCTGGCAGAGGAAGTCTTTGATGGCCCTGAGACTTCAAAACAGGGGTCAAGCTCAGTCCAAGCCCTTGGAGACACTTCACAAGCAGGAAAACACAACAAAGTCCAGTCTTTGTCCTCTGTAAGGTAGAATCAGCCACTGTAGGCCAACCCAGCAAAGCACACTCACAGGCAAAGAGGCAGTACTCCTTCTCCGGCTCTTCAACTCTTCTCCTTGGCAGAGGTTCCTCTTGATTCAGAAGTAATCTACAAATCTGGGGTTTTGGGTCCACTACTTATACCCATCTCTGCCTTTGAAGTAGGCAAACTTCAAAGGAAAGTCTCTGCTGATGACAAGATCCTGCCTTGCCCAGGCCTGGCCCCAGACACACATCAGGGGTTGGAGACTCCATTGTGTGAGAACAGGCATAGCCCTTTCAAGTGTGTAAGCTCCTCTCTTCCCACTGTAGCCCAGGAGAATCATCAGGATATGAAGGGCACTCATCAGCTCTCTTTGTGTCACTGTCTAGAGCAGAGGTTTTGATAACGGGACCCTCTCTCAAATTTTTTAGGTGTAAGGACCCCCTCCTGTCAAAAATGTCTAGAACCTGGTACCTCTCATCTTCAACAATCATAAACGTCCCCAATTCCCACAGCAAATAATTTTTACAGTGAGGAAATAATAATAAACAGTGTTTAGGAAACCAAAGGTCAGTAGTGTGGGGGCATGGTCAAAGGTGTGGCTAAAAACTAAGGTCTGAATATATGAGGAATTTGCGTAGGGCAGTGCCGCAAGTCTTCTTGCTACACTGCCCTACGCCAATATAAAAGGGCAGGAATGGACCGTATTCATGAAATACAGTGCATTCCTGTCCTTTTCCCATGTGCTGGTGCACAAAATGATGCCTAGCGCCAACAAAGGCAGGATTGTTTCGGTGCAAGAAGGGGCAGCTTCCTGCACAAAATCAATCCTGAGAGGCATTTTCCACTTTCAAAATGTGTGGCAGATAGCAACACACATAGAAAAGAGGAAAAACTGAGGAGAAATTAAAACATTTTTCCTCATTATGGGGGTTATTCTAACTTTGGAGGAGGTGTTAATCCGTCTCAAAAGTGACGGAAAAGTGACGGATTTACCACCAGCCGTATTACGAGTCCATTATATCCTATGGAACTCGTAATACGGCTGGTGGTATATCCGTCACTTTACCGTCACTTTTGGGACGGATTAACACTCCTCCAAAGTTAGAATAACCCCCTATGTCTGCTCTGGGGAGGCGTAAGGTTTGGTGCTGCTCCAGTTTATATGATTTTGTAAATCTAGGGGCAGTGTCGAAATCCATGGGTGTTGCTTAGGAACACCCTCCACAATGCCCATGGATTGCCTCATTGACACAAAGTAAGGCAAAACAGAGGCTTGCGCTGCTTTGCCTTACTCCATATCTATGAGGCCATGCAAAGCCATTGAGGGTGGCTTTGCGCCACCTTATAGGTATGATTGAGAGGCTTGTGCTGCCGGAGCATCATTAAAAGTGATGCTGCAGCGATGCAAGCCTCTCATAAATAAGCCCCAAAATATTCTGTATAATTTTTTTAAGTCTTTCACCGTCAGGTAGCCACATATAAAATAACAGTTAGCTTAAATAAAAACAAAATAAAAGAAAGATGTTACTCATTGGGAGATGCACTGTAGTGCACCATAAAACGTCTATTAGTTAATGCACTGCAGAAGTCTGTGTGTAATAACAGAATTAAATCTTGGTTGTTGAAGTGTAGAATAGTGACTTGCGTATTTTTAGTGCCAAGAGATCACAGCCGATGGCAGAAAGCACTGTGAATATGTAAGGCATTAATTTATACTTGCATTGTACACAGTATAAGATAGTCCACTACAAAAAGGTCTAAGATAAAATGGTGCTTCCAAAATGTAGATTTAGTTAATATCAGAGCATATGTAATGTCATTTTTAATAGCTGTCCCTTCAACACTGCCAGGTGAAGTAAGCGATATGTGAAGTAAGCGCTATGTAAAGAAAAGTACATTTAAAAGCACACAATTCATAGCACAGTTGTTAACTCTGCACTACCACTCAAAAAGAATAAATGTTTGTCATCATAAAGCTTTGAGTGACTATCATTTCAAGCCAAGAACCAGCTCCCAAGCATCCTTTACAGTTGCAGATCAACTTGTAGCGCACATTTGCATTTTATTCAGGGAGCAGGCACCCTGACACAAAAGCTTTTTTTAGCTGTCTCTGTGGCTTCATTTCACAGCACAGAAGAGGCAGTAAACCAAAGTTCACCTAAGACATTTTAATGATGGGACAAAGTGAGGCTTGTGGAATGCGTGACCCCCCTACCCAGGACTCCACGCCCCCTCTGGGGGTCGCGACCCACAGATTGAAGACCTATGGTCTAGAGGGAATTCACAAACAGCCCAACTGTCAGTCTGGCCCAGACGTGGATTCCACAGGCAGGCAGAGGCACAGAATGGTTAAGCAAGAAAATGCCCACTTTCTAAAAGTGGCATGTTCAAACTGACAACCTAAAAGCCAACTTTACCAAAATATGTATTTTTAAATTGTGAGTTCAGAGCCCCCAAACTCCAAATCTTTATCTGCTCCCAATGGGAAACTTAAAAGATATTTAAAAGCAGTCGCCATGGTAACCTATGGGAGAAATAGGCCTTGCAACAGTGAAAACCGAATTTGGCAGTATTTCACTATCAGGATGAATATATGATGGAACAACGCATGCTGGAACCATGCATGCCTGAACAATGCAGTCAGAACAACGACTGCGTTGTTACCACAAATGCCTTAATCACAAATGCCTTTACACCGATTTTTCACTGTAAAGGCATGCCTGGTAAAGGCATGTGTGGCATGGCATGCGTGGTTCCAGCATGCGACCCACCCTGACCCTAAAACAAAATTACCCCGAACTCCAACCCCGTCCCTAAAAACAAACCTACCACATCCTCCTACCCCACCCCTAAAAACTAAAACTACCCCAGCCCCCACTCCTAAATCTAAAACTGCGATGCCCCTAAAATTACCGCAACCCCCCACCCCTAATAAAAAACTACCCCAACCGCCACCCCGCCCCTATAACTACCGCGACCCCACACCCCACCCCTAAAACTAAAACTACCCTGACCCCCCCACCCCGCCCCTAAAACTACCCCAACCCCGCCCCTAAAAACTAAAACTACCCTAACCACCACCCCTAAAAACAAACCTACCACATCCCCCCACCCTGCCCCTAAAAACTAAAACTACCCGGACCCCCGCCCCTAAAACTAAAACTATGCTGCCCCTAAAATTACTGCGACTCCACCCCTAAAAAAAAAAACTACGCCAATCCCCCACCCCACCCCTAAAACTACTGTGACCCCCACCCCTAAAAACTAAAACTACCCCAACCCCTCCCCTAAAACTAAAACCACCCTGACCCCCTACCCCATCCCTAAAACTACCCAACCCCCACCCCTAAAACTAAATCTACCCGATCCCCTACCCCCACCCCTAAAACTACTGCCAACCCACCCCTAAAAACTAAAACTACCCCAACTCCCACCTGCCCCTAAAAACTAAAACTACCCTGACCTCCCTCCCCTAAAACTAAAACTACCCTGAACTCCCACCCGCCCCAAAAACTACCCCAACACCCCACCCCTAAAACTAAAACTACCTGACCCCCCACCTGCTTCTAAAAACTAAAACTACCCAGACCCCCAACCCGCCCATAAAAACAAACTTACCACACCCCCCACCTGCCCCTAAAAACGAAAACTACCCTGACCCTCCGTTCTGCCTCTAAAACGAAAACTACACTGCCCCTAAAACTACCCTGACCCCCCACCCAGCCCCTAAAAACTAAAATTACCCCAACCTCCCACCTAGCCCCTAAAAACTAATATAACCTGCCCCCCACCCCACCCGTAAACCAAAAACTACCCAGACACCCCATCTCCACCCCAAAAAATGAAAACTTCCCCGCCCCTAAAAACTAAAATTACCCCGACCCGCCAACCCTGCCCCTAAAAACTAAAACTACACCTGACCCCCTGCCCCTAAAACCAAAACTACCCCAGCCCCCATCTGCCCTAAAACTACCCCACCCCCCACCTTCTGCCCCTAAAAACTAAAAGTACCCCTACCCCCAACCCTGCCCTAAAAAACTAAAACTACCCCAACCCGCCCCTAAAACTGAAACTACCCTGACCACCCACCCCAAAACTAAAACTACCCTGACCCCACCCCTGTCCTTAAAAACTAAAACTACCCTGACCCCCCCCACACCCACCCCTAAACCTAACCCCCCAGCCCCACTTACCTGACCGCATCCTCCTCCGATCCTGAATCCCTTTTTCTCTGCCTATACCACGCTTGTGCATTGTTCAGCACATGCGTGGTTAAGGCAGAGAAAAAGAGAGTTGTTGTTCACGCTAGCGTGGTTACGCTTGCGTGAACAACGCAGTCGTTGTTAAAGAGTCGTGGTTCATGCTGTTTCCCTATCAGGACATGTAAAACACACCAGTACATGTCCTACCTTTTAAATACACTGCACCCTGCCCATAGGGCTACCTAGGAACTACCCTATAACCATAAATGTAGTAAAAGGGAAGGTTTGAGCCTGGCAAATGGGTACACTTGCCAGGTCAAACTGGCAGTTCAAAACTCCACAAACAGACACTGCAGTGGCAGGTCTGAACCATGTTTACAGGGTTAGTCATGTGGGTGGCACAATCAGTGCTGCAGTCCCACTAGTAGCATTTGATTACAGGCCCTGGGCACCTCTAGGGCACTCTACTAGGGACTTACCAGAAAATCAAATATGTCAATCATGGATAAGCCAATTAGAGTTACAAGTTACAGAGAGAGCGCTTGCACTTTAGCACGTCAGCACTGGTAATGTGCCCAGAGTACCAAAAACCAGCGAAAACAAAGTCCAGCACACAGTCAAAAACACAGGTAGCAGATGCAAAAAGACAGGGGAAATCATGCAAGTATTCCAGGTCTAACAATAGATTAATTACTTTTTCTATAATGAATTAAAAGTCAAGCACATTCATGTAAAGCCCATGGATAAATCAACCTACACTACTCTTAGCCCTGCAGATTGTGCCAGATTCCGTGTTTGTGTACAGGGATACAATGTTGATTTGGATAATAGGAAACCAATGATTACAAAGACTCACATGAAAAACGCTAAAAAGTAAGCAGCTTTGGGCTTCAATAGGCTGCCCTCTAGAGACTTCTTCCATTGGTGGAGGTAAATCACAAACAGGCACATCAGTGTCAGTGAAATCACTACAAAGGCAATTATAAAGTTGATCAGGTTGTGAAGTCTGCATCACTAATGCAGGTTTCTAAAGTATCAGCAATGACCAGCAACAGAAAACTAAGACTCACCTGGATATACACTCAACAGTGAAATAAGTAGAACTTGTTCCATACCAAATAAGTCTAGCTGATAAACCTAATAAAAGGCGCACATGAAGGAATATGCTCTGCACATGCAAGAATAGCTGCAGTGTTACACATACTAGAGAAGCATTACTCTTGGTCATTAATTCCAAATCAAGAAAAACAATATGTATGACGATGTGAAAAGTGTAAAAAAATACTATACTGTACTGAGACCCCCCACAAGCCCAAAAGGAAAAAGCAACATGCCATTACCAAATGCCTGGACCATGTTGCCCCATTCTGCTCAGCAGAAAAATGAAAATATATATTGATATTGGTTAATTCATGTACGTAATTTATGCGGTTATGGCCACAGCACCAGGTCTTACCTCACAAAAGTTTTTGGTGGGTATGGCCACAGGACCAGGTCTCGGCTCACGCAAAAGGCTTGTTACATTTAGCACCAACAGGTGGAGTTTATACATTTTGCTCCAATGAAGAGCTAGCTTTTCCTGTTGGAAAACTAGCAGAGGAGATTGCTGGAGTAGGAATAAGTGCCCAGTTCTCACACAACTTTAGGCTCAGTCCGGAGGAAATAGTCAACTGATATAGTATACAGAAAACTTTAACTAATACGACACGTGTTGTTGAACCATACACCTTATAAGCTTTTTTTGTGTGTTAAAATGTATACACAAACTTTCAGAATGGATGAAATCTCATGGTCAATCAGGTCTTCAGGTTGAATCCCAGCATACCCAAGATAGTTCAAGCCAGACTACAACTCCAACATTATGTCCAGTGACTGGCTGGCTGCTGGAGTTTGGTGAACTGACTGTAGATGGATTGGGATTGAAGAAGGGCTCTGTCTTACCATTTGATATGCTGTGCAGATGCTGGGGATGAAATAAACAAGACACTCACTCTACCACTGTAACTCAGAGAAAAATAATGCAATTTGGTGTCTGAGAACACAGTAAAGTCCTAACATGTGGCCCAGCTGACTAGAGCAATTATCAAAAGCACGGTTGACTGTTTCCCTGATCACCATGTTGCACAGTGTGTCCTTTTTCAGTGGTTCCCATCCTGTGGTCCGGGGACCCCTAGAGGTCCACAAAGCCTCCTCAAGGGATTCGTGGCTGCTTAGAAAATGTATTGATATTAACAGATTAGGTCCCTCATTACGACCTTGGCGGGCTGCAAGATCGGATCGCCGGGTGGCCGCCAATGCCAAAATGGAGCCGGCGGTGTTACGGCTGTGCGACGGGTGCAGTTGCACCCGTCGCGCTTTTCACTGTCTGCATAGCAGACAGTGAAAAGCTGGACGGGGCCCTGTCAGGGGGCCCCTGCACTGCCCATGCCAGTGGCATGGGCAGTGCAGGGCCCCCAGGGGCCCCGCGACTCACCGTACCGCCAGCCTTTTCCTGGCGGTTCAAACCGCCAGGAAAAGTCTGGCGGTAGGGGGACTTGTAATCCCCTGGGCAGAGGATTACTCCCGCCGGGACCACAGTGGCAGTAAACCGCCGGTACCGGCAGTGCGACCGCAGCGCTTCCGCCGTCGTCAAAATACACAAGATTGCACCGCCAGCCTGTTGGCGGTGCAATCGCCAAAACAGCAGGGTTGTAATGACCCCCTAGGTCCTCAGCTTTCAGTAATGACTCATTGGGGGGTCCCCAGATTCCAATAATGATTCAGTGGGGGTCCCTGGGTTCCAGTACTGATAAAGTGGAGGTCCACAGAAGTCAAAAAGTGGAGAACCACTGTCCTAGTTTAATCCTCAGCTTCCTGGGTACTCCTCAGGAAACTCAGGACTAATTAGTCCTTAGCAAGGATCAATACAATGTAAGCAGGGAAAACCTTTGATAATGTATAATTGGTGACTGCACCACCTTTTGAACTTGAAACTGGGTCAGATGACAATCTTAAACATTCCAGATATTCCAGAGTTACCAAAACAGAGTTACCAAAACATGACATTACATTAGCCCAGACTATTAGAACATTTAATTACTAAAGTGAAACATATTTGAAAAGAAACATTGTTGTAAGATTTCACTTCTTATTTGGAAGATAATTGTGGCATTCTTTGAGGGTGGCGCAAGGAGAATATGTTCCAGAGATAGGGAATCCAGTTACAAAAATCAAAATGCTAAACAAACAAAATGAGGATCACAGAATCACCAGAGAATTCTCTTGTAGGTTGGATTTTTTTCCTGTTTAATGGCTACCGCTACCTCAGAGGAATCAGACGAGCAATAGAAGTACGAGACTACATGTTTAGAGCGAGGCAAGATTTAACCAGATTTGTTAGGTAAATTGCTTGGCTCACAGTGAAATATTATGCGGGTGGTTTTTCTGATTTATGCATTTTCTTTCGATAATAAGATTATTCAGGAAGTATGCTATGCCTGAGGGTCCCTGGAGTAAGCACCTTAAACGTTTGTGTTGCAAGCTTGAGCCTGATATGGGGTACAATCTAGCGGTATTCAATAGAGTTATGTCAACTGGCCTAAATTGAAAGGGACCGATTAGCGTCCCAGTGATTGGTATGTTCTTGGGGGGGCTGGTTGAGGCTTAGAACTCTTCCTCTGCTTTCCGTTAGAGGCTGTTGTCCCCGCATATTCGAGGAGAATCTACAAGGAGCGGTCTATGCCTTCAGTCCTATGCAGTTTATAACAATAATTTATAGAGTTTTTTCTTTTTATACTTTAGGTCATGAACGTTTGGGTCCCAGAATCACCTAGTCCAGTCCATTTGCTGTTTTGACTGGATAGACCAGTTCTATACATCCATTTCCTGCATTGAGATAAGATCTGTTATTTCATACCACTTCATATGAGGTAACTTTGTCTATTGGAGCTTGGGATATTATAGATAGAGGGATATTAAGAGCTTAGTTTGTCTAACAGGGCTATACTTCTTTTCGCCCACAGAAAGCTTGTGTTTATTTTCTTACTCTTTTTGGATATGTGTAGACAATTACTCTGCAACAGTAGGACCGTTCTGAAGGGTTAGAGGTCCCCTGATATGTAGACCGTCTGCATTCAATTTCATGTATACAAGTGCAAATGTGCACAGTTCAGTTCAAAAGAGGTGCATCAATTTGGGAAGAGGTACTCACCTTGAATTGTAGGGGCAGGTTTACGATTTCTGATTTGCATGTCAGGCACTATGGGGGTTATTACGACCCTGGCAGAAGGCGGAGAACCGGCGGTAAGACCGCCAACAGGCTGGCGGTCTTACTGCATGGAATTATGACCATGGCGGTTACCGCCATGGTCATCTGCCGGTTCTCCGTTCCGCCCGCCGGGCTGGAGACCTGGGTCTCCAGCCCGGCGGCCGTCACTATACCGCCGGCGGTATTTTGACCCGGCTTACCGCCGTGGATTTCCAGCGGTTTGAACCACCATGAAATCCATGGCGGTAAGCACTATCAGTGCCAGGGAATTCCTTCCCTGGCACTGATAGGGGTCTCCCTCCCCCCCACCCTGACTCCCTGCCAATGGTCATAATGGGCCGAGCGGCGGTCCCTCGGTCAAAATGACCCCCTATATTTGAAAGCACCACTCTCAGCTCTTACCTTATTTCTTGGTTGTGGACTCCTATACAGAACACTGGCTGGATTTGGCCTTTGGGCAGATGGAAATGCATAATTATTCCATTTTATTCTTCTTCACTTGGGTGTCATTATTATACTATGGGGGTCATTACAACCTCGGCGGTCTTTTTACAAGACCGCCGAGGGACCGCCGTGCGGAAGACCGCCAGTAGTGGCGGTGTGCCGCTCGGCGTATTATGCCTGTTGGCTGCTCTCCGTCCTTTTTCCGATGGAGAGCCGCCAACAGCCATACTGGCGGGCGGCGGGGAAGTGGAGGTTGCTCCACCTTCACCGCCATGCCAACAGAACACCGCCCACCGAATCACGTCCTGTGATTCGGCGTGGCGGTGTTCTGTTGGCGGTGTGGTGTCGGCGGAGCTGCCCCCATGGCTCCCGTCCCCTCCCGGAGGATCGTCGGACCAGGTAAGTCGATAGTCCGTGAGGGGAGAGGGGTGGGGGGGTGTTGTGTGTTGTGTGTTGTGTGGGTGCATGGGGGTGTGCGTCTGTGTATGTAGAGGGGGTGTGTGAGTGCATGGATGCCTGCCGGGGTGTTGCGTGTATGGGAATGAGTGCGTGTATGTCTGTGGGTATGTCTGTATGGATGTGTGCATGTATGTTTGAATGTGGGTGTGCGTGTCTGCCTGTGTGTGTGTATGTAGGCATGTATGTTGGCGTGTGTGCGTGTGAGTGTGTAGGTGCGTGCGTGTCGTGTGGGTATGAGTGAAGTGATGTTGGGGGTCGGGGTGGGGAGGGGGGGCCATGCCACCTTTGGGGGGTGGCAGGGGTGTTGGGGGGTGTAGGGGAGGGAGTCGGGGTGGGGGTGGGGGGTGGGGGAGACCCCTATCAGTGTCAGGGAAGAAATTCCCTGGCACTGATAGTGCTTACCGCCATGGTTTTCATGGCGGTTCAGACCGCTGGAAAACCGCGGTGGAAAGCCGGGTCAGAATACCGCCGGCGGTATAGTGACAGACGCCGGGCGGAACGGAGAACCGGCTGATGACCATGGCGGTAACCGCCATGGTCATAATACGCTGGGGTAAGACCGTCAGCCTGTTGGCGGTCTTACCGCCGGTTCTCCGCCTTCCGCCAGGGTTGTAATGACCCCCTATGTCTGTTCAATTTCTGTTTACCACTATGGTGACTGTTATTGGAACCTGAGGTCTGGATAGGGACTGTATAAATTGGTTATTTAGTATGAAACCTTTCCGGTTCTGATTGCTCATATTTATGAAATTGCTTTTGTAGATGTAGTCCACACATGTCATTGCTGTGCAGTAATTCCAATATTGTGTGGTCCTGAAGAAGGTGTGTGGACTAGTAATTTTATGTATTGACAGATTACTGGAGGATTCCAACTCACAACCGTGCAGCGGATAAAAAAACAATACTGCTTCTCTGTTGTATGGTGTTTTGTATGTGGAGAATGGCTGGAATGGGTCTCTGAATGGTTAGGATGAGAGAGATTGGTGTTGGATGTAAGTTAGAGTGAGTGGACTAATAGGGGACTTTGCAAATTGTTTCTTGCATTTTGTATTTGTATGTATTTTCTGTTGTATGTTGCTTTTCTAATGTTTATTGGTGTACAGTTAGTTTGTAAATAATGACATTATCAATTGATACTATTATGAAAAATTATGTGAGATATTTTGCAGCATTTATGTCATTTATATTTTTGGATCAAATAATTAAGTAAATGCATTGATTTTCCTGAATTAATTGGTTCAAGACATTTTTGCCTATGGGGGATCAGACTCAATAGCATCTTTTGAAGCTTAGTGGAAGAAATACAGGTCACGTGGGACTTTATTCCTTTACATAGGTGTAGATATAGCAGTTTCTGCATTAGGCTTTTTTAGGGACCTCTACACTTGAACCAACATTGGGGAGGGTGTTGTCAGGTTACTTTAGCTATTTCACTGGCAATTTATTTTAGCTTGTGCTCTTTCACTCTTATGCATGCATTTGTATTCTTCTTATTAGTTTAGCAAGCCTTCATTTTAGTGGATTTTTTAAAATTATTGTATCAGTTGCCCTTACGCACAGAATTCTGTTATTAATTTCTCTGCACAACATTTTCACACTGTACTTCACTCAAGGCTAAACGTGATAAGTTTAGGATTTATTGCACGCACAAAGCGTTCATCATGTCCCCAACTCATACACAGATTTATTCATATTGTCACATGAGGGCAGTTTCTCAGAACACTAGTTGTTTTATTATGAAACACCTCACTGCCCCTACACGGTAGAGGGGAATTCCAGCCAGTTGCCATTGCATGCTGATGTCGTTCTTGTAGTTTCTGCTGAGGCCTGTCGCCGTCTTTGCCTTCATGTGGGAGGACTCTCAATAGACCAACAGACCTCTTCTTTACCTGCAAACACATGTATGACGGATGAGCTCCTTCTAGGAGGGGGCTGATAGGAAGAATAGGGCTGACACTGGCATGCTCTTGTATAGAATATTAGTAGTGCAGGTAGGGATTTTAGAACCATTGTTGTGACAGTACGGTTGGACTTTTCCTATGTTTCACTTTCCTTGTCACTGCCTTGCTTTTATTGTGTTTTATCATCCTTATAATCGCATTGCATGCCTTATTTTACATAGAATGCAGTTGTATCAATAAACCATATTGAACCTAGTCCTGCTTCTGTTTGCCTTTGTATGAGTGAGACACATGTGACTGAGAGAAATGGTTAAGATCTGTTCCACCATGATTTCCCTGAGAAATCTAGATGTCATTTGAAGGGCTGCCACAAATCATCTTTCCTATTGTGTACTGGTAAGGTGCTGCTAGCTGGCCTGAAGGGTTAGGCCAACACCTGTCACACAATACAAGAGCAGACTCAGTGCCCTGCTATCAGTGGCGCTGACGTCCAAATCCAGCAGTCTTGTTACTATAACAGGAGTCTCTACAACAATTCATTTTAGAAAAGCTATCTATTTACAAATGAGTAATGATTCTAAAGGACCCAAGGACACTTTTACACTTGTAAATCTGGGTTGCTGCTTAAGCATAAAAAGCATTCAGTATGGAGTTGGACACGTACATTTCAAAAAACAATTTCCTAGCTGTGTGTACCAACCAGCATCTGGGTTCATAACACACTCTCCAAGTCACAAAAAATAAACAGGTATCATAATAAACCAAATAACCCGTAGGGTGCCCTGGACGAGCTGGTCTCGTCCTCGGCCACAGTCGCCGTGTGTTGGGGACGAAACCAGCCTGTCCTGCACCCGGCACACAGTAGAGCACTAGTGCTCCCCCAATGAGCCTTCCCACCCACCACCCCAGGCAGGGATGGAAGGGGAATCACTTCCCCTTCCACCCCTGACCCTTCCCCCTGACCCCCAAGTGAAGTCTGATAATGTTAGCCGCAAGCGTGATCCCGGAAGAGGAATGCAAAAGCATTTCTCTTCCGACCGGGAGGTTGGGCGGGAGAGGCATCAAAGCAAAGGAGAGGCCTTTCCTTTCCTTTGATGTCTCTCTCAGCATTTCTGCTGCCCATTCGTGAAACGATCCGGCAGCAGAAATGCCCACTATACACCAAGGAGTTTATTTTTTTATATATATATGAATAAGGGAAGCGGCCCCTTGGGCAAGGGTCACTCCCTGGGGGGCAATTTATTTTTTAAGGCCTTTTCTGCCCCCCCCCGGGGGCAGATCGGCCTACTGTGATTAGGGCGATCTGCTCCCAGGGGGGCAGAAACCATCAGACGCCAGGGATTTTTTTTTGTTAATTTCATATATGGACATACCCCCACCCCAAATAAATGGGGCCAAAGTTGTTCTGCCTACCGGTGGGCAGATGGGGCAATTACCCCCGATTCACTCCCGGGGGGCAGAAAACCTACTAGATGGCAGGAAATTAAAAAAAAAATAGTTGGGTGGTGGCTACCAACCAGTATGGGCATGGTTATGCCCCCACCCCAACTGAAAGGGGTAACAGGCTTTCAGTTTTCCTCCCACACACTAAAACATCTTATCCCATGGCAAGCAAGAGGACATTTGATTATTTTGGGTTTTGGTTTACATTTGGGCCATGAGAGCTTGTCTAACTCTCAAAATCGTCCCACTAGGAATGGTGAGGGCTGTACTTTTTGGACTTTGGGACGCTGCCATGTAGAAAAATCTACGAGACCCAGACACATCTGAAAACTAAACATCTGGATGAGTCCAGGGTGGTGTGCTTCACATGCACCCGCACCGTATTCCTACCCACAATGCCCTACAAAGCTTTAACTCTGCTGGAAATCACAAATTTTTCCGACATTTTTGTGATGGAACCTTCTGGAATCTCCACCCAGCATTGTCGCATCTATACCGATAAAAATTCTGCCCCACTTGTCAACCTAAAAATGTTTTTTTTCAAACTGCCCTTTTGGACCCGCTTTGGTTCCCCCTAATTTTCAACATGTTTATGGCTCTTCCCTGTCACAGGCATTTGGCCCGCCTATAGACGTGAGGTATCATTTTTAACGGGATACTGAGGGAAACATTGGGTGGTAGGAAATTTGCTCAGCTGAGGTGATCCCACACAGAAATATGGGAACATTTTTATTTTTTAGCTAAATTTGAGGTTTGCTGAGGATTCTGGGTAAGAAAACACTGCGGGAATCCATGCAAGACACACCTCCCTGGACTCCCCCGGGTGTCTAGTTTTCAGAAATGTTTGGGTTTGGCAATGTCCCTATATGACTGCTGAGCCCAGGACCAAAAAGGCAGGTGCCCCCGCCCAAAAACAGGTAGTTTTGTAGTTGATAATTTTGATGTGTCCACATAGAGTTTTGGGGCATTTCCTTTTGCAGGCACTAGGCCTACCCACACAGTGAGGTACCATTTTTATCGGGAGACTTGGGGGAATGCAAAGTGGAAACAAATTTGTGTCTCCTCTCAGAGTACAGAACTTTCTGTCACCGAAATATGTGGAAAAAGTATTTTTTTGCCAAATGTTGAGGTTTGCAAAGGATTCCGGGTAACAGAACCTGGTGAAAGCCCCACATTTAACCCCACCTTAGATTCCCCTACGTGTCTAGTTTTAAAAAATGCACAGGTTTGGTAGGTTTTCCTAGGTGCTGGCTGAGCTAGAGGCCAAAATCCACAGCTAGGCACTTTGCAAAAAACAGCTCTGTTTTCTTTGGGAAAATTTGATGTGTCCACGTTGTGTTTTGGGGCATTACCTGTGGTGGGCACTAGGTCTACCCACACAAGTGAGGCACCATTTTTATCGGGAGACTTGGGGGAACGCTGGCTGGAAGGAAATGTGTGGCTCCTCTCAGATTCCAGAACTTTCTGTCACCAAAATTAGAGGAAAAGGTGTTTTTTTGCCTAATTTTGAGGTTTGCAAAGGATTCTGGGTAACAGAACCTAGTGAGAGCCTTACAAGTCACCCCTTCTTGGATTCCCCTAGGTGTCTAGTTTTCAGAAATGTACAGGCTTAGTAGGTTTCCCTAGGTGGTCGCTGAGCTAGAAGCCAAAATTCACAGCTAGGCACTTTGCAAAAAACAGCTCTGTTTTCTTTGGCAAAATGTAATTTGTCCATGGCGGCACTAGGCCTACCCACACAAGTGAGGTATAATTTCTATTGGGAGACTTGAAGAAATGCTGGGTGGACTGAAATTTGTGGCTCCTCTCAGATTCCATAACCTTCTGTCACCGAAATGTGAGGAAAAAGTGTTTTTTTGGCCAAATTGTGTGGTTTACAAAGGATTGTGGGTAACAGAACCTGGAGAGAGCCCCACAAGTCACCCCAAATTGGATTCCCCTAGGTGTCTAGTTTAAAAAAATGCACAGGCTTGGTGGGTTTCCCTAGGTTCCGGCTGAGCTAGAAGCCAAAATCTGCAGCTAGGCACTTTGCAAAAAACAGCTCTGTTTTCTTAGGGAAAATGTGATGTGTCCACATTGTGTTTTGGGGCATTTCCTGTCACGGGCACAAGGCCTACCCACACAAGTGAGGTACCATTTTTATCGGGAGACTTGGGGAAATGCTGGGTGGATTGAAATGTGTAGCTCCTCTTAGACTCCAGAACTTTCTGTCAGTGAAATGTGATTAAAAAGTATGTTTCTGGCCAAACGTTGCGGTTTGCAAAGGATTCTGGGTAACAGAACCTGGAGAGAGCCCCACAAGTCACCCCATCTTGGATTCCCCTAGGTGTCTAGTTTTAGTAGGTTTCCGTAGGTGCCAGCTGAGCTAGAGATCAAGGGCCAGATGTACGAAGCTTTTTGCATGGCGCAAACAGCGAAATTAGCTGTTTGCGCCATGCAAAAAGCACATCGTGATGCTCATTCCCATTTTGTGAGTCGGTAACCTGGTTACCGACTTGCAAAATGGAAATGCGACGCGCAAATAGGAAGGGGTGTTCCCCTTCCTATTTGCGATTCGCATCACGATGTAGAATTGCTTTGTGACCACGAACGCGGTCGCAAAGCAATTCGCAGTTAGCACCCATTTCAATGGGACCCCTTTCCCATTTGTGAATGGCCCTGAAAACATTTTTTCAGAGCAGGCAGTGGTCCTATGGACCACTGCCTGCTCTGAAAAAATGAAACACAAATGTTTCATTTTTTCGTTTGTGTTGCAACTCGTTTTCCTTTATTGAAAAGCAGTCACAGACATGGTGGTCTGCTGTCTCCAGCAGGCCACCATCCCTGTGAGTGCTGCGAATCGGAAGAGGGTAACAAATTGCGACCCACCTCATTAATATTAATGAGGTGGGTCTTTGCGACCCTCTTGCGATTCGTAGATGGTGTCAGGGACACCATCCTGCATCCGGATTTGCGACTCGCAAATTGTCCACAGCTAGGCACTTTCCTAAAAACAGTTCATTTTTAAATGTAAAAATGTGAAATGTCCATGTTGCGTTTCCTGTCATGGACATTAAGCCTACCCATGCAAGTGAGGTAGCATTTTTATCGGGAGACTTTGGGGAACACAGAATAGCAGAACAAGTGTTATTGCCCCTTGTCTTTCTCTACATTTTCCCTTCCAAATGTAAGACATTGTGTAAAAAAATACGTCTATTTGAGAAATGCCCTGTAATTCACATGCTAGTATGGGCACCCCGGAATTCAGAGATGTGCAAATAACCACTGTTTCTCAATACCTTATCTTGTGGCCATTTTGGAAGTACAAAGGTTTCTTTGATACCTATTTTTCACTCTTTATATTTCACCAAATGAATTGCTGTATACCAGGTATACAAGGAAAACCCATTACAAGGTGGAGCTCCTTTATCGGTTCTGAGAACCTAGGGTTCTTGATGAACCTACAAGCCCAATACATCCCTGCAACTAGAAGAGTCCAAGAGACATAATGGCATATTACTTTGGAAAATCTGACACTGCAGGAAAAAGTTACAGAGACTTTTTTTTTCACCTCAATTTCAATATTTATTTATTTCAGCTGTAATTCAGAATTTTGTCTACATTTTTCAGAAATGTATAGCTTTCTGGGATCCAGCATTGGTTTCTTACCTATTTCTATCACTAACTGGAAGGAGGCTAAAAGCACAGAAAATAGTAAAAATGGGGTATGTTCCAGTAAAATGCCAAAATTGTGTTGAAAAATGTTGTTTTCTGATTCAAGTCTGCCTGTTCCTGAAAGCTGGGAAGATGGTGATTTTAGCACCGCAAACGCTTTGTAGATGCCGTTTTCAGGGAAAGAAAAACACAAGCCTTCGTCTGCAGGTCTTTTTTCCCATTTCTTTTAAAAAAAACATTTTTGTTGTATTTTGGCTAATTTCTTGGTCTCCTCCAAGGGAGCCCACAAACTCTGGGCACCTCTAGAATCCAAAGGGTGTTGGAAAAAAAGAACGCAAATGTTGCATGGGTAGCTTATGTGGAAAAAAGTTATGAGAGTCTTAGCGCAAACTGACCCAAATAGCCAAAAAAGGGCCTGGCACCTGAGGGGGAAAAGGCCTGGCAGCGAAGGGGTTAAATAACCATGTAATACTAGGCTTTTCATAAGGAGCATAATGCAGCAATCCAAATTCCTATACTGAATTTAAACCAGAATCTTTCTTATTTAGCATTTTCTGATGATCACACAAATTGTATGGTTTAAATTTCTCAACATCAACCATTAGGTTCTATGAAACACTGTATGATTTAATTTCCTGTAAAGAAGGTTGAAATGCAGATATAGCCTTAAATTGCTTCTGCTCACATTTGCAACTTTCCTATGTGTTTTACACCATTAAAAGCAATCAGTCATTTCTGAAATTCAATATAATTATTTTAAAAAAATGTAATTGCCATTTTAGATATTTGTCATTTTGTTTACGTGCTCACTGGCTATTTTCAGCAGTATCTCTAAGGAAGTGATGCAAATTCCGGTTTGCATGTAATGTGTCTTTCAACAGCATTTAATTTTATGGCAAGACCGGAGGCTCCTATTATGCAATAGTCTTTTCTTTATTTTCAATAGCAGCTCCAGTCAAGAATAAACTACAGATCCCATAAGGCAAACAAAAAACAGCCAATGGGAATGCACAGGTAGTTTCCAGTCGTGCACCAATCACAAAAAATCCACTGTAATAATACCTATATTGACTGAGAACAACCTTCTTTTCTTGCTGCTCGCAGTCAAGATAAGTCAAGATATTTCCTTCTGTCACCTTTTTATACTAGTGCTAGTGCGTTTTGTGTAAGCGCTGTGTTTTGGTCATATACTGTTGTTAATATGTTGTTAATATGTCATTGATTCCAGTCGGCTCGTAGGCGCATTAAAATTTCCCCCCCGCGGCGCCCTCTCGTGTCTTAACTGCCGCTTCTGACTGTTTTTCTCTTCAGCGTGTGTCAGAATTTCTGCCGTCCTGCACTGTTGAGAAGCCGGCTCCGTACCTTACTTTCTGTTCACAGCAGGAGCTGCTCGCTTCATTCTGTCAACGCGGTGTTTATTCAAATATAAAAGCCTAAGCCGGTCCGACTCCTGGTGGGCGTGTATCCTTCTGCCTCGGGCAGCATTTTTTCTCACTCTGTGAGCGAAAGTTAACACTTTCCTACCTCCGTGTAGATAATTGTTTACTTGGTTGATACCATGGACAGTTCTGTGTCCCATTTATCACAGGAAGAGGAGGAAGACGTCCTTAAGGAAAGTCTTAATGATTTTATTCAACTATCTGTTGATCAGGCTATGGCTGCCTCTTGGCAAAAACTGTCTAAAAATTTGGAAAATTCTGTGGTAACTCTGGTGTCTAAGACCATGCTGGCCCATTCTGCTGGGGAAAGCAGAAAGCGTCCTGCCACATCAAAAAATTCTAAAACAACGCTATCAGGAAGTGACAAAGCTTCACATATGGCAGAGGACATGGTTCCTCAAGGGTCTCCTAGTAAGGAGGGGTTAATTTCTAAGTCCTCAAAGAAATGCATGGTCTAGTCAAAACACTTATCTTCCCCTTTTAATATAACTAAGATTTTACACACCGACGATGAGATGCAGGACCCTGATTCGGATGCGGAAAATTCCGACAAGGACGTTGGAAAATTTCTTTCCCGTCCTCCACACAAAAAATCCAAACCTGCGTTCCACGAATTTTCAGGTTCTAGCACGGTCTATGATTCGCAAGGGGTTCCAATGTTTGACCCAAGTGATATCCAGCATCCAAATTCCACAGAGTGGGTCCCCTCTGAACATGTGGCAGATTACGTAACAGCCAGGTTATGTACTCCACTGGACAAACAGGTACGGGCAAAACTCAAGTCGGAATGTCCCCGTCCTGCCCTATCCTCCAAAATTACAGCAACCCCTACGATTGACGCTTCATTGATCATGTTCTTCACCAAATACGGCAAAGATCCCCGTAAGGGGGTAGATAAAGCTTGGTCTACGTGCCAAGACAAGCTCTTCGATATTGTGGGACCCTTAACCTGCATATTTGACTTGGCGGAAACCGCCTGGCTGGAACATGTTTCTATTGACCCGGAGGAGCTTTCTTTATGGGCACAACGTGCGGTTTGCTTGTTGGGAAACGCAAATTCCTCTATTACACATGAACGTAAGAAAGGACTCCTGGTTAAGCTTGATCTGAAACTGCTCAACTTAGCAGGTTCGGATGCGGGTGTGAAGGCCGGAAGGTTTGCTGTTTGGGGACTCTTTAATAAAAGAATTGAGCAAGTATGTGGCAACCTTCTCTTCCCTGGAGAAGGTGCAGCAGTCACTAATAAATATGTTTTCATCTCGGGTTCTCACCAGGGCCGGCAGAGGTAGGTCCCTATAATAACAACATGTTTCAGAACTACAGACTGCAGTTCTACCCCCAAAGGAGCAGGGGCTTCAGATCCAAAGGAAACCGCAACGCCAGATTTGCTGCACAAGCCAGTAAGTCAGCATGCCGCTTCTCCAGTGGTGGGGGGTCGTATTTCTCAATGCCTGTCAAAATGGGAGGATGTTACAAGAGATCCATGGGTCCTAAATATCGTTCAAGGTTATGTTATAGAACTATTTTCAGAGTCTTTTCAAGCAAGTTTCCCTCCCCCTCCTCAGTTTTCACTTCAAATGACAGAATTAATTTAGGTAGAAATTCAATCCTTGTTACAAAAGCAGGTAATAGTTCCTTGTTCTCTAAATTCTTCAGGTTTTCTCAACTTGGTTTTTCTGGTTCAGAAAAAGATCAAGAAGATGCGCCCGGTTATCAACCTGAAACAATTCAATCAATTTGTTCTATATCGTCACTTCAAAATGGAGACCATCCTACATCTCAGAGACACATTAGTCCAGGGAGATTGGATGGTAAGGCTGGACCTTCAAGATGCATATCTTTCAGTTCCCATCCATCCCCTCTCCCAGAAATTTCTTCAATTCCAATTGGCCGGTCAGTATTTCCGTTTTACTTCTCTTCCCTTCGGCCTGTCCTCCGCTCCATGGTGCTTCACAAAATGAATGAAGCCAGTAGCGGCCTTTCTCAGAACTCCAGGCATCCATCTAGTTATTTACTTGGACGACATTCTGATCATGTATCAGAGTCGCACTTCCCTGCTGTCTCAGGTTCACCTTACTTGTACCCTGCTGGAGGATCTAGGTTTTATCATAAATTACGAAAAATCTTCCTTGGATCCGATCCAAAAGATTGAGTTTCTAGGTTTTCTGGTAGATTCTGTCTCGGCTACACTTCTTCTGACGTCATCACAAATCCAATCCATAAAGTCCGAAATTCTCCTGATTTTACGCAGTTCTCGGCTATCCCTCAGATCTTTGGCAAGGATTGTAGGTCTGCTCTCTTCTTCAATCCAAGCGATCTTCCCCGGTCCACTACATTACCGCGCTTTGCAGAGAGTAAACATTTGTCACCTTCAAAAAGGGCTGGCTTATACGGATTTCATCGCTCTAGACCAAGATTTGCACGCAGAACTCCAATGGTGGATAGACCATTTAGACGCCTGGAATGGCAGGACTATCTTCGCATCAGCCCCAGATCTTGTATTAGAGTCAGATGCAAGTCTGTCGGGCTAGGGAGCCCGGTGTGGTACAATCTCGACTGGAGGCTCATGGTCTCTAGAGGAGTCAAAACTGCACATAAACTGTTTAGAGATGCTTGCTGGCTCCTTTGCAATCAGGAGCCTCGCAAGAGACAAAGGGCCAGATGTAGCAAGCCGTTTGCATGTTGCAAACTGCAAAAATCGCAGTTTGCGCCATGCAAATGTCCTCACGCGATGATCATTCCCAAATTGCGAGTCGGTACCGACTTGCAATTTGGGAATGCGACTCGCAAATAGGAAGGGGTGTTCCCTTCCTATTTGCGACTCGCATCGCAATTCAGAGTTGCTTTGTGACCGCGAATGCGGTCGCAAACCAACTCGCAGTTACCACCAGTGTCACACTGGTGGTAACTCATTCGCAAAAGGGAAGGGGTCCCCAGGGGACCCCTTCCCCTTTGTGAATGTCGACAAAAATATTTTTTCAGTGCAGGCAGTGGTCCTATGGACCACTGCCTACTCTGAAAAAAATTAAACCAAATGGTTTCGGTATTTTTTTCATTTTGCAACTCGTTTTCCTTGAAGGAAAATGGGCTGCAAAATGAAGAAAAAAAAACTGCTTTATTTAAAAAGCAGTCACAGACATGGAGGTCTGCTGACTACAGCAGGCCACCATCCCTGTGAGTGCAGGGACTCGCTATGGGGTCGCAAAATGCGACCCACCTCATGAATATTGATGAGGTGGGTCTTTGCGACCCCATAGCGAGTCACAGACGGTGTCTGAGACACCGTTCTGCATCCGAGATTGCGACTCGGAAATTGCAAGTCGGACTGACTCGCAATTTCCGAGTCGCAATCTCGGAATTTCCTACATGTGGCCCAAAATGTATTGTTCAGTTCTGCTCAGAATGGACAACATTTCAGCGGTTCGCTACATCAACCGTCTGGGAGGCACAAAATCCAAACCTTTAGCGGAATTAGCAAAAGGGTTGCAGGAATTCTGTCTTCAAAACAGAATCTCAGTTCGAGCAGAGTATCTTCCGGACAACCTCAATTTTGTAGTGGATTGGTATTCCCGTAATTTCTGGGATTCCAGCGACTGGATGCTCAACACGCAAGTGTTCAACAACCTTCTCTGCAAATGGGGCCCCTTCCATATAGATCTTTTTGCATCCCGTCTCAATGCTCAACTCCCACAATTCTTCAGTTGGCACCCGGATCCTCTAGCTCTTGCCTTCAATGCGTTTTCTCAGGATTGGTCATCATCCCTTAATTACGCCTTTCCTCCCTTTATTTTGATCTCCAGAGTGCTGGCACACGTCAGACGTCAACAAGCTTCCCTAGTTCTCATAGTCCCCTTCTGGCACTCCCAGGTGTGGATCCCGTCGCTCCTGGAACTGTCAATCGAACCTCCGCTCCTGATCCCCTCCTTTCCGGATCTCCTGACCAACCCGCACAGCCTCCACCACAGTCTCGTACTTCAAGAGGCCCTTATTCTATCGGCTTGGAAAATATCGGGGAAACCCAACCTGGCATTTCTATTTCGGAAGAAGCTGCAATCTTTATTGACAGGGCAACAGCCCCAGGGACAAAGAAGGCATATAGATCAGCTTTGTCTCTCTGGCATAGCTGGTGTATGGGAAGACAAGTTGATGCCTTTACAGCGGATGTGTCTATGACTGTCAACTTTCTGGCGGCGGAAGCCAGTAAGGGTAAGTCCTTTCGTACCATTAATTTATATAGATCAGCAATTTCTTCTGCACATTCTTACATTCAAGGAGAGCCAGTTGGAGAACACCCATTGATCTGCCGTCTTTTAAAGGGAGTAACATTTTCCAATCCTCCGCAACCTAAATACAGTTCTTTATGGGATGTTAATGCTGTGCTAAAGCTGTTTATTTCTTGGCCTGACAATTCTTTGTTATCATTGAAACAGTTGTCTGCTAAACTCACCATGCTTTTATGTTTAGTATCTTTCAAACGTTTATCTGATGTTAGAGCCCTAGATGTTACAGCTCGTCATTTTACTCCCTCTGGAGTTATGTTTAATGTGTTGAGACGTACTAAAACTAATCTTTCTTCAGTTTTTTATCCCTTCTTTTTTCCTGCTCACCCTAAACTTTGTGTGGGCCAATGCTTAAAAGTTTACGAACAACAGACAGCCGGTCTGAGAAAGTCCTCCTCTACCCAACTCCTGATTTCCTTCAGAAAACATTTCAAACCTGTGTCTTCTCCTACCTTGGCTTGCTGGGTCCGTTGGGTTATGTCCTTGGCTGGCATTGATACCTCTGCCTTTGGTGCTCATTCGGCTAGAGGAGCCATGGCGTCCAAAGCTTTTTGGGCCGGTTCTCGCTTGGAGGATATTCTCAGGTCGGCTGACTGGTCTATTGACAATGTTTTTAGAGTTTTTTGTTGTAAACCAATTCAACATGCCTCTCTAAATGTAATTGATACGCTTTAAAATAGCATAATAGGAGCCTTCGGTCTTGCCATAAAATGTAGATTTTCCTAGTAATTTATGAAGGAAAGTCTTAATTTTATTCAAGACACGGAGGCGAGTATTATCCCGCCTCTACAAATTTTAACTCTGTTATTTTGTTGCCCTCCCTTCCAGCTTCTACATCAACACAGCAGACCTCTTCCTAGAGATCCTTCATGTACGGTGTTCTCTACGGCATTTCCCTTCAAGGACTTTCAAGGGATGGATCACCGCAAACTACCGGCCTTCCTTCAGAGACTTTTGTTCTTCTTACAAGAAATGTTATCGCTTTGCTTGGCATTCTGTATTTGCTGTTCTATTATTCAGTTGTTTACTACTTATTGATACTCGCACAAGAAAAGAGGGCTGTTCTCAGACAAGATAGGTATTATTACAGGGGATTGTTTGTGATTGGTGCACTACAGGAAACTACCTGTGCATTCCCATTGGCTGCTTTTTGTTTGCCTTATGGGATCTGTTGTTTATTCTTGACTGGAGCTGCTATTATAAATAAAGAAAAGACTATTACATAATACTCGCCTCTGTGTCTTTAATAAAATTAAGACTTTACTTCATAAATTACTAGGAAAATCTACATTAGTAATCTTTAACTCTACTCTGGCAAAATGTACTATACGTGTCAACATGTACTTTAGTATACCTAAAGTTTAATTTGTTTTTTTAGAGGCCCAGCTACACGTTTAGCATTTTTTTTCATATTTTCTTGTTTAAGAATTTCAGGGACAACATTTTCCAGATTCACACAACACATTCCTAAAAGTGCCATTATCAATTAAGGTTCATATTTAATCATTACCAAATTCTATGTTCAATTTAAATAGGTAGGATCATTATTTTTGGGGTTTTGAAGGCATCACTAATTCATCACTATCGGCAAAATCTGAACACATTATTTGCTGGAAAGTACATCTCCCAAAAATAACATGCAGGGACTAATGTACCTTGTCATTAAATGTTCTAAATGTTGGTTCCTCAAGCAGATTTTAGGAGTTCAGTTTTAGTTTACGTCCCAAAACCTTTAGCAGTATATTTATCTATTAAATAAATAAATGAATAAATCACCTTGTGCCTAGAAATAAACATAAGAGTGAACTTTGTTTCAGTCTGATTGTAAAAATATGTTTCAGCATCATTTTGAAATGTGAATTTTGTTCCAAATAAGGCTTTCTTCCCAAAACTGAAACTGGGCAATGGTCCCACTGTTGATATTAAAATATTGATTTAGGTGTATTCAATATATTTCCATACCACTCAAAGGGGGTGGTGGGGTTAGGGGATACGGGGAACGAGAGGGAATAAAAAAGAAAGAAAAGGCTTACCTCTGGGGTAGACACATTTGTCTCCCCTCCGTCCTTGTCCTCTTCCTGGGTGCACAGAGGCTCCCAGCCAATGACGACACTGCTGTCACCAGCATGACAGCAGCATTGTGATTGGTCTGAGCAGCCTGCTTCACTGCTCAGACAGGTAGTGAGAGCCTGGGCATGCTCTCCACTCTGCTGTGCAATACAGCATGGTAGGGAGCATGCAAAGTGTGCATGTCTGTTTCGCCGGCCCAACACTGCTAGCCAAACAGACATGCACACTTTATAGTGCACATAAAACTCGTCCGACCCCCTCTCTCCAGCCCAGCCCCTCTGCCCATTATTCTAGGAAAAATAAAATGATAATAACTTAATGTTATTATCGTTTTATTTTTCCGTTCCCACAATCCAGTGGGGCAACACTCCTCACCCTTAGCAGAGGAGCCGTCCCTGTTCTATACATAAAGATACTAATTAGCCTACTGATTATAGGACAATTTTTGCTTTTGAATTTTCACAGTGAGATAAAGATCAGCAGTATACGTGAATATTCCTCGCACAGAAAAATAATTTGGAGGCACCATTTCATCTAAATCAAGGTGAAATGTGTCTACTAGTCCTAGAATTTTATATTCTAAATCTTCCCAATGAGCACCATCTTGCGATGGGCTGGCTAATATCCTCTCAGTCTCATGCAATGGGAAATTACTCAGGGTCCACTTTAGACCAAAAAACTCTAAGGGGTGAACTCACCTCAACAACAACAAAAACATGCTACTCACCATAACATTCCAGAACTGATAAGATATCATAATGCTAAAAACTACCTCCTTTCTTGCATGCCTCAACTCAAAAGAAACACCTGGCTAGTCGACAAGTCCTCAGCTGGACCAAAATAATCTCTATTAGATTTTTATGTATTTTCTCTTGCATGTTGCTTTTTACATGTTTATTGGTGTACAGTTAGTTTGTAAATAATGACATTATAAATCGATACTATTATGAAAAATGACGTGAGATATATTTTGCAGCATTTATATTTTTGGATAAAATAATTAAGTAAAATACATAGATTTTTCTGAATTCATTGGTTCAAGACATTTTTGCCTACGGTAAAATCAGAATCAATAGCATCTTTTGAAGCACAGAGGAAGAATTACTAGTTACGTGGGAATTTTTTCCTTTTTGTGGTTGTTTTTTCCCCTTGGTCCAAGACCTATAGAAATTAAAGGGAAGGGGGAGCTCACTTCACATATGAATATCTACATATTTAACCTTAAAATCAAGCCTAGAATGTATAATATGAAATGTCTATGTTGACAATCAGACCCAAAATGGGGGCCAAATTAAAACTGGTCAATTTAGAATTTAAAAACATCAATCAATATAAGACCAAATGTCAGCAGCTCAACAATAATCATGATCCTTTAAGAAAATCACCAATTTCATCACATGTTATTACATCCAGGAAATACCACACTTTGGCAGATGTTAATGAAACCAATTAATTGATAAAGAAGGTGAGATAGCACTCATGTTCCTTTGCCTCAGCTCTAGCCGAGGTGGCTGCATTCTGTGGAGTGTCAGATGTTGTTGCACCAAGAGCCTCTTAGTCCTCAAAGGGTGCCTCAAAGGAAGCATCCCGCAACAAATGCAATCTCAATGTGCATTTCTGATAATGAGCCCTCAGCGAGAATATCAACAGATCAGTGTTCAATGACGGTATGTACAGTGTAGCAAGACATACTTCCCGTTCATGCTTGAAAGGGCACCACAAGCAATGAAGGACGGGCTATACACAGTTCAAAACTGGTCTGAATGACAGAGATCATTTGCATTCCAGCTCTTCCAGGAGTGGTGCTCCAAAGTACTGTATTATGCGTTCACAACATGACTTTTAGTCTGGTGGCAGCGCCATCAGTCCTCCTTTTTTGGATGGGGAAGCAATTGCAAGAAAAGAGTAACATCAGCAGAATGACACCAATTAACCCCCAGGGTGCCTGGGGCAAGCTGGTCTCGTCTAGGCACACGGTTTCCGTGTGCCCTGGACGGGACCAGCTCGTCCTGCACCTGGCCCACAAGGGGGGAGCGATAGTGCTTCCTGTGGGCTTCCCACACCTCCCAGTCGAGGATGGAAGGGAAATTGCTTCCCCTTCCACCCCCGACCCCCTCTCTGCAATCTGATGATGTCAGCACGCTCACAGCGTGCTGACGTCATCAGAAGCTGCAGAGGACGCGCTGGAAGCCCTTTGATTCCAGCGCGAGTGGAGAGAGGACATGAAACAGGTGAGTCCTTCTCCTGGGGGATTTGGAGGGGGGAAAACAGACGCAGGGGGAAAGAAAATAGTTTTTCCTTTCCCCCTGTGCCTGTTTTGAGTGGATTCCTGCTCTACGATTGCGGGAATCCCCACTAGGCACCAGGGATTTTGTTTTCATTTTATTTCGGGGAGCGACCCCTTGGGCAAGGGTCGCTCCCCTGGGGGGCTATTTCAAATCCTGTTTCGGCCCCCTCTCGGGGCAGATCGGCCGCCAGGGATTGTGTGGTGTATGTGTTTGTTTTGTGTGTTTGGGGGCACCCCTTGGGCAAGGGTCACCCCCCCCCCAAAGGAAGGGAAATTAGTATTGGCCATTTCTGCTCCCCTATGGGCAGAAACCACCAATACGGCAGGGATATTTTTTTTGTTCCCATTTTTTTTGTTTTGTGCTGGGGTGCCCCCTTTTGCCCCCTTTGGCAAGGGTCACCCCCTAAAGGGGGTACAGAGCTGTTGGCCATTTCTGACCCTCTTGGGGGCAGATCGGCCTATTTTTTTAGGCCCATCTGCCCCCAAGGGCGGCAGAAGGCAACAAGATGTCAGAGATTTTTTGTTTTTGGTTCCCTTTGTTTTTTTGTGTGCTGGGGGCACCCCCTTTGACAAGGGTCGCCCCCTGAAGGGGGCACAGAGCTGTTGGCCATTTCTGCCCCTCTTGGGGGCAGATTGGCCTATTTTTTGTAGGCCTATCTGCCCCCAAGGGGGGCAAAATCCACTTGGGCACCAGGGATCTTGTGTGCGTGTTTTGTGTGGGGGTGCGGCCCCCTTGGCAAGCGTCACTCCCCAAAGGGGGGCACATTACTGATGGCCATTTCTGCTCTCCTTGGGGGCAGATCGGGCTATTTTTTTTAGGCCTATCTGCCCCCAAGGGGGCAGATGCCACCAAGACTTGAGGGAATTTTTGTGCTGGTGTGACCCCTTTTGCCCCCTTTGGCAAGGGTCGCCCCCCTCAAACAGGTTACAGAGCTGTTGGCTGTTTTCGGCCACTTAGGCACCAGGGACAATTTCTAAGTTCTTGGTGGTGGGGCATTTGTCAACTGGCGAAGTATTTGTATTTGTGATTATAACAGTTTATTTCTTCTTTTTGTTCTAATTCAAAAGCTTTTGCTTCCTTTGCTGTGGATCCTTGCGGTTTTGGCAGTAGTTGTCCTGTGGTTTGCATAGTTGCATGTTTTAGGTAAGTAAAATCAATTTACTCCAAAGGAGTATTGTTGGCATGTATGAATGACATGTTTGTTGGTGATGTACTAAATGCAGTATTGTGTGTGAAATTGTCCTTAGATTTGAGCACTATGATATTTGTGTTGTCATATGTCTAATTTGCTTTTTTTTTCTTTTCTTTTTAGTGGGAAAACATTGGTGATTGCTGTGTCTGTGCAGAGTAGTTGCTGGTGAGTAGCTTTTTCAGGCAAGTGAGTGGTATAGTTTTTTAGTACATAACCCTTTGTGATAAAGCTATACTTTGTTTATTACTTATTTTAGTGTTGGTTGTTGTTGACAATCCATTTGTTTTTAGTGAGGATCATGGCTAGCCGCAAAGTGACCGCTCAGCAGGTTGTTGGCATGCTTTTTGAGTCATCTTCAGACCATGATTACGAGACTGACTCTGCATCTGAGGCAGAGGAGGAAGTGAGAGATTCTGGCTGTGAGTTTTCTGTCCGAGAGGATTCTTCTGATGAGGAAGCCACTCTCAGTGCAGATGAAGGGCCTGTTTTAGAGGAGGACATTGATGTGCCAAGAGTGCAACAGCCTGGGGCTGAAGGGTTTCCCATTAGAAGACCTGACACCTGGATTGCCCCAAACATGGAGCAGCCACAGTTACCTGCATTTACTGGTCTCCCAGGGTGTAGAGTCAATACGGAAAACCTTTTGCCTGTCAATTTCTTTCAATTGTTTGTGGAGCAGACTAATTTGTATGCAGAGCAATATTTTATTTCTGACAACGCTGCCAGACTTAGGCCTCAGTCTAAAGCTACTCAGTGGTTTCCCACATATCTGGAAGAGATGAAAAGGTTTTTAGGTTTGACTTTTTTGATCGGGTTGATAAGGAAGCCAGCTTCTTATTGGTCTACTAGTCCCTTGATGGCAACCGCTATATTTCCTGCAACTATGACACGTAATCGCTATTTGCTTCTTCTTCGTATGCTGCATTTTGTAGACAATGCTTTAGCCTTGCCAAGAAATCACCCTGATTGTGACCATCTTTTTAAGATTAGGCTTGTCCTTGATCATTTTGTAGATCGGTTTTCAGAGGTCTGTGTTCCAGGCAAAGAGATAAGGGCCAGATGTAGGAAACTTTTGGGAGTCGCAAATGGCCCGAATCGCTATTTGCGACCCCGCAAAATCGGAAATGGGATGCAAAAATCCCGTTTCTGACTCGCAAAATGCGACGCGAGCCATTACCGACTCGCAAAAATTGCGACCCCATTTTGCGACCCGCAAATAGGAAGTCACAATTTGCGAGTCGCAAACCATATGCAATAGCAACTCGCAAATTGCGACTAGTCGCAAAAAGCCCATTTTGCACTTCCAATTTACCACTAACTCAGAGCAGGTGGTAACCATTATCAAAGTATAAAAAGAGACCCAGAAGGCATCTGGGTTACTCAAGATGGCGGAGATATATGTGATAGGAATGAGGAGGAGAGCCCACGCAGACCAACAGAGGAGGAGGAGGGGCCACAGACAGGAGAAGATATACAGAACCAGGCAGATACTTTTCCAGCAAACTGAGGAGGAGATTTATGATAAATATAGACTCAGCAGTGCAGCTATACTAGATTTAATAGAATTACTCAAACCACAGCTACAACGCCAGACTGTGCGCCATCCCCACACATGTGCAAGTGCTTTGCTCACTGCACCTCTTGGCCTCGGGTAGCTATCAGGGGGTCATTGCTGTGGCAGTTGGGGTATCCCAAAGAGCACTCTCACGGTTCTTTAGGGCATTCCTAGACGGCTTACTCACACACATGTCCAGATACATATACCTACCCAGGAATGAGGCAGAAATCAACAGCACCAAGTTGGAATTCTATAGGATTGCCAACTTTCCCAATGTCATAGGGTGTGTAGACGGGAGACATATAAAAATATGCTCTCCTGCAAACCTGGAATATCTGTTCCGCAATAGGAAGTGTACCTACTCACTCAACATACAGGTGGTATGTGATGCCCATGATGTTATCACTGATATGGTTGCCAAATTTTCAGGGAGTACTCATGACTCCTACATTTTTAGGCACAGTGGGATACACCAACGCCTAGAACGTGGGGAGTTTGGAGACGGATACCTCCTGGGTATAGCTGAATACACCTTGCAGACATACACCTAGGTCAATGTGGAAAACCATCCATGCCCAGCTAACATTGTACATTTTTTGCCAAACAGGTGACAGTGCATATGCACTCCGACCATGGATACTTACCCCGTACTTAACACCCAGCAATGAGATAGAGAGGCGATACAACAGTGCACATAAGAGGACCAGGAATATCATTGAACGGACCTTTGGACTGCTGAAAGCAAGATTCAGATGTCTCCACAGAAGTGGAGGTGCCCTCCAGTATACCCCAATAACAGGTTTTAAGATTGTTGTTGCATGCGCTATACTGCACAACATTGCCACCAGACGTGGGCTACCTCTCACCCCTGAAGACCCTGATTCTGAGGATGAAGAGCAAGAGCTACCACATCGCCATCATGGGGATAGAAGCATCGCAAATCAAGGCGGACTGAGACGAGAACACATTGCAAACCAATACTTTGGAAGGTACGTGCTAACTGTCACCATACTCACTAATGTCAAACACAAAGACTCCAGGTGTTAAGTGGAAAGAACAAGTGATTTAATTAGTGCAACCAAAAAAACTATATACATTGTGAAGAGTTCAGGGGCTGTTAAAGTCCACCTGGCATGGGACACATTGACTTCATGTGCCCCAACCCCAGGACAGTGTGGAGCTCAAACCCTACGCCGGCCTCGGCCAGCATGGCTGGAACCTGGGGTGTCAGCAGTGCCCTGCCTTGCGCTTCCACTGCGCAACACTCTGGTGTCACTGGCAGAGACACTGCTGACAGTGGAGCCCTCCTCACTATCTTGCGGCGTGTCGCCCGCGCCCCTGGCCACCTGCAGTGCCTCCATTAAATCAACAGCGTGGCTGAGACAGCCCAGTCCACGTGCCACATCACTGGCAAAGTGGCCCATGTCTACTTGGAGGCTGACCGTGCGCCTAGATAGACCATTAGTGTTCACGGCCAGCCTTACTATGGATGCTGACATTCGATCCAGCCGGTGTGGCTTGCCTGGATCCCCCAACATTTTCTTACCCAGACTTCTCTGCAAACCTCAAAATGTGCTTAAAAAAGCATATTTTCCTGACTTTTCTTAGTAGGATCACCGCTCCAGCACAAAATTCCTACTCCCAGCATTCCCCTCAGTCTCTCTCTGTTGCAGCCACCTGGCCCACCCACACAAGTGAGGTATCATTTTTATCGGCAGACTTGGGGAAGCGCTGGGTGAGAGGAAATAGGTGGCTCCTCTCAGATTCCAGAACTTTCTGTCACCGAAATATGAGGAAAAAGTATTTTTTAGCCAAATTTTGAGGTTTGCAAAGGATTCTGGGTAACATAATCTGGTGAGAGCCCCACAAGTCACCCCATCTTGGATTCCCCTAGGTCTCTAGTTTTCAAAAATGCACAGATTTGGTAGGTTTCTCTAGGTGCCGGCTGAGCTACCGGCCAAAACCCACAGGTAGGCACTTTACAAAAAACACCTCTGTTTTCTTTGGGAAAATGGGATGTGTCCATGTTGTGTTTTGGGGCATTTCCGGTCACAGGCGCTAGGCCTACCCACACAAGTGGGTTACCGTTTTTATCGGGAGACTTGGGGGAACATAGAATAGCAAAACAAGTGTTATTGCCCCATGTCTTTCTCTACATTTTTTCCTTCCAAATATAAGAGAGTGTGTAAAAAAGACGTCTATTTGAGAAATGACCTGTAATTCACATGCTAGTATGG
This sequence comes from Pleurodeles waltl, assembly GCF_031143425.1. Classification (NCBI taxonomy): domain Eukaryota; kingdom Metazoa; phylum Chordata; class Amphibia; order Caudata; family Salamandridae; genus Pleurodeles; species Pleurodeles waltl. Next base: position 1,270,230,119 of record NC_090437.1, read on the forward strand.
GCACCCCGGAATTCAGAGATGTGCAAATAACCACTGCTACTCAACACCTTATCTTGTGCCCATTTTGGAAATACAAAGGTTTTCTTGATACCTATTTTTCACTCTTTATATTTCAGCAAATTAATTGCTGTATTCCTGGTATAGAATGAAAACCCACTGCAAGGTGCAGCTCATTTATTGGCTCTGGGTACCTAGGGTTCTTGATGAACCTACAAGTAAAATATATCCCCGCAAGCAGAAGTGTCCAGCAGACGTAACGGTATATTGTTTTTAAAAATCTGACATCGCAGGAAAAGGTTACAGAGGAAAACGTAGAGAACAATGACAGTTTTTTTCACCTCAATTTCAATATGTTTTTATTTCAGTTGTTATTTTGTGTAGGAAACCCTTGTAGGATCTACACAAATTACCCATTGCTGAATTCAGAATTTTGTCTACTTTTCAGAAATGTTTAGGTTTCTTGGATCCAGCATTGGTTTCATACCCATTTCTGTCACTGACTGGAAGGAGGCTGAAAGCACAAAAATCATAAGAATGGGGTATGTCCCAGTAAAATGCCAAAATTGTGTTGAAAAAGTAGGTTTTCTGATTCAAGTCTGCCTGTTCCTAGATGCTGGGAAGCTGGTGATTTTAGCACCGCAAACCCTTTGTTGATTCCATTTTCAGGGAAAAAAACAGAAGCCATCTTCTGCAGCCCTTTTTCCCCATTTTTAAACAAAAGAAACGAATTTTCACTGTATTTGGGCTAATTTATTAGCCTCCTTCAGGGGAACCCACAAAGTCTTGGTACCTCTAGAATTCTTAGGATGTTAGAAAAAAGGACACAAATTTGGCGTGGGTAGCCTATGTGGACAAAAAGTGATGAGGGCCTAAGCGCACCCTGCCACAAACAGCCCAAAAAAGGCCTGGCACTTGAGGGGGGAAAGGCCTGGCAGCGAAGGGGTTAATTACAAAGTATTCGGGAATCCCCCAAAAACACTCGATAAAAAAGAGTGCATGGCTGAAGGTATAATGCAGAATATAGAGGAAAGGTGCTGACAAAGCCGGAACCAACAGCCTTACATTGTACAAATGCACAATCCCAGCGGTGTTGGAGGCTTTACAGATTCACCCAATTAATTCACTGAAATGTCTTGAAAGTTAGTATTTAGGAGGAACTGCATCTCTGCAGATGACCTGGCCACTTGGAGAACATAGGTCTTGTGAGCAGATGTAAGCACCACAAGTTCTTGAAACAAAAGAGCTTTCAGTCTGCTTAGCTTTTCAAAATGTACATTTGAATTAGCAATATGAAGCCGTTTCTCTGCTACTTTTGTCTGTTGCTTTGGAGGAAAAAGCACAATACTGCAACTGGTGGCAATTTGGGAGACCAAAACAATGTAGGCACGCATTCCATAATAGTTCTCTTTATTAAGAACTACAGAGCTCCCATTCGAGAGCACTTGGAACAATCATCAAATCAAAGGGACAGGACCTCCCTTCAGATAACAGGCTAAATATACTACTGAAGCATTACATGCCTCATGCAAGTACAGCTGTTTACAAATCATCAAATGGCTCACAGAAGTCTCAAACTCCCTTCCACTAAGAAAGACCTTTTTTGTGCCATTAAAAATTTGTACAAAAAGGGCAGCTCCCACACGTCATTAATGTAATTATCTCTTAGCCTTTCATATCTGCCTACTGGAATGTGCTCCAAGCACAATTTTGGAGGAGGTGGTAATCCGTCCCAAAAGTGACGGTAAAGTGACGGATATACCACCAGCCGTATTACGAGTCCATTATATTCTATGGAACTTGTAATACGGCTGGTGGTATATCCGTCACTTTATCGTCACTTTTGGGACAGATTACCACCTCCTCCAAAGTTGTGATAACCCCCAAAGTGAATAGAAGTGTGGGAAAAGGCAGATTAATAATCCCATGAATTACCCAGACAGCAGATGGTATTTCTGCCACAGTAAAAGGTTACTTTTCCAACGTTTCGATGTTAAGCATGACATAGGTCACTTCTTTCTCAGCCATTCTTTGTTGCTGTTGCTTTAAATTGAATGCTGCAAACAGGTCTTTTGAGCCAACATATTGCCATGGTACTTGACCAATTATGAGAACTTGTAACGTCCAACCTAACTGCATAATGGACCTTAGTTAGCTTTGTCCATGTTGTAAAGACAACATTACATTTTCTATAATTTTGATCTCAGAAGAAATTATGTTGTTGAGAGTGTGTATACGGTTGGTCAAGATGTTCATTCCATTATCTAAGATGGCTAATGCTTTCTGTAGGTTTTCCCGATCTATTTGCCTTAACCGGGCTGTGGCTTGGATTTGGGAAAGTACTCAAATTTGATTATATATTGCATATAAGAAGCACTTTTTTCATGGTTTTCTGGGGTCCAACAGGAAATCATGTAAATCTGTATCTTCTGACTGAGCTGTTCCTTTACAGCTAGTGTCGAATATTTCAGCCACTGTTGGCATAATTTTCCTATGATGTACGTGGTGACGATATCAGACCGGCTCGCTCTAAAGTCCCCTGTGGAGTTTACAAAACATGCATGATAACCATTTGTGTCTGTTGGCCACAAGAACCACCCAACAGGAACTGAAAGTGCTGTGTTAAATGTACCTTTCTGGACCCACCATTGAGCTGTTCTTTAGTGGCATTTATTATTTTTTGCTAATTATTAAATTTAGCTAGTGAGGGAATACTGAGCTCATCCATTTCCATAATTTTTGTCAGGCCTAGACAACTGCCTTACTCTATAGCTTTGATAAGATGGCGGTTCTGGTACTGTGAATTCCCAGGACTTCAACTGGTGCTCAATATAAAGGGCTAAATTATTTTTCACAGCAATCGTTTCTTGCACCAGATCCCCAACGTTTGGAATCCAGCCATTCAGTGTTATTGGTGCATCCCTTATTCCCAAGTTGGCGGCACATGCAGATAAGTTTCCATCACAGAACTGCTGTAATTCCTGCAAGATAGTGATGCATTCATTTATGTCAAAAGGTGTGTCTGCTGCCACCGTGGCAGAGCCATCATGATCCAAGACATGCAAAGGAGTGCCAAACAGAACCTCATTTGGGGTGCACCCTCCCAGGGACCTGGACTCCCCATAGGTGGCTAATGCAACTATGACCCGTACCTAATTCTCTCACTGTTGAGGATTGCTTAAAGTCTCAGTTCTTTCACTCCACTATACTGTTACCCTCAGAATGATAGGGAGATGACTAATGCAATTAGACCCTCAGCTCCACCATGGTGTCCCCCAATGCCCTTGAGGCAAAAGCCTGAATGAAATGTCACAAGTACATACGCCCTGATAAAGACGTTCAAATCTTTAATAATCAAATGTCAACTGATCATTGTGGCTACACCCATAGGAATCTGGAGCAAACAGTGACTAATATGTATTTGTATGCACCATCTAGTATCAAAGGAGCACAATGGTCCAGGTACACACATTGTAGTGGTTTGTTGGAAATTAGAAGGGGTGTCTGTGGTGGGTGCTTGACAGTGGATTTTTTAATCTGTTGGTGGGTGTCCCAAAAAAGGACATACTGTTTGGTCTGTTTATATAGACCTGGCCACCAGTGACGTTTTTGCAATACGGAAATAGTTGCCAACACACCTGCATGGGGAGAGGCAACACCCTCATGTGCTGCTTTTATCAACTCTGGTCTCTGATTCTGATTGGGGATCACATGATCACCCACCTCTGTTATTGTTACAAAGGCAATGTTTTGTGCACTGATATGGTAGTAATATTTGGCGGGATACGCCTTTGGCAATGGCTTGCTGTCTGCTGAAGCTTTCACAGCAGCCTGTGTTTCATTATCCACTCTCATTCTAGAACAAGTAATCACAGCAACAGAAGCTGTGGCTACTGCTGACTTGGCCACTTCATCAGCCAAGGTATTGCCTTCAACGTTGTTGATGACCCAGTGTATGAACAACACTAGGTGGCATGTCTTTCAGATCTGCTACTTTCCACACAATAATCTGTGTTTGATAGTGTTTCCTTTTGAATCTCTGAACCCAATTTGGCACCAGTAATGCAGATATTCATTAAAGGACTGGACACAATAGTACGAATCACACACTATTTGTGTTAGCTGTTCTGGATCTGTGTGTTCCAATGCCAACACAAGAGCCTAAAGCTTAGCCAATTGTGCAGTGCAGTCCCCTAGAGTCTGTGTGTAAGTGGTCTGAGGAAGGAATTTGCCATCCTTCATGACACCACTCACAACCACATAGGCCGCAGAGTACAGTTGTTTTGTGCCTACTGCCAGTTGTGCTGAACCATCAGTATAAATTAACATTCAATACTGATCAAGAGGCAAGATGTTTGTTGGTACTGGGTATTTAAGCTCGTATTGAAGAAGTTTTGAGTCAAAAACTTAATCTACATTAGTGGCAGTCAGAGCCGTTGCCCATTGGATCCAGTGTGGATATAATGCTTTAGCGTTTAGGGCGCTGGCTTTTGTAGCCGCCTTGAGGGCTGGTATGGGGGTTACAACAATAATCAGTTTCCCCTGGGCCAGAAGTCTCTCCTTTATGGCAGCCATCTGAGCAGCAGTCAGAATCATTTCAGTGGGAGCAAAGCATTGTTCAGCTGTGGAGTACAGGTGTGATTTGTATCCTATAGGTATGGTGTCACCTTCATTGAATGTTACATTGATGAATCCAATGGCACCAGCAATTACTCTAATGACCAAATTTGTTTTGTTATCATGTGTGTATACATTTTTTGCTTCACGCATGTCCTGCTGCAATGCTCTCAGAATGCATGGGTGTTCCACTGTCCAATATTTACTTGAAATGCTGGGTGTATTAAGTCATACAATGGTTTTATGTGTTGTGCATAGTCTTGAATGTAAGTTATGCCAAAGCTGAAAAAGCTCAATAACAATTGAAGCTCTGTAATGGGCTTTGGTGGTTGTAATTGTGCACATTTTTCTAGAAAGTGGGGTGCCAGGCTCTTTCCTTCATCATATAACTTGTAGCTCAAAAACAGGCACTTTTTTCAATTGAAGTTATTGCCTATTTCAGCAAATCCCAAAACAATGCAGGATACCAGTCTTAAATGTTTCAAGATATCATCATCCGTCAGGTAGATATCATCTACATAAGACAATGCCTCGGGGTCATTGTCATGTAGATTGTATGCTACATGTGCTTTGAACATTCCAGGGCTATTATACCTCTGTGGGAGCCTACAAAATTTTCTTTACTAGCCTAATGCGCTAAATGCTGTTAAATCCCTGCTTTCAGGTGCTATATTCTGGCAGAAGAATCCATTGGAAATTTCCAATGTTGTTTTGTATTTTTTATGCAGGTAATTATTAATCAGTGTTGTGCTGTGTGCATTTTGAACAGCAAATGTGCTTGTATGACTATTTAAAGTTCTGTAATCTAAGCCTATTCTATAAGGATGGCCCGGTGTAGCTACAAGAAATAAGGAGTTGTTCATTGGTGAGACACAGGGTTCAATTGCACCCTGGTCCTTACGTTATGTGAGTATTTCTCTCACTGGTGCTTTAGCCACATGTTTAATGGGATATTGAGATTGAGGCTGTGTTGCAATCTAATAGGTATAAATTGGTAGGGAGAGTCTCTGTCCCAACCCACATGATTACAATACAGCGCAGGGGCTTTTGCCAATGCCCAATCTACTGCACAGGCTTCTCCTAATTGTCTAGGAACAAGAGGCGGGAAAGAAGGCATAATAACTTCTAAATAGACGTTAGTTGCTTTCACATCCAGAAGTTCTTGAAAATTCCAGCAAACTATTGTGACCTCTGCTGCATTGTCTAGGAGAGTGATTGGCCACTTCCTGTTCTTCATTAAGCTTTCAACATGCATGGCATTTCAGGCTGAAATAGCTGCCACCTTTTTTTAAAAACATGTTGTTTCTGTTTGGGAGGTTTCTCTTCCTTTTATGGAAGGTTCAGAGGCCATTATTTATTAAATGATTTGTGAGGGGGAGCCTCATGTTTGCTGCAATTACCAACCGCTGGTGTTCCGCCATATTTGAATATTACAAAGTTGTATTGTTCAGAGATAGGGACACCAACTGAGGATTTAATCCTTTTAAAGGTTCAAGCTTGAACAACCTACAGCGGAAAATAGGTGCCACCTATCTTTGCTGAAGGAGGATATCCCAAATATCACGGATGTCTCTGTATAGGACAATAAGGCTGTCTTTAGCATGTAATGAGACAGAGATACTTGGAAGATCTGTAATTCAGTGACCTAACCAACATTGGGTGCCATGTTCTAGATACTCCCTTTATATGAACAAAACTGCTGGATTTATGCAGCAGCACCACCGAGCGTGGGAGGCTGAGGCTGAGTCTGATCCTGCACCATTTGACAGTTTTCAGCCTAACCCTTTCGGCCAGCTAGCAGCACCTCACCAGTACCTAAGAGTAAAGTTAATTTTTGGCAGCCCTTTGCTTGACATCTAGATTTCTCTGGAAAACTGTGGTGGACCAGACCATACACCTTTCTCTTAGTCACATATGCCTCCCACATACAAGGGCAAACAGAAGAAGGACAAGGTTCAATAAGTTTTATTGAATCAACTGCATTCTATGTAAAAAGGCATGTATTGCGATTATTAAGATGATAAAACATAATAAAAGCAAGGCAGTGACAAGGAAAGTGAAACATTGGAAAAGCTCCACTATACTGTCACAATGGTTCTATAATCGTTGCCTGCCCTACTATAATTCTATACAAGAACATGACAGTGTAAGCTCTAATCTGCCGATTAAGCCTCTGGAACAAACTCATCTCCCATACCTGTGTTTGTAGGTAAATAAGAGGTCTACTGAGAGTCCTTCCACATGGAGGCAGAGAAGGTGACAGGTCTCAGCAGAAACTGCAAGAAGAACATGCAGCATGCGATGGCAAATGGCTAGAATTCCCCTCAATCATGTATGAGGAATGTGATTTTTCATTCGGTCATGCAAGCGGTGAAAGTGTCTCTTATCTGAGAGGGAAAGTATAAATTGCATGTCTTCTCTTGGCAAGGAAAAGGATGTCAATGTCTGTGGATCATATTGGCCAGAGGGATGATGTATATATTGAAGAGGGTGGGGCTGAGCAATAACCCTTAAGGCATTCCACAGATGGGTTTGCAGGTTTTGAGAAGTAAGGTAAGGCTGACAGCTTGTGTTCAATCTGTTAGGAAGGAGCAGATCTAGCAGATCCTCAGATGTCAATCTCATGCAGATGCCTTCTAAGGATGGGGTGCAACACCATGTCAAATGCTGCAGAGGAGTCCAGGAGAATGAAGACTGCTGTTTCTCCTCTGTCAATGATGATGCGGATGTCAACTGTGGCAGCAATGAGTGCTGTGTCTGTACTGTGGTTGGATCTGAATCCAGACTGTGTGACAGTAAGGAGCTCGTAGTTGCTGAGATAGTTGGTGAGATTTCGGTGGATTCACTTGTCTAAGACCTTTTCTAGGCATGGTGGGAGTGAGATGGGCCTGTAGTGGGAAAACGTGGCTGGGTCAGGGATTGATTCTTGAGCAGGGGCATGATGGTGACATGTTTCCAGGTGTCCGGGAATGTGACTGAGCTGATAGAAGAGTTGTAGTAGTAGAAGACATTTGGAAAAGGCGGGGGCAGGTGACAGTTGGAGCTCTCAAGTGGATGGTTTTCAGTATGGCAGTGATTTAGATGGTTGTGCGGAATACCATGTAGATAGGGTTCATTCATGGGCTGTAATGGGTTGTTGAGTTGACAGTAGCGGGGTCCAGTTGATGGGAGAAGTTGCTGCACCTGGAGGTCATTCTGTAACAGAAGAATTCAAGCGTTTGTTGCAAAGGTCTTGTGAGGGGGATTTGTTTATTGTAGTGGCAAGAGGCACAGTGAAATCTTTGATGATGGTGAAGATTTTGTTGCTGTTATTAGTGCTGGCGTGGATGCAATCTATAAGAGCTGTACACTGTTAGGACTCAATTAAAGATGCCTTTAACTGGGGTGTCTCGACTTGTTCTCCATTTGTGCTCCACTTGCATGTAGTGTTGTTTGACCAGCCTATGCTCCTCTGTTTACCAGCTGGCCGGTGGTTCAGCTGTTGATGTCTTTTATGGCTTTCAGCAAAGTGCTAGTGCGCTCGGGCCCATGTTCGGAGAGGGCAGAAGCGACTCCTCTTTTGAGATGCTTTTCCACCTGTAGCGGGCAGTTCCCGTGGTAGGGTGTCTCTGATGGGGCTAAAAAGTTGTGGTCTGTCCATGTCATAGTTGCTGGTTTGCCAACTGTGATGTTGCATATTTTGGAGAAAATCCGGTTCAATAAGGTGCTGGGTAAAGCCAAGGTTTCAGACATTTTCTAGAAGGGCTTTAAAGTTTGGGTCAGTGAAGTCTGCTGGAAGTTGAGCCCTCCAAGGAGGATGAAGGTGCCAGTGTTTATGATGAGGGGTACTTGAAGACTGTGATGTCACTGGCAAAAATAGTGCAGGTGTTGTTGGTGTATATACAAGAAGTTGGCTGTGATAGTTTGGGCAGAAATGTGGCTTGGGAGATTTGGTTTTTCAGTGAATTTTGCTTTTTATTGAAGATTCAAATACCACTAGAGTTGTGTAAACCAATACTGTCAAACGTTCATGTGATACAGTTCTAATGGTAAAGGTGGAGGACATCTTCCTGGTTTTAACAGGCATAGTAAAGGCCTTCTTTTTCTCTCCTTACAGGATTTTTGAGGTGAAGTGCCACCAGTACCCTCCTAGAAAAATAAGAATAATGCGGTGAATAAGGTACTCTGCTATATTATTATTCTCTCACATCACCAAATCACCTGTGGTGAAAATTAATTGGATCTTTCATATTTTTTTCTCTCTCATAGGACTTATCGTGTCATCCGTAGGAAGTGCCCAAGGTTATTAAGGACCTCTCAGGTAAGTAAAAACGAAATATCACAGGGAAAAAAATAATGAAACCTCCACTTTGTTAATCCTAGTACTCAACACACAGGAAGCTTTATTATGGATCTCTAAATGCCCATACACTGGTTGTATCTCCAAAGCTTCCCCTCTTCCTTTTGTGCACGTGTCATCACAGTCCCCACTAACACTCTCCCCCCACATGGTGGTACTTGTCACAGTTCTCCTGAGGTGTGGAGGCTGCATCAGCATCTCTGGGGGCGTCCACCACTCGGTATCAAACTAGACCTCTGGGGCCTCCTGTACCTCAGCACCATCGAGGGACCTCTACGCTTCCTCCTTCAAGCTGCTGGATTGGAGTTTTTCCTCAGTGGTCCACTCGTGCCTCAGAGTTCTTTCTTCCTCCTCTCCTGAGTCAGCGTCTCCTTTCCACTATCCTGTGTTGCTGTCCTTCTCCCTCTTGTCTTCTGTATTGGTCTTCTTCCCCCGACATCTTTCCCTGTTTCCTCTTTAAATGCCCAATCAGCTGTCCGTTTTGTTTCAATGATTCTGCCCATTTCATCTTGTAGAGATAAGTCCGTCTTTACTCTTGTGTTAGATGTGGTTGCCAACCACCATCTTTCCTCTAATTGGTTTTTCCTGTGCAGGTTCTGTTGCTTGCATGGAGGTGTAGAGGGAGAGAACTGACAGCGTACCTTGTAAGCAGGTATGGAGACAGGCTGGGAGGGGGTTTTATCACATATCTACTTCCTTACTTTCTTTCTTGGAAGATATGAGTCCTATTGTATATCAGGATAGAGAGTAAGCATTGCTCTGTTCTTCGTCTTTATGGTGTTGGCTCTTAAAACGGAAGGGCTAAAGGGCCAGGAACCATCTAAGTATGCAAGAATGTCTACCGTTCTTGTGATCCATCGATTCAAGAGGGGCGTGATCAGTGTATACAGTAAATTCCCCACCTTCCAGATAGTATTGAAGGGCTTCAATAACCCACTTAATGGCTAATGCTTCTTTCTCCACTGTGGCATAGTTCTTTTATCCAGGAAATAACTTACGGCTCATATATAGTATATGTTTCTCCTTACCCTTTTCATCTTTCTGGGCCAGGACCTCACCTAAACAGAGCATCTGTTTGGAGTATTAAAGGGTTTGTAAAATCTGAACTGCGAAGGATGGGCTCTGAGGAGAGAATATTTTGTAGCGTATGGAAAGCATCCAGGACTTCTTCAGATGGGTGATGTAATCCTAGGTCGGCTGCTCTATTTGTTTTTAAGAGATCTGTTAGGGGAGTAGCTATTTGAGAAAACCTAGGGATGAATCTTCTGTAATATTCTATAATAACCTAGCAACCCTAAAAAAGCCCTAGGGTCGCTTTTTGTTTTCGGTAAAGGTATCCTGAAAATGGCTTTGATATCTTATTTTTGGGCCTCCTATAAGGTCCTCACCAAATAAATAACCCAGATATTTTACCTTTCTGGCTGCTAAGTGGCTTTTTACCAGTGTACCTGAAGGCCTACAGAACCTAGGGAGTTAAAAACATTACATACGTGTTGTAGATGAGTTTCCCACGAAGGACTATATATGATGATGCCATCAATATATGCTGTAGCATGTGTTGTGTTGCTTTAATACAATGTTCATCATGCTTTTTTAAAATCTCCCCACGTAGAGCAAATGGAAGGATAGTGAATTGACACAACCCCTCTGGGGTAGAGAATGTGTTTTTTTTTTCTTCGTCTTGGGGTTTGATAGGAATCTGACAGTACCCATTACAGAGATCAAGGGTACTGATATATTGGGCATCTCACAACTTTTCTGTCATTTCATCCACCATTGGAATAGGGTATTTGTCAAATGTAGAAATTTTATTTAGTCCTCTAAAGTCGATACAAAACTGAATTTGGGCTTTGAGACTAAAACAAAAGGAAAGAAGCATTCATTCACAGAAGGCTCTATGACACCCATTCACATCATGAACTGTACTACCTCCTCAATAGCCTTTGTACAAGCCTCTGGCACTCTATATGGTTTCAATCGCACCCTGTCTCATGGCTTGGTGTTAATAGCATGAGATATGATATGTGTCCTCCCCGGGTCCATGGAGAAGACTTCTTGATATGGTTGTAGCTGTTTTGTCAACTCTTGTTTCTGGACGGGGTCTCACTCTGGGTCACAGCAGGTTACAGGTTGGGCAGTGTGTTCTTGGCCCGCCCCAAGCAACATTGGAAGGGGTCCTTCCGATTTTTGTAAGAAGCTAATATGATAGATTTGGGATTCCCTTTTTCTTTATTTGTCTCTACTTCGTAGGTAATGGGGGTAACTTGTTTTAAGATGGTCAAATGTCATTGCCAACTGCCTAACATTTTGTTATTAGAGGAGGGTAACATCAGGAGTACCTGGTACCCTATTGAAAATTCACAAAGTTTAGTCCACTTGTCATATTGAGCCTTCTTGGCCTCTTGGGCTTGTTCAAGATTCATTCTGGCTGTTTCTCTAATCTGACTTAAATGTGTTTTTAATCCTGTCACATATTCCAGCAAGGGGTTAGAGCTATTTCTCTCCAGTTCCCATGATTCTTTGGCCATATCTAATAGCGTGCAAGGTTTTTGACCAAATAAGAATTCGAAAGGTGAGAATCCGGTGCTACTTTGTTCCTGACACCAGATGGAAAACAATGCCAAGGGCAGCACTTTCTCCCAATTTCTTGCTTCGAGATCTAGTAATTTTTTTACCTTATTTTTAGGGTGGCATTATATCATTCCACCAAGCCATCAGTTTGGGGATGATATGGTGTTGTGCACATTTGATTCACCCTTAACTGCACATATATCTGTTTCATTAATTTTTAGGTAAATGGGGTCCTTTGGTCAGTAAGTATTGCCCAGGGAAATCCAACCCGTGAAAAGAGCTGAATCATTGCATTAGGAACACAAGTAGTGTTCAGTTGTCAGAGAGGAATAGCTTCTGGATAACATGTGGTGTAAACTACTATAACAAGAATATGTTGATACCCACTCCGGGAAGGTATCAATGGACCAATAATGTCCATCCAGGCACGAGAAAATGGTTAATCGATTACAGGCATGGGACACAAGGGGGACTTTTGAGGGAGGGAGTGACTTTGCATCTGACATATTAGACATTCCTTACAATATTTTCTTACATCACTAGAAATGCCGGGCCAATAAAATGTCTCTAATATTGCCTTTTCTGTCTTCTCTGGCCCAAAAGTGGCCCACCTACAGGTGACTATGTGCTAAGGATCAGACCCAACAGGTGGCTGTGTGCTAAGAATAAGACTTTGGGCCAGATGTAACAAAGGATTTTATCCATTCTGTGTATAAGGGAAAATATGTTCGTACATAAGGCCCTTTATCTCTAAAGGGAGTTGGTACAAACAATTGTTTGGATTGTGTAGCTCCTCATTTCTAATACAGTAACTCATGTTGTGTAAAACATTGAGGGCCTACCACTTGTAGGTCCTCTTCCTCTATGGCCCATGCTTCTCAGAACTGGGGTTCTTCTCTCTGTTCAGCTCAAACGTTTGTATATGACTCCCAGATGAATTCTTCCTGGTAGACTGGTAATCCTCTTGACACTTTTTGCTTGTCAGCTCTACTCTGTTTTCTGCCCTTTTTTTTGTTTGGGGAATGGCCACTCAGTATCTTTCACTTGAGAAAAAGGAGCATCCTCCCACCATGCCTCCACCTCCCTCCAGGTTTCTTGTACCAAGGACTCTAACTTGGGAACATCAGTGCCTACAGTAAGAGGCTCAGGGAGTTGTGGTATCAGTCCAAATTGTAAAGGCACAACAGGGTCTTGATTATGTTGAAAATTGATCATGGTAAGAGGATATCTCTTCTTATCTCCAAATGCACACTGGATATTGTTAGACTTGACTCCCCTTACCCCTAACTTTTTGCCTACCTCCCTCCAATTTTTGGATACTGTTTTTGCTGGTTTTAGGACTCTGCGCACTTTACCACTGCTAACCAGTGCTAAAGTGCCTATGCTCTCTCCCTTTAAACATGATGACATTAAATCATACCCAACTGGATAATTTAATTTACTTATAGGTCCCTAGTAAAGTGCACTATATGTGCACAGGGCCTGTAGATTAAATGCTACTAGTGGGCCTGCAGCACTGATTGTGCCACCCACTTAAGAAGCTCCTTAACCATGTCTCAGGCCTGCCATTGCAAGGCCTGAGTGTGCAGTTTCACTGCCAATTTGACTTGTCATTTAAAAGTACTCGCCAAGTCTAAAACTCCCCTTTTTCTACATTTATGTCACCCCTACGTTAGGGCCTAGGTAACCCATAGGGCATGGTGCTGTGTAGGCAAAAGGCAGGACATGTACCTGTGTAGTTTACATGTCCTGGTAGTGTAAAACTCCTAAATTCATTTTTAACACTGCTGTGAGGCCTGCTTCTTTCATAGGCTAGCATTGGGGCTACTCTCATATACTGTTTGAGTGGTAGCTGCTGATCTGAAAGGAGTAGGAAGGTCATATTTAGTATGGCCAGAATGGTAATACAAAATCCTGCTGACTGGTGAAGTTGGATGTAATATTACTATTTTAGAAATGCCACTTTTAGAAAGTGAGCATTTCTCTGCACTTAAATCCTTCTGTGCCTTACAATCCACGTCTGGCTGAGTTTAGTTGACAGCTCCCTTGTGCATTCACGCAGACAAACTCCAAACACAGGATGCTCAGCCTCACTTGCATACATCTGCATTTTGAATGGGTCTTCCTGGGCTGGGAGGGTGGAGGGCCTGACACGTACATGTCAAAGGACTGTCACACCCCCTGCTGGGACCCTGGCAGACAGGATTGAACTGAAAGGGGACCTTGTGCACTTCTAAGCCACTCTTTGAAGTTGGATTTGGATATTTAGACAGGACCTCTGCCCCTACCAACTCAGGCACTTCCTGGAGAAGAGAACCTGAACAAGAACCTGCAACCTGCCAAGAAGACCTTCCTGGCTGCCCAAAGGACTCACCTGACTACTTTCTGTGAAGGACTTCTGCCTTGCTGTTGCCCTGCTGCCTTGCTGCTCTCTGGCTGTGCTGGGAAGTGCCCTCCAAGGGCTTGGATAGAGCTTGCCTCCTGTTTCCTGAAGTCTCAGGACCAAAAAGACTTAATTCCTGCAGAAGACCTCCCTGTGCAGCGGAAATCGACACACAGCCATCAGAAAATGATGCACAGCCTGCATCGCGGTGAAAAATTCACCGCAAGCTGAACTGGAACGACTCAGCACGACTTCGCAAGGAGAAGAAATTCGACGCAAGGCCCACTGGATAGACACACAGACTACCTGAGAGTAATCGACGCAGCGCCTGCGTGCAGTAGAATTTTCCACACAACGCCCACTGGATTGACACTGGCCCTGTGACTTCGTCCTGCCAGTGCCAGATTTCAACGCATCGTCCCCGGGGCGTCCGAAAACCCCTCAACTCGAAGAGGATCCAAGACCAAGCACCAGAAATTGACGCAAAGCCTTCCCTGCATTAAAACTAAATGACGCATTACCATGTGCGGCCCGAGATATCAACACACACCTCCCTGTTTTCCATGCGTCTCCTCCTCTGCGGTTCATTGCGGAGATTTTGAACGCAAACCAAGTACTTTGTGCTTGTTAGAGACTAAAGACACTTTATATCACTTTTACAGTGATATTCCTAAATATACTTACTGCATCTTAATCGTTTTGACCTGCATTTTATCCAGATAACTATATATTTTTCTAAAGACTGTGTGGTGTATTTTTGTGGTGCTATACTGTGTTATTGCATGATTTATTGCACACATACTTTACACAGTGCCTTCTATGTTAAGCCTGACTGCTCAGTGCAAAGCTACCAGAGGGTGGACACAGGATAATTTGGATTGTGTGTGACTTACCCTGACTAGAGTGAGGGTCCTTGCTTGGACAGGGGGTAACCTGACTGCCAACCAAACACCCAATTTCTAACAGATATTGACTGTACCTTTCAGTTCAGGAGCTCATCCTGGGATGATTTGGAGTCTCAAGACACTTCAATTACACCCTGTGTCCAGAAGAGCTGTAATGGGATTCCCATTTACATTCATTGTACACTGATAGGGCGGATTGGTTTTGGTAGTGGTATAATATGACAAAAGCTGATGTCCATAGGTTATTCCTTTTGGGGACACACTTGGGCGATGTGTCCCATTCCCCTACAATGGAAACACTGGGGTCCTGGTTGTGGGGGCCGTGGACCAGGTCCAGCTCCTACCAGAGTGGCTTCTGGTTTTCTGGGAGCTTGGGGTCTACTAGGTCTCACAGGTCCTAGTGTTTTGCCCCTCCACCCGCTCTCTTCTTTTCCCTTTGTGAGGTCTTCAGCAAGACTATAAACATTCGCAATTTCCACTGCTGTCTCAAGGGTAAGGTTACTATGTTGTCTTACCCTCTTCTGTATGGGAGGATGTAACATTAACAAGAAATGCTCTAAGTTTACCTTCTCCATGACGGAGCCATCTGTCGGTCATGTCCCTAATTCGATAATAGGGGGATCTCTGAGGTTTATGTAATCCTTCTTTAATTTGGCGCAGCGGAACCCTGTATGTTTCGCTATCAATGCCTAACCTTTCCATAATGTTCCTTTTGATATCCTTATAGGGGTCGTTCCTGTGGGGATGGCGGCTTGAAGTGCAGTTTGTAGATCCCCAGTAAGGAGGGGACCCAAATATTGTCCCCAATATCAGTAGGCCAAGCTGCTGCTTGGTCCAAGCAATCAAAATTATTGAAAAAAATCGGTGTCATCTCCCTCTAAATACTTTCTGTAGCACAACAGAGTAAAGAGCAGTATGTCCTCATTGTTGGCTCAACACATCAACCAGCCTCCCTATTGTTTCATCTTGCCACTGACCCTCCTTATACATCTTTCCCACTTGTCCAGTTATGGCTGTTTGAAATTACTTTTGGTCTTCCAAAGCAATGAACAGAAAATGCTCAGTGACCCTTTCTAGTCACTGGAGTCTTTCTGTCATCTTGGTCAACCAAGCCTCCATTTCCTCAAATCCCACTTGTGACACTACTTGTGATAGGGATGGGTGGAAATATGGCTTAGGAGACTTGGGCCCTCATTAAAACCCTGGCGGTAAAGTCTGCCGACCTCCGTGCCGACGGCCACAAACATACCGTGTCCATGGCGAAAATCCGCTACGGGTATTATGACCCACACTTAGAAGTCCTCCACAATACAGATACCCACACAAGTCTGCCACACCAAAGTTCAGTGATAAATTGGTGGCACCAAAACCTAAACCGTGACGCCAACTGGAACACGCCCACACTATCACAACCGTGGTAAACCATTAGCGGTACACACTGCTGCGCTCAAAATACACACACACTTACATAACACAACCACATTGGACAATTCAAAATACACACACCTGATACACATACACACACCACACCCACACACCCAGTCCAATCTAAAACACACACCTGCATTACCCACAACCCCTTACAATGAAATTTTTGGAAGAAGCAGAGCAAGAGAAAAGCAAAGACAACACCAGCATTCAGAGGCACCCAACACCATCACTAATACACCATCCATGCACAAAACACCACACACCCCAAAACATCACCCCACACATCAAATCAACCATCACTTCACAGATCACTCACACCACATCATGGCACCTCAAAGACACCCCAAGTTTTCTGAGGAGGAGGTCAGGGTCATGGTGGAGGAAATCATCCAGGTAGAGCCACAGCTATTCAGATCACAGGTGCAGCAAACATCCATTGCGAGGAAGATGGAGCTATGGCGGAGAATTGTCGACAGGGTCAAAGCAGTGGAACAGCATCCAAGAACACGGGATGACATCAGGAAGAGGTGGAACGACCTACGGGGGAAGGTATGTTCCATGGTATCCAGACACCAGATAGCCATACAGAGGCCTGGCGGTGGGCCCCCACCTCCTCCCCCACAACTAACAACATGGGAGGAGCAAGTCTTGACCATCATGCATCCTGAGGGCCTGGCAGGAGTAGCAGGAGGACTGAACTCTGGTAAGTCATATATTTACTATTATATCCCCCCACCCTACCTGCATGCCATCACAAACCCCAACCCCTACCCTCACACCCATCACTCCACCACCTCACATATACCCCACTATCACAACCCACACATCCCAATACCAAGCCCTGCATGTTACACCAATGCATGGACACCCATCACAGACCTGCATGGACACCCATCGCCAAAGCATGTCCAAGGGAGAGACTCACCCAGGGCACACAAACACCACTCACACAAGGGCCAAGGGGTTATTGGAAGCACAGTAGTAGAGGGAAACACACCCATTGCACAAGATGGCACACAGATCTAATAACAATGCATTTACACCCAAACAGGACAGCTACACAACGTCACCGGACAGGAGGTGCCAGCCATACCCAGTCCCCCCACAGAAGAGGCCCACAGTGATGACAGCAGCTCTGCACACCTGGATCAAGATGACCAGCCCGGCCCATCAGGGACTCTGGACAGTCGGTTCCCCTGCCACAGTCACAAACCACACAGAACCTCCCCCCTCAGGAAACACCACCACAGCACCCACCCAGCGGGCCCATGCCACTGTCCCCAGGACACGTCAATCAGAAGTGTGTCCACCACTACAGGGACCCCAGGCAACCCCACAAACACAGGACAATCAGGGACCTTGGGTCAGTGGCAGTGGGCACACGGTTTACGGGACAGAGGCACAGGATAACAGGGAAGCTGGGAGGACTGCTGTGCGACAGGGGGAGGACAGGCCCAGGGAACCCACTCTCCACGAGGCACTCTCAAACATCATGGGAGCATACCACCATTCCCAGGAGACCATGGACACAGTACTGGCCAAGTTTCAGGAGACCCAGCGGCTGCAGGCAGGCCAGTACCTGGGGATCAGGGAGGACTTGAAGTCCATTAACACCACCCTGGTCACCATTGCAGGGGTGCTGGTAGACATGGCCAACACCATGAGGGAGACAGTGGCATACCACCGGGCCCCTGTCACCAGCCCAAATGATGAGCAGCCTTCCACGTCAGCCGGTGCTAGTGGACAGGAGGTCCCGCCACAGGACCAACAGGCCAGCAGCACCCCACCCCCTGCAGAAGGAGAACCATCCCTGCGATCCAGGCTGAAGACAGAGAACATTGCCAAGACCCCCACCAGGAAATAAGACTCTCCTGATTGTCACCCTTCTGTACCACTATGTCACCCTGTGCACCTTGAGCTGCCATTGCTCCGCTTCTTATGCCCCCTTGGAAAATGCACCTGTGATACCAAGAGACAGGACTCTATCCTGGACATACCTCCACCATCACCCCAGACCCTTCCACATACCCCTATACACATTAGCCCATAAATAAACACTTTGAATCACTAACCAATCTGGAGTCAGTCTGTACTTTCACAAATGTATAATTACAACTTATTTGACAAATATCAATATTAATGTTCATTTGCACATACCAATGTATGACAGTTGTTGGGCAGCAGTAAACATAGCAGAAGGCAGAATTAGGTACCCAGAACTGTGAAATGGAAAGCCAAAGTGAACTGTCAGTGTCCATACACAGAGGTTAAGAGGCGGATTTATACAATGTCCTACAGTAGTCAGATATGAGATGAGCAGTGCCAGTCTCTTACCTGTGTCTCACTGGAAGTACTGCATGATGATGTTGTTTCGGTTGTCAATATCTTCTTCCTCTGCCTCCTCTTGCTCACTGTCCACAGGCTCCACAGCTGCCACAATACCATCATCAGGCCCATCTTCCTGCAGAAAAGGCACCTGGCATCGCAAAGCCAGGTTGTGCAACATGCAGCATGCCACGATTATCTGGCACACCTTCTTCGGTGAGTAGTATAGGGAGCCACCTGTTAGATGGAGGCACCGGAATTTGGCCTTCAGGAGGCCGAAAGTCCGCTCAATAATACGCCTAGTTCACCCATGTGCCTCATTGTAGCGTTCCTCTGCCCTTGTCCTGGCATTCCTCACTGGGGTCAGTAGCCATGAGAGGCTGGGGTACCCAAAGTCACCTGCAAATGTTGAGGGAAATCTGTTAAACACACACTAACCCTTTGGGACTACCCCATACCCAGACACCTATTCATACTGTGTGACCTTGGGCTCACCTATTAGCCACACACGGTGCCTCTGGAGTTGGCCCATCACATAAGGGATGCTGCTATTCCTCAAAATGTAAGCATCATGTACAGAGCCAGGATACTTGGCATTCACATGGGAGATGTACTGGTCCGCCAAACACACCATCTGCACATTCATAGAATGGTAGCTTTTTTGATTTCTGTACACCTGTTCATTTCTGCGGGGGGAGGGCAAATGCTGCATGTGTACCATCAATGGCACCAATGATGTTGGGGATATGTCCCAGGGCATAGAAGTCAGCTTTCACTGGTGGCCAAATCCTCCACCTAGGGGAATACAATGTAGCTGCACATGTGTTTCAGCAGGGCAGACAACACTCTGGTCAACACGTTGGAGAACATTGGCTGAGATATCCCTGATGCCATGGCCACTGTAGTTTGAAAGGAGCCACTTGCCAGGAAATGGAGCACTGACAGGACCTGCACTAGAGGGGGTATTCCTGTGGGATGGCGGATAGCTGACATCAGGTCAGGCTCCAATTGGGCACACAGTTCTTGGATTGTGGCACGATCAAGTCTGTAGGTGATAATGATGTGTTTGTCTTCCATTGTTGACAGGTCCACCAGGGGTCTGTACACTGGAGGATGACACCATTTCATTATCTGCCCCAGCGGATGTGCCCTATGGAGGAGAATGGTGAGCAGAGGGTCATGTACCACATAGGTTGCGCAAGTGTTTTTGCTGTAATGTGAGTAAATCCCTGTGTGGCTTTGTCTGTCCGTATTTCTGGCCAAATGTGCTGTGAGGCAGTTAGGTGCCATGCCATGTGCCCCCCTGAAATGGCGGCTGCCTGACCTGTAAGGAGAGATAAGGGGAAATGAGGTAACTGCGCTGGCGTTGTGCAGCGTCACAGTAGGCGGTCAAAGACCGCCGCGCAATTCAGCATTGGTTATCATTGGGCCCTATGGGTTCCAGGAGCCAATGACGATGTACGTCGGCGGTGACGGTACACACCACTGCAGACGTGACCGCCGTTTTTCTATCTGTTCACTCACTTGATACCTGACCTTCAACAGGAGAGGACCTACACTGCAAGTGCTGCTGTGACCTGTGTCTGGAAGCAACAATGGCTCGAGTGTCTGGGGAAAGGGCCCCTTTCTTCACTTCGGAGGAGTTGGAGAGACTAGTGGATGGGGTCCTCCCCCAGTACACGCTACTCTACGGTCCTCCAGACAAACAGGTGAGTACACTGTGAGCATGATGCATGGGCCATGAATGTGTGGAGTGGTGTGGAAGGAAGATACATGTGGGGGTGGGGGCTGAGGCCTGCATGTGTGGATGATGAGTGTATGTGTGTCAGGGCATGGGTGGGAACTGGTGGACAATGAGTATGACGAACCGGACGGGGAGTAATTGCCTTTCATTCTATACCTTTCCTCTAGGTCAGCGCCCACCAGAAGAAGTGTATTTGAAGTGCCATCGCCAAGGTATTGTGGACCCTGGGGGTCTATCATAGACGGAGCACCCACTGCCACAAAAGATGGGAGGACCTGCGCCACTGGAGCAAGAAGACGGAGGAGGCCCAGCTGGGGATGGCCTCCCAATGTGGAAGGGGTGCCCGTCGCACCATGACCCCCCTGATGTTCCTGATCCTGGCGGTGGCATATCCGGAGTTGGGTGGGCGCTTGAGGGCATTACAGCAGCCACAAGGGGGTGAGTACAGTCTCATTCAGCTGACTCTGCACTCTTTACGAGGTGTCTGGGTGGGGTATGTAGGCTGTGTGTTCCCCTAGGCCAGGGCGAACTTGGTAGGGTAGGTCCCTTGTTAGGCAGGCTCTGTGGCACTCCAACCCCAATAGTGGTAGTGGGCATCTACAACTAGTCAGCCTCCTGTGGGTTCCAGGTGTGCAGCAAATGGTGTTAGGCATAGTCCCCCATGGGCAGGTGTTACTGCTAGTGCATGGCCTAGTGCATAGGGCTGCTCCCTGTGTGTTGTGTCCGCCAACGGTAGTGGTGTTGCTGGCATTGACCATGTGTGTCCTCTGTCTTCCCCCCCCTTCTTGTTTTGTCATCCTGTCCTTGTGTGCATTAGCATCATCTGGCGGAGGAGCAGAGGCACCGGAGACGGAGGGAACTGCATCCCACATGGCCCAAGAGGGTGAATCCACCGATGGTGAGGGCACCAGAGGGACAGAGGGCAAGGGGAGCTCCACGACGGGAACAAGAGGGGACACCAGCGACAGCGACTCCTCCTCTGATGGGTGCTCCCTTGTGGTGGCGGGCACCTCTGTGCCCACCGCAACAACAGGTACAGCAGCCACCCCACCTACCAGCACCGCCTTCCCAGCAGCCCCTCAGCGTGTTTCCCGTGCCCGCTCACCCAGGATGGTGAGCATCTCCTTCGCCCCAGGCACCTAAGGCCCTGCCCCAGTCAGCCCTGCTGCCCTCAGTGAGGAGGCTATTGACCTCCTGAGTTCCCTCACTGTTGGGCAGTCAACCATTTTGAATGCCATCCAGGGTGTTGAGAGGCATTTGCAGCAAACAATGCATACCTGGAGGGCATTCATTCTGGCGTGGCGGCCCAACAGAGAGTATTCCAGGCTCTGGCCTCAGCACTGATGGCAGCCATTGTCCTGTGTCCAGCCTCCCCCCTCCAACTTCCACTACCCAGACCCAATCCCCTCTACCTCAGCCTATCCCAAGCACACCATTGGACCAGCATGCACACACATCAACACACAAAAGTGGCTCAGGCAAACATAAGCATCACACATCCCACAGGCACTCACACAAGCACCATCCCCATGCAGACACACCAACATCCACTGCCTCCACTGTGTCCCCTTCCTCCACATCCTCCACCTCCATCCCTGTCTCATCTCCACTCACACCTGCATGCACTACATCCTCAGCCACTCCCTCCATCACCAGCACGCCCATCACTACACACCGCTCACTTGCAATCACCACCCCACTACCATTCACACGACCCCTGTGACCTCGCCCAGTGTGTCTGTGAGCCCTCCTCCCAAAGTTCACAAACGCCGGCACACACCCACTCAACAGCCATCCACTTCACAACAGCCTCCAACCCATGCACCTTCACCGAAACTCAGCAGACGTACACCTCCTACAACCACTACCTCTTCCTCTACTCCCAAACCCCCTCCATCTTACCGTCCCAGTGTGTCCAAAACAATTTACCTAGCTAACCTGGAGCTCTTCCCTACACCTTCCCCCCATCCTTCTCCTAGGGCAAGGATGTCTAGATCCCAGCCCAGCACCTCAGCCACCAAATCTGCATCCGCTGTGGTCCGTGCTACTCCAGTATGATCAAAGGGGGCACCCGTCAGAGCTGTCAGTGTGCCACTGATGGAAAAGAAGTACCACCCTATTCCACCACCTGCAAAGCTCAAAAAGGGACTGGCTTCAAGCAGGGGACAGTCACACCACCCACCCAGCAAGGCCTCCCACAAACAGAGTGGACAGTGCCAAGATCCCTGCAGCGGCTGTCAAGATGGGGAAGGGCCACAAGCCAAAGGGCACATCACCTCTGGGCACGATGTCACCTGGGGAGGGGCTGGTGACCACCAAATCATCAGGGATGGCAGCCAAATGCACCCCAGTCACCATCGCCGCTTCGACCGCCACCTTCACTGCCACCTGCTCCGCCACTTGCACCATTGCTGCCACAACGTCAGTCTGCAGCATCCTTCCCAAGGATCAGCCATCTGAGGCTGCCAGAGACGGTATGGTGTCTACATCCACCCCAACAGTTACTTGCACCACGGCCTGCACTGCCAGCATCTCCGCCGCAGCCACCACCGCCTGCACCACCATCAGCTCCGCCACGTGCACAGCCGATGCCACTCTGTCGGACATCAGCCCCATCCCCAGTGTGCAGCTGTCAGAGTCTGCAGGTGACGTCCTGGACCCTGGACACGTCACTTGATACACCACCTCCAGCATTGACACGAACCAGCAATTGGCAGCATAAGTCACCGCAGGATGGATTGTGGTTCTGCCTCCATGGAGTATCATGCTACCTGTTCCGGGTACATCGCGTGGCTGTGACACACAGGTGAGATGAAGTCAACGTGCCACACCCCAGGAGCAACATCACTGGGCACAAAGCCCCCTCTAGAACAGGTGGAGAAAAGCATCCACTAACAGTCCTTGGCAGGATGAAGCACTCTGGGCACAATGCCCCCTCCAGAACCAGTGGAAAGATACATCCACTAACACAGTCCTTGGCAGGATGAAGCACTGTGGGCACAAAGCCCCCTCCAGAACCAGTGGAGAAAGGCATCCACTAACACAGTCTTTGGCAGGATGAAGCACTCTGGGCACAAAGCCCCCTCCAGAACCAGTGGAGAAAGACATCCACCAGCACAGTTCTTGTCACAAAGCCCCCTCCAGAACCAGTGGTGAAAAGCATCCACTAACGCAGTCCTTGGCAGGATGAAGCACTCTGGGCACAATGCCCCCTCCAGAACCAGTGGAGAGATGCATCCACTCACCCAATCATTGGCAGGATGAAGTATTCTGGGCACAAAGCCTCCTCCAGAACCAGTGGAGAGATGCATCCACTAACACAGTCCTTGGCAGGATGAAGCACTCTGGGCACAAAGCCCCCTCCAGAACCACTGGAGAAAGACATCCACTAACAAAGTCCTTGGCAGGATGAAGCACTCTGGGCACAAAGCCCCCTCCAGAACCAGTGGAGAGATGCATCCACTAACACAGTCCTTGGCAGGATGAAGCACTCTGGACACAAAGCCTCCTCCAGAACCAGTGGAGAAAGACATCCACTAACACAGTCCTTGGCAGGATGAAGCACTCTGGGCACAATGCCCCCTCCAGAACCAGTGGAGAGATGCATCCACTTACCCATTCCTTGCCAGGATGAAGCAGACTGGGCACAAGCCCCCCTCCAGAACCAGTGGAACATGTCACCCACTTGAGAGACTGTGGCTTTGCACTCCTCAGGACCAAGCAGTGGGCAAACCACCCACTTGAGAGACTTGAGAGACTGTGGCTTTGCACTTCCAAGGACCAAGCAGTGGGCAAACCACCCACTTGAGAGACTGTGGCTTTGCACTCCCCAGGACCAAGCAGTGGGCATGGAGTCCCCTCGAGGAGCAGTGACGTCGTACCATCATCCGGCTGAGGTGCCCCCCCCCTCCCCTGCCTGTTTTTTTTTTCGACCTGATGCCCCTGCAGTGTTCTCTCAGTTTTGAGGCAGGTGTCATGTGTGGGCTTCGCCATTGCTTTTTGGGACCACTGGTCCACGGACATTTCATGGGACAGTGTACGGACTTGTGTACTTGCTGTAAATATTTGTGTATACTGATTATTTACTGTTCTCTTGGGCTATCTGATTGTTCGAATATTACACTGGTTAAACTCATTTCGTTTGGTCCTTGCATTCTTCCATGGGGTGACGGGGTCTATTTGTGATGTTATTGGATATGTGTGTGTGTGTGTTGATGTGGGTGGGGGTGTTGCGTTTTGCGTGTGTGTGTCACTCTCTTTTCCCTCCTCCCCTCCCCTGTGTGCTAGGTGCAGTACTCACCATGGTCGCCTCCACCGCTGTTCATACTCCTGGTAGATGAGAAGATACCCCAACATTGGTAACACCTGTAGTTCGGGCTCCATGGCGTCCTGGTTCTTCGTTGAGTGTCGTGAGGTGAGTGGTTTCCCTTCCAAAGACTGTTTCTGCCGTGCTTTTGATGGCGTTGGTACTGCCCCGGAAAAGCTGGCGGATTGATGCCTTGTAATAGTGTGGGCGGTACATTGTGTTCCGCCTGTCTGTTGGCGGTTACCGCCGCGGTGTTTGCTGCTACCGCCATGGCGGTTGGAGTGTTAAAGTCTGTCTGTCTGTGTTGGCGATTTCCGCCATGGTCGTAATTCCATTTTTTTTACCGCCGGCTTGTTTGCGGTATTACCGCCGCTTTATCACCGACCGCCAGAGTTGTAATGAGGGCCTTGGTTATTCTGTGTATTTTGCTTTTTACTGAAGAGTCAAATACAACTGGAGTTGCATAAACCAATATTATCAAAAGTTCATGTGATACAGTTTTCACTGTAAAGAGCAAAGAGTGGAGAAACATCTTCCTGGCATAGTAATGACCTTCTTTTTCCCCCTTACAGGATTTCCGAGATGAAGAGCCGCTGTCAATACCCTCCAAGAAAAATAGGGATAATGTGGCGAGTAACATACTCTGTTATATTATTATTTTCTCCCGTTACCAAATCACCTGTGGTGAAAATAAATTGGATTGTTTATATTTCTTTCCTCTGTCATAAGATTTATTGTGTCATCCATAGGAAGTACCCAGTGTTATTAAGGACCTCTCAGGTAAGTAAAAACGAAATGTCACAGGAAAAAGAAAATTAAATCTCTACTTTGTAGGTCCTAGTACCCAACACGCAGGAAGCTTTATTATGGACCTCCACATGCCCATTCTCTGGTTGTGTCCCCGAAGCTTCTCCTTTCCCTTTTGTGCATGTGTCACCGCAGTCCCACAGGCCTGCAAGCCAAAGGCTAAGCTAAACTTCTGATTCCCATTAAAACTAAATAGGATCCACTACAGTGTCTTTTTAGATAATGGTAAGACCTCTACCGGTATACCCTCCTGCACATAAACAATCCTTCCCTGCAAGACAGGCACCCTTTCATTATGGTACAGAAGTTTCTGCATTGGTGCTAGGCAGCTAATTCTAGTGCCAAAGCTAGGGGAAGCACAAGGGTGTGCCGTGTTTTTGTGAATACGGCTCATCCCTGTGTTTCTGAAGTAATGCAGCGCTGCCAGTTCTGGTACTGCGCTGTGCCACTTTCTTGTAATTGAGGCCCAGAATGTCTTATAGTTCTGACATTAACATTAAGACTATATTATAAAATAGCTCGGCTCAACAGTATATTAAAGTACCTGCTCCTCTTCCCATTAAACCAATTCCAAGGTTGCATCTAAAAAATAGCACAGTAGACAACTAACTCAAGATAATTCTACAAAAACAAAAAGCACAAGGTTAGTTCAAATGAGTGTCTAACTCAATTAGACCAAAATGGTATCAAAAACACACAAGCATCACAAACTGCCACATAAATTAGAATTTGTATAAATCTATATCATCTGTTCATTTGCACAACTGTTTTCACATATGCTCCAATATTTCAATCAATAAAACTAGCAGTCAGTCGGTTTTACTCTAATAATAGTCCATTTTGACAAATAATATTAGTCCCTCTGATGAAGATGAAGTTAACCCCTTGGCTGCCATGCCTTTTCCCCCTCAGGTGCCAGCCGCTTTTTTGGCTATTTGGGCAGCTCGTGCTTAGGCCCTCATAACGTTTTGTCCACATAAGCTACCCATGCTAAATTTGCGTCCTTTTTTTCCAATATCCTAGGGATTCTATAGGTACCCAGAGTTTGTGGGATCCCCTGGAGGAGACCAAGAAGTTAGCCAAAATACAGCAAAAACGTCAGTTTAAAAAAAAATAGGAAACAAGGGCTGCAGAACAAAGCTTGTGTTTTTTCCCCTGAATATGGCATCAACAAATGGTTTGCAGTGCTAAATTCACCATCTTCCCACCTTTCAGGAACAGGTAGACTTAAATCAGTAAACCACACTTTTCAATGCAATGTCGGCTTTTTACTGGGACATGACCCATTTTTACTATTTTTTGTGCTTTCAGCCTCCTTCCAGTTAGTGCCAGAAATGAGTGTGAAACCAATATTGGATTCCAGAGAGCTAAACATTTCTGGAAAGTAGACAAAATTCAGAATTTAGCTAGGCATCATTTGTGTACATCCTTCAAGGTTTTCCTACAGAAAGTAACAGCTAAAATAAAAAAACAATATTGAAATTGAGGTAAAAAAAAGAGATATTTCTGTCCACGTTTTCTTCCATAACTTTTTCCAGCTATGACAAATTTTTGAAAGCAATATACTGTTACGTCTGCTTGACTCTTCTGGTTGTGGGGATATATAGGGCTTGTAGGTTCATCAAGAACCCTAGGTTTCCAGAGCCAATAAATGAGCTGCACCTTGCAATGGGTTTTCATGGCATACCTGGTAGGCAGCAATTCAGCAATTCATTTAGTGAAATATAAAGAGTGAAAAATAGGTATCAAGGAAACCTTTCTATTTCCAAAATGGGCACAAGATAAGGTGTTGAGAAGCAGTGGTTATTTGTACATCTCTGAATTCTGGGATCTCCATAATAGCATGTGAATTACAGGGCATTTCTCAAATCGACGTCTTTTTTTACATACTGTCTTCCATTTTGAAGGAAGAAATGTAGAGAAAGACAAAAGGCAATAACACTAGTTTTTCTATTCTGTATTCCCCCAAGTCTCCTGATAGAAATGGTACCACACTTCTGTGAGTAGGCCTAGTGCCCGTGACAGGAACTGCCCCAAAACACAACACGGACACATCACATTTTCCCAAAGTAAAGTGACCTGTTTTTTGCAAAGTCATTAGCAGTGGATTTTGGCCTCTAGCTCAACCGGCACATAGGGAAACCTACCAAACCTGTTCATTTTTCAAAACTAGACACCTAGGGGAATCCAGGATGGGGTGACTTGTGGGCTCTCGCCAGGTGCTGTTACCCAGAATTCTTTGCAAACCTCAAAATTTGACAAAAAACACTTCTTCCCTCACAATTCGGTGATAGAAAGTTCTGTAATCTGGGAGGAGCCAAGCATTTCCTTCCACCCAGCATTTTACAAAGTCTCCTGATCAAAATGGTACCTCACTTGTGTGGGTAGGCCTAGTGCCCGCGACAGGAAATGCCCCAAAACACAACATGGACACATCACATTTGCCCAAAGAAAACTGACCTGTTTTTTGCACAGTGCTTAGCTGTGGATTTTGGCCTCTAGCTCATCTGGCACCTGGGAAAACCTAGCAAACCTGGACTTTTCTGAAAACTAGACACCTAGGGGAACCCAGGATGGGGTAAATTGTGGCTCTCTCACGAGGTTCTGTTACCCAGAATCCTTAGCAAACGGAGAAATTTGGCAAAAAAAACACTTTTTCCTCACATTTCGGTGCTGTAAAGTTCTGGAATCTGAAGGGAGCCACAAACCTCCTTCTACCCAGCATTCCCCCGGGTCTACCGATGAAAATGGTACCTCACTTGTGTGGGTAGGCCTAGTGCACGCACTCAAAATTATCAAATACAAAACCACCTGTTTTTTGCGGGGGCACCTGTAATTTTGGTCCTGGGCTCAGCAGCCATCTAGAAAAACCTACCAAACCCAGACAATTCTGAAAACACCCGAGGGACCCAGGGAGGTGTGACTTGCATGGATCCCCCAGGGTTTTCTTACCCACAATCCTCAGCAAACCTCAAATTCAGCTAAAAAATCAAATTTTTCACACATTTCTGTGTGGGATCACCGCACAGGCACAAATTTCCTACCACCCAATGTTCCCCTCAGTCTCCAGGATAAAAATGATATCTCACTTGTGTAGGTGGGCCAAGTGCCTGAGTGATGAAAGAACCAAAAACATGTCGAAATTGAGGGGGAACCAAAGCGGGTCCAAAAGGGCAAACGTTTTTAGGCTGACAAGCGGGGTAGAATTCTTATCAATGCTGGGTGGTAGGAATTATGTGGATTCCTGCAGATTCTGGAAGGTTCCATCACAAAAATGTGAGAAAAATGTGTGATTTTGAAAAGTTGGAGGTTTGCAGGACTTTGTGGGTAGAAAATGGTGTGGGGTGCATGTGAAGGACACCACCTTGGACTCACCCAGATGTTTTGTTTTCAGATGTGTCTAGGTCTCGTAGTTTTTTCTACTTGGCAGTGTGCCAAAGTTCAAAACGTCCAGCCCTCACCATTCCAAGTGGGACAATTTTGAGAGCTAGACAAGCTCTCATGGCTCAAATGTAAAACCAAAACCCAAAATAATCAAATGTCCTCTTGCTTGCCATTGGGATAAGATCTTTTAGTGCGCGGGGGAGAGCTGAAAGACTGTTACCTTCTTTAGTTGGGGTGGGGGCATAACCATGCCCATACTGGTTGGTAGCCACCGCCCTACTATTTTTATTTTTTTAATTCTCTGGCATTTAGAAGGCTTTCTGCTCTCCCAGGGGAGTGGATTGGAGGTAATTGCCCCATCTGCCCACCGGTGGGCAGAATACATTTGTCCCCATTTATTTGGGGTGGTGTTATGGCCATACCCGCAACCTCTTTTTTTTAAACAAAATCTTCCCTAGTCTCTGCTGGGCTTTCTGCATGGGGGCAGAAGAGCCTCACAAACATAGGCCGATCTGCCCCCAAGGGAGTCAGAAATAGCCAACAGTAATGTGCCCTGATGGGGAGCGACCCTTGCCCAAGGGGATGCCCCCAATCAAAACACACACACACCAATCCCTGGTGCCTAAGTAGATTCTGCCCCCCCCAGGGGCAGATTGTCCCAATAAAAATAGGCCGATCTGCCCCCAACGGGGGCAGAAATGGTCTAAAAACAATTTAAAACCCCAGGGGAGTGACCCTTGCCTAAGGGGTCGCTCCCCACATGTAAACAATAAAAAAGATCCCTAGTGTCTAGAGGATTCTGCCCTGCCTGGGGGCAGATTGGCCTAATTACAATAGGCCAATATGCACCCAGGGGGCCCAGAAAAGGCCTTAAAAAAATGCCCCCCAGTGGAGTGACCCTTGCTCAAGGGGTCGCTCCTCTTCATCATTTATATATGAAAAAAAAGACATCCCTACTGTCTGTTGGGCATTTCTGCAGCGCAATCGCTTTACAATCGGGCTGCAGAAATGCTCAGACAGACATGAAAGGAAAGGCCTTTCCTTTCCTTTCATGTCCTCTGCCTTTCCTCACTCCACAATGCTTTGGATTTCTCTTCCGATCATGCTGGAAGAGCTTCCAGCGCAATGAGGGCAGCCTCTGATGAGGTGAGAGCGCGATCGCGCGTTGACATCATCAGACGTCACTGGGGGGAGCGGGGGGTCCGTGGTGGAAGGGGAAGCGATTGCCCTTCCATCCCTTCCCATGGGAGGGGGTGGGAGGCCCACGGGGGATGGGCTGGGTGTAGGATGAGCTGGTCTTGTCCTCAGCACACGGCAACCGGAGGGGAGGGCGAGGCCAGCTCGTCCGGGGCACCCTGCGGGTTAAGCACACAAGTGATTTCAATCTAGACAATGTTCAGGGTCAAAATCAGAATACTAAGCTTATCTTTACACCAGAATATATCTGCAATGGTGGAAAAAACATCCAAAATATATAGAATAATAGATGGGTACCCATCAGTTGTGGGGATGTTTATCACTGAGAGGTTCAGTGTGACAATGAGAGGGAAGTTCTGAGTGACAATGACAGTGAAGCTCGAGTTTTCTCTGTCACTCAGAACTCCGAGATGAAAAACAACCCCATAATTGATGACTATATAAAGTTCTGTCAAACTCTGTCTACATTATCCCTGCTAATCAGAGGTAAAGTGCCTTTTTCCCCATTTCAACATGATGAAATTGGCATACCCTTGATTGGTACATATAACATTACTAAGCATCTGTAGTATATAATACAAAGTATACCCTGGGTCTGTTAGCTAAACGTCTCTTGTGGATTACAGCATCTATTGTGCCACACACTGACTTCAGGCCTACCATTTGAAACCTGGATGTACAGTTCTAAACTGCAAATTTGACGAGTCAAAACAACCCCTTTTGATGTGTCCAAACCTTCCATTTAAATATTAATAGGTCACCCCCTGTGTTGGCCTTATTGCCCATTAGGCAGGGTACATGGTATTTAAAAGTAAGACATGTAAATGTTTACTGTTAAATATGTCCTTATAGGGAAAAGCTCCAGAAATATATTTTCACTCTAGAGAGGCTGGCTGTTCCATAAGAAAGCATTGGGATGCAACACTCAATTTAATAATGTTGCTCCAGCCAGGGAATAACAACAAATTTAACTCTTGGACTTTTTAAAATATTTATTAAAAGCCCAATTCACTGGTGAAGTTGGATTTGTAATAAATATTATGAAAGGGGATTTTAAAAAGTTACTTATCTCCTGCCTAAAATGAACAGAAGCTCATTTGCATGAGCTCCAACTTTCAACTGGCAGCTGAATGCCTCCCTTTATAATGTGTAAACTTGAACCCAGAGCAAGGACAAAAGCCCTCAGGTGTGGGGAGGTGTTGTGTTCTCTTTAAAACATGGCCTGTTGGCTATGCCCAGGAAATTTATTAAATATTTAAGCAAATATTAGCTGACATCAGGCCTGCTCCTTTACCTTTGTCTTCCTAGCCAGACAGGCACCAATCACAGAGGGAGGGGATCTTTCCCAAGAACTGCTTTAGAATGGCCACAGAGGAGGAGCTGCTCATTTACAAGACCACACCTCTGAAGTGGAAGGGGGAGCTTTGCACGTGGGAAGAATGTTGATTTTAGGTAGGGAGGGTCACTATGGGGATGTTTGTAGCAAGACACACAGGAATTGCAAGTAAATGTGGCAAGGGTTAGCCCTGGAACCTTTACCCCATTTGGTAGAGAGTGGCCAAGACGTTCTTGCACATACAGGCTGCTGCCAGGTCATTTCCCCCCCCTCCACCCAAAAAAAGAAGATCTCTAGGCTGGGCCCTAGGGGATGGAGTCCCTGGGGCCGAGATCGGCCCGGGGGCCCACATGGCACCGCACCCTCCCCCAAAAAATATATTAATGATGGGGGAGGGGGGCCACGCAGACCTGTGGCCAACTCCTAGCATAGGGTTGTGTGGTTAAGGTGGCTGGGCGCAGGGACTGGCCAAAGGCTGTGCGCAGCAGTGGTTGGATTAATGTATAGTAATGAAAATTACTTTACATTAAAAAAAACATAGAAATTCACTGATAAAACTAAAGGT
Organism: Pleurodeles waltl; assembly: GCF_031143425.1. Lineage (NCBI taxonomy): Eukaryota > Metazoa > Chordata > Amphibia > Caudata > Salamandridae > Pleurodeles > Pleurodeles waltl. The sequence goes on from NC_090437.1 coordinate 1,270,262,026, forward strand.
TACAGGGACGTTCTAGTTAGGAAATAGATTTAAAAAACATAGAAAATTCACTAACAAAACGAAAAGTTACAAGGACATTAGAGTTAGACTCACATTTTAAATGTACAAAACCACATAAATTCACCTGTTGTAGTTAGAGTTGTCTCAGGTAACTATAATTTGTGCTGTAAGGTAGCTATAACACGCGCAATTGCCATTCACTGCTAATTACCTCTCAAATTACAGCACTCATGACATCTTTGATAGCATCAATAACATCAATGATAATACTGATGTAATATTTGCAGTAAAAGTTTTGGAAAAAAAAACATGCATGGCAGGGACAGAAATTGGGCAACATGTGTGACAGTCAACAAGTGACTATCCCTGGAGGAATATAACAATGCAGTGTTAAAGAAAGAAACGCCAATGAAGACCGATGCATCGGGGACTGGAGGGCCAAGTACCTCGGAAAGTGAAAGCAACACCCCCACTACTACCTATTTACAACATTTTCACCACCAGAGGAGAGGGGCGAGTGATGAATCAAAAATCCTCAACTGGAAGGGGTTGAACATCAAGGGGAAGAGGTGGTGGAGGCAGGGCAAAAGAAGAAGCACCAGAGGCAAAACCACAGGAGATACCTCCAGGGGAATCTAGCAGAAAGGACCAGCAGCAGATCAGTGACAGGGGTAAATAACAAGGCAATCAAGCCCTTGAAGAGAACATTAACAACAGCTGAACAAAATGTACTTTGCCTTGGTCTATCCTCGTGCTCTACATAGGCTTTCAGTTTTGTAAAGACCAAGATTGATGTTTTTAAATTGATTAGGAAACTGAAAATTAAGAAAGCCTTTAAATTGGGCATGAAACCAAAGCCACAAACAGGAAATTATATCAGAAACTGTTCTAGTAGTTGGGGAAGTGAACTTCCTCAGGGCCCTGTATGAATTACAAGAGAATGAGGTGAAACCCAACAAGATTGAACAGATACTCAATGATTTGAACATTGTGAATGACTATAATGTAATCAGTGATTTCAAACCCAAATCTAGGTACACCCGATGCTTGTATATGATGAAATAGATGCTTTTCATGAGAGTGTAATATCTGTTTTGAAAAACCTGAGAACCAAAACCACTAGATCCAAAATAAAAATCAATTGGCCACAATGTACAGCTATGGATTCCTTAGCCAATGATGAAGAAGTGATCATACCTCCAGCTGATAAAGGTGGAATAGTGGTTATCAGGCCAATTGAGATGTATCTTACTAAGGCTCAAAGACAACTGAAAGAACCTGGATGTTATGAAGTCATTAGTCAAGCTGAGTATAAGAGCATGATAACAACAATTTGGGATCTATTGAGTATGTGGAGAGACCAAGGGTTGATTGAGACAGCAGAATAGCAGTACCCTAAGAATAGTCACCCCAAACTTACATTTCTCTACCTACTACCAAAAGTACACAAATCCTTAGAAAATCCACCAGGGAGACCTATATTGTTGTCTAAAGAAAGTTTGTTGGAAAACATCTCTTGTTGTATAGATTTCTTCCTGAGGCACTTTGTTAATGCCTTTCCATCACACATAGGGGACACAAAGGATTTTCTAAAAAAGATTGAAGGGATACATTGGGAGGAACATATTCTCCTAATGACTATGGATGTGAAATCCCTGTACGCGTGTATTAAACATGAGGACGGGAGCAATGCTACAGAACACTATCTTAAAGCTAGGCCATATCACTGTATGCCCATATTTACTGAAATCACCTTCCTCCTTAATAAAGAGCTATACAGACAGGGTCAGGGAGCAGACATGGACATACTTCGCCCCTAGCTATGCCAACCTGCTGATGGGCTGGTGGGAAGGGCAGGTGTCCACCTCCCCTGAGTTTGAAGCAGACATTGAGGAAACAGTAATATGAGTCAGATCCAAAGATGATCTTTTTCCAATATTGCACGGTACCAAAGAAAAAACACTGGACTTGATATGAATAACTATAATCTAGAATTCGCTAGCAACATCAGTGAATCCAGCATTGTCTTCCTGGATGCTGAGGTTGAGGGGAAACTAACGTCTAAACACTTTAGAAAACCCATACAGGAAACATCATGCTCCATGCCTTGAGCAGTTACCCAAGCAACTTAAGTTGAACATTCCTTATGAAAAATTTATAAAAGCTAAGCATAGTTGCAGTAATTAAATTTATTTTCAGACTGAAATAGCGTATATGCTTATCAGATTTAGAGAATGTGGATATCCAGAATGGGTACTTAAGAGAGCTGTCATTATGCTCAAAACTTAGGTGCTCATTCTGAGTTTGGCGGGCGGTGGAGGCCAAACTCAACCCACCACCTGACCGCTGGTGCCATCAGGACACCACTGGCTGTATTCCGAGCTCACCGCAGGGCCAGCGGGCGGAAACAGTGAAGCAGCAGCACCTGATGCACATTTCACTGAAGTACACGACGGGGCTGTGCATGGGGGCCCCTACATTGTCCATTCCAAGTGCATGGGCAGTGCAGGGGCCCCCAGGGGGCCCCCAGCACCCCCATTCCACCAGCTTTTCCACAGTGGTGTGAACTGCCATGGAAAGGCTGGCGGAACGGAACTTGTAATTCAGCGGGCAGCGCTGCTTGCAGCGCTGCCCTGGCAGATTACATCCACCAGGACCACCAGACTGGAGGCCGTCTCCGGTGTGGTGGTGTCGATGGTATTACCGTGGCGTTTCGGCCATGGTTAGAATGTGGCGGGTCAGTCCGCCGCTGATGGCCACCGCACGTCTGGCCGTCTCAAGACCGCCAGACTCGGAATGAGCACCTGAGTCTAGAAGGGAAAACCTTTTTGACCCTAAAAAATCAAAACTTGAAAGTGAAAATACTAAGGGCCATATTTATACTTTTTGACGCAAAACTGCGCCGCCGCAAACCGGATATGCGCCGTTTTTTTGGACGCAATAGTGTCAAAAATACCCGCGAACACTGCCATTTCAGCAGAGGAGAGCCAAAATGGATCCCAGATGCCACTACAGACCCCAGGAAGATGACAACAGACCAGGAACCAGCCAGGACGATCCATACAAGAACCAGGACATATATAGAAAAAAAAGAAAGTGTCGCTTCAGTGCAGAGGAGCAGGAAATCCTGGTTAAAGAGGTGACGGAACACCAGCACCAATTGTTTATCACCTCTAAGTTGCCAATCAGTAGGAGAGAGGCCATATGGCAACAAATTGTTGACAAGATCAACATTGTGGCAGAAGTACGCAGGACAGTCACCGAGTGTAAGAAACCCTGGCATGACTGCAAACGTAGGACAAAGGAAAAAATGGCCAGGAACAGGAAGGCAGCACTGCAGACTGGAGGTGGGAGTCCAGCACACCAGGAGGCCCTGGACCACATGGAGGAGATGGTCGCAGCCGTCATCCCGGAGGAGATCGTCACAGGGATTCAAGGACAGGACAGCGCTGACTACCACGAGACAACACACATGCAGGGTAAGTCGCATGGGGATTTAAAATGCAATAATGTCAACTGTGAGCAGGGGTGGGAAATACCTACTACACATTGCCTGTAAGTCATCATATACAGTACATGGAGTGGCATGGGTAAAGGGGTAATGCAGGGTGGCATGGCCTGCACAAACAGAAGCTGGGGCACAACATTACACTACACCAACAACAGTCCCATGGGGGCATGCTGTCATGCCAACAATGGAGCAAAGGGAAAGCCTCGACAGGAGGGAAGGCCACTATGTCAAACTTACATCCTGGCACTCGTCAGCCAACATATCTCCTACATTAACTAAGGCCCTATCAGCAATCCTCTAGCCAAAACAACAACTGCAATGTAACTGCAACAACAGTTGACACTACCACCTCTGGTCTCTGTGCAGCTATAGTAGCCAATGGCAGTAACCTCCCCATGGAAAATACATACCTAAATTAGGGGGTGAGGATGACATCTGCAACAATCTCCTGAAACAAGACAAAGCCCCCAGTACACTCAAATGTCAATGCCCATAGTTGCCGCAAACATCAGCCAATGTAAACAGCAATAGGAGCGACAGAGCACTAAGGACACTCCCAGGCTGCATATGTCAGGGTCCATCCTGTGCCTGGCAAACAAGGCAACATCACAAAAGTCATACTGCTCAGACAACAGCATTGAGGAGGGGACACATGGAACTGGTCACTGAAATACACCTGCACAGTCAGATGGGGAAATAGGACACTGATACGATTATCAGGGCAATCCAATGTAACACACATTACCCAACATCAGCAGGACACATTAACAATATCAACATCCATATCACATCATAACATTGCCATGCATAGGATATGCTACATGTCAATTACATTTAAGTCAATGTGAACAATCAGGGATTGGGGCAGGTCCTGAGAGGCAATTGTGCTGCCAGGACCATCAGAACACCCACAGCCAGTGAAAGGTCTCACCATGAGAATGGATATACACGGAGGGTCGAGTAGGACAAAAAGGTGGCTATTCTCTATTTGGTATAAAGCAACACCTAGAGGCAAGTAGGCAGACAAGTCTGATAACTCAATATCATACATGTGACACACAGGTGGGCCATAGGCCTATAACAATGCCCATATGAAGGACAGCAGATACCAATACCAAACAAGATCACAAAGTGAATTCATCAAAAGGCAGGCATGTTACGTCAAAATTGTCACAACACAGACACACTAATTATACCCTGTTTCATTGCAGAGGAAGACGGATCTCCTGCCGATATGCCTGTCCCAGATTTCCCTGACGACATGGATGACGAGCCCATAAACATTCCCCAGGAGACCATCCAAAAGGTCCTAGAAACCCTCCAGACCCCACCTTCAGTCACAAGGAGGAGCACAGAACAAGCAGCCATCACAGAAGACTCACCCACCACCCCAATTGCAAGACCTGCCAGGTCCTATACAGCTGAGGACTCTGACGACACTGGCACCAGCTTTGAAAGAACTGTAGTTGGAGTACAGCGGGAGCTGGCCAAGGAGGTGCGGGTGGGGATGCAAACTATGGCAGCCAGCCTTGAGGGGGTGCGCTCGTGCATGATGTCATCTGCAGATCAGGCAGCAGCTATGCAAGCCCTAACATCCATACTGCAAGGACTACAAGAAACTGTCAAAGAATTCACCACTGCAGTAAGGGAGTTGCCACAACACCTCGCACCCCAAACTTTCCACTGCATGCACGAATGCAATCATGACTCCCTCAGGGCCGACCTGGCTGCATACCATCGTGATGTGGCTGCTATTCTCAAAAACCAGCAGGCCCTCCTTGCTGCAGTACTGCCCTTAAGAACTTCACACGGAGCAGCCACCGGGATATCTGACTCCACGTCTTCTAACACTGAGGTGTGTGTTGCCCCTTCACAACCAACAACAACAAGGACGAAGCAGGCAACACACACATCAGAGGATGAAGAAATGGAACAGATCACATTCACAAGGAAGAGTACCCGGAAGCACTAGTCCCTGCACCATGGCCTACTTCGACCAAGGTCCTACGTATTGTCAAATGCCAGTCTCACTACAACTATACTCAATGACTGTTCTGCTAATCACTGTATAACTTGTCAGCATTGCCAGTGAATGTCTCTCTCCTACTAATTGGCAAATCCTGTCCCACTGCACTGTCGGTAACATCACCCCAGCATGTCAGGAGCATTATCCACACCCCTTCTGTAGGATCACCATGTAAGATTTCACTAGAACGGACTCAGCAAACATGGACAATGTACATATTGCACTACAGCACCTATCAATAAATAGCACTTGCACACCTAATATGTCTCTGTGTAATTTGACACATCAACTGTGCAGTAGAGCCTGTGTGACAACCATGTAGCTTGTCAATACAACTGTCCGGACATCATGTAGTCAGATACATCTGTGCAGTGGCCAGGATTGCATCATAGCCTGCCCATCCTGAGGAGAATAACTGATGAAGGGAGAAACCACACACAATCATGCTATGTTGGACAGAATAATGCTTCATCAAGAGAAATCAAAGTCAACTAATGGTGGCTGATAAATGTTGTCACCATGCAATACTAATACTTTGAATTATGCAGTCTAATCTAAGCAAACACAACCAAACACAGCATCAATCAACCTTTCTGAGTAAACTTCCAAATAGGTAATCATGCTGATTTTTTGCACACATGATCTATGTCAGTAATGTAGACAAGAAGACAAGAGTGTTAACAACACCTCATCTTCAAAGATGTCCCTGAACATCACACTGCAGTCCGACCTAAAAAATTCCCCACAATACCAAGTCTGGAAGCACACTTTGTGATGTAGAAAACATACTCATCAACACAAATCCTTTGTGATCCCAGTAAACTCCAAATGGTGGTTCTATCCCATGGTGGATACTTACCAAGTTAGCACAGGGGTAGCTGCCATTTTAAACCTCTTTTTTCTTTGGTTTGTAGCATAGGACACAAATGTCATAGAACAACAATCACCTACACTGATGGCAAGGCCATGATCAAGTACCAGTTAACACATAATGCAAAGGGTTAACAATATATTTATTCATAAGTAATCACACTAGAGGCAACTAAGGGAAAAGTCATACCTACACTAATCTAACCTGACTACTCATTACCCACAACTGTCCCTAACTAACCTAAGCTAAACTTACTCTACACATATAACGAATCGATCTAAACATCAACCCCCCACCCACCATTATGAGACAGGACACATGCAGGACAACACATACTAACCTACACACATACTATCCTAAACAATCATATATTTTTTTGTATATTAAAAAAAAAAAAAAAATCTAAACACACAGGAACCCCAACATTGACAACACACACTTAATAATGAAAAGTAGAAAGAATAAGGACCCCCCACCCTCATCCCTAACACTAATAAACTAACAACCTATACTAACCTAACACTAATCCCCCAAGCCCACTAATCATGATAAAAAGGAAAGAGGAGGGAGGGGAGGGATTAATGTAAATTGACCATATCAGTCCTAGAGGTTGGCCCTCCGGAGGGTCCGCCTGATGGACCTGACCCGCTTCTTGATGTAGGCCACATCCTGGCTCAGCTTGTCCACCTTCCTTATAAATTTGTCCATTTTGCGTTCAAAGCCTGGAATGCCGCAGGGTCAATTGGAGGTGCTGCTGCTGTCTGGGTCCCGGCAGAGGTGCTCTGTGTGGGTGTTGAGCCTAGCCCACTGGACTGTCCTGCAGCTCTCATCATGCTGGGTCCTGGTAGTGCTGCAGAGGCAGGGACAACTGTCCCCGCTGTGGCTGGGGCCACTTGGGGAGAACCAGTGGTTGTGGTGGTGGTGGCTGTAGTGGGCAACATTGGGCCACCCTGTGGTGAAGCCCACCATGCTCCCGAGGCCCGATCCGCCTGGTATTTTCGGGCCATCCGTCAGAACCCCAACTGCACCTGCAGGATGTGTCGGAACCCCGACTGCACCTGCAGGATGTGTCGGTACCTCATGGCCCGCCTCTCAAATTCATGCCTCTGTGCGGCACTCATGTTTGCAGCTGTGAAGAGAAAGGGCAACTATTTACCATAGGAACTGCATTGTGTGGAATAGCACAAGTGGTCAATCGGAAATTACATTTACTGTAGTTGTAACAGCTCATATCACCATATAGATCATTGAAAGTCTCAGAGGAAGTACATGGGAAGCCTGCATACAAAGGTCATCTCACACATAGCATATACAATAATCTACATGATGGGTAACATCAGCCAAAACTTGTCATCATGAAAATTACAAATGCAGTCAACAATCATGCTGCACCTCCTTCGCCTATTGCCTGGACTACATATGTCAGTGTATGTGATAACAATCACAAACCTCAAGATCTTCAATTTGTAATGGGATTCACTAGTATAGAACTCATGTGCCATAACCGAGTGTGTACACTAGGTTCAAAACAAAGTTTCAAATGTTCACAAGTATGTGTAACATACTGGTTGCTTCAGTCCTAGGTACCCTATATCCAAACACATGCCTGTCTTTGAGGGGGGGGTGGGAAGAACAACTAACAATCCCAAAATAGATGCACACCCAGGAGTGTATAGAAAGCTCAACATGTTTTGCCTCAACACACACACCACCAGTGAAGGGCTATCAACAAATTGGAGTCAGCTAAACCTTGTCCTATCCAAGGTCCACACATGTCAAAATGTACTGACCTAGGCCAACATCACATACTTCCAGTGAGGCATATTTTTCTACAGACACAGAGGAGCAAGAACACCCATGATCATGAATAGCATGCACATCTAGGCCGTTGCACTCTAGTCCCACACACTTCTAGTACAACTTGTGGAAGTACATGCTCCCGGAAGATCCAACCTACAGTGTACTCAGTACATCGGTTACTAGGGAAGCAGCAGATTTCAGACAAGCCATTTGCAGAAGCTATCTGGGAGAATGTCAGTCTGACATGCAGACTCAGTCCGAGACAAGTCCCAGTGCAACTCTTACATTAACTAGTGTATTCCACATGACTCACCCCATTTCCCATAGCGGGCCCCACAGGAATGGCCTACAGACCCAAATTCAGACAAATGGATAAGCATAGGTCAACTCAAAATGAAGTGATAACTGAAATCCCACTAATGGAACAAGACTAATGATTTGGGCAGCGCATCAAACCTTGCAATGTGTTCAACACACAGTAGTCCATCACGCATCACCAGCAAACACAAAACATATCACACATGCAACACTCTCTGTAGATGTCGGGGTCCTCAAAATGAGCCACCTCTCCCACTGTGTACGGTGCAGGTCCACCTGTAAAGCATGGAAGGAAGAATATACTCAGAATCCGTGCACTGACAAACAATTGCAAATACAAACACAATGTGATAATATGACATGAGTAATGAAACACGTTCACACATGATCATACTGCATGGAATTATTCATGCGCAACATTTACATCGGATGAGTCTCCTGCTACAGTTACACACAGTTCTACACACATGCAGTGGCCCAGACTGTCATGTGGTGGCAAAGATGCAGCAACAATATAGGTGTGCATTCATCTCATCATGTGCATCCAAGAGAGACATCCAAAAGCTGGTTACTTGAGGACTGCCTGACCTGTCAAACAGCCTATGTGGTCATGACACATATGTGACAGATAGGTACATGGTACAGAGGGCCAGGTACTTTGGCAATACCTCATGTTGTTACAGTTTCATACATTGATGTGTCCAAACAATGGTGATTGGCACCAAACATAGATGTTTGTACCCTAGTCCATACCTTTGGACTGCCATCCCTATTCTGATTTGGGCACAAGTGACAATAAATACCTGTCTAATATGTTAGCTTAGGGCACCTGAGTCCTTTACAAATATGGTTCATGCTCAGATCTGGCATGTAACAATTAAATGCGAAGGAGCACATTTATCACGACAAGGCATGGCACTTCCGTGAACATTTTCCCTACACACCAACCAGACACACATGTGACATATGTGTGGGCCACATTACTAACTTCAATTGACGTGAAGGCAGCACTCATTTTCAGCATCATGTAGGGTTTACAAATGTCAGTCTAGCTATAGCGTCAACATATGTAGGTATGATGTTTCTACATCCATACTTCACTGGCTATTGTGACCTGTAGAGTTCTGATTGCGTCATTAATGTGTCGCTTGTCTGACACAAAGGCGGCACTACATTACATTCTGCTACAAGCAACCTGTATGTGTTGAAAACATGAGCTACCTGACTGCTAGCATTTGTCATCCTTCACATAGTGCATCAATTACCCTGTATGTTTCCCTACCATTACACACAGTCAGCTACTTATCTGGCAGATTGGGTAACAATCATCACATGTCACAACACAGCTTTAAATTGTGCACATTTACATGATCTGTACTCACCAACATGCCCACCAATCCTGATTCCCAGGTGGTCCAGCAGATCTTGCTCCCTGGAGATCAGATCAGCCCAGAGGTGCTTCAATTGATGGTCATTCCGTTGGCTACCATATAGACGCACCAAGTGATGGCGCACCTTCCCCCACCGGACTTTTCGGGCCTCAGTGTGATACCCCTGTATCACCCTACCCCCAGCCTCCAGCATAAGTGGGAGGAAATGGCAAACAAGCCATATAAACCCCCCCAATTCCTCCTCACCCATCCTGGAAAGCCGTGGCCTACCAGACATTTCAGCACTGAAAAAGGGGGAAAAGTCGTAGAAAAAAGGAAAAGGGGAAAATGGGGAAAGTTAGAGTGGGGAAATACAAAGAAAACGTAACAAAAAGAATAGCCCAGCTATCCCCTATATCACAGTACCCACAACAGACTCCCACAGACAATATATACAACACTGGACTTGACAAATTTATACAACACAGACTCAGACAGTATTCTACAACAAGATAATGATGACAAAAGAACAAGTGAGATGGCACACTGGACACAAAAGCACTAATACACAGAACAACACTTTGCACACAGCCACACAGTCTAGAATAATCAGAGACTGCAAAGTGAAAGTGAAAGCACACCCACTGTACAGATTCTGTAAACAGGATATCCTATTACATCACATCCTGCATAAAATGGCCGCCGTTTTTTTCCATTATGCGTCATATTTTCACGCATTCAACTTGTGCGTCATATTTTTTGACGCACAGGAGTGCAAATAATGCAGAGTCAAAATATTTTTCATAATTGGGATATAATAATTGTTTGAGGCATATTTTACAGTTCTAGAGGTGAAAATTAAGCCGCAGCAAATTATTATATCTATTTACGAAAAATATTTTTGACTCAGCATTATCTGCACTCCTGCGCGTCAAAAAATATGACGCACAAGCTGTATGCGTGGAAATATGAAGCATAATGGAAAAAAACGGCGGCCATGTTATGCAGGATATTATGATATCTATTTATGAAATATATTTTTGACTCTGCATTATCTGCACTCCTGTGCGTCAAAAATTATGACGCACAAGCTGTATGCGTGAAAATATGACGCATTATGACAAATATGTATTTCATTGGTCCAAATGATAAAATAATTTTGGCAGGACCAAACGGTGCTAAGTGATAAACTTTGGGGTTAGCTATAGCAAATGTCCCTTATAGGATGTATAGAAGGTATTCACAGTGCAATAGTAATGATTGGCCAGAATGGATATTACTCATAATTGTGCACGTATGTAGGTAAATTTTGATTGCTAATTTCAAAATGTTAAGAGATACCAGGATGTCTTCCTTAGCAAAATTGTGTCCACATGTATCAAGCTATTCCAAATTGCATAAAGGCCAATTAGGTAGTGCAATTGTCGCCTAAACCTTTTTTGGGGGTAACCATGTCCTAATTACGAGTTAATGTATCTAAAATGTGTTTCACTATTGACATGTAGGGCACACATGTGCCTTATGCATGTGTGTGCTTCACATATGCATAACATTTTTATATTTGGGGTGCAGCAGAGGGGGACTTAAGCCCCCAGCACCCTGGGGTTTGCTGTTCCTGACTTGCAACTTTATCCAAGGTTTTCCCAAATTCAGTAATGCAAAACCATTGGCAGCAGGCCCATGGAAGCAAATTAGGTATGATTCCCTGTTTGCTAATATGTAATCCCATTTGCCCATTTGACGTTTGCCCTATTGATTCTTTGGAGTATTCTGACATACCAATTAGCATTGATTTAATTGCAAATTCTCTACGTTCCTTATGTCATGATAGCAAATAGGTTGTTGATGTATGTGGCCCTTTAAGCATTACCTGGTTTAGTGGCATGTTTCATTCTTCCTGCTAGGTTACAACTGAGACACTACTGTGATAGGCTGCTTGCAACCATTTTGTTGATTGGATGGTACATGTACATGGGTGTGCTCCATATCTGATCCAGTATCAACTGTTAAAGTGTATGTTGTCACTGTAACATCCACGTCTCCTCATGAGTTAGTGGCAGCTAATCGTGTATCTAATGAGTATCGTTTGTAGGTAAATGTGAGAAAAGTAATTGAGGACATGGTAACCTACATGTGGATGGTCCCACCCTGTCACTGAAGACGTGTAATGAGACTTTCAACTGGGCAACCTTGGTGTGCTGAGTGAGAGAATGTCTCAGGTGTCTGGATCCGGCATGTGTCATTGCAACATTTGTACTCAAGTTGGCCTCTGTGGATGGCAATGTATCAGGAAACATCATAGCCTCTGTGCAGAAGTAAATGGCTGGTATTCAGCACACACGACTCATCTCTATTATTTGAACAATGTAACTCAGCGTGTGAACTGTCTGGGTCCTCATATGTGTTGACTTTTCATGCACATTATCTGAGGTTGCCGGTTCGGCTGGAGGCCACGTACACCATCAAACGCTATGGTCCAGGTACACTGTCACACTTTGTAGTTTAGGCATTAATGAGGCCCAGACAACGGAAGGGCCATGATTTAGCTATTCAAGGGCACTGTCACAAATATGATACAAATAACAGTCAGATGATGCTATACTATGTATTTGAGTGTACATTGATGAGGCAAATGAAAAATTAGTCTCTGAGGTAAAAGAGGTTTTGGACAGCACGTGTGGTCCATAGGTGGACCCCAGGTATCTTTAGGGTGACCCACGGACAGGTGCCAGTCAGGCTGACAGGATGCTGGGTCAATCAGGAGCCAGCTCTTTCACAAATTACATGATCAGTGGTCTGACCAGGACTGGTCAGAGGGAGGAGTAGACAGTTGACATGTCACACTGTGTATGTCCTGTGTTGTCTTGAAGGTGACACATGAACCCTGATAAAGTGTTACACGGCAACATTAGTAGCAATGCTTAGTGATGTAATTGCCCAAATGTCAACATCTAAGCTGTAGGAGGCATCAGCAGGGACGGGGCATGTACATTTGGGTGGTGTGCATGGAGGGGATCACTTGTGTGGCCTCCATCAGTGTCTCACTAGTCCTGTCGGATGAGATTTGCTGAAAATTAGCCTACAGTACCTTTCACACGAGAATCAATCTACAGGTGATACCAGGCCTTAAAAACTCCAAGCCAGTGTATTGTATGAGCTGAGTTCCATGCAGTGAGATTGTACTATGACAATGGCAGGCATAGGAAAGGGTGTGGCACACTGGATGACTCTTGTGAGTGTGTGTGTGTAGATGAGGGAATCTTAGTGTACACATATCAGCATTCCAGGGACCTCTTCAGACAGGTGGGGTGTGACCAGCCGCATGTGTGTGTAATGTTTTTAGAAAAGGGCCGACATGTAGATGGGTAGTGATGTGCTGGATGCTTGTCATATGTGTGGCACTTGTGCTGTGTATGTTCTGCTTATGTGTAACTCTAGTGACAGATAGTCATTGCAAAGATTGTAAGTAGTTGGAATTACTGCTGCCAAGAGTCTGGTAATACATTCCTGTTCCTGAAGCATAAGCATGTCCACTGCCTGATGTATGAGGCCTGTTTTCCCCTAGTTGAGTGATGGTGTTTTAGTTGTGTGCCATCTGCTGCGATGAACCATGTTTCCTACATGTATGTGTGTCATATGTGTGGTCCTCAGCTATTGCCCTTCAAAGGTGAACTGTACAGGATGTCAGTCATTTACATTATGTGTGTATGTGACCATTGTATGATGGGCATTACATTTGTTGTGTGTTTTTCTGTGTCCTGATTGTTATATCATTACTGCTCCATGAGACGACATTCTTCTTCTGATATTTAAAGCTAAAGGTGGGCAGAAATGAATAGGCCAAACCATGATGTGGTGTTTGTTATCAGTGTTTATTTACAATAGTGCATTAAGTGGTGATGGTGATAATAATGAAAAGAAATTATTTACAATCTGTTGGCGCCTACGCACTCCAGCAGCCGTGTTTGGTTGTTCCCCCTCCTGTTGCAGGCCAGCATCCTCCTCTTCCTCGTCTTCAGGCATGTATGGTTCGAGGAGGGGAATGTTCCTTTTGACACAAATGTTGTGCAATATTGCACATGTTAGTATGATCCTACAGACCATCTCGGGGGCATATAGTAGGCTACCACCAGTGATGTCGAGGCAGCGGAACCTTGAATTGAGGATGCCGAAGGTCCGCTCGACAATGCTGCGTGTCCTCTTATGGGCATCGTTGTATGCCCGCTCTGCAGCAGTACTCGGGTTCCCAAATGGTGTCATTAGCCATGGCTGGATGCCATACCCCTGATCAGCTGAAAGAAAAAAAACAATGGGATCATGTTGATGGAGCTTGAATTATTGAAAAAAACGTTCATGGCAGTAGTTGTCTTGTGTTGTCTGTGACTCTTTTGTGTACTGATGTGACATCCTATACTTGTAGGCTATACCATCTGCATTGTGTTTTAACCTTGGCTAAGCACGTGTTTGTCTGCTAACAGTTTGTCATCAGTATGTTTTGGGATTTTCAGTGCAGTGTGCCCTACCTAACATTGTGACTTGTGATACAGGTGTCCTTGTGTCTTCACTTGGGGTGAGTAGATAGTTCAATGTAGATTTTAATTTATAAGTGTTGTTAGCACGTTCATATGAAAGTACCCTGGACATCCCATACCTTTAGACTTAGGCAGTGTATTAATGTAAAGGTCATTGTGACACTTACAATTTGCAAGGTGACATTTCGGCTACCACACTCATTAATGTCTTCACATTAGGCTGTACAGTAAATTCCAATGTGTGACAGGTTCAATGGTGACTTACGAAACATGGCTAGTGATGTCAGGGCCTCAGTGTGTTCCTGTCTAGATGTTGCTGTTGTGGTGTATGTGTTGTGTGTTCTAGAGGGTTGCTGTGCAGTGTGTGAATAAGTAGGTTTTAGTGCTTACCAACAAGTAGTCCATTGCCAAACCGTCCATCCTGGAAGTGTTGGTTGATGGTGCAGTGACGGAAGATGAATGAGTCATGGACACTCCCAGGATATTTAGCCACGATGTTTGTGAACATTCCTTGGTGATCAACTATGGCCTGCACGTTGATTGAATGTGTGTGCTTCCTGTTGCGGTAGAGGTGTTCACTTGCAGCAGGTGGCACAAGGCGTACATGTGTGCAGTCGATTGCACCAAGGACGTGTGGGAAGCCACTGATTGCGTAGAACGCCTGTTTAGTTTCCTGCTGCTTCTGCAGTGTGTTAGGGAAGCAGATGTGGCGGGGTGTCAGGCGAATGATGGCATCCAGTACTTTTGGCAGAAATGCGGAGAATGATGGTTGTGATATTCCGCCAACCAGGGCACCAGTTGTTTGAAATGAGCCACTTGCCAGCATGTGAAGTACGGCAAGCAGCTTTGTTTCTGTTGGTATGGTGCAGGGTGTCAGCAATGTGGGGGCCAACTGCTGTTCAATGTTTCGCAGCCGCTGCTGAATGGCCTGCCAGTTCAACCAGTACCTCTGTATGATGTTGTGTTCCCTGAGGCCCTGAAGGGTTGTTCTTGGGCGGAATATCCTCTCCTGCCTTCTGCGTTGCCTTTGGGGTCCCTGCTGGTGTTGTGGTAGCTGCTGTTGTTGCTGCTGGGCACTGCGTCTGCGTGCACGCTGGATAAGAATCACCTCCATGGCTCCCTGTTGCTGCTCTGCTGCTCTGCTGTTTGTTGTGTGTGTTCTGATTAAATACAGGTGTGTTTCCCCATTTTAACGCCTGCCCAGGCATTAAATTTTGACGCAAATCGGGCTGTGCGTCATTTTCTGGCTCCGCCTCCCGGCCGTGCGTAATTTTTGCCCAGAAGCATAAATACGACGCACGGCCGTTTGCGTCATTTTTTGGTCGGGAACGCCTACCCTGCACATCATTAACGCAGGGCGGGTTGCGGCATCCAAGAAATGACGCACACGGGCTCGGGCGTCAGAGTTTAAATATGGGGCAACCTTTGCGCTGATTGTGCGTCAAATTTTTTGACGCACAATCGGCGCAAACGGAGTATAAATATGCCCCTAAGCACCTTATTAGGAGAAACAACAATGAAAGCACATCCATAAGTAGAAATATTGAATAAAAACTGGAACCTGCGTAAAAGAGACACTGTAATTGGTAATCTGATTAATGAGAAACCGGCAGTGACCTACAGCAAAAGTAAATCTTTGAGGGACCTGGCCATGCACGGTGACATCACTACCATGACTACACAGGGTACTGAAGTATTTACGGACCTTAAGGGTTTTCATATCTGAGGCAAATGCAAAGCCTGCTCCAACTCTTGTAGTCAGAATGTATTCTCAACACCACATAACAAACAGAGAAAGATTTCACAGTTCATCATATGTGCTACGAATTTTGTTGTGTACATATTAGAATGTTCTTATGGTCTTAAGTATGTGGGAATGTGGAAGCATGTGTGGCCAACCGCTGCCCCGCTTAGCTGAAGGCCTTGGGCAGCGGTGGCTGGATTAACGTAAAGTAACAAAAATTACTTTATGTTTAAAAAACCCTACAAATTCACTGAAAAAATAAAACAAAGGTTACAGGGACGTTATAGTTAGGTTCTTAATTTACGTGCACAAAACCATAGAAAGCAGCAGTTATATTTATAGTTATCTCAAGTAACTATAACTTGTGGCCTAAGGTAACTATAACTGGTGCCATCGCCATGCACTGCTAATTTCCCAAGATATTACAGCACTCATGACATCTTTTATAACATCATTAACAATATCAATGTAACATTAGCAGTCAAATTGATTAGACCACTGTGCATGGATATATATATATATATATATATATATATACTTATCCCACATATTACATCAGTAATGACATCTTCTATGACTTCATTGATAATATCTCTGCAACAGTTGCAAAAAAATGATTGATGAGAAAACTGTGCATGGAGGAAGCGTGAGTTGTAGGTACCATAGAACACAAGTTAAAGTGTCTAGAGATAAGTGTAACTATATGTGTACACTATTTGTACATATGTGTACATATATATGTGTGTATATAAAATACCACCCAAGCCAACCGCCAACCTGGAATGAGTAAAAGCAACCCCTGACGTGTTTCGCTATCATTATAGCTCTTCAGCTATATATATATATATCATCAGCCTGGTGGTAAAGATGTGACATCATTGTTCCCAGCCCATAAATGAGCCGGTGCCCCCCTGCACTTGTTCTCTGCCATCCTTTTCATCGCAGTCAGACCTCCATGAAAAGGCTGGGGGAAAACAAGGTTGTAATCTGCATGGCTGCGCTGACTTCAATGCCGCCCTGGTGAATCACAATTAAGACTGTCGTCATCCCATCGGGATGAGAGATCCTGGCGGAGATGGCGGTCAGACATCCAGAGTTGTAATGCAGCAGTCAAAATGCCACAGCTACAGAGGTCTTTAGACCGCCAGACTTAATCAGACACTAAGGGGCATATTTATACTCTGTTTACACCAACTTAGCGTCATTTGTCTTTACTCTAATTCGGTGCAAAACTAACTCCATATTTATACTTTGGTGCTAGACCCGTCTAGCGCCAAATTTATGGAGTTAAAGTCATTTTTTGGAAGAGGAAACCTACCTTGCCTTAATGAGATGCAAGGTAGGCGTTCCCGTGCAAAAAATGACTCTATGGCCTTACGCCATATTGATACTCCCATGCAAAAGTGGTGCACAGGAGGGAGGAGGGGTCAAAACATGGTGCAAAGCTTGCTTTGCCCCGTTTTTTAACTCCTGGGTCAGAGCAGGCGTTAGGGGACCTGTGGGCCTATTTCCATGATGGAACACCATGGAATAAGCCCACAGGTGCCCTCCCCAGGCCCCAGGGGCACCCCCACCCACACCAGAGGAACTGCGGATGATGGGGGACCCCATCCCAGGTAAGTACAGATAAGTACAGGTAAATATTGCATTTTATTTTTTAAAGTGCCATAGGGGGCCTTGAAATGGGCCCCCATACATGGCACATGGCGCAATAGCCATGCCCAGGGGACCCTTGTCCCCTGTGCTGGCCATTGGGGTGGTGGGCATGACTCCTGCCTTTTCTAAGGCAGGAGTCATGTAGCATGGTAGGTTTAGCACCATAAAATGACGCTAATCTGGTTAGAGTCATTTTTTTGCTCTAACGTGCCTAAAGTATTTTTTGGGTGCTAAACCCCCTTCTTCTATACCGCCAGCCCCACCCGTCTAAAGTCATTTTTTTTACTCTAGCCTACCCTTTGCACCGGCTTGTACCATTCCATAGATATGGTGCCCAGCTGGTGCACAGAAATGGTGCAAGCCGGTGCAGAAGGGGCCTAAGTGTAGAATATTCTGCAAACAATTTGCCTTTGAAGTAAAAAGAAAGATAGCTCTAGCCTATGTCCCTGTCACAGAGGTAGCCAACCAATATCATTTGCTAATAGAAACCCGTTTTTACCAACAAAATGAAGCCAAACGTAGCACCCTAAAGGACTAATTTGAAGACACAGATGCCAACTAAAATTCCAAATATGATAGTGGAATGCCTAGGACAGCACCTTGGCAAAAAAAAGCCAAAACAAACAGCACAATGAAAGGATGGCACAATGCCTTCCAACCCATATTAGACAGTATACAACCTTCACTGTTTTGCAGTACAAAGGGAGCAAAGTTACCAACAACTAATAATGGACCAATCTTTTACCCAAATGGGCCTTAAACTTAGCAAACAAACCAAAACAATCTACAATTTGCAACAATTTAGTCAAACTCTTAATAAATAACAAAGGAGTAGATTACATAGAAATGATAGACAAAAACATATTACAAAATAAATAGTAGCGTACTAAAGTCCTTTAATACTCTGATTTTTTTTTCACCAACATACCAAACCATGTATTTTTTTAAATAATAAATATACTATTTTATTACATCTGTCAAAAACTTAATTAAAAATAAATATTTATTAAAGACTGATATAAGTTATCGCTTTCAACAAAGAAAATAAAAATCAACTCAATCCATCACAAAAATTAATTACAACACATAAAGCAAACAATTAGTTATAACAATCACACAACATTTACACAAAATTATAAAATGACATTTCCCACTCAAAAGAAATTTAAATGAAGAAAAATAACTGTTCTGTAGCTGCAGATCCTTCTCTTTATATTTGTAACAAAAGATAGTCATCCACATAAAATGAAAAAATATTTTCCATGCAGCCCAAAAGAATAAAAAAATTAAATGAATCCAATGCAAATCCCACAAACTAATCCAAACGATGTAGGAACAATAAAAAAAACTGAAAAGGGTTTGAAAAAAATAAATGCTCTAGCAAAGCTAAAAAAAGGAAATTAAATTAAAAAGGAATGGACGCGCGTACTGCAGCCAGCTAGAGGAGGAGGGGCAGCCCAGAAGCCCGGGTGCCCTTTAAATTCAACGTGTGGGTGATTGTGTATCAAAAATCCCCTGGCTCAGATATATTAGAGACATGTGTAAAATCCTCAAAATGGAGGAGGTGTGGATAGACCCCCATAACTTGACCAAGGAAGTAAAAGAGCGTATAAACAGGTGTTATTGGGAGAATATTCTGGTGCAAATCTGGTCTAAAAATCAAGGTAGTCGGACCCTACAGTTTCTGGACCACAAATGTAGCCCTAATTTTGAGGCCTACATGGATAATGTAAATCCTCCCTACACTAAAACCTGCTTTATTAAGTTTAGACTAGGGATCCTTCCGCTCCAGACATTTACTGCGAGATGGAGAGTGGAGGATCACAACCAGACTTCCTGTCATCACTGTCAAGAGATACCAGAGTCACTTGTACATTTTATGTTTTTTGCCCTACATATTTGGCCCCCAGGAAGAAGTGGATTGTTCCGTTATGTAGGTCAATGGGGACAAGGGAATGTAATACATCATTACGTCTCTTGACAACTGATACAACCGATAAAACAGTTTTCTCAGTCGTGAGATACCTGCAAAGTGCATGGGCTATAAGAACCAGAGATTCACCATAACTGTGTATTTTAATAAGTAGATTTTAGATTTGAATTATTTAATGTAGCAGCTGATAATGGATTGGAGCTAACATTTACTGTTTATTATATTTTTACATCTTAATATTTAATATTTTATAATCTTAAGATTTTAACATTAATGTTTGGGTTGAGTTGCTTAAATAAGCATGTGATTTTATAATTTATTTAGGGTTTTTTAATGTATAATGTGGTGCTCTCCGTTCATCTCATTTTTCAATTGATTCACTGTATAACTATGATATGGTGTTCTATTGTATACTTTTATGGCTTACAGCCGAAATAAAGTTTATTATTGATATTGATTTAATGGTTTATGATAAACCAAAAAAGATTTCCTTAATAAGAAACCGACACTCAATACTATAACTACCTTCCAGACATCTCCCCTAAGTCCCCTCTACCCTCAAAACCATCACAAAATCTTTAAAAATGGAGTCACTTGTTCCAACGAACAGCAGCACCTTACCACAACCTGGTTTCTTAAAACAGACAAAAGGACAACACAAATAGATTACAAAATTGAAGGTAGTAGTAAGAAAATAGCCTCTAATGAAACTAATAAAAGACTATCTTCCCATTCATTTGAATGGGAAATATTGTAGAAATGTTGAATAAATGTGTGAAAAACATTAAAAAATATTATGCATGTGAAACATATAAAGAAACGTTCTGATAAAATGTAAAGGACATATAAAGTATGAATTAAATATTAGTATACATTATATACAATTACTAAATATAGACATAAAGCATATGTAGAAATCATGTAAAAACTATGTATATAAAACAAACAAAAAATGTTACAAAAACCGTTAAACAATGGAAAATATAAGTTGAAAATATACAATGCACAACACAATGTAAATATAATTTAGATTTGTATTAATAAAAATATGCTTTATATGCATACCTTCATGAAAATGTTTGTTTTTTAGATTAAAGATCTATGTGATTAAAAATGTAAAAATAATCAATAAATCAGATTTGAAAATGGAGGAAAAAATGAGAAAAATGTGTAACGTCTTTATTACAAAAAATTATGTAATTAATATTATGATTATTTACAAAAGTATAACTATTTTTTTATTATTTTCACTAATTAACAACAATTCTTATAAAATAACACAAAGTATTTCAAATACGAACAAATAAATATAAAATACAATATTTCAGAATAAACAAATAAAAATAACTATTCACACTCCACAATAAATACTTTGGAAAAAATTGTTAAACACTAAAGGGGTGACATTTATTATTGCCACCCCAATTTAAACCAAATTAGGGAAGGTGCTTGACACTAAAGGGTTGACATTTACTATTCCCTCTCCAAATGAAACCAATGCAGATAAAGCGTTGGACAATAAAATAGTGACATTTACTATTCCTACTCCAATCCAACCATATTGGGGGAAGGTTTTGGACACTAAAAGGGTAACATTTACTATTGAAACCAATTAGGGGAAGACGCTGAACACTATAGGGGTGACATTTACCATTCACATGCTAATTTATACCAATTTGACAAATGTGTTGGACATTAAAGATGTGAAATGTACTATTCCCACTCCTATTTAAGGCAAATCGGGGAAAGCATTGAATACTAAAGAGGTGACATTTATTAGTCCTACTCCAATCTAAAACAATTTGGGGAAGCCGTTGAACACCGAAGGGGTGACATTTACTATTTCCACTCCAATCTAAACCAACTGAGCGAAGGCCTTGGCCACTAAAGTGTTGACATTTACTATTGCCACTCCAATCTAAACCAATTTGGGGAAGGAATGGAACATTTAAGGGGTGACAATTACTGTTCCCACCCAAAATGAAACCAATCATGAGATGACACCGAACACCCAGGGGGTGACATTTACTATTCCTGTGTCAATTTATACCAATTTAATAAAGGTGTTTGACAGTAAAGAGATGAAATGTTCTATTTGCACTCCAATCTAAGCCAATTTGTGGAAAGCATTGGATACTAAAGAGGTGACATTTGATATTCCCACTCCAATCTAAACCAATTTGGGGAAGCTGTTGAACACTGAATGGGTGACATTTAATAATCACACTCCAATCTAAACCAATTGAGCAAAGGCATTGGCCACTAAAGTGGTGACATTTACTATTGCCCTTCCAATCTAAACCAATTTGGGGGAAGGTACTGGACATTAAAGGTGTGTCATTTACTATTCCCACTCCAATCCAACCATATTGGGGGAAGGTGATGGACGCTAAAAGTTTGACATTTGCTAATCCCACTTAGATCCATACCACTTTGAGGAAGTTGTTGGACAGTAAAGGTGTGACATTTACTATGCCCACTCCAATCTAAACCAATTTAGGGGAGGCATTGGACACTAATGGGGTACCATTTACTATTCCCACTTCAATCTAAACCAATTTGAGGAAGGTGTTGAACACTGAAGGGGTTACATTTGCTATTCCCACTCCAATCAAACCAATGTGAGGAAAGATAAGGAACACTTAAGGGAGACATTAAAGGCCTCAATATGAGTTTGTTGTGGGCAGTGCAGGGACACTCCTGCTGCCCCAACAGTTCCTTTCTGCCAGCCGTTCAGGATGGGCTCCCAACCATGTAAAGGCTGGAGAAAAGGGGGGTTATAGTCAGCCAGGCAGCTCTAAGTTCAGTGCCGCCATGGCTGGTTGTAAGCCCAACCGCCGTCATGCCATCGGGAACCACGTCCCCAGTGGGGACAGTGGTCCTTTGGCATTCCAACTGCCAAAGTCGTAATTTGGTGGTCAGACCACCAAAGCCCCAGCAGTCCGACAGCCACAGCACGTTTGGCTGTCTCATTACCGCCATGCTCGTAATTAGGCCTAAGTATTTGCACTCCAAACTATACCAATTTTAGAAAGGTATTGGGCACAAAAGAGGTGAAATGTACTATTCCCACTCCAATTTAAATCAATTTGGGAATGGTGTTGGACATTAAAGGGGTGACATTTTATCTTCCCACTCCAATCTAAACCAATTTGGGGAAGGTGATGGACACTAAAGTGGTGGCATCTAATAGTCCCACTCTAATTCAGCCACACTTGGGAAAGGTGTTGGACACTTAGGGGGGAGACATTTATTATTCCTACTGCAATCTATACCAATGTAAGGAAGCATTGCACACTAAAGGGGAGACATTTACAATTCCCACTCCAATCTAAACAAGCACAAAAGTTTCACTAAAGATATTTATTCTTCCCGCTCCAATCCAACCAAATTGGTGTACAGTGTTAGACAGTGAAGGGGTGACATTTACTATTCCGACTTTAATTCATACCAGTTTGAGGAATGTGTTGGGCACTAAAGAACTGACATTTTCTAATCCCACTCCAGCTCAACCATATTGGGGGAAGGTTTTGGACATTAAAGGGATGATATTTACTATATTACTATATTTACTATTCTCACTCAAATCGAAACCAATAAGGGAAATTCATTGAACACTAAAGTGGTGGTGTTTACTATTCCCACTCGAATCCAACCATATTGGGAGAAGATGTTGGAATAAATAGGGGGGTCATTTAATATTCTCACTCCAATCTATACTAATTTGAGGAAAGTGTTGATCACTAGAGGGGTGAAAGGTACTATTCCCACTCCAACTTAAACAAATTTAAGGAATGCGTTGGACATTAAAGAGAAGTTATTTACAATTCCCACTCCAATCCATCCATATTGGTGGAAGGTGGAAGGTGGAAGGCACTAAAGGGATGACATTTACTATTTAAACCAATTAGGGGAAGTTGTTGGGCACTGAAGGGACATCTATTATTCCCACTGTAAGACAACCATACCGGGGGAAGGTGTTAGACACTTAGGGCTTGACTACGAGATTGTCATTTGGACAGCCAGTCCGCCATGGTGGCAGTCCCAAGAAGACCGCTGCACCTGCGGTCCCTCATCTGCCATATTACGATGTATGTAGGTTGAACCACCAACTGTGTCGACATATTGATTCCCGCCAGTGGTGCAGCGGGCTACAGTGCTAGCAGTGTGTACACCGTCACCATCATGGCCATGGCCAAACGCCGAGCCTATTACAAAAACACAGATGACATGGCGGCCCGTTGCGGCTGTTAGCTGATGGTCGTCAATAGTTGTGTTACGCTATCAGCAAGGAACCAAAAAAGTGCCCTTTGGATGGATTCAAAAACAACACAGCTGACATCCATTGGCCAAGTGGACACACCTGCAAATCAATCTACAAAACACACCCCATCCCAGATCATGATCCTTTGCCTCTCCACTGCAGCACAGCAAAACACCACACATCATTTTTGTGACATAAGGCAGCCTTTTTTCCCATTCCATTTAACACCTTTCACACACTTCTTCTCATTTTTATTCCCATTTCACTTGTTTAGTTCGTCCTTGTCACCCACTTTAATTTACAGTCATGTCACATCCCAAAAAAACATAGTTTTCTGAGGGTGAGTTGAGAGCCATGGTGGATGAAATCATAAGAGTAGAGCCACAATTGTTTGGAGCTCATGTCCAAAATACTCCTCTCAGAAGAAAAATGGAAATGTGGCAAAGGATAGTCGACAGACTTAATTTTGTCTGCACCATCTTGCGCACAAAAGAGGATAATAGGAAGAGGTGGAATGACCTGAGGAGGAAGGTGCATTCCCTAGCTTCGAGGCAACACATGGAGTTCCAGAAGACTGGTGGTGGTCCTCCCAGTGCCCCATTACAACTCTTTTCCTGGGAGGAGAAGATCTTGGCCACCTTGCATCCTGAGTGCTTTATAGGAATAGCTGTGGAAGGGCAGTCTGGTAGGCTACACAACAAAAACTGTCACAAGACTTTAAAGGCCTGCATGCTCACATCTAAGCTTTTGCCATTGTGTTGTTCATCTCCTTTCCTAATATGCAATACCCAAAGTATCAGAGTTGTTACATTGTCAATTTATATGGTTGTACTTGACATCACATGTTTCAATTTCCATTACATGCCATATGTTGAAATGGGGTTTGTAAGTGTTTTAATATCAAAAGATCATTCCAGGACCCATGGTATGTGTCAACATGTAATGTATGGCCCAACCTAACTGCAGTGTTGCAACAGGTATGTACGACTAAACATGTGTCAAGTGTTGGGAAGTTGAGAGAGCGACATGACTACAACTACTATGAGGCCCTTTTTCTGTAACTCAAAACAATAGCTCATTGTGCTCATGCCCAAATTCACTTGTTTGCCATGTCACAACTGATGTTCACTCACCATGGAGTTTACCATTTGTGTAGTGTTGGGAGTTTGAAAGTGGCATGACTACAACAAATCAGAGGCCCTGTTTCTGTAACTTAAAACAAGTTTGTGCTTTTGGCTACATACACTTGTTTGCCATGCCACAACTGATGTTCAGTCACCACTGGGTATCCCATCTTTGAGGTAGAAAGTGACATGACTACAACTACCATGAGACCCTGTTTTTGTAACTCATACCAAGAGGCCATTGAGCTCTTTTCCAAAATACATGTGTTTGCCATGTCACAACTGATGTTCACTCATCATGGAGTTTATGATTTGTGTTGCGTTGGGAGTTACAAGTGGCATGACTATAACTACTATGAGGCCCTGTTTCTTTTACTCAAAATAAGAGGCCATTGTGCTCTTGCCCAAATATACGTTTGCCATTTCACAACTGATGTTCCCTCATCGAGGACTGAGCAATCTATGCATAATGCTTAACTCAGAGACGTGTCTGCATGCCTAGCTTGATGTTGTCCTGGTATTCCCAAATGAAACTATTGATGCCATGAATGACACCTTACCAAGTGTGTACGTCAAGTATTTGTAAGGCATTAAGCTGCTTTAGCCAATTGGTAGTGGCAGGCAACCCTTTGACTCCACACTGCTCACATGGTGACTACTGCTACATATACTACCAATTTGTGTGTTCACCTGTAGCTTACACAACTATGCCTCTGAATGGTCAAACACACATGTTGCTTCTTCACTGTGTTGGCTTCATTGTTAGATGTCATGTTCATTATTTCATCTAAAATGCAAATTATCAGCACATCAAAATAGTTTTTGAAACCTCTGCATTTATCTTGTCAACAACTTCAATACCATAGAAATATATCACAATGGGGGACGTGGCTTGACGCCGTTTGAAGATGGCTGCCTTCCGCAGAGCTCCGTGACCGCGACGGGAGCTGGAAGAGCGTGTTTCGCCCTGTTCGGAGTCTCTACCTAGGGCTTTCTCAAGGCGTAGTGAAATTATTTATAATAGACTTAGGGGGTCATTACAACCCTGTTGGTCGGTGTTAAAGCGGCGGTAAAACCGCCAACAGGCTGGCGGTAAAAAAATTGGAATTATGACCGTGGCGGAAACCGCCAACAAAGACAGCCACTTAAATAACTCCGACCGCCACGGCGGTACAGACAAACAGCTTGGCGGCCACCGCCAACAGACAGGCGGAGGACAATGTACCTCCCACAGTATCACAACCTACCAATCCGCCACCTTTTCCGGGGCGGTTTCACCGCGGATAAAAACACGGCGGAAACAGCCATTTCAAAGGGAAAACGCTCACCTCTACACACTCCACGAGGAAGGAGGGGACATGGAGCCTGAACTCCATATTCTCCCTGTGATAGTCTTCCTGCTCATCTACGAGGAGCATCAACGCCAGCGGCGAAGACAACGGTGAGTACTGCACCTACAACATAGGGGAGGAGGAGGGAAAAACACAGGGACACACACAACCAACATCCCAACCCCCACCCTGACCCTCACCCACTACAACACACACACCAATGCATGTCCAAACATTACAGTAACAACCCCCAAACCCCCCGGAAGAATGCAAAGACCAAAGGAAATGAGTTGAGCCATTGTAATATATAAAAATACAGTAACCAAATACATACACATATATATATATATATACACATTAAACAAAATATACACGACGATTAGTAGTGCAGGTAATGCACCATTCATTGTCCTTGGACCACTGGGCCCAAAATGCATGGGCGAGGCCCACACTAGATACCTGATCAAAACGGAGAGAACACTGCAGGGGCATCAGATAGAAATACAACAGGCACCTCAGGGGGAAGGGAAGGGGGGGCACCTCAGCCGGATGAGTGCACCATGCCAGATCCACAAGGGGGCTCCATGCCCATTGATGTATCCTGGGGAGTGCAAATCCACAGTCTCTCAAGTCTCTACAGTTGGTGGTTTGCCCATTGCTTTATCCTGGGGAGTGCAAAGCCACAGTCTCTCAAGTCTCTACAGTTGGTGGTTTGCCCATTGCTTTATCCTGGGGAGTGCAAAGCCACAGTCTCTCAAGTCTCTACAGTGGGTGGGTTGCCCACTGTACCATCCTGGGGAGTGCAAAGCCACAGTCTCTCAAGTCTCACAATTGGGTGGTTTGGCCACTGCTTTATCCTGGGGAGTGCAAAGCCACAGTCTCTCAAGTCTCACAAGTGGGTGGTTTGCCCACTGTACCATCCTGGGGAGTGCAAAGCCACAGTCTCCCAAGTCTCTACAGTGGGTGGTTTTCCCACTGCTTTATCCTGGGGAGTGCAAAGCCACAGTCTCTCAAATCTCTACAGTGGGTGGTTTGCCCACTGTACCATCCTGGGGAGCGCAAAGCCACAGTCTCTCAAGTCTCTACAGTGGGTGGTTTGCCCACTGCTTTATCCTGGGGAGTGCAAAGCCACAGTCTCTCAAGTCTTTACAGTGTGTGGTTTGCCCACTGCTGCATCCTGGGAAGTGCAAAGCCACAGTCTCTCAAGTGGATGCATGTCTCCACTGGTTCTGGAGGGGGACTGGTGCCCAGAGTGCTTCATCCTGTGCAGGACAGACGGAGTGGATGCATGTCTCCACTGGTTCTGGAGGGGGACTGGTGCCCAGAGTGCTTAATCCTGTGCAGGACAGATGGAGTGGATGCATGTCTCCATTGGTTCTGGAGGGGGACTGGTGCCCAGAGTGCAGCACTCACCCTGTGACGGTCCCAGTTGCGTCACTGCCCCTGCCACTAATGGGCTAGCGGTGCTCGCATTGGCGGTCTTTGCCCTGTTCAGCGGTGCTTGAGTTTGCAGTTTCTGACCTGTTCAGCGGTGCTTGCCCTGTTCAGCGGTGCTTGCCATGGCGGTCTTTGCCCTGTTCAGCGGTGCTTGTTTGCAGTTTCTGACCTGTTCAGCGGTGCTTGCCCTGTTCAGCGGTGCTTCACTTGGCGGTCCTTGCCCTGTTCAGCAGTGCTTGCCCTGTTCAGCGGTGCTTGCCATGGCGGTCTTTGCCCTTTCTGACCTGTTCAGCGTTGCTTGCCCTGTTCAGCGGTGCTTCACTTGGCGGTCCTTGCCCTGTTCATCGGTGCTTGCCATGGCGGTCTTTGCCCTGTTCAGCGGTGCTTGAGTTTGCAGTTTCTGACCTGTTCAGCGGTGCTTGCCCTGTTCAGCGGTGCTTCACTTGGCGGTCCTTGCCCTGTTCAGCGGTGCTTGCCCTGTTCAGCGGTGCTTGCCATGGCGGTCTTTGCCCTGTTCAGCAGTGCTTGAGTTGACAGTTTCTGACCTGTTCAGCGGTGCTTGAGTTTGCAGTTTCTGACCTGTTCAGCGGTGCTTGCCCTGTTCAGTGGTGCTTCACTTGGCGGTCCTTGCCCTGTTCAGCGGTGCTTGCCCTGTTCAGCGGTGCTTGCCATGGCGGTCTTTGCCCTGTTCAGTGGTGCTTGAGTTGGCAGTTTCTGACCTGTTCTGCGGTGCTTGCCATGGCGGTCTTTGCCCTGTTCAGCGGTCCCTGGCCTGTCCAGCGGTGCTTGCCAAGGCGGTCCTTCATTGCCCAGCAGGCCTCTGGCTGGCGGTCCTTCATGGGCCAGCTGGGCTGTGGCGGGCGGTGGCCTCCTGGCCAGTGACGATTGGACTGGCCTCCTGGGCAGTGACTCTGGCGGTGGCCTCCTGGCCAGTGACGATTGGGCTGGCCTCCTGGGAAGTGACTCTGGCGGTGGCCTCCTGGCCAGTGACGATTGGGCTTGGGCTGCCCTCCTGGGCAGTGACGATTGGGCTGCCCTCCTGGGCAGTGACTCTGGCGGTGGCCTCCTGGCCAGTGACGATTGGGCTGCCCTCCTGGGCAGTGACTCTGGCGGTGGCCTCCTGGCCAGCGGGGATGATGGCGGTCTTCTCCGCCGTGCTGCTCCTCCCAGACTTTGGAGATTTCTTCTGCCCCTTCCCCACCTTGGGAGGAGTCAGAGCTGAGTCGACACTCCCCCGGGACCCTTGTGAGCGGCTTTGCTGGCTGGAGACTTCCCCCTCTCCCGCCGGGCACTGTCCAAGTTCTGGTGCTTCACAGGGGGGGGACTGGCTGTGCTGTGGCTCCGTGCCACACTGGCTGGCCTGGTGGCCGGTGCACTCCACATACCTGTAACGACAGGCACAACTGGTCCTGTAGAATTTTTGGCTGAGGTGCTAGTATGGGACCTATGAGTTGGAGGTGGTGGGGGAAGAGGTCAAGCTTGGCCAGGAAAAGTTTCTTAGGAACACTGGGACGGGTAGCTGGGGGGGGTTTGGGAGTGGAGGAAGAGGTAGTGGTTGTAGGAGGTGTACGTTTGGTGACTTTGGGTGAAGGTGCATGCGCTGGAGGCTGTCGTGAGGTGGATGGCTGTTGGGTGGGTGTGTGCCTGCGTTTGTGTATCTTCGGAGGGGGCGTCACAGACACACTGGGAGAGGACACAGGGGACGTGTAAATGGGAGTGGGGATGGTGACTGCACGTGAGCTGGGTTTGGTGGTGGGTGTGCTGGTGCGGGACGTAGTGGCTGTAGTGGTAGTGCATGCAAGTGAGAGTGTAGACGAGACTGGGAGGGAGGAGGGAGACGACGACGAGGGGGACACAGTGGAGGCAGTG
This sequence comes from Pleurodeles waltl, assembly GCF_031143425.1. NCBI lineage: Eukaryota > Metazoa > Chordata > Amphibia > Caudata > Salamandridae > Pleurodeles > Pleurodeles waltl. Next base: position 1,270,291,812 of record NC_090437.1, read on the forward strand.
GATGTTGGTGTGTCTGTATGTGTGTGATGCTTGCGTGAGTGCCTGTGGGATGTGTGGTGCTTATGTTTGCCTGAGCTTCCCTTGTGTGGTGAGGTGTGTGCAGGCTGGTCTGATGGTGTGCTTGGGATAGGCTGGGGTACAGGGGATTGGGTCTGGGTGGAGGAAGTTGCAGGGGGGAGGCTAGAGACAGGGACAATGGCTGCCATCAGTGCTGAGGCCAGAGTTTGCAGGGTTCGAGGAAGGGCAGCCCAACCAGAATGAATGCCCTCCAGGAATGCATTTGTGTGTTGCAATTCCCTTTCTACACCCTGGATGGCATTCAAAATGGTAGACTGCCCAACAGTGAGGGACCTGAGGAGGTCAATGGCCTCCTCACTGAGGGCAGCAGAGGTGACAGGGGCAGGGGCTGAGGTGCCTGGGGCGAAGGTGATGCCCACCCTCCTGGGTGAGCGGGCACGGGGCGAAGGCTGAGGGGCTGCTGGGAGGGCGGTGCTGGTAGTGGGGTGGCGGCTGTACCTGTAGAAGTAGGGGGCACAGATGTTGCCGCCACCACAAGGGAGCTCCCATCGGAGGACGAGTCTGTGTCGCTGGTTGCAGATCCTGTGACCGCTGTGAAGCTCCCCTCGCCCTCCGTCCCACTGGTGTATTCCAAGACCGTGGTGTGGCCCTCCATGGCCATGTGGGATGCAGCTCCATCGTGCTCGGGTGCCACTGTTCCTCCGCCTGATGATGCTGATGCACACAAGAACAGGGAGACCACAAAAAGGGGGGGTGACAGAAGAAAGACAGTTTGAGTGCATGGCTTACTGCTACCGTTGGCAGACAATACAGACACAGCAGCCCCCTGCACTACGTCGCGCTGTTGGGCTCTACAGATGCAATTCCTGGGATATGGCCTACATGGCTATGGTCGACATCTGCACACATAGATGACACAGGGGCATGTATACCTGTACTTTGCACTCTACAGAGGTGGGGTGGGGTGCCACATGGCCTGCATTACGGAGGGGCCTAGCCTACGGAACTCGCCCTGGCCTAGGGAAACCCACAGCCCTCCTCCCCCACCCAGACACCTTCACTGCGCGCAAAGTCCGCTGAATGAGAGTGTACTCACCCCCTTGTGTCTACTGTGATGCCCTCAAGCGCCCATCCAACTCAGAGTAGGCCATCGCCAGGATCCGGAACATCAGGGGGGTCATGGTGCGACGGGCACCCCTCCCAAGTTGGGAGGCCATCCCCAGCTGAGCCTCCGCCGTCTTCTTGCTCCAGCTGCGAATGTCCTCCCATCTTTTCCGGCAGTGGGTGCTCCGTCTGTGGTAGACCCCCAGGGTCCGGACGTCCTTGGCGATGGCACGCCAAATATCCTTCTTCTGGTGGATGCTGACCTACATAACATGTACAGGGGAAGAAGAGAAGTCATTACCAACTGCACCGTCTAAGTGAGTGGCCCACATCCCTACCCTTGCCATGTGGCACATGCATTCACAGTCCTTCATGAATGCAGAACTCTGCCCCCTTCATTCTTACAACCAGCCCTCTCCACACAGGCATAGCCCATACAACGTGCTCCCTGTGTACTTACCTGTTGGTCTGGAGGACCGTAGAGTAGCGTGTACTTGGGGAGGAACCCTTCCATGAGCTTCTCCAACTCCTCTGCAGTAAAGGCAGGGGCCCTTTCCCCAAACGCACGAGCCATTGTCTCTTCCAGACCGAGGTCACAGCAGCACTTGCAGTGTAGGTCCTCTCCTGTCGAAGATCAGGTATCGAGTGATTGAACAGCTAGAAAATGGCGGTCATGTCCGCGGCGGTCACGTCGGCGGCGGTGCGTACCATGACCGCCGGCGTACATCGTCATTGGCTCCTGGGACCCATAGGGTCCAATGTTAACCAATGCAGCATTGCGCCGCGGTCTTCGACCGCCTACCGCGACGGTGTACAACGCCAGCGCAGTTACCTCACATCCCATTGTCCACTTTAGAGGTCAGGCAGCCGCCATTTCAGGGGCCCACATGGCCTAATTCACAACTGCGTCACACAGACCTAGGCCTTGTCGCACAACACAAATACAGGCCAGATTCTGTATATGAATGGTGTTCTGTGTAGACTGTGGGTACATACCTCTGAGTTGTTTGACTCTGTGCTCGCTGTTGTCCATCCTAGGGTGCGTCCGCTAGGACATGTGAGGAGATGGCGGAATCCTCCGGTGTACCGACCGCTGGTGGACCTGTCGACAATGGAGGAGCGACATTTGATCATCACCTACAGGTTTGACCGTGCCACAATCCAAGAACTGTGTGCCCAGTTAGAGCCAGACCTGATGTCAGCAATCCGCCATCCCACAGGAATCCCCCCTCAAGTGCAGGTGCCATCAGTGCTACATTTCCTTGCAAGTGGGTCATTTCAAACAACAGTGGCCATGGCATCAGGGATGTCCCAGCCTATGTTTTCCAACGTGTTGTCCAGAGTGTTGTCTGCCCTGCTGAAACACCTGCGGAGCTACATCGTTTTCCCTCAGGTAGAGGATTTGCCTACAGTTAAAGGTGACTTCTATGCCCTTGGACATATCCCCAACATCATAGGTGCCATTGATGGGATCCATGTTGCTCTGGTCCCCCCCACCACAGAAGTGAACAGGTGTACAGGAACCGGAAGAGTTATCATTCGATGAATGTACAGATGGTATGTTTGGCAGACCAGTACATCTCCCAGGTAAATGCTATGTTCCCTGGCTCTGTGCATGACGCCTACATCCTGAAGAATAGCAGCATCCCTTATGTGATGGGTCAACTCCAGAGGCACCGGGTGTGGCTATTAGGGGACTCTGGTTACCCCAACCTGTCATGGCTACTGACCCCAGTGAGAAATCCCAGGACCAGGGCAGAGGAACGCTACAATGAGGCCCATGGGCGGACTAGGAGGGTGATTGAACGCGCCTTCGGCCTCCTGAAGGCCAGGTTCAGGTGCCTCCATATGATAGGTGGTTCCCTATTCTACTCACCAAGGAAGGTGTGCCAGATCATCGTGGCCTGCTGTATGCTTCACAACTTGGCTTTGCGATGACAGGTGCCTTTTCTGCAGGAGGAAGGTCCAGATGACGGTGTTGTGGCAGCTGTGGAGCCTGTGGACAGTGATGAGGAGGAAGCAGAGGAAGAAGGCATTGACAACAGGGACTCAGTTATCCAGCCATATTTCCTGTGACACACAGGTTAAATCACATTCCTGCCTACTACAAGTACTTTAACACTTCTACCTCTATCCTGTCTGTCGATTCCAAACAGTATATGTTAACTGAGTTGTACATTTCCATTACGGTTTCACAGGTGTGGTCTCCAACGTGTGTCATCTGCTTAGATTCCTCATGGACTTGAGATGTGTGACATAGGTATGTTGACATTACATTTGAGAAAGCATTTTTTCATTGTCATTGCTAATACACATTTTCGAAATCACAGACTGACTCCAGATTGTTTTGTGCTTCAAGGGTGTTTATTGCAGTGCTCAATATTGGAGGGGGGCTGTAAAATGGTGAGGGGTGATGGTGGAGGAATGTCCATGGCAGAGTCCAGTCTATTAGTCTCACAGGTGCATTGCCCATATGGGCATAGGAAGTGGAGCTGGGGCAGTTCCAATATGAACAGGGTTACACAGTGGGACAGTAGGATAACAATCAGGGTGGTCTCATTTCTTGGCGGGGGTCTTGGCATCGTGCTCTGTCTTGTTCCTGGATCTCAGGGACCGTTTGCGGGGTGGTTCTCCGTGTGCAGGTGGTGGGGTGCTGGTGTGGAGGTCCTGTGGTGGTGCCTCCTGTCCACTAGCGCCGGCGGAGGTGGTGGGCAGTTCATCGTCCATGCTAGTATCAGGGGCCCCTTGGAGTGCCACAGTGTCCCTCCTGGTGTTAAGTATCTCCTTCAGCACCCCTACGATGGTGCCCAGGGCGGTGCTGATGGTTCTGAGTTCCTCCCTGAACCCCAAGTACTGAGGTATGGGCCCGCTGGGTGGGTGCTGTGCTGGTGTTACCAGAGGGTGGAAGGTCTGTGGTGGCCTGTGACTGGGTGTAGGGAACCGACTGTCCCGAGGCCCACGATGGTCCGGGCTGGTCATCTGGATCCAGTTGGACAGAGCTGCTGTCATCACTGTGGGCCTCTTCTGGGGGTGGGGTGGAGATGTCTTGACCCTCCTGTCTGGTGACGTTGGGTAGTGGTCCTGCAGGGGTGTAAAAGCATGATTATTGCATCTGTGTGTGTCATGGTGTGCAATGGGTGGGTGAACGTGTACCCCAGTGCTAGCACTCCTGTGTGGGGGCTTGTGTGATGATGGTTGAGGGGGGTGTTATGGGTATGGCAGTGGGCATGCTTTAGTGATGGATGTCCATGATTTGTTGTGTCATGCAGGGCTTGGTGTTGGGATGTGTGGTTTGTGTTATTAGTACATTTGTGAGGAGTTGGAGTGATAGGGGAGGGGGCGAGGGTGGGGGTCTGTGATAGCATGCAGGTAGGGTGGGGGATATGATAGTTAAGATTTGACTTACCAGAGTCCATTCCTCCACCGACTCCTCCGAGGCCCTCAGGATGCAGAATAGTCAAGACCTGCTCCTCCCATGTTGTTAGTTGTGGGGGAAGAGGTTGGGGTCCGCCGCCAATCCGCTGTACCGCGATGTTGTGTCTGGAGACCACGGAACGCACCTTCCCCCGTAGGTCATCTCTTCCTGATGGCGTCCCGATTTCTTCGGTGCGTCCCACTGCGTTGACCCTGTCGACTATTCTTCGCCATAGCTCCATCTTCCTAGCTATGGAGGTGTGCTGCACCTGTGATCCAAATAGCTGTGGCTCTACCCGGACGATTTCCTCCACCATGACCCTGAGCTCCTGCTCCGAGAACCTGGGGTGTCTTTGCCGTGCCATGGGGTGGTGTAGGTGATGTGTGGGGTGGTGTATGTGGTGATAAGTGTGGTGATATGTCGTGGTGTGTTTTGTTTTGTGCGTGGAAGTTGTGTGGGTGATGGTGTTGAGTGCCTGTGGATTCTTTGTAGTTGTTTGCAGTGTCTCTCTCTGGCCTTCTCTCGGTAATTGTGGTCGTAGGGGTCTGTGGGTGATGTGGGTGTGTGTTTTATATTGTAATGGGTGTGTGGGAGTGGTGTGTGTATGTGTATCAGGTGTGTGTATTTCGAATTGTCCAATGTAGCTGTGTTTTGTAAGGGTGTGTGTATTTTGAGCGCGGCGGTGTGCACCACCAATGGAATACCGCGGTTGAAAGACTGCTGCGTGGATTTGTGTGTCGTGATAGTGTGGGCGTATTTCTGTTGGCGTGACAGTGGAGGATTTGTTTTCGCCAGTTTATCACTGACCTTCTGGTGTGGCGGACTTGTGTGGGTGTCTGAATTTTGTCGGATTTCGGGATGTGGGTCATAATAGCTGTGGCGGAATTCCGCGGCCGCGCCGGTGTGTTGGCGGTCTTTTGCACGGCGGTAAGCAGCTTTTACCGCCAATGTTGTAATGACCCCCTTAGTATCTGTTCATAGTGGTGAGATTCCATAACATGTAATTGGTTAATCCGTATCTTGAAATCTGTTGACATTTGAAAATCCGATCCGTCGCGCCGTAACCCGCCGCCGGCCGCCACCGGCTGAGTTCTTTTCACAGTTTTACTATCTCCATGCAACTTATTGGAATAAAGCACTATAACATCTACAAGCTTGACTAAAGTCTCAGAAATATTTGTATGAGGTTCTGGAACTTCAAATGCTCAAAGGACGGTGTATTCAACTATTTAAGTACAAGGGATTATATGCTTAATAGTTAAATACTAACTATTCAAGGACACGCGATTATACACTTAGGGCCAGATGTAGCAAACGGTTAGCGAGTCGCAAACGGCGAAAATCGCCATTTGCGAGTCGCAAACCTGAGTTTGCTATGCAGAAATGCATTTTGCGAGTCGGGACCGACTCGCAAAATGCATTTCAGAGTCGCAAATAGGAAGGGGTGTTCCCTTCCTATTTGCGAGTCGGAGTGGTATGGTACGCGGTCGCAAATGGAGTCACAGTAACCATCCACTTGAAGTGGATGGTAACCCACTCGCAAACGGGAAGGGGTCCCCTTCCCTTTTGTGACTGGACCCCAAATTATTTTTTCAGGGCAGGTAGTGGTCCAAGAGACCACTACCTGCCCTGAAAAAATTCCGAAACAAAAGGTTTCGTTTTTTTTTTTAAGTGCAGCTCGTTTTCCTTTAAGGAAAACGGGCTACACTTGAAAAAAAAAACTGCTTTATTTAAAAGCAGTCACGAACATGGAGGTCTGCTGACTACAGCAGGCCTCCATATCCGTGAGTGCCCATAGTCGCTATGGGGCCGCAATTTGCGACCCACCTCATTAATATTAATGAGGTGTGTCTTTGCGACTCCATTTCGACTCGCAGACGGTGCCTGAGACACCGTTCTGCATTGCAAATTGCGAGTTTCAATTTGCGAGTCGCTCGGACTCGCAAATTGCAAGTCGCAATTTGCAAAGTTGCTACATCTGGCCCTAAATAACTAAAGATAAGTGGGGTCTCACCTCTTACCAGTTAGGATCATATTTTCACAGTTCACCTCCATGATTAAACAAAGAGCATTAACGGATGTTTGGAGATTGTGTATCCCCACATTACAGGAATTTTCCTTTTTTTCCCCAGTACATTCTTCCCAATCGAGGATTGATTATTTGTTTGTTTCACAACACCTTGTACAACACATTTTGAGTTCGGAAATTGGTTCCATATTAATCTCAGATCATGCTCCCGTGAGTATGGACCTTGATCTTATAGCACATAATCAGATAAGTAATAGATGGAGATTTAATAATTCATTACTTCTCAATACTAATTTTACTCAGCTTTTTGAGACATTTGTTACACAGTTCTTTGTAGAAAATGATGCCTCTCAGATTTCTGTTCAAATTATTTGGGATACATTCAAAGCGGCCTCTAGGGATTTTATTATATCTTATGTTGCCAACAAAAGGAAAACGGCTAATAAAAATTACTTAGTTTAATGGATCGTATCAAACAATTTGAAAACCTGTACTACTCTTCCAAATCTACAAGTTGTCTTACTGACTTACTTCAAGCTAAATTTAATTTCGATAAAAACTCGACTGATATTGCTAATTCATACCTTCTTAAGTCCAGTGCTAAGTATTATGGGGGCCAAAAAAACTCAGGAAAACTTCTAGCAATTATCTTAAAATCAAAAAAGAAAGAACAAAGATAGAATCTATTTACAACTCCTCCAACCTTTTATAACATAAGAACGAAGGAATTTTGGATCAATTCGTTCATATCTTCACACAGTTGTATACTCCTGATTATGTTCCCACACAGGATCTTAATGATCAATACTTTTCTACCATTAATCCACCTGTACTTCCCTTTTTTGATTTTTCTGATCTTGATTATGATATTTCTATTAATGACATTCTCAGTGCACTAAATCTTATTAAAAAAGGTAAAAGCCCAAGCCCTGGTGGTTTTACTATTGAATACTATTTGCGTTTTTCTAAATTATTAGTTCCAAGATTATTTAAGCTTTTTACCCATTTTGTTGAAACAAAATCCTCTGGAGGGTCTTTTTAGGAAGCCTTAATAGTTCTTATACCAAAAGATAACAAAGATCCAAAGTTTTGTTAGAATTACAGGGAGTGCAGAATTATTAGGCAAATTAGTATTTTGACCACATCATCCTCTTTATGCATGTTGTCTTACTCCAAGCTGTATAGGCTCGAAAGCCTACTACCAATTAAGCATATTAGGTGATGTGCATCTCTGTGATGAGAAGGGGTGTGGTCTAATGACATCAACACCCTATATCAGGTGTGCATAATTATTAGGCAACTTCCTTTCCTTTGGCAAAATGGGTCAAAAGAAGGACTTGACAGGCTCAGAAAAGTCAAAAATAGTGAGATATCTTGCAGAGGGATGCAGCACTCTTAAAATTGCAAAGCTTCTGAAGCGTGATCATCGAACAATCAAGCGTTTCATTCAAAATAGTCAACAGGGTCGCAAGAAGCGTGTGGAAAAACCAAGGCACAAAATAACTGCCCATGAACTGAGAAAAGTCAAGCGTGCAGCTGCCACGATGCCACTTGCCACCAGTTTGGCCATATTTCAGAGCTGCAACATCACTGGAGTGCCCAAAAGCACAAGGTGTGCAATACTCAGAGACATGGCCAAGGTAAGAAAGGCTGAAAGACGACCACCACTGAACAAGACACACAAGCTGAAACGTCAAGACTGGGCCAAGAAATATCTCAAGACTGATTTTTCTAAGGTTTTATGGACTGATGAAATGAGAGTGAGTCTTGATGGGCCAGATGGATGGGCCCGTGGCTGGATTGGTAAAGGGCAGAGAGCTCCAGTCCGACTCAGACGCCAGCAAGGTGGAGGTGGAGTACTGGTTTGGGCTGGTATCATCAAAGATGAGCTTGTGGGGCCTTTTCGGGTTGAGGATGGAGTCAAGCTCAACTCCCAGTCCTACTGCCAGTTCCTGGAAGACACCTTCTTCAAGCAGTGGTACAGGAAGAAGTCTGCATCCTTCAAGAAAAACATGATTTTCATGCAGGACAATGCTCCATCACACGCGTCCAAGTACTCCACAGCGTGGCTGGCAAGAAAGGGTATAAAAGAAGGAAATCTAATGACATGGCCTCCTTGTTCACCTGATCTGAACTCCATTGAGAACCTGTGGTCCATCATCAAATGTGAGATTTACAAGGAGGGAAAACAGTACACCTCTCTGAACAGTGTCTGGGAGGCTGTGGTTGCTGCTGCACGCAATGTTGATGGTGAACAGATCAAAACACTGACAGAATCCATGGATGGCAGGCTTTTGAGTGTCCTTGCAAAGAAAGGTGGCTATATTGGTCACTGATTTGTTTTTGTTTTGTTTTTGAATGTCAGAAATTTATATTTGTGAATGTTGAGATGTTATATTGGTTTCACTGGTAATAATAAATAATTGAAATGGGTATATATTTTTTTTTGTTAAGTTGCCTAATAATTATGCACAGTAATAGTCACCTGCACACACAGATATCCCCCTAACATAGCTAAAACTAAAAACAAACTAAAAACTACTTCCAAAAATATTCAGCTTTGATATTAATGAGTTTTTTGGGTTCATTGAGAACATGGTTGTTGTTCAATAATAAAATTAATCCTCAAAAATACAACTTGCCTAATAATTCTGCACTCCCTGTATAGACCTATATCTCTAGTAAAGTTGGATTATAAAATGTTTGCTAACATTATTGCTATGTGCCTGGAATTGATTTTACCTAAGTTATTTGGTAAAGAGCAGTCTGGCTTTATTAAAGGACGCTTACTATCGGACAACACACGCCTATTTTTTCATATTTTAAATAAATTTGTGACGTATAAGGATTCTCTATCTGCAATAGATCTAGATGCTGAAAAAGCTTTTGATTGTGTTAATTGTTTTTTTCAACGCTTTCATGGTTTGGCTTTGCAGCTAAATTCATAAATGTAATCTTATTATTGTATTCCACTCCTAAAGCCACTATTTTTCTAAATGGTCTTATTTCTCCCTCGTTCTCACTTCATAGAGGAGTTCGTCAGGGATGTCCTTTGTCATCGCTTTTGTTTGTTCTTGCCTTGGATCCTTTTGTATTGAAACTTAGAGCTAATCCAAATTTGCATGGTTTCCAATATGGGGACAGACAGATAACATTTTCCGCTTATGCTGATGACATTTTACTTTTTATAACAAATCTGAAATCTTCAATTCCTACTTTTGTATCTGAAGTACATAATTTTGCTTCTATTTCAGGGTATAAGTTAAATAAAGTCAAGTGTGAAATACTTCTACTAAATAAATTCTGCTTTCCTGAAAATTTTAAATCCTCTAGATTTCATTGGAATAATGACAAAATTAAATATCTAGGTCTATGGTGTAAACCCTCTTTTAAAGATACAATTTCTTGTAATTGTTTGCAATTATTTCCTGTTCTTGATTCTCTTATTTCTAAATGGAACCCTTTATTTTTATCCTGATGGGGTAGATTAGATTCTCTCAAAATGATGTTACTCCCTGTAATACTTTTTTATTTATCAAACATTCCAATTAATATCCCATATTTTTAGTTTATGAAGCTGAACTTTATTTTAATACAATTCTTATGGAATAATAAGAAACCCAGAATGTCCCTCCAAAAGTTAATGAGACCTAAATGCAGCGGGGGGTTAACTTTCTGAATCTCTGCTCTTATCATGAGGCTTTTTCTCTTAAGCAAGCTTCTTGTTTAGTAAAGGATGATGATTCTGCTTTTTTACCCTTTTAGGTTGAAGTTGAAAAGTCTTTTGTTGTTCCCTTTACATTTCCGGAGGTATTAACTCTGTCAAATAAACCAACATCTATCTCCCTCCCGATTTTGAACAACTCCTGTAGACTTTTGCAGCATGTTTTTGCTTCATACAACGACTATAGGGTGCAGTTTTTACATTTGTCAATTTGGTACAATAAGCTCATTAAGTTGAATAATAGAACCATCTATTGGAAATCATGGCATTTGAAGGGGTTAAGATGGGTGCACTAATTATTTGCAAATGATTCCCCTCTTTCTTTTGTACAGGCACAATTTCTTTTTTCGTTTCCATCCTCTTTTCATAAAAAATATGACGCTCTAATACACATTATAAATAGTTTATATCAATCTTTTCCACTTCAGCAAGCAGCTTTGGCCTGTCCTCTTCCAATTAAGAATTTGTTAATACAATCTGAATCAGCTTCTCGTCTTTATCAAACTATTACGGCTCTTCCTGAAGATAGACCTAAATCAGCAATAGAAATGCAGTGGGAGAAGGATTTGCATATTTCACTTTCACCTTCTTGATGGAATAAAGTGTGGATTAAAATACGGAAATCCTCTAGAGCAGCTAATGCAATTCAAACTTTATATTTTATATATAAGTTATTAATTACACCTTCTTCTTTACATAAAATGAATTCTAACCTTTCGTCCTCTTGTTGGTCCTGTAATAAGCCAGTCTACTGACTTAAACACATGCTTTTTGAATGTCCATATACATTTAAATTTTGGGTTAAAGTATGGAGTCAAATTACTACTATTTTTAAAACTAAAACTCCTTTGAGCTTTGCAAATATATTTCTAGGTAGTCTTGCAGCTGATTGGTCTCGTTTTTCAAAAAAGTCTATTGTAATATTGGATTTATTGTTTGCTGTTGCTTTTCAACACATTAGGAAAAATTGGAAGGATTCGTCTCAATTATTCTTTCAGGCTTGGTGGTATGGTGTATGTTATAATCATAGGCTGGATAGAGCCTATCTATCCCCTGTCTCCCTTGCTATTAAAAGAGACATGTTATGGTTACCTATTACAAACTACCTAAACTCTTTGGCTTATTCTTCATGCACTCATTTTCCTAGAAATGAGGAGGTCTCTAAACCACCATGGATTGTGTATCTCTCCCTATCTTAGTGTACTTACTTATATTTACTTCTCTCTTATAATATTTTTAATATATGCACATATACTTATGTTTTAAAGTATTGATATATTTAAAGTGTTCTACTAATACGTGTTTCTCATGAAATTGAACTGCTATTGTATTATTTCATTTCTATTATCAAATGTATTTATATTTTTTGTATATTGTATGTTTTTTCAATACATTTTCTCTTTAAACTTAAAAAAATAAATATATCACAATAGTAAACCCTACCTATTAAGATTTTCCTAGGTCTTTACTTACTGTGACACAAAACATTTTGATGTAGATTCCACACTTCAACGAATAACAATGTGCTCCATGTCTCAACAAGTCAAACTGGCACAGCACCTGAGCAGACATTGTCCACCGAACAGACTCCCAACCCACGCCAGGAAGAAGTCTTCAGGGATGACAACACTCCTGGACATGTGAATGTGGATGACGGACCTGGCACATCTGTTCAGTCTGGTCACATGGCAAGGGTGAGTCTCACTGTGCCTACATCAACACCTCCCACCCCAGCTGCTACAACATCTCATCCAACAACATACCACCCATTCTGTGTATCTAGCACAGTTAGTACAATTTGGTGGCCCCAGTCATGGATCCTGAAGTGTATATCATCAGCCCTGACACAAAGGGACCAGGACTCAACTGGAGAGGGCACTCTGGGTAAAGGGCACAGGTTACTCGGTTTAGGGTCCATGGGAGGGATGCTGTGGGCCAGCATAGTGATGCCGCTGGGGCCACTCATGACCAGCCAAGTCTTGGGGGTCTATTGGAATTCCCAAGGTATGATGGGCCAGGTAGTTACCAAACTCCCAGAAATTAGGCAGCTGCAGAGGGACATGCACCAACAGATGGCGGCCCATACCTGCAATGTGGTCACCCCAACAGGGGTGCTGATGGACATCCATGCAACCCTGAGCAGGGCTTTTCCACCACCATCTATCCATCAAACATCAAACTACATCTACATCTGCGGCAGCCACAAGAAGGGAGGCCCTGCCAGAGGAACAAACACCGTCAGTCACACGTGCCTCTGCAGCAGGTGAGCCCCCCCACCCACACAAGTGCGGACATCCATGCAAATATCCAGGAGGTGCGGATGGCATGACACCCACCACTGCCAGCAAGAATCCCCAACCTTAATGTCCTCCTCTGTGTGTCACATATTAACTCTGTGGACTCATTATGGACACTATTCTATTTCTGATGGGAGGAATAATCGGGAATTTGGAATTCAGACAATTTGGCATCTACATCTATGGTTTCATTCACCATGACTGACTACTTCACTTTTCATTTATGTTTGTTTTGCACCAAGTATATCTTCACCTTTAACACTGTACTAAATTCACAAGTCACAAACTCATTGTCTGCTGTAGTAAATTTTACAATGACAAAACAAGCTACTTGCATAAGCATGCACATGTTGCATGTACAGAATGTTTAGCTCAGGATCACAACCATGTCATACCAACACATAGATACTAGTGTCTTGTCTAAGAAGATTTCTATTACATTGCTCAAATCATAGACTGTCAATATATCAGAAATATAGAAAATCATACATGATTGACTCACACTATATAAGTGATCACATTTACAGTAACAGACCTCCAGTACAAGGAAGGAAGGGATACATCAGACATTGGTCTGTAGAATAGGCAAAAATTAATTTGGTTGATGTCATAAACTGGAGCCATATCACCTACCTCACAAAAGGAATTCAGCATCATATAATGCAAGATTCAGACAGATGGCAGTACAACCGTTCTTTATCACAAGGTCATTAGAAACCAGTGCATTTGCATCTTGTGGTATGACACAAACAAATGTCAGTGATGTGCCACAGGCACTTTGGCCTACAATGATGACACACATCAACACCTACATACACTTCATACAAAAAAGTGTTTAGCCAATGTGAAGGGAAACTAACATGAATTTGGCCTACAACCATATATTTTCTGACCACATGATGACACACATCATGCATCTTGGCCACCACACGACAAGGGACATGTACAATGGAGTATCCTTAACTTTCATTCTATCACTGTGCAAGCTGTCTTGGCATAGGTATTGTACACCCAATGTCTGTGACATATATTCCCAGGAACAAACCATGTCCACTTTGTATGTCCCAACAGCACCATGTACCGGTCAATGTCACAACTCTGAAATGTCCATATGAAGAGTCCATGGTGAAGGTACCTAAACAAACACAAAAAAAGAGGGGGTTATGAAACCATACAGATGACACAATTTACATAGCAAACTTCCGGAGAACATAGTCCATGAAAACATCTGACACAAACAAAGCAAAATTAACAAAATGTGACAAAAGCTTCCTCACCAAACAGCCTTCCATATTTTGCTAGAGCTTCAGCTTCCCAATATTTTCAACAAATATACTCCTCACATCATCACAACGAGAGCTCATTCTACAGTCAAAGTCATGACATACTTACACTCATGAGAAGAAGCTGTCAATAAGATCTTGTCGCAAGTCATCTTCTTACTCTTCTCCGCTATCATCATCATTTGGCATTTTAGGATTCTCACCTGGTGACACCGCAGGCTCTCCCTCCTCTGCGATGTAAGGAATGTTCCTTCGCAGGGTGATGTTATGGAGCATGCAGCAGGCCATAGTGATTTGACATACTTTCCCGGAGTAGTAAAGGGGGACTCTGCCAGTCTTATCTAGACAGTGAAATCTGGCCTTCAGGAGGCCAAAAACCTGCTCAACTGGCAGCCGTGTTCTTCCATGTGCCTCATTGAAGCGGTTCCCCTGGCATGGTTAGATTCATCAGCTGGGTTAACAACTGAAGACGGTTGGGATAGTCTGAGTCTCCTATTTTGTAATGAGACATAAATGCTATAGTGAGTCACACACTTCCTGATTATAGCACCTGACATTGCAAACACAAACTTAGGACAGATGTTACTTACCAACAAGCCAGTCCCTCTCCGGTTGCAGTTGTGAGATCAGCTGGGGTATGGTGCTGTTCCACATTACAAAAGAATCATGGGCTGAACCTGTGAACCGGGCACAGGCATCTGAAATGTACAAATATGGCAAGCAGACAACTTGCACGTTGATAGAATCAAAGTGCTTCCTGTTTCGATAGACTTGTTCACTGGCATGTGGTGACACTCATGCAATATGAGTGCATCAATGACTCCCACCACATGTGGGCGGTGACCAGATCCATAGAGATCAATCTTCACGTCTGGGGAACCTGATATAGCTGTCAATGTGTTTCATCACTGGCGATACCACATCTTTTAAAACACCACTGAACATAGGTTGTGACATACCACTAGATATAGCCACTGTATATTGAAAGGACCTTGTGGCCTGAAAGTGTAATACTGCCATGAGTCTCACAATTGGGCGGTATACATGTTGGATTAGTGTTCTGAGGCATGAGATCTTGCTCCAACTGACGGCATAAATCTTGTATAGTTTGTCTTTCCAGACAAAACTTCTTAATGACATCCTATTCTTCCATTGCCTGAAGGTCTGGAAATGAATGGTACACTGGATGTTGTCATCTCCACCCTGTCCCAGGATACCTATGTGTGGAATTAAATCAATAGGCGCATAAGTCACAGTGCCCAGAGCAACGTATATGTAGAGTAAGACAAAAGCCATGTGATAAAACATTACTATCTGAAAAACCATCACATACATTTCCCATTACAATTGAGCTATAATCCCTATTGTTGTCTACACATGTGTCTACACCATAGGTGCACATTATACACCTATATGGTCCTCATGTGCACCTTGATATTGAAGTTTATTTTGTCCTCCCAAAATATTTTCACCGGTGGTGTATAGTGCCCCATGGTTATTTGGCATTTATGACCAGTAACTCACTACACTGATGATTGTGTGGAAGAAATTAAGCATCAATGGGGTAATACATATGTTAACATGTTACAACATATTTGTAGTGGTGGTGACACATTTACCAGTCACCAATACTGTAATTTCAACCTATAACTTGGCAGATGCCTGACCTCGTATATTGGGATTTTGGAAGCTGCCGTCGGCAGCGGAAGTCAACCGACCAGTGGGCGGTTTCATCCACAGCAGACCTAGCGATAGGCTAACTTTATTGACTGTGATGGTCATGGCCCAATGGCTGTGCCCGTCAATGCTGATGTATGCGTATGTGCTGTACATGTACTCGGGGTTTAAAAAATAACTCACTTACCTCCTGACACTGGTGCCATCAACATCTCTGCCACTTTAGCTGCTGTCTTCCACCTCTGGAAGCAATCAGGCCGAGCCAAGCAGGTGAAAGGGCCCCTACCTTCTCTCCAGATAGAAACCAGTTGAAGAGGTCCTTCCCCTGCATGGTTAGCTCTATGGCTCACCAGAGGAACTGGTAATTACCTCATATACATATTTGACTCTGTCTAACACCACGCTTTCCTTTCTCACAGGCTACAATGTGGCTCTGAGTCCCAGAGAGTTTTTTAGATGACTGTTTTGTGGTCTGTACGTAGGATGTACATGTTATGGGTTGTGGAGCCCTGTACTTTGTGTATTTCAAATGATTATTATGTTGTGTGATGTGTGATAAACCCTAGATCCTCCTTCTGTTGCATTCACATATCTATGCAAGTACACTTTTCAGGGTAACAATGATACATTTGATGATCAGATGATGGCAAATGACAAAATAAATGTGTTTTCATTATAGCATGAGCTGTGTATGCAGTCGTGGCTCACATCGCTTAAAAGGGGCGGGGTGGGTGTGGTGCAACTGGGAGGGGAAGGGGGAGAGTGGGAGGGGGTAGTGGGGGCACAATAAATTATTATTTAAAAAAAATGTAAAACATACCTGATCCGCCGACCAGCGCCGCTCTCCTTTTCAGCGTTGCTACAGGCACAGGCTCCCAGCCTGTCCTGCGCCAATCCTGATGCTGCTTTGAGCCCAGCCAGGGCGCTCCCAGGCAGACTGGGAGCCTGTGCAGGCTCTCTCCAGCCTGACAACACAGTTGCCGGGCTGGAGACAGCCTACTGCACATGTGTGTTTGGCCGGCCCAAGACAGCCGGCCAAACACACATATGATCTGAGGGGGAGTGCTGAGCACTCCCTCTCAGTGCACGTCACCCCCGTGGCCCTGCCCCTTTCAGAATGAAAGGATAATAAACATGGTTCATTTATTATTCATTCTGAAAGGTTTGCAGTTTTGCTACTTGCGGGGGCGACTCTCCTCCGCCCTTATTGAGGAGCCGCCCCTGTGTGTATGTATACAGTTAGAAGCAGTTGAGGAGGATGTTAGCAATGTGTAGAGTCCCACATATCACTCAGCCAAGATCAGGCCTTGACAAATTGTTGTCTGAGGGATAGATAAACCTCAATGACCCCTTCAAAGTGCCATACAACCCTGAGCTCCCATATAGGATGGCCACAAGAAGTACTGTTATGCATTGAAGTGATAGAAATGTGATGTTCATATTGGTTAAGCATGCTCAGCCTGCAGAGAGCAAGGCTTTCCAATTATGGGCCATAGCCCAGGCTGTGGCAGAGTTACTGTGGCAATGCAACTGCTGCACAGGGTAAAGTCCCTGTAGACCTGCAGATCCTTGGATGTGCCCAAAATGAGTCTTCTGAACCAATAGTAGTCCTGAATGCTTTTACATTGACTACATTTGGAATGGTGACTGAGCTAACCCCATGATCTGGTACACCTTTCCATTGACCCACATTGTCAATGTGTGACATTTACTACTGACAGGCCCCTTACTTTCACAGGTCTGTTGTCTCTTTTCCATATGTCATGTTTGCACTGCATAGGCCTATTGCACAAGTGACAAACATACAGTGCAAATAGTGGGTTAATTCCGGAGCGATCATTACATGTGAATCAATAGCTTTGTTACATTCAACCAATCAGATGAAGCATACCTTGGTATGTTGAATGTCATCTTTGTAAGAGTGCCACATATGGTAAAAGGTTTGTTCTGTGATACCAGTACATACCACACAAACTCATTCAGATGTAGCATGAGATTCCATTAGGTAGTCTACCTGTCCACACATTCACAGAGAAGAAGCTTTCAGTGACACCCATGCCAGTCCTTTCAGTGTCACCTAAGTCTTAGGGCATAGTCTATACTATGGTAGTAACCCATATGGGCCATATGCAACAAGTCAATGTGCCTAGATGTAATGGTGTCTGTACAGTCATGCACAAGTAATCTACCTTCAGAAGGTCACAATGGTGTGTTGTGTTTCATTGTTGCTCACGTCACAGTACATGTTGGTTGGCCCTTGGCTACACAATGTTAGAGGGCTGGCTTAGTCACTGTAGGTCATGGCCAGGGTTGTGGACAGTCAGCAGATGACCACACAAGTGTGTATTTATGTCCATGTACTTATCAGCATGTGGGATTTTCACATGTAGTGTGTTAACAATTCAAAAATGCTTGTGCTAGGTGTCTACAAAATATGAATTGACCAAACAGATATACTAAATTATGCAATTGTGATCTCTTCATTTGTCTATTGCATTCATGCAGATCAATGCCCACCAGAAGCAGGACATTTGGAGAGCCATCACCCAGAAGGTGCGTACACTGGGGGTCTATCGCTGGTGCAGTGTACATTGTCAGAAGAGGTGGGAGGAACCAAGACACTTGGCCCGGAAGATCACAGAGGTACAGCTGGGGTGGGGCACACGCTGGACACTGACACCCCTAATATTCCGCATACTCATGGTGGCCTTCCCTGAGCTTGAAGTGCGGTTGAGGAAATCACAACAGCTACAGGGAGGTGAGTCTTGGGCAGATTCATGCATGTTACATTGCCAACTTTATGTGTTACAGGCAGCCATCCCCCAGGAATATTGGTTGTGGCCTATGTGCAACTCACAAGAAAAGTTATTATTTGTGTATGTCTGGTTGTAGGTGCATTATGATGTGGCTTGCCTATTGTCCTAATGACCACACACAACAGAGTACAGTCCACTACCAATATACTCTCTTGAGCAGACACATATCCGAGTACAGTGACCCACTTGCCAGGCCCAAACCTTCCCTTTACTACATGTAAGTCACACCTAAGATAGGCCCTATGTAGCCCCATGGGCAGGACACAGTGTATTGAAAAGGTAGGGCATGTGTCAACGAGACCGGATCCTCTGGGTTTGCGCCTGTTCCCAATATGTCCACCTCTTGGCAACTCCAAACTCTGCTAGCTATCATAGCACAGAATTAAAGAATGGCCAAGTGGGGGATGGGTTTTAGGTTGGGAACAGCGAGGAAGGAGACCTGTGGAAGCAAGAGTTAAGAACACAATAGCAAGGTTATTCACATTAATCTTCATGAACTTTGTTTTTAATGATTTATGCTCTAACAACATGAGAGATCAAGAACTTTTCAATAACGAGACCTTTTTATATTCATATGCTCTGAACATTGAACTCACTCAAGTTAATCCTTAGCATAGTAATTACATCACAACAAGAATCAATTAGTACTTTTGTTCCCAAAGAATTAACTGCTATAGGATTCATGAATAATACTGTAGCATAGGCAAACTGACTAAACTTGTTTTGTCTAGAAAGATCACACTCTGTTTGTTCTAGATTTCAAGATTAAATTGCCCAGAAGTTATTGCGCACCTTATTGCCAGACTGCGCATCAAGATTCAAGTACCTGGAATGATTGCGCGCTCTGTCAATCTGAACTGCAAAGGTTAATTGCCAAGAATGAATTGCGTACACTGTTGCAGATTCAACCATCAAGATTCAAAGGCCTTGAAATGATCGTGCACTCTGCCGATCCGAACTGCAAGGGTTAATTGCCAAGAATGAATCATGCATACTGTTGCCGATTTAACCATCAAGATTCAAATGCCTTGAAATGATCGCGCACTCTGCCGATCCGAACTGCAAGGGTTAATTGCCAAGAATGAATCGCGCACACTGTTGCTGATTCAACCATCAAGATTCAAATGCCTTGAAATGATCGCGCACTTTGCTGATCCGATCTGCAAGGATAAGTGCCAAGAATAAATCGCACACACTGTAAATCACAAAGCCAAAACTCAAATGTTTCTAGAAAACGGAGTCGAGGAAATTTCCCCAAACTCCGCCTTACAACCCTGCTTGAAGATCAGCAAGATAATGAGGACAGGGCCAGGAAATGTCCAAGTAGGCCTCCGGAACCGGAGCCCAGGAAAATGCTGCTGCTCTGCACCGGGACCTCTGAATAGTGAGCACGTGGAGCTGGGCTGGGTTCCTTAAATAGACCCAAGCCTCGCCCACATGCCACACCCAGCCAGGTTGCAGGAAAGGCTTGAAAATGAACAAGCTTGAAAATGAACAATACATTACAAACAGCATTAATGACAGTTCAAGATAAATACCTGCAATGCAAAAAGTTAATATGCAATATCAGCACACAATGCATGAATTATTACATTGCATAAGGTTTGTCATTTTGCATTATGTTGCCCGTAGAGCGCTGTGAGAAAGTAGCCTCTTTCTAGTCTTGTTACCCCCACTTTTGGCCTGTTTGTGAGTATATGTCAGGTGTTTTCACTGTCTCACTGGGATCCTGCTAGCCAGGGCCCAGTGCTCATAGTGAAAACCCTATGTTTTCAGTATGTTTGTTATGTGTCACTGGGACCCTGCTAGTCAGGACCCCAGTGCTCATAAGTTTGTGACCTATATGTATGTGTTCCCTGTGTGATGCCTAACTGTCTGACTGAGGCTCTGCTAACCAGAACCTCAGTGGTTATGCTCTCTCTTTACAAATTGTCACTAACAGGCTAGTGACCAATTTCACCATTTCATTTTGGCATACTGGAACACCCTTATAATTCCCTAGTATATGGTACTAAGGTACCCAGGGTATTGGGGTTCCAGGAGATCCCTATGAGCTGCAGCATTTATTTTGCCACCCATAGGGAACTCTGACAATTCTTACACAGGCCTGCCAGTGCAGCCTGAGTGAAATAAGGTCCACGTTATTTCACAGCCATTTACCACTGCACTTAAGTAACTTATAAGTCACCTATATGTCTAACCTTTACCTGGTAAAGGTTGGGTGCTAAGATACTTAGGGGGTCATTCTGACCCCGGCGGTCTAAGACCGCCGGGGCCAGGGTCGGCGGGAGCACCGCTGACAGGCCGGCGGTGCTCCCAAGGGCATTCCGACCGCGGCGGTAAAGCCGCGGTCGGACCGGCAACACTGGCGGTCTCCCGCCAGTGTACCGCCGCCCTTTGGAATCCTCCAAGGCGGCGCAGCTACCTGCGCCGCTGAGGGGATTCCGACCCCCCCTACCGCCATCCAGTTCCCGGCGGTCCGCCCGCCGGGAACCGGATGGCGGTAGGGGGGGTTGCGGGGCCCCTGGGGGCCCCTGCAGTGCCCATGCCACTGGCATGGCCACTGCAGGGGCCCCCGTAAGAGGGCCCCTACAAGTATTTCACTGTCTGCTTGGCAGACAGTGAAATACGCGACGGGTGCAACAGCACCCGTCGCACCTTCCCACTCCGCCAGCTCGATTACGAGCCGGCATCCTTGTGGGAAGGGAGTTTTTCCCTGGGCTGGCGGGCGGTCTTTTGGCGACCGCCCGCCAGCCCAGGGAAAAACTTAGAATACCCTCCGCGGTCTACTGACCGCGGTGCGGTATTTCGGAGGGGGGAACTCTGGCGGGCGGCCTCCGCCGCCTGCCAGAGTTAGAATGACCCCCTTAGTGTGTGGGCACCCTGGCACTAGCCAAGGTGCCCCCACATTGTTCAGGGCAAATTCCCCGGACTTTGTGAGTGCGGGGACACCATTACACGCGTGCACTGTACATAGGTCAATACCTATGTACAGCGTCACAATGGTAACTCCGAACATGGCCATGTAACATGTCTAAGATCATGGAATTGTCATCCCAATGCCATTATGGCATTGGGGAGACAATTGCATGATCCCCTGAGTCTCTAGCACAGACCCGGGTACTGCCAAACTACCTTTCCCGGGGTTTCACTGCAGCTGCTGCTGCTGCCAACCCCTCAGACAGGTTTCTGCCCTCCTGGGGTCCAGCCAGGCTTGGCCCAGGAAGGCAGAACAAAGGACTTCCTCAGAGAGAGGGTGTTACACCCTCTCCCTTTGGAAAAAGGTGTCAGAGCTGGGGAGGAGTAGCCTCCCCCAGCCTCTAGAAATACTTTGATAGGCACAGACCACCCTAACACCCACAGACACAGACACCACTCACACCATACCCCCAGACACTGCTCCAACACCCACAGCCACCACTCTCAACGTACCCCCAGACATAACCCTGACAACAATGGACACAGCCACCACTGTCACCAACCATAGCCCCAGACACCACTCACACAGACACATCCACCACTTCCACCTTACCCATCACATCCACATTCCAGCCCACCAAGAAATGCAAATGTCCACTCTCACACACGCAACAGACACCAACAAAACACAAACATATATCAGACAAACACTTTAGGAAGCTGGCCTGGTGTTTGGTGCTTACACCTTATACCAGGTCCAGGTATCCCTTATTAGTGTAGTGTAGTCAGGGTCTAGAAGCCAGGCCCTCTAGAGGTAGCTGTGGATGAGCAGCCAAGGCTTATCTAGGAGACATGCAAAGCTCATGTAATATCACTGTAGTCACACATTGCACTTAAACCTGAAAGAAAACACTCGGGCCAGATGTAGCAAAGGGTTTTACCTATTCTGTGTCTATGGGAAAATGTGTTCGTACATATGGCCCTCAGTGTTACAAAAATAAAAGTATGTTATTTTGGTGACACAAATACCAGAAATGCCATAGAGGCTATACTCTCTTAGGAGGTAAGTAACGAATTATATACACTAGTATGCAGAAATAGGCATGAAAAACCGAAAATAGTGCAATTAGTGAAAATCACAATAGAGAGAAATAGCCCTGGGGGAGCACAAACCATATGTTAAAACAATGGAATTCCAGAGTCGGTCCCCCACCTAGGTAAGTGGAGTGTGTAGAGGCGATCTGGGAGTACTAGGAAAGCCAAAAGGTAAGTAATGCAACCCACCCCAGCGACCAGGAAAGCAGGAGTAAATCAATGTAAATCCCCCAGAACACCCACTGTGAAAGAAAGAAGAATTATGCAAAGCCCAGAAAAGAGTGGATTCCTGGACAAGAGGACCTGTGGAAAAAGGGGGTCAAGTCCAAGAAACACAGCAGAGTCCAGGAAGGCCAGGAGCCTCTACCTACCAGACTGAAGGTGCAAGAGGTGAGTCGATGGTGAAGGAGAGTCAGCACTGCACCCAAGAAGACAAAGTCGAGTTCCTGGAGAATGCAGGTGATGTCCCACGCCGGAAGGAGGATTTCAGTTGGGTTTACGTCTCCGGATTCCGCCAACAAGCCTTGGCACATGGAAAACTGGCTATTAGTGGAAAGTGGAGCCGCCGGGGACCAGGAAGGACCAGGTGGACTCTACCCAGGAGGGGGAGTCAGAGGGGACCCTCAGTAACACAGAGAGCCCAAAGAAGCCCAGGCAGCTCCCACAGGATGGGGACACGAAAGTCAAGGAAGAGTCCCATGCAGCACTACGAAAAGGGCTCCCACGGATTAAGTGCTGATGACTGAAGCTTCAAGATGCCTGAAGATCTTGTAGAAAAGATGCCAACAAGCCTTGGCAGCTGGAAAAGGATGTGGTGCACAGGGGTACTGTCCTGCTTGGCAGACAAGGTCTTACCTACACCCAAGTTGGATAGCAAGAAGAGAGGGACATCGGGACCACTTCAGTCTACCACCTGTGATGCAGGATCCAGGCAGCTCAGCAGGAGAGGGGATCCACGCAGCCAGTCGTCATTGCAGTTGTTGCCTGCAGAAGCAGGGGAGTAACTCCTTCACTCCAAGGGAGATTCCTTCTTCCTTCTGATGGAGGCTGAAGACGGGCTGTCCTCAGAGGATGCACGACCGGGGAAACATTACAGTTGCTGGAAGGAGCAGTGGATATAATGCTGCAGGAGGAGCCTTGCTTCTTTGCTGCTGCTTGTTGGCTCCTGGGGTGTCCAGATGCAGTTTCTTCAGTCAGGAGTTGAATTGGAGGTTGCAGAGGAATCCTGCTGGAGTCTTGCAATCCGAATCTGAGGAACCACCCACAAGAGAGACCCTAAATAGCCCTGAAAGGGGGATTGGTCACCTAGCTGGGTGACCACCTATCAGGAGGGGGCTCTGACGTCACCTGCTGGCACTGGCCACTCAGATGCTCCCAGAGTTCCCTGCTAACCTTGAATCCACAATGGCAAAACCCAGGGACCCTCTGGAGGAGCTCTGAGCACCACCCCTGGAGTGGTGATGGACAGGGAAGTGGTCACTCCCCTTTCCTTTGTCCAGTTTTGCACCAGAGGAGGGACTGGGCATCCCTGAACCAATGTAGACTAGTTTATGTAAGGAGGGCACCAAATGTACCCTTCAAAGCATTGCCTGTGGCTTGGCAAGGCTGCCCCTCCCCAGCCTGTAACACCTATTTCCAAAGGGAGAGGGTGTAACACCCCTCTCCCAAAGGAAATCCTTTGTTCTGCCTTCCTGGGCTTGAGCTTCTCAGGCAAGAGGAGGGCATAAACCTTTCTGGAAGGTGGCAGCAGCTTGGGCTCCCTAGAAACCCGCAGAAGGCTGTAATGGCAATATCAGGGGTCCTCCAAGGAGCCCCCAGAGTGCATGAAATCATACAACCAAGGCTTGCTAAAGCATGGGGTATTATTCCAACATGCTTGATACCAAACTTGCCTATGTTCGGAGTTACCATTATGTAGCTGGACATAGGTATTGACCTATGTCCAGTACACGCGTAAAATGGCGTCCCCACACTCACGAAGTCCAGGAAAATGGACCTGGAGTTTGTGGGGGCACCTCTGCAAGTGCAGAGATGCCCTCACACACAGGTACTTTGCACTTTGCCCTATGGCCTAGAAGGCCTGACATAGGGGTGACTTACAAGTGACCTGGTGCAGTGAAAAGTGGCAGTTAAAGGGTGCTTGCACCTTTTCATGCAGGATGCAATAGCAGTCCTGCAGAACCCTTTGCTTGGACTCCCCATGGGTGGCATAATATATGCTGCAGCCCATAGGGATCCCCTGGAAACCCAATCCCCTGGATACCTAGGTACCATATACTAGGGACTTATAGTGGGGCACCAGTGTACCAATTGTGGGTTGAAATACAGATTTTGGGAGAGGAAGCATAATCACTGGGGTCCTGGTTAGCAGGATCCAGTGAACACAGTCAAACACACTGACATCAAGCAGAGAAGGGGGATAACCATGCCAGGAAAGAGGGTACTTTCCTACACACACACACCAGCACCAATAACCCACAAAGGCACAAAAGACACAAGCACTCCACCACCTCCCAACCCTTAATCCCTCCTGTACACCATACCCCTTTTCCCAAAGAAAGTTTCATTTTTGGCTTTGCTGTTTCTCCTGTGAAACCTCCCCCTCTCAAACCAAAAAGGACCCAGCACACAACCCAACCCATGCCTTCTACATCTAAGTCCTCCCCTGAGACTCCTGGCCCAGACC
This sequence comes from Pleurodeles waltl, assembly GCF_031143425.1. Taxonomy (NCBI): domain Eukaryota; kingdom Metazoa; phylum Chordata; class Amphibia; order Caudata; family Salamandridae; genus Pleurodeles; species Pleurodeles waltl. The sequence continues at coordinate 1,270,316,875 of NC_090437.1, forward strand.
CAGCCATATTCTAAACACACCCAAAAAGAAACCCACCCCTCCCAAAGTGAAGCCCAACCCTCCCAAGACCAAAGCCACCCATCTTAAATCTGACCCCCAGCCCATCCAAGGGTCATTTCTGAGGTGCATGGCATGCCCATTTGATGCCCCTTCCTAGTGAAGGTTCCTGTGGCAGTGATTTTGGAGGCATGTTTTTGGGGAACCGAATTCTGCACTGCACAATGAACCTGTGGACTGGTCATTGCCCTTTACTCCATTTACTCCTTTTCTCATTTTTGGAGCATTGTAAATAAAGCACAGTTATGTGTAGTGCTTCACATTGTTCCTGCCATTACTTTTTAACCTTTTTGATGTTCCTCAATAATTTGTGCTGTATGACCACATTTCTGTCTGTTTCACCCTGATTGATGATCCATTTGATGTTGTTGTTAAGATCTGACTTTGGGACCAGTGCTGGAGTCACCCGGGGCATGGGGAAATGTTGGATGGATGGATGTGTGGTTTTCTATTGTAAGTATTTCATTTTGGCTTGGACATTGTCAACATCTATTGGGTTTCATTTCTCCCCGATGTAGATTTGACATTTGTATCATGTGTGAAAGCTAGAGGTTTGTTTGTCCACACATGGAGAGTGTTCAATTGTTCTGCTTCTTACACATTTGAATGGACGTGTCCATTTTGATGTGTGTAACTTATACCTACACTATATAAATCTGTGACCCATGCTGTTACTGTTGTATTTACTTTCTAGACTTGCACTAACACACTTGCCACATGGGCATGACACCTGGTTTTGCTATTGATTGTGCCAGAAATTCATCAATCCACAGTTCTTGTGCAAATAGTGGTTTAGAGGCTTCTACACAATGACATGTGTCCCAGCGCATCAGCCTTCCTGGGGTCACCCTAATGCCTCTATACCTATTCGGCAGGGATTGTTTACACTGTGTGCTGTGGATGTTTGGCATCCCATTGACCTTACATTGTCTTGCAATGTGGGTAACATGTGCGAGTCCATTAGAAAGATGTTGCAGAGAAGGTGTAATGGGTTCAATGGCACATTTATACAAATGCATTTGTAATGTCACACCAGGCCATGGCATGTGAACAATATGAGGGTGTCACTCTAATTTGTGGGTGTGGTATTGATGTGGATTTGCTGTTGTTTGACACAATGTTATGGACACATCACTATCCCTGAAACTGGGATGTGCCCCTTTTAAAGTTGTGTAGGGTGTGGCAGTGCAGTGACAGTGATTTTGCCAAAGGGAGTGCCATGGGGCTGTGATTAAGACCTATGTTGTGTACACCTCTGATCCGGGACACCAACAATCTTATGGAGACCAGAGCACAGCCCACATACCATGTCAATGGTGGACTGTCGAGTTACTCTGGAGTTGTATGGAACGGGTAAGTGTTTCGTTTACTGTCGGTTGCATCCACAACAACATTGTGATCGGACTCATGGTTACACTGTTGGTCCAACCTCCGATTGCCGTATTGGCCTATTTCAGCAATGCTGCAGTCTAGTTTTGCTGGCAGTGTGGGCAGTAGCACAGCGGTCTTTCATCTAAGTAACCGCATGTATCGTAATCTGGTGGTGCGACTGACAACATAGTGGTGGTCAGACTGCTCAAGCTTGTAATCAGGCCCTAAGAATATAGCTCACTAAAAAACACTTATCTAAAAAAAATTAACAGACACAATAAAATACTATACAATAAATTAACCACTAATTGACACAAATGATATTTTTTACAACAATATTAAAAACAAGACAAATAACATTTTTACCTTCAATATTCCTGTTGACGATATTTTGGATGTCCCGATATTCTTGACACAATATATTTGTATCACAATATTTTTTTCCGATATTCTGTCCAAACAACACGCCTAGGTATTGGGCAAGCAGAACCACATGACCATGGTTGCCATTCAATACTTTTTTGCACTATTTGTTATATTCACATTATAAAAATTGATAACTCTGTTTACCCTTATTGGATATTTGTTGTTTTGGTATAATTTCATTTAATAAAATAGTCTCTATTTTTCTTAATCGGTTAGGAATTTTTCTTGTGCTGTGTTTTGACTTTATTAGTGTTTTGGTACTGCAAGAATTCTTTACACATTGCCTCTAAGTTAAGCCTATCTGCTCTGTGCCATAGCTGCCATTGGGTTGAGCTCAGGTTACCAAACAAGGACTGTGGTTACTGCTTGAGATGGGTACCTTCCCCCTTCAATTCTTACCCCACTTTTTTACTGCCCTTCTCCTGAAGTGACACTAAAAGGCATAAGAACAACCTTTGTGTTGATGTAAAGTTATGGCCAGCAAACCTTTCAAGAAAAATGTGCTGCTTTGGACCTCTTTACAATGAAAGGACCTTATACAACAGAATGCATTTGTCTTACAGCAACACAAATTTCAGGTTTAACTTGGAATCAGCTTACACAAACAATATCTAGTCATATAGTAAACTTTATAAAAGACTGTCATAACATCAGAAGAGCAAATGAAGACTATCTGACATTTCTCCTAAACACAATTGTTCAAGAATGCTTTGAACCCTCAAACCTGGGGTCAACTATTTAGGCTTGACAATCAGAGATTTGGCTGTAAGACCATCTGAGGAGATCATCTATTCATAACTGTCCTAAAGGGAACCATTAAAACTCAGCTGTTGCTCTCTTCTCCTGCTGCTGACTTAGCTGAACACCAGCAAGTTAGGCATGCTGTTCTAATAATTGACTTCTATGACTGAATAGAGGATGTTACAATGCAGGGCTTTAATCTGCCTCCCTTTACCATGCGGGCATTACGTGTAGACCTTTACAAAGCCTTGTGATGCAATTTCAGGTTTAACAAAGTCACTGAACCCTGAACACCACTTTCATCCCTTTAGCCTTATCTTATCGTAAACCCTAAAATCCCCTTACCTCATTTCACCTCTACCTGCCCCAACCACAAAAAAGTCACCCCAAACCCTGAAAACCTCTTCCTCTTTGCCTTTTCCCACCCTTGAACCCTAAATCCTAAAAAACCCTTAAGAAAATTCACCTTTACCCTACCCTTAACCTTAAAAAACGCTTGCCTCTCTTTACTCGCCCCTTAACCCCTAATGTACGATACCTCCATTTACCACTACCTACCCCAAACACTAATGACTCCCTAACTTTCTTTACCACTACCTGTTCTTAAATCCTAAAACAAAACATACCTCTTCTGACCTCGACCTCCCTTACCCTTAATCATCCCTTAACGCTTTAAACATTTTATTTGTGAACTCATTATACCTTTAAAATTGAATTATAGTTACCTGCGTGGTACAAGGGGGTAGAGTACCAAAAATGGGCCTGTGTGGTACCTAACTGCATGGTTATTACCTAAATGGTACAATCGTGCATGGCAATAACTGCATGGTAAAGACTATCTACCCTTACAACCCACAAAGCAGATTTACTTAAAATAATCACTAAGCACGTCATGCACACAAAGGATCAGCAGAATGCTTCTTACGTTATCTCTGAAAAGAGAGTTCAGCTCTAGATTACATAATCTTTCTAACCAACCACTGAGTGATGTCTTTTGTGCTGATGCCCAAGGATGAGGCGGAAAAGCAACACCATTTAGGGACAACTTTGTTGCATAGGGGAATGTTAAGGTGTAGCGAGACACTGAAATGCTGTGTACACACAAGCAATATCACAGAACTGGCCTGGCCAGACAAATTCAGGTAATTTCAGTAGTTAAAATACGCTTCTAGCAATGTGGATCTTATTGGTGTTTTAAATATACTTTGTGTTTTATTTTTGTTTGTGCTTCTGGGATTAATTAGGTAGGTATGAAATAGTGCTATTGAATTTAAATGCTATATCAAGGTTAAGCATGCTTTTGTGGTGTATTAATGCTTATCATGATTTTAAATAAACTCATACAATAAACACTATGCTTAAAAAGAGAAAAGAGCACATCAGATTTGCAGTAGACTCCCTAAACTGGCTCCAGTTAGAGAAGTGATGCATACTTAAGACAGGCAGCTTAAAGTTTAACCTACAAATCTCCACACTAGCATTTCCCATTGTACATAGAACTGATACTACACATGCTGGGGAGGAAAAATAATCCAGAAGCACAGAATGAATATTCCCCCTCCCTGCCTCCCTAGTCATAGCTAGGCTGAAGCATCCAGGAGTTGCAGCCCTGACGGGATTGCAGGGAGCAGCCCGCGGCCCCTGGTGGCTCCCTGCCATTACCCCAGGGAGCAGAATAGACAGACTGGCTTCCAGGGAAACCATCCAGCACCTGCCTTTGTTCCCTACTAAGAAGGTGGGGAAGCATGCCAAGGGCAAGGAGCACCACTCTTCAGGCACAAACCACCAGGAATAGAGACCCGAGGCTCAATTGCCACAACTCGAGAGAAGCAGCGTCCCGCCAGAAACAGCACCCCAATTGCAGGGCAAGAAGTGAACCTAGTTTGCGTGGGATTGAGAAGGTGGGATGAGTGCACAGAGCACTATGTGCCCACTATTAGCTGACCACCACCATCGTGCGAAAAGCACAGGAGATTGTTGTGCTATCTGTGGCAACCCCACAGTTCCAGCAGTACCTCTGGCAGAGAGAGGGACATGTGATCAAAGAGCAAAGGAGCACTCAGTGAGCAAAGAGCGATCAAAGAGCAAGGAGCACTGAACCAGCACCACAGGAGAAGCAAAGACCCAATGACACAGCACCAGGCCATTTGCTGCCTTCAAAGCCCTACTGCCTTCTAAAGTCCACAAGGCAAGAAAAATACAGAGCTAAACTTTGGTGACCTCCAACACCTAGGCACCTGTAGCAACGGGAGGTGCCTCTTGTCTCCTTCACCTGGACTTGGGCTTCTCAATTGGTTTTGAGGGAGAAGCCATGACAGGTGCTGAGAGTTCCATGTGGCCCCTGGCAGCAGTACATCATGATCGCAGTCACAGTTGAGAACTGTACCAGGCCTACTACACACCTTGCGGCCCCTGGTGGTTACCTGCCAACGCAACAGGCAAATGAAAAGACTGTTTGCCTCCTGCTGCAACAGCTTTCAGTTACTGGCATGTGAGGGGATACAGGACCCTACATGCAAGGAGAGTCGCAATGTGAGCACTGCCCAATGAAAGAAGTGATTCACCCAATAGAAGGACAGGGCACGAGATTGAGCACACAGATCCCTACTGACCACTCTTGCGTGCCACCAAGAAGCTGACGAGCACGAACACCCCAAGAAATACTTCACCAGCAATTCATTGCTTGCTGAAGAAACACGAAAAAGGATGAGGCAAACATGCTACGGAGCAAATGAGAGACATTGCCAAGGGAGGACAGTAACAGTCTGGTGACCATCAGCTAAGGCACTCAGGTGAATCAGAGTGGCAAAGCTGTCATTGCCACCCAGCCAAGAACAGATTGCTGTCCTGGTGGCAGAAAAAGCCCAAAGTCCAGTGCTCTCTAAGATTAAAAGAGAATCATGGAAGCCAAGCAGCATGAGGGAAAAAAGCGCTGCCTCCACACAATGACGACATGGAAGCCTTCTGGGAAGCCATCCGAATCACAAGGTGCAACACACTGACTGCCACCCTCTAAAGAAACTGAGAACCCCAGAGTCCCCACACTGGTTCTCCAAGACTGCCAGATGGACACAATCCAGGGAGGAGATCGTCCAAGCAAGGTCAGACTATGGTCCAACTACTAGGACAACATCGTCCTGCACCCTCAAAGCAAATATTGCCACCCCCAACAACTATGTCTAATGGCAGCCATGACTCAAAGTGTAAGTTTTGCACAACCCATAGAAAAAAGACAGAACCACTGCTCACTACTCCCCATGGAAGAAGGTCCCAGAAAAAGGAACACCATGGAGCAGGAGCTCCAAGAAAGTCCCATAGGAGGAATTGCATAACCCGTGGCCGGGCATCACACAGCACCAATGAAGATGAGGAGATTTAAATCAGCAACTACCCTGAACATCACCAAGCCAGGGCCAACACCAGAGGGTGGTGGCTTGACTACAAAGACATTTAACCACTGAAAAGGCCATGTTGGCCGGCCCTGAAGAATGAGCACATTGCTGCACCCAGAAGAAGGAGATGAGACTTGTGCACTCACTAGTATAACTGGAAAGAAGGTGCATGCTGATGCATAAGGAAGAGAAGCAAGTGTGACCTGCAGGTTCACACTTGGAAACCAGATGGTTTACCAAGCCTGGGATAAAAGATCCATGTGACCAGGCCTTTAAGGTACAGTAGAGAAGACTCAGCCAGCTGACGATGTGCATCCGTCCCCACAAGTAAGCCACTGAGAGAAAATAAGGTTGATCTGACAACAGCACAGAGGGAGATCTAAGAGTAAGCGGCAAGCATGTGCAAATCAAGTCTCTGCCCCACACTTCCCAGCATAACCATCCAGACACAGCTCACCACCTAGAGTATCCAGGTTAAAGGATGCTGATGCATCCATCAAGAAAAGATTTCCTGGAAACCATCACTCCCAGTGGGCATAGATCCAAGAAGGAATGCCTACAACCATCAAGCCAAATCAGATATCACTGTAGTAGTCCATTATTAACTTACTACTGCGGGAAGCGCATTGGAGGAGCCGGGAGGAGGTGCCTGTCAGCAGGGCAAGGAGCCCTTTAAAACTTTTGTTGCGCTCCCGCCGTCGCGGGAAGCGCATTGGAGGAGCCGGGAGGAGGTGCCTGTCAGCAGGGCAAGGAGCCCTTTAAAACTTTCGTTGCGCTCCCGCCGTCGCGGGAAGCGCATTGGAGGAGCCGGGAGGAGGTGCCTGTCAGCAGGGCAAGGAGCCCTTTAAAACTTTCGTTGCGCTCCCGCCGTCGCGGGACGCGCGCGGGCGGCGCCCGGGCGAAGCCCGGGCCAAGGGCAGGCCCGTCCTTAGCCCGTCAGAGACCGGAGGAGGCCGGGCTGGGCCCCCTCTCTTTCACCTGCAGTAAGAGACCAGCTTGTTATGTCTGAGTGTATAGACTATAGCATTATTCTACATCTCTTGAATTGAGAAGCCTATTCTTTACTAAGCCCTTCCTCGATTAGTCCCTCCTCCAACTTGTCCCACTGTAACTGTAATTTGGACGCAATTTGGAGGGTTCCATTAATCAAATATATAGAAGCGCGCCATTCGAGGGGAGGAGCAGCCAGGGCAGGAGTCTTTAAATTTTGTTTTCCGCCCGTCCTGAGACCGGAGGCAGGGCCAGTTACTCCAGTGACAGGACACTGAACTCATAAGAAAGGGAGCTGCCTTCCCTCTCTTTTTTTTTTTTTTTTTCATTTACCATTGTATTTGTGTATATTTTATCTCACGGGCATCTACCCAATATGGGGAAAAGAAAGGCTATAGACCTACCAGCACAATCCAAGGGTACTAAAATCGCAAAAAAACGCCCAAGTAGACCCCCGAATCTAGGTACACCCAAAGGGTCTAACCCACTGGATGAAATAGACCTTCTAGTTAAAGAAGTTGAGTCTATGTTAGGTACACAAACAACTATAGGGGCAAATAACTCCAAGAGAGGCCCCCCTAAGGATAGGAAAATCCCAGAGTTATTTAAAAAGAAGGGGTTAAGGGATTCTATAGATAACATAAAAGGGGTTGATGGAGATGGGGGCCCGCATAACTGTAGGGGCCCCTTCCCAAAACCCACTCATAACATACTGAGTCCTCCGGTATCCCAGTGGGGTCTCCCACATGTACCACATACACCAACTCTCCTACCACTGACTCCGGTGATCAAGGTGTTCCCTAGTTTATTCTGTACAAATCGCTTTGAACCTCTATTAGCAATAGAGGATCCGCCCGTGCCCACGAGTATGTCCAAGTGCAAGCCAGCAGTTGGAACACCCAACCCTAGTGTTTTCTCATCGTTCCCCCAGTTCGAGTCTGAAGGCAAAGAACCAGCAGCTAGTAGAGACAACCTGGCTACAGTCCTTCAGAGAGTCGATGAAGTTAAGGGATTGGTTCTAGTACTAATAGATCTTATGAAGAGCAATCGTGCTTTTGGAGGGATTTGTAAAGTCTGTGGGGAGGCCAGGGGGGAAGAAGCTTTCCCATTGTCTGCCCCAATAAAGGGGATGGAGTTAAGGGACAATTCCTGTCTCCCCATGAGAGGGGGGTCAGTTCTCCAAGAGAGGGAAGATTACCATTGTGATCCTAATATCGACATTACAAGGCCCAGAAGGAGGTCTACAAATGTACCTAGACACAGAGACCATCAAGGTAATTGGTCAAGTAATTTAACTAGTGATAGAGCTAGAGGAAGGACCAGCAGATTCGACCCACCGGAAACTGTCCAAGATTCCAGTTTTACACAAACCCCTAGCAAGTCACACAAGATCCCCTATAATAACATCACTCTCTCTCGCTATAATATCGAGAGTGTAGTTAATAAAGACCAGGACCTGCTTACAAGTCAGGGAACTAATAAAATCTATTTGACCAATGTACCAAAACTACCGCCAGGGTTAGCTGAGAACCAAGCCTCCCTGATCAACAAAGTCATACACTGGATACGCTCCCGACGAAGTTGTCTCTCTGTTATTCGCTCTGACATAATATCGGCCAAGAGATGCAGCATCACAGGGACCAATTTTGACACAATAACTATTTATCTTGAAGACAAGCATATGGTGTCACAACTAATGGACTTTGATTGTCGTACCCACTTGGATAACGCAACAACCAGGGGGGGAATAAGATTCATGTTACACCCACATAATTCTGGACCAGCCATGGGACCGGCAAGTTTCGATGGTTTAATTAATTCCCGTGGAGATGCTGCACGGAAGGAAGCTAATCCCAGGCCGCTGCCTAACCCTGTATGACTGTCTACTGACCTAGTAACTAATGTGATAGCCCGCCCCAAGGCCCCACATTTGATGGGGGATGATAAAACACCATCATCAAACATTTGTAGTAATGACCCGAGCGCGGTAGAGGCTGGATGCTCAAGCGTGGTGATAAATCAAGACAAATGTACATTAGAACTCATGTCATGGAACATTGCCGGCCTGGCAAAGAAATTAGATGATGATGAATGGGCCTCTTTTATTAAAAAAATAGACATATGTTTGTTTCAGGAAACCTGGGCGGAGGATGCTACTAATATTGATGGATTTCTCTCATTTAGTGCATCTGCTATACCTTCAGAGAAGGGGAGGGGTCGGGCAAAAGGTGGGCTCCTATTACTTGTTAACAAGAACTTGCAGTGCGACCATAAGCTTTTTGAAATTGATTCTGTAGATCTAAAAGCCATGTGTATTACGTTCAACAGAAGATTATCAATTGTTATTGTTAATGTTTATATACGATCGGTCCCAAATGGCTCCGAGTCCCGTACCCTGGCTATTCTGTCCGAATTTGTAGGAAGCCTCCACCCCTCAACTATCCTAATCATAGCTGGAGATTTTAATTGTACCTTCGAGCCTTCTATTCTCATAAGTGGTCTAACAGATGAAGAAGATGAGCAGTGGGGGATCCCACAATTATCTATTACCCGGCCTTGTAAAAAATCTCGGGTGGCCATGCAATTTGCCACATTATGTTTAAACCATGGCCTTAGGGCCTGTAATGGTAGAACTCCATCTGATATGAATAGTGCACCTACTTTTAAAAGGGGCATGACGATAAGCACTATCGATTATTTCCTGGTTGAGGTTAGGCTATGGCCCCATTTGGTAGACATGAAAGTAGAAGTGAGATGTGATAGTGACCATTTCCCCTTGCTCCTTACCCTTTCTGGAGAAATGTTCAGGAGAACACTCAACAACTATGCTACAATAATTCCGCCACCTTGCTGGAACAACAAATTTACCAAGATTACTCGGCCAAAAGTGATGTCCAACCCCCACCACATCAGAGCAATATATCAGATTTTCTTAAATAGTTTGGCTGAGTATGAAGATCAGGCTGTAGGGAATATTCCGATTCTCAAAATACATGACAGCATGACTACCCAGCTACGGGGGTTCTTTTATAAAACAAGGCGGTCTAAGCCACATGAAGGGAAAGGGGCACGCAAGGGATGGTTTGATGAGAGGTGTTCAAAGGACAAGTCCGGGTTAAGAGTAGCAGTAATGTCTGGCTCCCAGGGGGAAATTAAACAAGCCAGGTCTCTATACAAAGTAACCTTGTCTAACGCTAAAAAGCGGTGGGAGGATTCCCTGTGGCAGGAACTATTAGATGCTTCCAGAGAGAAGAATAACAAGCGTTTCTGGGAACTTCTGTCCAAAAGAGAAAATGGAGGTAGGAGCTGTCCCAGCAACCATATTCAACCAGAAAGCTGGGTAGAGCATTTTACTACTCTTTATGCCCTACCAGAAGGCCCAATGGACACTAATGTGGTCCACTCTCCAACTAAATTGTTGGAATCAAACTCCAGCATGGCCCTCCAAGTGGTGGCTCAGTGTGTCCCCGAGGGTTGCCTCATCTTTAAAATAGAAGAGACCCTTGAGGCTATAATTAGCCTAAAACCTGGCAAAGCACCTGGACCAGACAAGCTTCCTGGAGATCTTTACAGATCGGAACCATCCATCTGGTCCTGGTATATTAATGCCATCTCAAATAGCATAGCTGCAGGGGGGCAAATTCCAGATACATGGAAGGGGGCAGAGATCATACCCATTTATAAAAAAGGAAATGCTAATCTTCCAGCTAACTACAGGCCAATTAGCCTCATAGACAACCTACAAAAAATATTTGCTAAACAAATTCTGCAGAGGCTAATCAATTGGGTCGAGAAGCACCAAATCCTTTCTCATTTACAGGCAGGGTTTCGTGCAAAAACTAGCACGATAGACCAGGTCTTTCGCTTAGCCATATTGCATTGGAAATACGTTCTTGTGGCCAAGCAATGCCTGTATGTGGTATTTATAGACCTGCAATCGGCTTTTGATCTGGTCCCAAGAGCCAAGCTGTGGGAAGTGCTGGGTAGATTGGGAGTCCCAGAGGATCTTTTACTCCTGTTAAAACGACTACATGAGAACACCTATGCCCAAGTGAGGTGGGGTGAACAAGGCGAACTGACAGAGCGGATCCCAATTAGACGATGAGTTCGCCAAGATTGTGTGCTAGCCCCCCTACTGTTTACCGTATTTATTAATGAAGTAGTAAAGGCTGTGTCCATAGGCCAGAATGATGCCCCTTCCCTGAATACACAAAAAATTCCCATCTTTCTTTTCGCCGATGACTCACTTCTCATCTCTAAGACACCAATGGGGTTGCAAACCCTTGTTGACCGGTTTAGCCAATTTTGTAGTGATCATGGGTTGGAGGTTAATATTAACAAAACTAAACTGATGGTGTTATCTAAGGGACCTAGGAAAAAATGTTCCATCCATATTGAGGGAGTACCGTTGAAGGAAGTAAGCTCTATAGATTACCTGGGAGTTAGGTTAACTAACAAACTATTATGGGAAGAGCAGATTACAAAAAGTGCAGGGCTCCTACAACACAGAGCCTCATCTATATTGCGTTTCTATCAAAGCACCTCTACAAAAGTAGTTTCCCCAGCAATAAAAATGTATACAGCTAAGGCTCAAAGTGCAGCCCTGTACGGAGCGGAGGTATGGGGTTACGCTAACTGTAACAAGATCAGTGTGGGGGAAAACAATTTTGCAAGGGCCTTAATTGCATGTCCACGTACCACACCCTTGCTCCCATTATTTCTAGATCTGGGGTTAAGCCGAGTAGCAGATCTAGCTACTCTAAGACCTCTCCTCTATTGGATTAGGTTGTGGATAACCCCCGAACTAGATATATACAAGACCGCACTACTCGATCTATTGAAATGCCAAAACGCTAATACTCTTCCCTGGATTCGCCATGTGGCCCATTGGCTCCGGCTATTGGGTCTGGGCGATTACTGGGAAAATCCCCATAAATTAGAGAGACGGCACAAAAACGTTCTAAAGTTAACCTATTGGTCTTATGTTAAGGATAACTACATAACTCACAAATCCCATGGTCGCTTAACTAATTCCTTCATTGATATTAAATGGTCCCCAAAGTTTGAATCCTATTTGGATGTGATACCGGATTCGCAGGGCAAGAGCTTATATGCAAGGTTTCGCTTTGGCTCTTTGCCCTTGTTGTCACTGATTCATAGGTGGGGGCCGACTAATCTTCCCAATATATGCCCTGCCTGTGGCAGTACTTTCGAAACCATTGAGCATTTCATGTTCTTCTGCCCAGCCTATGCGATTCCACGTTTAAAATGGATTCGCAATATTTGCAGGGACATGGGATTCAAGAACTGCTCTTTGGCTCTACGGGTTCTAAAAAGCCATAATTCAACCGATGTAATTCTCTCAGTAAGCAAGTATCTAGCAACAGCTTGACGCATACGATGCCATCTCCAAAAAGTAATTTAAAGTCCCATCCCTTTATAGATAAGTTTTAGAGCCACATGTGCAATTCAAGTTATTGTCCTAATGTTTTTACACCAAGTTAAAGATGTGTACTTATTTATTCCTTAAGAATTATTTATTATCTTGTTTTATGTGCTTTTATGGTCATGGATCGAACAAAGTTGATGATGATGATGATGATGATGAATTATTGACCATGTGGTTTAGACAGGGCTTTGGAACAGATTTTTCTTAGATAATACGTGGGTAATCATCTTGTGGTTCTGCTACTGTATCACTAGTGTTAGCCGCAAAGAGCTATTTTTATGCACTTGTCTGGCATTAGTGCCATTTTAACATGAATCTGATAACCATTTTAAGTTATTATATAAGCTTTTTATTACATTGGGCTTGTGTTTTTAATGACTTGACAGTGCCTAAATTTGCCTATACGATTGTGCCTGTTGCAGGCGCCCTTACTAAAGTATGCCACCTAAACTACCAAGAAACTGTACTATTATGTAACATCAACTCAGCACTCTAAATCTTAAATCATGGGCCTGATAGCTTGCACTTATCTTGGTGATGGTACCACCTGGGAAACTTGAATCTGAAACCACCTCATATTGTTTTAAGAGCCTTAAATATTTGTATTATTTTTAACACTATGAAGCAGATGTTTAGAAACCTTGGCATCTAAATGTTAAGTTATGTATCAGGAACAATGGTGGACTATAGTAGGCCATGGCCTATAGAAGCTATTTTTATTCTAAACTCTATTTTATGCCAGTGTGAAAGTATAATGAAACAAATGCACCTTCTTTGTATAATTTAATGTGTAACTTTTATGACCCATGGTCGAATAAAGTATATATATATATATATATATATATAACTTACTATCCATTATGAAACTACAAAAAGTCACATGGCTAACTTACCTTACAACTAACTATTTATAACTATATGAATTACAATTTATTATTTCTTATACCTGAAAAAATATGGGTAATATTGATGGAGGCTCTTTCTCTTTTGTGATATTTGGTTAGTTTAAAAATATATATATTTTTTACAGCACCAACATGGCCAACCAAAACAATAGTCTCAACAGGAAACGTGAGGACAAAAAAGCAAAACAAAAAACTAAGGCTTTTGGGGAGGACAGGGGAGAGGCATGCCAAGCTCATGATGGTTGGTGTATCTCTCTTTTATACAACAATGACAAAATGGTAGAGGACACAATATGTTGCTGAACTGGCATTTTGCTCTACAATTTCACAGTTCTGCTTTGAAAGATGTATTGGTACTGTGATACCAGGAGCATGTCCTGTGGAAGGACAGACACACTGGGTGTTGTTGAAAGAACACATGGAGCAGAGAAAGTGGAAAGTGCTACCGGAGGGAGGGATGCAGCGGGTGGTGGTGGAGGTGCTGATGCAGCAGAATAAGTCAAAGGTATTAGAGTAATGGAAGAAATGGATGCTGTCAATGCTCCTGGTTCAGACTCTTCTATCTCCTTCTGATACCTTTTCCTGCATGGGTCAACCTGGTAAAAGGATTGGCCTGCAGGAGTTTTCTTATTCCCAACCTACAAAAGGAGTATTATTTGATGCTCTCGCTGGAAATAAACTTTGTCACATAGGTTGCTTGTAACAAGTTTGAGATTACTGTTTTTTCTTCGGGTGGAAAAGAAAAATAAATCCAATACACGGCGCAAAAAAAGAGATTCATAAAAGGAAACACTTGGGGGTTTAGCTTGGAGTGGATAAAATAACTCAGAGTAGTACATTCTGTAAATTAAATATCTGAGACGCCAATGCCCTAATAATGTGTACGTATTTACAAAAAAATCCTGAACCATAGTGGAGAACGGTCATATTCTATAATAGTGGGATCCGAAGCATCATTTTACCTGAAACCATTAAGTATAGACAGATTGCAGAGTCGAGTGGGATATTTTTAGCCTACCTGAACAAAGCACATTCACAGTGTGAATGTAAAGAGCTCTGATTTCAAGTCTCAAGAGTACAATGTGCAATCTTTTGCCTCGTTATTTCCCTACTTATGCACCAAATCTATGCTTGCTACTTTTTTTCCCAGGCTGGCCTTGGAAATCCAAACCCTGAAACCATAGTGTGTATTTGTTTGGCTGTTAGCAAAATGTGCGGGACACAAATAGTGAGCAGTTTAGGTAAATAACAGTGCAGCAAAAGTCAAAGGGATGTGAATAAACATCTGACATGTGACTGTACCATAAAACAATAAAATATAAAGCACAAGAGCACACGCTAAGGGGAACTTAGGTAGTTATACCTATAAAGAACAATTGCTCATCAGGGGCTCATTTGATATTAAATGAGCTTTATGGTAGCAATTCAATTACTACAAGCAGTTAATGAAAAGGATGCGAAAAAGCCATCAATGTTTTCAGCAGCCAAGAAATTACTCACACAATTAAAGTAATGAACATCAGCTGGCCTCCACCAATGAAATATCCTATTTAATTATAGATAGGATACAGAAAGACAAAGTCACTCGAGAAATCACACGTCACCAGTAATCACACAAAAAAAGAGCGATAAGGAAATGACTGTGTGTGTGTATAAATGCAACAACCGAACATGAACATCAGAACGCCAAAATGCTTGGGGTAGCGGAAGAGACATCACAGCCATTTGACCTTTACTTACACACACACACACACACACACACACACACACGTGCTTACACATAAACACACACATTCACCCACTCCCTCACATAAACACACTTTCAGCTACAAGCATGCTCAAAACATCCATCTAAAAGCATTGTTTTACTTAGCTGCCAGGATGAGTCCTATTCCAGCTAATGGCACTCTATTCATTATTATTGTAATAGTGAATACTATAATATGCTATTATATTATTCACTATTAGTGTAAGAAAATTGCAAGGAAACTGGAGCCCGAACCAACGTCTATAAGGGCAAGTTTCCCCCGGTGCTTAATTTCAGCTGGTGGTTTCTGGTGCTCAGCGCAGACACTTAGGGCCAGATGTAGAAAGCTGTTTGCATGGTGCAAACTGAGAAAATCGCAGTTTGCGCCATGCAAAAAGCCTTTTGTGATGCACATTCACAATTTGCAAGTCGGTACCGACTCGCAAATTGTGAATGCGACTCGCAAATAGGAAGGGGTGTTCCCTTCCTATTTGCGACTCGCATCGCACTGCAGAATTGCTGTGACCGCGAATGCGATCGCAAAGCAATTCGCAGCAACCCATTCACAAAGGGGAAGGGGTCCCCATTGTGAATGTTGCCAAAAAGGGTTGCCAAAAAGGGGTCCCCTTTGTGAATGTTGCCAAAAAGGGGTTTTCAGAGGACCAATGGACCACTGCCTACTCTGAAAAACCGAAACCAAAAGGTTTCGATATTTTTTTTATTTTGCAACTCGTTAAGGAAAACGGGCTGCAAAATAAAAAAGAAAACTGCTTTATTTAAAAAGCAGTCACAGGCATGGAGGTCTGCTGACTTCAGCAGGCCACCATCCCTGTGAGTGCAGGGACTCGCTATGGGGTCGCAAAATGCAACCCACCTCATTAATATTAATGAGGTGGGTCTTTGCGACCCCATAGTGAGTCACAGATGGTGTCTGAGACACCGTTCTGCATCAGGATTTGCGATTCTGAAATTGCGAGTCCCACCAACTCGCAATTTCAGAATCGCAAATTCTGACATTGCTACATCTGGCCCTTAATTCTCAACACCGGCACTAAAGACATCCTGCCACGTGGTGGTCTGTCTAATTTAGAAATGAACAATAGAATAGTAATTTGTTTATTCAATTTACATTAGAAAAGACACATACCTGCAGCCCAAGCCATCCTTTTAGTGTCGGGCACGTCAGAGTGTGAATTGTGATGGTTAGTAGTTGTGGTAATACGGCCATTAGCAGTCTTGGCAGGGGCAATGGGTGGTGGAAGCTGCATTTAAGTTTTTACAAAGTAAGCACTGTCTTCCTGACACTGATTTTGCTACCTGTAAATCCAAGGGTCGCAAAGGCATTGCCAGGGGTAGCAAGGCTCCTGGCGACCCCTAAATGACATCCATGTAGGCCAACCGATGACTCTAGTGCAGTAGATATCAAATGAGTCTCTGTGAACCATTGATCTTCATAGCCATAAACCTATAAAGACAGCTTCCAAGAGAGGAAAAAAACAAGCCTTGCCATAGTGCATGAAAAGGAACCACTCGTGTTAATCTGTAATTTCAGTCCAGCCATGGGGCCATCACATGAGGCCATTAACTCAGAGATATTTTGGACCTCAATTACAAGACCCTTGCGCTGCCGCAGCATCATTTTTTTTACGCTGCGGAGGAGCTAAAACAACTCCAAATCTACAAAGTGATGCTAGCAGCCTCTTCTGTCACTTTTCACCTCTGATCACCAGCTAAAGGCTATGATATGCAAGGTAGGCATTCCCAGGCAAGAACCGATGCAGAAGTCATGCAGTGAAATTTACAACATTTCGCTGTCTCATTCTGCACCTTCACAGCGTCAGAATTTTACTGTCTTCTCGTATTGCTCGAGTAGCGTCATTCTTTTGACACTAGTCCAGGAATGCATGACGTTAGCACCACAGGTACATCAGAATTCCTGATGCTTCTGTGAAAATATTCGCCATGGAGCTCTGTGTTGTTAATACAGTGCATCCATGGTGTTGTGAGGGGGTTGCAGGGCAGCTCAAGAAATCTCAAGCATTGAAGCCGATGTGTCAGATTCTTGTAAATTATGCCCTTCAAATTAATGTACATGCTCAAGATGCTTAAGAAAAGCACATGGACCCCTTCTGCACTGCTACAGTGCAGAAACCCACATCATGATACGGCCGCATTGTGCTATCCATTTCAACAGCAGAAATATGGCTGTCCGAGTTTAATGTGTTTACCAAATGGCATTAAAATCTGCAGCCAGAATATTCAAATTGTAAACTCTTTTGCAAATTGGAAATGTTCGTTTGTAATAATTAAATGTGCTAAGGTACTTAATCAAAGTACACTAGCACTTACTGTGACACTTTTGTTGGCTTTTCAAGAGAATGTTCATCATTCATTGAACTCTTTGTATGTCGGCTAATATTAGAAACATTGGCAGTCATCCAAATGTGTCTACGGCATTTCAATTTAGAAATGACATGGGAAGGACATATTTTTAAAAGATGATGACAAGCACTCATTATATAAAACTGGATGAAGACTCCAATGAAAAAACATGGTCATTAGTCAAGTGTCGCACGCTGCGGAATAATAAGGTATGCTGGTGGTTTCCCATGCAAGAAGCATTTGAAAATGCCCTGGCATCATCCTCTGTGTGGCAACTGGTCAGTACGGCACTAAGTTAACCTTCGAGCATTCCTTCCACTACCACTTGCACTTCAATGTACACCAAAGTGATAGAAGAAATGCACATGTAGTGGAACAAGTAGAGAATTCTTTGGGGCACATCCATCTTAGAACACTTATATAGGTCCAGACAGATAAGTTTCGTTTTTGCCATGTTTGCAAATCCAAGTCGAGCTATTTATTTTTCACCAATGTTAATTACTTTCCATAGTTTGTCACAATAACAATCTGATTGCAAATGGATTAAGAGAAAACTCTTTAAATGATTTCTATAGTAATAACTTTTCATTTCCACCGTTAGGAAACGGCGCCCACATGGCGCTTCAGAATGGCGTTAGCCGGCGCAAAATTTTTTGACGCTAAACTGCGTTAGAGCAGTTTAGCATCAAAAAGTATAAATACGGGCCTAGATTTGGTTTAAACAGATATCAATATATGGTATCAAGGCCCGTATTTATACTTTTTGACGCTAAACTGCGCTAACGCAGTTTAGCGTAAAAAAAATTTGCGCCGGCTAACACCATTCTGAAGCGCCATGCGGGCGCCGTATTTATTGAATGGCGTTAGCCGGCGCAAGCAGACCGGCGCTGCCTGGTGTGCGTGGAAAAAAACCACGTACACCAGGCAGCGCCGGCGTTGGGAAAAATGGCGCTAGGGCGTCTTAAAAATGGTGCAAGTCAGGTTGACGCAAAAAATCGCCTCCACCCGATTTGCGCCATTTTTAACGACGCCCAGACGCCATTTACATGACTCCTGTCTTAGTAAAGACAGGAGTCATGCCCCCTTGCCCAATGGCCATGCCCAGGGGACTTATGTCCCCTGGGCATGGTCATTGGGCATTGAGACATGTAGGGGGGCCCAAATCAGGCCACCCTATGCCAAAAAAATAATAAAAAAAAAAAAAATTATACTTACCTGAACTTACCTGAAGGTCCCTGGGGTGGGTCCCTCCATCCTTGGGTGTCCTCCTGGGGTGGGCAAGGGTGGCAGGGGGGGTCCCTGGGGGCATGGGAGGGCAGCTGTGGGCTCATTTTGGGCCCACAGGTCCCTTAACGCCTGCCCTGACCCAGGCGCTAAAATCCGGCGCAAATGCGGGGTTTTTTGCCCCGCCCACTCCCAGGCGTCATTTTTGCCCGGGAGTATAAATACGACGCATTTGCGGTGCAGTCATTTTTTTAGACGGGAACGCCTACCTTGCATCTCATTAACGCAAGGAAGGCGTTCACGCAAAAAAATGACGCTCTTTCCTCATACTTTGGCGCTAGACGCGTCTAACGCCAAAGTATAAATATGGCGTTAGTTTTGCGCCGAATTTGCGTCGAAAAAAACGACGCTAATTCGGCGCAAACGGAGTATAAATATGCCCCCAAATTATTCCACCACTTAGGGCCTCATTAGGAGTTCAGTGTACGGTTGGAACCATCCACCGAACTTCCGACGGGAAGGTTGCCGCCACACTGGCTACCTCCCCGCTGGACCCATTAAGAGTTTCCCACTGGGCTCATGGGTGGAAACCGTGGATCTAGGCCCTGCACATAATCAAGGACATTCTGCTTGGACTCCTCACCAAACACAATGGACTTCTTACAGGGTGCCCAAACAGTAACTCAAATGGGCTTAATCTAACTCCCTTTTGTGGTACCTCCCTTTATGCAAACAGCAGGCATGGGAGGAGAACATCCCATCTCCTCCTGAGTTTGTCAGACAAAGCCATTCCCATGGCCTTCAGGGTCTTGTTAAATATCTCCGCCAGACCATTGTTCTGGGGATGATAGGAGGTGGTGAACTTATAGGCAACCCCACACTCATCCCACATTGCTTTCAGATAGGCAGATATAAAGTTTGTGCCCCTATCTGAGACCATCTCCTTTGGGAATCCTACTCTGGTGAACACACCAAGCAGGGCCCTAGCCACTGTGGGAGCAGTGTCTGTCCTGAGGGGTATTGCCTCTGGATACCCAGTGCATGGTTCACTACCCCCAAAATATATCTGTTGCCTGAGGCAGTTGGTGGGTATAGGGGACAACAATGTCAATCCCCACCCTCTCAAAGGGTCCTAACCACTGGTAGTGGTATCAAGGGAGCCTTTAGCTTGCCCCCTGTTTTGCCACTAGCCTCACAGTTGACGCAGGAGTTGCAAAATTCCTTTTTTTTCTCTGACATATGGGGCCAGCAAAAGTGATTGACCAGCCTGTTCCAGGTCTTGGTCTGTCCCCAAATGCCCTGCTAAGGGAATGTCATGGCTTAGATTTAGGAGGAATCCTCTATAATTCTGGAGAGCACCACTCTCCTGGTTGCCCCTGGTTTGGGGGTCCCTTGCCTCAGTATAGAGAACTACATCGTCCAAATAAACATTGTGGGACCCACTGATATCCCCTTGTTCTTGCCTGGAGGCAGTCTGTCTTAGGCCCTCAAGAGTGGAACACTCTCTTTGTCCCTAGTACAACTCTTATCTGGTGGGCCCACCTGCCCCTTGCAACTCTGCCAAGTCAGACAGGGCTTGTAGGTCAGATCCTCCCCCTCAGGATTGGATTCCTCTTGAACCTCTGTATGTTTTGGGGCTGAGAAGCCAGACCCTGTGCCCTTTTTCTCACCCTTGGAGGCTTGGCCCATTGTTCCAGGGTCAAAGTATTCAGCACTTACCTGTTGTGCTGCCTGTGATCTGGCCACAACACACACATTCAGGGAGGTCCAGCATCTGTGACTGGACCAATCGTTCCCCCTCTGACCACTCAGATGCTTCTAGATAATTTCCCAGCAGACACTCTACTGGGAGGGCATGAGATACAAATACCTTTTTAGGGCCACTCACTCCTCCCCATTCTAAGCTCACCATTGTCGGAGGATGAAGCTTGGTTCTACTGTCTACATATGTCACCTGGTGGAATACACCAGGTAAGAACTGCTCTGGATAAACTAGTTTTCTGTGACCATAGTCACACTGGTCCCTCTCTCTCTCAGAGACTGCATCTTAGCCCCATTGACTTTAGGCCTCTGCCTATACCTCTCCATGCTGGGAGGTAAAGTGGCCATGGCTACAATGACCACCCCACCCACAGACACTAAGGTGACCTCTGAGTACCCTCATCCCAACCGTGGGCCACCTTCCTCCCCACACCTACACTAGCAATCCCATGGGACTGCCCACCAGTGGGGGGCTTCTTAGAGCAGACAGCACCCCCTCTTTTGTCTCCAGGCTGGTGACACTCAAAACAATTGCTTGCCTTGGCAAGTTCTTAGAACTTTCCTGCCTTAACAGGATCATAATGCTTCCCCTGCTACCTTTTCCCCTTAGAAGTGGCATGGCTTGGAGCTCCCCCTCCCTGTGAAGGTTTTGGCGACTCTTGTGAGGACTACTTGGACTTTTTATCATCTCTTCTTTGCTTCCTCACTTGAGAAGAACCTTGTCCTCCCTTCTTCTAATCCCCCCTTGGGTGGTTCTGGTTAACTCTGGATCTTACCCACTCATTTGCGGCCTCCCCCAGCTCTTTGGGGTTGGTCACCTTACAGTCAACTAGATACTGGCGCAACCTCTCTTGGATACAATTAGTTGGAAGGTGCTCCCTCATGATCAAAATGTATAGCCCCTCAAAGTTACTTACCTTATTGCCCTGTATCCAGACATCTAGTGGCTTTACTGAGATGTTCACAAACTCAACTCAGGACTGGGTAGCTACCTTCTGGTTGTCCATGAACATAAACCTGTGTTACTCTAGGGTCAGATCAAACTTCCTGGTTAAGCACTTCTTCATACTGGGATAGGAATCTGTTTCCTCCCTTCCTAGAGTCAGAAGCCTATCCCTCCCAGATATTGGGATCAACTCCCATAGGACTGAACCCGAATATTGGGGCTTAACTCCTTTCATCTGGAGAGCCCTTTCAAAGGCTTTCAACCATTTGTCTATAACATATCTATCCTGGTACACAGGGACCACCTCCTTGGGTAATCTGGGACAAAACCCACCACGTCTGGACATCTCAGAGTCTTCTTCTTCCATGCCACCATCTCTTTGTTCTGCTTTTGCCCATTTTTTCTTCTATGTGGCCAACTTTTCTGCCTCCAAAGCTATGTATGCCGGCTTGGCTTCCAGCTCTCTCTCCCTGAGGGACACATTCTCTCCTTCTGAAGGGATCCCCTCCCCCAACTAGCGTTGGGTATGGCCCTGGTGACTGTGTGTAGTGAGGACCAGTCATCCTCCTCCTGACTTAGGTTCAGATGCCCTCCCTCACCGGAGTGGTTGGAGCTGGCCTCTTCCCCTACTTCTTCCTCCCATAGGTCTTCTTCCATGCCTACCTCTTGGGCCTCAGCCCAGGCTGTCAAAAATTTGATCAACACAGTCTTTCTGAGATTAGTTGCTGCAGGCAACCCCCTCTCCTTACACAACCCCCTAAGATGGACTGCTGTTAATGTGGGTAGGCTAGCCAGATCAGGCTCCATGGTTCCTAGTTTTGTGTCAAACACAAAAGCACAATTTGCAAGATTTTGGAATCAAGAATTAGAAAAATCAAACAAATGTAATAATTGAAATGTGTCCAAAAATAAAATCAAACAATATTTTTCCACTAAGACAATTTAAAGGATTTTTTATTGGTTTCACTTAAAACTGTAGTGTGAAACTAAACACAAGTACTGGATCCCACCACTGTGCACCAAAAATGTTGGAAAGTGGATTATTGGTAAGGGCAGGTAAGTACCTACACTTAGGAATAGGCCACTATCCCCCACTAGGTCCAGCCAGGTCTCAATAAATTAATTCCAGCTCAACCCTTGGTAGCTTGGCAACGAGCGACAAGGCTTGACTTAGGAGACAAAGGGCTTAATTACGAACCTGGAGGTCTCATGACCGCTAGGTTTGGAGCAGCGGTCAGACCACTACATTATGACTGCGGCGGTCGTGGTGTGATCAGACTGCCAGCACCACCAGGATTCCGCATCCCGACAGGCTGGCGGTTTAGGTGGTCCTAATCAGCCAGGGCATCGCTGAAAGCAATGCTGCCCTGTTGATTACTGTCTTGTTCTGCCATGAAAAGGCTAGCGGAGAACAGGTGCAGGGGACCACAAGGGGGCCTCTGCACTTAGCATGTGCAATGCAGGGGTCGCCTTGGCCAGCACTTTCGCAATGCTCACTGTCTGCTTTGCAGATAGTGAACACTGTAATAGGTGCTGGTGCACCTTGCGCACTACAGCATTGCTGCCAGCTCAATTAAAAGCCAGAGACAATGCTGTAGGCCATTTCCCACTGGGCCAACTGGTGAAAACTTAGGTTCTGCCCACTGACTCAGAGGGAAACATGTACTGGGCCCGGCAGGGAGGTAGCCACAATGGTTGAAACCTCCTCATCGGAATTTCGGCAGACGGGCTTTTCCGTTCGCTGAAATCCAACTGAGTCCCAAAGTGTTTAAAGCATTCAAGTATCACAAAACAGTAATTAAATATATCACAGGAAACAGCCAAGTTATAAAAATAGAAAATGATTAAAATCGTTTGATGGGAACTGGAGATATGAATTTTTAAAGACTAAGGCCCTCACTATGACATTGGTAAGTGGAAGAGGCCGTCCGCCAAAGTCATCCTGCTATCAGGCCACACGGGCAGACCACCGGCTCTAATTTGAGTTCCCCGCCGGGCTGGCAGGTGGAACAGTGTTTCTGGCCCCCAGCCCAGCGGGGAACAGTGCCTTAACATTGCAGCCGGCTCCTAACGGAGCCGGTGGCAATGTGGCGGTGCAGCGGGTGCAGCAGCACCCGTCGCGCATTCCTCTGCCAGTAATTTAGGCTGTGTAATGGCTAATGGGGCTGTGCATGGAGACCCCTGCACTGTCCATTCCAAGTGCATGGGCAGTGCAGGGGCCCGCAGGGGTCCCCTGAGTCTCCCATTCCCCGAGCGTTTCCATGGTGCTGTTTACAGCCATGGACAGGCTGGCAGATGGGGACTTTTAATCCCCAGGGCAGCTCTGCTTGCAGCAACGCCAGGACCACCATGCTGCAAGTACCCTGGTGGTGTCGGCGGTGGGACCGTGGTGGCTGTTGGTCTGGTGATTGCCAGGGTCATAATGACCCCCTAAATGTTTTTTGGCCCATAAAAGCGCCAATCTGGACATCTGGTCCCACTCGACCAGAGCAAAGTAAACATTTGAGGCCGACTGTAATCGAGCCCTGCTCGGCTACAGTGAGCGGAAGCCCTTGGTCAAAGTTTTCCCTTCAGATTTAACCTTTTTTTCAGGGCGAGTTTCTCACCGGGACGAAGTCGCTGATTGGATCTGACCTCTTTGGACCCCTCTTCAGATACGCGTCACAGGAGACCTCGGCGAAGTACTTGATTTTTCAGGATGGAAATCTTCTTCTGGGCTGAATTTTAAATTGGATCCGATGTCCCTGAAGCCCTCCTCGGATACACTGCGGGGGAAACCTTGGTCAACTTTATACATTCAGACTTTGTCACTTTTTTGGGAGATTTTTCTATACGACATCGGATGATCCTCCACAGCAAGCCAATTTTAAATTAATGTTGTGGGATTGCCTTTCCAGGAGCCCCAGTGAAATCCTGGAAGTCTGGGGCTCCGGAGCTTTTCAGTGGGACAAGCCTGCAAGTCAGGTCCCGGTCGACGTAAGCCGGATTGACTCATAACGTTGGGTTGGTTCCTTTATGGAGCTTTTTTCCAAAAGTTCTCCAACCTTGTCCAAACTTCTGGGTCTTCTTCCAGAAGGTCTCCGAAGGTCCTTAATGAGTCCACTACTCACCCCAAGGTTCCAGAAGATCTGAGTTGCTCCTTGAGGGTTAGGACTCCAACTCCCAGAATGCACCTGTCTCAAATCCAAAAATGACTGCTGGACAGTGGTCAGATGGTCAGTTTCTTCATACTTCGATGCAGGGGACTCTGGCCGGCTATTTTCTACCTGTAGAAAACAGGGAGCTCCTTCTTGAAGCAGCTGGTACAGTCCTTCAGATTACAGTGTCCTGATGCAGGTCAGGGGTCCAGCAGAGCAGTCCTTCTTCTTCCTGTGCAGTTCTGCCATATTTATCCTTGCTCCTGGGGTGGAAAGCGGGGGACTCTTGACTAGTCACGTGCAGGCCACTACTCTCTTGGATGAGCACTTCCTGGGAAGTACGGCAAAAATCAATCCCAGGGAGCAACAATTTTTAAAAATCCAAAATGGCAGCTATTCGATCTTGAAGGTTAGGTCTGGCTGAGCTCACCCACTAATGTGTCTAAGTTTCCTTAACACACCCCTCTCCAGCCTTCTCCTAATCTAATCAGGGAGGCACCTGGCTGTCTGGGTTTGCAGGAAATGGGGGAGGTCCTTCCCTCCTTTAAAGTCCAGTTTGGCTGCTCTCCACCCATCCTGTTTCACCACCTGCTGAGGCAGATCTCCTCCCCCAGGCACGTCCTTTTTCCTCAGCACAGGCCACTTCACACCTCATCAAGGGAGCCTGGCCATGTTGCCAGAGGCTGACCAATCAGAGAGTTGGCAACTTTCAGGTAGAGTTCTAAAATCTCTTTCTCTTAGTCATCTATATTAAATTCAACAATGGCAAGTTTTTGGATTTATTATCACAATCAGTTTGATACCAAAACTTGAACTATTTAGCTCCTTTGGAGACTTTATTAATTAAAAATAACGTCTCCCCATGTTAGCCTATGGAGCCCATTCACTACAGAGAGGGAAAACAATTTTGGCTATTTTTTCATCTCCAGGGCTTGTAAAACATATTTTATAAAGTCCCTGCTTATAGTTACATAGCACCCAGCCCTATGGGCACTTAAGGCCCACCTTTTGAGTGACTTATATGTAAACAAAAGGTAGTTTAACACTTTGGAAGTACCTTTAATTCCAAAGTTGAATTGGGGGTTAAACTGTAATTTAAAAGCAGCCAGCAAGGCAGGCCTTGTTTTAAAATGACACTGAGCACAACAGCAGTACACCTATGGGTGTACAATGTATGCTGGGGTCCCTAAACCTACATGCCCTTCCATATATTAGGGACATATAGGTAGGTTGATAGAGCCAATTATAATTAACCTAATTCACATATCCACTTTACACAGAGCACTGGCCCTGTGGCCAGGCAAAAAGGAGAACTTTCCTATGCTTGTTGATGGCCTTCTTTATCACTTTGGCTGCGTTATATGTATATACATGGGTGGGGAATGCAGAAAGAGAGGGAAAGTGACATTTATAATATGACATCTTCCTCAGTGACTCAATACAACTCATCTATTCGCATGAACCCATGTCACTTAAAAGAAAGTGACTATAAGGGATCATAAAAGTAGTATCGAGTTCCAGTTCAGTAGAACACCTATCCCATACAATAGTCAAGTAAATGTCTTAAGTCCTTCTATACAAGACTGTTATGCATTCACACTCTTTGAACCTTGTGCTGATGCCAAACTTTAGAATTTGCAGAGGTTCATACAGCTGTCTTGACTCCCAGACCAAATAAAGTTTCTTGTGGAATATTTGTAATTGTTAATGCATCTGCTGTGCCTACGGAAAGAGGAATATCTATCTGCCTCTCTTGTGAAAGTACTCCTTCACTGAAGCTGCCTTTTAGGAAATGGGCACCTTGAGATGCAGATGTCAAAGAACTATCATAAAAGAACTGCCATCTGTAGTCACAGTCAACTGAGAAACCATGGATGGGAGTCTGCATGACTTACACACCATTTTCCCACCAGCATGTCTTAGGGGAGTTAAGTTCTTTTTGAAGAAGGGGTACATTGTTTCAATCACAGGTATCGCAAAATTGATGGCCGAAACCCAGGATACAGATATTGGCCACCTTTTGTTCGTTCTCCAGGAACTGCATTTTGCTGCCCATGATGTACTGTGCAATCACCTTCATGCCTCTGAAACTCTGACAGTCATCTGTCTGCTCTTTCGCTTGTGCAACAAATTTGTTGGTAACTCCACTTCTCTAATCCTACCATCTGTTGCCCCCTCTTTGTCTCCATGGCAAGCATTGATCGTTCCACATTCTACAGCTTTTGCACGCCCCTTCAACTCTTTTTGAACCCTGGACACACCTTTATTTGTTTCCCACCATTGCTATGTCATTGCAGTGAGTAACCATATTTAGAATCAGTGATTCAGGATAGAAACTTTCAGTGGAAAAATTAAATGACATGTTTTAATCCATGCTTGTGGTAGTAATTTTTATCACTTGGTCTAGTTTTTTCACTCGGGCTAGAAAGAGATGGTGGATATGCCTACCATGCAATAACCTACTAATTTTCATGGGGCGAAACTGTGCCAATTGTGCTGTGTGAGCTAAAGAAGGAAAAAGATATTTGGGTGATATATTGTCATCTCGATTCAGATGATCTATTCAATAACATAGAATGGGAGAGTACTTTATTTCTATGAAATGGTCTTTGCTTCTGCAAACATCTGCTCAGGTACATTCACACCCAGAAAGCAGTCAAAGATTTTCTGTTTTTACTGGCAAAAGCAAATTCTACTTGTGCAATGAATTGAAGAGAATGGCCCAATTAGTGCAGTGTAGACAGACGCATTTCTCCACCAGTGAAAATGCTGCATCATGGAGGAAAAAAGACAACTCAGTATCAAGGGCAAATCTACTGATACATGACACTTTTGTTTTTAAAATGCTAGATTTCCGAAAGCGTACATTTTACACTTGTGGTGTGACATCTTCTTAGTTGTATTTCTGCAATTCTTTGTTAATTACATTAAAGTTGTGAATTTGCTTCAAATGCAGTAGTTATCCTGCTGAATAAATTTATTTCTTTTGTCTGAACTGCGTCACATATCAATAGCTTTCAATTCTAATGGTACATCACATCAAATTCTCAAACTTTAAAGCAGGGGCGTAACCTGGTCAGTGAGATTGGGGGAGATGTCATATAATGCATGAGGGGTGGGGGTGATGGGTGGTAGGTATACTGGGAGCTTTAGATTTTCTAACTATCACGCTGGTATTTAATGTCAAAATACATTATATGACACACAAGGTGCATAATGGTGCTTAAGGGGCAGTCGAAAGGGAGAGAAACACAGATTGGTAGGGTTACTAAATTAGGGAAACACAAGATTTTGTAATAACCATAACCAACATATTTGAAAACTTTCAAAACAGAGAAAGGGAGCGTGTCCTCACGCTTTTGTCTGTGTATATTTAAAAAATATTTGGTGAAATCCAACTAACACCTCAGCCTATCCGACTCAAACCACTCGTACCCAACAATTTATCAGAAAGTACATTTATTAGGGGGTTGTAACACCCCAAACACCCCCCTGAAGCTATGCCTCTGCTTACCAGTGAAAAGGTTGTTCCACCGACGGTACAGTTACAAAATTTATCATCTTAGCTATAATGTCCAACATACCAAAAAATACAAACGATCCACTGCTCTAAATAACAGTCAATGAAGCCATCGCTGATCAGACATGATATGGGCTTTCTGAACTTTCAGCACAATTTTATTTTCAGTATATTTTATTTGCTGCAATCTTATCACAAATTCCTGTAACAACTTCTGCACTTCCTCTAGCAAAGGCTGCAATCTCTGCTGTTTTCTGCAGTTTTAAATAGATATAGCCATTCATAAGGTTTTGAATCATCATATTTAGGGTTAGCTTTCCTTCATCAAGTGCAAATTGCTTGTATGTTGGTGAGCCTGCCTTCACTCGGGCCAGCCGGTCAGACACACTTCCACAAGAGTCACGTGGTGACGATGAGAAAGACACAGGAGGCCATTTGGGCACTTTTCAGAAGCTCTACTGTTTCTCAGAGGATCTCCAAGATTAGTCTTGCAGACTGCACCTCTCGTAAACAAACCCATGCACCAGGCTCAACTCCTTCTAGCCCCTTCAGGGGTCAACTCCTCCTGTAGGGTTGGCCTACTTCTTCCCTCTCCCTCAGAAAGGACTAATATAGCCTTAGAACCCGCCTTAGCGGGCTCTACCGGCTATTAAAGGCCCGCTCCCCGCGTTAAATGCCCGAGCCGAAGGCGAGGGCATTTAACAAGGGAGAGGGACTTTAATAGCCAGTAGAGCCCGCTACGGCGGGCTCTAAGGCTATTAGAACATCCTGCCTCTCAGGGCGGAATCTTCTATTAAAAAAAAAAATGTTCACGGAGCCCGAGGGGATTAAGATCCCCTCGGGCTCCGTGAGGCTTTGTTCACAGCTGTTGCTGTGAACAAAGCGAACATTGGAATGTTGGTGCTGCGGGCTTTTACCGGCCAGTAAAAGCCCGCAGCACTCCATTGTTTTCAATGGAGCTGCCAACCTTCCAATGTTCTAATAGGGTTACCAGGGCAAATCACGCAGTTCTTACTCCAGAACGGAATCCAGGTGGTCAACTCACCTTTGGCAAGCTGGCCATCAAGCAGACACCAGCCATGTTTGTCCAGTTGTCCTCTTTGAACATGGTTGAGCACCTCCTCCTTTGTCGGAGCAAACTTGGAACTAGACCAACAAGCAGGTCATGAACACCTACTTTACTACTTTAAAGCAGAGTTGGCAGACAGGGGATGTTGATTCTCTGTCTGTCTTTCAGTTTGTGGTTTGAATATGTTGCCTTGGCATGTATCCTTTTCAGGCTGTCCTCTGGATTCTGCCTAGGTATGGAGTGATGTTCTTCACAGCAGGCCCACAAACAAGGCACAAAGAGTTGTGAGCACTAAATTAACAGCCAGACTTGGTGGTGATCAGGAAGTGAGACAAAAGGCTCCTCCCCTCCTAAAGGACCCTTCAAGCCCTCACAACAGAAACTGCAGTACCACCCCTCGATCCTGCCACCCACCAAATGACACTCTTAAGAAGACTAATCTGCAGCTCTGTGAGTCAGAAAGGACTAAGTCAAATTTCTAAGGGGAACCCTGTGTCCTCTCACTCCACTTTAGTGTCTGGACTCCCGCCTTCCAATCTGAGGAATGCCAGAACTACACACCCACTGTCTGGGAAGACATCCTCACCTCCATCTTGTGCATGAACATGCCAGGGGCTTCCAAAATGAGAGCCACAGGTCTGTGTCACACCGGTTCACTCAGGCACTCATGGAAAGCATACCAGACTCCACTAGCATGCATGAACACATTAAGGCGTGTGGGATCTCAGCACTTCTAGGTTTATGGTCAGCAGTGGACCTTTAACTGAATGAGCCAGTATGCTTCCCTTAATATGGTATAGGTAGAAACGCTTTGACATACTATAAAACATGATAAGATGCCACCACTGCACTATACATGTGAAGTCACGACAGGGACAGTAGACGTCTATTCTAGTATTTGGGTTTGCTTCATGCACCCCTGACAGTCCAGGGCAAATCCAGGACCAGTGGCCTAGGGCTTCACACACATTAGATTAGATTAGCATGAGGCTGGGACCAAAATCTGAAAACTAGGACACCAGATCTTAGTCAGACACCAAGGGCAGGAGTCACCAATCTACACCATGCAGAGGACATTCCGACCCAACCTCTGGTTAATATATTCCTCCAAGCTGATCATGAAAATATCTTTAATATTAGCTCTATTCACATAACTTCATTATTTGGACACAGTTGAAATGCCAGAAAGTGAGCAAACAGCCACTGGTTTCAAAGATAACAAAGTCTGCAATTACCATATAATCTTTAGCATAAGACGATATGTAAAATACTCAGTTACATTATAATAGAATTTAATAAAGTATTATGTAAATGACTTTGAAAGTAATTATACACGGTTCACTGCCTATGTACCGCTAAAGCATTCATGTGCAACCAGCATGAAATTACTTTTATTTCCCCAAATGCACACTCTATACAAAGGATGAACATCAATTTCTTGATAAATAGATTTAGGTAAATAATTTAAAATAAATTCAATAAAACCTACTGGTTCGCGTCTATTGGGTAAATGTAAAACAGTGACATTCTAATATTTTTACAAGAAATCACATCTCAGACTTTGTGGTGTAAAGTCAAGGTTCATTAGGCAGAATCATTCTGATGTAGAAGATCCAATTTATGCATTGTTTGCTTCGCGGTAATAATAGTCTGAAATAATCGATATTTTTTGTTTCTTTAGAAGTTAGCTAAAAGTGTCCTCAAATATGTCTTGAATGGATTTTAATAGATGAAGCTAATAAATGACAGCATTCTTAATGCTACAACCTGTAATTTTATACACCGATTAATGGCGGTTATTTGCAATCAATTTCAGGATGTTAATTCACCAGGAATAAACTATTTTTCCCCAAATTTAAGAAAAGTGTACTGTATTATATTAAAGATGATGCTAATGTAGCGCAAGGAGGTGCTAGGCCCTCTTAAATTTGGGCCTAAGTGTTTAGACTAATATTTCACATTTAAACACTTCGTAAATGTATGCAATACACATGATACTTGGTATCTGTCTTGGCTCTTTACGGCCCAAATTTAAGAAAAGTGGTGACACTTTTCTTGCACCCTTTGTGCACCTTAGCGCCCTCTAACAGCACCATGTGTGCACTGTATTAAACATACAGCGCATGGCTCAGTTTAGGGACAATAACGCCACACTTTTTAATGCTATTGTTGTACTTTGCAGGATTAGCGCCAAAAATGTTGTCGCTAATCCTGCAAAGTACATGGAGGCCCATTCTAAATAAAGATGGCCTCCTTTTAAAGCCTGATTTGAACAGGCGTTAAAAAATGGTTCTGTGGAATCTCTTAGAATCCACTGCGTCATTTTTGCGGCCCCCCTCATGGGAGAACGCCCCCCTTGCATACATTATGCCTGGCGCAGGCATTATGTGGTGCAAGGGTTTACGAAGTGGCTCAATGCAAGCATTGTGTCACTTTGTAAATATAGCATGGCGAATTTGGCCTAGTTGAGCCATATTAACGTCATAAAAAATTACGCTAAGTGGCGCAAGGAGGTACTTGGCCCTCTTAATTTTGGGCCACAATGTCTCATGTCATCTGAAGTTAAACCATTTTTTCTGTCAGTTTGTTTAGTTCGTGCTTGTTTATTTATCAGCATTTATTTTGAGGTAGGTTCACCCCTCACTCCAGATCACTAGGAACACTCTCACCAATACTGAACTTTTCACCCCGAAATTATTGATTTCAGATGTATTCATCTACTTATCTCAATGGGAGCAAAACAAGACTACAGCCTCTACAATGCATTAGGCTATAAAACAAAGGTCCAGAATTAGAAACAGTGTGTGTAATGATCTGCAGAGCATGTCAGACATCTTCAATGAATACATTATGTCATAACACTGGATCCTGCTAAAGCCCAGTGATCCTTCACTTTACACCACAATATCTCATATGTGACTTATTATAAAACGTTGCAAATCTCACAGTTTCACACTTGCTTAAATATTTGAGTATTTACATATTTGAAAGGTGGACATTTCTGATTAGGAAAGTGTGATGAATACGTGTTTTTGCCTTTATTAACTTTTTTTCCAATGAGAAATATTTCAACCACTGAGTAATCCCTCTCCTCCACACCCTCTGCTATTTTGCAAATGTTCCCTCTCCTTTTCCATCCCGAAAATATATTACTTCTGCCCTTAATGGAAGTACACATGCATGTCATTTTCATGTTAGAAACTGAATGTGTTCATTAAAGTGTCTAGGGGTTGCAGGTGTTCCAATCATGAGGAGATAACTTTTTGCATTTGCCCCTTGTTAATGTCTTGTAGTAAATCGACATCTTGTGCTGAATGTTAGCAAATTAAATGGAAAATATTTTCACAAGGAGTAATCCCTCTCATCCATGCTCTTACTTATCCTTTCCCATGACGAAAATAGATTTACTCCTGGCCATGACAGAGGTTAGACTATGACCATTTTCAGGGTAAAAATTGTAAATGTTCATCAACAATTGCAGGTGTCTCCGCCTTAATCTGTCCACACAACACATCTTGTAAGGAGACTTACTTCATGTGAGACATTGTTTATGCTCCGCTTATTTCCCTTTGATTCCTCTTGATGTTTTGTAGTGTATGGATGTCTGCCATGAGTGAGGCTTTCAACTGGAGTCTTATTCACTGTGAACACTTCTGACAGTGCTAACCACCAGTGCCTGACTTAGAAGATAATATTTGCTGCTGTGCAGCTAGGATAAGAGGATCTGTGCTGGTTGCATGCGCTCAAAACAGGCTTGGAAAGACATAAAATGTCAATATTTGCCTTTTTTGTGTGTTTCTGTTACAGAAGTGTTAATAGTATTCAGGAGCAATGAAATGAGAAGCTGCAGAGGAGTTCCACTTCCCTCTCCACAGAGAATGGTAAATCAGGATACCGATTGCAATAGTCCAGGTGGCTGAGGAATACCTTAGGGACCTCAGAGCGCACTGGAATTGTGGAAGTGCATGTGAATACATACGCAGAAGTGTGTGCAACATGTACAGGTTGTGTGTGTGTGACTACCATCTAATTCAGCCTGGTGCCTGCACAGAGGTAGCCACAAAATGGACTCTTCAAGGATAGGTGATGACCTGGACAGGTATTATTATATCAGTGGGCATTAACAGTGTTTGTACATCTGTGGTGCTTCAGTGATGTATGTAGAGTGCTTTCCTATGTCATACAAAATGGGCAAAATCTGCACCAAAGTACAGTTTGTCATAGTTAAGCCTAAAGACAAGCATGATGCCCAAATTCTATCGTAAATCAAGATACCAATTGTATTGTATCTGCATTCCTTGTGACCTTTCGTGATCTATATTTTTTTCTCTAACTCAGCTCTTAATGACTTTCTGGCCTTTGAGTAACCCTGATGGGATATGTTAATCAATCAGCTGGCCTGCTAGTAGATCAAAGGCCTCCCCATGCAATATGGGCATTACCCAGTAACTGAATCTTCTCCCGGAAGGGGAGAGGGTGGAGACAGAATTTGCATGTGCTCATTATTTTTCCCACTGAACCTGACTTGAGAAAGCTCAAGCCCACAGAAACAAAGAAGTGTAGACAAACCTCTTTAGTCAGTCACAGGATGGACTGCCCTTTGATATTTTGGAGGAGAGTGACCTGGCTTTTGTGGTAATTATGGTCTGGACTTAGGCTCTCAGAAAAAGTATTTAAACAATCACTTGATGGCACCAGCTTGAAAATTCTCAAAATGATCTGTAGGAGGTTTGGGGAAGAGTAGAGTGACAATGTGCCACCCTATGGTTGGGCACACGCTAGAACTTTTTACCTCACTCACAAACCCATGTAGAAGAGAGAGACCTTCAGAAATGTCTGGACATTGAGGAAAAGACAACAAAGGAATGCCAAGCAGAAAGAGAGGAGACACCTGTCCCCAACTGCAAGGATGGATTCAAGGACTTTTGACTTCACTTGAAGTCCAGGAACTAGGATTGGTTTCTCCTGGGAGTGTTGCCCCACCCCCATTATCAAGGCAGGCAGTAGAGGGATGGGCCTGCTCAGGGGCCCGGGTTGGTTCCTATGATCTTATGTAGACTGGTCCTACAGGTGTGTGACCTCCATAAGGTGTGGCCCATGACTTCTGGAGACACACAGGTGCCTATCAAGCAGTTAGGAAGCCAGGGGACCTGGTAAGTGCAGGCAAGGAGGACACTCTGTGTTAGGAGTCCTGGGCTGCTCTTGAGAAGGCCCTGACCC
Source organism: Pleurodeles waltl (assembly GCF_031143425.1). NCBI lineage: Eukaryota > Metazoa > Chordata > Amphibia > Caudata > Salamandridae > Pleurodeles > Pleurodeles waltl. The sequence goes on from NC_090437.1 coordinate 1,270,351,212, forward strand.
ATGAAAGGTGCTTGGCACCCAGCTGGATGCAAGTCCTGTGCAAAAGGAGAGCACAGAAATGACAAGCTCTTACAGAAATGTAAATATGTAGAGGCCAGGAGTTGTAAAACAATCACTCCAATGGCTAGAGCCCACCACCAAGAGCAAAAAACAGTTTGAACCAGATTGACTAGTCCAATGGGGTCTGAGAAAACTAGATGAGAAATTCAAATCCCTCAGGGATGCTGGGTGATGCCAGCATATGAGCTAATACCAGGTCTACCCAATACATCCACCAGCACTAGGGTCAACATATAATATGCACATAGCTGTCTAGTGGGGCTCATTCAAGGTAAGATACATCTTTGTGGATTAGAGGAATCCATTAATTAATAAACAACACATTTCTCCATGCAACAATGTTTTATAAAGCACTGGATATCACACAGAAAATAAATCCACTGATCTTGTTATTTCTGTCAGTTGTATATATTAGATAATATATATATATTGTAATTCACATGCAGTCCAAGGTGAACCAAGTGCAGATGACACAGTGCTCAAATGTGAAACAATATTTACAAGTACACATACATAAGACATTGTACAATCCCTAGTTTTATATAGTATTCTTTGCTATAAAATAGGGATGCTGTGTCAAGCTTCACATTCCCTTACTTGCAACTAATTTGCTCAACAAAAACCAGAGGAAGGGTTTGTCGACATTTGAAACCCATACTAGTCAAGGGGTCTCATCACCAAGTCATGATCTGACCCTTCAACCACCATGTAAATTGGGTGGAGCCTCTGACGACAATTCCACAGTAATATCTTTAGTATCCATAAGACTGTATAAAGAGACTGTCAATGTATCATGTTTCCAAGCTTGCCAAGTATTACCCAACGAACCAATCCATGAGCGGTGGAAGCTTCTACTAAGGATATACTGTGAAATTGTTTAGACTGGAGTGATGTATTGTGAGGTTGGGTAGAGGGTAACAGCATACAGTGGTGTGAGGTAGAGTGGAATCCTATTTAGTAGAGGGGCAAAGATTGAAGTTGCATGCAGTGTCATAGCATAGAATGAAGCGGTGTACAGTGGAATAGCATAGAGTGGAGTGCAGAGGAGTGGCATAAAGTAGAACAGCATAGAGTGGAACAGCATAGAGTAAAATAGTGTAGATTTAAGTGGTGTACAGAGGAATGGTGTAGACTGTAGTGTATAGTGAAGTGGAGTAAAGTGAAGTAGCATATAATGGAGTGGCGTATAGTGGAGTGGTGTAGAGTGGAGAGGCATCCAATGGACTAGTGTAGAATGGCATGGCGTAGAGTGGAGTGGCAGATAGTGGAGTGTCACACAGTGGAATAGCGTAAAGTGGAGTGATGTAGAGTGGAGTGGTGTAGTCTAGAACAGTGTATAGTAGAGAAGCATTCAGTCCAGTGTTGTACAGTGAAATGGTGTTAACTGGAATGGTGTAGAGTGCAATATCATACAGTGGAGTGACATACAGTGAAGTAGTGTCCAATAGAATAGCGTAGAATAGAGTAGGGTAGACTTAAGTGGCATACACTGGAGTAGCATAGACTGGAGTAGCATACATTGGCATAGCTCACAGTGGAATAGTATACAATGGAGTGGCATACAGTGGAATTGGGTAGAGTGAACAGCATACACTGGAGTGGCATACAGTTGAGTAGTATACACTGAAGAAGTGTAAAGTGAAGTTGCATACAGTGCAATAGAGTAGTGGCCTGGCATAAAGTGGAGTTGTGAACAGTGTAATAGCATGAAGTAGAGTGGTGTAGAGAGGAGTGTTGTACAGTGGAGTGGCATATGTTGGAGTGGTGTCCAATTAAATAGAGTAGATTGAAGTGGTGTACAGTGGAGTGCCATACACTGGAGTGGAGTACAATGAAGGAGGCCTACAGTGGAGTGGCATACAGTGCAATAAAGTAGAGTGTGGTGGTGTACAGTAGAATGGGATATAATGGAGTAGCGTACCATGGAGTGTCATACAGTGGAGTGACGTAGACTGGAATTGCGTACAGGTGTTGCATGGAGTGCCATAATGTGGAGTGGAGTGGAGTGGAGTAGAGTGGAGTGGAGTCACGTACAGTGAAGAAGTGTAGAGTGGAGTGATATAGCGTGGACTAGTGTATAGTGGAGAGGCTACAGTGTTGTGGCATATGGATGTATGTGAAATTTAGCAGAATGTAGATTATGGTGTGCAGAGTAATGCAAAACAGTGAATTGTGCTGCCTTGCATTTCTCCAGATTTACCAATCACTGCAAGGCCATGTATGGTGGCCATGCATTCCTTTGTAAATATGATTTAAATATTGCATTGTCAATGTGACACTATGAGTGATGCAAGGGTGCCACAATCCAGTAATACCTTAGTTATATTTGGGGCCTGCTATACCGTGATAACTTTGCAATTTACTGTGGTACATAGCATAAAAAACAGTATATAATTGTTGAATGGCTGTTTTTAGAGACTCCAAAGGCAGCCACATTGTTTTTACTACACTTTTGCTGTGTTTAGTTTTAGGGCCCAGATATAGGTAGGTAGTAGGTCCATATCTATTGGCAATTTATTTTAGTGATAATAGGTAGAGAAAAGTATATCTGTATAAATATTTTTTAAATAGGTTCTTGTTCATGTACTGCTCTAGTTTTAAACAATGTTGTGAAATCGCACAAAGGTACCATGGTGACAGATATCACTAAATTTCAATGCCTTAAAATTTAAAAAGTAATTACCCTACTTAACTGCAGTACCCAAAGAGGATCATCTCTGCACCGTAATGTGTAATCCTGCCAAATTTCATGTAAATCCATTCAGCCATTTTCATGCTACATCAAATACAATAATCTAGAGAAAATGTATTAGTGGATATATATATATATATATACATATACATATATCCAATAACAAGGTAAAAAAAAGAAGAACGCTCACTAGGAAAATGCAGTGAAGAAGACACACTTTACTGCACTCTGTTCACAAAGGATTGCGTCCATCGAACGGGCTTGATCACATCATTCTGCAGCACACATAGAAAGATTAAAACACTGCTTGTGATTGTTTTTGTGTCCCTTCCTGCACAAAAACAAACATCTCCACAACACAGGCACCTTTGCACCATAATACAAGGGTTCCTTCATGGGCACATGGAAGTAGTTTGTGCGCCAGTGCAGGGAGACAGGATACAAATGCACTGTATCTTGTAGATATGGCACATTTCTGCCCTTACCCCGTGGCACAGGGCCGGGGAGCAAGGCACTTACTGCACCACCCTGCACCACAGGCCTTGTAAATGAGGCCTTATGTGTATTGGGTTGGTCTCATTGCTTTGCAGTAAGGTTTCGTTGCTTTTTAAGGTTTTTAGTGTTATATGAATGTGTTTACTGATTGATTGTGTAGTGTTTTTTTCTTTTTTGCCATGAGATAAAGTGATAGTTCCAAAATACTAAGATGAGGCATTAACATAGCGCCATAGATGCATGGTAGTCTGGTAAAGTGGAGTGGCACATTTGGGAAGAGCATGCATAAGACAGGGTGTGAATGACCTCTCACCTATGGCACATACCTACCCGGGCTCTCTTATCACTGTGTAATTGTACAAGTATTATCACTCACTGGCAGAGCAGAGCTTCAATAATACTATTTGTTGTCTGAGGGCAGTCAAGGGCAAGGTTTTATACCAGGGACCAGACACTCCGATTTCTCATTTTATGAGATTATTCTGAAAAGAGAGGTGAAGAGAAAATTAGACTATGGTGGTCATTACAACCCTGGCGGACGGTGTTAAAGGTGCAGTAATACCGCAAACAGGCCGGTGGACAAAAAAAGGGAATTATGACCTTGGCGGAAACCGCCAACAAAGACAGCCACTTTAACACACCGCCCGCCACGGCAGTACAGACAAGCAGCGCGGCGGTTACCGCCAACAGACAGGCGGGGGACAACGTACCGCCCACACTATTACAACCCGCCAATCCGTCACCTTTTCCGGGGCGGATTCACCGTGGATAAAAACACAGCGGAAACAGTTTCTGCAATGGGAAAACGCTCACCTTAGCACATCCCACGAGGAAGGAGGACACCATGGAGCCGGAATTACAAATCCTACCTGCCCTTGTTTTTCTGCTCCTTTACGACCAACAGCTACATAGGCTCAGAACATACCGGTGAGTACTGCACCTACGACACGGGGAGGGGGAAGGCAAAAGTTAGGGGGACACCCACCAAACACTCCCACCCCCACCCTCGCATTATACAACATACACACCAATGCAGTCACAAAAATCACAGTAACAACCCACAATCCCCCCGTAAGAATGCAAAGACAATGCGAAATTCGGGCAAACATTGTAATGTGCCAATATACATGTCATACAAAAATATACAGATATATATCTCAAAATCACTCTTATTTACACATACAATCCGAGAAGTAGTGCAGATATGTACACAACAATGTCCGTGCACCAACAGTCCAAAAATGCATGGGCGAGGCCCACAATAAATACCTGACCAAAATCGGAGAGAACACTGCTGGGGCATCAGATAGAAACACTTGAGGCACCTCAGGGGGAAGGGAAGGGGGGCACCTCAGCCACATGAATGCGAAGCCAGATCCACGACGGGGCGCCATGCCCATTGATGTATCCTGGGGAGTGCAAAGCCACAGTCTCTCAAGTCTCTACAGTGGGTGGGTTGCCCACTGTGCCATCCTGGGGAGTGCAAAGCCACAGTCTCTCAAGTCTCCACAGTGGGTGGATTGCCCACTGCGCCATCCTGGGGAGTGCAAAGCCACAGTCTCTCAAGTAGATGCAGGTCTCCACTAGTTCTGGAGGGGGACTGGTGCCCAGACTGGATGAGTCTCCCCGTGAAAGTTCCTGTCCTGTCACTGTCCCAGCTGCACATGGGATAAGGATGCCTGATGTGGCGGTCCATTCATTCCTACACGGTGCATGCCCTGTTCAGCGGTACTTTGCCATGGCGGTCTTTGCCCTGTTCAGCGGTGCTTTGACATGGCGGTTCTGGACTGTTCAGCAGTGCTTTGACATGGCGGTCTTTGCCCTGTTCAGCGGTGCTTTGACATGGCGGTCTTTGCCCTGTTCAGCGGTGCTTTGCCATGGCGGTCTTTGCCCTGTTCAGCGGTGCTTTGACATGGCGGTCTTTGCCCTGTTCAGCTGTGCTTTGCCAAGGCGGTCTTTGCCCTGTTCAGCGGTGCTTTGACATGGCGGTCTTTGCCCTGTTCAGCGGTGCTTTGACATGGCGGTTCTGATACGGACATTGGTATGTGGCATGATGATCTCTACAATGGGCATTGGTGTGTGGCATGACGTTCCATCATTGCCCAGCGGGGCTGTGGCATCCTGGCCCCTCATGGGCTGTGACTCCGGCGGTGGTCTCTGGACCAGTGACGATACTTGGGCCCTCCTGGGCTGTGACTCCGGCGGTGGTCTCCTGACCAGTAATGACACTTGTGCCCTCCTGGGCTGTGACTCCGGCGGTGGTCTCCTGACCAGTAACGATACTTGTGCCCTCCTGGGCTGTGACTCTGGCGGTGGTTTCTGGACCAGTAACGATACTTGTGCCCTCCTGGGCTGTGACTCCGGCGGTGGTCTCTGGACCAGTGACGATACTTGGGCCCTCCGGGGCTGTGACTCCGGCGGTGGTTTCTGGACCAGTGACGATACTTGGGCCCTCCTGGGCTGTGAGTCTGGCGGTGGTCTCTGGACCAGTGACAATACTTGTGCCCTCCTGGGCTGTGATTCCGGCGGTGGTCTCTGGACCAGTGACGATACTTGGGCCTTCCTGGGCTGTGACTCTGGCAGTGGTTTCTGGACCAGTGGCGATACTTGGGCCCTCCTGGGCTGTGACTCCGGCGGTGGTCTCTGGACCAGTGACGATACTTGTGCCCTCCTGGGCTGTGACTCTGCCGGTGGTCTTTGGACCAGTGACGATACTTGTGCCCTCCTGGGCTGTGACTCTGGCGGTGGTCTCTGGACCAGTGATGATACTTGGGCCCTCCTGGGCTGTGACTTCGGCGGTGGTCTCAGGACCAGTGACAATACTTGTGCCCTCCTGGGCTGTGACTCTGGCGGTGGTTTCTGGACCAGTGACGATACTTGGGCCCTCCTGGGCTGTGACTCCGGCGGTGGTCTCAGGACCAGTGACGACGGTGCTGGTGGTTGTGTCTGGACCGCCGGAAATGATGGCGCACTTCTCCGCTGTGACACTCACAACAGGCTGGGCAGACTTCCTCTGGACCTTCCCCCCCTTTTTGGGAGTTACAGCTGACTCACCAATTGCCTTCGATCCCATGTCACTTGTTGTCCCACCAGGAGTCTTAAGATGGTGCCGTCGTCCACTCTCCAATTTCAGAGCCTTTACAGGGGGTGGGCTGCCAGTGCCTTGGCTCCGGGTCCTACTGCCTGCCCTGGTGGCCGGTGCACTCCAAAAACCTGAAACACGCACCACTGGTACTGGAGGCTTTTTGGCTGAGGCGCTACGACAGGACTGATGAATTGGATGGGGGGGTGGGGGCAAAAAGGTCAATTTGACATAGGGACAGTTTCTGACGGACACTGGGATGGGTAGCTGGAGGGGGTCTGGGAGTGGAGGAAGACGAGGTGGTTGTAGGAGGTGTCACTTTAGGTGTTTTGGGTGGAGGTGCAGGTACTGGAGGCTGTCGTGAGGTTAATGGATGTTGGGTGAGTGATTGCCGGCGTTTGTGTACTTTGGGAGGGGGCGTCACAGACACATTGGGAGAGGACACAGGGGACGTGTAAATGGCAGTGGAGGTGGTGAGTGCAGGTGAGCGGCTTGTGGTGCTGGGTGTCCTGGTGCGAGTCCTAGTGCCTGTAGATGTGGTGCATGCAGTTGTGTGTGTAGACGAGACTGTGAGGGAGAAGGGAGAAGAGGAGGAGGGGGACACAGTGGAGACCGTGGATGTTGCTGTGTCTGTATGTGCGTGAGCCTTGCGTGAGTGCCTGTGGTGTGTGTGGTGCCTATGTTTGCTTGAGCTACTTGTGTGTGCTGACTTGTGTGCATGCTGGTCTGTAGGTGTGCTTGGGATGGGCTGGGGTACAGGAGATTGGGTCTGGGTGGAGGAAGTTGGAGGGGGGAGGCTAGACACAGGGACAATGGCTGCCATCAGTGCTGAGGCCAGAGATTGCAGGGTTCGCTGAAGGACAGCCTGACCAGAATGAATGCCCTCCAGGAATGCATCACCGTGTTGCAACTCCCTTTCTACACCCTGGATGGCATTCACAATGGTAGACTGCCCAACAGTGAGTGACCTGAGGAGGTCAATGGCCTCCTCTCTGAGGGCAGCAGAGGTGACTGGGGCAGGGCCTGAGGTGCCTGGGGCAAAGGTGATGCCCACCCTCCTGGGTGAGCAGGCACGGGGACGAACGCTGAGGGGCCGATGGGAGGGCGGTGCTGGTAGGGGAGGTGGCGGCTGTACCTGTAGAAGTGGGGCGCACAGATGATGCCGCCACCACAGGGGAGCTCCCATCGGCGGACGAGTCCGTGTCGCTGGTTGGTGATCCGGTGGCCGACGTGAAGCTCCCCTCGCCCTCCGTCCCACTGGTGCATTCTGAGTCTGTGGTGTGGCCCTCCATGGCCATGTGGGATGCAGCTCCCTCGTGCTCCGGTGCCACTGTACCTCCGCCTGATGATGCTGATGTACAAAAGGACAGGAAGAGCAGGAAAAGAGGGGGGGGAGACAGAACAAAGAGAGTTTTAGTGCATGGCATGCCACTACCGTTGGCGGACAAGACAGACGCAGCAGCCCCCTGCATTACGCCGTGCTCCTGACCTCTGCACATGCAATTTCTGGGATATGGCCTACATGGCAATGGTGGAAATCTGCGCACATGGATGCCACAGGGGCAACTATACCTCAACTTGGCACTCTGCTGAGGTGGGGTTGAGTGCCACATGGCCTACATTACGGAGGGGCCTTGCCTACCTAACTCGCCCTGGCCTAGGGACACCCACAGCCCACCTCCCCCACCCAGACCCCTCCACTGCACGCAAAGTCCTCAGAATGAGGTTGTACTCACCCCCTTGAGTCTGCTGTGATGTCCTCAAGCGCCCATCCAACTCCGGGTAGGCCACCGCCAGGATCCGGAACATCAGGGGGGTCATGGTGCGACGGGCACCCCTCCCACGTTGGGAGGCCATCCCCAGCTGAGCCTCCGCCGTCTTCTTGCTGCAGCGGCGAATGTCCTCCCATCTCTTCCGGCAGACGGGTGCCCCGTCTCTGGTGGGCCCCCAGGGTCCGGACCTCCTTGGCGATGGCACGCCTGATGTCCCTCTTCTGGTGGGCGCTGACCTACATGACATGCACAAGGGAAGAGGAACAGTCATTACCAACTGCACCGTCAATGTGAGTGGCCCCCTCCCTACTCTGGCCATGTGGCCCATTCATTCCCATGCATTAATGTTCTATGAACTCTGGCCCCTTCCCTCTTCCACCCAGCCCTCTGCACCCAGGCCTAGCCCATACAACGTGCTCTCTGTGTACTAACCTGTTGGTCTGAAGGACCGTAGAGTAGCATGTACTGGGGGAGGACCCCATCCACAAGTTTCTCCAACTCCTGTGCAATGAAGGCAGGGGCCCTTTCCCCAGATGCAGCAGCCATCGTCGCTTCCAGACCGACGTCACAGCAGCACTAGCAGTGTAGGTCCTCTCCTGTCGAAGGTCAGGTATCTAGTGATTGAATAGATAGAAAATGGCGGTGACGTCCGCGGCGGTGACATCTGCGGCGGTGCGCATCATCACCGCCGGCGCACCTGTTCATTGGCTCCTGGGACCCATAGGGTCCAATGTTAACCAATACAGCATTGCGCCTCGGTCTACGACCGCCTACCGCGACGGTGTGCAACGCCAGCACAGTTACCCCACAATCCCATTGTCCCAGTTTAGAGGTCAGGCAGACGCCATTTCAGGGGCCCACATGGCTTCATTTACTATTGCGTCACACATAGCTAGACCTACACTCAACACACATACAGGAAGGGGTTTTTGTCTGGTGTAGTCTTGTTTGTAACTGTGGGTACATACCTGGAGGAATAGTGACTGGTTCTTCGCTGTTGTCCTTCTTAGGCACCTTCAGCTGGGACATATGAGAAGATGGCGGAATCCTCCGGTGTACCGACAGCTGGTGGACCTGTTGACAATGGAAGAAACACATGTCATCGTCACCTACAGGTTTGACTGTGCCACAATCCAGGAACTATGTACCCAGTAGGAGCCAGACCTGATGTCACCAATCCGCCATCCGACTGGAATCCCCCATGACGTGCAGGTGCTGTCAGTGCTCCATTTCCTTGCAAGTGGCTCTTTTCAGACAACAGTGGCCATGGCATCAGGGATGTCCCAGCCTATGTTTTCCAACGTCTTGTCCAGAGTGTTGTCTGCCCTGCTGAAACACGTAAGGAGATACATCATTTTCCCTTAGGTGGAGGATTTACCTACAGTGAAAGGTGACTTCTATGCCCTTGGACATATCCCCAACGTCAAAGGTGCCATTGATGGGACCCATGTAGCTCTGATGCCACCCGCAGGAGTGAACAGGTGTACAGGAACAGGAAGAGTTATCATTCGATGAATGTCCAGATGGTCTGTTTGGCAGACCAGTACATCTCGCAGGTAAATACAATGTTCCCTGGCTCTGTGCATGACGCCTACATCCTGCGGAATAGCAGCATCCCTGATATGATGGGTCAACTCCAGAGGCACCGTGTATGGCTATTGGGGGACTCTGGTTACCCCAACCTTTCCTGGCTATTGACCCCAGTGAGAAATCCCAGGACCAGGGCAGAGGAACGGTACAATGATGCCCATGGGCTGACTAGGAGGGTAATCGAACACACCTTCGGCCTTCTTAAGGACAGGTTCAGGTGCCTCCATGTGACAGGTGGATCCATATTCTATTCACCGAAGAAGGTGTGCGACATCATCGTCGCCTGCTCCATGCTCCATAATTTGGCATTGCGACGCCAGGTGCCTTTTCTGCAGGAGGATGATCCAGATTACGATGTTGTGGCAGCTGTTGAGCCTGTGGAGCCTGTGGACAGTGATGAGGATGAAGCTGAGGATGAAGAAAACGACAACAGGGAGTCAGTCATACAGCAATATTTCCAGTGACACACAGGTGAGAACATTTTCTGGTTTAACATTACATTAACTGTCACATGTCTACCTGTATCCTGTACCTACATTTCACTCACCATTTGTTAATTGAGTTGTACCCTTCCGTTTCAGTTTCACAAGTGTGGTAACCTACGTGTCAACTGCTTGCATCCTTGAAGGGCTTGTGATGTGTGACATTGGTATGTTAGCCTTACAATGGGTAACCCATTATGACACTGTAATTGATAATACAAAGTTCCAAATCATAGATTGACTCCAGATTTTTTTGTGTTTCAAGGGTGTTTATTTAAGTGCTCAAAAAATGAAGGGGGGTTGTAAAATGGGGATGGGTGATGGTGGAGGAATGTCCATGGCAGAGTCCAGTCTATTAGTCTCACAGGTGCACTGCCCATCTGGGCATTGGAAGTGGAGCTGGGGCAGTTCCAATCTGGACAGGGTGACAAAGTGGGACAGTGGGGGGACAATCAGGGTGGTCTCATTTCCTGGCGGGGGTCTTGCCATCTTGCTATGTCCTGTTCCTGGATCTCAGGGCCCGCTTGCGTGGTGGTTGCCCGTCTGCAGGGGGTGGGGTGCTGGTGTGGTGGTCCTGTGGCGGGGCACCCTGTCCACTAGCGCCGGCGGAGGTGGTGGGCAGTTCGTCGTCCTGGCTAGTGTCAGGGGCCCCTTGGAGTGCCACGGTGTCCCTCAAGGTCTTTTGAATGTCCGTCAGCACCCCTACGATGGTGCCCAGGAAGGAGCTGATGGTCCTGAGCTCCTCCCTCAACCCCAAATACTGCTCCTCCTGCAGACGCCGGGTCTCCTGCAACTTGTCCAGGACCGTCGCCATCGTCTCCTGGGAGTGGTGGTATGTTCCCATGATGGAGGAGAGGGCCTCGTGGAGAGTTGGTTCCCTTGGCCTGTCCTCCCTCTGTCGCACAGCAGCCCTCCCAGTTCCCCGGTATTCATGTGCCTCCGTCCCCTGGACCGTGTGCCCACTACCACTGCCCCCAGGTCCCAGTTGTTGTTGGGGTGGTGGTTAGCCTGAGTGCCCTGTAGTGGTGGACACACCGCTGATTGACCTGTCCTGGGTAGGGAGGTTTGGGCCCGCTGGGTGGGTGCTGTGCTGGTGTTACCAGAGGGTGTAAGCTCGGTGTTGGGCTGTGGCTGGGCAAGGGGAACCGACTGTCCTGAGGCCCACGATGGTCCGGGCTGGTCATCAAGATCCAGTGGGGCAGAGCTGCTGTCGTCACTGTGGGCCTCTTCTGGGGGTGGAGTGGTGTTGTGTGGACCCTCTGGTGTGGTGACGTTCCTTCGGGTTCCTGCAGGGGTATAAGAACATGATTATTGCATGTGTGTATTTCATGGTGTGAAATGGTTGGGTGTGCGTGAACCCCAGTGCAGGCATTCCTGCGTGGGGGCTTGTGTGGTGATGGTTGGGGGGGTGTTCTGGGTATGTGCAGTGGGCATGCTTTAGTGAGGGGTGTCCATGCTTAGTTGTGTCATGCAGGGCTTGGTGTTGGGATGGGTGGTTGGTGTCATGGGTAGATTAGTGAGGATTTGGGGTGATAGGGGAGGGTGTGAGGGTGGGGGTGTGTGATAGCATGCAGGTAGGGTGGGGGATGTGATAGTTAAGATTTGACTTACCAGTGTCCCATCCTCCACCGACTCCTATGAGGCCCTCTGGATGCAAGATGGTCAAGACTTGCTCCTCCCATGTTGTTAGGGGTGGGGGAGGAGGTGGGAGTCTGCCGCCAGTCCGCTGCACCGCAATGTTGTGCCTGGAGACCGTGGAACGCACCTTCCCCCGTAGGTCGTTCCACCTCTTCCTGATGTCCTCCGTATTTCTTGGGTGCTGTCCCACGGCATTGACCCTGTCCACTATTCTGCGCCATAGCTCCATCTTCCTGGCTATTGATGTGTGCTGTACCTGTGAGCCAAATAACTGTGGCTCTACCCGTACGATTTCCTCCACCATGACCCTGAGCTCCTCCTCGGAGAAGCGGGGGTGTCTTTGGCGTGACATGGGGTGGTGTGTGTGATGTGTGGGGTGGTGTATGTGTTGATGAGTGTGGTGAGTGTAGTGATATGTGGTGTTTTGTGCGTGGATGTTGTGTGGGTGATGGTGTTGTGTGCCTCTGTGTGATGGGGTTGTCAATAGCTGTGCTCTCTCTCTCTGGCCTTCTCTCAGAATTTCTGGTTGTAGGGGTTTGTGGGTGATGTGGGTGTGTATTTTATATTGTGTTGGGTGTGTGGGAGTGGTATGTGTGTCAGGGTGTGTATTTGTAATTGTCCAATGTGGCGGTGTTTTGGAGCTGTGTGTGTATTTTGAGCGCGGCGGTGTATACCGCCAATGGAATACCTCAGTTGAAAGACCGCTGCGTGGATTCGTGGGTCATAATAGCATGGGCGTGTTTCTGTTGGCGTGGAGGTGGAGGATTTGTTTCCGCCAGTTTATCACTGACCTTTGGTGTGGCGGTGTTGTGTGGGTGTCTGAATTTCGGCGGATTCCGTGATGTGGGTCATAATAGCTGTGGCGGTCTACCGCGGCTGCGGCAGTGCATTGGCGGTCTTCTGCACGGCGGTAAGCACCTTATACCGCCAATGTTGTAATGACCCCCTTTGTGTCCACATAGTTCATTGGGTCAAGCAGACTCTGTCCGTATCTCATTAGATTCAACACCTTTGATACCTCATCTAGGGAGAGATCCTTTACCTCATTTTCTCAAAAAAGGAAAAGGGCTCCAACTTTCATCTTCTTCTTGCCTTAATCTGCACTTCTCACAAGTGGAGGTTGACCGAAAATTTAGCGAGGACATGTTGGCACCAAGTCCCTTGATTTCCAGTATGGATTTTTCCAAGCAAGAAGGTCAGCAGGGGAAGCGTCTAATTCATCCGTTGCTGCTATCCCAAAAGCAACCTCTTCCTCTTCGATGCTTGTCATTCTCTTGTTAATGCAGGGTATTTTACGTGGAATGCTTTAAGCGTTATTTATTGGGAATGAAAATCAAACAAACATGGCTCATTTCATGAAAGAAATCTCAGCCGAGCTGTGATCAATCAACCATCAACTAACTTGCTCTTTCTGATAATGCCAGTTTCTGTACTATGAGAGGTTACAAATATCCTGGCAAATGGAATACCTTTCAACCAAACCAACTTCATCTGTAGAACGGCTTCAATTTTACCACAGGTTTTAGAGTCAAAATAGTGGGAAAGTCTCTTGGCATCTATTTAGTGATCTTTATATAAATTGGTGGAAGAAGAGGCGTAGACAAGTGAAAGAAAATTCAGTCAGAGCACCCTTACAGGAATATTCTACAATGTTAATAATTCTTTTTAAAAAAAGGTTCAAAAGGGGGTGAAATGGATCAAATGTTTACTGCATTCAGATGGAACTTTCCATCCAGGTGATTGTCCAATAATCTTTGATGTAAGTAGAAGAGGGAAAATTCCAGGAAGCTGCATCCTTTCAATGGGTTAAGAATTGTAGCCCTATTTAGTTAAAACCTCCTTAAAGCATATGTCCTCGGTTGATATAAAATTGGTGGGATTTGTAAGTATAATATAGAAAGAGAAGTTACAAAGCTGCAATTTTCTGTCTGGTCTGAAGAGCAGAATAATCCATAGCAGGTTTAAGGATATGTGTGACTCCAGAGGGTGTGCTCAGGCAACCCCCAATGGCACTAACCTTCAGTCTTCAATTACCACTCTGGGCTTCTTGTGACCCAATTATCATTTGAGAATGAATCAGGCAATCTAATGTCACAGGATTTATGAAACTTTTTCATTGATGTGTAAACTCTACCATTCCAAGGAAAGGAAATCACAGGTATGTAATTATAAATGAGTAATTACCTGCACTAAATAAAACAGTTATTCACATGAACTGTGCCTCTTGTCTTGCATGCAAAGACTCTTATTTTCTCAAGAATTCTTATTTTAGCAGTATTTTATAATTTGGAGTGCATTCAGGCAACGACAGCCTCCTTGTATGGAAAGAACACAGTTTAGAACATTTAAGAAAGCAAGTTTATTAGAAGATGTGTTGGATCATAACAATCTGCTATTCTATCAGGAGACTTGGTTTAAACAATGGTGGCCATCTGTTCGGAGGCCTCCTAATTTTAGTATCTACAAACTTAACCAGTAAAGTAGAATAGTTAACAACAGATTGTCCTTATTTGATCACTTGTAAAATTGATGCATGTTGTGGAAAATTTTAACATAAAGATGGCACATAAATGTTATGAGAAAATTCCCCTTTTGTGTGACCACCCCATTTGGTTTTTCTGAATTTTATTGTAGGTTTTTATACTCCGAACACTGGGCCAGTCGGGGGCCAGGAAACACTTTCAGGAAGGCCTCGTAAGAAAGGGGAGACTCTCCCCTTTCTTACGAGGCCTTCCTGAAAGTGTTGGATTTCACTTGGGGGGTCGGCCCCCTCGGAAAATGGTCCGGCCCTCCCCCGGGGGCATATTTATTAAAAAAAAAAGGTAGGTGCCCCCTGGGGGGGGGGGAGACACCAGGGGCACATTTTTATTTTACAAAAAAATAAATAAATAATTGGACAGGGGGGAGCCCGTGGGCAGGGCGACCCCCTGTGGGGGCAATATTTTTTTTTTTTTGTTGTAGGGTTTCCCTGAAACCATACAACAACAAACAAAAAAAAATATATATATCTATATAGATCTATATAGATATATCTATGTAGATATATCTATCTACATGGATATATCTATAGATAGATCTATAGATATATGTATATATCTACATATATATATATCTATAGATCTATCTATAGATATATCTATGTAGATAGATCTATATATATATATATATATATATATATATATATATATCACTTTTGTCAATACGTGTGTGGTTTCCCTGGGGGCTGAGATCGTCCCCCAGGAAAACCAGACCCACATATAAAAGTGATATATATATATATATATATATAGATTTGCCACCAGTTGTCTTGCAGTTGCAGCTTGCGTCTTCAAAGCAATGCACATACTTCAACTGACGCTTTTCAACTGTAGCTTTTAGGCAGCAATCAAAAAGTCAAGTAAGTATTGTGATTATGTTTCTGCTACAAAATGGTCAGACTTGTCTAGTCGAAGTTTTAGTGCCATAAAGAAGCGCAGAAGGTTTATATGCCTACTGCAAAGAGCAAATCTGTATTTTATGTAAATAGCTGAGTACATTAGTAAAGTCAGCCATTACCTGCGCTATAATACAAATGAAATGTATTTGCGGGGTGGAGGGCGGCTATGGAGAGATGAAGGGCACTTTTTCTGGGTGGTAATGAGGGAATCCGAGGAGGAGGGAGTGGGAGCACCAATAATGATTGTTGGACTGGGCGCAGGAGGTGCTTAAAGACTGTGACAAATGGTATGTGACAAGGTGTTTTTTGAGTGTCTTGAAAGAACGTGCTGATTGAGGGAAGAAGCGCAGGTAAGGTGGCCTCTACTGTTGCACGTATCTCACACACACCATTGATTTTGTGACTGTCTACGTAGGCTAGTGTTTTAGAGCAACAGTTTAGCCAATAGCAGAGATGGCATCTTGATGGATGACTGCTGCCGTCACTCGGGTTATAGAGGACAGCTCTGACATAGGAAAAAATGGGATGTGTCCATGTTGTGTTTTGGGGCATTTCCTGTCGGGGGCGCTAGGCCTACCCACACAAGTGAGGTATCATTTTTAACGGGAGACTTGGGGGAACGCTGGGTGGAAGGAAATTTGTGGCTCCTCTCAGATTCCAGTACTTTCTGTCACCGAAATGTGAGGAAAACTTGTTATTTTAGCCACATTTTGAGGTTTGCAAAGGATTCTGGGTAGCAGAACCTGGTCAGAGCCCCACAAGTCACCCCATCTTGGATTCCCCTAGGTCTCTAGTTTTAAAAAATGCACAGGTTTGGTAGGTTTCCCTATGTGCCGGCTGAGCTAGAGGCCAAAAGCTACAGGTAGGCACTTTGCAAAAAACAGCTCTGTTTTCTGTCAAAAAATAGGATGTGTCCATGTTGTGTTTTGGGGCATTTCCTGTTGCGGGCGCTAGGCCTACCCACATAAGTGAGGTATCATTTTTATCGGGAGACTTGGGGGAACGCTGGGTGGAAGGAAATTTGTGGCTCCTCTCAGATTCCAGAATTTTCAGTTACCGAAATGTGAGGAAAACGTGTTTTTTAGCCACATTTTGAGGTTTGCAAAAGATTCTGGGTAACAGAACCTGGTCAGAGCCCCACAAGTCACCCCATCTTGGATTCATTCCCCTAGGTCTCTAGTTTTAAAAAATGCACAGGGTTGGTAGGTTTCCCTAGGTGCCGGCTGAGCTAGAGGCCAAAATCTACAGGTAGGCTCTTTGCAAAAAACAGCTCTGTTTTCGTTCCAAAAATGTGATGTGTCCATGTTGTGTTTTGGGGCATTTCCTGTCAGCTGGCGCTAGGCCTAACCACACAAGTGAGGTATCATTTTTATTGGGAGATTTGGGGGAATGCTGGGTGCAAGGAAATCTTTGGCTCCTCTCAGATTCCAGATCTTTCTGTCACCGAAATGTGAGGAAAACTTGTTTTTTTGGCCACATTTTGAGGTTTGCAAAGGATTCTGGGTAACAGAACCTGGTCAGAGCCCCACAAGTCACCCCATCTTGGATTCCCCTAGGTCTCTAGTTTTCATAAATGCACAGGTTTGGTAGGTTTCCCTAGGTGCCGGCTGAGCTAGAGGCCAAAATCTACAGGTAGGCACTTTTCAAAAAACAGCTCTGTTTTCGTTCCAATAATGTGATGTGTCCACGTTGTGTTTTGGGGCATTACCTGTCGCGGGCGCTAGGCCTACCCACACAAGTGAGGTATCATTTTTATCGGGAGATTTGGGGGAATGCTGGGTGCAAGGAAATTTTAGGCTCCTCTCAGATTCCAGAACTTTCTGTCACCGAAATGTGAGGAAAACGTGTTATTTTAGCCACATTTTGAGGTTTGCAAAGGATTCTGGGTGGCAGACCCTGGTCAGAGCCCCACAAGTCACCCCATCTTGGATTCCCCTAGGTCTCTAGTTTTTAAAAATGCACAGGTTTGGTAGGTTTCCCTATGTGCCGGCTGAGCTAGAGGCCAAAAGCTACAGGTAGGCACTTTGCAAAAAACAGCTCTGTTTTCTGTCAAAAAATGGGATGTGTCCATGTTGTGTTTTGGGGCATTTCCTGTTGCGGGCGCTAGGCCTACCCACATAAGTGAGGTATCATTTTTATCGGGAGACTTGGGGGAACGCTGGGTGGAAGGAAATTTGTGGCTCCTCTCAGATTCCAGAATTTTCTGTTACCGAAATGTGAGGTAAACGTGTTTTCTAGCCACATTTTGAGGTTTGCAAAAGATTCTGGGTAACAGAACCTGGTCAGAGCCCCACAAGTCACCCCATCTTGGATTCCCCTAGGTCTCTAGTTTTAAAAAATGTACAGGGTTGGTAGGTTTCCCTAGGTGCCGGCTGAGCTAGAGGCCAAAATCTACAGGTAGGCTCTTTGCAAAAAACAGCTCTGTTTTCGTTCCAAAAATGTGATGTGTCCATGTTGTGTTTTGGGGCATTTCCTGTCGCGGGCGCTAGGCCTACCCACACAAGTGAGGTATCATTTTTATCGGGAGATTTGGGGGAATGCTGGGTGCAAGGAAATCTTTGGCTCCTCTCAGATTCCAGAACTTTCTGTCACCGAAATGTGAGGAAAACGTGTTTTTTTGGCCACATTTTGAGGTTTGCAAAGGATTCTGGGTAACAGAACCTGGTCAGAGCCCCACAAGTCACCCCATCTTGGATTCCCCTAGGTCTCTAGTTTTCATAAATGCACAGGTTTGGTAGGTTTCCCTAGGTGCCGGCTGAGCTAGAGGCCAAAATCTACATGTAGGCACTTTGCAAAAAACAGCTCTGTTTTCGTTCCAAAAATGTGATGTGTCCACGTTGTGTTTTGGGGCATTACCTGTCGCGGGCGCTAGGCCTACCCACACAAGTGAGGTATAATTTTTATCGGGAGATTTGGGGGAATGCTGGGTGCAAGGAAATTTTAGGCTCCTCTCAGATTCCAGAACTTTCTGTCACCGAAATGTGAGGAAAACGTGTTATTTTAGCCACATTTTGAGGTTTGCAAAGGATTCTGGGTAGCAGAACCTGGTCAGAGCCCCACAAGTCACCCCATCTTGGATTCCCCTAGGTCTCTAGTTTTTAAAAATGCACAGGTTTGGTAGGTTTCCCTATGTGCCGGCTGACCTAGAGGCCAAAAGCTACAGGTAGGCACTTTGCAAAAAACAGCTCTGTTTTCTGTCAAAAAATGGGATGTGTCCATGTTGTGTTTTGGGGCATTTCCTGTTGCGGGCGCTAGGCCTACCCACATAAGTGAGGTATCATTTTTATCGGGAGACTTGGGGGAACGCTGGGTGGAAGGAAATTTGTGGCTCCTCTCAGATTCCAGAATTTTCTGTTACCGAAATGTGAGGAAAACGTGTTTTTTAGCCACATTTTGAGGTTTGCAAAAGATTCTGGGTAACAGACCCCATCTTAGATTCCCCTAGGTCTCTAGTTTTAACAAATGCACAGGGTTGGTAGGTTTCCCTAGGTGCCGGCTGAGCTAGAGGCCAAAATCTACAGGTAGGCTCTTTGCAAAAAACAGCTCTGTTTTCGTTCCAAAAATGTGATGTGTCCATGTTGTGTTTTGGGGCATTTCCTGTCGCAGGCGCTAGGCCTACCCACACAAGTGAGGTATCATTTTTATCGGGAGATTTGGGGGAATGCTGGGTGCAAGGAAATCTTTGGTTCCTCTCAGATTCCAGAACTTTCTGTCACCGAAATGTGAGGAAAACTTGTTTTTTTGGCCACATTTTGAGGTTTGCAAAAGATTCTGGGTAACAGAACCTGGTCAGAGCCCCACAAGTCACCCCATCTTGGATTCCCCTAGGTCTCTAGTTTTCATAAATGCACAGGTTTGGTAGGTTTCCCTAGGTGCCGGCTGAGCTAGAGGCCAAAATCTACAGGTAGGCACTTTGCAAAAAACAGCTCTGTTTTCGTTCCAAAAATGTGATGTGTCCACGTTGTGTTTTGGGGCATTACCTGTCGCGGGCGCTAGGCCTACCCACACAAGTGAGGTATCATTTTTATCGGGAGATTTGGGGGAATGCTGGGTGCAAGGACATTTTAGGCTCCTCTCAGATTCCAGAACTTTCTGTCACCGAAATGTGAGGAAAACGTGTTATTTTAGCTACATTTTGAGGTTTGCAAAGGATTCTGGGTAGCAGAACCTGGTCAGAGCCCCACAAGTCACCCCATCTTGGATTCCCCTAGGTCTCTAGTTTTTAAAAATGCACAGGTTTGGTAGGTTTCCCTATGTGCCGGCTGAGCTAGAGGCCAAAAGCTACAGGTAGGCACTTTGCAAAAAACAGCTCTGTTTTCTGTCAAAAAATGGGATGTGTCCATGTTGTGTTTTGGGGCATTTCCTGTTGCGGGCGCTAGGCCTACCCACATAAGTGAGGTATTATTTTTATCGGGAGACTTGGGTGAACGCTGGGTGCAAGGAAATTTGTGGCTCCTCTCAGATTCCAGAATTTTCTGTTACCGAAATGTGAGGAAAACGTGTTTTTTAGCCACATTTTGAGGTTTGCAAAAGATTCTGGGTAACAGAACCTGGTCAGAGCCCCACAAGTCACCCCATATTGGATTCCCCTAGATCTCTAGTTTTAAAAAATGCACAGGGTTGGTAGGTTTCCCTAGGTGCCGGCTGAGCTAGAGGCCAAAATCTACAGGTAGGCTCTTTGCAAAAACAGCTCTGTTTTCGTTCCAAAAATGTGATGTGTCCATGTTGTGTTTTGGGGCATTTCCTGTCAGCGGGCGCTAGGCCTACCCACACAAGTGAGGTATCATTTTTATTGGGAGATTTGGGGGAATGCTGGGTGCAAGGAAATCTTTGGCTCCTCTCAGATTCCAGATGTTTCTGTCACCGAAATGTGAGGAAAACGTGTTTTTTTGGCCACATTTTGAGGTTTGCAAAGGATTCTGGGTAACAGAACCTGGTCAGAGCCCCACAAGTCACCCCATCTTGGATTCCCCTAGGTCTCTAGTTTTCATAAATGCACAGGTTTGGTAGGTTTCCCTAGGTGCCGGCTGAGCTAGAGGCCAAAATCTACAGGTAGGCACTTTGCAAAAACAGCTCTGTTTTCGTTCCAAAAATGTGATGTGTCCACGTTGTGTTTTGGGGCATTACCTGTCGCGGGCGCTAGGCCTACCCACACAAGTGAGGTATCATTTTTATCGGGAGATTTGGGGGAATGCTGGGTGCAAGGAAATTTTAGGCTCCTCTCAGATTCCAGAACTTTCTGTCACCGAAATGTGAGGAAAACGTGTTATTTTAGCCACAATTTGAGGTTTGCAAAGGATTCTGGGTAACAGAACCTGGTCAGAGCCCCACAAGTCACCCCATCTTGGATTCCCCTAGGTCTCTAGTTTTTAAAAATGCACAGGTTTGGTAAGTTTCCCTATGTGCCGGCTGAGCTAGAGGCCAAAAGCTACAGGTAGGCACTTTGCAAAAAACAGCTCTGTTTTCTGTCAAAAAATGGGATGTGTCCATGTTGTGTTTTGGGGCATTTCCTGTTGCGGGCGCTAGGCCTACCCACATAAGTGAGGTATCATTTTTATCGGGAGACTTAGGGGAACGCTGGGTGGAAGGAAATTTGTGGCTCCTCTCAGATTCCAGAATTTTCTGTTACCGAAATGTGAGGAAAACGTGTTTTTTAGCCACATTTTGAGGTTTGCAAAAGATTCTGGGTAACAGAACCTGGTCAGAGCCCCACAAGTCACCCCATCTTGGATTCCCCTAGGTCTCTAGTTTTAAGAAATGCACAGGGTTGGTAGGTTTCCCTAGGTGCCGGCTGAGCTAGAGGCCAAAATCTAAAGGTAGGCTCTGCAAAAAACAGCTCTGTTTTCGTTCCAAAAATGTGATGTGTCCATGTTGTGTTTTGGGGCAGTTTCTGTCGCGGCCGCTAGGCCTACCCACACAAGTGAGGTATCATTTTTATCTGGAGATTTGGGGGAATGCTGGGTGCAAGGAAATCTTTGGCTCCTCTCAGATTCCAGAACTTTCTGTCACCGAAATGTGAGGAAAACAAGTTTTTTTGGCCACATTTTGAGGTTTGCAAAGGATTCTGGGTAACAGAACCTGGTCAGAGGCCCACAAGTCACCCCATCTTGGATTCCCCTAGGTCTCTAGTTTTCATAAATGCACAGGTTTGGTAGGTTTCCCTAGGTGCCGGCTGAGCTAGAGGCCAAAATCTACAGGTAGGCACTTTGCAAAAAACAGCTCTGTTTTCGTTCCAAAAATGTGATGTGTCCACGTTGTGTTTTGGGGCATTATCTGTCGCGGGAGCTAGGCCTACCCACACAAGTGAGGTATCATTTTTATCGGGAAATTTGGGGGAATGCTGGGTGCAAGGAAATTTTAGGCTCCTCTCAGATTCCAGAACTTTCTGTCACCGAAATGTGAGGAAAACGTGTTTTTGTTAGCCACATTTTGAGGTTTGCAAAGGATTCTGGGTAACAGAACCTGGTCAGAGCCCCACAAGTCACCCCATCTTGGATTCCCCTAGGTCTCTAGTTTAAAAAAATGCACAGGGTTGGTAGGTTTCCCTAGGTGCCGGCTGAGCTAGAGGCCAAAATCTACAGGTAGGCTCTTTGCAAAAAACAGCTCTGTTTTCGTTCCAAAAATGTGATGTGTCCATGTTGTGTTTCGGGGCATTTCCTGTCGCGGGCGCTAGGCCTACCCACACAAGTGAGGTATCATTTTTATCGGGAGATTTGGGGGAATGCTGGGTGCAAGGAAATCTTTGGCTCCTCGCAGATTCCAGAACTTTCTGTCACCGAAATGTGAGGAAAACGTGTTTTTTTGGCCACATTTTGAGGTTTGGAAAAGATTCTAGGTAACAGAACCTGGTCAGAGCCCCACAAGTCACCCCATCTTGCATTCCCCTAGGTCTCTAGTTTTAAAAAATGCACAGGGTTGGTAGGTTTCCCTAGGTGCCAGCTCAGCTAGAGGCCAAAATCTACAGGTAGGCTCTTTGCAAAAAACAGCTCTGTTTTCGTTCGAAAAATGTGATGTGTCCATGTTGTGTTTTGGGGCATTTCCTGTCGCGGGCGCTAGGCCTACCCACACAAGTGAGGTATAATTTTTATCGGGAGATTTGGGGGAATGCTGGGTGCAAGGAAATCTTTGGCTCCTCTCAGATTCCAGGACTTTCTGTCACCGAAATGTGAGGAAAACGGATTTTTTTAGCCACATTTTGAGGTTTGCAAAGGATTCTGGGTAACAGAACCTGGTCAGAGCCCCACAAGTCACCCCATCTTGGATTCCCCTAGGTCTCTAGTTTTAAAAAATGCACAGGGTTGGTAGGTTTCCCTAGGTGCCGCCTGAGCTAGAGGCCAAAATCTACAGGTAGGCTCTTTGCAAAAAACAGCTCTGTTTTCGTTCTAAAAATGTGATGTGTCCATGTTGTGTTTTGGGGCATTACCTGTCGCAGGCGCTAGGCCTACCCACACAAGTGAGGTATCATTTTTATCGGAAGATTTGGGGGAATGCTGGGTGCAAGGAAATTTTTGGCTCCTCTCAGATTCCAGAACTTTCTGTCACCGAAATGTGAGGAAAATGTGTTTTTTTAGCCACATTTTGAGGTTTGCAAAGGATTCTGGGTAACAGAACCTGGTCAGAGCCCCACAAGTCACCCCATCTTGGATTCCCCTAGGTCTCTAGTTTCTAAAAATGCACAGGTTTGGTAGGTTTCCCTATATGCCGGCTGAGCTAGAGGCCAAAATCTACAGGTAGGCACTTTGCAAAAAACAGCTCTGTTTTCAGTCAAAAAATGGGATGTGTCCATGTTGTGTTTTGGGGCATTTCCTGTTGCGGGCGCTAGGCCTACCCACATAAGTGAGGTATCATTTTTATCGGGAGACTTGGGGGAACGCTGGGTGGAAGGAAATTTGTGGCTCCTCTCAGATTCCAGAACTTTCTGTCACCAAAATGTGAGGAAAATGTGTTATTTTAGCCACATTTTAAGGTTTGCAAAAGATTCTAGGTAACAGAACCTGGTCAGAGCCCCACAAGTCACCCCATCTTGGATTCCCCTAGGTCTCTAGTTTTAAAAAATGCACAGGGTTGGTAGGTTTCCCTAGGTGCCGGCTGAGCTAGAGGCCAAAATCTACAGGTAGGCTCTTTGCAAAAAACAGCTCTGTTTTCGTTCCAAAAATGTGATGTGTCCATGTTGTGTTTTGGGGCATTTCCTGTCGCGGGCGCTAGGCCTACCCACACAAGTGAGGTATCATTTTTATCGGGAGATTTGGGGGAATGCTGGGTGCAAGGAAATCTTTGGCTCCTCGCAGATTCCAGAACTTTCTGTCACCGAAATGTGAGGAAAACGTGTTTTTTTGGCCACATTTTGAGGTTTGCAAAAGATTCTAGGTAACAGAACCTGGTCAGAGCCCCACAAGTCACCCCATCTTGGATTCCCCTAGGTCTCTAGTTTTAAAAAATGCACAGGGTTGGTAGGTTTCCCTAGGTGCCAGCTGAGCTAGAGGCCAAAATCTACAGGTAGGCTCTTTGCAAAAAACAGCTCTGTTTTCGTTCCAAAAATGTGATGGGTCCATGTTGTGTTTTGGGGCATTTCCTGTCGCGGGCGCTAGGCCTACCCACACAAGTGAGGTATAATTTTTATCGGGAGATTTGGGGGAATGCTGGGTGCAAGGAAATCTTTGGCTCCTCTCAGATTCCAGGACTTTCTGTCACCGAAATGTGAGGAAAACGTGTTTTTTTAGCCACATTTTGAGGTTTGCAAAGGATTCTGGGTAACAGAACCTGGTCAGAGCCCCACAAGTCACCCCATCTTGGATTCCCCTAGGTCTCTAGTTTTAAAAAATGCACAGGGTTGGTAGGTTTCCCTAGGTGCCGCCTGAGCTAGAGGCCAAAATCTACAGGTAGGCTCTTTGCAAAAAACAGCTCTGTTTTCGTTCTAAAAATGTGATGTGTCCATGTTGTGTTTTGGGGCATTACCTGTCGCAGGCGCTAGGCCTACCCACACAAGTGAGGTGTCATTTTTATCGGAAGATTTGGGGGAATGCTGGGTGCAAGGAAATTTTTGGCTCCTCTCAGATTCCAGAACTTTCTGTCACCGAAATGTGAGGAAAATGTGTTTTTTTAGCCACATTTTGAGGTTTGCAAAGGATTCTGGGTAACAGAACCTGGTCAGAGCCCCACAAGTCACCCCATCCTGGATTCCCCTAGGTCTCTAGTTTCTAAAAATTCACAGGTTTGGTATGTTTCCCTATGTGCCGGCTGAGCTAGAGGCCAAAATCTACAGGTAGGCACTTTGCAAAAAACAGCTCTGTTTTCTGTCAAAAAATGGTATGTGTCCATGTTGTGTTTTGGGGCATTTCCTGTTGCGGGCGCTAGGCCTACCCACATAAGTGAGGTATCATTTTTATCGGGAGACTTGGGGGAATGCTGGGTGAAAGGAAATTTGTGGCTCCTCTCAGATTCCAGAACTTTCTGTCACCAAAATGTGAGGAAAACGTGTTATTTTAGCCACATTTTGAGGTTTGCAAAAGATTCTAGGTAACAGAACCTGGTCAGAGCCCCACAAGTCACCCCATCTTGGATTCCCCTAGGTCTCTAGTTTTAAAAAATGCACAGGGTTGGTAGGTTTCCCTAGGTGCCGGCTGAGCTAGAGGCCAAAATCTACAGGTAGGCTCTTTGCAAAAAACAGCTCTGTTTTCGTTCCAAAAATGTGATGTGTCCATGTTGTGTTTTGGGGCATTTCCTGTCGCGGGCGCTAGGCCTACCCACACAAGTGAGGTATCATTTTTATCGGGAGATTTGGGGGAATGCTGGGTGCAAGGAAATTTTTGGCTCCTCTCAGATTCCAGAACTTTCTGTCACCGAAATGTGAGGAAAATGTGTTTTTTTAGCCACATTTTGAGGTTTGCAAAGGATTCTGGGTAACAGAACCTGGTCAGAGCCCCACAAGTCACCCCATCTTGGATTCCCCTAGGTCTCTAGTTTCTAAAAATGCACAGGTTTGGTAGGTTTCCCTATATGCCGGCTGAGCTAGAGGCCAAAATCTACAGGTAGGCACTTTGCAAAAAACAGCTCTGTTTTCTGTCAAAAAATTGGATGTGTCCATGTTGTGTTTTGGGGCATTTCCTGTTGCGGGCGCTAGGCCTACCCACATAAGTGAGGTATCATTTTTATCGGGAGACTTGGGGGAACGCTGGGTGGAAGGAAATTTGTGGCTCCTCTCAGATTCCAGAACTTTCTGTCACCAAAATGTGAGGAAAATGTGTTATTTTAGCCACATTTTAAGGTTTGCAAAAGATTCTAGGTAACAGAACCTGGTCAGAGCCCCACAAGTCACCCCATCTTGGATTCCCCTAGGTCTCTAGTTTTAAAAAATGCACAGGGTTGGTAGGTTTCCCTAGGTGCCGGCTGAGCTAGAGGCCAAAATCTACAGGTAGGCTCTTTGCAAAAAACAGCTCTGTTTTCGTTCCAAAAATGTGATGTGTCCATGTTGTGTTTTGGGGCATTTCCTGTCGCGGGCGCTAGGCCTACCCACACAAGTGAGGTATCATTTTTATCGGGAGATTTGGGGGAATGCTGGGTGCAAGGAAATCTTTGGCTCCTCGCAGATTCCAGAACTTTCTGTCACCGAAATGTGAGGAAAAAGTGTTTTTTTGGCCACATTTTGAGGTTTGCAAAAGATTCTAGGTAACAGAACCTGGTCAGAGCCCCACAAGTCACCCCATCTTGGATTCCCCTAGGTCTCTAGTTTTAAAAAATGCACAGGGTTGGTAGGTTTCCCTAGGTGCCAGCTGAGCTAGAGGCCAAAATCTACAGGTAGGCTCTTTGCAAAAAACAGCTCTGTTTTCGTTCCAAAAATGTGATGTGTCCATGTTGTGTTTTGGGGCATTTCCTGTCGCGGGCGCTAGGCCTACCCACACAAGTGAGGTATAATTTTTATCGGGAGATTTGGGGGAATGCTGGGTGCAAGGAAATCTTTGGCTCCTCTCAGATTCCAGGACTTTCTGTCACCGAAATGTGAGGAAAACGTGTTTTTTTAGCCACATTTTGAGGTTTGCAAAGGATTCTGGGTAACAGAACCTGGTCAGAGCCCCACAAGTCACCCCATCTTGGATTCCCCTGGGTCTCTAGTCTTAAAAAATGCACAGGGTTGGTAGGTTTCCCTAGGTGCCGCCTGAGCTAGAGGCCAAAATCTACAGGTAGGCTCTTTGCAAAAAACAGCTCTGTTTTCGTTCTAAAAATGTGATGTGTCCATGTTGTGTTTTGGGGCATTACCTGTCGCAGGCGCTAGGCCTACCCACACAAGTGAGGTATCATTTTTATCGGAAGATTTGGGGGAATGCTGGGTGCAAGGAAATTTTTGGCTCCTCTCAGATTCCAGAACTTTCTGTCACCGAAATGTGAGGAAAATGTGTTTTTTTAGCCACATTTTGAGGTTTGCAAAGGATTCTGGGTAACAGAACCTGGTCAGAGCCCCACAAGTCACCCCATCCTGGATTCCCCTAGGTCTCTAGTTTCTAAAAATTCACAGGTTTGGTATGTTTCCCTATGTGCCGGCTGAGCTAGAGGCCAAAATCTACAGGTAGGCACTTTGCAAAAAACAGCTCTGTTTTCTGTCAAAAAATGGTATGTGTCCATGTTGTGTTTTGGGGCATTTCCTGTTGCGGGCGCTAGGCCTACCCACATAAGTGAGGTATCATTTTTATCGGGAGACTTGGGGGAATGCTGGGTGGAAGGAAATTTGTGGCTCCTCTCAGATTCCAGAACTTTCTGTCACCAAAATGTGAGGAAAACGTGTTATTTTAGCCACATTTTGAGGTTTGCAAAAGATTCTAGGTAACAGAACCTGGTCAGAGCCCCACAAGTCACCCCATCTTGGATTCCCCTAGGTCTCTAGTTTTAAAAAATGCACAGGGTTGGTAGGTTTCCCTAGGTGCCGGCTGAGCTAGAGGCCAAAATCTACAGGTAGGCTCTTTGCAAAAAACAGCTCTGTTTTCGTTCCAAAAATGTGATGTGTCCATGTTGTGTTTTGGGGCATTTCCTGTCGCGGGCGCTAGGCCTACCCACACAAGTGAGGTATCATTTTTATCGGGAGATTTGGGGGAATGCTGGGTGCAAGGAAATTTTTAGCTCCTCTCAGATTCCAGAACTTTCTGTCACCGAAATGTGAGGAAAATGTGTTTTTTTAGCCACATTTTGAGGTTTGCAAAGGATTCTGGGTAACAGAACCTGGTCAGAGCCCCTCAAGTCACCCCATCTTGGATTCCCCTAGGTCTCTAGTTTCTAAAAATGCACAGGTTTGGTAGGTTTCCCTATATGCCGGCTGAGCTAGAGGCCAAAATCTACAGGTAGGCACTTTGCAAAAAACAGCTCTGTTTTCTGTCAAAAAATGGGATGTGTCCATGTTGTGTTTTGGGGCATTTCCTGTTGCGGGCGCTAGGCCTACCCACATAAGTGAGGTATCATTTTTATCGGGAGACTTGGGGGAACGCTGGGTGGAAGGAAATTTGTGGCTCCTCTCAGATTCCAGAACTTTCTGTCACCAAAATGTGAGGAAAATGTGTTATTTTAGCCACATTTTAAGGTTTGCAAAAGATTCTAGGTAACAGAACCTGGTCAGAGCCCCACAAGTCACCCCATCTTGGATTCCCCTAGGTCTCTAGTTTTAAAAAATGCACAGGGTTGGTAGGTTTCCCTAGGTGCCGGCTGAGCTAGAGGCCAAAATCTACAGGTAGGCTCTTTGCAAAAAACAGCTCTGTTTTCGTTCCAAAAATGTGATGTGTCCATGTTGTGTTTTGGGGCATTTCCTGTCGCGGGCGCTAGGCCTACCCACACAAGTGAGGTATCATTTTTATCGGGAGATTTGGGGGAATGCTGGGTGCAAGGAAATCTTTGGCTCCTCGCAGATTCCAGAACTTTCTGTCACCGAAATGTGAGGAAAAAGTGTTTTTTTGGCCACATTTTGAGGTTTGCAAAAGATTCTAGGTAACAGAACCTGGTCAGAGCCCCACAAGTCACCCCATCTTGGATTCCCCTAGGTCTCTAGTTTTAAAAAATGCACAGGGTTGGTAGGTTTCCCTAGGTGCCAGCTGAGCTAGAGGCCAAAATCTACAGGTAGGCTCTTTGCAAAAAACAGCTCTGTTTTCGTTCCAAAAATGTGATGTGTCCATGTTGTGTTTTGGGGCATTTCCTGTCGCGGGCGCTAGGCCTACCCACACAAGTGAGGTATAATTTTTATCGGGAGATTTGGGGGAATGCTGGGTGCAAGGAAATCTTTGGCTCCTCTCAGATTCCAGGACTTTCTGTCACCGAAATGTGAGGAAAACGTGTTTTTTTAGCCACATTTTGAGGTTTGCAAAGGATTCTGGGTAACAGAACCTGGTCAGAGCCCCACAAGTCACCCCATCTTGGATTCCCCTAGGTCTCTAGTTTTAAAAAATGCACAGGGTTGGTAGGTTTCCCTAGGTGCCGCCTGAGCTAGAGGCCAAAATCTACAGGTAGGCTCTTTGCAAAAAACAGCTCTGTTTTCGTTCTAAAAATGTGATGTGTCCATGTTGTGTTTTGGGGCATTACCTGTCGCAGGCGCTAGGCCTACCCACACAAGTGAGGTATCATTTTTATCGGAAGATTTGGGGGAATGCTGGGTGCAAGGAAATTTTTGGCTCCTCTCAGATTCCAGAACTTTCTGTCACCGAAATGTGAGGAAAATGTGTTTTTTTAGCCACATTTTGAGGTTTGCAAAGGATTCTGGGTAACAGAACCTGGTCAGAGCCCCACAAGTCACCCCATCCTGGATTCCCCTAGGTCTCTAGTTTCTAAAAATTCACAGGTTTGGTATGTTTCCCTATGTGCCGGCTGAGCTAGAGGCCAAAATCTACTGGTAGGCACTTTGCAAAAAACAGCTCTGTTTTTTGTCAAAAAATGGTATGTGTCCATGTTGTGTTTTGGGGCATTTCCTGTTGCGGGCGCTAGGCCTACCCACATAAGTGAGGTATCATTTTTATCGGGAGACTTGGGGGAATGCTGGGTGGAAGGAAATTTGTGGCTCCTCTCAGATTCCAGAACTTTCTGTCACCAAAATGTGAGGAAAACGTGTTATTTTAGCCACATTTTGAGGTTTGCAAAAGATTCTAGGTAACAGAACCTGGTCAGAGCCCCACAAGTCACCCCATCTTGGATTCCCCTAGGTCTCTAGTTTTAGAAAATGCACAGGGTTGGTAGGTTTCCCTAGGTGCCGGCTGAGCTAGAGGCCAAAATCTACAGGTAGGCTCTTTGCAAAAAACAGCTCTGTTTTCGTTCCAAAAATGTGATGTGTCCATGTTGTGTTTTGGGGCATTTCCTGTCGCGGGCGCTAGGCCTACCCACACAAGTGAGGTATCATTTTTATCGGGAGATTTGGGGGAATGCTGGGAGCAAGGAAATCTTTGGCTCCTCTCAGATTCCAGAACTTTCTGTCACCGAAATGTGAGGAAAACGTGTTTTTTAGCCACATTTTGAGGTTTGCAAAGGATTCTGGGTAACAGAATCTGGTCAGAGCCCCACAAGTCACCCCATCTTGGATTCCCCTAGGTCTCTAGTTTTAAGAAATGCACAGGGTTGGTAGGTTTCCCTAGGTGCCGGCTGAGCTAGAGGCCAAAATCTACAGGTAGGCTCTTTGCAAAAAACAGCTCTGTTTTCGTTCCAAAAATGTGATGTGTCCATGTTGTGTTTTGGGGCAGTTCCTGTCGCGGCCGCTAGGCCTACCCACACAAGTGAGGTATCATTTTTATCTGGAGATTTGGGGGAATGCTGGGTGCAAGGAAATCTTTGGCTCCTCTCAGATTCCAGAACTTTCTGTCACCGAAATGTGAGGAAAACAAGTTTTTTTGGCCACATTTTGAGGTTTGCAAAGGATTCTGGGTAACAGAACCTGGTCAGAGCCCCACAAGTCACCCCATCTTGGATTCCCCTAGGTCTCTAGTTTTCATAAATGCACAGGTTTGGTAGGTTTCCCTAGGTGCCGGCTGAGCTAGAGGTCAAAATCTACAGGTAGGCACTTTGCAAAAAACAGCTCTGTTTTCGTTCCAAAAATGTGATGTGTCCACGTTGTGTTTTGGGGCATTATCTGTCGCGGGAGCTAGGCCTACCCACACTAGTGAGGTATCATTTTTATCGGGAAATTTGGGGGAATGCTGGGTGCAAGGAAATTTTAGGCTCCTCTCAGATTCCAGAACTTTCTGTCACCGAAATGTGAGGAAAACGTGTTTTTGTTAGCCACATTTTGAGGTTTGCAAAGGATTCTGGGTAACAGAACCTGGTCAGAGCCCCACAAGTCACCCCATCTTGGATTCCCCTAGGTCTCTAGTTTCTAAAAATGCACAGGTTTGGTAGGTTTCCCTATATGCCGGCTGAGCTAGAGGCCAAAATCTACAGGTAGGCACTTTGCAAAAAACAGCTCTGTTTTCTGTCAAAAAATGGGATGTGTCCATGTTGTGTTTTGGGGCATTTCCTGTCGCGGGCGCTAGGCCTACCCACACAAGTGAGGTATAATTTTTATCGGGAGATTTGGGGGAATGCTGGGTGCAAGGAAATCTTTGGCTCCTCTCAGATTCCAGGACTTTCTGTCACCGAAATGTGAGGAAAACGTGTTTTTTTAGCCACATTTTGAGGTTTGCAAAGGATTCTGGGTAACAGAACCTGGTCAGAGCCCCACAAGTCACCCCATCTTGGATTCCCCTAGGTCTCTAGTTTTAAAAAATGCACAGGGTTGGTAGGTTTCCCTAGGTGCCGCCTGAGCTAGAGGCCAAAATCTACAGGTAGGCTCTTTGCAAAAAACAGCTCTGTTTTCGTTCTAAAAATGTGATGTGTCCATGTTGTGTTTTGGGGCATTACCTGTCGCAGGCGCTAGGCCTACCCACACAAGTGAGGTATCATTTTTATCGGAAGATTTGGGGGAATGCTGGGTGCAAGGAAATTTTTGGCTCCTCTCAGATTCCAGAACTTTCTGTCACCGAAATGTGAGGAAAATGTGTTTTTTTAGCCACATTTTGAGGTTTGCAAAGGATTCTGGGTAACAGAACCTGGTCAGAGCCCCACAAGTCACCCCATCTTGGATTCCCCTAGGTCTCTAGTTTCTAAAAATGCACAGGTTTGGTAGGTTTCCCTATATGCCGGCTGAGCTACAGGCCAAAATCTACAGGTAGGCACTTTGCAAAAAACAGCTCTGTTTTCTGTCAAAAAATGGAATGTGTCCGTGTTGTGTTTTGGGGCATTTCCTGTTGCGGGCGCTAGGCCTACCCACATAAGTGAGGTATCATTTTTATCGGGAGACTTGGGGGAACGCTGGGTGGAAGGAAATTTGTGGCTCCTCTCAGATTCCAGAACTTTCTGTCACCAAAATGTGAGGAAA
Organism: Pleurodeles waltl; assembly: GCF_031143425.1. Lineage (NCBI taxonomy): Eukaryota > Metazoa > Chordata > Amphibia > Caudata > Salamandridae > Pleurodeles > Pleurodeles waltl. Next base: position 1,270,382,825 of record NC_090437.1, read on the forward strand.
ATGTGTTATTTTAGCCACATTTTAAGGTTTGCAAAAGATTCTAGGTAACAGAACCTGGTCAGAGCCCCACAAGTCACCCCATCTTGGATTCCCCTAGGTCTCTAGTTTTAAAAAATGCACAGGGTTGGTAGGTTTCCCTATATGCCGGCTGAGCTAGAGGCCAAAATCTACTGGTAGGCACTTTGCAAAAAACAGCTCTGTTTTCTGTCAAAAAATGGGATGTGTCCATGTTGTGTTTTGGGGCATTTCCTGTTGCGGGCGCTAGGCCTACCCACATAAGTGAGGTATCATTTTTATCGGGAGACTTGGGGGAACGCTGGGTGGAAGGAAATTTGTGGCTCCTCTCAGATTCCAGAACTTTCTGTCACCAAAATGTGAGGAAAATGTGTTATTTTAGCCACATTTTAAGGTTTGCAAAAGATTCTAGGTAACAGAACCTGGTCAGAGCCCCACAAGTCACCCCATCTTGGATTCCCCTAGGTCTCTAGTTTTAAAAAATGCACAGGGTTGGTAGGTTTCCCTAGGTGCCGGCTGAGCTAGAGGCCAAAATCTACAGGTAGGCTCTTTGCAAAAAACAGCTCTGTTTTCGTTCCAAAAATGTGATGTGTCCATGTTGTGTTTTGGGGCATTTCCTGTCGCGGGCGCTAGGCCTACCCACACAAGTGAGGTATCATTTTTATCGGGAGATTTGGGGGAATGCTGGGTGCAAGGAAATCTTTGGCTCCTCGCAGATTCCAGAACTTTCTGTCACCGAAATGTGAGGAAAAAGTGTTTTTTTGGCCACATTTTGAGGTTTGCAAAAGATTCTAGGTAACAGAACCTGGTCAGAGCCCCACAAGTCACCCCATCTTGGATTCCCCTAGGTCTCTAGTTTTAAAAAATGCACAGGGTTGGTAGGTTTCCCTAGGTGCCAGCTGAGCTAGAGGCCAAAATCTACAGGTAGGCTCTTTGCAAAAAACAGCTCTGTTTTCGTTCCAAAAATGTGATGTGTCCATGTTGTGTTTTGGGGCATTTCCTGTCGCGGGCGCTAGGCCTACCCACACAAGTGAGGTATAATTTTTATCGGGAGATTTGGGGGAATGCTGGGTGCAAGGAAATCTTTGGCTCCTCTCAGATTCCAGGACTTTCTGTCACCGAAATGTGAGGAAAACGTGTTTTTTTAGCCACATTTTGAGGTTTGCAAAGGATTCTGGGTAACAGAACCTGGTCAGAGCCCCACAAGTCACCCCATCTTGGATTCCCCTAGGTCTCTAGTTTTAAAAAATGCACAGGGTTGGTAGGTTTCCCTAGGTGCCGCCTGAGCTAGAGGCCAAAATCTACAGGTAGGCTCTTTGCAAAAAACAGCTCTGTTTTCGTTCTAAAAATGTGATGTGTCCATGTTGTGTTTTGGGGCATTACCTGTCGCAGGCGCTAGGCCTACCCACACAAGTGAGGTATCATTTTTATCGGAAGATTTGGGGGAATGCTGGGTGCAAGGAAATTTTTGGCTCCTCTCAGATTCCAGAACTTTCTGTCACCGAAATGTGAGGAAAATGTGTTTTTTTAGCCACATTTTGAGGTTTGCAAAGGATTCTGGGTAACAGAACCTGGTCAGAGCCCCACAAGTCACCCCATCCTAGATTCCCCTAGGTCTCTAGTTTCTAAAAATTCACAGGTTTGGTATGTTTCCCTATGTGCCGGCTGAGCTAGAGGCCAAAATCTACAGGTAGGCACTTTGCAAAAAACAGCTCTGTTTTCTGTCAAAAAATGGTATGTGTCCATGTTGTGTTTTGGGGCATTTCCTGTTGCGGGCGCTAGGCCTACCCACATAAGTGAGGTATCATTTTTATCGGGAGACTTGGGGGAATGCTGGGTGGAAGGAAATTTGTGGCTCCTCTCAGATTCCAGAACTTTCTGTCACCAAAATGTGAGGAAAACGTGTTATTTTAGCCACATTTTGAGGTTTGCAAAAGATTCTAGGTAACAGAACCTGGTCAGAGCCCCACAAGTCACCCCATCTTGGATTCCCCTAGGTCTCTAGTTTTAAAAAATGCACAGGGTTGGTAGGTTTCCCTAGGTGCCGGCTGAGCTAGAGGCCAAAATCTAAAGGTAGGCTCTTTGCAAAAAACAGCTCTGTTTTCGTTCCAAAAATGTGATGTGTCCATGTTGTGTTTTGGGGCATTTCCTGTCGCGGGCGCTAGGCCTACCCACACAAGTGAGGTATCATTTTTATCGGGAGATTTGGGGGAATGCTGGGAGCAAGGAAATCTTTGGCTCCTCTCAGATTCCAGAACTTTCTGTCACCGAAATGTGAGGAAAACGTGTTTTTTAGCCACATTTTGAGGTTTGCAAAGGATTCTGGGTAACAGAATCTGGTCAGAGCCCCACAAGTCACCCCATCTTGGATCCCCCTAGGTCTCTAGTTTTAAAAAATGCACAGGGTTGGTAGGTTTCCCTAGGTGTCAGCTGAGCTAGAGGCCAAAATCTACAGGTAGGCACTTTGCAAAAAACAGCTCTGTTTTCGTTCCAAAAATGTGATGTGTCCATGTTGTGTTTTGGGGCATTTCCTGTCGCGGGCGCTAGGCCTACCCACACAAGTGAGGTATAATTTTTATCGGGAGATTTGGGGGAATGCTGGGTGGAAGGAAATTTGTGGCTCCTCTCAGATTCCAGAACTTTCTGTCACCAAAATGTGAGGAAAATGTGTTATTTTAGCCACATTTTAAGGTTTGCAAAAGATTCTAGGTAACAGAACCTGGTCAGAGCCCCACAAGTCACCCCATCTTGGATTCCCCTAGGTCTCTAGTTTTAATAAATGCACAGGGTTGGTAGGTTTCCCTAGGTGCCGGCTGAGCTAGAGGCCAAAATCTACAGGTAGGCTCTTTGCAAAAAACAGCTCTGTTTTCGTTCCAAAAATGTGATGTGTCCATGTTGTGTTTTGGGGCATTTCCTGTCGCGGGCGCTAGGCCTACCCACACAAGTGAGGTATCATTTTTATCGGGAGATTTGGGGGAATGCTGGGTGCAAGGAAATCTTTGGCTCCTCGCAGATTCCAGAACTTTCTGTCACCGAAATGTGAGGAAAAAGTGTTTTTTTGGCCACATTTTGAGGTTTGCAAAAGATTCTAGGTAACAGAACCTGGTCAGAGCCCCACAAGTCACCCCATCTTGGATTCCCCTAGGTCTCTAGTTTTAAAAAATGCACAGGGTTGGTAGGTTTCCCTAGGTGCCAGCTGAGCTAGAGGCCAAAATCTATAGGTAGGCTCTTTGCAAAAAACAGCTCTGTTTTCGTTCCAAAAATGTGATGTGTCCATGTTGTGTTTTGGGGCATTTCCTGTCGCGGGCGCTAGGCCTACCCACACAAGTGAGGTATAATTTTTATCGGGAGATTTGGGGGAATGCTGGGTGCAAGGAAATCTTTGGCTCCTCTCAGATTCCAGGACTTTCTGTCACCGAAATGTGAGGAAAACGTGTTTTTTTAGCCACATTTTGAGGTTTGCAAAGGATTCTGGGTAACAGAACCTGGTCAGAGCCCCACAAGTCACCCCATCTTGGATTCCCCTAGGTCTCTAGTTTTAAAAAATGCACAGGGTTGGTAGGTTTCCCTAGGTGCCGCCTGAGCTAGAGGCCAAAATCTACAGGTAGGCTCTTTGCAAAAAACAGCTCTGTTTTCGTTCTAAAAATGTGATGTGTCCATGTTGTGTTTTGGGGCATTACCTGTCGCAGGCGCTAGGCCTACCCACACAAGTGAGGTATCATTTTTATCGGAAGATTTGGGGGAATGCTGGGTGCAAGGAAATTTTTGGCTCCTCTCAGATTCCAGAACTTTCTGTCACCGAAATGTGAGGAAAATGTGTTTTTTTAGCCACATTTTGAGGTTTGCAAAGGATTCTGGGTAACAGAACCTGGTCAGAGCCCCACAAGTCACCCCATCCTGGATTCCCCTAGGTCTGTAGTTTCTAAAAATTCACAGGTTTGGTATGTTTCCCTATGTGCCGGCTGAGCTAGAGGCCAAAATCTACAGGTAGGCACTTTGCAAAAAACAGCTCTGTTTTCTGTCAAAAAATGGTATGTGTCCATGTTGTGTTTTGGGGCATTTCCTGTTGCGGGCGCTAGGCCTACCCACATAAGTGAGGTATCATTTTTATCGGGAGACTTGGGGGAATGCTGGGTGGAAGGAAATTTGTGGCTCCTCTCAGATTCCAGAACTATCTGTCACCAAAATGTGAGGAAAACGTGTTATTTTAGCCACATTTTGAGGTTTGCAAAAGATTCTAGGTAACAGAACCTGGTCAGAGCCCCACAAGTCACCCCATCTTGGATTCCCCTAGGTCTCTAGTTTTAAAAAATGCACAGGGTTGGTAGGTTTCCCTAGGTGCCGGCTGAGCTAGAGGCCAAAATCTACAGGTAGGCTCTTTGCAAAAAACAGCTCTGTTTTCGTTCCAAAAATGTGATGTGTCCATGTTGTGTTTTGGGGCATTTCCTGTCGCGGGCGCTAGGCCTACCCACACAAGTGAGGTATCATTTTTATCGGGAGATTTGGGGGAATGCTGGGAGCAAGGAAATCTTTGGCTCCTCTCAGATTCCAGAACTTTCTGTCACCGAAATGTGAGGAAAACGTGTTTTTTAGCCACATTTTGAGGTTTGCAAAGGATTCTGGGTAACAGAATCTGGTCAGAGCCCCACAAGTCACCCCATCTTGGATTCCCCTAGGTCTCTAGTTTTAAAAAATGCACAGGGTTGGTAGGTTTCCCTAGGTGTCAGCTGAGCTAGAGGCCAAAATCTACAGGTAGGCACTTTGCAAAAAACAGCTCTGTTTTCTGTCAAAAAATGGGATGTGTCCACGTTGTGTTTTGGGGCATTTCCTGTCACGGGCGCTAGGCCTACCCACACAAGTGAGGTATCATTTTTATCGGGAGACTTGGGGGAATGCTGGGTGGAAGGAAATTTGTGGCTCCTCTCAGATTCCAGAACTTTCTGTCACCAAAATGTGAGGAAAACGTGTTATTTTAGCCACATTTTGAGGTTTGCAAAAGATTCTAGGTAACAGAACCTGGTCAGAGCCCCACAAGTCACCCCATCTTGGATTCCCCTAGGTCTCTAGTTTAAAAAAATGCACAGGTTTGGTAGGTTTCCCTAGGTGCCGGCTGAGCTAGATGACAGAATCTACAGGTAGGCCATTTGCAATAAACAGCTCTGTTTTCGGTCAAAAAATGGGATGTGTCCACGTTGTGTTTCGGGCATTTCTTGTCCCGGGCGCTAGGCCTACCCACACAAGTGAGGTATCATTTTTATCTGGAGACTTGGGGGAACGCTGGGTGGAAGGAAATTTGTGGCTCCTCTCAGATTCCAGAACTTTTTGTCACCGAAATGTGAGGAAAACGTGTTTTTTAGCCACATTTTGAGGTTTGCAAAGGATTCTGGGTAACAGAATCTGGTCAGAGCCCCACAAGTCACCCCATCTTGGATTCCCCTAGGTCTCTAGATTTAAAAAATGCACAGGGTTGGTAGGTTTCCCTAGGTGTCAGCTGAGCTAGATGCCAAAATCTACAGGTAGGCACTTTGCAAAAAACAGCTCTGTTTTCTGTCAAAAAATGGGATGTGTCCACGTTGTGTTTTGGGGCATTTCCTGTCACGGGCGCTAGGCCTACCCACACAAGTGAGGTATCATTTTTATCGGGAGACTTGGGGGAACGCTGGGTGGAAGGAAATTTGTGGCTCCTCTCAGATTCCAGAACTTTCTGTCACCAAAATGTGAGGAAAACGTGTTATTTTAGCCACATTTTGAGGTTTGCAAAAGATTCTAGGTAACAGAACCTGGTCAGAGCCCCACAAGTCACCCCATCTTAGATTCCCCTAGGTCTCTAGTTTTAAAAAATGCACAGGTTTGGTAGGTTTCCCTAGGTGCCGGCGAGCTAGATGACAGAATCTACAGGTAGGCCATTTGCAATAAACAGCTCTGTTTTCGGTCAAAAAATGGGATGTGTCCACGTTGTGTTTCGGGCATTTCTTGTCCCGGGCGCTAGGCCTACCCACACAAGTGAGGTATCATTTTTATCTGGAGACTTGGGGGAACGCTGGGTGGAAGGAAATTTGTGGCTCCTCTCAGATTCCAGAATTTTCTGTTACCGAAATGTGAGGAAAACGTGTTTTTTATCCACATTTTCAGGTTTGCAAAGGATTCTGGGTAACAGAATCTGGTCAGAGCCCCACAAGTCACCCCATCTTGGATTCCCCTAGGTCTCTAATTTTTAAAAATGCACAGGGTTGGTAGGTTTCCCTAGGTGTCGGCTGAGCTAGAGGCCAAAATCTACAGGTAGGCACTTTGCAAAAAACAGCTCTGTTTTCTGTAAAAAAAATTCCTGACGCAGGCACTAGGCCTACCCACACAAGTGAGGTATAATTTTTATCGGGAGACTTGGGGGAACATAGAATAGCAAAACAAGTGTTATTGCCCCTTATCTTTCTCTACAGTCTTTCCTTCCAAATATAAGAGAGTGTGTAAAAAAGACGTCTATTTGAGAAATGCCCTGAAATTCACATGATAGTATGGGCCCCCCAGAATTCAGAGATGTGCAAATATCCACTGCTCCTCAAAACCTTATCTTGAGCCCATTTTGGATATGCAAAGGTTTTCTTGATACCTATTTTTCACTCTTCATATTTCAGCAAATGAATTGCTGTATACCCAGTATAGAATGAAAACCAAGTGCAGGGTGCAGCCCATTTATTGGCTCTGGGTACCTAGGGTTCTTGATGAACCTACAAGCCCTTTATATCCCAGCAACCAGAAGAGTCCAGCAGACATAACGGTATATTGCTTTAAAAAATCTGACATCGCAGGAAAAAGTTACAGAGTAAAACAGAAAGAAAAATGGCTGTTGTTTTCAGCTCAATTTCAATATGTTTTTATTTCAGCTGTTATTTTCTGTAGGAAAACCTTGTAGGATCTACACAAATGACCCCTTGCTGAATTCAGAATTTTGTCTAGTTTACAGAAATGTTTAGCTTTCCGGGTTCCAGCATTGGTTTCACACCCATTCCTGTCACTAACTGGAAGGAGGCTGAAAGCACCAAAAATAGTAAAAATGGGGTATGTCCCAGTAAAATGCCGATTTTGTGTTGAAAAATGTGGTTTTCTGATTCAAGTCTACCCGTTCCTGAAAGGTGGGAAGATGGTGATTTTAGCACCGGAAACTCTTTGTTGATGCCATTTTCAGGGAAAAAACCACAAGCCTTCTTCGGCAGCCCTTTTTTCCCATTGTTTTGGAAAAAACGAAATTTGCACTGTATTTTGACTAATTTCTTGGTCTCCTCCAGGGGAAACCACAAACTCTGGGTACCATTAGAATCCCTAGGATGTTGGAAAAAAAACAACGCAAATTTGGTTTGGATAGCTTATGTGGACAAAAAGTTATGAAGGCCTAAGCGCAAACTACCCCAAATAGCCAAAAAAGTGCTCAGCACGGGGGGGGGAACGGTCCAGCAGCTAAGAGGTTAAGCACAGGATCATTTAGTGACATTAGTGGTTCAAGCTGAAAAGGATTTTAATTATTCTTTGAAGTGGGTTCACACCCTCATCAATAAATAACTGTGTTCTTACAAGGTCACATTGCAGGCTTTACACTGCAGCAGTCAGGCTACAATAGTAGGCCTGAACCATGTCTCCCTTTGTCACATTAGTGGATGGCACAATGGGCCAAATTTAGAGGATGGGGGTACTCTGAAACATTTGTGATGGAGTAACCAATGCGCTTAAATCTAATCAGGCCCAATAAGTGCTGCAGTCCACATGTGACAATTACTATTTTATTTCATTGGTATAATTCTACACCACATACCATAGTCCTTTGGAAAAGATAAAGCCAATCATGGATTAACCAATATCTGCGTGTTTCAGGGGGAGTAGGAGTAGGACTGCTCCGATGGGTAAATCAACATTGTAACGTCAGCGCGCCGACACGGAAGAGCTTCCGTGTCTCCCAGGGACCAAAAAAAATAAATAAATCCTCCCCCGCACCGAGGATTTATTAACCCCCTCCCTGGTGTCGGCCACTGGTCGTGACCCGCACCAGGGAGGTAGTGCGGCCGTCGGCCAGGAAAGGGTTAACCCTCTGGTGACTTGGCACAACACAAACAGGGTTAACGTAGATGTAAAGCGTAAAGTATTTATGCAATACTCAAACAGTAATAAAGTGAAAACACAATACAGGAGGATATGCGTTGCTCTATGTTGGATCCTGTGGAGCTGCAAATCAGAAGCTACACAGTGCTGCAGTCGGAGGTACTATGTTGTTCTGTGCCTCACTGTATCAGATCTGATGATACTGCTGATCAGGAGCTGCACGGTGCTGCAATGCAGGACTCTCTTTCAATCTGTGTCACATGCAGAGAAGCTGCTGATAATGAGCTGTGTGGTGCTGCGGAATAAGGTATTGTGCAGCTCTTTGCTGGATCTGGTGACAGCTTCAGTTAAGCAGAGAGAAATACACTCTGGCTTCAGCCAAAGGTCCAGGATCTTGAGGACATTACATAGGTATTAAGACTCACTCCCACAGAGGACAGCAGAGGTACCAGGTCAGGTCCAGTTGGTTCTGGTCAGCTGAAAAGCAGGAAAGGTCTCTGCAAGCTTGTTGTTTCCCTGAAGCTCAAACAGGAGGTCTGCCAACAGACCCTTGGCGTGACTTCTGGATTTCTGGGTTCAAGCCAAGCAGGTCCAATCTTCCTTCTTCAGACAGCAGGGCAGTCCTGCTTCTGCATTTGCTCAGGGTCAGGTCTAATGGAGTTCTGATTTCAGGTACTGGGAATGCCACTTCTGTGCCCAGTGCCAGCCTGCTGATGAGAGCTCCTTCCTTGTCAAACTGTAAAAATGCTTCAAGTCAGTTCTACCTCTTCACCCTGAGTTTGGCTTTAGTCTCGTAGGGAAACAAAGCACATGCAGGATCAGCTATGATCTGCATCTGCCAGTGACAGGTTAGACTTATTCTGAAGTCAGGAACGGCTGGGTACTAACCTAAGGGTACCCTTTGAGGTAAAATCAGGGAAGGAGCACAGTACCTCAGCCATCCTGTTGAGGAAAGTCCATACCTCTCCACAGCCAGATCCTTTGTCTGGGAGAATAACTACAGGAGCACCATTTACAGTCAGGTGACCCTGGACACTGGCAGAAATGCACTTTTGGCTTAGGCAGGAAAATGCCAAGTTTCTAAAAGTGACATTTTCGAAACAGCAAGCTAAAATTGACTTTGCCATTAGGTTGGATTTTAAATTCATATTAGAATGAGTTCTTAAATCACGTTTCTAGCTAGTCCCAAACTGAAGCTATGCATTATAAGGAGTTATCATGTTTTCCAGTGCTTTTCTATGGGAGAGCCAGCCTTGCTATAGTGAAAAATGAGTTTGGAGCTTTTGCACTGCCAGGGCATGTAAAACCTTCAATATACATATCTCAAATTTGAATGCCAGATGCCCTGCCCCATGAGCTGTTAGATTCACCCTTAGAGCTGACTGATAAGTATTAAAAAGAAAGGTTTAGGCCTGACAAAATGCTTATTTTGCCAAGTTTGCAATGTCAGCTTGAAACTGCATTACAGGCTGGAATGGCAGGACTGAGGCATGCTTTACAGTGCTACTTTAGTGGGTAAGTGCTGCAGTTCACTAGTATCATTTAAGTTACAGGCCCTGAGTACTGGAAGTGCCATATTCTAGGGACTAGTCATTTAAATGCACCAATCAAGTGTATAGCAATTTATCATGTTTGCTATGAGTTATCTCTAGTTAGCGGGAGTAAGGTATGCTGAGCCCAAAACCAACAAAAGAAGGATCAGCAAGAGAATAATGTAATGAAGGAAAAGATCTGGAGGAACATTACACAAAAGATGGCAATTTCCAAACAGACCATTAAAATAACCCTTCTTAACAGGTAAACCCCCTGTTCAAATTAGTAAGTCATCCCTCTAGAGGCCTTGTAGATCAAATGGTATGTTATTTGAAAAGAGGACTTGTCCATACAGTCACAAGCCTTAAAGGTATTTTTACAGTGGCAGGCCTAGCTACTATTATCTTGGGAATAGCACAAGTTATACAATAATTGAACCACTATTTTTTAGTAGTTATTTAAAATCCAATTAAATGGAGAATTCAGATCTTTAATAAATAAAAGTAATGTTTTTTATTATAAAGAAACTTTTAACTGCTTGAACTCTCAGAAGGCTAATTAGCATAAGTATCTGCTAGCCCTAAGCCTGTGCTCAAGGAATAGGTGTGAAAGAAGTACAAAATGCCTTCCAGGAACGAACAACAGGATGACATGAATTGGCAGCAAAATGGCTCCTCTGAACTTTGCGGAATAGTCAAAGTGGGGACTGTTAGCATTCTGCTGACACCACAGTGTCAGATTCTGCCTGACAAGTCTGTTGAACCCACTTATAACACTTGGAGCACACTTTGAAGAGACGAAGCAGGATGCCAAGACAATTCTTTTTGATCCCTTGTCTGGTTGCTGAAGGACTCTGATTTAGTCCTAACAGACTTCTGGCTCTATGTTTGCTGTAGGTTCAGTGCCTGATTCAGGGCACTGTTGATTTCCCCTACACACCTCTCGCCCTCAGAGCCCAAGTTTGCTGTGGCTGAAGACTTTTGCCATCTTGAAAGTGCCACGGGACATTACATTTTGGGTCTGTTTGCAGAAAGCAGGCACTATTGAAAAAGTGGGTAGGGTTGCCCCGGAAACATTTAATCCATTAGTTATGTAGTTCTCAGGAGTTATCCCTACACCATGCCTGATATCAAGCAGAAATATGGCACTCCAAGGCACCTTCATCAGAGCACTACTGGGATTCCAAAAGGATACCAGGCATAATGAACCTGCAGCCCTCGGCATTCTTTGACTCATTGGAAGCCCAGAGAAGGATGGACCCCCCCCACCCTTCCACTTAAAAAACAATGAGAAATTGAGCTCCAAGGATCATAAGGCTGAGCTCCTGTTTTGGCTCCAGGAACATAAAAAGGCTGAAGAGGACATTCTCATCAAGAATCCGAGATGACCAGTGGCAAGAGCTCTTTAATTTAACTTTGCTGTTGCCCTCTGCCTGACAACCTGAGAGTTTCTAAGTGCGCCATCTAAGATCCTGCAGGCATTGCAAGGGTACCTCTGTGGTTGTTTGGTCACCGGAGGCAGTTTGGGAACTTTTTCAAAACTTTTTCTCCCAAGTTCTAGAGCATCATAGGGACCAACGATGAAAAGTATCCGACTGACAGTTCCACTGTGTCACACTGAATTTCAGGTTTGTGAAGAGTTTTCCTAAGAAAAACGGCAAAGTTCCTTTTCAGATTGGGACTTAGAAACTTTATCAAACTTCCCTACTTTCAAGCACTGGGTGGGCAATCCAATTATTGACACACATTAATTCAATATTGTAGTAATTATAATCTTCTAATGTTTAGTTTTCTTTAGGTCTAACATGTTTGCAGGCCTTGGATAATTCTTCCATGTGTTTTTATCTGTAATTATATTAAGGTAATATTTGTATGTGTTGTTTGTAAGATTAATAGCTAAAACAATAAGGATTAGATGTTTGACTTATTGTATCTGATTCTTACTACATTGTGGTCAGCCACAAATGGCGCATAGGCCCAGGTTTACTGTGGCTGTTTTACAACTCTTTTTCAACTACAAATGTTTTGAAGTTATTGGATTCTTGAGTCAGTTTGATTATTAATTGTTTCTCTATGTAGGAAAACAGGCTTTTTGCAGGTTTCCTGCATTTGTGCTCCCATTTGGACTACTACCTGCTGGTTTGAGACTCTGAAAGCACACTGGAGCCTGCTAACCAGGCCCCAGTACCAGTGCTCTATCTTTAAATCAGTATATGTGAATTGGCATCCCCAATTGGCAAGTACCTTTACACTTTTATAAGTCCCAAGAATATGGTAACAGTGGTGGCATGGGTGTTAAAGGGGTCACCAAGACCTGAAGCACTCTTTGTGCCACCCTTAGTGATCCAAGTATACTACTGACAGAAGGCCTGCCTTTGCAGACTGCAAGAGCAGTGCAGACTACTCAAACTCAACTGTGCCTACCCCATGTGTGGTACAGCCAAAAGCACTATCATTGATATATATCAGACACCCCTAAGGAAGGCCTCCTGCGTTCACAAGGCAGGGTGCATTATTTTAAAGGTGTAGACATATAAGTTCAAGCTTATATGTCCCTATAGCGGCATTTTCTATTAAAGGCTACTATAATTGAACAACGGTCCATAGGATAATGCGGACTGACTCCCAAGCAAACCTGAGGTCACCAGCTCCGTTATGGTACTGCCGCAATGGGTCATGTTTGGTAACAGACAATATGCTTTCTCACCTCTCACATGAATCTTGTGTTGAAGGCGAGGTGGCATGGGCCCAGAGAACAACCTTAGAGGTTGCCCACAGAATTACCCCAGTTTTCCTGTGCTCTGGCTGCCAGCTCACAGCTGCTGCTGTCAAGACAGGATTAAGACCCACTGGCAGACGTATAAACACTCCCACAAGACAAAGGCCTGGATGGGAAGGAGATCACACCTCTTGTCCTCTCAGGAAAGCTAATGAAGTAGCACGTCAAGAGGGGAGCTATAAATGGCACACTGTCACTGATATGCAAGCAGGCTGTGCCTAGTAGAGGACAAAGCCGTCTCCCTGCCCCTTGGGAGATTTGCACCCGGACAGGTGGGAAAATTAGTTAGACAGGTTGTGTACACCACCAGAAGGCTAGCCACACCCCTAGGGTGGACAGCATGGTTTCTACAGCCAAGGAAGGCTTCTGCCATCTAGAAAAGTGGCAAAATAGAGAGTTCTGGGTAGAGAAGGTTCCACAATGCACCGGATGCAGTCACCTAAGGGGTGGATTAGCCTCTCGAGCTAGTAGCCCATTGGCTACTTGCACCACAACTCTAGGATTTAAGGGGCTCCCCTGGCACCAGAACCATACATATGTAACAAATTGCGAAGAAAGGACCCGCATCAATGACAATAGGAACCTGCACTAACAAAAGGTGCTATGCCTTCAACCTGTGGCAATCTTCCTGCAACTACTCAACTGCGTCCCATTCTGGGCCAAAGACTTTGTGAGCCAAAGGCAAGACCAGACTCCCTCGCACTACTAGCACTGGCCCCCTGCCCACCAAAAGTGAAAAGCACCTACTGGAACTAAGGAAGCGCTTGCCATCAGGTCCTCTGAGGGATCACCAAAAGACAGGTGGTTCAGTGCATTGTGGGAAGTGTAGTCCAGCTCTCCTCCATGTTTCAGCCAGCTACCATTTTCCACTGGACCTCTGGATGGGGAGATAATTTTCTCCTCCGCCTTACAACTGCCAAGGGTTGTTGGTGGCCAGTCCGGTCATCACCACCTTTACTAGACACTGCAACTCGAGGACACACTGTCATTAACTGCAATGGTAAAGTCTGACAGCTTGCAAATGTACTGTTTTTTTCACTCTAAAATCCATAACTATGGTTATACATATCTGTCTTACTTTATTTTGGTGTCTAAAATTATATGAAAATATGCTCTATTTTTGTAGATAAATGTTGCATTTCTTTTGAGTCATGTCAACTAGTTTTCATCCATGTTGGTACTCTGAAATGCTCAACACATGTTCCTCTAGTAAAGCCTGACTGTTCTTTGCCACACTACCAGCACTGAGCTAAGTATTTAATATTGTGATCCAATGGACCATCTTGGGGTACTGTGAGAGTGTTACATAATGAAGCCTAACCAGCATCACTGGATAGTACTACACTTTCCTACATTATATTTTTATGAACTGGAGCTGAATTTTTATTGTCCTGTGTTTTTGAGGTCCTTCACTGTTTTGTTACTTTCATATGCTTCTAAATGCTTTACACATTGTCTCTAAGTTACGCCTGTCTGCTCTGTGCCACAGCTACCCAGGGTTGAGCTCAGGTGTAAATTAATGAAACCTTTGACAGGACCTAACAAGATAGCAACTGTGTTCTTTATGATGGTCAACCCCAACTAATAAACCACTCGCTCACAAATGTTTACATGACTCTCTTTGATTTTGCTAAAGCAGTTGAAAGTTTTGAAAGACTGAAAAGGCTTGTACTGTAAACATTCATACAATTCCCCAGTACCTGACTAATATTATCAGGCAATTTCATTTAATTGTTAGTACCCTTAGCAGTCAATTCTCAAATGAAGGCTCTTCTCCAGTCTTGCAAAGATTCTATAGCTCAATTTCCACTCAGTTTAAGATCTAAATGGTTTATTCAGCCTATTGACCTCTTAAGGGTTATTTTTTTCTGAACGGACTTGTTACCGGAGATGGAGATCTTCCAAATCATGGACGATAAATTGATTGGCTATTAATCTGTTGATCTTGACCCTGCTCATGGCATCAAGAATACCATGAAATGAAAGAAAATATTGGTATGATTTAAATGTCAAATGTATATGTTCTTATACCAGATTGCTTTCCACTTATAATTATTAGGTATTATTATTAATTAATAATATTAGTTATTTATTATAATAATGTAAAATAAAGTAAAATGTCTTGCATTTCAGCAAAGACTCTTGTGATGAACACAGCCTATATAAATGTAGCTATAGGGTGTCTTTAAATTTTTGTGACAAAACAATGTAAATTAACCTACATTTATTAAAGTATTTAGAGTAATAACTATGTTATTGTTTAATCGACTACAATATCAATAAGCATGACTTTTGATTAAGAAAATCAGTTGGCCACCTGCCACATAATCATGAATCAAGCAAAATACAAGAATCCAGTAGGGATAGATACAAGACCAAGTAACTCAGTGGAAACATGAATTATTCACTGGGAGAATGTATTTCTTTATTCAAAATAAATCAATTAAATTAGATTAAGCTTAGTGTCTACAGGTCTCACTCTCACAACTGTGTGACAAATAGCGAGACCCTCTAAACAACAAATAAATTATACAAACAAACAATTGTTACGTATCAAAATAGAAGTGCTATACAAAAAACTGTACAAAAAACAAAATAATGTTAAAAAGAGATTAAACAAAAGTTCCTTGGAGCACCGTTATCTCTTGGTTTATAAGCTGCTTAGCCATTCAGTGGCAAGCAGTATTATGTCGAGGTAATGCAAATAATGGAAAAGACGTATCGTCCATCAGCAGAAAGTCTACTGCTGGTAAACCATCTCCGATACGGTCCAATGTTTTTAACATCCAGTTATTCGAAAATTTCAGTACGCATTTCTCCACTGTTAAAGTCAGAATCATGACACACCAGTGGTTCATTTGTCTGACTGCTGTGGGAGAGGTTTTCAAAATGTATTTTGGTTTGCACTATCACTGTCTCTGTCACTGCCTGGAACTCCCAACTGTGTGATGGGAGGTGAGATCACATTTTAAATAAGGGCTTTAATGTTGATGCTCTAAAATCCAGCTTAACTCAGCAATAAGCCTCGTTGAAGAATAAGATGCCTGCCTGATCCACACACACAAAGGCAGGTGAACCTAGCCTACCTATGCCTTGGAGGTCAAAGTCAGCCTGATAAACCATATCTCAGCAGTCAAACATACAACACCAATTTAAAAATTGACAATAAGAGAATAACTAGCCATCCTTGCCATTACTGAAACCTGGTGAAATGACAGCAACTGGTCCTACTTTGAGATTTCACCACATTGGAAGGCCAAGCAGACAACAAGAAAACTATGAAACTGAGAGAGAAATAAAAAGTGCAAGGTTCTTTACAATGTACACAGACACTATGAGCAATGACTCCGAAAAAAGCTGCAGTAGAGAAAGTGGTACACCCACCCTTTAATCCCTTATGAAGTCAAAGGAATATCCTCGGGTCTCACCTGGAAAATTTCAAAAACCTCTTCTTTGCCTCTGATAGACTGTATAAAGACAAGAAATAGAAAAAATCAAAAACCAGTCAGGGATTCTTAAGCCCTGACTGCATGCCCCTAATTATTGCCCATTCCACCCACGATCAGAGTCACACCCGGGGTTGGATGTTAACCCATATAGTAGGATGACACAAATCTACTTCTAAACCCACATAATTGTCACCCACTCAACTGCTAAACATCACCAAAATCCTGATTTTTTGTAAGAGTGGGCAATAAATTCTGATCCACTGGCGGATTTGGCAGAATTTTGGCCACTCTGCAATGTACGCATGTCGAAGAGTTCCAGCCAAATTCCACCAACTGCTGAATGGCAGTGTTTTTCCTCGCACGCAGCTCACCAATGGTGAGTTGATGAGCACAAGCGAGAATTGGCTTCCCTTGCACTATTTTTGGTGCTATGAGGGGCACCCAGTGAGATTTTCTCATCACAAATGGTCGCGGATGGTCTCAAGCTTTTGCAGTAAGAAAGCTAACATTCAAGTAGATAATCTCTTTGAGCTGCAGAAAAATCCATCAGGTGCACTGCATGATGCTGTTTGCACTGATTTTTCAGCGCAGAATGAACTCCCAGAGCTAAAACTCAGCGCAAGCAGAACGGCATGCCAATTTCCGCCCATTCGTTGAACTCTGCAGCATCTCGCAGAGTTTCATCCATGCCTAATGTTATCGCACCAATAATGTCAAGGCTCACAGTGTGAGATTTCTTTTCTGCTCAGGTTAAAGACCAATTTAATGGCAATTTTTAAAACACATGTGTTCTATGAAATTTTTCAAAATTCCACCTCAGTATATGTAATCTTGGTTAGTGCTGACAGCACCACCTGCATCTGAGGCTGGCAATGACAATAAGGTCTTCGTTGACTGAAGTTCCCAACCCCCATGACAAATCATTGGAAAATAAGTCTAATTTGTCCCCTAGCAGCCAGGTTAACAAAACAAAGCCCCACAGAAATGAACAGCAACTTAACATTAAGGGGGTCATTCTGACCCTGGCGGTTCGAGAACGCCAGGGCCATTATGACCGCAAGCACCGCCAACAGGCTGGCAGTGCTTTTTTCCCCATTCCGACAGTGGCGGTAAAGCCGCGGTCGGACCGCCGTGGCCGGCGGTTTTCCGCCATTTCTGCCCCAGTGGCTATAATCCGCCAGGGCAGCGCTGCTTGCAGCGCTGCCCTGGGGATTATGACCCCCTTACCGCCAGCATGTTTCTGCCGGTTTTCACCACCAGGAAGAGGCTGGCGGTAAGGGGTGTCTTGGGGCCCCTGGGGCCCCTGCACTGCCCATGCCTCTGGCATGGGCAGTGCAGGGGCCCCCTAACAGGGCCCTGGACAGCTTTTCACTGTCTGCCTAGCAACTGCACCCGTCGCACGGCCGCAACACCGCCGGCTCCATTCGGAGCCGGCTCCTGTGTTGCGGCCTCATTCCCGCTGGTTTGCGCCCGCCGGCCCAGCGGGAATGTCAGAATGGGGGCCGCGTGAGTGCGGCCGCATTGGCGGCCGCATGCCGGTTTCCACCTGGCGGGTGGCGGTAGCCGCCCGCCAAGGTTGGAATGACCCCCTAAGTGTTATATTGCATGCATTGGCTTGCTAGATGAATTTGCAAAAACCTTTACAAATTCTGAAATTTTAATAGAATGCATCAGGGTATAATATATAATCATCATCCAGCCATGGTCACATTTTAAAGCTGTGTTGGGATGGGGAGAAGGTTTCTGAGTGAGGTCCGACGGCTGACCTGGTTGTCACAAGACTACACTAGGTATACAATAGGTAAACGTCAAGAGTATTTGTGCTTAAACATTGCATAATTTACTGACATTTGCCTCAGAGCCACAATAAATAACCTCTACTATGTTGGGTTAAGTTGGAATCACTGACTTCTATGAAAAACCTGACAACAGGAAAAAAGCATTTTTCAGGAAATGCGAAAGAGTGTCGAAATCTAAGGGAGACCATGAACCTAGCTATGTTTCATCAGTTGCAAATATTGGTTGAAAATTGAGGGAGGTGGTCTATGTAACGATGTGGTAGGAGAGAATTAATGGCCCATCTATATCTGTTGACGTATGTGGTTTAGAAATAATTGGAAACAAGAAGGTGGCATTCTGTTGGTTCCTGCGGCAGTGGAATGCTCAACAATAAAAGGCTATGGACCACTGAATTAAAGTTCACCAGCACTACTGAAATGACCGAAATCCTTATGTCATTTTCATCAGTGGCCATCACCAGGTGATCCACCATAGCTATAAAAGCTATTTCTAACCATTCCCAGTGGAAGCCAGTGGAAGCATAGACAGCTAGAGGTGGAAGGTTGCAGCTTGATTACAATTTCCAGTAATCATTATTTATCATCTTCTAATCACTTTGGGCCTGATTACAACTTTGGAGGAGGTGTTAATCCGTCCCAAATGTGACGGATATACCACCAGCCGTATTACGAGTTCCATAGGATATAATGGACTCGTAATACGGCTGGTGGTATGTCCGTCACATTTGGGACGGATTAACACCTTCCTCCAAAGTTGTAATCAGGCCCTTTGTCCTTTCCCAAAAGGTTCGGACTAGTCTATAGGACTATCCTGTTCCCAGTTACTCAGCCGAGTACATAATTCAGAAGTACCTTCCATTCTAGACATAGAATAGGATGAACACAAAGACACAGTTCATTGCGTTGAGACAACTTGATAATAAGAGGAAGCCACACAGTCAAGATGATTTACTACTCCTTTAGGCCACCAAGATCCAGCGTTGCCCTCCCTCCCACAGTCTATGAAAATAAATAGTACAAAAAATAACCTTTTGAAGAAGTAGTCACTCGAAAGTACACAAAATCATTAACTGTACTTATTATTACATTCAAATACCTAGGGCCTGATTTATGAAAAGTTAGCGCCGCCTTTACGTCATTTTTTGACGGAAAAACGGCCCAAACTTACAAAATAGCAACGCCAAATTACAAAATATAATTATATTTTATAAGTTTGTGCCGCTTTTCAGACAAAATCAGCCCCCAAGGCCCTGATTTAAACTTTTTTGCGTCGTAGTTGGGTCATTTTTTGACACAAAAGTGGCAAAACTTACAAAATACAATAGTATTTTGTAACTTTAGACCGCTTTTGCGTAAAAAAATTACGCAAATGCGGGGCAAAAAAAGTATAAATCAGGGCCTCAGTCTGTAAAATGTTTAATTGTTGTTTGATGACTTCCTTTACAAGCGTGTTAAACAGAGGACAATAGAGCTACAGATGTCCCATAAGAAATTCTCCTTAGAATGATAAAGGAGCGCTTTATTCAAACCAACAATAAATAAAATTGCAAGCAAAAACATATTAGTGGGTTTTTATCTTGTGATTGCACTTTTCTTGTGGTTTAAGTTGGCATGTGTCTTTGTTTCTTAGGCAAAGTAGTTTACATAATAATTTCTACTTTCTCTGTTTTTTTTTAAATACTTTGCCCTTTTGCAGTCCAAATGGGAACTTATGCGATTGCAGGTCAGCTCAGAAAAACTAAGAAATGATAGCAGCCAGTATATACAAAAGAATTGAGCAACAAAATGTGAACAGTAAGTGCTGCCAAACGTACAATCCCCAAAGCGATGGACACCATTCCAGGCCGGACCCACAGTGGTCACGAAATGTAATGCAAACCACAACATCCGATAACCAGTAATTCACTATTTATGAAATGGACTGTCCATTAGTAGTTCTTTTTAATTTTGTTTGTAATATTTATACGCTACTTTAGGTTAATGATGTATCTGAAAGTCTTCATTGAAACCCAGTGGGTCACACGCACACACGAACAAGCAGGCACGGACACAGACGCAGGCACGCAGACACTTTCTCACTGTGGCTAGACAGCAGCTACGAAGGCACGAGAAAAAATAGCTTGATCAAGTAAGATCAATGCTTAATTTGTGCTTGTTGTTTCCGGTGCTGAGCACCGGCACTTATTTTTTAGGGCCGGGGCTTATTCTTTTGTCTCACGCATTTGCTGCGAGCAAAAGACACATATGGGAAAGAAGGAGGAAGGGAAAAACAAAAAAGCTTCACAAAGGGAGAAAGTAGAAAGCTGCAAGAGTGAGCTGAGGGGGCAGGGAGTGGCTTTATTTGGATTGAAGAGGCCCAAGAAGGCTTCAGGATTACGCCACCTCAGTATTCCGTGTTTCCGCATTTAATTGCTGCAGCAGGTGTTTAAGAGGGGTACTTTGGGCACCTGCAGTTTTGATTTACAAATGAAGCACTGAGTAAGATTAAACATAATCTGAGGAAAGGGACATATTTACAGAATTTAACAGAACAGTATTTCATTCTTACAGAACATAATAGCAGCTATCAACATTTAAAAACGATTTCTGGGATGTGGGGATGCTATCAGGTGTTACAAAATCTCAAAAACACACAGCATCACTAATATAACAATTTTATGTAGCGCCTTATACCAAGGAAAGTCAAGTAAGGTCATCTTTCTACTTCAGTGCTGACCAGCAAGTAACTTAAAAGAAGTAACTAAAATTACAGGAAGAGTCATGTTTTAATACTTCTTCCACACATTTCTGAGGAACCTCATTCTCAGACATTTAGATGGCATATATTCCCTACCTTAGCCAGCAAGGAAGGAAAAGTAGGGAAGAATTCAACATGACCAGGGGAAGCATTAAATGTTCTTTAGTGGCTCGGAAGGTATTTGGAAAGGGGGCAGGGACTGCCATTCGTATTGCGATTTTACCAGCTGGATTTTTCAGCTATGAACATTGAGGCCCTCATTATTGCCACTAAAGAGGCAGTCTGACTGTGACATTATCACCATGGCGTTTCCGCAACCGCTGGACCGCCGGTACGCAGCAAGCAGTGCTGCCCTGGGGATTACGACCCCGCTCTCCACCAGCCTTTACATGGCAGTAGCACTGCCATGTAAAGCTGACAGAGACAGGGTGCCGGGGCCCCATGGCCTCCCCCGTTGAGCAACTCACTGTCTGCTTTATCAATTATGAGCCGGCGTCAATGTTGTGGGCTGTTTCCCACTGGGCCAGAGGGTTGCCGCATAGGCAGTAGCCCGACCGCGGGAGTTTGGCACCCGCCAAACTCAAAATGACCCCCTGAGTCTGGTGCTTCCAAACCTAGGAAACGTGAGTGCCCACATGTTACTGAGTGCTGATTTTCACTTGGGAATTCCACTCTGCTGACCTCCAAATCAGAGAGCGAGTACATGAAAGAACCGTACTACTCCGCAGCCAAATAAAAAAGTAACAGAGAGGTGGAGAAGGTGCTATTGAGTCCTACAAAGGCCTCTGCATGCAGTGGTGGCAGGCCAGCAGCACCTGCTGCAAATCCTTTAACAATGAAAGGATAATAAACTAACTTTATTATCCTTTCATTGTTAAAGCGGCAGGGCATTGAGGGTGACGAGCACTGGGGAGAGTGTACTGTGGGATCCCCTAAGTGCCTATGTATGTTTAGCTGGCCACCTGGGTGCTCCCAGCCAATTCTAATGCTGCTTTGAGCAGTGTCAGGAATGTCTACAAGGCAGGTTGGGAGCCTGTGCTTGCTGCTAAGACGACGAGGATTGGCTACGCAGCAGTATGTCAGTGGAAGTGACATCACACACCCTTTGACCTTCAATTACCACACACACGCATTCTTACACATGCACACATAAACACTTACACACATACTCTCCCTCTCACATAAACACACACTCACCCTCAAGCACACATACAACATATATTTAAAAGCACGTTTTCTCATGTTCGTCAGCTGCCAGGGTAGGCTATATTACAGCTAACTGTACTCCATTTTTTTATTACACTAACATTGAATAATGAAACATTATTCACTGTTAGTCTAATAAAAAACGTTGAGAGATAACAGAGTGGAGTTCCAACAGACCCGTGTTCCTGCACTGATTTTGCCACCTATCAGTTCAGAGGTCTCAAAGACATTGCCAAGGGTCGCAAAGGGCAAGGCAGGTGTCACAACTGCGACCCCTGGCAACCCCTAAATGATGTCCATGCTGCAAGCTATTCTCGTCTTCTTATTCTCTCCTCTCAGTGGTACAAGTTTTGGAACTTCATGCCTCTTTGAAGCCCTTTTCTTCTCTTAATGTGTGCTGGACTAACCAACTGAAGGGCAGTGCTAAGTGCTACCTGACTTCTATAATACATCTGTCTCTCTCTTTCTCTCTCTCTCTCTCTCTCTCACCTTGCACAGTTTTCTTATCAATAATTGCATTGCAGATGTTACAGTGATGATATCAATGATGCAACAGAAGATGTCATGAATGCTGTAATATTTGGGGTAATTAGTTGTGCATTGTGAGAGCACGAGTTATAGTGTTCTCTTTCATGAGTTTAATTACTTGAAATAAATCTAACTCTAACAGCTGAATTTCTATGGTTTTGTGGGTGTAAATTAGGAGCCTAAGTATAACGTCTGTGTAACCTTTGGTTTGTTTACAAGTTTTTTTAACTGCTTATTACTAACTATAATGTCCATGTAACTGGTTTCTATTCAGTGAATTTCTATGATTTTTTTAACACCTGCAGCCAGGCCCTGTGCCAACCCCTCATGTGCAACCAACCCTTATTGTGCACAGCCTTTGGCTTGGCCCTATGCCCAACCCCTTGAATCCAACAGTCTGCATGCAGTCAACACCACATGGCCTTTGGCCATGTGTAGCAGGGGTTGCCCATGAGAGGTCTCTCAGAGACCCCTCCATCTGTCCTATGGTCTCAGGCTACCTCAATCCTGACCCCTTGTGTAATTTTCCATTTAGTTTTTTCCCCCTCACACCAAGCTGATAAACAAAATGGCAGCTGCAACTTTTCTCTCAGGATACGGCAAGCCAATCAAGGTCTTGCTTTGATGCAGTGGATCCGCATCCGTAGATATAACATTTTATTTTTATTTTAATATCTCCAAACCTGCTGAATAGATTTACACCAAATTACATAAAGAAAGCTTTCTGCACCACGATCTAGCTTTCTGCCAAATTTGGTGTAGTGCCAACCAGAGGTTTGGGCTGTAGTCAGGTTAAAAATCCCTACGGGAAATTGCACTGGAAAAACACGTTTTAGGGCCCTCCTTTTTCTCAGCCTGTGCTTGACGAATCACCCTGAAACTTTCCAAACAGATGTAGAAGTGAGTGGTAATGTAGCTGTGAACATTTCGTGAGGACTCATCAAATGGTGTTAAAGTTATTGCCAAAACTAAAAACACTTTCCTATGTAAACTAGGTCCTAACAATAACTACCTACCACTCCCCAGTAGATAATATATATATAATATATATATATATATGTATATATATATATATATATATTGCTCCTTCCGTCTCTGCTGCTACCTGCAGTTGGAGTAGCGCTTAGTGTCTTGTGCGGCCACCAGTGACATAAATCCCATAATAAAAAGGAACGATCCAACGTGATTTTATTAACGTATTTTTTTATCAAATGTTTTTATCCAGCCCAAGCAACACATTTCGGCTAAACAGCATTGTTCATATGTATTTATTTATGTTGCAGATGCCCAGAGTTGAACAAATATATGTTTATTCAGGACTGCAAATAAACTTGTAGTTTACACAGGCTCATGCAACACAATTTGTCCCTATTGCATTGCTCATGCATACATGTTTGTTCTGAAACACCATGTTATAAACAGTCAAAAATGGTTATGGAAAGAGGACTGCAAAAGAGCATGATACAGGCATCATAGTACAGGCGCCATCTTGCATGTTACACATTAAAATAGCTAACAATGTCAAATAGTAACTTAAATTACCATGAACAACCACAGACTGACCCAGGTATTACAGTACTGAACTCAATACATTTTCGAATACTCTCTTGAAGTAAAATTAACAGATTCATAATCGGAAAGTAGCAACACATTGCTGTATAAATTTCATATCATATTAGCTCAAATTATAGTGAGGTCACCAGTAGGTAATTATAGTTAGGATGTGGGCCCTCATTATGACCCTGGCGGTCTTTGGACCGCCAGGGGTAATGTGGCCGTATTACCACCAACAGGCTAGCGATACATACCGCACATTATAAGATTGGCGGGTTGGCTGCATGTGCGCCATGGCGGTATGAGCCACTGGGCCAGAGATGTCTATCTCCAGCCCGGCGGGCGACATAGTACCGCCCATGGCATTATGAGACGGCCTACCAACATGGTTTTTGCGGCGTTAGCAATTCCTTCCCTGTCACCAGTAGGTGGCTCCCCCACCACCCCAACACTCACCTGATGCCCCCACCCCCTCTCCATCCACACTCACCCCCACCCCATACACAAACTAACCCCCTCCGATCCACTCACTCACCCGCCACCCCCTCTGATACATTCACACTCCCCACCCCTCTGATACATTCACAAACCCCCACCGCTTACGATACATTCACACACACCCCCACCCCCATACACGCGCACACCCACAGACATGCCCACAGCTGCAGACACCCACACAGACACCCACACGCACCACGCATACACGCATACTTCCAGAGATACTCACCCACATTCTTACACACAATCACACTGACCTGCAGACACGCTTTCGCTTCACCATTCTTACACGCATTCACTCACATGCATACAACCACGCATACAACACAACACTCACAGACGTATTCATACACACACTCACACATTCATGCACACACTCAGACACACACACACAACACCCGCTACCCCTGTCAGATGCTCGACCTACCTTGTCCGGCGAGGAGGCCATCCGCAGAGAACGGGAAGGGGCACTGCTACTGCCAGCAGCACCCCGTCAGCAGAACACCGCCAGGCTGTATTACTTGTCATAATACGTCTGGCGGCGTTCTACTGTCATGGCGGTGCTGGTGTTCGCAGTGCCAGGTTACTACACTCCTCACTATGATCACTGCCGGATTTCCTCCCTTATTGTGGCGGAAGTCAGGGCAGTGCTCATAATATGGCGAACGGGTGGTAGCCTACATGGCAGTGTGTTGGCAGCCGTCACCGCGGTGGTAGGCGGCATTTACCACCACAAGTTTCCATAGGAAAAACATTTTTTGAATTGGCCATATCTTTGACATCGTTTGCCAAATCTTCACCAGATTTTCCCAAAAAAGTGTCATGTTGGGTCTTGTTGTGCATGGAAGGTTCAGGATGATCTGTTAAGAGAGGGCCGAGAAAAAAGGTGGGTCAAAGAAAGAGTGTTTCCCATATTTATTCCCATAAATTCTTAAGACACACCTGCTGCCCGAACTCCTAAGCGGAATTACACCAAAGTTGGCAAAAAGGTAGCTTGTGGCCTGCAGATCACCCTTTTCTTATTTGGTGTAAATCTGTTCAGTATTTATTTTACATATTGAAGGGAAAAGAAATGTGTATATCTAGGCCATGGAATCAGCGAAATTTCCTGGCGAAATTTGATTGTCTGCCAGCACTTTAAACATGAAGTGTTGGCAGCCATTCTGGGACTCGACTTAAGCCGACTCCCCCCCAAAAAATCATTAAAAAAGGAAGGAAAACAGGGCAGGGTATGTATACTCTAACCCCCTAGGTTTGGTCCAATGGTCCTCCTGGGACTTCCCCAGGGCTTAAAAGTATCTTTTTAAGTCTCAGCAAAAATTGGTGCTGGATATGTGGATTTCACAGAGATTTTTTTTAAAAAGGTCTCATGCGTTTCTCAGTTATTTTCCCCGGGTTGGCCAGGTCCCGTGTTCTGTGCCCTAAGGTAACTATAACTCGTGCCCTCACTATACACTGCTAATTACCCCACATATTGCAACATTCATGACATCTTTGACAACATCATATATAATACCAATATATCAATGTAATATTTGCAGTAAAACTATTGATGAGAAAACTGTGCATGGCGGTGGCATGAGTTGTAGTTACTTGAAATAACTCTAACAGCTGAATTTCTATGGTTTTGTATGTTTAAAATGTGAGCCGAAGCATAACGTCCCTGTATCCTTTGGTTTTTTAAGTGAAGATATATACATACATACATATATGTATATAAATACATATATATGTATATATATATAGAGAGAGAAAGAAAGACAGAGAGAGAGAGTGAGAGACAGAGAGCAGGAGAGACAGAACCTAATCATTTTTTTGCACAAAGCCCAAGCAGGCTTTCAATAGGGTCCCTCCATAGAGAGACAGTGTTGGCTAAAATCTACTGAGGATAACAGAGACATTATGGATAAAAGGGAGTGGGAGCTCTGATTTTGCTAGATCTGTCAGTAGCCTTTGACACCGTCTCCCACTCCTTGGTGCTACAATGTTTGAAATCGGCTGGGTGCATGATGCTGGCTTTCTGCTCTTCCTTTTTGAAAGATCTAACATTAAGCAGTAGCACTGGCTCTCTTTAGATCAACTCCTAGGAAGATTACTAAAGGGGGACCCCGGGGATCAGTTTTGAGCCCGACTCTTTTCAGTTTGTACATGGCTCCCTTGGCAAGCCTGAATGAATATTTCAGCATTACCTTTCTTTCTTATGGCGAAGACACAAATGATTATCAGGATAGAAGAAAATCCAGATATTGTTGCTTGTGACTTTAAGAGTTTTCGTCAAGAGATTACCGACTGTATGAGTAGAAAATTCTCTGTTGATAGGAAAAGTAAAACTGAAATTGCCGGGTGTTTTTTGTAAGGAGCCTCATGTTGGTGGCTGGAGTGGTTTGTTGCCCTGTCAACCCCATCCTCTCAGGCCAGTAACTTGGGAATCTTGGTGGACTGGATCTATCTTTCAAGGAGCATATTAAAATCACAGGCTTTACTCTGTTGAAAGTCATCAGGAAGATTCTTCCTTTTACTCTGGCCTCATATAGGAATGACTTAGTTCAGGCCCTGACCGTAACTAGAATGGAATATTGCAACTCGCTATATGTGGGGTTGTCAAACTTTACTCTGCAATGATTGCAGTGTTTGTACAAAACATTATGTTGTAATTATTTAGAGACACAAATAGAAAAAACATATAATGACGCAAAAATATTGTGATGCAAAAACATTGTTGCCAAGAATATTGTGTTTTTAGGTAAGTAATATTATTTTTAATATCGCTTTCAATAATACAGTTGTAAAATATATTGTTT
This sequence comes from Pleurodeles waltl, assembly GCF_031143425.1. NCBI lineage: Eukaryota > Metazoa > Chordata > Amphibia > Caudata > Salamandridae > Pleurodeles > Pleurodeles waltl. Next base: position 1,270,409,811 of record NC_090437.1, read on the forward strand.
TTAATTATTTTAATATGTTTTAGTTCATCTATTAATATTATGTGTTAGGGTTTGGGTTTGTAGGGGGATCGGGTCAGAAAGTAATTAATAACTACTTAATACTGTTTAATTAATCATCTGAATTATAATAATTTTGCAAATAAAGTAATATTGATTTATTTTAATTCTGTGTTATGTGCAGTTTGCTAGGTTTAGAGGTATAGGGTCGGAAGTGAATTAAGTAATAATTAATTAACAATTCATTACTATTTTTTTAAACAGATTATATTGTTTTCCATCTTCCTCAGGCGATGTCCTGTGAGGGATGATCTTAAGTTGTATCAGTCTGAAGCTGGCCATGGTAGCCGCTTCTCTAGGTGATCCCCTAGCCTCAGTCCTCATCACTGAGTTCTCCCAGAGCAGCTTCCCATGCCCTCTGAAAACCATGTAACTGGTTGGATAGAGATGAAGGTCTAGTAACCTTAGGATCTTTAAGGTCTCCTGAGAGAAGCTTATTCTCTAGTCGATTAAATTTGGGGAGTTCATTCTGGGCTGTCATATCTGAGGTTAGTGAGTGGCGGAACTGTATGTAGCAATGGAACTGACTGGGCTGAAGCTCATGCTCAGCTTACAAAGTCTGAAAGGAATTGATGGTTGTTCAATTTGTAACATTGCCCAGCATAGATGTCCCTATCAGGTCCCCTCTCCGAAACCCCTCAAACATGGCCACCTGTAACAGCGGGCAGCCCTGCTGAGCCAGTGTCAGCTCTGTCAGCGTCCCCTACCAGCCCATTTGCCAGAGGGTGCATCTCCACAGGCTCTGTATTATGATTCAATGTCAGCTGATGTAATGCCCCTACAGTAAATAGTCTTAAAACATTTGTTGAGAGCAATACGGGGATGTCACCATCCCACAGGAAGCTACAAAGGATAGAACTGATTTTCTGAAACCACTGTTTCAGGATGTCGTGCAGGATATTTTGTATCAGATATAAGAAGCAGGACAAGGACCCCATTTTAAAGACTGCTGTTCTTCCAGTCAGGGAGAGGGGTAAGACCTGAACATCCTCCCTCAAGTGATTCAGCATTGGCTCATGGTTACGCTCCCATGCCACTGTGGCATCGAAGTACATGAACACACCCAGGTCTTTTAACCCCTGTGGCAATTTGCAGTTCAGCCACGCAATATAAGCTCTGGCAGTAGACGTTTGCGAGGGAGACTATAGATTTAGAGACATTGGTGTGGAGCCCCAAAGTATCTCCAAAGATGCACATCACTTGTAGGAGGCTGGCCTGGTTTGTAGTGGGTACCTGGCGTACTTACACCTTATAGCAGGTCCAGTTATCCCTTATTAGTGAAATGTAGTAGTGTTCTAGCAGCTTAGGCTGATAGAGGTAGCTATAGCAGAGCAGCTTAGGCTGATAGAGGTAGCTATAGCAGAGCAGCTTAGGCTGAACTAGGAGACATACAAAGCTCATGCAATACCACTTATAGTTACACAGTACTCATACACAAGTAAAGACAATACTCAGAGTTACCAAAATAAAGGTATTTATTTGGGTGACACAGTACCAAAAATATCTTAGAGACAATAGTCCTTCTGGAGGTAAGTATTATACACAATATATACACTAGACACCAACATTAGACAAGTAAATAGTCATAGAACAATGCAAGCAATAGAAAATGCTATGGATTGCAATGGGAGAAAATGGGTCTAGGGGCAACGCAAACCATATACTAAGAAAGTGGAATGTGAATCACAAATTCCCCCCTAGACAAGTGTAGTGTGTGCAGAATCGCTTGAAGAGTAAGAATACAGTAAAGGTAAGTAAATTACCACACCCCGGAGCCTAGAAAAGCAGGAGTAAAGTACTGCAAGTTTCCTTAGGACACGCTACACCTCATTTTGGGGATTTTGCAGCAGCCAACCTAGTCTGAAAAGAACAACTGCTGGATTATTGGACCTGAAGACCTGCAAAGGAAGGGGACCAAGTCCGGAAGTCTAAAGAAGTTCCAGGAAGGACAGGAGCCCCTGCCAACCCAGAAGCGGGTGCAAAAGAGTCCATGGGTAGTTGAAGACTGCAGAATTGCACCCTAGGAAGATGCCAGCAGGTTTCTGTGTGATGCAAAAGATGTCCCACGGCGTGAAGATCGTTGCATATGAGATTTTGTGTTGGAAGTCACCAACAAGCCTTGGCTATGACAAAAGTGCGTTTTTCATCAAAATGGCACTGGGTGGACCCAGGAGGGACCTGGGGGCCTCAACTCTATGTGAGGAGGAAGAGGGGGCTCTCAGCCCTTTAGAGAGCCCTCAGGATGCCAGCCAGTGCCCCCAGAAGTTGCAGGATATGGGTTCAAAGAAGTTTCAAAACACAGTTGATGCAGCACAACAAAAGAAGGTCCCATGCCGCCGGAGAACAACTCAGTGAGTTGAGTGTCACAGGATGGAGTGCTGGGGACCTTGGCCAGGCTGTGCACCAAGGAATTTTGCAAAGAGTGCACAGAGGCCTCAGGGGGCGAAGAAGACGCAGTACAGAGTGGTACTGTTGCTATTGGGGAAGGCAAGGTCTTACCTCCTCCAAATTGCGTCAGCAGGACCTCAGGACATTTTATGTCGATGGTGTCCACCCTCTGTGTCCTTAGGAGCATGCTCATTGCTTTGAGAGGAGTCCCATGGTACTGGTTGTCATCTTGAAAGGTGCCTGCTTGGAGCAGGGGAGTGACTCCATCACTCCACTGGAGATTTCTTCGGCCCTTCTGATGCAGGATGAAGACAGGGAGTCCCCAGATCATGCACACCATGGAAACTGTTGCAGTTGCTGACTTGGAGCTGAGGTTGCTGAAGAAAAGTGTCTCTTGTAGACACTTTGTTGCAGTTACTGCATTTCGTGGTGCAGGCTGCGATTGATTCGAGGTCAGAAGAGTCTGAAGTTGTTGCAGAGGATTACTGAAGGAAACTTGCAAGCAGAATCTTAAGAGAACCCACAGGAGAGACCCTAAATAGCCCTGATAGGGGGATTGGCTACCTTATCAGGTATGGACCTATCAGGAGGGATCTCTGACATCACCTGCTGGCACTGGCCACTCAGACCACTCCAGAGTGGCCGCACACCTTGCAAAGCACAATGGCTGAAGTGTGGAACACACTGGAGGAGCTCTGGCCACCACCCCTGGGGTCACTCCTCTTTCCTTTGTCCAGTTTCCCGCCAGAGTAGGGGAGAAGGGGTCCCTGAACCGGTGTAGACTGGTTTATGCAAGTAACACCCTGCTCTCAGAGGAAATGCTTTGTTCTGCCTTCCTGGGACTGGGCTGCAGACCCCAGGAGGGCAGAACCGTGTCTGTGAGGTGGCAGCAGCTGTAGCTGCAGTGCAAGCCTCAGAGAGCTGGTTTGGCAGTACTGGGGGTCCATTGTGGAGCCCCCAGGATACATGGAATTGGCTCCCCAATAGCATATTTGGAATGGGGGGACAATTCCATGATCTTAGACATGTTACATGGCCATATTCTGCGTTACCATTGTGACGCTACATATAGGTATTAACCTATTTGTAGTTCACGCGTGTAATGGCGTCCCCGCACTCACAAAGTCCAGGGAAATGGCCCTGAACTATGTGGGGGCATCTTTGCTAGTGCAAAGGTGCCCTCATGCTTAGTAACTTTGCACCTAACCTTCAGCAAGTAAAGATTAGACATATAGGTGACTTATAAGTTACTTAACCTCTTAGCTGCTGGGCCTTCCCCCCGCAGTGCTGAGCCCTTTTTTGGCTATTTGGGGTAGTTTGCGCTTAGGCCCTCATAACATTTTGTCCACATAAGCTATCCACGCCAAATTTGCGTCCTTTTTTTCCAACATGTGTGGATTTTGGCCTCTAGCTCAGCAGGCACCTAGGGAAACCTAGCAAACCTGCACAGTTTTGAAAACTAGACACATAGGGGAATCCAAGATGGGTGACTTGTGGGGCTCTGATCAGGTTCTGTTACCCAGAATCCTTTGCAAACCTCAAAATGTGGCCAAAAAAACACTTTTTCCTCACATTGTGGGACAGAAAGTTCTGGAATCTGAGAGGAGCCACAAATTTCCTTCCACACAGCATTCCCCCAAGTCTCCTGATAAAAATGATACCTCACTTGTGGGGGTAGGCCTAGTGCCCGCAACAGGAAATGCCCCAAATCACAACATGGACACATCACAATTTGACAAAGAAAACAGAGCTGTTTTTTGCAAAGTGCCTAGCTGTGGATTTTGGCCTCTAGCTCAACAAGCACCTAGGGAAACCTAGCAAACCTGCACATTTTTGAAAACTAGACACCTAGGGGAATCCAAGATGTGGTGACTTGTGGGGATCTGATCAGGTTCTGTTACCCAGAATCCTTTGCAAACCTCAAAATGTGGCCAAAAAAACACTTTTTCCTCATATTTTGGTGACAGAAAGTTCTGGAATCTGAGAGGAGCTACAAATTTCCTTCCACCCAGTGTTCCCCAAGTCTCCCGATAAAAATGATACCTCACTTGTGGGGGTAGGCCTAGTGCCCGCGACAGGAAATGCCCCAAAACACAACATGGACACATCACATTTTGACAAAGAAAACAGCTGTTTTTTGCAAAGTGCCTAGCTGTGGATTTTGCCTCTAGCTCAGCAGGCACCTAGGGAAACCGAGCAAATCTGCACAGTTTTGAAAACTAGACACCTAGGGGAATCCAAGATGTGATGACTTGTGGGGCTCTGATCAGGTTCTGTTACCCAGAATCCTTTGCAAACCTCAAAATGTGGCCCAAAAAACACTTTTTCCTCACATTTCGGTGACAGAAAGTTCTGGAATATGAGAGGAGCCACAAATGTCCTTCTACGCAGCATTCCCCCAAGTCTCCCGATAAAAATGGCACCTCACTTGTGTGGGTAGGCCTAGTGCCCGCGACAGGAGTAGATCACACAATTGTCAATGTTGGTACTTACATGAGGCAACTGTTGACCCTGGGGTGATCCATTCCTTACGCAGGCACTAGGTATAGGCACTCAAGTGGGGTAGTGTTTTTATCAGTATATGTGAGGAATCACTGGGTGGTAGGAATTTTGTGGATCGCAGCATATTCCTGTAGTTTGTGTGACAGAAATGCAAGAAAAATAGAGTTTTTATTCAACATTTCAGCTTTGCAGAGTATTCTGGGTTAGAAAACTTTGTGGAATCCACAAACGTCACACCTCTGCGGACTCCCCCGGATGACTAGTTTCCAAAAATGTTTGGGTTTAGTATGTTTCCCTATATAGCCACCGAACCCAGGACCAAAAACACAGGTACCTGCCTTACAAAACCAGTTTGTTTTGTGATAGATAATTTTGATGTCTCCACAATACAATTTGGGCAGTGGAATTCGGATCTGAACTAAATTGGGGAGCTCCTAAGAGAGCACCCTCTCTGTGCTTGCCCCTGCATTCACCTGATCTCTGGGTTGGGCTAAAGCACTATTGCCATGTTGCAGAGACTGTGCTTGCGAAGGGACAACAGGACTGCCCTCGTCACCTCCCTCACAATTTACTGGAAGGAGTTATCCAATGGGACTCCTCCAACTGAAAAATCACTCCCAGAGTCTGCGCCATTGTCCTATCCCTCAGATGCTGTCTCAGTATCTGCTGTCTCAGTCTCTGATCCTATGTCGGAGCTGTCCTCTATAACCAGAGTGACATCAGCAGCAGTCATCCATCAAGATGCCATCTCTGCTATTGGCTAAACTGTTGCTCTAAAACACTAGCCTACATAGACAGTCACAAAATTGCTGGTGTGTGTGTGTGTGTGATACGTGCAACAGTAGAGGCCACCTTACCTGCGCTTCTTCCCTCAATCAGCACGTTCTTTCAAGACACTTAAACACCTTGTCACATACCATTCGTCACAGTCTTTTGCACCTCCTGCGCCCAGTCCAACAATCATTATTGATGCTCCCACTCCCATGTCCTCCTCCTCGGATTCCCTCATTACTACCCAGCAAACGTGCTCTTCATCTCTCCATAGCCACCCCGCACATACATTTCATTTGTATTATAGCGCAGGTAGTGGCTGACTTTACTAACGTACTCAGCTATTTACTTAAAATACAGATTTGCTCCTTGCAGTAGTGTAGGAGGCTGGCCTGGCTTGTAGTGGGTACCAGAGGTACTTACACCTTGTGCCAGGTCCAGTTATCCCTTATTAGTGTAGAAGAGGTGTTTCTAGCAGCTAAGGCTGATAGAAGGTAGCTATGGCAAAGCAGCTTAGGCTGAACTAGGAGACATGTAAAGCTCCTACTATACTACTGGTGTCATATGCACAATATTATAAGAAAACACAATACACAAATATACTAAAAATAAAGGTACTTTATTTTTATGACAATTTGCCAAAAGTATCTCAGTGAGTACCCTCAGTATGAAGATGAGAAATATACTCAAGATATATGTACAGAAACCAAAATTATGCAGGTAATAGCAAAAGGAAGTAATGCAAGCAATGTAAAGTTACAGTAGATTGCAATAGGAGCACATAGGTATAGGGGCAACACAAACCATATACTCCAAAAGTGGAATGCGCACCACGAATGGACCCCAAACCTATGTGAACTTGTAGAGGATCGCTGGGACTGTAAGAAAACAGTGAGGGTTAGAAAAATAACCCGCCCCAAGACCCTGAAAGGTAGGTGTAAAGTGCACCAACCACCCCCAGAGAGCACAGAAGTCGTGATAGGGGGATTCTACAAGGAGAACAAACACCAGCAATGCAACAACAGTGGATTTCCGGACCTGAGTACCTGTAAGACAAGGGGACCAAGTCCAAGAGTCGCGACAGTGTCGAGAGTGGGCAGGAGCCCAGGAAATGCCATCTGGGGGTGCAAGGAAGCTGCCACCAGATGGAAGAAGCTTGGTGCTTTGCAAGAACGAAGAGGTCTAGGAACTTCCCCTTTGGAGGATGGATGTCCCACGTTGTGAAGAAGCTTGCAGAGGTATTCCCACGCAGAAAGACCGAAAAACAAGCCTTGCTAGCTGCAAGGGTTGCGGTTAGAGTTTTTGGATGCTGCTGTGGCCCAGGAGGGACCAGGATGTCACCACTTGGATGAGGAGACAGAGGGGGCACCCAGCAACGTAGGGAGCCCTCATAGAAGTAGACAGCACCCGCAAAAGTACCTGAACAGGCACTTAGAAGAAAAGTGAACCGGAGTCCACCCAAAGTCACCAAAGGGAGTCCCACAACGCCGGAGGACAACTCAGAAGGTTTTGCACTGCAGGTTACAGTGTCGGGGACCCAGGCTTGGCTGTGCACTAAGGAAATCCTGGAAGAGTGCACAGGAGCCGGAGCAGCTGCAAATCATGTGGTACCCAGCAATGCAGTCTAGCGTGGAGAGGCAAGGACTTACCTCCACCAAACTTGGACTGAAGAGTCACTGGACTATGGGAGTCACTTGGACAGAGTTACTGAGTTCCAGGGACCATGCTCATCATGCTGAGAGGGGACCCAGAGGACCAGTGATGCAGTCTTTTGTTGCCTGCGGTTGCAGGGGGAAGATTCCGTCGACCCATGGGAGATTTCTTCAGAGCTCATGGTGCAGAGAGGAGGTAGGCTACCCCGAGAGCATGCACCACCTGGAAACAGTCGAGAAAGCCGGCAGGATGAAGCGATACAAGGTTGCTAGTAGTCGTCTTGCTACTTTGTTGTGGTTTCGCAGGAGTCCTGAGCAGTCAGCGGTCGATCCTTTGGCAGAAGGTGAAGAGGGAGATGCAGAGGAACTCTGGTGAGCTCTTGCATTCGTTATCTGGTGAGATCCCCAAAGCAGAGACCCTAAATAGCCAGAAAAGGAGGTTTGGCTACCTAGGAAGGAGGATTGGCTACCAAGAGAGGTAAGAGCCTATCAGAAGGAGCCTCTGACGTCACCTGCTGGCACTGGCCACTCAGAGCAGTCCAGTGTTCCACAGACACCTCTGTTTCCAAGACGGCAGAGGTCTGGGACACAATGGAGGAGCTCTGGGCACCTCCCCTGCAGGTCAAAGCATTTCCAGAGGCTGGAGGAGGCTACTCCTCCCCAGCCTTCACACCTATTTCCAAAGGGAGAGGGTGTTACACCCTCTCTCAGAGGAAGTCCTTTGTTCTGCCTTCCTGGGCTAGGGCTGCAGAAACCTGTCCGAGGGGTTGGCAGCAGCAGCAGCAGCAGTGGAAACCCCGGAAAGGCAGTTTGGCAGTACCCGGGTTCTGTGCTAGAGACCCGGGGGATCATGGAATTGTCCCCCCAATGCCAGAATGGCATTGGGGTGACAATTTCATGATCTTAGACATGTTACATGGCCATGTTCGGAGTTACCATTGTGATGCTGTACATAGGTAGTGACCTATGTACAGTGCACGCGTGTAATGGTGTCCCCGCACTCACAAAGTCCGGGGAATTTGCCCTGAACGATGTGGGGGCACCTTTGCATGTGCCAGGGTGCCCTCACACTAAGTAACTTTGCACCCAACCTTCACCAGGTGAAGGTTAGACATATAGGTGACTTATAAGTTACTTAAGTGCAGTGGTAAATGGCCGTGAAATAACGTGGACGTTATTTCACTCAGGCTGCACTGGCAGGCCTGCGTAAGAATTGTCAGAACTCCCTATGGGTGGCAAAAGAAATGCTGCAGCCCATATGGATCGCCTGGAACCCCAATACCCTGGGTACCTCAGTACCATATACTAGGGAATTATATGGGTGTACCAGTATGCCAATGTAAATTGGTGAAATTGGTCACTAGCCTGTTAGTGACAAATTTGGAAAGCAGAGAGAGCATAACCACTGATGTTCTGGTTAGCAGAGCCTCAGTGAGACAGTTAGTTATCACACAGGGAACACATACAGGGCACATATTCATGAGCACTGGGGCCCTGCCTGGCAGGGTCCCAGTGACACATAGACTAAAACAACATATATACAGTGAAATATGGGGGTAACATGCCAGGCAAGATGGTACTTTCCTACAAGTAGTCCTACAAGTAGTCATATAAACCTTCTGCGCTTCTTTATGGCACCAAAACTGCCACTAGACACTAGACACAAGTCTGATCCTTTTGTAGCAGAAACATAATCACAAGACTTACTTGACTTCTTTATTGCTGCCTAAAAGCTACAGTTGAAATGCGTCAGTTGAAGTATGTGCACTGCTTTGAAGACGCAAGCTGCAACTGCAAGACAACTGGTGGCAAATATATATATATATATATATAGAGAGAGAGATAGATATATAGATCTCTATATAGATATATCTATTTACATGGATATATCTATATATATATATATATATCTATATATATATATATGTATATAGATATATATATATATATATATAGATATATATACATATATCGGCCTATGGGTGACCCCCTGTCAATGTTTTATTTTTTTTTAATTACCCCCCCCAGGGGCCCCCAACATCGCAATTGAAAAACATTGAATTTTAAAAATATGGCTCCCGGACCATTTTCCTAGGGGGGCTGACCCCACCAAGTGAAGTCCCTGGCGTCTAGTGGCGTTTCCTGGCCCCCGATCGCAGCTGTGCTGCGATCGGGGGCCAGGAAACCCGTTCAGAAAGGCCTCGTATGAAAGGGGAGAGTCTCCCCTTTCATACGAGGCCTTCCCGAACCGCTTCCTGCTCCGATGGGGAAAAAAAACACTGTGACGTCAGTCACAAAGGGGCAGGTGGGGGGCGGGGAGAGACACAGAAGCTCTTCCGTGTCTCCCAGGGCTAAAAAAAAAAAGAAAATCCTTGGGTGCGACGCACCCGAGGATTTTCAAACCCCCTCCCCGGTGTCGCCCACTGGTCGTGACCCGCACCCACGGAGGTAGTGCGGGTGTCGGCCACTGGCCGACGCCCGCACTAAAGGGGTTAAGTGTAGTGAAAATGGTTGTGAAATAGTGTGTGCACTATTTAACGCAGGGTGCATTGGCAGTCCTGTGTAAGGGTTTGCCTGAGCTCCCTATGGGTGGCAAAAGAAATGCTTCAGCCCATCTGGATCTCCAGGAACCCCAATGTCCTGGGTACCTAGGTACCATATACTAGAGACTTAAAAGTGGGGGTTCCAGTATGCCAATTGAAATTGGTAAATGAAGTCACTGGCCTACAGTGACAAGTTTAAAAGCAGAGAGAGCATAAGCACTGAGGTTCTGGTTAGCAGAGCCTCAGTGACACAGTTAGGCACTACACAGGCATATTAGGCCACAAACTATGAGCACTGGGGTCCTGGCTAGCAGGATCCCAGTGAGACAGGCAAAACTCACTTACTATAGGCTTTTATCTATGAGCACTGTCGTCCTGGCTAGCAGGATCCCAGTGACACAATAAAAACACACTGACACACACTCACAAACAGGCAAACAAGTGGGGGTAACCATGCTAGAAAGAAGCTACTTTCCTACACTTATGTTCAGGTCAGTCTAGAAGAAAAGAACATCGTTGGCATATAACACTATTGTGTCTGAGGCCCCAGCTCCCCACTCGAACCATTGCACCTGGGCATCCATTCTTACTCACACAGGCAATGGCTTCATAGCAAGAACAAACAGCAAAGGGGACAAGGGGCATCCTTGCTTCGTTCCCCGCTGGATCAGAAATGGGTCAGATTGGGCACCAGCCAAACACAATGTGGCCACCAGATCTGTATAAAGCAGCTTAACATATGAGAGAAATTTAGGGCAAAAATTGAGGTAACAAGGAAGAGGAAACAAGTACTCCCAACTCACTGAGTCAAATGCATTGTCGATATTGGCAAGGACGACTGCCACAGGTCCCCCAATTCGCCTGCCAGTGCCAGCGAATTATATAGGCAGCTGACATTATGCTGGGTAGCCCGATGGTGCATAATCTCAGCCTAGTCTGGGTGCCAAGGTCAGGGAACAACCATACTTAACAGTCTGCCAATGGTTTCATTGGCACATTCACTTCTGAATTCAAGCGAGAGGTTTGACAGGATGAGAAATGGTCCTCTGCAAGCCGATGTGGCTTACAGAGAACCTCTATCTCTGTGTGTCACTAGTCTGCTGCCAGAGCTGAGTGGTCAACAGCAGAGAGGATCATTGTAGGAAGCTGGCTCTGTATATACTATATCAAAATGACATATAGGGCCTCATTTCAACCCTGGCGGTCGGTGACGGTAGTAACGCCAACAGACTGGCGGTATTACACAGCATATTTTGACCATGGCGAAAGCGCCATGGTCATACCGCTGGGACGGGCGGAAATCCGCCATGGTGGTCCCGGCAGTCGTAATCCGCCAGGGCAGCACTGCCCTTGGGATTTCGACTCCCCTTACCGCCTGCCTTTCCATGGCGGTGAACACCGCCATGGAAAGAGCTGGCAGTAAGGGGACTCGGGGATCCACTCGGGGCCCCTGCACTGCCCATGCACTTGGCATGGGCAGTGCAGGGGGCCCCAGGCACAGCCCCATCGCGCAATCCACTGCCCGAATTACGGGCAGTGGATTGCACGACGGGTGCTTCTGCACCCGCCGCACGGCCATATTCCCACCGGATCCATTAGGAGCCGGCTGCAATGTTACGGCCCTGCTCCCCGTTGGGCCGGCAGGCGGGGGAGGGCTAAAGTGTGCACAGAGTCAAGGGGTTTCCCAGAGGCTTGACAGAGGCTAATGTAGATAATACTAATGCTCTCTTTTGTGGTAGTGTGGTCGAGCAGTTAGGCACATTAGAGTTTAGTGCAAAGCATTTGTTGTACACACACAGACAATAAGGGAAGCACACACTCAATGACTAACTCCCATGTTTTTTATATAGCAAATATAACTTTTATTTTTAGGATCACATGATTCAAGTTGCAAGTAAGTACATGAATAAATAACTATTCAACATATGTATCAATACCACTTTGGTTACAATTGGCAAGTTATACAGTTTTTGAATAATTGCCAATAATCTGTTTTAAAAGTTGACACTGCAATTTTCAGAAAACAGTTCCTGGGGGGAAGAAAAGTTAGTATGATTTGAAGGTAAGTACAGGACTCACAGTTCCAGTATCCAGTGGATAGGATGACCACAGATTGGGGTTCAAGTTAACCTCAAACCCTCATCACCAGCGACACAGGGCTGTTCGGGTGCAGAGGTCAAAGATGAGGCAAATGTAACATGGGCACCTATAGAGACTGGAGGCACACGCTATCAGGGCTGCCTGCGTCTTCGGAGGGCAGACATGGGAGGTTTAGCGGAGCACCGGGGGTGCAACAGGTCAGCACCAATCACACACCCTCAGCGGTGCGGGGGTGGCCGGATGCAGGGTGCAAACACAGCATCGGGCTCCCAGTGCTTTCGTGTAGAGGGGCCCGGGTGCAGAGTGGGCAGGACTTACGGATCAGGGACAGATCTGGAGTCCTTAGATGGAGTTTCTTCTTGGACAGGGCTGCTGTCTGCAGGAGTTCTTGGTCCTCTATTGTGCAGGCAGCCCTCTGAAGGCTTTTCAGAGGTTGCAGGACTGGCAGGATGCATTGGTTTCTTTTGCAGGGCTTTTGAAACTGGAGGCAGGCCGTGGGGCTAGGGCCAAGTCAGTTTTCGTCTTCCGTCTTCTCTGCTGGTGTTTCAGCTTAAGAGTCCTTCTTCTTTCTTCTTGTGAGATCACCAGGAATCTGATGAGCTAGGTTCATGGGGAGCCCTTAAATCTGAGATTTAGCAGCATTACAGGGGTCAGAGGGCAATAGTTAATAGCTACTAACCCTGAGGTTGGTTACAGACCCTGAGGTTGGTTACACCCTTAAGGTGTCCACTCCCTTTAGGGATGGGGACACAGACCTAACTCTATTAGTCCCTGTCCTCCAAACTAAGATGGAGGATTTTACAAGGAGGGGATCACCTCAGCTCTGGACACTCTAGGGGTGGTCCCTAGAGGTGATCCCAGCTGAGGTGGTCACTCCTCCTTGCTTTTCCCAAGTTTCCCACCAAACTTGCCACCAAAAGTGGGGCTTTGTCCAGGGGGTGGGCATCTCCACTAGCTGGAGTGCCCTGGGCCGCTGTAAGAAGAGACCTGAGCCTTTGTGGCTTACCGCCAGGTGTTACAGTTCCTGCAGGGGGAGGTGTGAAGCACCTCCACCGAGTGCAGGCTTTGTTTCTGGCCACTGAGAGCACAAAGGTTCTAACCCCATGTGATCAGAAACTCATTTCTTAGTGGAAGGCTGGCAAAGATACGTCAGTCATATACCAAAGGATTGGGTAAAATATAGAGGGCGTCTCTAAGATGCCTTCTGGGTGCATTGTTCAATAAATCCAACACTGGCATCAGTGTGGGTTTATTGTGCTGAGAAGTTTGATAACAAACTTCCCAGTATCCAGTGAAGCCATTATGGAGCTGTGGAGTTCGGAATGATAAACTCTCAGACAATATACTCAGTATGGCCACATTGCACTTACAATGTGTCATAATGGACTTAGGGCCAGATGTAGTAAGCCGTTTGCATGGTGCAAACTGCGAAAATCGCAGTTTGCGCCATGCAAACAGCCTTCTGCGATGCACATTCACAATTTGCGAGTCGGTACCAACTCGCAAATTGTGAATGCGACTCGCAAATAGGAAGGGGTGTTCCCTTCCTATTTGCGACTCGCATCGCAATGCAGAATTGCTTTGTGACTGCGAATGTGGTCGCAAAGCAATTCGCAGTTACCACCAGTGTCACACTGGTGGTAACTCATTTGCAAAAGGGAAGGGGTCCCCATGGGATCCCTTCCCCTTTGTGAATGTTGCCCAAAAGGTTTTTTCAGAGCAGGCAGTGGTCCAATGGACCACTGCCTACTCTGAAAAAACGAAACCAAATGGTTTTGTTATTTTTTTTATTTTGCAACTCGTTTTCCTTTAAGGAACACGGGCTGCAAAATAAAAATAAAAAACTGCTTTATTGAAAAAACAGTCACAGACACTGACTTCAGCAGGCCACCATCTCTGTGAGTGCAGGGACTCGCTATGGGGGTCACAAAATACGACCCACCTCATTAATATTTATGAGGTGGGTCTTTGCGACCCCATAGCGAGTCGCAGGTGGTGTCTGAGAAACCGTTCTGCATCAGGATTTGCGATGCTGAAATTGCGAGTTGCACCGATTCGCAATTTCAGAATCGCGAATCCTGACCTTGCTACATCTGACCCATAGACACTCTAGGGGCATATTGCTCATGCAGCTGTGCCCTTACCTGCGGTATAGTGCACCCTGCCTTAGGGATGTAAGGTCTGCTAGAGGGCAGACTTACCTATGCCAAAGGCAGTAGTTTGTTGGCATGGCGCTCAGAGAGGGGTGCTGTGTCGACTTTTTATTTTGTTCCCACCATCACACACAAGCTGCAGTGGCAGGGTGCATGTGCTTAGTGAGGGGTCCCCTAAGGGTGGCATAATACCTGCTGCAGCCCTTGTGACCTTCCTTGGCCACAGGGCCCTTGGTGCCATAGGTACCTTTTACAAGGGATTTAACTGTGTGCCAGGGTGTGCCAATTGTGGAAACAGTGGTACAGTGTTTGGGAAAGAACACTGGTGCTGGAACCTGGTTAGCAGGATCCCAGCACAGTTTCAGTCAAGTTGGCATCGATATCAGGCAAGACCTGAGGGGGTAACCATGCCAACAGGGGCACTTTCCTACAATCACCATCAACATGTGTTTGGAGATGAGATATATATGCTATAAAGAACATGCAAGGAAATCTTTTGGGCCGCTGGGCCTTCCTGGAACACAGCTCCGGCAGGGCTGACAACAGTTCCTTCACTGTAAGATCACTCTCCACCAGTCATGGTCCAATAGTGTGAGGGTCTTGAGAGGGATGTCCACCACAGAAACCCTCTATCTGATCCTGTGACAGAATCTCCCTCTGAGCGTAATCCCTCTCAAAATAAGTGGCAAAGCTACAGCCCACCTCCCTAGGCTATGCACCCAGGGAACCGACTGAACTACGTAGGAGGGGAATGGAGGAAGAATGCCAGGTGTTTTGGCACAGTCTATGTAGCATTTTACTTGACTTGCCTACCCACTGGTATATGTATCTTTGGGCCACCTGCCAGGACTGTTTAGCCTCCTCCAGCATAGTCTGCTGGTACAGTTGCTGGAGGAGTCTTCCTCCGCATCGAAGCTGATTGGGGGCAATGTCAGGACCATCAATTGCTTATGACATCAGGGTGCAGACACAGCAGAAGGTATCGGAGCAGCCGAGAGATCTGTCTCCATGGCCAGGTCTGCCAAGCTGTTGACAGTTTCTCCATGAGGAGTGTGGCCCGTTTCTTTTTGTTGGGGGTTTGGAAGATCAGAAAGGTCTCTCCCCCGAGACGAATCTGAGTCCACTTGTGGAGGAGTTTGTGGTTTAAATTTTGAGTTATTCTGGTAGGATTTATGGAAAGAGCCAGGCCTTAAGCATCTTTCTGAACCTAAGTTTATTCTCCCGATGTCTCATGTTCAATGGCAAGGCATGCAAAAATGTTGGGAGCGAGATAGGTAAATGACCTACCTCCCCATCTGGTTCTTCTAATTTTTGGGATCTTCAGGAAATGGCCCTTTGCAGATCTTAGCGGTCTAGGGGGAGAATATGGTGATAAAAAGCCTTTCAGCTACTGTGGGCCTTTTGAACTGAGAAGTTTATATGCCAGGCTTAAGGTTTTAAACATAATTCTGCCCTAGGGACTTTCAGCAGCATTCTTGCCGCCACATTCTGCACTACCTGTAGATTTTTGGTGACATATTTTATTGAGTCTAACACTAGGTAAAGAGAGTTACTACAATCTAGACAGGAAATTACTAGCGCTGGACACAATGATTGTCTGGAATATTTTGGGATCAGCTCCAAGATTCTCTGAATTATCCTTAATGTACCAAAACAGTTTGAGGCTGCTTTGGTTGCCTGTGAGTTTGTGACAATATATTTATCTATCCACATTTCTAAGTTCTTTATAAGAGGTTTGTGAGTGGGAGGATTCCCAAAGCAATCTGGCCATCCTAATCCTATTGATGCAGTTAGATTATTTCTCAGTAACTGTCAGAGTCACCAGATCCTCTGGGTCTGTGCACGTTCCCAACACTTCCACCACAAGACAACTCCAATACTCTGATTAGATTTGTCACAGAGTCTAAGAAAGTCTAAGTGGGGAAAAGGGGATTATGTAGGGATCAGCTGGGAAGGAGACCTGTAGGAAGCAAAAGGTTAAAACACACAACATAAAAATTACATCTAATGAAATCAGTACTAGGCTATGACTCTAAGCATCATCATTCTGAAAACATGAACAACCTAAGAATAGACTTAAAATGACTAGGCTTCAAGATTACTGGATACCTGTGAGGGAATCAAGAGAGGTTAAATGAAACTTTCAAATTCAAGTACTTTCCTATGCAGGAGAATCAGGAAACAATCTGAATAAGTTCTGAACCATCATATGAATCTTTTTGGAGAATACATATTAGGAACACACAACATTACATCTAGAACTCTGGCCTTTTTGCTCTCTCAAAATGTTGGAACATGAATTGCGCACATTGCAGATTTTCACATAGGTAGTAAACACCATGAAAGGACTGTGCACCATGAATAACACAATGTAGATTCAAGGAATAAATCACGCGACTTGTCAACTCGAATACTACCAAGTAAATGCCTTAGAATAGTAGCGCACAATGAATAACATGAATTAAGCACGAGGAAAGAATCGCGCGTCTTGCTGATTCGAATGCCACCATGTAACTGCCAAGGAATGGTAGCGCACAATGAATAACATGAATTAAACACAAGGAAAGAATCGCGCGTCTTGCCGATTCGAATGCCACAATGTAACTGCCAAGGAATGGTAGCGTACAATGAATATCAAGGATTAAATCACTAGCAAACGAATCGCTCGTCTTGCCGATTCGAAGGCCACCATGTAACTGCCAAGGAATGGTAGCATACAATGAATATCAAGGGTTAAATCCCAAGAAAACAAATTGCGCGTCTTGCCGATTCGAAGGCCACCATGTAACTGCCCCAAGACCAACCAGTGAAACATGTAGAGGAATGAATCACGTGTCTTTCACAGAGGCTCCAGAATGGTGGGTAATTAAGAGAGGCAGCACCCCCTCTCTACTACTCCATCTCTTAGGGGATTACCAGCAGCAGATAGCCTTTCCGGACATGGGATAATCAAAGGAAGAGCCCAGCAAGCAGACCCAATCTAAGGACAGTGCACAGAGACCTAATCTACCCGTCCGCGGCAGCGCTTCTCCAGACTCCTCTCACCAGCGACATCTCATGTTCCTGCAGCCAGTCCCGGGGGGTGAAGGAAGAGAGATGGAGTGGGGGGGCCCAGGAACAGACATCTCTGCCACTCATCACGGCCCACAAACCCTCTCTCGGCTGGCCAGTCAAGTAAACAAGGCCAAGTGAAGGCTGCTTCCGCGCACTGGTGCTGAAATCAACGTCTCTATCGGGGGGCACTGCCTTCCTCCACATCCCCCCAGCCAGATGGAATATCAGACAGGGCCTCCTACAATGCAGAGTGCAATGCCTCTGCACCAACACGGGCTGCTCCATGAGGCTGTACCACTCCTTGCGCTGCAGCTTCGCTCTCCCTGGCTCATGTGGAGCAGAGGTCTCCGTCACCTCCAAAAGCTGCCACTACAGCAGTGCTGTAGTCACCTGCAATGGTAAGTGTGGAGCATCAGGGCCTCGATTTGGGCCAGGATCTTGAAGGATTATTGATGACCATATAGAGCAGAATTAAGCTGCAGTTGCCATGCTCGGTGGTTAAGCCATGCCCCAATTAATTACTATTCAATTTAATTATCTAAACTATGTAATAATTATATATTTTTGTTGTGTTTTCTCATGGGCTGCTGGGTTTGTTGGGGTGTTGGGTGGAAAGTCAAATAAGAAATAGTTACTTAGTGAATTATTAATAGTTAATTGATTAACAAATATGTAAATTGTGCTATCTTACTTTTTTTAGTTACATTCTAGGCGTGGAATGCTAGTTTTGTGGGGGTATAGGGTGGGAAGTTATGAAAACTATTGTAAATTTCTGTAAAATTCACAAGCCACCTGAAAGTGTAACTTGACATGTCAAC
Organism: Pleurodeles waltl; assembly: GCF_031143425.1. Taxonomy (NCBI): domain Eukaryota; kingdom Metazoa; phylum Chordata; class Amphibia; order Caudata; family Salamandridae; genus Pleurodeles; species Pleurodeles waltl. The sequence continues at coordinate 1,270,427,849 of NC_090437.1, forward strand.
AGTGTTAGTCAGAAATATAATTGATTCATCTGCTTAAATGAAAAATTCTCTTTGAAACCTAAAAAGAAGATGCACCATGGTAAAGCAGATCCCTTGACAAGAGATGTTGGACTGTGTCTTGTTTTTTTTGGGTAACATGACATCCTCTTGAAATACAAGCCTGTTACAATGTAAGGGAGAGGTGGTGTTTTTTTTTAATGTTTCCATTTTGGAAGCACATTGAGGGAGCAATCACTTTGCCTGCTCCTTCTGATGTTGCCAACAGGATGGCCAAAGAAGAATCTGTCTCACTGGGACACCTTCCCCTTTTCAATTCTGTTATCACTCAAATTTGGGGAGCGGTAACTCATCAATGTTTTGCAACCATATTTGCAACCGTAACTGCGGTCATGAACCATTGATATAGTCCATTGAGAACCACATATGGGAGGGGGACACATCTTTCATGCATCTTCCAATTTACTATTTATAATGATTTCAATTGATTACCACCTTGAAAGACATTTCAGTCTCGTGAAAGATATTTAATAATTTATTTTGCAGTCCCTGTGTTTTGTTTTTGCAAACTGTAACCTCTGCGAACACAAAACACATTTGCAGATGAGACCCACACTTAAAAAATATAAAAATGCAGCATTGTGGGCACTAGCTAAGATTTGTTTATGTGTTTATTGAACAATAACCACAGCAAGATTCAAGTGTTAGAAATGGGGTCTTTGGTTGGCAGACAGGTTGCTCCCCGTCCAAGCAAGGACCCTCACTTTAGTCAAGGTAAGTCACACACAATCCAAATTTTCCTATGTCCACCCTCTGGTAGTTTGGCACTGAGCTGTCAGGCTTAACTTAGAAGACTATGGGCCTGATTCTAACTTTGGAGGACGGTGTTAAACCGTCCCAAAAGTGGCGGATATACCACCTACCGTATTACGAGTCCATTATATCCTATGGAACTCGTAATACGGTAGGTGGTATATCCGCCACTTTTGGGACGGTTTAACACCGTCCTCCAAAGTTAGAATCAGGCCCTATGTGTAAAGTATTTGTGCAATAACTCATGGAATAACACAGTATAACACCACAAAACTACACCACACAGTGTTTAGAAAAATATACAATATTTATCTGGTTAAATGCAGGTCAAAACGATCAAGATTTGATAAGTACAAGTTAAGATATCACTTTAGAGAATGATGAAAAGAATCTTTAGTCTTTAAAAAGCAACAAGTGTCTCTTGCAAGCACAAAGTACCTGGTTTGCGTTCAAATTCTCCGCAAGGGACCGCAGAGGAGGAGATGCGTGGAAAAGGCGGAGGTGTGCATTGGTTTTTCCGGGCTCACACATACGATGTGTCAATAATTTTCCACACAGGGAAGGCTTTGCATCGATTTCTGGCGAGTGGAATTGGATCCTCTTTGGGATGCAGGGTTTTCGGACGCTCCAGAGATGATGCAGAGAAATCCTAGTCATGCAGGACAAAGTCACAGGAGCTGCATCGATCCAGTGGGTGATGCAGGGAAATTGTTGTTGCACTGGAGGCGCTGGTTGATTCTTCTCACAGGACGTCAGGCTGCATCGTTCCGGCTCGGCTATGCGTTGATCCAATGGGTCGCGCATCGAAGTTTCGGTCGCAACGCTGGTACTGCGTTGATCTCCTCTCTGGGAGTCGGGCTGCGTTGTTCCGGTTTGGCGTGCAGTGATTTTGTCACCACGATGCAGCCTGTGCACCGTTTCTGGCAGGCTGTGCATCTAATATTTGCTGCACAAGGAGTTCTTTGCAGGAGGAAGTCTTTTTGGTCCTGAGACTTCAAGGAACAGGAGGTAAGCTCTATCCAAGCCCTTGGAGAGCACTTCTCAGCAGAGCCAGGGGGCAGCAAGGCAGCAGGGCAACATCAGGGCAGCAGTCTTTTGCAGAAAAGCAGTCAACTAACCTAGCCAGACGTGGATTGTAAGGCACAGAAGGATTTAAGTGCAGAGAAATGCTCACTTTCTAAAAGTGGCATTTCTAAAATAGTAATAATAAATCCAACTTCACCAGTCAGCATGATTTTATATTACCATTCTGGCCATACTGAATATGACCTTGTTACTCCTTTCAGATCAGAATCTACCACTCAAACAGTATTTCAGGATAGCCCTAATGTTAGCTTATGAAAGGAGTAGGCCTCACAGCAGTGTAAAACGAATTTAGGAGCTCTACACTATCAGGACACATAAACGACACAGGATGTGTCCTGCCTTTTACCTACATAGCACCCTGCTGTATGGGTTGCCCAAGGCCTACCTTATGGGTGACTTATATGTAGAAAAAAGGGAGTATAAGGCTTGGCAAGTACTTTTAAATGCCAAGTCGAAGTGGCAGAGAAACTGCATACAGAGGCCTTGCAATGGCAGGCCTGAGGCATGGTTAAAGGGCTACTTATGTGGGTGGCACAATGAGTAGTAGCATTTAATCTACATGCCTTGGCCACATGTAGTGTGCACTTTACTGGGGACTTACATGTAGATTAAATAAACCAATTGGGTATAAACCAATGTCACCATGTTTTAAGGGAGAGAGCATATGCACTTTACCACAGGTTAGCAGTGATAAAGTGCGCAGAGTCCTAAAACCAGCAAAAACAGTGTCCAAAAAGTGGAGGGAGGCAAGCAAAAAGTTAGGGATGACCACCCTAATGCTGTCAGGTCTAACAAGGCTATTTTGCGATGAAGGGGCAGAGCACAGTGACGGGAAGAATGCAGCAATGTCACAATATTACATAAGGAAATATGGTTTTAATTCTATTTTAATATGCCTCATTAGTTTGATATTTGTTCCACTTGGATAAGACAGCATTTGACGGTGGTTTTGAACTCGCCGACTGTGAGGCAGGCATTGATCTCTGAGAGCGGTGAGTCCCAGTCAGTGGCTTAACAAAGGCCCCCGCAGGCCCCACGGTGCGGGGGGTGAGCTCAAGGGGGACCCATCTGCATAGCACCTTGCCTGAGTGAGTCCTTGACAGGGGAGTTACAGTTTCATTATGCCACTCATAACCTAATTTAGCAAGTACTAATAGACTAGGAACCTAGGGAGATATCTGAGCTACTTAGACCCTGGTGGCATACTGTGGTGCTGTGGTGGTGGTACATTTTTCATTACACATAGAGCGCTTGTTAAGAATCCCAAGATTCTTGACAAGGTAATTTGGGAGGTACCATGGACTAATTTATATTTTACTTAAAGATATTTGTAGAGGACTCTTTTGAGCTGCAACACATCCAGCTTTAAGATGAACAGAAGCTGTGGCTGCACGCTTATTCAAGTTGATATAGAAATTGAGAACCTCATCAATTGGTGAGAATAAATACTGAGGGACAGTAACCTAATTTACCAAGTAATAGTGACAGAGACTTCTGAAAATTCTTGTTATACTTAGAACTCAGTGGTATGCTACTGTGCTGTGGAGTTGATACATTCTTCATTACACATAGAAAGGTTATTAGTCACAGGATTTGTGGAAAATATAGAAAAAGTCTCATGTTTACAGGTGGAACGTTGAAGTAGAAAGGTGGAAAGGTGGGTGCAGAGAATAAGGGAAAGACAAGCGCCTCTCTTTTGGGTCCTTTACTTTCAGATGAGAGCCACCAAGTGTTAGGTTTCAGTGAAACAATCAGAGATGTGTAATTGGAAACATGGAGAAGATGGTCAGAAAGTAGATGAATATGTGTGTGCTATGATATTGCTGGTAAGAAAAGCAGAAGGTAGAGATGAGGTCTCCAACGAAAGTGATACCTAGGGAGAATAAGATGGGCCTATGACTTGGCCATAAAGGAACTAGACTGGGAGAGGTGTTAGAGATAAACTATGGGAGCTTCATGTTACGAGAAAGAGTGATTTAATAGATACAGAAAAACTGTTGAATAGCAGAGTCACTGAAACCCATGTAATGGGAGTAGGTAAGTGGTGGAGGGTGACCTACAGTGTCATCTGCTGATGACATATCAAAAATGAGATTTGTGGATGTGTGATTGTAGTGAGCAGAGAAGAAAGTTAGCAACATAAGAGAGTCTTGCAGTTGAGTGAAGAGCTTAGAAACTTGTAGGATTTGAAACGAGTGCTAGAGGAGTGATAGGTAATGAAGCAGTTGGAAATTAAGTTAACTTTCTGGTATAAGAAAGGAATTTCAGATACATGATGATACATGGAGAGGAAGGGTCGGGAGTGGTTGTTACTGCAAGGAAAGCACAGTAACCAATTTGAATAACTGTGGGTAGATTCCTGGTAGAGGAGTGATTGAAAATGAAGGTTAGGCATAAAAGTATTTTGGAAAAGAGAGACAGGTGGTCAGTAGCTACTGGGCTGAAAGGGTCCAATGGGGCGTATAAAGGGCTAGTAACTCTGAATATACGAATGGTTTCTAAAAGTCTGTAGAGGGAGAAGTGAGCAAGAATAGCCGACTGGACGTAAGAAGTGGTAGGAGTGAAAGAAGAGGGAGGAGACATAGGCCCTCATTCTGACCCTGGCGGTCGGCGGAGAGGCGGCGGTCGGACCGCGAACAGACCGGCGGTATTAAAAATGGCATTCTGACCCTGGCGGGAACCGCCAACACAGCCCGCCAACTTAACACTCCGACCGCCACAGCGGTACAAACAAACAGCGCGGCGGTTCCCGCCAACAGCCCGGCGGCAGACAAAGTACCGCCCACCCTATTACGACCCACCAATCTGCCACCTTTTCCGGGGCGGGAGCACCGCCGATAAGAACACGGCGGAAACAGACTACGAACGGGAAAACGCTCACCTCTACGCACTCCACGGGAGATTCCGGCAGTATGGAGCCAGAGTTGCAGGTCATCCCCGCACTCCTATTCCTCCTCATATACCAGGAGCACGCCCGGCGGCGCGGAAGACATCGGTGAGTACTGCACCTACGACACAGGGGAGGGAAAAGATTACCGGCACACACCCACCCACCCACACCCACTACAACACACACATCAATGCATTCCCACAGATCACTGTCACAACCCACAAACCACCCCCCTCCGAAATAATGCAAAGACCAAAAGAAGAGATCATAAACGGCCAGATATATTGAAATAAACTATGTACAAAATATATACAGCTACTAAATGTAGTCCAACCACTGTCCGTGGATCACAGGGGTCCTGTGCAAAGGGGCAAGGCCCAGTCCCACGACAAGAACTCCACGGAGAGAACACTGCAGGGGCATCAGAAAGAAAATAGGACAGGCACCTCAGGGGGAAGGGAAGGGGGGGCACCTCAGCCACTTGAGTACACGACGCCAGATCCACGAGGGGACTCCATGACCACTGGCCCATCCTGGGGAGAGCAAAGCCACAGTCCATACAGTCCATACAGTGGGTGGCCTGCCCACTGGGCCATCCTGGGGAGAGCAAAGCCACAGTCCATACAGTCCATACAGTGGGTGGCCTGCCCACTGGGCCATCCTGGGGAGAGCAAAGCCACAGTCCATACAGTCCATACAGTGGGTGGCCTGCCCACTGGGCCATCCTGGGGAGAGCAAAGCCACAGTCCATACAGTCCATACAGTGGGTGGCCTGCCCACTGGGCCATCCTGGGGAGAGCAAAGCCACAGTCCATACAGTCCATACAGTGGGTGGCCTGCCCACTGGGCCATCCTGGGGAGAGCAAAGCCACAGTCCATACAGTCCATACAGTGGGTGGCCTGCCCACTGGGCCATCCTGGGGAGAGCAAAGCCACAGTCCAAACAGTCCATACAGTGGGTGGCCTGCCCACTGGGCCATCCTGGGGAGAGCAAAGCCACAGTCCATACAGTCCATACAGTGGGTGGCCTGCCCACTGGGCCATCCTGGGGAGAGCAAAGCCACAGTCCATACAGTCCATACAGTGGGTGGCCTGCCCACTGGGCCATCCTGGGGAGAGCAAAGCCACAGTCCATACAGTCCATACAGTGGGTGGCCTGCCCACTGGGCCATCCTGGGGAGAGCAAAGCCACAGTCCAAACAGTCCATAACAGACCCCACTGCCACTGGAGGAGGCAAGTTGGCCAGAGGACATCCTGCAGCCCTGCGCAAGATAGATCCTGCCCTGCCACGTCTGCCAAAGGGCCAGCGGTTCTTGCCTTGAAGGGCCCAGTCCAGCGGTTCTTGAGACGGCGGGGCCCAGTTCAGCGGTTCTTGAGACGGCGGGGCCCAGTTCAGCGGTTCTTGCCTTGAAGGGCCCAGGTCAGCGGTTCTTGAGACGGCGGGGCCCAGTTCAGCGGTTCTTGAGACGGCGGGGCCCAGTTCAGCGGTTCTTGAGACGGCGGGGCCCAGTTCAGCGGTTCTTGCCTTGAAGGGCCCAGTCCAGCGGTTCTTGAGACGGCGGGGCCCAGTTCAGCGGTTCATGCCTTGAAGGGCCCAGTTCAGCGGTTCTTGAGACGGCGGGGCCCAGTTCAGCGGTTCTTGAGACGGCGGGGCCCAGTTCAGCGGTTCTTGCCTTGAAGGGCCCAGGTCAGCGGTTCTTGCCTTGAAGGGCCCAGTTCAGCGGTTCTTGAGACGGCGGGGCCCAGTTCAGCGGTTCTTGAGACGGCGGGGCCCAGTTCAGCGGTTCTTGAGACGGCGGGGCCCAGTTCAGCGGTTCTTGCCTTGAAGGGCCCAGTCCAGCGGTTCTTGAGACGGCGGGGCCCAGTTCAACGGTTCTTGCCTTGAAGGGCCCAGTTCAGCGGTTCTTGAGACGGCGGGGCCCAGTTCAGCGGTTCTTGAGACGGCGGGGCCCAGTTCAGCGGTTCTTGAGACGGCGGGGCCCAGTTCAGCGGTTCTTGCCTTGAAGGGCCCAGTTCAGCGGTTCTTGAGACGGCGGGGCCCAGTTCAGCGGTTCTTGAGACGGCGGGGCCCAGTTCAGCGGTTCTTGAGACGGCGGGGCCCAGTTCAGCGGTTCTTGCCTTGAAGGGCCCAGTCCAGCGGTTCTTGAGACGGCGGGGCCCAGTTCAGCGGTTCTTGCCTTGAAGGGCCCAGTTCAGCGGTTCTTGAGACGGCGGGGCCCAGTTCAGCGGTTCTTGAGACGGCGGGGCCCAGTTCAGCGGTTCTTGAGACGGCGGGGCCCAGTTCAGCGGTTCTTGAGACGGCGGGGCCCAGTTCAGCGGTTCTTGAGACGGCGGGGCCCAGTTCAGCGGTTCTTGAGACGGCGGACGGTCTATGGCCAACTGCTAATTGCATGGTGGTGCCCTCCTGGGCAGCGGGGATGGTGCTCCTTCACTGCCCACCTGGGCTGTGGGTGGTGGGGCCCTCCTGGCCAGCTGGGCTGGGTCCTCCCTGGGCAGCGGCTATGGGGGTGGTGGGCTCTCCCGGGGCAGCGGCTATGGGGGTTGTGGGCTCCTCCTGGGCAGCAGGCCTGCTGCCTGACCTCTCCAACTTGCTGCCCTTGCCCTCCTTAGTCGTCGGCCTGTGGCCCTTGCCTCCCTTTGGAGCTGTGGCTGGTGACTGTCTCTGGGTGGTGTCCGGGGGGGATGTAGAAGGCGGGCTCCTGCGGCGCCCCTTCCGCCTTCTGCTCCTCTTCCCAGGGGGTGGGCTGGCTGTCCCCTTGCTGCTGGGTGAAGATCCAGACATGCGGGCTGGCGGGCTCCAATACCCCTGCACCCTTGTCAAGGGGGCTGCAGGGCTGGTGGTGGCTGAGGTGCTCTTCTTACCCCGACGAGAAGGAGGGGGGGGCTCAGGGTCAGGAAAGAAGTTAGTAGTGGCGAGGAAGAGCTTCTTGGGACAATGGAGAGTGGTAGGTACAGTGGGAATGGGAGTGGAGGGAGAGGATGTGGTTGTAGGTGAGTCACGTTTGCTGTCTTTGGGTGCAGGTGCAGGAGGGATAGGCTGTCGTGAGGTGGATGGCTGTTGGGTGGGTGGGTGGCTGCGTTTGTGTGGTGTGGAAGAGGGGGTGACAGACACAGTGGGAGAGGACACAGGGGACGTGTAAATGGCAGTGGGGGTGGTGACTGCACGTGTGCGGACTGGAGTGGAGGGTGTGCTGGTGATGGAAACACTGGCTGATGGTGAGTTGAATGGAGGTGTGAGTGTAGACGTCACAGGGAGGGAGGAGGGAGACGAGGAGGTGGGGGTCACAGAGGTGGTAGTGACTGTTGGCATGTCTGCATCGGAATGTTGCGTGTGTGAATGTCTGGGTGATCTGTGGTGCTTATGTTTGGATGAGCTTCTCTTGGGTGTTGAGGTGTGTGCAGGCTGGTCTGATGGTGTGGGTGGGACAGGCAGAGGAACAGGAGACTGGGAGGAGGGAGTTAGTAGAGGCAGGCAGGAGACAGGGACAATGGCTGCCGTCAGTGCTGAGGCCAGAGCCTGGAACGATCGCTGATGGGCAGCCTGACCCGAATGAATGCCCTCCAGGTACGCATTGCTGCGATGAACCTCCCTCTCCACCCCCTGGATGGCATTCAAAAGGGTAGTCTGCCCAACAATGAGCGTTCGGAGGAGGTCAATGACCTCCTCACTGAGGGCAGCGGGGGTAACAGGGGCAGGGCCTGAGGTGCCTGGGGCGAAGGAGATGCCCGGCTTCCTGGCAGAGCGGGCACGGGGCGAACGCGGAGAGGCTGCTGGGAGGGCGGAGATGGTGCGCTGGGTGGCGGCTGTACCTGTAATGGCGGGGGGCACGGATGGTGCCACCCCCGCAAGGGAGCCCCCTTCCGAGGACGTGTCCGTGTCGCTGCAGGCTCCAGTCGTCCCCGTCGTGGAGCTCCCCTCGCCCTCCGTCTCACTGGTCCAGTCTGACTCTGTGGCATGGCCCTCCTGGGCCATGTGAGATGCAGCTCCCTCCTGCCCCGATGCCACTTCTCCTCCGCCTGATGATGCTGATGCACACAAGCACAGAAAGACAAACAAAAAGGGGGGGGGAGAGAGAAATAAAGGGATATTGAGTACATGGATCTCCGGTACAGTTAGCGGACATGACAGACACAGATGCCCCCTGCACTAAGTTGCGCACTTGGGGTCCGCTACGCATTCCGTGGAACATGCCCTACACGCCTAGAGTTGTCAACTGCACCCATGGATGACACGGCCCAGGGATGGCTGTACTGACACACTACTGAGGGTGGTGGCTGGGGACACAGGGGCTTACGGGGGTGCCCAGCCTACAGATATCGCCCTGGCCTAGGGGGACCCACAGCCCTCCTCCCCCACCCAGACACCTCCACTGCACGACAACAGAGTAGATGATGCTTCTACTCACCCCCTTGTGTCTGCTGTGCTGCCCTCACGCGCCCATCCAAATCAGGGTAGGCCACCGCCAGGATCCGGAACATCAGGGGGCTCAGTTGACGGCAGGCACCCCGCCTACGTTGGGAGGCCATCCCCAGCAGAGACTCGGCGGTCTTCTTGGTCCCGCGGCGGATGTCCTCCCACCTCTTGCGGCAGTGGGTGCCCCGTCGATGGTGGACCCCCAGGCCCCGGACTTCCTTGGCGATGGCACGCCAAATCCCAATCTTCTCATGGGCGCGGACCTATGTGACACGTACAGGGAGGGAGAAATACCACGTTCAAGTTACTCAGCATTTTCCTTTCCAGTGGCCCAAAGCCCCCCATCCCCGCCAGGCCCCCCGCCAGGCCCCCCGCCATGCCCAACATGCCCCCCATCCCCTCCAGGCCCCCCGCCAGCCCCAACATGCCCCCCATCCCCGCCAGGCCCCCGCCAGGCCCCCCGCCATGCCCAACATGCACCCCATCCCCGCCAGGCCCCCCGCCAGGCCCCCCGCCATGCCCAACATGCCCCCCATCCCCGCCAGGCCCCCCGCCATGCCCAACATGCACCCCATCCCCGCCAGGCCCCCCGCCAGGCCCCCCGCCATGCCCAACATGCCCCCCATCCCCGCCAGGCCCCCGCCAGGCCCCCCGCCATGCCCAACATGCCCCCCATCCCCGCCAGGCCCCCCGCCAGCCCCAACATGCCCCCCATCCCCGCCAGGCCCCCGCCAGGCCCCCCGCCATGCCCAACATGCACCCCATCCCCGCCAGGCCCCCCGCCAGGCCCCCCGCCATGCCCAACATGCCCCCCATCCCCGCCAGGCCCCCCGCCATGCCCAACATGCACCCCATCCCCGCCAGGCCCCCCGCCAGGCCCCCCGCCATGCCCAACATGCCCCCCATCCCCGCCAGGCCCCCGCCAGGCCCCCCGCCATGCCCAACATGCACCCCATCCCCGCCAGGCCCCCCGCCAGCCCCAACATGCCCCCCATCCCCGCCAGGCCCCCGCCAGGCCCCCCGCCATGCCCAACATGCACCCCATCCCCGCCAGGCCCCCCGCCAGCCCCAACATGCCCCCCATCCCCGCCAGGCCCCCGCCAGGCCCCCCGCCATGCCCAACATGCACCCCATCCCCGCCAGGCCCCCCGCCAGGCCCCCCGCCATGCCCAACATGCCCCCCATCCCCGCCAGGCCCCCCGCCATGCCCAACATGCACCCCATCCCCGCCAGGCCCCCCGCCAGGCCCCCCGCCATGCCCAACATGCCCCCCATCCCCGCCAGGCCCCCGCCAGGCCCCCCGCCATGCCCAACATGCACCCCATCCCCGCCAGGCCCCCCGCCAGGCCCCCCGCCATGCCCAACATGCCCCCCATCCCCGCCAGGCCCCCGCCAGGCCCCCCGCCAGCCCCAACATGCACCCCATCCCCGCCAGGCCCCCCGCCAGCCCCAACATGCCCCCCATCCCCGCCAGGCCCCCCTCCAGCCCCAACATGCACCCCATCCCCGCCAGGCCCCCCGCCAGCCCCAACATGCACCCCATCCCCGCCAGGCCCCCAAGCCAGCCAGTGGCCCCAAATCCAGATAGAATTAAACTCACTTGTTGGTCTGGAGGACCGTAGAGTTGCGCATACTGGGGGAGGACCCCATCCACAAGTTTCTCCAACTCCTCTCCAGTGAAGGCAGGGGCCCTTTCCCCAGTCGCAGCAGCCATTGTCCCTTCCAGACCGAGGTCACAGCAACACTTGCAGTATAGGTCCTCTCCTGTGAAAGTTCAAGTCGCAAGTGGATAAGTAGATAGAAAATGGCGGTCACGTCCGCGGCGGTGCGTACCGCGGCGGTGCGTCCCGCCACCGCCGGCGCCCTTCGCCATTGGCTCCTGAAACCCATAGGCTTCAATGTTAACCAATGCGGCTTCGCGCCGCGGTCTTGGCCCGCCGCCCGCCGCGGTGTGCCACGCCAGCGCATTGACCTCACATCCCATTGTCACACTTCACAGGTCAGGCAGCCGCCATTTCCAGGGCCCACATGGCTCAATTTCAACTGCGTCACACAGGCCTAGGCCTTGCATAGCCACTCATACACGCCATTCACTGCATAGAGAATCGTATACTGTGCTAGCTGTGAGTACGTACCTGTGGGTTGCCTGACTGTGTGCTCCATGTTGTCCTTCCTAGGCACCGTCCGCTGGGTTGGGCGAGGAGACGGATGAATCCTCCCGTGTACCGACCGCTGGTGGACCTGTCGACAATGGAAGAACGCCACATTATCCTGACCTACCGTCTTAACCGTGCCACTATCCATGAACTGTGTGCCCGGCTGGAGCCCGACCTGATGTCCCCCATCCGCCAACCCACAGGGATTCCCCCTCTGGTGCAGGTCATGTCAGTACTCCATTTCTTGGCAAGTGGGTCATTTCAGACAACAGTGGGAATTGCTTCTGGGATGTCTCAGCCCATGTTTTCAAAGGTGTTATCCAGAGTGTTGTCTGCCCTGATGAAATCCGTGAGGAACTACATCATTTTCCCTGAGGTGGGCGAACTGGCTACAGTGAAGGGTGATTTCTACGCCCTTGGACATATTCCCAACGTAATTGGTGCCATTGATGGGACCCATGTGGCTTTGGTTCCCCCAAGAGACAGGGAGCAGGTGTACAGGAACAGAAAAAGTTACCATTCAATGAACATCCAGGTGGTGTGTTTGGCTGACCAGTACATCTCGCATGTAAATGCCAAATTCCCAGGGTCAGTGCATGACGCCTACATCATGCGGAATAGCAGCATCCCTTACGTGATGGAACAGCTACAGAGACACCGTGTATGGCTAGTGGGGGACTCTGGGTACCCCAACCTGTCGTGGCTACTGACCCCAGTAAGGAATCCCCGGACCAGGGCAGAGGAACGGTACAATGAGGCCCATGGGCGTACTAGGAGGGTGATCGAACGCACCTTTGGCCTCCTAAAGGCCAGGTTTCGCTGCCTGCATATGACCGGGGGATCCCTAATGTACTCACCTAAGAAGGTGTGTCACATCATCGTGGCCTGCTGCATGCTTCACAACCTGGCTTTGCGCCGCCAGGTGCCTTTCCTGCAGGAGGATGGTCGAGACGGTGGTGTTGTGGCAGCGGTGGAACCTGAGGAGAGTGACGAGGAGGAAGACGACGGGGCTGAAACAGACAACAGGGACAGAATCATTGAACAGTACTTCCAATAGGACACAGGTAACATTTCAAAGATAATTTAGTAAAAGTTAACTACTCTGCAGCATCTCTGCTGCCTGTCTATTTGCCCCAGTGTATGATGACTGAGTTTTGGCTTTTCCCTCCCTATTTCAGATCTGGGGTCCCCACTACGAGTCCTGTGCTTCGTTTCCCCATGGACTACAGCTTTGTGGCAGCTGTTTGTTGACTTCACCATGTACAAGGACATATTTGCACTGTCATGTCAATTACAATCTATTGAAATCACAGCCAGACTCCTGATATTTTGGTGCAAAATAGGTGTTTATTGAAGTGCTCAAAATGGGATGGGTGGTTTCAAGTGGGTGGGGGCTATGGTGAAGGAATGTCCATGGCAGAGTCCAGAGTAACAGTCACACAGGTGCATTGTCCAGAGGCCTGTGGAGAGATGGAGCATGGGCAGTTCGAGGATGGACAGGGTGACAATGTGGGACAGTGGGATGACATCAGGTGGTATCCATTGCTGGCGGGGGTCTTGACATCCTACTCTGTCTTGCGAGATCTCAGGGCCCTCTTGCGGGGTGGTTCTTCTCCTGCAGGAGGTGGGGGTCTGGTGGGCTGCTGCTGTGCGGGGGCCTCCTGTCCACTAGCGCCGGCGGAGGTGGATGGCTGTTCTTGGTCCCGGCTAGTGGCAGGGGCCCTTGGGTGTTGTTCAGTGTCCGCCCTGCTGTTTACGAGGTCCTGCAGCAGCCCTACCATGGTAACCAGGGTGGTGTTGATGGCTCGGATGTCCTCCCTGTACCCCCGATAGTGTTCCTCCTGCAGCACCTGGATCTCCTGGAACCGGGCCAGTACCGTCGCCATCGTCTCCTGGGAGCGGTTGTATGCTCCCATGATGGTGGTGAGGACCTCGTGGAGAGTGGGTTCCCTGGGCCTCTCCTCCCCCCCCTGTCGCACAGCTGCCCGCCGAGTTGCCCTGTTTCCCTGGGCCTCTGCCCCCTGGCCGGTGTGCCCACTACCACTGCCCCCAGGTCCCTGTTGTTGTTGGGGTGGTGGGTTATCCTGGGTGCCCTGTAGTGGTAGACACACCGCAGATTGACGCGCCCTGGAGACAGAGGCATGGGCCCGCTGGGTGGGAGCTGTGCTGGTTTTCCCAGAGGGGTTAGGGTCTATAGTGGCCTGTGCCTGTGTGAGGGGAACCGACTGTCCAGAGGTCCCCGATGGTCCGGGCTGGTCATCGGTGTCCAGATCGACAGAGCTGCTGTCATCGCTGACGGCCTCTTGGGTGGGGGGTGTGGATAATTCTGGCCCCTCCGCCGCGGTGTGTTGACGGTCGGGTCCTGCAGGGGTATAGAGGTATGGTTATAGTTTCAATGTGTGGCATATGGGTGTATCTGTGGGTTCCCGTGTCCCCAAGTGCTGGCATTCGTGTGTGGGGGCTTTGGTGAGGGTGGCTTGTGGGGGGGATGTGTATATGCATTGGGCATGCTTTGGTGATGGGTGTCCATGCTTAGTGGACGCATGCAGGCCTAGGTTTTGGGATGTGTGGGTTGTGATGGTGAGACATTGGCGGGGAATAGGTGTGCTGGGGGTGGGGGTGAGGATGGTGGTGGGGGTGAGGATGGTGGTGGGGGTGAGGGTGGGGGTGAGGATGGTGGTGGGGGTGAGGGTGGGGGTGAGGATGGGGGTGGGGGTGAGGGTGGGGTTCGAGGATGGGGGTGAGGGTTGGGGTCTGATTTGGCATGCAGGTGGGGGGGAAGCAGTATTGAAGCTTCAACTTACCAGTATCCATTCCTCCGCCGACTCCTGCGAGGCCGTCAGGATGCAGGATGTTCAAGACTTCCTCCTCCCATGATGTGAATTGTGGGGGTTGAGGTGGGGGTCCTCCGCCAGTCTTCTGCACGGCGATGTTGTGCCTGGATACCATGGAACGCACCTTCCCCCGTAGGTCGTTCCATCGCTTCCTGATGTCTTCCCGATTTCTGGGGTGCTGTCCCACTGCGTTCACCCTGTCGACAATCCTCTGCCATAGCTCCGTCCTCCGGGCAATGCTGGTGTATTGGACCTGTGTGCCGAACAGCTGGGGCTCTACACGAACGATTTCCTCCACCATAACCCTGAGTTCTTCGTCTGTGAAGCGGGGTTGTCTTTGGGGTGCCATGGGGTGGTGTGTATGATGTGTGGGGTGGAGTATGTGTATTTAAGTGAGTTGAGTGTGGTGGTGTGTGTTGTTTTGTGTGTGGATAGTGTGTGGGTGATGGTGTTGAGTGGCTGTGGCTGTTATGTTTTGGATGCTGGTGTCTCTCTCTTGCCTTCTTTACGATTTTGTAAGCGTAGGGGTTTGTGGGTGATGTGGGTGGGTGTTTTATATTGTATTGTGTGTGTGGGAGTGGTGTGTGTATGTGTATCAGGTGTGTGGGATTCAAATCGTCCAATGTGGGTGAGTTTTGTTCGTTGGTGGGTATTCTGACCGCGCCGGTGTGTCCCGCCAATGGAATACCGCGTTTGAATGACCGCCGCGTGGATTCGTGGGTCGTAATGGGATGGGCGTATTTCTGTTGGCGTGGCGGTGGAGGTTTGGTCACCTCCACCTTTCCGCCGACCGCTGGTCTGGCGGTCTGTTGTGGCGGTCGGATTTTCGGAGGTTTGCCTTCTGCAGGTCAGAATGACCGTGGCGGGTTTCCGCGACCGCGGCGGGATTATGGAGGATTTCTGACCGGCGGTAGGCGCCTTTTACCGCCGAGGTCAGAATGACCCCCATAGTTTCTAATAGATTGAGGGCCTCATTATGAGTTTGACGGTCCGAGGACCACCATGCTGGTGGCGGCGGTCGTAGTAGTCGTACCGCCAACAGGCTGGCAGAGAAGATCGCCAAGTTCTGACCATGACCGGCGCCGCCACTGCGGTCAGACCGCACACAGTCGTCAAAAGGCACCTGCATGGCGATGAAGACCATGTTTCCGCCGAACAGCTTACGAGGTTGCACACTCTCAGGGTCTCCGCTGCAGTCGCACCACCATGCAAACCCAGGCATAAAAGTAGACACTCACCTTCAGGAAGCCATACTCGTTTGAAGCAGCAATGGAACCAGCACTAGTGACAGCAAACGTAACTACACACACTTACTTATCACTCTTGTATATTGTCAAAGTGCATATGCTCACTCACACAACATATCATTGTGAACTGGGGACGAGGGTGACACACACATGTAACCTGACACTCACACACATACTCACAGACAGCCACATACACATCCGTACATACACAGTACACACACTACGACCATCACACACACACACACGTCAAAAACACTCACCAACTCCTGGAAACACAGCACAGTCCCAGTCACACACAATAACACACAACACCACAACATGTCACAACAACACCACAACCACAAAACCATCAATGCAGTGGTAAGCACACACACTAGATACTACCCACTGACTAATCACGCATACAACAGAACGTACCACCAACAGTGAATGAACACACACAACCATACAATGCAGCAATTAACATACTCAGCAAACACACAACACGTCGTATCTGACATACCATCCACCAAACATGCACACTCACATAAAGCACACAAAGCCACACTACACTGCAACTAACACTTCAACACAAACACCACTCAATACCATGACACAACATGTCCCCAACAAACACATGCCCATCACACAACACACACCCATTGTCAACACCAGAGCAGTACGCACTCTATTGGCGACAAAAATGCAAAAACCCAGCACTCTCAAAACAAAGTAATTTATGCATTGTGCTGATATGTTGTGGTTTAACCTTTTGCATTGCAGAGTTCAATCCTGAAAACGTATTTTTAATATGCTTACAAATACTGTTCCTTCGCAATGTATTGCTGCAGGTTTTCAGAGTGTGTTAGGGTGTGGCCCCTTTCCAGGGCCTTCCAGAGACTTTCCCTGCAACATGCCTGGGCGTGGTTCTGGGCTGGGCCAAGACTCTATAAAAGAGAGCCAGCCCAACTCCCAGTGCTCACTATTCAGAGGTCCCAGTGCAGAGCAGCAGCTTCTTCCTGAGCTCCTGTCCCGGTGGCCTATTTGGATCTTCCAGTCTTCTGCCCTAATCCTTCATTGGTGATCATTGTTCCAGGCGGTAAGATGGTGGTTGGACTGTCCCGACACCGTTATTTTGAATTTTCATATTCTTGGTTTAAATTCTTAAATGAGTAACAGATTACTTGCGCGCTACCATTTCTTGACATTTATTTGGTAGTTTACAAATAGGCAAGACGCGCGATTTATTTCATAAAGGTTTGACTTTGTTATTCATTGCGCGTTACCATTTCTTGAAATTTACATGTTGGCTTAAGAATCGGCAAGGTGCGCGATTCGTTTTATGGTGTTTAAACATTGTTGTCCATTGCGCGCTACTATTTCTTGACATTTACATGATGTTTTACGAATTGGCAAGACGCACAACTCGTTTCATGAGCATTTAACTTTGTTCATTGCGCGCTACCATTTCTTGACATTTTACATGGTGGCTTAAGAATCGGCAAAAGAAGCGCGATTTGTTTCATTGTACTTTGATCTTGTTATTTATTGTGAGCTGTTATTCCTTGACATTTACATCGTGTTTTACGAATCGGCAAGACGCTCGATTCGATTAATGATGATTTGACTTTGATATTCATTTCATGCTACCATTTCTTGGTATTTTACATGGTAACACTCGAATTGGCAAGACACACGATTCTCTCTTCGAGTTTAATTCATGTTGGTTAATGTAGGCTACTATTCAAGATATTTATTATGTAATATTCGAGTTGACAAGTTATGTGATTTGTTTCCTGAATCCATATTGTGTTATTCATGGTGCACAATCCTTTTATGGTGTTTACTATATACATATATATATATATATATATATATCTGCAATATGCGCAATTTGTGTTGAAACATTTTAAGAGTACACAGAAGGCCAGAGTTTCTAGATGCAATATTGTATGGTCCTAGTATACATTCTCAAAACAGGATTTATATGACTGGTTTAAAATTTAGTCAGAATGTTTTTTCTGATTCTCATGTAAAGGAAAGTACTTGAATAAGAAAGTTTTCATTTAATTCATCTTGATTCCCCTACAGGTATCCAGCCATCTTGAAACTTGGTCATTTTAAACTTAACTCTTAGATTGTTCATGTTTTCAGAGTGACTAGGCTTAGAATCATAGTCTAGTATTGATTTCAGGAGATATAATTTTCATATTGTGTGTTCTAACCTTTTTCTTACTACAGGTCTCCTTCCCAGCTGTTCCCTTCCTAATCCCCTCTTCCCCTCTTGAACTCTCTCAGTCTTGTGATTAATCTATCAGAGTCTTGGAGCTGTTCAGTGGTGGACATGTTGGGAACGTGCACAGACCCCGAGGATCTGGTGACTCTGACACCTATCACTGGGGGGTAAAAGCACTGCACACAACCTCACATGCTAGCCAGACCAAACAGAGAGCACAAGCGCCACTTACACACAAATACTCACACATAATGTCAGACAAGAACAAAGAAATGCAGGACAAATATGTAACATCATAACAAACAACTGCTTGGTCCGAATATCAATCAATCAATTAATACTTGTAGAGCGCCGCTAATCACTCGGCTGGGGGAGCGTTAAGTGAAGGACAGAGGAGATCAGGTGAAGAGCCAAGTTTTGAGGTCCTTTCTAAATTAGGAAAGTGTGGGAGATCTTCTGAGGTGGATCAGGAGGGAGTTCCAGGTCCTGGCTGTGAGGTGGGAGAAGGACCTTGCTCCTGCTGTGGCCTTCCAGATGCGTGGGAGGGCGGCAAGTGCATGGTCAGCGGAGTGGAGGTGCCTGGTGGGCATGTTTAAGTGGAATCTTTGGTTGAGGTATTCTGGTCCGGCATTGTGGAGGGCTTTGTATGCATGCGTGAGAAGTTTGAAAGTAATTCTCTTGTCTATTGGGAGCCAGTGCAGGTCTCTCAGTAGGGAGGAGGTGTGGCTGTGTTTGGGGGCGTTGTTGATGAGACGGCCAGAAGCGCTCTGGATGCATTGTAGTCTTTTTAGTACCTTGGTGGTGGTTCCGGAGTAGAGTGTGTATTAAAAAGTTAAATATAAATGAAATGCCAAAGGCCATAGGCCAGTACAGATGTAAAAATCCAATATGCACACAATGCACATCTGTGAGCCCTGAACTTGACTCCTGACTGCCATGTAACCTCCACAGTTGGGGGCATCAGGGAGGTGGGCAAGCACCTCAGGGATTATCAGGGGTGGGGGGAAGAAGAGGGGTTTAGGCCTAGGCTTTTGAGGAGGTCCTTTGGGAATGGGCTTGGAAGGGGTGTGTTTAGGTCTAGGCTTAGGGAGGGTTGGGCTCTCTTGGGAGAGGTAGACTTCTTGGCGGGGGAGGGGCATGAATACTTGCAGGGGGGTAGGGGACACCTTGGAGGTGGAAGGGATGGGCTTGGGGAGGGAAATGGAGCGTTTAGATGTCTAACGGGGGAAGAGGAGTAGGGAAAAGATCAAAACATGAAAGGAAAGCTATTTTTGACACACAGTCATCAGAAGGGGTTTTGGGTGTGGAGGGTAAAGGAGTGGTTGTCTGACATGTATGTGTGGGTGTCATAGGTGCATGTTAGTGGGAGGCATGCTTGTGGGGGTGGGTGTCTGTTGGGTGGGTGAATGAGTGTGTTTATATGTACCGGACTTCGGGGGATGGAGGTGCTGGGGAATACTGTGGTGTGTGGGTCACTTTTGGGGTGGTAAATGCAGGTATGGTCGATGTACTGCATGTAGAAGTGTCAGTGGTTGTGGTGTCTGCAGGTCTGGTTACTGGGGTGTATATCTGAGGGTCTGCTGTTGTGCTGACCATGGGTAGGATAGATGTAGTGGTGGGATCTGTGAATATTGGTGTGGTGTCTACAGGTGTGCCAGGTGCAGTGTCCGTGATGCTGGGGAGGTGGGGGTGTCAGGGCAGGTTGTGACTTTTGCTGTCTCTGCATCTGTATGTTGTTTGTGTGCATGCCGGTGGTGTGACTTGTGGTGCCTATGTTCGTCTGAGCTACCTTTCAATGTTGTGGTGGATGCATGCCAGTCTGACTGTGTGCTTTGGCTGGTCGGGTAAGGGGGGGTTTAGGTTTGGGAAGAGGAAGGTGGGGGACGGTAGACAATCAGTGACTGGCTGCTGTCAGTGTGGAGGCCAGAGCCTGAAAGGATCTCTTTAGGTCAGCCAGTGCACTGTGCATCACTTTCTTTTCAAACACTTACATCACAGTGTACACATCAATCTCATTTCAACTACTTGTACTACACCCTGTAGGAAAGTACCATCTTGCCTGGCATGTTACCCCCATTTTTCACTGTATATATGTTGTTTTAGTTGTATGTGTCACTGGGACCCTGATAACCCAGGGCCCCAGTGCTCATAAGTGTGCCTGAATGTGTTACCTGTGTAGTGACTAACTGTCTCACTGAGGCTCTGCTAATCAGAACCTCAGTGGTTATGCTCTCTCATTTCTTTCCAAATTGTCACTGACAGGCTAGTGACCATTTTTACCAATTTACATTGGCTTACTGGAACACCCTTATAATTCCCTAGTATATGGTACTGAGGTACCCAGGGTATTGGGGTTCCAGGAGATCCCTATGGGCTGCAGCATTTCTTTTGCCACCCATAGGGAGCTCTGACAATTCTTACACAGGCCTGCCACTGCAGCCTGAGTGAAATAACGTCCACGTTATTTCACAGCCATTTTACACTGCACTTAAGTAACTTATAAGTCACCTATATGTCTAACCTTTACCTGGTAAAGGTTAGGTGCAAAGTTACTTAGTGTGAGGACACCCTGGCACTAGCCAAGGTGCCCCCACATTGTTCAGAGCCAATTCACTGAACTTTGTGAGTGCGGGGACACCATTACATGCGTGCACTACATATAGGACACTACCTATATGTAGCTTCACCATGGTAACTCCGAATATGGACATGTAACATGTCTATGATCATGGAATTGCCCCCTCTATGCCATCCTGGCATTGTTGGTACAATTCCATGATCCCAGTGGTCTGTAGCACAGACCCTGGTACTGCCAGACTGCCCTTCCTGGGGTTTCACTGCAGCTGCTGCTGCTGCCAACCCCTCAGACAGGCAGCTGCCCTCCTGGGGTCCAGCCAGGCCTGGCCCAGGATGGCAGAACAAAGAACTTCCTCTGAGAGAGGGTGTGACACCCTCTCCCTTTGGAAAATGGTGTGAAGGCAGGGGAGGAGTAGCCTCCCCCAGCCTCTGGAAATGCTTTGTTGGGCACAGATGTGCCAAATTCTGCATAAGCCAGTCTACACCGGTTCAGGGACCCCTTAGCCCCTGCTCTGGCGCGAAACTGGACAAAGGAAAGGGGAGTGACCACTCCCCTGACCTGCACCTCCCCTGGGAGGTGTCCAGAGCTCCTCCAGTGTGCTCCAGACCTCTGCCATCTTGGAAACAGAGGTGCTGCTGGCACACTGGACTGCTCTGAGTGGCGAGTGCCACCAGGTGACGTCAGAGACTCCTGCTGATAGGCTCCTTCAGGTGTTAGTAGCCTTTCCTCTCTCCTAGGTAGCCAAACCCTCTTTTCTGGCTATTTAGGGTCTCTGTCTCTGGGGAAACTTTAGATAACGAATGCATGAGCTCAGCCGAGTTCCTCTGCATCTCTCTCTTCACCTTCTGATAAGGAATCGACCGCTGACCGCGCTGGAAGCCTGCAAACCTGCAACATAGTTCCAAAGACGACTACTGCAACTCTGTAACGCTGATCCTGCCACCTTCTCGACTGTTTTCCTGCTTGTGCATGCTGTGGGGGTAGTCTGCCTCCTCTCTGCACCAGAAGCTCCGAAGAAATCTCCCGTGGGTCGACGGAATCTTCCCCCTGCAACCGCAGGCACGAAAAAGCTGCATTACCGGTCCCTTGGGTCTCCTCTCAGCACGACGAGCGAGGTCCCTCGAATCCAGCGACACTGTCCAAGTGACCCCCACAGTCCAGTGACTCTTCAGCCCAAGTTTGGTGGAGGTAAGTCCTTGCCTCACCTCAGTGGGCTGCATTGCTGGGAACCGCGACTTTGCAGCTACTCCGGCCCCTGTGCACCTCCGGCGGAAATCCTTTGTGCACAGCCAAGCCTGGGTCCACGGCACTCTAACCTGCATTGCACGACTTTCTAAGTTGGTCGCTGGCGACGTGGGACTCCGTTGTGCAACTTCAGCGAGCACCGTTTCACGCATCCTCGTAGTGCCGGTTTCTGGCACTTTTCCGGGTGCTACCTGCTTCAGTGAGGGCTCCTTGTCTTGCTCGACGTCCCCTCTCTCTTCAGGTCCAATTTGCGACCTCCTGGTCCCTCCTGGGCCCCAGCAGCGTCCAAAAACACCAAACGCACGATTTGCAGCTAGCAAGGCTTGTTGGCGTCCTTTTGGCAGGAAAACACTTCTGCACGACTATCCACGGCAAGAGGGATCCGTCCACCAAAGGGGAAGTCTCTAGCCCTTTTCGTTCCTGCAGAAACCTCAGCTTCTTCTGTCCAGTAGAAGCTTCTTTGCACCCGCAGCTGGCATTTCCTGAGCATCTGCCCATCTCCGACTTGCTTGTGACTTTTGGACTTGGTCCCCTTGTTCCACAGGTACCCTTGATTGGAAATCCACAGTTGTTGCATTGCTGGTTTGTGTCTTTCCTGCATTATTCCTCTAACAAGACTACTTTGTCCTTAGGGGAACTTTAGTGCACTTTGCACTCACTTTTCAGGGTCTTGGGGAGGGTTATTTTTCTAACTCTCACTATTTTCTAATAGTCCCAGCGACCCTCTACAAGGTCACATAGGTTTGGGGTCCATTCGTGGTTCGCATTCCACTTTTGGAGTATATGGTTTGTGTTGCCCCTATCCCTCTGTTTCCCCATTGCATCCTATTGTAACTATACATTGTTTGCACTGTTTTCTAAGACTATACTGCATATTTTTGCTATTGTGTATATATATCTTGTGTATATTTCCTATCCTCTCACTGAGGGTACACTCTAAGATACTTTGGCATATTGTCATAAAAATAAAGTACCTTTATTTTTAGTATAACTGTGTATTGTGTTTTCTTATGATATTGTGCATATGACACTAAGTGGTACTGTAGTAGCTTCACACGTCTCCTAGTTCAGCCTAAGCTGCTCTGCTAAGCTACCATTATCTATCAGCCTAAGCTGCTAGACACCCTATACACATATAAGGGATAACTGGGCCTGGTGCAAGGTGCAAGTACCCCTTGGTACTCGCTACAAGCCAGTCCAGCCTCCTAGATTGGTTGTGCAGTGGTGGGATAAGTGCTTGAGACTACTTACCAATCTTGTCATTGTACTTTTCATAAGAGAAAAATATACAAAACAAGGTCAGTTTATATACACATAGCCAAAAAGTTTTGCATTTCCTCTTTGCACTCTTTTCTAAGTGCTGAAAAGTACTTCTAAAAACTTTCAAAAAGTTCTTAAAAGTTTAAAAAGTTTTTTCTGTCATTCCAAAAAGTTCTGAAAACTTTTTTTCTTTTTTTTCTATCACTTTAACTCTCTCTAAAAATGTCTGGCACAGGCCAAAATGTTGAACTGTCCAAACTTGCATATGATCACCTTAGCTGGAAAGGAGCAAGGAGTCTCTGCATAGAGAGAGGTTTGAGTGTAGGGAAGAATCCTTCCTTAGAACTGTTAATTAATATGCTTAGAGTACAAGATAAGGCCATAAGTGCCCAATCTGGTGAAAAAGTAGCTAATGGTTCTCAATCTGATCCAGGGACTCCCCCAGGAAAAGGTTCAGGAAAGAAACTTCTCAGCCTGCCCATTACTAGACAGTCTAGCATAGTTGGTACAGAGGTTGAATCACACCATACTGATGGTGTGCTCTCACATTATACTGGTAGCCAAGCTGTTAGGGTGCCCTCTGTAAGGGACAGGTCTCCTTCTGTTCATTCCCATCATACCTCTGTATCTAGAAATGTCCCTCCCACCCACCCTGATGACAGATTGTTAGAAAGGGAGCTCAATAGATTGAGAGTGGAACAAACCAGACTGAAGCTCAAGAAGCAACAGCTGGATTTGGATGGACAGTCTTTAGAATTAGAGAAGGAAAGACAGAAGTTGGGTTTAGATACCCATGGTGGCAGCAGCAGTATTCCCCATAGTCATCCTGCAAAAGAGCATGATTCCAGGAATCTGCACAAGATAGTTCCCCCTTATAAGGAGGGGGATGACATTAACAAGTGGTTTGCTGCACTTGAGAGGGCCTGTGCTGTACAGGATGTCCCTCAAAAGCAGTGGGCTGCTATCCTATGGCTATCATTTAGTGGAAAAGGTAGGGATAGGCTCCTTACTGTAAAAGAAAATGATGCTAATAATTTCCAAGTTCTTAAGAATGCACTCCTGGATGGTTATGGCTTAACCACTGAACAGTACAGGATAAAGTTCAGAGAGACCAAAAAGGAGTCTTCACAAGACTGGGTTGATTTCATTGACCAGGCAGTGAAGGCCTTGGAGGGGTGGTTACATGGCAGTAAAGTTACTGATTATGACAGCCTGTATAACTTAATCCTGAGAGAGCATATTCTTAATAATTGTGTGTCTGATTTGTTGCACCAGTACTTGGTGGACTCTGATCTGACCTCTCCCCAAGAATTGGGAAAGAAGGCAGACAAATGGGTCAGAACAAGAGTGAACAGAAAAGTTCATACAGGGGGTGACAAAGATGGCAACAAAAAGAAGGATGGTAAGTCTTCTGACAAGGGTGGGGACAAATCTAAAAATGAGTCTTCATCAGGCCCACAAAAACACTCTGGTGGGGGTGGTGGGTCCAAATCCTCCTTTAATCAGAACAAGGAAAAGAAACCATGGTGCTATTTATGTAAAATAAAAGGCCATTGGACAACAGATCCCAGTTGTCCAAAGAAAGGCACCACAGCTCCTACCACTACAACCCCTACTGCTACACCTAGTGTCCCTACTAATAGCAGTGGTGGTGGGAGCAAACCTACTAATAGCCAATCCAAGGGAGTAGCTGGGCTCACTTTTGGTAATTTAGTTGGGGTTGGTCTAATTAGGGAGACCACAGAGGCTACTTTAGTCTCTGAAGGGGCTATTGATTTAGCCACTTTGGTTGCTTGCCCCCATAACTTGGAGAAGTACAAGCAACTAACCCTAATAAATGGTGTTGAGGTCCAGGCCTACAGGGACACAGGTGCCAGTGTCACAATGGTGATTGAGAAACTGGTGCACCCTGAACAACACATACTTGGACACCAGTACCAAGTAACCGATGCTCACAACATAACACAAAGCCACCCCATGGCTGTTGTAAATCTCAACTGGGGGGGGGTAACTGGTCCAAAGAAAGTTGTGGTAGCTTCAGATTTACCTGTAGACTGTCTATTAGGGAATGATTTGGAGACATCAGCTTGGTCAGATGTGGAGTTGGAGGCCCATGCAGCAATGCTGGGCATCCCAGGGCATATTTTTGCTTTGACAAGGGCTCAGGCCAAAAAGCAAAAAGGACAGGGAAGCTTGGATCCTGGAACAATGGACCAAGTGCTCCCTAAAGCTAGGGCTAGTAGAAGCAAACCACTTCCTACTATCCCTCCCTCTACAGTGGATTCTACTTCTGAGGAAGAAGAATTCCCTCCCTGTGCAGAACCTACACCAGAGGAGCTGGAAGCAGACACTGCTGAGCTTTTGGGTGAAGGGGGGCCTGCCAGAGAGGAGCTGAGTGTGGCACAGCAAACCTGTCCCACATTAGAGGGTCTCAGACAGCAAGCTGTCAAACAGGCTAATGGGGATGTCAGTGACTCTCACAGAGTTTACTGGGAGGACAACCTCTTGTACACTGAGCATAGGGATCCTAAACCTGGAGCTGCCAGGAGATTAGTGATTCCTCAGGAGTACAGAAAGTTCCTCCTAACACTGGCACATGACATTCCCCTAGCTGGGCACCTGGGTCAAATGAAAACTTGGGACAGATTGGTTCCATTGTTTCATTGGCCTAGGATGTCCGAGGACACAAAGGAATTTTGTAAGTCCTGTGAAACCTGTCAAGCCAGTGGCAAGACAGGTGGAACTCCAAAGGCACCCCTTATCCCACTGCCTGTGGTTGGGGTTCCCTTTGAAAGGGTAGGGGTTGACATAGTTGGCCCCCTTGACCCTCCTACTGCTTCAAGCAATAGGTTTATCTTGGTGGTAGTGGACCATGCCACAAGATATCCTGAAGCTATTCCTTTAAGGACCACTACAGCTCCTGCAGTGGCAAAGGCCCTCCTGGGAATATTTTCCAGGGTGAGCTTCCCAAAGGAAGTAGTATCAGACAGAGGAAGCAATTTCATGTCTGCATACTTAAAGGCCATGTGGAAGGAGTGTGGTGTAACGTACAAGTTCACAACACCCTATCATCCACAAACAAATGGACTGGTGGAGAGATTTAATAAAACTCTCAAAGGCATGATTATGGGACTCCCTGAAAAACTCCGCAGGAGATGGGATATCCTTCTACCATGCCTCCTTTTTGCCTACAGGGAGGTACCCCAGAAAGGAGTGGGCTTCAGCCCCTTTGAACTTCTTTTTGGACACCCTGTTAGGGGTCCACTCACACTTGTAAAGGAGGGTTGGGAACAACCTTTAAAAGCTCCTAAGCAGGATATTGTGGATTATGTACTTGGCCTCAGATCAAGGATGGCTGAGTACATGAAAAAGGCCAGTAAAAACCTTCAGGCCAGCCAAGAGCTCCAGAAGCAATGGCATGATCAGAAGGCTGTTTTGGTTCAGTACCAACCAGGGCAGAAAGTGTGGGTCTTGGAGCCTGTGGCCCCAAGAGCACTCCAAGATAAATGGAGTGGACCCCACACAATTGTTGAAAAGAAGGGTGAAGTCACCTACTTGGTTGACTTAGGCACTGCCAGGAGTCCCCTTAGGGTGCTCCATGTCAACCGCCTGAAACCCTACTATGACAGGGCTGATCTCACCCTGCTCATGGCAACAGATGAGGGACCTCTACCTGATCTCTTCTCTTCCACAGAACAAGATGCTCTTGTGGAAGGTGTAGTTTTGGCTGATTGTCTTACTGCTGAGCAGAAAGATAATTGCATAAATCTCCTAGGACAATTTTCAGAACTCTTCTCTATTGTGCCAGGCACCACTTCTTGGTGTGAGCACACTATAGATACTGGAGACAGTTTACCTGTCAAAAGTAAGATCTATAGGCAGCCTGACCATGTCAGGGACTGCATAAAGCAAGAAGTTCAGAAAATGTTGGAACTAGGAGTGGTTGAGCACTCTGACAGTCCATGGGCTTCTCCTGTGGTACTGGTACCAAAACCCAATTCTAAAGATGGAAAGAAGGAAATGAGGTTTTGTGTAGACTATAGAGGTCTCAACTTGGTAAACCAAAACTGATGCTCACCCTATACCCAGGGCAGATGAGCTTATAGATACACTGGCATCTGCCAAGTATCTAAGCACTTTTGATTTGACTGCAGGGTATTGGCAGATCAAATTGTCAGAAGGTGCTAAACCTAAGACTGCATTTTCTACCATTGGAGGACATTACCAGTTTACTGTAAGCCTTTTGGTTTGAAAAATGCACCTGCCACTTTTCAGAGGTTGGTGAACACAGTCCTGCAAGGGCTGGAAGCTTTCAGTGCAGCATATTTGGACGATATAGCTGTCTTTAGCTCCAGCTGGGATGATCACCTGGTCCACCTTTGGAAAGTTTTGGAGGCCCTGCAAAAGGCAGGCCTCACTATCAAGGCTTCAAAGTGCCAGATAGGGCAGGGTAAGGTGGTTTATCTGGGACACCTTGTTGGTGGGGAACAGATTGCACCACTTCAGGGGAAAATCCAAACTATTATTGATTGGGTTCCCCCTACCACTCAGACTCAGGTGAGAGCCTTCCTAGGCCTCACTGGGTATTACAGGAGGTTCATTAAGAACTATGGCTCCATTGCAGCCCCTCTTAATGACCTCACATCAAAGAAAATGCCTAAAAAGGTATTATGGACAGCAAGCTGTCAGAAAGCTTTTGAGGAGCTGAAGCAGGCCATGTGCTCTGCACCTGTCCTGAAAAGCCCTTGTTACTCTAAAAAATTCTATGTCCAAACTGATGCATCTGAATTAGGAGTAGGGGCAGTCCTATCACAACTTAATTCTGAGGGCCAGGATCAACCTGTTACTTTTATTAGTAGAAGGTTGACCCCTAGAGAAAAGCGTTGGTCTGCCATTGAGAGGGAGGCCTTTGCTGTGGTCTGGGCTCTGAAGAAGTTGAGGCCATACCTGTTTGGCACTCACTTCATTGTTCAGACAGACCACAAACCTCTACTTTGGCTAAAACAAATGAAAGGTGAAAATCCAAAATTGTTGAGGTGGTCCATATCCCTACTGGGAATGGACTATACAGTGGAACATAGACCTGGGAGTAGCCACTCCAATGCAGATGGACTCTCCAGATATTTCCACTTAGACAATGAAGACTCATCAGGTAATGGCTAGTCTTATTGTCCTTCGTTTGGGGGGGGGTTGTGTAGGAAAGTACCATCTTGCCTGGCATGTTACCCCCATTTTTCACTGTATATATGTTGTTTTAGTTGTATGTGTCACTGGGACCCTGATAACCCAGGGCCCCAGTGCTCATAAGTGTGCCTGAATGTGTTACCTGTGTAGTGACTAACTGTCTCACTGAGGCTCTGCTAATCAGAACCTCAGTGGTTATGCTCTCTCATTTCTTTCCAAATTGTCACTGACAGGCTAGTGACCATTTTTACCAATTTACATTGGCTTACTGGAACACCCTTATAATTCCCTAGTATATGGTACTGAGGTACCCAGGGTATTGGGGTTCCAGGAGATCCCTATGGGCTGCAGCATTTCTTTTGCCACCAATAGGGAGCTCTGACAATTCTTACACAGGCCTGCCACTGCAGCCTGAGTGAAATAACGTCCACGTTATATCACAGCCATTTTACACTGCACTTAAGTAACTTATAAGTCACCTATATGTCTAACCTTTACCTGGTAAAGGTTAGGTGCAAAGTTACTTAGTGTGAGGACACCCTGGCACTAGCCAAGGTGCCCCCACATTGTTCAGAGCCAATTCACTGAACTTTGTGAGTGCGGGGACACCATTACACGCGTGCACTACATATAGGACACTACCTATATGTAGCTTCACCATGGTAACTCCGAATATGGCCATGTAACATGTCTATGATCATGGAATTGCCCCCTCTATGCCATCCTGGCATTGTTGGTACAATTCCATGATCCCAGTGGTCTGTAGCACAGACCCTGGTACTGCCAGACTGCCCTTCCTGGGGTTTCACTGCAGCTGCTGCTGCTGCCAACCCCTCAGACAGGCAGCTGCCCTCCTGGGGTCCAGCCAGGCCTGGCCCAGGATGGCAGAACAAAGAACTTCCTCTGAGAGAGGGTGTGACACCCTCTCCCTTTGGAAAATGGTGTGAAGGCAGGGGAGGAGTAGCCTCCCCCAGCCTCTGGAAATGCTTTGTTGGGCACAGATGTGCCCAATTCTGCATAAGCCAGTCTACACCGGTTCAGGGACCCTTTAGCCCCTGCTCTGGCGCGAAACTGGACAAAGGAAAGGGGAGTGACCACTCCCCTGACCTGCACCTCCCCTGGGAGGTGTCCAGAGCTCCTCCAGTGTGCTCCAGACCTCTGCCATCTTTGAAACAGAGGTGCTGCTGGCACACTGGACTGCTCTGAGTGGCCAGTGCCACCAGGTGACGTCAGAGACTCCTGCTGATAGGCTCCTTCAGGTGTTAGTAGCCTTTCCTCTCTCCTAGGTAGCCAAACCCTCTTTTCTGGCTATTTAGGGTCTCTGTCTCTGGGGAAACTTTAGATAACGAATGCATGAGCTCAGCCGAGT
This sequence comes from Pleurodeles waltl, assembly GCF_031143425.1. NCBI lineage: Eukaryota > Metazoa > Chordata > Amphibia > Caudata > Salamandridae > Pleurodeles > Pleurodeles waltl. The sequence continues at coordinate 1,270,457,138 of NC_090437.1, forward strand.
TCCTCTGCATCTCTCTCTTCACCTTCTGATAAGGAATCGACCGCTGACCGCGCTGGAAGCCTGCAAACCTGCAACATAGTAGCAAAGACGACTACTGCAACTCTGTAACGCTGATCCTGCCGCCTTCTCGACTGTTTTCCTGCTTGTGCATGCTGTGGGGGTAGTCTGCCTCCTCTCTGCACCAGAAGCTCCGAAGAAATCTCCCGTGGGTCGACGGAATCTTCCCCCTGCAACCGCAGGCACCAAAAAGCTGCATTACCGGTCCCTTGGGTCTCCTCTCAGCACGACGAGCGAGGTCCCTCGAATCCAGCGACGCGGTCCAAGTGACCCCCACAGTCCAGTGACTCTTCAGCCCAAGTTTGGTGGAGGTAAGTCCTTGCCTCACCTCACTGGGCTGCATTGCTGGGAACCGCGACTTTGCAGCTACTCCGGCCCCTGTGCACCTCCGGCGGAAATCCTTTGTGCACAGCCAAGCCTGGGTCCACGGCACTCTAACCTGCATTGCACGACTTTCTAAGTTGGTCTCCGGCGACGTGGGACTCCGTTGTGCAACTTCAGCGAGCACCGTTTCACGCATCCTCGTAGTGCCTGTTTCTGGCACTTCTCCGGGTGCTACCTGCTTCAGTGAGGGCTCCTTGTCTTGCTCGACGTCCCCTCTCTCTTCAGGTCCAATTTGCGACCTCCTGGTCCCTCCTGGGCCCCAGCAGCGTCCAAAAACGCCAAACGCACGATTTGCAGCTAGCAAGGCTTGTTGGCGTCCTTTCGGCGGGAAAACACTTCTGCACGACTTTCCACAGCGAGTGGGATCCGTCCACCAAAGGGGAAGTCTCTAGCCTTTTTCGTTCCTGCAGAAACCTCAGCTTCTTCTGTCCAGTCGAAGCTTCTTTGCACCCGCAGCTGGCATTTCCTGGGCATCTGCCCATCTCCGACTTGCTTGTGACTTTTGGACTTGGTCCCCTTGTTCCACAGGTACCCTAGATTGGAAATCCACAGTTGTTGCATTGCTGGTTTGTGTCTTTCCTGCATTATTCCTCTAACAAGACTACTTTGTCCTTAGGGGAACTTTAGTGCACTTTGCACTCACTTTTCAGGGTCTTGGGGAGGGTTATTTTTCTAACTCTCACTATTTTCTAATAGTCCCAGCGACCCTCTACAAGGTCACATAGGTTTGGGGTCCATTCGTGGTTCGCATTCCACTTTTGGAGTATATGGTTTGTGTTGCCCCTATCCCTATGTTTCCCCATTGCATCCTATTGTAACTATACATTGTTTGCACTGTTTTCTAAGACTATACTGCATATTTTTGCTATTGTGTATATATATCTTGTGTATATTTCCTATCCTCTCACTGAGGGTACACTCTAAGATACTTTGGCATATTGTCATAAAAATAAAGTACCTTTATTTTTAGTATAACTGTGTATTGTGTTTTCTTATGATATTGTGCATATGACACTAAGTGGTACTGTAGTAGCTTCACACGTCTCCTAGTTCAGCCTAAGCTGCTCTGCTAAGCTACCATTATCTATCAGCCTAAGCTGCTAGACACCCTATACACATATAAGGGATAACTGGGCCTGGTGCAAGGTGCAAGTACCCCTTGGTACTCGCTACAAGCCAGTCCAGCCTCCTACACACCCCAGGTAGAACCAGGTCAGTGTCAACATCATGTCATAACTAGGTACTACCTACACCCCAAAATAACAACGTCACACAACAGCTAAGCCACCTATTGCACACCTACTATAGCATCATATCATTAGAGCAATCACAATAACCATTCTACGAAAACCTGACTTGCCAACATTAATCTCAGTCCCTATCCACACAAACATAGTCAACCAACAACCAAGCAATGGGAAATAGTGGTAACATTAATTTATAAATATCACATACACAATATCCACACATATCTACATTTGTAGCAGATGTCATGAACCAGGAAAGGAACCACGTCATGTGCAAAACACAAGACAGCATGTTGCATACATGCCAAAACCATTTCATGTCATAGAGTCCACAACCTTCACTATTGACATAAGCAAATAAGCAACAACTATACCTGCCATTTCAATGATTGGAGTATGATAGGGTCTAAACACGTCAGCAACACAGGGCCCAATAGTCATGTATGAAAGGATAACACATACTTTGTAGAGCTACTCATCTAAGACATCCTCCACTTATAAACAAAGTCATGTACACTTATAGGGGCCAACTTAGCCCACAGAATTTAGCCACAGACAAGACCTTGTACCATACCATCACCTTATACACCATGTACACCTGTAATGTGCATGAAGGTCACATGAGTACAACTATCCATGATGATTGGCAACATCAATAGCCCATTATTCAAGTGGCCACATCACTATCCACTATGAGCACTCTCATTGTAAGTGACCATTACAATGTCACAACACATTTCTGAGCTTACCATGAGAGAGACATACACCTTGAGGCAAGCCAAATGACTGACTTCACATACCATTCCAACAACATGTGACGATGAAATGCCACATCTGCAACACAATTCAGTCAGTACTAACTCTAGGAATCCGTACCAAGAGGCATCAAAACATATCCACAATGGAAAAGTAAATATGTTTAAGTTGCATCACAATGTTGATAAATGTCTGGACCTAAGAATGTACACATGATGATGGCAAAGACCAGTTCAGATTGTACCAATTACCAAGATATAGTGGCCTATTTAGCATGCCCACAACATTGCAATAGGAAATTGCTGTGTAGCCACTTACCATCCAAAGAATATTTACCAGATACTAATATTCTGAACACTCATATTGATGATATGGCTTGCAATAGGAGTCTAGTAATACCACTATGGTTCAATACATGCAGGCTGTCCATTCTGAGGAAACATCGCATATGCCAATGTTTAGTCCCCACTTACCAATAGGGACACCTCATAACAGTTCAGATTAAGTGCAGCAAGTGTGGCATATGAAATGTCAGCTAGAGATTACAGCCTCAATAATTTTACGCTCATTGGAAACTTCAGGAATATTAGGGATCCTCTCAACTTCTCTGATGCAATGTTGCACATAGAGATGGATCAAGGGGCATTTGAATGAACCGAGGGCTAAGATCAGGACAACTTACCATCAGGATGTTGGGAGTACAGATCTGTAGGTGGCAAGGAAAATCCATCAGGGTACGAAGAGCAGTACAGTGATACACATAAGACACAGTCACATGTGCATCATCATATGCTACTGTACAGAAGGGATGACATAGGTGAGTAATATGTCCCAATACATAATACATTGTGCACACCTATGTACCAATGTTGTATACTCCACATATAGGTTTATCTAGGACACATTAAACCTTTTCCACTTACCACATTGTCACAGTTTAGAGTCTTTCACATCATACACTGACCTTGCAAAAGAATGTAAATGACTTCAGTCAGTACTCATCCCCTTGTGGCTGCTGTGCCCTCAAATGCTCACCCAACTCAGGGTAGGCCACGCAAATATGTGGGACATTAGGGGGATCAAGGTCTGACGGGGACCCCTTTGTCCTTTGTCCTTTGGGGGGCACCCCAGCTTGACCTCAGCAGTCTAACGGGCCCAGTGTCTCAGATCCTCTCACCGCTTACGACAGTGGGTGCTTCACCAGCTGTGGTGCCCCCAGGGTCCGCACTTTCTTGGGGATTGCATACCTTTTTCTGATGAGTGTTGACCTGCATGAATGACACAGACAAGAGGAGAATGTCATGTACATATGCTTCATTCACAAACAAGTAGGATGAACAATCAAGTTTGTGAAAGTTGCCATACATACCATTCCTCACATTTCAAAATCTTTTGCACGTCACCCACTGCAGTCAGGCCGTGTGTGAAGTGGAGTCGGGCATGCAACATGCATACATAGGGCCAGACCACAAGTATGTCCTTTAAATGGTACATATCAACAATTATTTATCACAGCAAGATTGATGTAAACGCTGTAATGTAAATATGTGGATCAGGGTACATACATCACACACTGCCTACTCCGTAACTGGTCTAACAGTCTTCTTATGCACATGTGCACATAACCATCTACACACACATGTTAACTTAATTCTTCATTCATGCACCTTTTATCTCCCTCACCATACACTCTACCTTTCACCCTTTGGTGTTGCATTGGGCTCACCGGCTCCTCTGGTGCACCACAGAGCTGTTCATACAGGGGTAGGACCTCCTCCACGAGCTTGGCCAGCTCTTCTGGAGAAAGGCAGGGGCCCTATCACCTGCAGGACGTGGCTTGATTTCTCCCAGAGGCAGTACACAGCAGCTCATGTCGTGGAGGTCTTGCTGACAGCAGTGTCAGGAGTCAAGTGAGGGATTGTGCAGAAGATGGCAGTCAGGTCCGCCATGTACAGGAGTGTCACCGCTGGTGGACATCATGACTGGGCCAAGTACACCAAAGGCTGCAAAGCCCACCACAGTTGTAACCACCTACCGCCATGATGACTTCCCCCAACGGAGTCAGGTCACTTCCTGATGGCCAGGACAGTAGGTCAGGCAGCTGTCATTTTAGGGCTCTAAAATGCATGATGAAGTAATGAAAATTGCATCATTTACAGTAACCTCATATCTATGACTATGTGTGAAGTGCAGGCTTACTGTTTACAAGTATTACTGTCCATGTAATTAGTAGAGGAAGTGAAAAGAGGTATTATGGGTTAGGCACATGATACAGTATTTCCACCATACTAATGACAATCTAAAGATGGTCTAGGTGCAAAAACATTTGTGTGACATGTCTACAGGGCTGATGTAACTTTCACTGCCAGTGACATGTATCACCATATTGAGTACATGCAAGGGTTTAGGGGATTTCAATCTGGTCCACTTTCATATGTTGGCTGGCTATGTGAAAAATTCCACATATTCACAGTTACATGTGACATAATTTTGAAGTGTGTGTGAGGTTGTTGTAATCATATTATAGATGTATGTTTTGAGTCAATTACATTCATTCTGGTGTTTTCCCACATAGTTACCCAGGCCTGAGGAAAGCAAGACAGCTACAGTGTGCCGACCACTATCAGACCTGCAGATCATAGAGGTGCAACATTTAATTCAGATATATCATCTGGATAGGCATAAAATTATGGATCTATGTTGTCAGTTGGAGCCAGATCTGATGCCTGACATTCGCAATCCCAATAGCATACCTCCCATCATTCAAGTCATGTCAGTGCTGAACCTTCTGGCCACTGGGTCCTTTCCGAATACAGTGGCCCTTACTGCAGGGATGTCTCAGCCTATGTTCAGCCTTGTTTTGAAGGCTGTACTGTCTGCATTGTTAAAACCCCTAGACAGCTACATCAGATTTCCACAACGTGAGGATCTGGACCATGTGGAAGCTGATTTCTATGCTTTGGGACACATTCCTCATGTGCTTGGAGCTATAGATGGCACCCATGTAGCCTTGGTCCCCCCAAGTGCAAATTAACAGTTATATAGGAAAAGGAAAAACATCCACTCAATAAATGTCCAAGTGGTCTGTGTGGATGACCTCTACATTTCACAAGTCTGTGCAAGGTATCCAGGATCAGTCCATGATTCTTACATCATGAGGAACAACAATATACCACTGCTGATGACATGACTATACACAGAGAGGACCTGGCTGGTTCGTAAGTCATGCATGTCACTTGTGCCTGTCCCTTTTTTCCTGCTACCGTATATGTGGATGTCTAAGATTAAAGTCTAGATTGTTGTTACTATACCATACAGGGTACTCTGGCTACCTAAACCTTCCTAGGTTATTGATACCAGTGAGGTATCCAACCACGCCAGGGGAAGTTTGCTTCAATGAGGCCCACGGAAGGACAAGGCGTGACTTTTGGGCTCCTGACAGCAAGATTTGCTGCATTGACAAATCTGGAGGAGCCCTCCTCTACTCACCCTACAGGATCTGTCAAATAATTGTTGCCTGCTGCATGCTCCACAACCTTGCACTGAGACATCACATACCATTCATACCAGATGAGGGGGATCCTGCAGATCCTGTGGGTGGGAATACAGATTTGCCAAGTGAGGATGAGCATGATGAGGACAAAGCTGGAGACATCAGGGCAGATGTCATCAATCAGTACTTCAACTGTCTCAAAGTATGTGATGTGATGTTACTAATGAGATTCCATGGGGTATCGTTGAAGTAATGCATGCCATGTAATGTGCTTCTTGCAAACATCAGTGTGGTCTTAAGTGGCTCCAAAGCTCATGGCTCAAATATGCATGCTGGATGTTCCTTCGAGTTCTGTACAGAAATGTAATGTGCATGGTCCATTGTTCAGCAAATGCACAATCAAGGTAACTTTTGTAGTTATACATAGACAATGTGATGTTTGTGTATTCGATTCTGGCCTATACCTTATTTTTGTCATTCACAGATTTGCTGATTGGCTGTTTGGCTCATTTGTGTCAAAGCCCAGCTCACCTGAGTCCTTGTTCAGTTCTGATGGAGGTTGAAGACAATCCAACCCCACCCTGAAACTGCTTGTTCCAGCACACTAGTTTTTAAAACAGTGCACTAAGAACAGAAGCTCAAGGGAAGGGGGGAAGTGGATAAAATAAAATAGAGAGACAACACCGTTCTTGCGTTTCCACTGTTGAAGTGCTACACAAATCTGCAGCCCTTTCTCACTTCTGTAGAAACTGGTGCCTAATGAAACATAAACAAAGAACAGATAAGTACAACCTATTCCTAAATGGGTTCCTGACTATCCATTTATTTATTAGAAATTCTCTTCTAAAAGTACCTCTTGGATCCTGGTCTCTAGTTTCCAGGTTTGGAATGTGTTACTGCTCTGGGATGTGCTTTCTATTGCTGTAAAGCTTCTAAAACATTAAACAAATACCGTTATCAGAATTACCAATATCTAACATTCATCTTAATATAACTAAAGCCTAAACTCCCAATAGCAGACTCACTTTTCCCATATTTCCAGAATCTTTTATAAAACAAATACTGTACTTTTACATCAAAATACAGCATGTAATTTGTGCAAGTCCTTGATTTACTGTTTGTCTTGCTGTTAATGGTTTCCACTGTTCAATTCTTAAAAGTTCCATAAAAAAAAAAATGTTTGCTTCACAAAGTTCCGCAAAGTATTCTTGTAACAAAGAGTTTGAATCACAATGTTCGTGGAAGGTATCTTGTTTCAAATTGTCTATACACGAATCCAGAAACTGTTGTCAAAGTTCTTTCAGGTAATAAAAAGTTTTGCACTTACTTGTTGCTGGCAAGAGATACTGATCAGTCTAACCTTGTCTTCTTTCTCTTTTGCAGGTTGCTTGTAGGAGAGAGGCTGAGGCAAGGAGGAACCGGAAACCGGAGGAAGGAAGAGCCAGCAGCTGCACCCATTGAAGCCAATGAAAGTCTGTAGAGAGCAGGAGTGCCAGCGCCGAGGGATCTGGTCTCAGGTAAGCGGGAGGTAGACGAGCACAAGCACTGGGTGAGGCTCGGGGGCTGCCTTGTATAGACAGGGCTGGGTGTGGTTCGAAGAGCTGGGTGTGGTTTGAAGGGCTGGGTGTGGTCCTCACATGCTGTACATGTTCTTGAAAGGTGTGCAGAGCTGGGTGTGGTTTGAAGAGCTGGGTGTGGTCCTCACATGCTGCACATGTTCTTGAAAGGTGTGCAGAGTCTCAGTTATTATGCAAATGAGTTGAATTAACACATGGCCTAGGGAGGAGTGTTTTAAAGAAGCCTTGGTAAGAGCAAGGCCCAATGTGTAAACAAAACAGCACATTAAACAACATACACAGAAGCCTAGGGGGGAGGAAGTTGAGATAACAAGAAAGGCTTTCAATAGTAAGTTTAAAAGGGAGCTATTACAGAACCCACTAGTGCAGTGAGAGGGGACATGCTCTTTGCTGTGCACAAACCCTAACAATTTGACACTCTCAGACAGTTTCACAGACAGATTGGATTTGCTAACAGACATGAGCAGTGGACATGGATTAGATAAAGTACTGTTTTGCTTCAGATTTGTGGTGTGTGAACTCCATGCCCAGACTATCAACACAGTGGTTTGGAAGGGTCCTTTCCCACAAAATAGACCTGTTTTGTATTAAAGGTGGCTCAAATGGTGGCATGTATGTGTCCATTTGTGGTATCCAGACCTCCACCATCATTATGGTTTGGGTTGTATGTGACCTAACTTGTGCATAGCTATCAATGTGTTTCCAGTGTGCATGTGTCTGAAGACCGACATAGGTGAGTGGGAAGCCTACAGATACCTTACTATGGTAAGTGGATGGGTCCATGACTGGGAAGCCTATTACTGACCTCTATCTGTTTGATGGGGTATAGGGATTTTGGAGGATGAGGTAAGGGTATGTGATAAAGCTTTAGCCGATGATATGTTGGGACAATCTGTCTGCCTCCTGGGATGGCAATAGACTGACATGTCCATTACTTCTGTATTCTGTGGGTTGGCAGTGTACGGCCCCTGTGCTGAAACACTGAAGTCCATAACATTACTTCACAATGTGCTGATTGCTATTCACCTAATAAATATGTGGAGATGTACAATACAGGTGATGTGTGTCATGTGTAAGTTGCAGTATCAATGCAATGTGTATCCTGGTTATCACGTACATTGGAGGGGAACATTTTGGTACAATAGTTTTCATACATTTCAGTTGTTTATGGGTGATACATTCATGCAGGATCTGTGATTAAGTTGTATTTATTGGGGAGCAAACAACAAACTGAGTGAATTGAAAAAAAAGAAATGTAAATAACAGTGAAAGGTTCAGTCATTGTGGGTGAAATCATCAGGGTACCAACTACACCATTTGGAAAAACAAGTCCAGTGTCCTTGTACCATAGTAAAATTGAGATAGGTGTTAGAACAGTCAATAGGATGTATCAGTCACACACAAGGGAAACCAATCAGGAAAGGTTCACTTCTTGGCACTGGTTTGGTCTTGGCCTCTGCTCCTCCTGGATGTCTGGGTGGATGTCTATGTTTGCGGGGGGTTCTTCTGCTACAGAGGGTGGGGTGTCTGAGGCATTCCCTTACCCTGGCAGCCACAGATGTCGAGGGGCCTGATGTCTCAAGGGTAGTGGAAGAGGCCTGATGTTGGGTGCCAGAGCTACTCAGGGTAGTGTTGATGTCCCTCAGCACCCCAGCAATGGAGGCCAGGTTAGCATTTCGTGTCTGCCACTGCTACATGGCTTCCTGGTGGTTGTCCCTCTGCAGCTGTCTGATTTCCCTCATCATGGTCAGTACCTGTCCCATCATGCCTTGGGAGATTTGGTAGGCTCCCAAACTAGGGAGATGGTCTCCTGGTCAGTTGTGTCCCATTGAGCCCCCATATTCTGTCCACAGCATCCCTCCAATGCACCCTACCCACACGTACCTGTGCCCCTGGCACAGTGTGCCCACTCCCACTGGTGGCATGACCATCATTGTCAGTGCTTACATGAGGAGACTCAGGTATCTGTACTGGGGGCACATGATGGAAAAGACTGTTCTTGGAACACAGGTTTGGGGGCAAATGGTTGCTTGTGATGTAGTTGAAACAAGGCTCGGAGGAGTCATTGTGGGCAGGGTGAGAGTGACAGTTGTTGACTGACCAGGCATCCCTGATGGGACAGCTTTATCCTCAGTGTCCAGACATCCAGGGCTGTTTTCCTCACTTGGGCCTAGAGGTAGTGTCTGTCTCTGGTATCCTCTCCATGTTGGGGGTGGCAAGGTTACCTGTAGGAGTTGTGGAACACACAGTTGGTATATGTGATGCTACAAGATTTGTATCAATTAGACAACTAAACATCATATATGAGATGTGCACGCTGCCTTTACATGATCCCCTAGCATGGCAATGACAGCTGCTACTTAATCTGGGTTAGTCGAATGTGGGACTCAGAGATTTGAAATTGCATACAGCATGCTCCATGCTCTTTGAGTATGCTGGTGTTTAAATGGCTGCAAATACCCTCATATCTTGGCTGAGTACAGACGTGACAATGTACATTGATCTCCTAGTAAGCTGAATACCACCATTGAGCCAACTAGTAGCAAACAATGCACAATGGTGTCAGAGCTAGCACATAAAAGTGGTGTTACAATTATCCCTGACCCTCTGTCTGGATGTTCTGCAAGTGCTTCTACGTTCCCAATTTGGATGTCCCCCCAGGTGAGAGCATGACATTTTAAGGGATGTTTTCTCTGAGTCCAGTTTGGTATGGGTCACAGCTGTAGCTGTGATTTTCTTGTAATGGTACTGGTAGTGGACCATTGCTTAGCTGTCATTGTTGTGAATTGTTACATGATGGACCACTGAGTTTGGTTTGCTTTGATTGTTAGTTTCACATGCAGGACATTTCACATTTAGTACATGTTTCTGGTTTTGTTAAGGTTTTAATAGTGCCCGTGGGGAGTTGTAATGCTGTCAGTTTCCGGAACTTCACATGCCCTTCCCAAACACTGTGGCCCAAAGTTACTTTAGTGGACATGTGGCATGCATGCGTGCAGGACATAGCTCTTTGGTGGCTTGGATATTGTTGTTGCTTATCCGTCTCCACTCCCCCGGGTATTCTTGTCAGGCCCTCAGGATGCAGGATGTCAAAAACCTTCTCCTCCCATGATGTGAACTGTGGGGGAGGAACTGGGGGTCCACTGCCATTCTTGAGGACCACCAGCTGATGCCTGGATGCCATGGAACATACCTTCCCTGTGAGGTCGTTCCACCTCTTTCTGATGTCCTCCTTTGTGCATGGGTAACTGCCTACTGCATTCACCCTGTCGACTATTGTTTACCACAACTCCATTTTCCTGGGAATTGATGCTTGCTGGACCTGTGCTCTGACTAGATATGGTTCTTTACTAACAATTTCATTCACCATGACCCTCAACTCATCAGTAAAACGTGGGTGTTTTTGTAGGAACATGGTAGTGGTGAGGTAATGAATACAAGGATGAATGATGTTTGTGATGAGGTGTGGGTGCTATGATGTGAGTGGTGGACAGTAGGTGTGCATTGTGTGGGTTTGTAAATTGTGTGTTGTGTCTCTTGTGCAAATGTGGTATTTGTGCTTAGATTTATGTGTAGGGGTGTTTTATCCTACTCTCTGGGTGTGAGTGGCATTCTGGTTGCAAAAGATTGGGGTTGTGTAAGTGTGTGTTTTATAGTGCAGTGTGTCAGTGTGTCGGGTGTGTGAATGGGTGTCAGGTGTGGGGTATTCAAACTGTCCAAGGTGGAGTGGTGTTCTGACTGATGTGAGTTCAGACCGCCACAGTTCGCTCCGCTAATGGTTTTGTCGGAATGGCTAGTCGTCTGACCACCTTTTTCAGCCCACCTGTGTCCTAATGGTTTCAGGAAATTGGCTGTTTTTTGTCTGAGCTGCGTATCTCTTAATATGGCAGTTGGATGACCAACATGGCGGTCTTTTGGCAGCCGCAACCGTGAAGGTCTTACCGTCAGACTGCCAAAGTCGTAACGAGGCCCTCAATCTTTGAGAAGATGTGCGGTATAAAGTAATTGGGTGACATAGAAAGGCGAGTGATGAATGTACATGGTAGGTAAATAAGATCACTGAAGTTATGGTGCGGTGGTGATATGCTGAAAGGAGATTAACTTCATTGTCTAGGGTCGGAGAGAAAATATCCAAAGATAATTTGAAGGTTTCAATATTTTCTGCAGTCTTTTTATTTTTGCAATTTGCAAAGGCATGCCCTCCTTACCTTTGTTCTGAGATTTTAGTGAGCAAATATAATATGTGAAAAACCGCTATGGACATGGGGAAAAAGGAGAGAATGTCTTCAAGAGACAGTGAGTGTTAAAAGCATGTTGAAGGGTATTTAGAAGTGGTGAAAGAATGAGATACACTACTGTGATCTCAGGTTGTTTAGAATTTTGATGTAGGTAAGATGGAAAGAAGCATGTTTTCAATTAGTGATAATGGAGGGGCTGAGGGCTCCAGCACAGGAAACATTTTTGCACAAGGTACAATGAGTACTGATCAAATGGGAACAGATTGATGGAGGGAAGTTAGCTGCAAGAGAAGACTTTCAGGTCAAGAGATGTGCCCTATTCGTACATTAATGAGATTGAGTAGTGAGTGATCAGATAGCAATTGAATGCTATGGTTTATAGGGATGTCCCTTCCCAAGTAGGATGAGGTGGGTGAAAGGAACAAATAATGCAATTACTTTGGTGAGGTCCTCAGCGAGAGAACCAATGGCATCTGGTGGAAAATAAATTGTTTGAATGTTGATTGTTAACGGTGCTGCAACTGAAATGGAGCACAATTTGAACGTTATGGGGGACAGCTGGTATTGGAACCATTGTGGTGGCGCATGTTTTGTTTAGTATAATACCAACTATGCTGCCTTTGTGATTTGTATGTGGTTTGTAAGAAAAGTGGCATTGTTTGTATAGAGAACTACAGAAACATTCCAAACTACTGATATGAACATGAAGTGTTGTGAGGCACAGTTATTTCAAAAATTATCTGTAATTAAATGTTTTTGTTGTACACAGACAAGGTGTTCTATAGGCACAAACAGAAACTAGACTCAGTGAGGTAAATATCAATACAATGAGAGATCTGTTTAGAGTGTAGTCTGAGTGGATAAGCCAGCTATGTAATTTAAAGAAGCATCTGTTGGGTGATTTATGAAGTGGATTAGTGGTGACCAAACCCTGTACCCATCCCACCATGGGCAACCATCCCCTGCTCTGCACGGTCTTCAACATGGCTCTGTGCCCCCACTGCTGTGGATATCCGAACTCCGGAGCAGCTAACACTCACAAGCACTTAAAAAATAATAATTCTGTGTGGGTATTATTCACGTACTAAGCAAAAGGATGAGTCTGTGGACGTGTGTGCTATTTTAAAGAATGGAATTGGATTTTAAATACGACTGTGGCTCTGGTCCCGTTATGGGACTGTTAGTAACTGTTGGACCTGGCTTTTTGACAGGGTCATCCCCAAACTTTTTGCCTTCCTCCTTTTCTTTTTCTGACCTCATTTTTGCTGGTTTTTAGACTCTGCGCGCTTTACCACTGCTAACCAGTGCTAAAGTGCATATGCTCTCTCCCTTAAAACATGGTAACCTTGAATCATACCTGATTGGACTATTAATTTACTTATAAGTCCCTAGTAAGGTGCACTTTATGTGCATAGGGCTGGTAAATTAAATGCTACTAGTGGGCCAGCAGCACTGGTTGTGCCACCCACTTAAGTAGCCCCTTTTCCTTGTCTCAGGCCTGCCATTGCAAGGCCTGTGTGTGCAGTTTCACTGCCACCTCGACTTGGCATTTAAAAGTACTTGCCAAGCCTAGAACTCCCCTTTTTCTACATATAAGTCACCCTTAATGTATGCCCTAGGTAACCCCTAGAGCAGGGTGCTGTGTAGGTAAAAGGCAGGACATGTACCTGTGTAGTTATATGTCCTGGTAGTGTAAAACTCCTAAATTCGTTTTTACACTACTGTGAGGCCTGCTCCTTCATAGGCTAACATTGGGACTGCCCTCATACACTGTTGAAGTGGCAGCTGCTGATCTGAACGGAGCAGGAAGGTCATATTTAGTATGGCCAGAATGGTAATACAAAATCCTGCTGACTGGTGAAGTCGGATTTAATATTACTATTCTAGAAATGCCACTTTTAGAAAGTGAGCATTTCTTTGCACTTAAATCCTTCTGTGCCTTACAATCCACGTCTGGCTGGGCTTGGTTGACAGCTCCTTGTGCATTCACTCAGACACACCCCAAACACAGGGTACTCAGCCTCACTTGCATACATCTGCATTTTGAATGGGTCTTCCTGGGCTGGGAGGGTGGAGGGCCTGCTCTCACACAAAGGACTGCCACACCCCCTACTGGGACCCTGGCAGACAGGATTGAACTGAAAGGGTACCTGGTGCACTTCTTAGCCACTCTTTGAAGTCTCCCCCACTTCAAAGGCACATTTGGGTATAAAACAGGGCCTCTGCCCTACCTCATCAGACACTTGCTGGAGAAGAAACCTGAACCAGAAACTACATCCTGCCAAGAAGAACTGCCTGGCTGCTCAAAGGACTCACCTGTCTGCTTTCTACAAAGGACTGCTGCCTTGCTGTTGCCCTGCTGCCTTGTTGAACTCTTGTCTGGCTGTGAAAGTGCTCTCCAAGGGCTTGGATAGAGCTTGCCTCCTGTTCCCTGAAGTCTCAGGACCAAAAAGAATTCTCTCTTTTACTTGGACGCTCCGTGCGCTGAAAATTTCAACGCACCGCTGGTTCCGCGGCGAGAAAAACGCCGCACACCGACGCTGATCAACGCGACGCTCTTGGGACGATCGAAAATCCGACGCACGGCCTCGCAAGGACCACGCTGCCCGACCTCTAGAGGAGAAATCGACGCGACGCCTGCCGTGAGATCGTAATTTCAACGCGCAGCCCCGCAGATCGACATCCAGAGGAGAAATCGACGCGACGCCTGCCGTGAGATCATAATTTCGACGCGCAGCCCCGCAGACCGACGCGCAGCCGGAGAACAAGCAGGAAAATCCACGCACAGACCCGGGACATCTGGTAATCCCCGCGATCCACAGAAAGAGACTGTCCGAGCGCCGGAAAACGACGCCGACTTCCCCGCGTGGAAAATAACGACGCAAGTCTGTGTGTGCTGGGGAGAAATCAACGCACACCCCCTTTTTCCACGCACCTCTTCTCTTGTGGCCCTCTGAGGAGATTTTTCCACTCCCAACCAGGTACTTGTGCTTAAAAGAGACTTTGTTTACATTCTAAAGACTTAAGACACTTTATATCACTGTACCGTGATATTTCTACAATTTTCCATTGCAACTTTATTCTTTTTGACCTACAATTATCCTGATAAATATTATATATTTTTCTAAACACTGTGTGGTGTATTTTTGTGGTGCTATATGGTGGTATTGTATGATTTATTGCACAAATACTTTACACATTGCCTTCTAAGTTAAGCCTGACTGCTCGTGCCAAGCTACCGGAGGGTGAGCACAGGCTGATTTTGGATTGTGTGTGACTTACCCTGACTAGAGTGAGGGTTCTTGCTTGGACAGAGGGCAACCTGACTGCCAACTAAAACCCCATTTCTAACATTGGTGATCAGCGGTGAGGATAGGACTTGTATCTGTGCAGTGACATACAGTAGCTAAGTATTTCACTACCTACCCACAGTTGAAGGTCAACTTGGTTTTTATCTCTTTTTGAAAACCCGATTCTTTTCCTGACAATTTTCAAAAACTAAATCCTCACTCAACATGTCTCTGACTGGGTCTCAGACAGGGGACTTTGACCTAGTCCAGTTGGATGCATATACGGTCAAACTACTAAGAGGATTCTGCAGGGAATTGAGGGTACCCATCCAAGGGGCCTCCAGAAAGGAGGACTTTCAAGTGGCGCTGAGGGCCTGGGCAGAAGCCCATTTAGAGGAGGATGAGGAAGAGGAGCCAGAACATGGTCCCTCAGAGGAATTTTCACTATCGGTAGATGGTGTTACCACTGCAATTGTGCACCCTTCCAGACCAGGGAGCAGTGTCTCCATGCAAAGCCTGACCGCAGAGGAAAGGAGAGAGGAAAGGGAGTTCCAATTGCAAATGGCAAAACTGAAAATTGAGGCTCAACAGGAGGAGAGAAGGGCAGAGAGAGAAGCCAAACAAGCGGAGGCTGAAAGAGCAGCCAAACAGATTGAAGCTGAAAGAAAAGCCAAACAGATTCATGCAGAAGCTGAAAGGGCAGCCAAACAAGCGGAAGCTGAAAGAGCAGCCAAACAGGTGGAAGCTGAAAGAGCTTTGGCTGAAAAGAAACTATTGTTGGCTCATGAACTGAGTCTCAAGGAGCTGGAGATCAAGGCAAGACAGTCTGAATCCAGCAATAATGGTGGCAGCATACTGACAGGACCTGCTGGAGAAAAGAAGGTTCGTATACCCAAAAATGTGGTGCCCAGTTTTGTGGTGGGAGATGACATAGATAAATGGTTAGCTGTTTATGAAGTTGCACTAAGGGCTCATGAGGTTCCTGAAGGGCAATGGGGGGTAGCTATGTGGGGTTATGTACCGCCATTGGGGAGGGATACACTCCTCACATTGGATCAACCTGATCAAAACACATACCCACTTCAGAAAGCCACTTTACTTGCCAAGTTTGGGCTGACCCCTGAGGGATACCGTCAGAGGTTCAGGGACAGCACCAAACAAACCACACAAACATGGGTAGATTTCTTTGACTTCTCCAGTAAGGCACTGAATGGATGGGTGCGGGGCAACAAAGTAGCTGATTATAAAGGTTTATATGACTTGATTCTGAGAGAGCATATGCTTAATACTACTTTTACAGAGTTGCGCCAGCACTTAGTGGATAGTAAGCTGACTGATCCCAGGAAGCTTGCTGAGGAGGCGGACCTCTGGGCAAGCAGCAGAGTGTCCAAAAAGGTATCTGGGAGTGACCCCGAGAAGGGTAGTTCCGGTTCCCCCAACAAAGTGAGGGGGAGGTTAGAAATGACCCAGACGAGTCCCAGAGTAAGGGGGGAAGAAAGGGTTCCCATACCTCATCTGAGAAACAGGGTGGGGGTTCTGGTGGGCAGTGGCCCAAAGCATCCCATTCCCAACCCCGCTGTTTTGAGTGTTCCCAGATAGGACACAGGAAGGGGGACTCTGTCTGTCCAAAGAACTCACCCAATATTGGGACCTCTACAGGGGTGGCCCATGTGGCCTTAGGGGAATGTAGTCCCCAGGGGCAGGTCGTAGACCATGCCTTCATCTCCTTTAGTTGGGAGGTGGACTCAGAGGGTAAACTGGTGATCCCTGAGGGTGGGAGTCGTCACTTCCACCAGGTGGGAGTGAATGGGATCCCAGTCACCGCTCTGAGAGACACAGGGGCTAGTCTTACCATGATTGTGGAGAGACTAGTGTCACCAGAGCAGTACACCGGACAGGTGTGTAGAGTGACTCCAGCCATTGGGGAAGATTTCTTCCGCCCCATGGCCCGGGTGTCCCTAGAGTGGGGTGGGGAGGTGACCCAGAGGCAGGTCATAGTTATTCCCCAGCTGCCCATTGACTGCATTCTGGGGAATGAGTTTCCCTTAGTGTCAGGAGAGCTGAGAGGGCCAACCCCCAAGGGTGCCCTAACAGTTCAGATGTCTGGCAGTACCACTCCCCAGAGGAGGGTATGTAAGCCCCGATGGGGAGGCACGGGGAGGAAGGACTCACCCCTGTCCTCTGTTCAGCCTCAGAGTACAGACCCTGGGCTGAGGGACCAGTATCAGGGACCCACCCCTGGCCTGGTGAGAGTGGAGAAGGGGTGCAAGACCCCTGGGGTTACTACCCCCCATTCTGGGATGCTACAGGAATCCCTTGGGAGCTCCCTACCAGCCCCCCAGTTGGAGGAGAAGCTCAGCCAACGGCCCCCCTCAGGGTCTCCACCTAGCAGTGGATGGTCAGGGGCCTGGCTCATAACACTGACAGCTGTCAGTGGCATCTGTTGGTTTCTGTCCTTGTGGGCAGAGTTTTCCCTGGGTTGGGGACAGAAGTCAGACCCAAGGAATGGAATGGGCCACATCACTTTGTTGGCCATGGTGATACTGTCTGCATACTGGGATGCATCTGTAAGCAAATTAAAGTTAGGAGCTGTACAGATGGGGTCCTCAGGTGATGAGAAGGGTTCCCCATGGGCCAGATCAGTGGCCCCAGAGAGTATAGACAAAGAAGCCTCACTGAGTTCAGAAAGGCGTAGAACTGGCGAGTGCCCCTGCAGTAGTGGGCCATTGTCCATGTTCTATCGCCTTAAGCAGGGAAGTCCATCAGAGTGTTGATTAGTCTACCCTGGCTTTAGGCTGGGAGGGGGTCATGTTGGACCTGGCTTTTTGACAGGGTCATCCCCAAACTTTTTGCCTTCCTCCTTTTCTTTTTCTGACCTCATTTTTGCTGGTTTTTAGACTCTGCGCGCTTTACCACTGCTAACCAGTGCTAAAGTGCATATGCTCTCTCCCTTAAAACATGGTAACCTTGAATCATACCTGATTGGACTATTAATTTACTTATAAGTCCCTAGTAAGGTGCACTTTATGTGCATAGGGCTGGTAAATTAAATGCTATTAGTGGGCCAGCAGCACTGGTTGTGCCACCCACTTAAGTAGCCCCTTTTCCTTGTCTCAGGCCTGCCATTGCAAGGCCTGTGTGTGCAGTTTCACTGCCACCTCGACTTGGCATTTAAAAGTACTTGCCAAGCCTAGAACTCCCCTTTTTCTACATATAAGTCACCCTTAATGTATGCCCTAGGTAACCCCTAGAGCAGGGTGCTGTGTAGGTAAAAGGCAGGACATGTACCTGTGTAGTTATATGTCCTGGTAGTGTAAAACCCCTAAATTCGTTTTTACACTACTGTGAGGCCTGCTCCTTCATAGGCTAACATTGGGACTGCCCTCATACACTGTTGAAGTGGCAGCTGCTGATCTGAACGGAGCAGGAAGGTCATATTTAGTATGGCCAGAATGGTAATACAAAATCCTGCTGACTGGTGAAGTCGGATTTAATATTACTATTCTAGAAATGCCACTTTTAGAAAGTGAGCATTTCTTTGCACTTAAATCCTTCTGTGCCTTACAATCCACGTCTGGCTGGGCTTGGTTGACAGCTCCTTGTGCATTCACTCAGACACACCCCAAACACAGGGTACTCAGCCTCACTTGCATACATCTGCATTTTGAATGGGTCTTCCTGGGCTGGGAGGGTGGAGGGCCTGCTCTCACACAAAGGACTGCCACACCCCCTACTGGGACCCTGGCAGACAAGATTGAACTGAAAGGGGACCTGGTGCACTTCTTAGCCACTCTTTGAAGTCTCCCCCACTTCAAAGGCACATTTGGGTATAAAACAGGGCCTCTGCCCTACCTCATCAGACACTTGCTGGAGAAGAAACCTGAACCAGAAACTACATCCTGCCAAGAAGAACTGCCTGGCTGCTCAAAGGACTCACCTGTCTGCTTTCTACAAAGGACTGCTGCCTTGCTGTTGCCCTGCTGCCTTGTTGAACTCTTGTCTGGCTGTGAAAGTGATCTCCAAGGGCTTGGATAGAGCTTGCCTCCTGTTCCCTGAAGTCTCAGGACCAAAAAGACTTCTCTCTTTTACTTGGACGCTCCGTGCGCTGAAAATTTCAACGCACCGCTGGTTCCGCGGCGAGAAAAACGCTGCACACCGACGCTGATCAACGCGACGCTCTTGGGACGATCGAAAATCCGACGCACGGCCTCGCAAGGACCACGCCGCCCGACCTCTAGAGGAGAAATCGACGCGACGCCTGCCGTGAGATCGTAATTTCAACGCGCAGCCCCGCAGATCGACATCCAGAGGAGAAATCGACGCGACGCCTGCCGTGAGATCATAATTTCGACGCGCAGCCCCGCAGACCGACGCGCAGCCGGAGAACAAGCAGGAAAATCCACGCACAGACCCGGGACATCTGGTAATCCCCGCGATCCACAGAAAGAGACTGTCCGAGCGCCGGAAAACAACGCCGACTTCCCCGCGTGGAAAATAACGACGCAAGTCCGTGTGTGCTGGGGAGAAATCGACGCACACCCCCTTTTTCCACGCACCTCTTCTCTTGTGGCCCTCTGAGGAGATTTTTCCACTCCCAACCAGGTACTTGTGCTTAAAAGAGACTTTGTTTACATTCTAAAGACTTAAGACACTTTATATCACTGTACCGTGATATTTCTACAATTTTCCATTGCAACTTTATTCTTTTTGACCTACAATTATCCTGATAAATATTATATATTTTTCTAAACACTGTGTGGTGTATTTTTGTGGTGCTATATGGTGGTATTGTATGATTTATTGCACAAATACTTTACACATTGCCTTCTAAGTTAAGCCTGACTGCTCGTGCCAAGCTACCGGAGGGTGAGCACAGGCTGATTTTGGATTGTGTGTGACTTACCCTGACTAGAGTGAGGGTTCTTGCTTGGACAGAGGGCAACCTGACTGCCAACTAAAACCCCATTTCTAACAGTAACCCACAAACATGAACACGTATGTCAAGTGGGTGGTGTAGGGCAACAGTAACCTTGACTTTCACACGTGAGCACTGGTGCACTAACCTAAGTCCAGGCACCCAGAGTTGTTTAAGCCAAACCTTGCAGAGTAATGACAGTGCCCTAGTTTATTCACCAGTAAAAAAAAATAGTATGAAGAACGGAAGTGGCATGAGCAACTTGTGTTCGTGGTCTGGTCCCGTGGCTGCACAATTGCATAATTTCGTAACAAGCTTAACATAAAATTTCTAAAATTATTTGCGTAATTTAAATTTCACCGGGGTATATACCCATGTTGAACCTGTATGATTTGGATTTATGGAACCTCGAAATGGGTCACCATAGGTTTGAAACATGCAGTTGGTTTACAGTCACTAACTCATGAAGCTTGCAGCAGGATCCCAGGCCTCACCTAGAATTCACAGATCATAACATGGGTTTGCAGGTCACAGTATACTTACACATCCTCCTTTTGTGACTTTTGATATTTTTTATGACACAGGATTCAATAACTCATACTGCAGCAGTTCTGAGAAGCCAACTTTGGGTTTGCAGACTCAAAATGGACAGCAGGAGTAAAAGCTCTCTTGTTCAATCAAATTCAAATATTTCTTTCATGTTTGGTACAATGCAGGTATGCAAAGGTGGTGTTAAAAATAACACCAATGCTCCACTTTTAAATATGTCCAACAAAACTACTAGAGGCATTTGCTCCTAGGTGCCTGCAAATAAATGTTTGATTAGTCATTGTGAGGTGAGTCAGGTCTGGCATGATGTGGTTGTAAAGATTATAAACATTTGAACTCCTTAGAAAGAAATAGGGGAAATGCTGGCATACTCTTGCAGTTTAAGCCCGAAGTAGAAAAGATGAAAGCAAGTGTTGTTAAGGGTGATTGACACTCGGATCAAGGAAACGCCATTTCCGACATCACTACTCATGTGTGTGCAAATTGAGGAAGTGGTAATGAATTGACTGTACTTTTCCATCTGCAATACTTAGGAGTTATCCTTGTTTGCCAAGCGGTGGATCCATGCAATGGTATGTTCAGTACAGTTTGGTTTTAAAATAATGCTTCATTCTGTGGCAAGACCCAACCCACTATTAGCCATATGCTCAAAGCCGCAAATAAGATAGCAGGTAAGGCCCAAATGTGATCTGGTATCCAGATGGAGGAAGCAGCTTACCTTGAATGGTGAATGTAGCAATGACAGACTGTTTGCGGCTGCATCACATGGTGGTAGCAGAACAGACAGGATACCTTGGCCACTAAGTGATGAAGAGGTCTAAGTCAAAACAGTCTCAACAGATAGTCCAGGATCAGTCATGAACCCAAAGCATAAACAGGAGTACCATTATCTCCATGTGGAGAGGCTCATTTATACTGAGATGAGTGAATCAAAGTCACCCTTTCACAGCATATAACACCTGTATTGGTAATGAGCAGAATGGTCCACGCCAACAAAGATGTAGTGCACTCTTCCTCTGGAATACCACGATGGAGATGCAGCCCCTTGAATGAGGTTGGAGGGAATGGCAAGCCCAGTTGAACAGTCAGGAAAGGTAGCTCGCACTTGAGAACAGTAACAATAGCTACACAGTATAAGCTTTCTGCAATGTTGCAGAAAGCGTCACAGTTTAACTGCAAATCTAATTTGACAGAGGAGATGGGGATTTCATGGGAGCATTATGAGTTGACTCATGACTATTTCATATGGGCTCAAATTTGTCTTTTGGAAAGTGATCACTCTCAGGCACAATAGGCTAATGGCAGAGCCTCATGCCTTTTTAACTGTGCCTCTGACCATATATTAGCTATACTGTTCTTCAGGGTTCTATTACCCCTTTCTACCTTGCCCACAGACCCTTGGTGATAGGCACAATGCAAATGGTAACTGCAACAGCATCTTCACAGGCATAGGGAGTCCACCCATCCTGAAAACATACAAGCACAACAAGGACATAGGAATAATTTACACACTTGGACATCCAAACTAAATCAGTCTGGATATGCACAAAGGGGTCCTAAAGAGGAGGGTGAGCAGCGAGGGTGGGTTCAATTCTATTCCAACATTGTTTTACACACATATGGCATAGGATTGGCATTAATTTGGGCTATAAAGGGAAACATAAGGCGCACCAATGGTTTGTGGTGACAAGTACCATGGTGTTTGGACAAAATGTAAAATTTAAAATATAAAGTTGCAGAAATATCAAGTTTTTAATATCGTAACACAGAAATATTGTGTGCAAAAATATAATTGACAAAAACTGATTTTTTTAAGGAAATAAATATATATTTTTAAATTTCTTTATGTGTTTGAATAATATTTTAATTGTACGTTTAATTATGTCTGTGTAACTGTTGTTAATGTATTTAAATATAGTTTGTAATTTTAAGTTATTTATATTCAATTCAATTGTAAAACAGTAACTTATAGTGTTGTAGCGGGCTGTGAGGTTTGTAGTAATAAAGGGTGGGAAGTTAAGTATAATTGTTTACATATTTATAATTGTTATAAATTATTTATTTGTTTATTACAAATGTAAATTGTTTAAATACCATTTTTTAAGTTATATTTTAGGTGCAGGTTGATGCATTTGTAGAGGTATGGGGATTGAAGGTCATTAAATAAAAATGTATTAATTACTGATAAAAAAATAATAATTTAATTGTTGATTAATTATGTGCATTGTGTAATTATAATTTTTTATTTTACATTTTAGGTGCCAGTGGTTGAGTTTGTAGGTTTATAGGGTGGGAGGTTCATTACATTATAATTGATTAATTACAATTGATTTATGTATTAATAATTAATTGTTAATTAATTATGTAGATTGTGTAATTATTATAAAAAAATTTTAATTTAGATATATATTAAATGTGCCACTGTAGTGTCGAAAAGGAATGAAATAATTATTGAATAAAATGTTTTATTATGTTAATTATTCAAAAAAGTTAAATTATTTTAATTGTTTTTAATGTATATATGTCATTTTATGTTAATAGTTTTATAACTTTAGGAAATCAATACTTGTATTAGAATAAGTTATGTGTTAAAACGAAAGTACCTTCCCTGCTGTTGTACAGACTGTAGTGGAAATAGTAAATTTTAGCCCTCCTGAGTCCGATGCTTTCCCTATTGTTGCACCGACTGGACTGGGAATAGAAAATTGTGTCCCTCCTGAATTCAACACTTTCCCTACTGTTACATAGGCCCTCATTCTGACCCTGGCGGTCGGTGATAAAGCGGCGGCCAACCCGCCAACAGGCCGGCGGTCCAAAATATGCAATTCTGACCCTGGCGGGAACCGCCAACACAGCCCGCCGCATTAACACTCCGACCGCCACGGCGGAACAAACAAACAGCGCGGCGGTCCCCGCCAACAGCCAGGCGGCAGACAATGTACCGCCCACCCTATCACGACCCACCAATCCGCCACCTTTTCCGGGGCGGGAGCACCGCCGATAAAAACACGGCAGAAACAGACTACGAACGGGAAAACGCTCACCTCCACATACTCCACGCGAGATTCCGGCAGTATGGAACCCGAGTTGCAGGTCATCCCCGCACTCCTATACCTGCTCCTGTACCAGGAGCACGCCCGGCGGCGCGGAAGACATCGGTGAGTACTGCACCTACGACACAGGGGAGGGAAAAGATTACCGGCACACACCCACCCACCCACACCCACTACAACACACACATCAATGCATTCCCACAGATCACTGTCACAACCCACAAATCCCCCCTCCTAAATAATGCAAAGACCAAAAGAAGAGATCTTAAATGGGCAGATATATTGAAAAATGGACAGCAGTAATCCCAATAAATAAATAAACTATGTACAAAATATATACATCTACTAAATGTAGTCCAACCACTGTCCGTGGACCACAGGGGTCCTGAGCAAAGGGGCAAGGCCCAGTCCCACGACAAAAACTCCACGGAGAGAACACTGCAGGGGCATCAGAAAGAAAAAAGGACAGGCACCTCAGGGGGAAGGGAAGGGGGGGCACCTCAGCCACTTGAGTACACGACGCCAGATCCACGAGGGGACTCCATGACCACTGGGCCATCCTGGGGAGAGCAAAGCCACAGTCCATACAGTCCATACAGTGGGTGGCCTGCCCACTGGGCCATCCTGGGGAGAGCAAAGCCACAGTCCATACAGTCCATACAGTGGGTGGTCTGCCCACTGGGCCATCCTGGGGAGAGCAAAGCCACAGTCCATACAGTCCATACAGTGGGTGGCCTGCCCACTGGGCCATCCTGGGGAGAGCAAAGCCACAGTCCAAACAGTCCATAACAGACTCCACTGCCACTGGAGGAGGCATGTTGGCCAGAGGACATCCTGCAGCCCTGCCCGAGACAGATCCTGCCCTGCCACGTCTGCCAAAGGGCCAGCGGTTCCTGCCTGGAAGGGACCAGTTCAGCGGTTCTTGCCTTGAAGGGCCCAGTTCAGCGGTTCTTGCCTTGAAGGGCCCAGTTCAGCGGTTCTTGCCTTGAAGGGCCCAGTTCAGCGGGTCTTGAGACGGCGGTCCCCAGCGGAGCGGTGCTGGAGACGGCGGGGCCCAGTTCAGCGGTTCTTGCCTTGAAGGGCCCAGTTCAGCGGTTCTTGCCTTGAAGGGCCCAGTTCAGCGGTTCTTGCCTTGAAGGGCCCAGTTCAGCGGTTCTTGAGACGGCGGTCCCCAGCGGAGCGGTGCTGGAGACGGCGGGGCCCAGTTCAGCGGTTCTTGCCTTGAAGGGCCCAGTTCAGCGGTTCTTGCCTTGAAGGGTCCAGTTCAGCGGTTCTTGCCTTGAAGGGCCCAGTTCAGCGGTTCTTGCCTTGAAGGGCCCAGTTCAGCGGTTCTTGCCTTGAAGGGCCCAGTTCAGCGGGTCTTGAGACGGCGGTCCCCAGCGGAGCGGTGCTGGAGACGGCGGGGCCCAGTTCAGCGGTTCTTGCCTTGAAGGGCCCAGTTCAGCGGTTCTTGCCTTGAAGGGCCCAGTTCAGCGGTTCTTGCCTTGAAGGGCCCAGTTCAGCGGTTCTTGAGACGGCGGTCCCCAGCGGAGCGGTGCTGGAGACGGCGGGGCCCAGTTCAGCGGTTCTTGCCTTGAAGGGCCCAGTTCAGCGGTTCTTGCCTTGAAGGGCCCAGTTCAGCGGTTCTTGCCTTGAAGGGCCCAGTTCAGCGGTTCTTGAGACGGCGGTCCCCAGCGGAGCGGTGCTGGAGACGGCGGGGCCCAGTTCAGCGGTTCTTGCCTTGAAGGGCCCAGTTCAGCGGTTCTTGCCTTGAAGGGCCCAGTTCAGCGGTTCTTGCCTTGAAGGGCCCAGTTCAGCGGGTCTTGAGACGGCGGTCCCCAGCGGAGCGGTGCTGGAGACGGCGGGGCCCAGTTCAGCGGTTCTTGCCTTGAAGGGCCCAGTTCAGCGGTTCTTGCCTTGAAGGGCCCAGTTCAGCGGTCCTTGCCTTGAAGGGCCCAGTTCAGCGGTTCTTGCCTTGAAGGGCCCAGTTCAGCGGTTCTTGAGACGGCGGTCCCCAGCGGAGCGGTGCTGGAGACGGCGGACATTATATGGCCAACTGCTCATTGCCTGGTGGTGCCCTCCTGGGCAGCGGGGATGGTGCTCCTTCAATGCCCACCTGGGCTGTGGGTGGTGGGGCCCTCCTGGCCAGCTGGGCTGGGTCCTCCCTGGGCAGCGGCTATGGGGGTGGTGGGCTCTCCCGGGGCAGCTGTGCCGGTTCCTCCCGGGGCAGCGGCTATGGGGGTTGCGGGCTCCTCCTGGGCAGCTGTGACGGGTCCTCCATGGGCAGCAGGCCTGCTGCCTGACTTCTCCGCCTTGCTGCCCTTGCCCTCCTTAGTCGGGAGTCTGTGGCCCTTTCCTCCCTTTGGAGCTGTGGCTGTTGACGGTGGTTGGCTAGTGTCCTGGGGGGATATAGAATCCGGGCTCCGGCGGCGGCCCTTCCGCCTTCTGCTCCTCTTCCCAGGGGGTGGGCTGGCTGTCCCCTTGCTGCTGGGCGAAGATCCAGACCTGCGGGCTGGTGGGCTCCAATACCCCTGCACCCTTGTCAAGGGGGCTGCAGGGCTGGTGGTGGCTGAGGTGCTCTTCTTACCCTGACGAGAAGGAGGGGGGGGCTCAGGGTCAGGAAAGAAGGTAGCAGTAGAGAGATAGATTTTCTTGGGACAATGGATAGTGGTAGGTACAGTGGGTATGGGAGTGGAGGGAGAGGATGTGGTTGTAGGCGAGACAAGTTTGCTGTCTTTGGGTGCAGGTGCAGGAGCGGGAGGCTGTCGTGAGGTGGATGGCTGTTGGGTGGGTGGGTGGCTGCGTTTGTGTGGTGTGGAAGAGGGGGTGACAGACACAGTGGGAGAGGACACAGGGGACGTGTAAATGGCAGTGGGGGTGGTGACTGCACGTGTGCGGACTGGACTGAAGGGTGTGCTAGTGATGGAAACACTGGCTGATGGTGAGGTGAATGAAGGTGTGAGTGTAGACGTCACAGGGAGGGAGGAGGGAGACGAGGAGGTGGGGGTCACAGAGGTGGTAGTGACTGTTGGCATGTCTGCATCGGAATGTTGCTTGTGTGAATGTCTGCGTGATCTGTGGTGCTTATGTTTGGATGAGCTGCTCTTGGGTGTTGAGGTGTGTGCAGGCTGGTCTGATGGTGTGGGTGGGACAGGCAGAGGAACAGGAGACTGGGAGGAGGGAGTTAGTAGAGGGAGGCAGGAGACAGGGACAATGGCTGCCGTCAGTGCTGAGGCCAGAGCCTGGAACGATCGCTGATGGGCAGCCTGACCCGAATGAATGCCCTCCAGGTACGCATTGCTGCGATGAACCTCCCTCTCCACCCCCTGGATGGCATTCAAAAGGGTAGTCTGCCCAACAATGAGCGTTCGGAGGAGGTCAATGACCTCCTCACTGAGGGCAGCGGGGGTAACAGGGGCAGGGCCTGAGGTGCCTGGGGCGAAGGAGATGCCCGGCTTCCTGGCAGAGCGGGCACGGGGCGAACGCTGAGGGGCTGCTGGGAGGGCGGAGATGGTGCGCTGGGTGGCGGCTGTACCTGTAATGGCGGGGGGCACGGATGGTGCCAACCCCGCAAGGGAGCTCCCTTCCGAGGACGTGTCCGTGTCGCTGCAGGGTCCAGTCGTCCCCGTTGTGGAGCTCCCCTCGCCCTCCGTCTCACTGGTCCAGTCAGACTCTGTGGCATGGCCCTCCTGGGCCATGTGAGATGCAGCTCCCTCCTGCCCCGATGCCACTTCTCCTCCGCCTGATGATGCTGATGCACACAAGCACAGAAAGACAAACAAAAAGGGGGGGGGAGAGAGAAATAAAGAGATTTTGAGTACATGGATCACCGGTACAGTTAGTGGACATGACAGACACAGATGCCCCCTGCACTAAGTTGCGCACTTGGGGTCCGCTACGCATTCCGTGGAACATGCCCTACACGCCTAGAGTTGACAACTGCACCCATGGATGACACGGCCCAGGGATGGCTGTACTGACACACTACTGAGGGTGGTGGCTGGGGACACAGGGGCTTACGGGGGTGCCCAGCCTACAGATATCGCCCTGGCCTAGGGGGACCCCCAGCCCTCCTCCCCCACCCAGACACCTCCACTGCGCGACAACAGAGTAGATAATGCTTGTACTCACCCCCTTGTGTCTGCTGTGCTGCCCTCACGCGCCCATCCAAATCAGGGTAGGCCACCGCCAGGATCCGGAACATCAGGGGGGTCAGTTGACGGCAGGCACCCCGCCTACGTTGGGAGGCCATCCCCAGCAGAGACTCGGCGGTCTTCTTGGTCCCGCAGCGGATGTCCTCCCACCTCTTGCGGCAGTCGGTGCCCCGTCGATGGTGGACCCCCAGGGTCCGGACTTCCTTGGCGATGGCACGCCAAATCCCGATCTTCTCATGGGCGCGGACCTATGTGACACGTACAGGGAGGGAGAAATACCACGTTCAAGTTTGTCTGCATTTTCGTTGCCAGTGGCCCAACGCCCCCCATCCCCGCCAGGCCCCCCGCCAGGCCCCCGCCAGGCCCAAAATGCCCCCCATCCCCGCCAGGCCCCCCGCCAGGCCCAACATGCCCCCCATCCCCGCCAGGCCCCCCGCCAGGCCCAACATGCCCCCCATCCCCGCCAGGCCCCCCGCCAGGCCCCCCGCCAGGCCCAACATGCCCCCCATCCCCGCCAGGCCCCCCTCCAGGCCCCCCGCCAGGCCCAACATGCCCCCCATCCCCGCCAGGCCCCCCGCCAGGCCCCCAAGCCAGCCAGTGGCCCCAAATCCATATTGAATTAAACTCACTTGTTGGTCTGGAGGACCGTAGAGTAGCGCATACTGGGGGAGGACCCCATCCACAAGTTTCTCCAACTCCTCTCCAGTGAAGGCAGGGGCCCTTTCCCCAGTCGCAGCAGCCATTGTCCCTTCCAGACCGAGGTCACAGCAACACTTGCAGTATAGGTCCTCTCCTGTGAAAGTTCAAGTCGCAAGTGGATAAGTAGATAGAAAATGGCGGTCACGTCCGCGGCGGTGCGTACCGCGGCGGTGCGTACCGCCACCGCCGGCGCCCTTCGCCATTGGCTCCTGAAACCCATAGGCTTCAATGTTAACCAATGCGGCTTCGCGCCGCGGTCTTCGACCGCCGACCGCCGCGGTGTGCCACGCCAGCGCATTGACCTCACATCCCATTGTCACACTTCACAGGTCAGGCAGCCGCCATTTCGAGGGTCCACATGGCTCAATTTCAACTGCGTCACACAGGCCTAGGCCTTGCATAGCCACTCAGACACGCCATTCACTGCATAGAGAATCGTTTACTGTGCAAGCTGTGAGTACGTACCTGTGGGTTGCTTGACTGTGTGCTCCATGTTGTCCTTCCTAGGCACCGTCCGCTGGGTTTGGCGAGGAGACGGATGAATCCTCGCGTGTACCGACCGCTGGTGGACCTGTCGACAATGGAAGAACGCCACATTATCCTGACCTACCGGCTTGACCGTGCCACTATACATGAACTGTGTGCCCAGCTGGAGCCCGACCTGATGTCCCCCATCCGCCAACCCACAGGGATTCCCCCTCTGGTGCAAGTCCTGTCAGTACTCCATTTCTTGGCAAGTGGGTCATTTCAGACAACAGTGGGAATTGCTTCTGGGATGTCTCAGCCCATGTTTTCGAAGGTGTTATCCAGAGTGTTGTCTGCCCTGATGAAATACGTGAGGTGGGTGAATTGGCTACAGTGAAGGGTGATTTCTACGCCCTTGGACATATTCCCAACGTCATTGGTGCCATTGATGGGACCCATGTGGCTTTGGTTCCCCCAAGAGACAGGGAGCAGGTGTACAGGAACAGAAAAAGTTACCATTCCATGAACATCCAGGTGGTGTGTTTAGCTGACCAGTACATCTCGCATGTAAATGCCAAATTCCCAGGGTCAGTGCATGACGCCTACATCCTGAGGAATAGCAGCATCCCTTACGTGATGGAACAGCTAGAGAGACACCGTGTATGGCTATTGGGGGACTCTGGGTACCCCAACCTGTCGTGGCTACTGACCCCAGTAAAGAATCCCCGGACCAGGGCAGAGGAACGGTACAATGAGGCCCATGGGCGTACTAGGAGGGTGATCGAACGCACCTTTGGCCTCCTAAAGGCCAGGTTTAGGTGCCTGCATATGACAGGTGGATCCCTAATGTACTCACCTAAGAAGGTGTGTCACATCATCGTGGCCTGCTGCATGCTTCACAACCTGGCTTTGCACCGCCAGGTGCCTTTCCTGCAGGAGGATGGTCGAGACGGTGGTGTTGTGGCAGCTGTGGAACCTGTGGAGAGTGACGAGGAGGAAGACGACGGGGCTGAAACAGATAACAGGGACAGAATCATTGAACAGTACTTCCAATAGGACACAGGTAACAATTCAAACATAATTTAGTAAATGTGAACTACTCTCCTGCATCTCTGCTGCCTGTCTATTTGCCCCAGTGTATGATGACTGAGTTGTGGCTTTTCCCTCCCTATTTCAGATCTGGGGTCCCCACTACGAGTCCTGTGCTTCGTTTCCCCATGGACTACAGCTTTGTGGCAGCTGTTTGTGGACTTCACTATGTACAAAGACATATTTGCACTGTCATGTCAATTACAATATTTTGAAATCACAGCCAGACTCCAGATAGTTTTGTGCAAAATAGGTGTTTATTTCAGTGCTCAAAATGGGATGGGTGGTTTCAAGTGGGTGGGGGCTATGGTGAAGGAATGTCCATGGCAGAGTCCAGAGTAACAGTCACACAGGTGCATTGTCCAGAGGCCTGTGGAGAGACGGAGCATGGGCAGTTCAAGGATGGACAGGGTGACAATGTGGGACAGTGGGATGACATCAGGTGGTATCCTTTGCTGGCGGGGGTCTTGACATCCTACTCTGTCTTCTTGCGAGATCTCAGGGCCCTCTTGCGGGGTGGTTCTTCTCCTGCAGGAGGTGGGGGTCTGGTGGGCTGCTGTTGTGCGGGGGCCTCCTGTCCACTAGCGCCGGCGGAGGTGGTTGGCTGTTCTTGGTCCAGGCTAGTGGCAGGGGCCCTTTGTTGTTGTTGAGTGTCCGTCCTGGTGTTGATGAGGTCCTGCAGCAGCCCTACCATGGTAACCAGGGTGGAGGTGAGGGCTCTGATGTCCTCCCTGTACCCCCGATAGTGTTCCTCCTGCAGTACCTGGATCTCCTGGAACCGGGCCAGTACCGTCGCCATCGTCTCCTGGGAGCGGTTGTATGCTCCCATGATGGTGGTGAGGGCCTCGTGGAGAGTGGGTTCCCTGGGCCCGTCCCCCCCCCTGTCGCACAGCTGCCCCCTGGCCGGTGTGCCCACTACCACTGCCCCCAGGTCCCTGTTGTTGTTGGGGTGGTGGGTTATCCTGGGTGCCCTGTAGTGGTAGACACACCGCAGATTGACGCGCCCTGGAGACAGAGGCATGGGCCCGCTGGGTGGGAGCTGTGCTGGTGTTCCCAGAGGGGTTTGGGTCTGTAGTGGCCTGTGCCTGTGTGAGGGGAACCGACTGTCCAGAGGTCCCCGATGGTCCGGGCTGGTCATCAGTGTCCAGGTCGACAGAGCTGCTGTCATCGCTGACGGCCTCTTGGGTGGGGGGTGTGGAGAATTCTGGGCCCTCTGTGGCGGTGTGTTGACGGTCGGGTCCTGCAGGGGTATAGAGGTATGGTTATAGTTTCAATGTGTGGCATATGGGTGTATTTGTGGGTTCCCGTGTCCCCAAGTGCTGGCATTCGTGTGTGGGGGCTTTGGTGAGGGTGGCTTGTGGGGGGGATGTGTATATGCATTGGGCATGCTTTGGTGATGGGTGTCCATGCTTAGTGGACGCATGCAGGCCTAGGTTTTGGGATGTGTGGGTTGTGATGGTGAGACATTGGCAGGGAATAGTTGTGCTGGGGGTGGGGGTGAGGATGGTGGTGGGGGTGAGGATGGTGGTGGGGGTGAGGGTGGGGGTGAGGATGGGGGTGGGGGTGAGGGTGGGGTTCGAGGATGGGGGTGAGGGTTGGGGTATGATTTGGCATGCAGGTGGGGGGGAAGCAGTAGTGAAGCTTCAACTTACCAGTATCCATTCCTCCGCCGACTCCTGCGAGGCCGTCAGGATGCAGGATGTTCAAGACTTCCTCCTCCCATGTTGTAAATTGTGGGGGTTGAGGTGGGGGTCCTCCGCCAGTCTTCTGCACGGCGATGTTGTGCCTGGATACCATGGAACGCACCTTCCCCCGTAGGTCGTTCCATCGCTTCCTGATGTCTTCCCGATTTCTGGGGTGCTGTCCCACAGCGTTGACCCTGTCGACAATCCTCTGCCATAGCTCCGTCCTCCGGGCAATGCTGGTGTATTGGACCTGTGTGCCGAAGAGCTGGGGCTCTACCCGAACGATTTCCTCCACCATGACCCTGAGTTCTTCGTCTGAGAAGCGGGGGTGTCTTTGGGGTGCCACGGAGTGGTGTGTATGATGTGTGGGGTGGAGTATGTGTAGTTAAGTGTGTTGAGTGTGGTGGTGTGTGTTGTTTTGTGTGTGGATATTGTGTGGGTGATGGTGTAGTGTGCCTCTGTGTGATGGTATTCTGTGATCGCTGATGTGTCTCTCAGTGCTGCTTTCTGAATTTTTGGTCGTAGGGGTTTGTGGGTGATGTGGGTGTGTGTTTTATATTGTATTGTGTGTGTGGGAGTGGTGTGTGTATGTGTATCAGGTGTGTGGAATTCAAATCGTCCAATGTGGCTGAGTTTTGTTCGTTTGTGTGTATTCTGACCGTGGCGGTGTGTACCGCCAATGGAAAACCGCGTTTGAAAGACCGCCGCGTGGATTCGTGGGTCGTAATGGCATGGGCGTATTTCTGTTGGCGTGACGGTGGAGGTTTGGTCACCTCCACTTTTCCGCCGACCGCTGGTCTGGCGGTCTGTTGTGGCTGTCGGATTTTCGGAGGTTTGGCTGCTGCGGGTCAGAATGACCGTGGCGGGTTACCGCGGCGGAATTATGGAGGATTTCTGACCGGCGGTAGGCGCCTTTTACCGCCGAGGTCAGAATGACCACCATAGTCTGAAGTTGGATAATTAAATTTTACCACCACCCCGAGTCCAATGCTTTCCCTATTGTTGCACTGACTGGAATGGGAATAGCAAATGCGACCCCTCCTGAAACCAACACTTTCAACAACTTTTGCTCCAACTGGAGTGGGAATAGTAATTTTCACCCCTCCTGAGTCCAGTGCTTTGCCTACTGGCAGAAAGTCCGTAAAGAGCCACAAAAAAGGGCCCCAGAGCGAATAAGCCCATGTGGATTGTGGTCTGGTCCCATGTTGTTCCCACCTATGCCTGCAATGTCAGGCACGCACTGTTTGCCATGCACAACATGGTGCATAGAAACAGTGCACCCGGCTTGCTGGAAGTTCAGCAGTGTAGTCGGCAGTGGCTTCAGGCTGCTTTGACTGCGCTGTTAACACACCACCATACATGCAGGAATGTTGTAATGCAGTGGTTTTGATGCCGCCAGCTTGGAGGCGTATTCCCGACCGCTTCTGCAGCAGACTGATGGTCCAACCGACAAAGTCATAATCAGGCCCTTAATTTTTATAATTAGCAATTTATATTTCAGGGTATTTAGTTGAGTTGTTAACATAAGTTCTTTGCTTGAAATGAAATATTATCTTTGTACTGTACCAATGAATAGGGTGGGAATAGTACATTTTTCCTCTTCTGAGTCTAATCCTTTCCTGACTGTTGCATACACTGGAGTAGGAATAGTACATTTTACCCCTCCTGAGTCGAACACTTTCCCTACTGTTGCACTTACAGGAGTGGGAATTATTTTTCCAGAGTTCAACAATTTCCCTACTGTTGCACGTATTGGAGTGGGAATAGTAAATCTTACCTCTCCTGAGTCCAATGTACCCCCTACTGTTACACATACTGGATTAGGAATAGTAAATTTTACCCATCCTGAGTTTAGTGCTTTTCCCACTGTTGCACAGACAGTAGTGGGAATGATAAATTTTACCCCTATTGATTCCAACTTTTTGCCTACTGTTGCACCAACGGGAGTGGGAATAGTACATTTTAGCCCTCCTGAATCCAACGCTTTCCCTACTCTTGCACAGACTGAAGTGGTAATTACTTTTTTATCCATCCTAAGTCCAATGCTTTCCCTATTGTTACGCAGACTGGAGTGGGAAGAGTATATGTATTAATTGAAGAAATAGTTTTGTTTATATCATTTGAAATTATATTATTATTATGTTTCTGTGTATTTTTCAATTATATTTTTTTATTATTAATTTTTTAATATATTTTTTCCAGTTTATTTGTTACGGTTTTCATGTATTGTGTATATGTTTAGAAAGTCTGACAAAGGTGGCAATGTGGTAATCCTGTCCAGGGACATGCATGTATAGGGGATTTATCGATAGTTCAATGACAGTAAATGTTATAAACCAGCTGACTACAATGAGAAAAGCAGGTCCAACAGCGCGTATTATTACAAATTGGTGGAATGAAGAGAAAGGGGCCTATTAGAGTGGAAAGAGTGCACATTTCTCTATTGTGAGTATCCCAGAATTAATTTCTCTCTCTCTTGCCATAGATTAATAAAGATTCCCCTAGGCCACTGGGTAGACCTATTATTTCTTCCATTAAGTGTCTGTTGGAAAATACATACTCTATGTTGATTTTTCTTCAGATCCTTTGTACAAATACTTCCATCCTTTGTAGATGATAGTAATGGATTCCTGAATAGGATTCAAGGAATTGTGTGGGAGGATGATTTTCTACTGGTGACACTGATGTGACACGTCTATATACCAGCATTAAGCACAAGCATGGTATTGTGACTGTCAAACATTTCTTCAGGGCTTGTTCTCACTCTCTGTTCTTTCACAATGAAATGATCATACAATGATTGAAAATTGTCTCAAGAATATTTTTTTCCTATTTGAAAACAACCTGTTCCACCAGAAGCAGGGTTTTGCCTACCTATTTATGTGTGGTGAGAGCAGCAGACATCTGTTAAATTTCAGGAATTTGAATCCAGTGTGGTTTTGTGTCTGCGATATGTCGACAACATTTTTGTGATTTGGAAAGGTACAGTTGGGAAGGCCAAGAATTGTGTACGATTGTTGAATGCTAATGAGTAGAAAATTCATCTTACTGCTCATATGGATTCTGAAAAGGTTGAATTCTTGGATGTTCAGATCAAAGTACAGAATAATAGGGTAAATAGCATTTTGTACAGGAAACCCACATCAGGCAATACATTATTTCATGCCACTAGTAGCCATCCTAGAACGTTGATTGAGAGCATTCCGTATGTGGAATTTGTGTGTGCAGTACTACAGTACTGATCAATCTTTTCAGGTGATGCAAAAAAGATTTATAGAAAGAGGTTACAAACCTTGGATTGTAAAAGCAACCAGGCAAAAGGCAGAATTGTGAAGAAGGGATTATTTATTGAACCCTAAATGTGCAAAGGAAGAAAACAAAATATGTAGATTGATCACTACCTTCTCAGACAAAGCATATGAGGTCAGACTTATTTTAGGTAAACACAGGCATATTTTGCAGAGTGGGACATTACTTGGTGAAGTCTGTGATGAGTTTTCTAGTATTACATTCAAAAGAGGAACAACATTAGGGGACAAACCTAGGGCCTGATTTATGAAAAGTTAGAGCCACCTTTATGTTATTTTTGTACGCAAAAGCAGCGCAAAGTTACAAAATATTATATTTTGTATGCTTGCACCTCTTTTGCGTAAAAAATGACATAAAAGCGGCGCTAACGTTTCATAAATCAGGCCCTTAGTGTGAGTGATAATGGTGGGAAAACTAAAAAAGAATTGAGGAGTGGTTTCTTTGTCTTGCAAAAGCTGTAGAGCAAGTATAAACAGTACAGCAATCACACAATATAGGTCACCTCTCACTGACACTTTGAAAACTAATAATTCTTACTTTACATGCTCAAGTGACTATATAGTATATGATCTGAAAAGCCCTTGTAAATTATGGTATATTGGCAGTACCATACATGCCAGTAGAGGGTGAATACTTGATCACATGAGAGCAATATCCAATGTTGACTCTGATTATCAAGTTGCAAGACACTTTGATAAGAAACACAATAGAGATGTGTCTAAACTGAGAAATTTCATCATTGACAAGATAACACTAAGAAGTGAGGTGGTAACAGAACTACAATTAAGGAGATTTGGATAATACTCAATACCTTGGATGAGTCTCAATACCTTAGATCATTGAATAAGGATGAGGAGTTGGCAGTGCACTTTGGAGAACTCGAGTTATGTTGTGGTTGTATCTTTTACATATCAGTTGATTTACTACAGTTGCCTTCCCTCCCCATCCTCCAGGTTTGTTAACAGTAGTTTACCCAGGCTGTCTGGGAAATTTTAAGTGGTTTTGTGCCATTTTTGTAATTTTTGATTATTTCAGTTATTTATATTACCTTACACCTAACATCTTTAGAGGATGCCTAGCACTTCAGACATATACAGTACCACGCATAGATATGCTTCGAAATTACCCTTGTTCCTGCTCATTGGTAACCATGTAAATGGGACTGCACATGTGAAACTCATGTTAGTGAATATGTGTGTAACACTTAGCTGCCCTGCACCATTCACACATATGTTTTGGAATCAAACAATATCTACCCATGGACTATGAACCTCTGAGTAGTATTACATAGTTCTCACCATATATACTCCCTCAACACATCACTTTGTAATGTTTTGGCCAATATTTTGCACAAACATGATGGCACGACATACGGATAAACAGCATTTTGGGGGAGTAAGTGAATGGTGCAGATTAGTAAACACATCTATCGATTAAATGTGTCCAAAATGGTAGGTGCCTGACCTACTGTAGTGGACAGTTGGAAGTGACCTACGTCCGCCGGCGGAAGTCGTCATGGCGGTAGGCGGTCGCAACCAGTGTGCAACTTGCCATTGGTTAACATTGCTGCCTTTGGAGGACTTGGGCCAATGGCGATGACCGCTGGCAGTGACGGTCCTGTACGTGGCAGCTGTGACTGCCATTTTCAGCAGTATTGATCACTTGACTCCTGACACTGTTGCCAACAAGACCTCCACGATGTGAGCTACTGTGTACTGCCTCTGGGAGCAAGCATGCCATGTCCCGCTGGTGATAGGGCCTCTGCCTTTACCCTGGAAGAACTTGGAAGGCTAGCGGAGGAGGTCCTACCTCAGTATGAACAGCTATATGGGGCACCAGAGGAGCAGGTGAGTCCAGTGGTCCAGCCATGTGTGATAGATGTTGTGTGTGACGTTGCCTCGTCCATGTGAATTTGTGAGGATGTAGATGCATGCAAATGGCATATTGTGAAGGCATGTCTGCAGAGAGGATGGGAATGTGTCACTACTTGCTGTGACCGATGTGCACCGATCACTCCTATTGGTATGGTGCATGTGTACATGACGTTCTCTTTTTGTCAGTGTCATCCATGCAGGTCAACCCAATCAGAAGAAGGGGATTTGGTGTGCAATCGCCAAGCAAGTGTGAACCACCACAGCTGGCAGACCACCCATTGCAGAAAGCCGTGAGAGGACCTGAGATGTTGGGCTCAGAAGACCGCGGAGGCCCTGCTGGTGATGTCTTCCCAAAGTGTGATGGGTGCTTGTTAGATCCTGACCCCCCTAATGGCCCGCATTCTGGCGGTGGCCTACACTGAGGTGGTTGGGCACTTG
The DNA here is from genome assembly GCF_031143425.1 of Pleurodeles waltl. Lineage (NCBI taxonomy): Eukaryota > Metazoa > Chordata > Amphibia > Caudata > Salamandridae > Pleurodeles > Pleurodeles waltl. The sequence goes on from NC_090437.1 coordinate 1,270,494,389, forward strand.
AGGGCAGCACAGCTGCCACAAGGGGATAAGTACTGCCTGTATCCTTGTACCGAGCTCTGGTAGTTTGGTGTTTGCTGTCACACTTTAGCAGTTGTGACAATGCAGTAGATAAATGTGTGTGTTGACTACTGGAAATAGTCAACACACTCATTTTGCTTGGCTAAGAGATGGATATCTGGCCTTAGGCATGTGCATGTGTAGGTGTAGATCACCTGTGTCAGGGTACATCTATGACTGCATGAGGAAATACACAATTGACAGTGCCACATGTGTGATGCCACCCAGCCATATATATGTATGTAAGCCGCTGTAGCATCCTACCCATCTAGTATTTCTAAGTCCAGAATTCAGAAAATTTGAATATGTAGCTCTAAGATGTCAGACCACTCCCATCTCTGTAGATTAGCTGTATTTGCTACAGAGTGCCTGACATATTTGGTACAGGGCCTAGTTAGCTTTTGTCCTGGTACAGATATTGAATCCACGTGAGTCTGGCATCTCAATCAGTCAACAGACATGGGCAGTATTGAACTGTACATATGGGCTTGAGTAGGTTTCCCCATTGTCCCTTAATATGCATACTATGGGGAGTCTGAAGGTTGTAACGGAGGGACATCCAACTATGGGTGTCTGCCATTGTCTATTTGGCCTTATCATGCATTTCCATGCCATTGAAATTTAGACATTTCACTATTATCCCAATGCCTTTGTTGTAGAGAGGGAAAGTGATTAGGCTGTCCTACCCTTTGACAATGTGCAATGTCCATGCAATATGTGCCAATCATCTACCAATAGACACCCAGCACCCACAAGCAAACCTCGCACACACATGCACCTAAGACATCTACCATACCACCTCAGACAACCACACCCTCTCCCTCCACATCCAAACGCTTTTGCCATGACCATCCCTATGTGTCTGACAAATCTTTCCACTCAGAGTTTAACCTTTTCCCTTCTCCTCTCCCACCCCTTGAGATCCCCAAATGCTCTGTGTCCCTCCCCAAGTCCAGCCCTTTCATCTCCAAGACCTCCCCTGCCCACTATGCAAGGGCCCATGCCCCTCCCACGCCAAGAATTCAGCCCCTCCAAAGAGTTCCCAGCCTTCCCCTCAGCGTTGACCTAAGACCCCCTCCCAAACCCAAGCCCAAAGAGCCCCCTCCCAAACCCAAGCCCAAAGATCCCACTCCCAAACCTAAGCCCAAAGATACCCCTCCCAAACCTAAGCCCAAACCCCCTCTGCGCCCCCCCAATCCCTGAGGTGCCTGCCTGCCCCCTAAGTGACCCTGCCTGTGGAGGTTACATGGCAGTCTGGACTCAAGTTGGGGCACTTACATGTGCCATATGTGCATGTCACAAATATCTGTTTGGACTTGCCTATGGCCTTTATTTTCATACATATTTATATATAGATTTTCTATATCTGGGACAACCAGTTGTTGGTTCGAAGGTTACATCTTTGCACTGCTTTTATTTTCTTAAGGCTGTTTTAGTCTTGACTGCTTTTGTTTGTGTGTGAGTTAATTTTGTGTGAGTGGTGATTGTGCTACCAGTTGTGTCTGAGCAGCATGTGTGGTTGTGTGCTGTGCTTTTGTCCCGCAGTGATGGGTGTGTATTATGTGATGGACATGAGTATGTTGGGGACATGTAGTTGTGTTGATATTGTGTGGTGTTAGTGTTAATGTGTTATTTGCAGTGTTGTGTACCTTTGTGTGGTTGTACTGTGTGCGTGGGTGTGTGTTGGGATTGGTATGTCAGATCTGCTGTGATGTCTGAATGCAGGGGATGAGGTATGCCTCATTGTTAGGATGTGTGATTGTGTGTGTTTGTCTTCTGGTGTTGTTAAGTTGTGTGGTATGTATGATTTGTCAAGTGGAGGTGTGTATTGCGGGTGCTTAATGCTGCTTTGGTGGTGTTGCAGTTTTGGTGTAGTTATATTGTTTGCTAGTGTTGTGTGTTGTTATGTGTGACTGTGCTGGTGCTGTGTATCTGGTGGTTGGTGTGTGTTCCAGCTGTGTGTGTGTAGTATGTATGTGCATGTGTGTATGTGGCTGTGTGTGTATGTGCGCATGTCAATGTGAGGTTACATGTGTGTTTTGCCCTCGCAACCTGTTTCCAGATGTGTATTTTATGTGTGCGTGGGTACTTTGTTTTTTTGCAACAGTGACAGGTATGTGTATTTATTCACGGTTGCTGTCAGCGTCACTGGTTCCGGAGTTGTTGGGCGAGCAGGAGCAGCGGGAAGACATGTAGTTCTGGTTCCATGGTGGCTCTGAATGAGTATGGCTTCCCGAAGGTGAGTGTCTCCTTTTATACTGCTGGTTTTCGCCAGGGTTTCCGTGGTGGTGCAACTGCAGCGGAAACCTTGAAGGTGTGCAGCCTTGTAAAATGTCCAACGGAAACATGGTCCCTGTCGGCCTGCAGGTAGCTACCTTCGACCATGGTGGCCTGACCACACTGGCGACGGCGGCTGTGGTCTGGCTGTATTTTGTTGGGAATGCCACCATGGTCATAATTTGGCAGTCTTCTCCACCAGCCTGTTGGCGGTATGACTGCCACCTCCAACATGGCAGTCCTGAGACTGCCAAACTCGTGATGACCCTCAATTTGTAAAGTGCTCATGCAGTGCTTAAACAGTGATAGAGTAAGAACCTAACACAAGAAAAGTCCCAATCCGATTAGGAGCAATAGAGTACATTTTAATAATTAAAAAGACAACAAAATAGACAAAAGTGAACTGGACATATGAGTTTTTAATGTTTTAAGTGAAAACAGTTTCAAGAGTTGCAAAGTGGCAACTGCAGTATCTTGTCACACTGGACAGGAGGAAAGTTCAGACTGATGCAGTAGAACAAGGGCTGGGTACAAGATCAGGTTTGTACTACTGGAAAATGCATTAATATGTTACTTCAGTACAGGGACTGCGTGGAACTGATATGTGTGGCTGTGTGCCACTGTGTGTTGATTACGGTGAAGCCCTCAGAGCAGTGCAGTGGGGACATGCGCTGCACTGTATTGGTTGAGGTGAGGCTTTCAGCCAGGAACTGCTAGGTGCAGCCATGTGAGGCTCTGATCTGGGGTGCTTTCAGTTAGGAGATGTGTGGCTCTGTGTCACTCTGTGTTGTATCTGGTGAAACCTTCAGTTAGGAAGGGAGAACTGCACTCTGACTCTAGTCAAGGGAACAGGAACTTCAGGGCAGCACCACCTGGGGCTCAGTTGTGTGTGTTTAGTGCTTTCTGTGTCCTGGAAGTAAAAAAACTCCAAAGTCAATTTCACTGGACCTAACAGGCATCATCACATCATTACTTGTAGAGGGCTAACATCCACCCCATCTAGTAATCCACTTTCTCACAAAGGAGCAAAGGGCAATGACCTAGCTAATACAACCACTAACAATGTTGCATTGCATAAACCTAGTGATGTTTTAAAACTACAAATGTTGCTATGTACGTTATTAGAATTGACCTATTTCTGGTACCCACTTTAAATAATTAATTTGCCTCACTTGCTGGAGCACGGCTCTGAAAATCAAAAACAGTTCTCATGCAGCAATGTAAGAGAGACCCCAAGGGGATATGGAGTGACATCACTGGGGTGTGGTTGCACTAAAATGTCTGCTCCATACACTCACTAGGTTGTATCATGGAGCAAGCTAATACACAAGTAGGGACAGCATGGTGTGGGGTTTACTAAAAAAGTATGGAAACCCTAAATATCATGATACAAAAATATTGTGTCAAAAATATTGAGCCCAAAAATATTTTTTCTTATACATATAATGGCAAGTACAAAAATATTGAAACATAAACATCCTTTTACACCAATTTAGAAAAACCCATCCAAAAATAAGGTTTTTAAGATATATATAGTTATATTAATATATAACAACAACATAATGTAAATTGATAATATTTAAATAATATTGATATATATATATATAAATACATACTTTGTTAAAGTAACAAACTTTAAACACAACAAACACATAAACATATATGAATGTGTGTGTATTCATTTACACATCACTTACCACAATCCTCTGATAGCTTCAGGAAGGCACAAGAACTCAGCAGCATATTCAAACATGATTTAATAGCTCTCATAGCCCAAGACAAACACCATAATGACATGTCCAACACGTTTCGGCATACAACGCCTTGTTGACGGGTAGAATGTCAACTTCCCCAGCATAGTATAAAGCCCATGGTGAGTAAACAAAATCAACAAAGGACAACAAAGTCCACAATAAAACCGGCGGGCATCTCATAATATATCATAAAGAAGATCATATACTGATAATGCCTTATTGAACAACTGCAGGGAAATCACAGTGATCACAGATTTTTAAATATCTCATATCTCTTCATTGTACTAATCATCTTCTCTGCACTCTCAAGCATTCTGCCTAAGTGAGCAGTCACATACCTAAATTAATGCATCACATCTGTCTTTTAATCAATACTGTCTCTCACCCCCTAGCAATGTACAGTTTAGTGGCCTCAGTCCAGCTCAAGTGGGAAAGTATACACAGAGAAAAAATATATGTTAGTATACAGAGCTGCAGCTAATTACTACTCCATAAACTCCTACTATACTGTCCTTGTCAAGATGAAACTGGATGCCAGGAGCTGAATCACAGCAGAACCACAGCATACCGGTTGTCTACTCTTCAACTTACTTCTGCTCACCCATAAAGAGTCAGCATACATAGTAAGAAGGAGAGGGGAGCAAAGAGAATTAAAGATATATGAGGGAAAAGAACCAGGAAAAAAAGGGGGGAGAGAGAAAAAAAGAGAAAATAAGTAAACAGAAGCGTTATCTCTAAGTAAACCTCATCGGAATTCGCATGCTATCCTTCTATAAGGGAGATGATCCCAGCAATACCAATATTTCTATAAAGTCTCACCTAGTGGCCTTAGCACATGATGTGTGCATACTGCAAACCTCATTGGTTTTTCACTTCTCTCAACATAGTTATCTTGCCTTGAGGAGAATGAGGCAACCACCAATGTACTGTCCACTAGTAGACCTGGACACCATGGAGGAAAGACATGTCATCCACACATAGTGTCTGAATCACCAGACCATCAGTTGGAGCCAGATCTGATGCCTGCAATTCACAACCCATATGACATACCTCCCTCGTTCAAGTCTTGTCAGTGCTACACTTCCTGGCCACAGACTCCTTTCAGAATACAGTCGCCTTAACAGCAGGGATGTCTCAGCCCATTTTCAGTGTGGGTTTGAAGGATGTAATGTGTGCATTGTTGAAACATCTTGACAGCTACATCAGGTTTCCCCAACGTGTGGATTTGGCCTACATTAAGGCAGACTTTTATGAGATGGGACACATTCCTCATGTGGTAGGAGCCATTGATGACACCCATGTAGCCCTGGTTCCTCCCAGTACCAATGAACAGGTGTATAGGAACAGGAAGAACTACCACTCAGTCAATGCACAGGTGGTGTGTCTGGCAGACCAGCACATCTCACAAGTCACAGCCAAGTATCCAGGATTTGTGCATGATGCAGAACAGCCATGCCCTACATCTAATGGCATGACTACAAAGGGAGCAGGCCTGGCTGGTTGGTAGGTTTTCATTGTAGTGTGTGTTTGTGTGTTATGTCTCCTGTAATCACAATCTAGCCAGTCCCAGATACAAAATTTGAGATGTTCAACCATTATGTTCACAGGTGACTCAGGCTATCCTAATCGTCCTTGGCTGTTGACACCAGTGAGGTACCCAGCCACGGCAGGAGTACTCTGTTATAGTGAGGCCAACGGGAGGACAAGGCGTGTAATAGAGCAAACACGTGGGCTGCTGTGGGCAAGATTCAGGTGCCTGGACCTATCTGGTGGAGCCCATTTCTACTCGCCCCACAAGGTATGCCAAATAATCGTTGCCTGCTGCATGCTCCACAATCTAGCCCTGAGACGTCAGATACCATTGATAGCAGGTGAGAGGGAGGCAGCTGGGCCAGTGGCTGGAAATACTGAAATGCCAAGTGATGAAGAGCCAGAGGATGATGGAGCACGCGACTCTAGGGCACATCTCATCAATCTGTACTTTACCTGACATACAGGTATGTGAAGTGGACCTTTTGATGTGATGAATCTGCACAACTTGAAGTAGATGGCTGCCATTAAACCTCCTAACTTGCTTTATCGGGGGTGTGTTTGTGTTCTGACTTTGCTGTCTAAGGTGGAGGTAACTGTATACTGACATGTATAGGTATGGGGCCTTGTTAGTGTATGGTTGAAACACTGGTTTGCTCTGTAATGTTCTTTGTGTGTTCCATGAGATATGTGAATATGTGGCTATGGTATGGGTATGTGAAGAGCCTGTACCTGGTGATATATATATGTCTATTCTGGTTGCCCCTGCTTTGTGGGTAGTATACCATAAGCCTGACTTCTATTACCTGTATCTGTGCATTGTATGACACCGTGGATAACATCCTGATGGTACTCTCTGTCATGCTCTATTGGCAGATTAGAATACTGACTATACTATTGTATAGATCTGGATTTCTACCTCAGTGACATCTGTCCTGTGACATTTCTGTTGTAATGTGTCTCCTGCTCAGGGAGCCTCCATCTAATGGCCATTACACTGGATATTCGATTCAGGGGGGCATGATCAGACCACAGTTGGCAAGCATGACTATTGTTAAAGTATTATAAAAGACACATATACAGCAGCTGTGTTTAAATGTGATCAAATGTGCATTCCAAAATACTGAAAGTTAAAATTAAAGTGCATAACCAAAAATTAAGGTGATGAGTGAAGTCATGGTAGATGGATTCATCAGAGTAGCTGTTACACCAGTTGGTTACACAGGTCCTGTGTCCTTGTACCGTGGGAAAATGAAGTTATATTTCAGTACAGTCAGCAGGGTATCTCAGTGGCACCCAAGGGTGACAAATCAGAAGAGGTTCACTTCCTGGCAGTGGGTTTGGTCTTGGAATCTACTCTAGCTGGATGTCTAAGTGGACGTCCACGTTTGCGGGGGCGTTCTTCAGCTTCAGAGGGAGGGGTGTCTGAGGCATATGGTTCCCCTGGCAGGGCCTTTATTGCACTAGCTGCTACAGATGTAGATGGGGCAGATGTAGAGTGGCTAGTGGAAGGGGCCTGATGTTGTGAGGAGAAGGTCATCAGGCTGGTATTGATGTCCCTCAGTATCCCTGCAATGGTAGCCATGTGGGCATTTTGTGTCTGCCACTGCTGCATGACTTTCTGGTAGTGTTCCCTCTGCACCCTTTGATTTTCCCCTAACATGGTGATTATTTGGCCTATCCTGTCCTGGAAATTTTGGTATGCTCCCAAGACTTGGGATATGGTTTCCTGGTCAGTGGAGTCCCTTTGAGGCCCCATCTTCTGGCCCACAGCATCCCTCCCATGCACCCTACCCCCACGTGCTTGTGTCCCTGGAACGGTGTGCCAACTGCCAGTGGTTTCAGGTCCATCATTGTCAGAGGTGTCAAGGTTTGACTCAAGTCCCTGTACTGTGGGGCACACTATTGATTGAACAGTCCTTGGGACACAGGTACAGGGGCAAATGGTTGCCTGTGATGTGGATGCACTAAGGTGGGAGGGATTGATGTGGGCAGGTTAAGGTTGGGAGTCGTTGACTGACCGGATGTTCCAGATGGGCCAGGTTGTTCAACAGTGTACAGACATCCAGGCATATTGTCCTCACTGGGGCCTTTGTCCTGAGGGGGACTGGCAGTCTCAGGTATCCTCTCTATCGTGGCAAAGGCAGGGTTACCTGTGGAGTGAGTGAGACACAGAGTTTAGGTTATAATGTATGTTTGTTTAATTCTTTGTGAGATGCAGACAGTGGCTTTACATGCTTTCCTGCAATGACAATGACAGATGCTGCACAGCATACCTTAGTTGTACATACAAATCAGTGACTTGTTATCCTTACTCCATGTTGTGTGTTGTCAGTCTAATTGGACACAGGTTTTTGTGCTGTAGGGATCTGATATTGTCTAATGATTGACAAGCATGTTCAACTCTGCTACCTAGTGAATGGTCAGGAATGCTAGATGTCTCACAATTGAGCTGCACAAAGCACTTTGGTGTCCTAGTGGGTACACAGTATGTGAGTATGCAGAGGAAATTGTCTTGTAACTAGATGTTGTGTATGTACATGGAATCTGCCATCTTACTTTCCAACCCAGGTCGGCCTTTTTTTTTTTTGATCTGTGGCCATTGGGAGTGGTCACTGGGCTGTAACAGTGTTTTGCTTGGGTTGGTGTTTTGTATATGCCATTGCACTGCTATCATTTCCATGTATTGGTCCTCAGTGTAACAATCTAGTCGGTGTAGCTTGTACATTAGTCATATATGCATGATATGTGATGTGATGTGCACAATCCAGGTTTTCACTGTGATGGGTTAGTGCACTCTGGGAGTCGCAGTAATCTGATTAGCCTTTTGTCAATGTGCCATTTCCAAGCTTTGTGAGGGCAGTTGGGCTGAGTGGGGTGGTGGCATTCAAGAGAGGGGCATAAGGTGATTAGGTGAGAGGTGTAGTGGTACATTTAGTTAATTAGGGAGGATTTGTGTGGTGAAGCAGCAAGCAGGACTAGTCAACTGTGTGACATGACTGTTATGTGTACTTATCAGACTCCAGGTATTCCAGTGAGGCCCTCCAGATGCAGTATGTCCAATACATTCTCCTCCCATGATGTGAACAGTGGGGGAGGAGGTAGGGGGCCACCGCCAGTCTTTCTGCACGGCTAGCTGGTGCCTGGATGCCATGGAATGCACCTTCCCCCATAGGTCATTCCACCTCTTCCAGATATTCTCCTTGTGCGTGGATGATTGCCTATAGAATTGTCCCTGTCGACTATCCTTTGCCACACCTCCATTTTCTGTGCAATCGATGTTTGTTGGGCCTGTGCTCCAAACAATTCTGGCTCTACCCTGACAATTTCATCCACTATGACCCTCAACTTGTCATCAGTTAAACATGGATGTTTTTGTGGGGGCATGATTGTGATTGCGTAGACAGTGTGTGGGGGTGTTGTGAGTGTAAGGGTGCAGTGTTTGATAATTGGTGTGGTGTGGGTGCTGCTTTGTGAGGGAGTTACGGTTGTCACGGATTGTGTGTGCTAGTGTTGTGAGTATTGTGTTAGTTGTGCTATATGGGGTGTGTGCTGAGTGAGATGTATATGTGTGCCTATGGTGAAAGAGTGCTATATCTATCTTATTGGCTTCTCTGAGTATGTGGCTGGTGGTGTTGGTGGTGGGACTGCCTCTTTTCCATCCTTCAGTGTCCTGGCGGTTTCGGATTTTTGGCTCTTTTTTTGGCAGTCTTCACTGTGTGAGTCGCAATACGGTGGTTGAATTACCACCAACATGGTGGTCTTTTGGCAGCTGCCACCGTGACAGTCTTAGTATCAGACCACCAAACTTGTAATGAGGCCCATTGTCTCTACGTTAGGACTGACTGCTTTTGTAGCAAGCTACCAGAGGATTAGGCACAGGTTTACTTAGTGGTTTTTGTGGTTCACCCTGACAAGGACTGTGATTACTATATAATATGGGCTTTTGTAGTGAGGAGTGTAACCAAATATGGAGGCACAGCACAGTTTATGGAGAATTTAACACAATATTTTCAGAGGGTTAAACAAGGTTTGTGGCAGCAGCCACAGACCGTAAACAAGGAGGCAGCCTAGTTGCCTCTGGGTTTGAAATTGAGAACTAATAAGGTATGTAATTTTTCCTGATCCACATGGATTTGTACTAGCACCCCAAGCACAAATTATGTTTGTTTATGACAATATGGGATAACAAGTTCAACATAATCATGGAGCCCAAAAGTGGAGGTAGACTACAGCACTTCTTTGATTTTTACAAATGCATTTTCAGCTTCAGTAGACCATTACAAGAGCTCAAGGAGTATCTTTTTGAATACACTCTTGCAAAGGATTGGCCATTTCAACATAACCCAGAATCCACTGTATGCAGTGGTCCATAATTCTCAATAATGTATATTCCTGGGAAATAGTTTAATTATACAGTTCGCACTTGCCAGCAGAAATTGGGTGGCCAGGGTATCACACTTGGAGAAAGCAAAGTTGCAATTTTCATTTTTAAGCATTGTGTCCTTTAACTATTTCACTGAGGAGATAGCGTCCTCTTTTCACTGATCTATAGTAACAGATGCTCACAATAAATAATCTAAAAATTGAATGATAGCAGACCAACTGGGGAAAACCAACATTCCCAAATCCTTGTTTAAGGTTTGTGAAAGTCTTGAAGTAGATTGTTTAAATCTTTGAGGGACATACATCCTTCAAAGCTGGGACCCTCAGAATGTGAAGAGAAGAGATCCTGACTCTTCTCATGTATGGAGATAGTAGTGAAAGTGGAACAAAGGTCCAACAGGGTGAATCATTGGGCTTTTGCAGGAACACAGGACAGAGTAATAGTAGAGTCAGGGACCATAACGAGGGTTGGGCTCGTCACATTAGGGTTGGAATGATCACATTTTTATAACCCTGATTGTGGACAAACCTGTACATGTTGGCTTTGCCCACCATGCACATCAGGAGAATTGGGGTGTATCCTTTGTCCTCCCTACTTTGCTGGACTCCTCGTCCCACTTATCCCACTCCTTTAGTCAGTTGCTGGATATTTTGCAATTTCAGAGACATTAATTTTAATTCAGCATTCTCGATCCAGAGTATGAACGCTTGATGGAAATGATGACAACAAACTTCTTTGGGCCATTACCTTACTTCCATTGTCTGTCCGTATTATGAGCAGAAGTTCACAGCAATAGAGTCTCTGGACTCTGGTGGCAGCTAACTTACAGACTTTTTTCTGTCTTAGTATCATGTCATGCAGCTTCAGGCAATAGAATATAACAAGGAAGAGCATGATACTTGATAAATCTTGTCAGTGTTATATAAGCTGGTCATCATCATCATCATCATAAAAATATTATACAAACTGATTAAATAAGATTAAATAAAAAAAAGTATCTGCTCTTCCTCCAGGGGTCATGAGGCTCCTGTTGGAGCCAGGGTAAGGAAGGCAAAAACCTATTAAATTGTTGATAAAATATCTTAAGTCCTTTAGTGCCTATGGGACTCCTTTGGGAGACAGGATAGACAGACACATGTATTAATTAAAGTAACTTAAAAACAACCAGCATGTACTACTAACTACTACAATAAGACCAAACCACAAACAAATATAATAGGATACATTTATGGGAAAAATGGAGAGAATTAAAAACAGGGTCTCCTAAGGTGTCATACTCATAACTATTAACAATCCTAGTATAGGGTCTTTAAAAGTGGAATTACATATTTAGGGATCAGACACACACTGGTTCTACAAAACAATAGTCACCCCATGGCAAGCAAAGAAGGGGGCATGGAGACTAAAAAGAACATGGATAGTCTAGCCTAGATGTAGCCCCTTCCACCCCCAGCAAAAACATGCAGCATTGCAGGGCGATGATTGTACAAATATTTATAACCAAAATGTGAGTGGGCCCATGCGTTGGTCTTTGATGCACACTATCAGTAATGCTCACCAAAAATGTAGAACAGTCATCCAACATAAAAACATCATAATAGCACTGCAAAATAGAAACAACCAGAAGCATTAAAATAAACGTAAAAAATTACCCAAATACAACCCTGCTGAACAATGACCTCAGCCAAAAACTTTTTGCAGAAAATGTACAATCATCACCCATCTCACACACACGCAAATACAAAATAGTGACCAAGCACATGAGAAAAAGATGGCTGACAACAAATCAAAATATAGGCCTGAACTCCTGTAGCAACTCCAACCCTAGTCTCCAATAGGCATATGCAAAAGAAAAAAGAACCTATATTTGTCTGGCAGTTTAAGGTCATCTAGGTGTGTGAAAAGATACACCTTCCTACAGAAGGCATAACCAGGCATTGTTCATCCTTCTGTCCTCTATCTATGTGTGCTGCATTCTGCAGCATATGTAAAAAGTAGAAAAAGCCTCTAAGGATTGTGGCATCCCTTCTTGCACAAAAATGATCCGGTCTGCAACGCAGGCACCATTGCATCATGGTGCACAGGTGCATGTGTTGGGGCTAAGCTGCACTGTGTTCACCAGTGCAGGGAGCGACCAGGAATTAACCATATTTTAGTAAATATGGCATATTCCTACCATCTCCATGAGAAGCAATGAAGCGCAGCAAGTTGTCTTGCTGAGTTGCGTTGCCTCATGTCTTTTTAAATCTGTTGATTGAGACAACGACCCAACCCCCAGGACTGACCATGGGAGTCAAGAAAATAGGAAGATTGCCAAAAGTCTTGAAAGTGAGGGAGATGAACTAGTGATTGTTCCTGGAAAGAGTGACACTGGAAAAATGTAGATCATCTCCATTCAACATGCTTTGAGTCATGTAGTACCAACAACACCACCTGCTTTCATGTTTTGAAGATCCCAAAGATGAGCCAACTTCCATACCCCACCCCTTCCCTAGGGAAAGGAAAATACAACTGCCTGGCTCCACCAAAATTAGTTCTTCAAACTTTGGCTCTACTCCTTGGGACTTTTTTAATTTACACTTATGTTGCATAAGAATTACATTGCAGATTTCCAAATTTGCCACAAACAAGTTTCTCATGGTAAGACAGGTGGGTATTATTGTACGGAGGCCAACAGGCCTGACTTAAAAACCAGCATGCTATTTGTGAATATGTGAGAATTGTTCATCAAATAAATACATTGTAGAGAAAGAGGAAGCCCTTGAACAGAACATTCTCCGTGGAGAAACAGCTACAGCTGCCTTTGTCTTGGAATAATGTAATACCAAATCAGAATGTTTTAATTCCAAATATCTCAGCACTGGATTTGCTGCTACTGATAATGGCAGTGATATTGTCAAAGCCATGGCTGATGGAGCATAGTTCAGGGGCATGTTTAGCTTATTGCAACAACCTAACTAGCAGGACTTCCTCAAAAAGGACAAGTGCAGGACGTTCTCAAAAAGGAAGAGGTATATCACAGAATTTGTACTCATTTCAGTCATTTCCTCAAAAGCTGGAAACAGCTGAGTATCATTCAGTGTTCTAATACGCTCCTGTAAAATTCCCCATACAGGAGGTCCCAACGCATTGGAACTCCACTTTTTACATACTACAACACATGTTTGAGCAATACAGGCCTATCAATGATTAAATAACTCTAAGAAGCTAGGAGTCAATGGTCAAAGCCATGACACTGGAGGTTCACAGATTGAGGTTAGTGAAGTGCTTGAAACAAATGCTACTGTCTTTTTTAGATTTTGCCGCAGGAAGTCTGCAAGGAAGATTGTAGTATGTGCTAAGCCATTACATTATTGTACATGCTGAAATACTACTTGCAAAAGGAGGAACAAGCCTACATAAGTATCAATGAATCAGCTGTTTAAGTCCACAGCTCAATTCTTCATGTGAACACAAATCAAAAACTGCAGAAAGAGACTGTATCCTCCGAAGAGTATATCTATTTCCAGATACTGGACCATGGTAGAAAAAGAAACTAAGCACTCTCATTCCCTTTTCATTACAGGATTTTCTGATGACCAATTTGTAAGAACTGGGTCATCAGAAAACTGAGGATCCTATAAGATAAATAATTGCAACTTTGAGGTCAGAACAGAGCTTAGGTGCTACATTCAACCTCTTGAGAGTGCAGTGGTGGACCTGAGGAAGCATGTCACAACTGCAGCAGTAGCATTTATCAGTGGTAACACAATCACGTTCCAAAACCTTCAGCACTGACAGAGTCCCTTTTACTTCCAACATCTACCAATGTGGTTGGTGTATGAATATTCTAGCACTTCAATTAAAGTGCACAGTCAGAGACAACTATAAAACATAAAATGATCACAACCTCAGTTTTCTGATGAGCCAGTTCTTACAACCAGTAGCATATGGTACAGTGGATGTGGTGGTGCAAGACTTCACTGATTAACAAACATGAGACCACTTGGATGGAGGCTGTTGACCTTTTGACATGGGCAAAAGCAAGAATGCCTAGAACTCAGTAAGCTGTCAATAAAGTCTAAGGCCCATATTTATAATCTTTTAGCCCCGCATTTGTCTAATTTTTTGATGCAGAAATGGCGCAAACTTACAAAATACAATTTTATTTTGTAAGTTTGTGCCGCTTTTGCATCAAAAAGCAGCACAAATGTGGGCCTAAAAAAGTATAAATATGGGCCTAAGTCTCTTGCATAATCTGTGGCCAGGGTATCATCAGAGCAGGTTTTTATTGCATCTGGGGCAATTGTCATCGACAGAAGAACTGGTCTCTTTTCTCAAAACATGAGACTGTCAATGGTTAACATAAATAAACTTTCCATGGCCAATAATCAAAGAAATAACTGTGGGTGAAGGCGATTTCTTTGCGCCACAAGTGTGGTGAGTGATCATCCTCCAAAAGACCTCCCTGGATTTGAGGCTGAGCTCTACTTTCTGGATTAAATGAAAGAAATATTAACACAACAAAAATGTATGCTATAAAAATAAATGACTATTCTGTTTTTATATTTGGTGCATGGGTAATACATATAAACTTAAACAGACTAGAGTTTGTATCACCAAAAGACAATCAAAGAAGACACAACTATTTTGGCCTTGAGTCGTAAGAGGTGAAATAGAAGGAAACTTATTTAACCTTAGAATCAGCCATAGACTTTGCTGTGGGCAGTCAATGGTATCTGCGTCTGCAATAGCTGACTTCAGACCATTTTCCAAACAACTAGGTGGTTGCCTCCTGTGCCTAATCTTGCATCCCAGGCTCAGTTGTAAGTGAAGATGCAAAGAACTGCACAGCTTATATATGTTGCTTACATGAGAAAAGAAACATGCATATAGGTACTTGGACACCGCCCTTGGAACATGTAACTTGCATCAATGAATACTAAATGATGAATCGTGTGATTAATATAATAGTCTTATCTTAGGTAAATTTGAAATTGTTATTCAATTCAGGATGAACACTCGAGTGTTACTTGATTGACTTTTTGTTAATTGCAATGTAACATCTCTTGGTTCTGCTAAACCTTCTCAGTTTATCTAAACTAAACTAAGACTACAATTATTTTTATTTTCTTATTGAACAGGACTGCCTCTATTTGGAATAAATAAATTCTGCAACTCCCATCAACGACACCCAGGAGAAAGACCAATGTCTGTCTATGAAAAATAAGAGGACTCAAAAAGGCCTACTCCTGTTGACTGGAAAGGGATCAATTATTGATAACAGTGCAATTTTAATGTTCTCATTCTAAAGACATTCACATCTGCCAGGGAATGTGGCTGCACCATTTGCAAACAGGACACTTTTTGTTCATTTTTATTTTATGTCTTTTGACCTATGTGTATCCACTATCCTCCTTGCCATTTTGAATGTGGAGAAGCTAACTATAACAAGCTTGGGAATCTGTTGGCTGCTAAAGTATATTTGCAAAGCTTAACTTAATTTTCATCTTCGTTTCTCCGAGTTATTGAATGCAATGTTTGTCTCTCTCTAAAGTTGTTGCTAATCCAGAGTAAGCATTCAGGAATGGAATCACTGACCCTCTTTCCAGAAGTTGTGAGATCTATTCTGCTGGTAACTATTTCCACCATCAACAGATTTTACACTTGGTGGCGGGTATGGTGTAAGTTGTCACAGAGTTACAAAAATTGCAAAGTTGCCCAGATCTCATAATGCAGAAAATAAATAACAGAGATGGTAGGCCAAATGAAGGTAGTGTGTACTATTCTTTCAACTATATATATCATCCAGAGAATCAATGTACATTCTACCATTTTGCAGTAACCTCTTCCAAAATCTTAAACAAATTACTCTTACACTGTGTTTAAAGCTTGGATTCCACATTCTTTTCTTTGAGATCCATGTTTCAGAATGGGAATCCTCCTTTGTTGGTTCACCTGATCTATTAATCATAAGAAGTACCTTTGGCTAAACCATTTCATCAACAACAAGAACTGGGAAATCGGACAACTGGACAGTTTCTCTGATATAGGCCAGGTTTGGTGTTCAGCCTCTCTGACTGGAGGTAGATGTAGCATGCTGTTAAAAAGTTCACCAAACAAAACAAGTAATTTTACTACTACCTCTACTACTACTAATAATAATAATAATAATAATAATAATAATAATAATAATAATAATAAGAAGAAGAAGAAGAAGTAGTAGTAGAAGAAGAAGAACATAGAAACAATAACAATGGTAGCCCAAGGATAAGTAGTGTATACTTTGGTTTCTATTATCTATGCACCACAGGGTATCAATGTGCATTCTTCCATTCTGAAGTAACCTTGAGAGTCTTAAATGCAGTTACTATAATAAATGACTCTTACACTGTGTTGATTTATGCTGATCGTTGTCTTCAATTTTGCACTCACTCATTTTTTGTATTTAGTTTCTTTAAGTTTCCATTTGAGATGTCATCAGTTATATCATCAATACTGCAATTTAAAATGGCATGAATAATGTAATATGTAAGGTCATAACCAGAGTGTGATGGGGGCACAAGTTATAGTTAGTGCTGTGAACTTTTACTTGAAAAGTTCAGCCCTTTATTTGATTTTTAACATTACTTATGTGCAACACCTAACTATAATGTCACTTCAGAATTTGTCTTTTTCACAGAAATTCTCTTTTTTTTTAATGTAAGGTAAGTTCTTATTACCATGCCTAACTATGAAGTCCCTTTAACCTTTGTTCATTTCAGTGAATTTGTTTTTTTTAACCATTCTCACCCACTGAGCAAAGCTTTTGGCTGTGTGCAGAGTTGTGTTGCCGCAGTGCCTAGCATCTGGTCAGGCCCTGCATCCACCCTCTGCAGGCAACCAACCCCTCCATTGTGTACATCTTTTGGTAGTGCACAGCATGGGTTTAGCCACAGGGCCTTGTTCTTGGGCTAAACCAAAGGAAGGCACTTAATTGAATAAACTCTACTTTTATTCCATGTTTGGTGGCATTATATTTATCTGTTTCTTCTGTAATGAGGATCAAATAATCCTATGGAAATGTCACTTTTGAAACACACCTTTAATTTGCCCCACCCTCACCCTACCCCCGCACACTTAACAGGTCTGCACAATGCATGCTAAAGTTATTGGTAAAAAACAAAATGCATTTATAGTGTAAGCTCTGACAAAACTACAGTTACACAGGTGCTGTTGCCCTGTGTAATATACATATTCACTGATAAATAAGGTTAAAGTGAAGTTATGGGCAGCTTTGTTTGTAGAACCTTAACGTAGGTTTAAGAAAAATCAGAAATTTACTTTAAAAAGGGCTATTAAAATATAGGTATGATTAGGAACTAAACGCAAAAATGAAAATTTGCACATTATGTTAGCTTTGCAATTCAAAATGTGCACAACAACCACTCAAACCATATTTTGTTCACCAAATGCAATGCGCATGGCCTCACCCTTTAAAGCAGCACACAGCGGTAGTTAGCTGCAGGGCCTTAGCTATTGCCAGGCCCTGTGTTAAATTATTCCAGGTGACCAACACCCACTGTGCATGACTTTTAGGAAAGTAAAAAGGACCTCTCAGTAAATCTCTTCCTATTACATTTGAGAGTTCGCTATGAAAAAACAGTTCCTGTTGTATTTGTCAAATAGTTTTAAATAAGCATAATCTGAGCAATACAAGCTCTCCTTTTCAGTGGAAGCACACAAATGTTGCGCAACATGTGGGCTGAGCCAGAGCCCCTCTTTCAGTGGGGGTTCTTAAAGCCATGCTTAAAAATGTTCACATTGCTCCATTGCTGCAATGTATCACATGGAGGATCTGCAGCAATCACCATCGACCCTTGCTTTTAACCAGAAGGTGATGAACAATTGTGGTTCTTTGATAATTGTAAGGTGGGTAAATAACCATCAAAGGAAACATAGGGCCTGATTTAGATCTTTACGTTCTTACCACCAATCTGCCACTGCAGCAGTCCCATGTACTCTGTCAAGCTGATGTTGGGCTGCCCACCCTATTTAGATATATGGTGGTTCAGCCACCGCCTGCGTTTACGGAGTGGACTCTGTCACACTAGCTGCATCCCCCAGCCGACACGATTAACCCTCCATCACTGTCTTGACGGTGGGATCCCGCCAACCTAATTTAAATAACACAGTTGTGCTGGAGGTCTATCAGAAGCAGTCCCATGATGGCGAGAGTCCGTAGCAGAATCCGTTCACTATGTCTGTGGCTCTCGGTTGGATGCTAGCAGCCCACATCTGTTAGATATTGGACAATTGTGAACACCTGCAAAACACACTATAAAACTCATTTCATTTTAGACCATAATCCTTTGCCAGTTACTGTAGAACATCATTTAGATGCAGAATTTCCACAGATGAGACAGTTTTTTTTCTTTGTTTCTCTGCCCCTGTGTTTTTTGTTAGTATTAATTGTTTTGATTACCCTCATCTTTTTGGGCACTCGTTTTTTCACAATTGTTCATTTTGGCAGGGAGGAGAAACCTGTTTCACAGGGGGAGATTTGCCTGTCATGGTGAATGAAATTATTAGAGGGGAGCTACAATTGTTTGGAGCACAAGTACACAATACAACCATGTCCCAGATAAAGCAAATGTGGACCAGAATAGTGGAGAGAGTGAATGCTGTAGCTAACAATCTGCACACCCAGGAGGAAATTAGGTAGCGGTGGAACATTCTGCGAGGGAGAGTGTGTTCCCTAGCCTCCAAGCATCACCTGGAGACTCAGAGGACTGGTGGTGGTTCTCCCAGCACCCCCTTACAACTCTTTTCCTGGAAGAAGAAGGTCTTGCAGATCCTACATCTCGAAGGCTTGACTGAAATCCCTGGTGGGGTGGATTCTGGTAAGTTGCACTTAGCAATGTCTCAACAATCACAAAGGGAGTTCTGCCCTTAAGTTAGCTGTGTAGAATGTTTCAAAACGCATTTATCAAAACAGGTATATCTAAATTACTCCACAAAATATCTTGTGTGTTCCCATTTATGAGCATCATGGTTGCATCTCTCTTTTTAGCAGTGTGCAATATGTTTACTCACATTGTGTGTTGTTCCCCATGGATCATTCCTTGCATTTGCCTAGTCCCTTGTTTTCTCTCAATTATATTGTTGTTATCCAGAAAACAGGTCCAAAACTCCCTTCATTTGCACGTGGATGTATAGTGCGCGCAAGTGGTATTGTCAGCTAATCACATCATACCCATATGTGTGTACATATTGCAAATGTGTGTTCATCTCTGCTATAGTGATTGAAATAGATATGCATAACTCACATTTTAACAACTATTGTCTATGGTGTATAAAAGATTACTACAACTACCATGATGCCCTCTATTTGTATCTGCAACACAATAGTGAAATGTAATGTTGCTCTACCTTCCTTTGCTTCTACATTTATACACACTCTAAAAAACGTGAGCATTTGACAGTCACCATGTCATGCAATGTATGAAAATGTCAGTTGTGTTGATCAAGCATGTTGGCACCTTCTCATAGCTACATTGAATTGGTGCAATTGCTCACATAATTCATAGTCTGTTGAATCCAAGATTTGCCACCATGTTATGAGGATTGCTGAGCTAGTAGTATGCAGACACAATTTACTTTGCACTATCCATACAATGACCAATGTCAGCTTTTCTATTAGGTTGAACTACAGATTGTCTAATATTTTATTAGCCTGCTAGTTCTTGGAATTGTCTAGTACTCTAATCATCACTGGAGTTTGCATCTATCTCAATAAGCCTGAATGTGTAAACCAATACAAAATCACACAAAGGCCTAGTCATTTTAACAGTCTGATTCTACTTTTTTAGGTTGCCTTATTTGTAGCTAAAGTCACATTTGAGGTACAAACCAGATTTTAATTTCATATTGTCTGCATTGTTTTCATTGTTTTCAGGTCCAACACACAGGACCAGTAGACCTTCTTCTGCTACTTAAGACACCTCCACTTCAGACCAGGAACAAGCCTTAAGTGAAGACTTGACTCCTACAAGTCTGGATAATCAGCAGAAGGCTGGCCCAACTGATCTGTCTGGGCAGAATTCTCTAGTGAGTCACTCTTGGCCCACACCTACACCTCCCACCTCAGCTAAAACCTCATCTCAGCCTACGGATACCTCCACTTTGTGTGTACAGAGGAACTTCACACCAATCGTGTGCCCCCCAGTCCTAGCTGCTGTTGTGACAACACAAGCACTGCCATCAGTTGTGCCAGAACCCAGTGGGATGGGGCACACTGCCTCCAGGTCGCAGGGTAGTGAGGGTAGAGGACAGGGGAGGGAATCTGTTAGCCAGCAAAGTGAGGCCACTGGCATCATTGTCTCCCAGACCACCATTGATGGTGTCCTGGGAGCAGTACAACAGTCCCAAGATGTGATGGGCCAGGTCATAACTGAGCTCTGGAGATCAAGGAGGTGCAGAGGGAGCTTGTGTTGGAAATCTGCAACAGAAATGATAAAATGAGCTCCCTGACTGGGGTGCTGTAGGAAATTACCATTGTGCCTGGCATGTTACCCCCATGTTTACATGTATGTCAGTTTGTTTTTGCCTGTGTCACTGGGATCCTGCTAGTCAGGACCCCAGTGCTCATAGTTTGTGGCCTGAATGTGTAAACCCTGTGTAGTAACTAACTGTGTCACTGAGGCTCTGTGTTGTGTTCTACCTTGCTAATGCTGGTGGAATGCTGGGCATGCAACTGAGAGCCTCCTCGCTGGTGAGGTTCTATATGATGGTTTAAGAACTCTGAGTGGCGAGTTCCACAGCAGTTGATCTGAGCCTGAGAAGTGTGTGCCTGCCCTGGTTGGTGGTATTCAAAATAAACTTGTTTTTACCTAATCTTACTTAGTGTACTTAATCGTAACACTGGCAACAAGGAAGCCGAGATATTTATGAAATGTCTGTAGTAATGTTGGCGGCACACTTGGAATCTAAGCTCAATGTTGTATTAGAGAGACACCATTTTTTTGCAAGGACTCAAGGAAAACTGGAGAGTGTTGGGAACTTTGTTGCTGCCCTACGTACACTGGCATGCACTTGTGACTTTGGTGACATCACTGATTCCCTCATTTGTGGCCAACTAGTACGCTGTACCAACAACAAGTGGGTTCAGGAGAAACTTTTGACAAAGAATCCTGATCTGAGGTAAGCTATTGCCATAGTTGAAGGGATGGAAAGCACCAATAACTGGATTAGGGAAATGAATGACCACGAAGGATGTAGTTCCAGTACTGTACAGATAACACAGGTTCAGGAGGAGGTTTTAAAGATAAGCACTGACAACAAAGCATCTATATCTTCACAAGAGAAGAGGAAGGAAAATAAGTATTCTGGAACACATTGTTCCCGTTGTGGCAATCCCGGACATACTGCGAATAATTCAAATTGTTATGCACGTAATTCAGTATGTTGGAGGTGTGGGAAGAAAGGCCACTATGCGAGAGTTTGTTATAGTGATAAACAGTGTGGTGTGGACTTTGTTACAGAAATTGTGAATAAGATGATTTTGTGTGTGAAACCTGACATTAACCAAGTGGGAGATAACACCGGAGTTGTGGATGAAGGTCCCATTGCCATGCCTGAATGTTCTATAAAGTTAGATGACAAAGTTGTCAAGGTTCTAGCAGACTCAGGGTCTCCTTACGCTATGCTAGGTGATAGGAATTGGCAAGTATTTTTTGGCGATGATTGTAATTCCCTAACGAAACCTGATATTAATCCAGCGAGTTGTGGTGGGTCTAAAATTGACGTAATTGGATACAAAGTCATGAAAATTAAATTCCAGAATAAGACTACAATTGGTAAGGTTTATGTAGCAAAACGGGGAGACAATTTTCTAGGTTGGCGCCACCAGCGAGACATGGGAATTAAATTGGACTCTAACTCCGATTGTCAAGTTATGGTAGTAAACAATGAAAATACACACTTTGAGATTATTAGTGAATTTCCTGAAGTATTTAGTGTTAAGTTAGGTTGTTTAAACAACTTTGAGCATAAGATAATACTCAAAAGGAATGCTGTTCCTTCTGTGCACAAAGTGAGAAGAGTTCCAAAACTGATGATGCAACCTCTCCAGAGAGAATTGAACAAACTATTGAACACTGGGGTGATTGAAGAAATTGAGGCCCATATTTATACTTTTTGACGCAAAACTGCGCTAACGCAGTTTTGCGTCAAAAAAATTAGCGCCGGCTAACGCCATTCTGAAGCGCCATGCGGGCGCCGTATTTATTGAATGACGTTAGCCGGCGTTAGCCGCCGGCGCCGTCTGGTGTGCGTTAAAAAAAACGACGTACACCAGGCAGCGCTGGCGTAGGAGGAGATGGGGCTTGGGCGTCAAGAAATGGGGCAAGTCAGGTTGAGGCAATTTTTTCGCCTCAACCCGATTTGCGCCATTTTTTTTCACTCCCAACCCCCATAGAAATGACTCCTGTCTTAGCAAAGATAGGAGTCATGCCCCCTTGCCCAATGGCCATGCCCAGGGGACTTATGTCATTGGGCATAGTGGCATGTAGGGGGGCACAAATCAGGCCCCCCATGCCACAAAAAAAATTAAAGAAAAACACTTACCTGAACTTACCTTAATGTCCCTGGGATGGGTCCCTCCAGCCTTGGGTGTCCTCCTGGGGTGGGCAAGGGTGACAGGGGGGGTCCCTGGGGGCATGGGAGGGCACCTCTGGGCTCCTTCAGAGCCCACAGGTCCCTTAACGCCTGCCTTTTGCAGGTGCTAAAAAACGGCGCAAAAGCAGCCGTACGTCATTTTTTTTTACCCACCCACTCCCGGGCGTGATTTTTGCCCGGGAGTATAAATCCGACACACATGCCTCGGAGTCGATTTTTTAGACGGGAACGCCTACCTTGCATATAATTAACGCAAAGTAGGTGTCCACGCTAAAAAATTACGCTAACTCCATGGACTTTGGCGCTAGACGCGTCTAACGCCAAAGTATAAATATGGAGTTAGTTTTGCGTCGAAATTGCGTCAAAAAAAACGACGCAATTCCGGCGCAAACGGAGTATAAATATGCCCCTGAATCCTCTGAATGGTTGGCCCCAATAGTTTTAGCACCCAAGGAGGGCGGGAAACAGATCTGCATGTGTGTGGATCTTAGAGATCTTAATAAACACATATGGGTGGACCGCCAACCCTTACCCATCATTTCTGAAGAACTATCTAGTTTGGGGGGTTCGAAAATTTTCAGTGTGTTGGATTTGTCTTCAGCTTACCACCAGATTGTCTTACATCCCGAATCTAGACACCTTACCTCGTTTTTGACACCGGTGGGAGCATACCAATTTCTAAGAATGCCGTTTGGGCTGGCCTCAGCAGCTGCCTGCTTCCAGTGTGTCATGAAGAAAGTCTTGGAGGGAATTTCTGGAATTTTGTTTTTCCAGGATGACATTTTGGTCCATGGTAAGACTGTAAGTGACCATTATAAAATTTTGAGGGAAGTGCTGAGTAAGCTAGCCCGGTCGGGTGTGACTGTAAAAAAAAAAAAAATGCAGGTTCAGAGTCACTTCGGTGACTTTCCTTGGCCATACCATAGCGGGTGAAGGGATTAAACCCAAATTAGAGATAGTCAATTCTATTATTCGAGCACCTGAACCCAAGGATAAGGCTGGTGTTAGATCTTTCTTGGGTTTAGCTGAATATTTCTCCAAGTTCATTGCTAACTTTTCAAGTGTAGTTCAACCCTGAAGATCCCTCCTTAAAAAAGGGAGTGAATTCAATTGGTCGACCCTGGGACTTTTCAATGCTTTTGCTAAAACCATCCTATACACAGATGCAAGTGTTAATGGGTTGGGAGCAGTTTTAACCCAAAGAATAGACTATGAGGAAAAAGTGATTGCCTTTGCATCCCGATCCCTTAATGGAGCTCAACAGAACTATTCAGTCATAGATAGGGAGGCACTTGCGTGTATGTGGGCAATCAAACATTTCAAGTTCTATTTGTGGGGTTTACCTTTTGTCGTGAGAACAGACCATAGACCTCTTGTCCAAATCTTTTCCTCCAAGAAGAGTGAAGAATTAACACCTAGAATAAAAATGTGGGTGGAGGGATTGATGGAATACAGTTTCTCAGTAGCATACATACCTGGTTCAAGGAATACTGTAGCGGATTTCTTGACGCAAGCCTCAGTTGACAGTGATGATGAGCCAGAGGAAGCTTGTGTAATCCATTGAGTGAGAGAAGTGGCCATAACCGAGGATGATTGGAAGTGTGCGGCTGAGCAAGATCCTGACAGGAAAATACTTGAGGAATTTGTTGTGAAAGGCTGGCCGGAGTTTAAGAATATTCCTGATTCCCTGAAAAAGTTTTGGAATGTAAGGGAAGAACTTTGCTTAGGTGGAAGTGAGCTATTCAGAGGTACCAAGTCTATACCCCCTGCTGGAGTGAGGAGTAAGATAATTAACTTAGCTCTTGAAGGTCACATGGGTAGGAATCTGACTAAATCTAGGTTGAGGGCAGTGTACTGGGGGCCGGGTTTGGACGGCGAAGTGGAGGCCGTTGTAAAGGATTGTATATCCTGTTCACGCAGTGATAAGAGCAAGGTGGTGGTGAAGGTTCCACTTTCCCCTGTAGAAATTCCCGAGAAGCCTTGGTTGAAATTGGGACTGGATTTTAATGGGTCCTTTCCAATTGCTGCCAGCCAATGAATGTTATGTCATGCTTATGGTGGATTATGCATCAAAATGGGTAGTGACTAAATGTGTGAGTACTATAGATACAAGGACTGTAATTGAGTTCCTTAAGGAAGAGTTTTCTCGGGAAGGTGTACCTAGTCATTTAGTTACAGATAATGGTGTGCAGTTGATGTCCCAAGAAATGAAAGATTTTTTGGAATCCTTGGCCGTAGTGCATTTGAAGACGGCTTTGTATTTACCTCAGGCCAATGGTCTTGCTGAGCGCATGACTAGGATGGTAAAATCTTGTGTTCAGGAGGCTGTTGAGACCAGGGTTCCATTGGCTGATCTTCTTAGAGATATGTGGTGGGCACACCGCAATACACCTAATAGTATAACTGCAATTGCTCCTTTTGAGTAATTGAGGGGCAGGTCAGGATGTACCAAAATGTTACCAGCATGGATTAAGAACAAGCTAGGGCAAGTTAGGTGTTCCCGTCCCAAAAATGACTTAAATGCCCGTGCGTCGTATTTATGCTTTCAGGCAAAAATGATGCACGGCCGGGAGTTGGAGCCGGAAAATGACACACAGCCCGATTTGCATAAAAAATTAACGCCTGGGTCAGGGCGGGCATTAAAATGGGGCAAACACACCTGTATTTAATCAGAACACACAGAAGCAACAGCAGAGCAGCAGAGCAGCAACAGGGAGACATGGAGGTGATTCTAATCCAGCGTGCACGCAGACGCAGAGCCGAGCAACAACAACAGCAGCTACAACAACACCAGCAGGGACCCCAAAGGCAGCGCAGAAGTCAGGAGAGGATATTCCGCCCCAGAACAACCCTTCATGGCCTCAGGGAACACAACATCATCCAGAGGTACAGGTTGAACTGTCAGGCCATTCAGCAGCTGCTGCACAACATTGAACCGCAGTTGGCACCCACTTTGCTAACACCCCACACCATCCCAACAGAAACCAAGCTGCTTGCCGTACTTCACATGTTGGCAAGTGGCTCTTTTCAAACAACTGGTGCCCTGGTTGCCGGAATATCACAACCATCATTCTCTGCCTTTTTGCCCAAAGTACTGGATGCCATCATTGGACTTACACCCCGCCAGATCTGCTTCCCTAACACACTGCAGAAGCAGCAGGAAACAAAACAGGGGATCTACCTCATCAGTGGCTTCCCACATGTCCTTGGTGCAATCGACTGCACACATGTACGCCTTGTGCCACCTGTTGCAACTGAACACCTCTACCACAACAGGAAGCACATACATTCCATCAACGTGCAGGCCATTGTCGATCACCAGGTATTGATCACCAACATCGTGGCTAAATATCCTGGGATTGTCCATGACTCATTCATCTTCCGTCACTGCACCATCAATGAACACTTCCAGGATGGACGGTATGGCAATGGACTACTTGTTGGTAAGTACAAAAACCTACTTATATGCACACTGCACAGCAACCCTCTAGGACAAACAACACATACACCACAACAGCAACATGTCGACAGGTACACACTGAGTTTGTGACATCGCTAGCCATGTTTCTTAGGTCTGCAGTGAACCTGTCACACATCTGAAATGAGTGTACAGTCTAATGTTAAGACGTCAATGATCACAACCTGTAGAGTGGGTTGCCTAAATGTCAGCTTGCAAATTTTAAGTGTCCCATTGATGTTTACATTAATCCATTGCATAAGTCTTAAAGGTATGGGATGTCCAGGGTACATTGATATGAACGTGTTAACAACACTGTACATTTTAACCTGTGTATGGAACTATCATCTCACCCCCAGTGAAGACACAGGGACACCTGTATCACAAGGCACAATGCTATTGAGGGCACACTGTACTGCAAATCCCAAAACATACTGCTGACAAACGGTCAGCAGACAAACAACCGTTCAGCCAAGGAAACAACACAATGCAGATGGTACATCCTAGAAGCCTAGGATGCGACATTATAACACAAAAGAGTCACAGACAACACAAGGCAACTACTGCCATGAAAGGTAATTTCAATAGGGCCAGCTACATCAACATGATCCCATTCATTTTCTCTTGCAGCTGATCAGGGGTATGGCATCCAGCCATGGATAATGACACCTATTGGCAACCCGAGTACTGCAGCAGAGCGTGCCTACAATGAGGCACCTAGGAGGACACGCACCATAGTCGAGATGACCTTCGGCATCCTCAAGTTAATGTTCCGTTCCTCCACATCACTGGTGGTAGCCTCCTATATTCGCCGGAGATGGTCTGTAAGATCATCCTAACATGTGCAATATTGCACAACATATGCATCAAAAGGAACATTCCCCTCCTGGAACCAGACCCACACATGCCTGAAGAGGAGGAAGAGGAGGATGCTGTCCTGCAACATGAGGGGGAACTACAGAACACAGCCGCTGGTATACGCATGCGGCAACATATCGTCAACAATTTCTTTTAAATATAATCACCATCACCACTTTAATGAACTAATTCAAATAAACACCTATAATAATCACCATATCATGGTCTGGCTAATCATTTTTGCACACCTTCATCTCTACAGAATAAGAGTGTTGCCTCATGGAGCATTGCTGAGATACTGATTAGGACACTGAAAATCCCAGAGCTAATGTGATGCGTAACATACAATGGTCACATACACACACACACTGTAAATGACATATGTCATGTACATTTCTCCTTTGAAGGCCAATAGCAGAGGACCACACCTATTTCACACATACATGTTGAAATCAAGGTCCAATGCAGCATATGGCACACAACTAAGACACCATCACTCAATAAGGAGAAAACAAGCCTCATATATGAGGCAGTCGATGTGCTTTTGCATCAGTAACAGGAATGTCTGACCAGACCCTTGACAGCAGTAAGTCCAACTGCATCCAATATTTGCAAGGACTATCTGTGACCAGAGTTCCATAGAAGCAGAACCTAGACAGCACAAGTGCCACTCATATGAGCAGCATTGCACACTCCATGTACATGTCAGCCCATTTCCTAAATCCTGACACACCCATGCACCTGATCACAACCCACCTGTCTGAAGAGGTCCCTGGAACACTAAGATGTGTACCCTGAAATCCCTTCCTCTACACACACAGACTAACAATAGCAACCCAGTGTGCTATACCCTTTCCTATGGTATGCCATTGTCATAGAACATCTGAGTGCATGGACGTCAAGTCAATTAATACACTGGCTTCTAGTTTCCAAGCCCTGTTAGCACCTGTAGATTGCTTCCTGTGTGAAAATGTCTGTTGGCCATTAGAATGCAAAACTCACCTACAGGACTTGTGAGAAACAGATGCAGCCCACAACTGTGATCCCCTCCATGCACACCACCCATTTCAACAAGCACTGCCCCTCCTGATGCCTGGAACAGCATAGGAGTTGCCATTTTGTCAAATACACCGTTAAGCATTGATACTAATTAAGCCGTGTAACACAGCACTTGGGTTCATTTGTCACCTTCAAAAACACAGGACATACACAGTTTGACATGTCAACTCTCTAGTTCATCCTCCAAACAGTCTGAGTCAGACCACTGATTATGTAACTTGTCAAATTGCTGGATCCTGATTCACCCTGCATTCTGTCAGCCTGACTGGCATCTGTCTGTGCGTCACACTAAAGTATCCCTGTGTCTACATATGTACCACACTTGTGTTAGCAAACCTCTCATTCATCAGGGGGTATTGGGCATGGGCTTATTCAATACATACACAAATACATTCTATAGCATCATCTGCCTTTTAGCTGTACCATTTGAGTTAAATCCTCTGTAAAAAGCAAAATTCATGGCCCATCCCTTGTCTGGGTCTCATTTATGCATGAATGACAAAGTGTGACAGTGTCCCAGGGCCGAATGCAGGGATTGGGTACGGGGACTTCCGCAGAACGAGCAACCTCTGATAAGGTCCATGAAAAATCCACACATGTCAGGACCCTGACAGTTCACACACAAAATCACAGTGCTCACAACATATTGATGGGCCGTGTGTGGTTAATAGCTGCGAGAATAATCAGCACAGAGGCTATGATGTTCCCAGATGCAGTGGGAATTGCAGAGGCTAACCTGTGTACAAATGTTGTAATGACACCTGCCGGAACATGACACCTGAGACATTATCTCACTCAGCACACCAAGGTTGCCCTGTTGACTGTCTCATTACATGTCTTTAGTGACAGGGTGGGACCATCCCCATGTAGGTTCACATGTCCTCATCCACATTACTCACATTGATCAACCAAGGATACTCAGTAGATACAGGAATAGCCGACACTGACTCATGATGAGTCCTGGGCCGAACTGTGACAAATTACACCCCAAAAAATATACAGGATCATCATTGGACCACACACATGAACAAGACACCTATGTGCAATTGATTACTGGAAATATGTGGACACGTGCTGCCTCGTATGCTGGTCCACCACAGCCACTTGAGAGTTGTGGCTCACTTCTATGACCTCAACTGTGGTGTCATCATACATTTGTGATTCACCCTTGTCTGTCTGTGCAAACAACATGGTACCCGCTGCCTCAATGCATGTGTATCACTCACTGTGGGATTCACCAACTAGTGCTTAGGAAGCTGTTACCAAAACTCTAGGACATAGGATGTTGAAAATGTGGACCATTGACATGAACAAGCGTCTGCCATCTATCTGGTGCATGCTTTGTCACATGTGGTGTCTACGTTACCCTAAATCTTGGAAGTCCACATTACGGATGTTGCTACATGTATGACTAACACATGTCCTCTCTCATTTCCACAATGACTCGCATCTAAGGACTGGACACATGGACGTCACATTCATACAAGCATATGTGCAATAATGCTCAATGGAATACACACACACTTAGTCAACAAATAAATTACTTGCCAAAGCACAGACATTGAGCCAAAGGCATTTAGGTATTGTACATATGTGTGTCACATTGCTATCCTCTCCTTATGCCAAACATGCCCAATTTGTGCAACACATATATGTAGGCCACACATATGGCCATCTAGTGCGTCAGCCAACCGGAAAAATACTGTGAAGGAAGTAGCGGATCGTGGTCCGCTGCAATATGATGTCGCACATGTGAACATACACCATCAACACGATAGTGGGTGCAATCAGCCTATCTCTGATGTGTCCCAAATGTAACATAACATAAAAACTGAAAAAATGCCCAAAACCAGTTCATGCACAGGAATGTTGACGTTCCCAGCGTTATGCGTCATTTTTCTGCCACCAATACTGTATTTGCGTCATTTTATTTGACGCACAGGAGTGAACATTAGGCCGCATCCAGATATTTGTACAGGCCATATACTATTATTTGGATGCGGGCTAATTTTCACTCCTGTGCGTAAAACAAAATGACGCAAATACAGTATTGGTGGACAAAAAATGACGCATAACGCAAAAAAGGGCGGACATTTCATACAGGAAGTGATGTAATAGGATATCCTGTTTACAGATCATGTACAGTGGGTGTACTTTCACTTTCACTTTGCAGTCTATGATTCTTCTAGACTGTGTGGATGTGTAGAGAGTGGTGTCCTGAGAATTTGTGCTTTTTTGTCCTGTGTGCTGTCTGTATTGTCAATTTGTGAAATAAATATTGTTGGTGTATACTGTCCTACTGTGTTTTGTGTACATTTGCCCATTTACCTATTGTGTTTGTTGTTTTTGGGAGTCTGTTGTGGGTAGTGGTAGTTTGGGGATAGTTGGCCTCTTTTAGTGGTTAAGTTTACTTTTCATCTGAATTTGTACCCCTACTTTCCCCCTTTTCCCCTTTCTATTTCTTTAACCCCTATTCCCTTTCACATTTCTACTATGTCTGGTAGGCCACGTCTTGGCAGGATGGGTGAAGAGGAGTTGGGGGGTTCATATGGCTTGTGTGCCATTTCTTGCCACTCATGATCCAGGCAGGGTGATACAGGGGTATCAAACAGAGGCGCGCAGAATCCGGTGGGGAAAGGTGCTACATCACCTGCAGCGTGTGTATGCCAGCCAGAGGAGTGACCACCAGCTGAAGCACCGGTGGGCTGACCTCAACACCAGGGAGCAGGATCTCTTGGGCCACCTGGGAATCGTGATTGGTGGCCCTGTTGGTGAGTACTAATCATGTAAATGTGCACGATTAAATGCTCTGTAGTGACATAAGAGGATTTGTACTATGTCTGCCAGCTAATTTGCTGACTGTGTGGAATGCTGGGGAAACATACAGGGATAATTGATGCACTATGGTAAGGATAAAAATTGCTAGCTGTCAGGTAGCACGTGCTCAGCAAACTTACAGGATACTTTTCCATGAAGTAAATTGGTGCGGCCTTTGTGTCAGACAACCAAACAAAATAGGAGCCAATCATGTCTATATAGGGCACTTTTGCCAGAGAAGTAAAGATGGACCAACAGATTGGCTAACTTTGTTGACGCAATAGCTAGACTGACTATAGAATCACTACATGATGCAGAAAATGAGTGCTGGCTTCACGTCAATTGATTATAGCAAAGTGGCTCAGACATATGTCTCATGTGAGTCTGGTGAGTGTGGAAGGAAAGTGTTCACGGAAGTACTATGAATGTTTGGGATTATTGTGGTCCTTTATCTTTTTGGATACATGTCAGATCTGGATTTGGAAACATCGTGAAAAGGTGTAAGGTGCCCTCAGCTAACATCTTAGAATTTTTGTTGGAGTTTGTTGTGCCACATTCCAATTAGGGATGGCAGTCTAAAGGTATGGTATGCACATGGGTTCACATCCCCATGGTTGGTGCAAATCACCATAGCTGGGCCACATCAATTGAATAAACTGTAACAACAGGATGGCTTACAAAAGTCCCTGCCCCTCTCTCTGTACATTGTACCTATGTGTCATTAATGTGTCATGGCCACATTGCATGTTTGACTGGTAATGCAGTCCTCAAGTAACCAGGCTTTGGATGTCTCTCTTGGATGCACATGATGAGACAATTACACTCCATATTTTTTTCAGGTCACCAATGACGGGGCATCTTTGCCACCACAAGATAGTCAAGGCCAATGCATGTGTGCAGATATGTGTGTAACTGTCACAGGAGACCCATGCTCTGTACAAGTTGGCCGTGATATATCAGATGCAGTATCATCATGTCTGAATGGCTGCCATTTCCTTATTCAGCCTACACATTGTATATGTCTTTGAAATTGTTGGTCAGTGCACAGATTTTTAGCACATTTCTTCCTTCCATGCTTTACAGGTGGACCGGCACCCTACACCGTGGGAGAGGTGGCGACATTTGAGGACTCCGACCACTCCAGTAAGTGTTGATATGTCTGTTATGTGTTGTGTTTGCTGGTTATGGACTCATGTGTGTTGAACGCATAGCAAGGTGTGATGCATTGGGCAATCATTTCTCTTGTTCCATGAGTGGGATTTCAGTTTCAGTTTCTTGAACATTTCTCTTGTTCCATGAGTGGGATTTCAGTTTCTCATATGTTTTGAGTTGGCCAATGCGTATCCTATGGTATTATCAAGGGATTGTAGGCGATTCCTGTAGGCCCCACAGTGAGTACTGGGGTGAGTCATGTGTATGACACTTATATCAACAAGAGTCGCACTGGAAGTCAGCTCAGATTTAGTCAGCCTGTCAGACCCACATCCTTCAAGATTGGTACAGCAAATTGCTTTCCAATAGACTTCTGCTTCCCTATTTACCAAGGTACTTATTAAACTGTAGGAAGAACCTCCTAGCAGCATGTACTTCCACATGTAGTGCTACAAGTATGTGGAACTTTAGTGCAATGGCCTAGGTGTGCATGCTACTCATGATCATAGGTGTTCTTGCAACTCTGTGTCTGATGTAAGTGAGGCCTCCCTGGAAGTTTATGTTGTGTACCAAGTTCTGCATTTCCTGACATGTGTGGCCCTATGATTGGTCTAGGGTTTGCAGACTCCTCATTGTTCATAGACCTTACCTGTGGTGTGTGTGTAGAGCCAAACACGTCTGGAGTTTTCTATACACTCCTCAGTGTACATGTTGTTGGAAATTGATAGTTGTTTATCCACCCCACCACCCTCAAACACAGGCATGGGTTTGTGGATGGGGTACCTAGTACTGATGTAACATAGAATGTGAAGGCACACGTAAAAACAATCAAAAATTCACAGTCTCTTTAGAAAGTATCTCATTAGTATATTTTCAAAATCAAAGTAATGGCTTAGAATATAGTATTTAGAATTTTACAATAAAGTTCTGATCCTATCTCAAATTGAAATCAGCTATCCAAATCATATGTTCCTTCGATGTTTATTCCAGCTATTTAGTTCATAGTTCCAGTCGTTTTTCAATCCATCATAATTCCAAGAATTCCAATTTTATAAACGTTTCGCGAAATCATTCATATAATTTTATATCAAAGTTCACAAACAGTTCCTCCTTTGCTTGTTTATATGTCCATCTCTCTTACTTGTCCATATGTCTGTCAAGACGTGTTTCATCCGGGGAGTACCCCTGTACTTCTTCAGGACCTCCCAAAGTATTATACTCAAGTGTAAAATGACCTAAATCAAACTGAACAGTATATTCCATATTAGAATATTAATATTGCAAAAATTTATCAACACTCAATAGTGGGAAATGTACACTTCTCATAGTGAAAATTAATATATAATAGTGACTTCCAATAACTACCCTTAATTTGGCTATAATTTAAAATGACTTAACTGTCAAATCACAAAATTACACACAACATACGTTCAGTTTAATGTATTTGAAACAGCCATTTCCTGACCATCTCTTCATATGAATCAATTCCAATGTTTGTAACCTTCCTAACAGAAAATTTCATAGACCTTTAAATAATATATTCAGTATCCTGACATACCTTTTCTCGCAAAGCTGTATCACCTGTAACACATCATTTCCCTTTGTCTCAATTTCAAACCTGACAGTTGTATCTAAAAATAAATAAATAACATGGTATTCCTGTGAGTGTTAACTGTTAATCCCTTCATCTCCATGCACCTTATAGTATTAGTACCTTTTGTGTAACACTCACCTCCTTTTTGCAACAGTTCCATGTATATTATAACTCACCACATTATAACAGTATCTGTCATAACAAAATCATAAACATGCCGGATAGGTTAAGGTCCCATATCTACATTTATTCACAGTTTCCCTGCCACTTCCCAATCCTGTCCTACCTGTATCTGCACTCCGTGAGGCTTCAAAACGCGAGTACGCCGTCTCGTTTTCATTTGTTTTAGTGTCGAACCGAGTTCACCCGACTCGGTTTCTTTTAAGCTCCATGAAATTAATAAACATAGACAACGGACTTCACTTTTCTCCGCGTCTATGTAAACTAAAAATAGAAAACGGACTGTTTTGTGTTTTTCATTACTATTTCCGAGTTTCTTGCACTTCATAAAGCTTCATTGCGCAAGTACGCCATCTCTTTTGTATTTATTTAAGTATCGAGCCGAGTTCACCCGACTCGGTCTCCTTTAAGCTCCATGAAATTAATAAACATAGACAACGGACTTCACTTTTCTCCGCGTCTATGTAAAATGAAAATAGAAAACAGACTATTTTATATTTTTTCATTACTGTTTCCGAGTTTCTTGCACTTCATAAAGCTTCATTGCGCAAGTACGCCATCTCTTTTGTATTTATTTAAGTATCGAGCCGAGTTCACCCGACTCGGTCTCCTTTAAGCTCCATGAAATTAATAAACATAGACAACGGACTTCACTTTTCTCCGCGTCTATGTAAAATGAAAATAGAAAACAGACTATTTTATATTTTTTCATTACTGTTTCCGAGTTTCTTGCACTTCATAAAGCTTCATTCATCTCAAAATTAATCAACACAAACAACAGACCTTATTTTTCTCCTTGTCTATGCAGAATAGAGATAAAAAACGGATTGCTTTATTTTTTTCATGACTATTTTCGAGCTTCACGATCCTCTCATATTTCACTAAATACTTATCAAACCTCATGTTCCCCAATCTTGTATTCACTCACCAGATATTCTTAATTTATACCTACAAAATTATCAGAATACGGGCTTGTTGCTACATCCTAAATATTATATACACTCCTAAGGTTATATCCAGCCTATTATTTGTCCTATCAATATATATTAAATGTGCAGAACATTCTTTTTCCTTAGTGATTGTTATTCTTATTTCTTCCATGTGCTATGTTTTAATAGCTTATCCTCGCATAATGGTAGATGTTCTCCTTACCCACTGTTATCTCCATGTACTCATTATGACTTAAATATGTCTCAATAATTATTCCCACTATTGATATGAAGCCCATGTCTTGAACACAAGTAATCTAAGAGAAATGAGATGATCTCCATACCTTCAAATTCATTTAAATGTGTAATTACTTTCTTAAAAACAACTATCCTTATGTGTGTCCATCGAGTAGTCTAAATTAATACTAGGGTTGCATATTTAAGGGGGACTCCACAGTTTATCCTATTTAATGTTTTATCTTAGTTATCTCCAAGGAAATACTCTATCTCATGATCTGTATTAAGACCTTGTTCCACCGCCCCTAATCGCATTATCCAGGTTGACTCCCTCCTGCGTAAAGTCAATTCTCTGTTGCCTCCTCTTGGATTTATGTCGCACTGGTCAAAACCAAAGAATTTAAATGTCTTTTGATTTCCCTGTGCTTCACATGTTTTCATATGATAAGCTATTGGGTATCTCTCATCTTCTTGCCTGATCGCTCTCCAGTGTTCAGATATTCTAACTTTTAAGGGGCATATTGTACTGCCCACATATATTCTTTCGCATTTGCAAACAATCATATAGACAACATATCTAGTATTACAATCTATATGTGTCCTTATGTCCACCTTTTGACCATACATATCTTGAAATTCTTTTTTGGCTTGCCAGGCCCATTTACACATTGCACAAGCTCCACATCTGTAAAAACCTACATTTAGAAATTTAAACCAATCAGGTTTCTTTTTGTCCGTCAGATAACTAGGGCTCAGAATATTATTAAGGGTATTTCCCCTCCTAAATGAAACCTCTGGTTTGGCACTAATGAATTTCCTCAATGTTCCATCTTGAATGAGTAAAGGCCAATGTTTTTTCTTTATTCTCAATAATCTCTGCGAACTCTCCGTATAATCCAATACAATCCTTACATTCTGAGTACAATCCTTCTTTCTCCCATTGTCTTTCTGAGCATATGACATTAACGTCTGTGAACGAGGAATCTTAAGAGCCTTCTCTTGAGATTTGCTTATCACCGTCCTAGAATATCCCCTTGCTGCAAACCTTTGGCCCATGTTTTCTATGACCTCACGAAAATCACAGTCCCTACTACAATTGGTGCTTTGGGTGTGCACTAGATGCATGTAGTAAAGTATTACAGGATGGTGCCAACATCCTGTAATACTTTACTACATGCATCTAGTGCACACCCAAAGCACCAGATAGAAGCTATACCATTAGGGGAGATGGTTAGAGCTCGAAGAAATTGTAGTAGAGACTGTGATTTTCGTGAGGTCACCTTGTGTGGCAAAAAACTGATGCACAGCCTGCCAGAATCGACACACAGCCTGCATCGCAGTGAGAAAATCACTGCATGCTGTACCGGAACAACACAGCCCGGCTCCCCGAGTGGAGATTGACGCAGCGCCAGCGCTGCGACTGGAACTTCGACCTATGGCCCACTGGATTGACGCAGAGCCGAGCCGGTGCAACGCAGCATGACTTCCTTTGAGAAGAATCAAAGCAGTGCCTGCTGTGCAACAGAAATTTCCCTGCATCGCCCACTGGATCGATGCAGCTCCTGTGACTTTGTCCTGCACACCTAGGATTTCTCTGCATAGTCCGCGGGGCATCCAAATACCCCGCAACTCAAAAAGGATCTAAGCCTGCGCGCCAGAGATTGATGCAAAGCCCTTGCTGCGTGGCAAAGCACCAATGCATCGTTTGTGTGTGGCTGGAGAAACCGACGCACACCTCCCCATTTTCCACGCATCTCCTCCTCTGTGGTCCCTCGCAGATAATTTCAACGCAAACTGTGCACTTTGTGCTTGCAAGAGACTCTTATTGCTTTTTAAGAACTAAGGGCCAGATGTAGCAAAGGGTTTTACCCATTCTGTGTCTATTGGAAAATTCGTTGGTACATATGGCCCTAAAGACTCTATTTATCATTACAAAAGTGATATTTCAACTTGTACTTATCAAATCTTGATAGTTTTGACCTTATTTTAACCAGATAAATATTCCATATTTTTCTAAACCTGTGTTGTGTATTTTTGTGGTGTTTATACTGTTTTATTGCATGATTTATTGCACAAATACTTTACACATTGCCTTCTAAGTTAAGCCTGACTGCCTAGTGCCAAGCTACCAGAGGGTGGGCACAGGATAATTTGGATTCTGTGTGACTTACCCTGACTAGAGTGAGGGTTCTTGCTTGGACAGGGGGTAACCAGACTGCCAACTAAAGACCCAATTTCTAACAGTATCCAACGCTAGTCCTCTATCCCATGTTTTCAGAATCTGTCCATGCAATACATTTATCCCATCACTGGTTCTCACAACACTATGCCATATATCCAGCGTTACTGAATTTATATGCAGCACTCCTATTTAAATTGCACTATGATTTAAGTCTAAATCTAAATTAATTATTTTAAAGAAAGACCCTTCATTTAGAAATAGCGCAAATAGATATCGTGCGATTTTGATTCTGATTCACCCATAAGACATGCACTTTCATATCCTTATGCATTTAATTAAAAAATGTCTTATAGTTAGATGTATATGAACAAATAATCCTAGCATGTGTAATCCAGTATCTGAAACAAATATTTTCACTACTCCATGTTCACTCCATACTGGGCTGCATGGGAAAGAGCCTGATCTGAACAGACTGTTGAATCTGTTGATGTTTTTCTGAAATATGTCCCTCATTAGTGAAATGCACTTTGTACAATGTAATTGTTTCAAATGATTGATGCAAAGCCACAGTAAGAAGCAAATTAGTCTAGATGAATAACAGAGCTTAAGGTTATTCCTAACCGCATCCCTCTTCCAACAATCTATTTTTGGTCCTTTGCAAATTTCATCCCCAAACTCGCTACATCTGTGGGCCAAGATACACAGTGCCAATTGCTTTTTGAAATTTACAGAAAAAAACAATTACTTGTTCTGGAAAATATACACTTGTGGTTAGAATAAAATCAGCTCTCAACCACAACGAGGTCCAGACAACGGATTTAATTTACTGCTAACGTTTTGCACTTAAGTGACAACTTACTTTTGTGTTGAGAAATGTGGGGGGCACTGTATTAAAAATGCATTTGTTTGGCATTTACTACCCATAATAAGGCTTTGGCAAACAAGTACACCACATATGATGTTGTACAAAGGCATAATTCACACCCTTAGCTTCCCCTCAAATAATTCGTTGACTTGGGTTTGGTGGAAGGTTTAATCTGGAAGGTTAAATCTGTCAGCATGGTTAGGCAGCTTCTAACATTGTACGTCAGAATCAGTATAAAGAAATATAATATTACATAAATATTGTGCCCTACATATCATCTACTAAAATATGACCCCATTGAGTGGAGATTTCTGCTTCAACTCCAACGGTGCAATATATTAATAATCAATATTTAGAATACAATAGGCCTATTCACAAAAGCCATTTCAGCGTACCTAAAGCAGGACTACTTTACATACTCCAAATAGTACAGAGAGCTCCACCATGGTGGTGGAGATCTCCAAACATGTAAGCATTGGTTTTATTGGAGCATGTGAGAGGGATGGGGACGTAGTGGGAAAATGGGGAACAATTACTACAAAATGGTGAGTCAAGTTACAGCAAATAATGAAGGGGTTTAGCGAGGGACATGCTAAAACAAAAACTTAAAACACACAATAGATGACGAGAGGATGCTTGCAATAAGTACAAAACGTGGGCAATTATTCTGGGTAGCATTCCAACCCATTGTTCTTTTGCCCACCCTGCCACCTCAGGTTAGACCCAGTTATATGCAAATCAGTCTTGACCCTGCTCGAATAGGAACAGCCCAGCCCGAACTGCCACGGCAGGTCCTTTCAGAATTAGAACACAAACCACCTAAGGCTGGTATTGCCCTGATTGGGGCGCAGGGAGCAAGGTACCCATGTCTGAGCATACCCTTGATCACTTATGGCGGTACACTAAACACACAAAGCGTGATGAGAGGATGCTTGCAATAAGTCTAACCACTGGAAATCACTCAGGGTAGCATTCCAACACATTGTTCTTTTTCCCACCATGACACCTCAGATTCCAGCGATATGCAAATCACACTTGAACCTGCGCCATTAGAAACTGTCAATCCCGAACTGCCAAGCTAGGTCCTCTATGAACCGGAATACAAGCAACCCCAGACTGGTTTCACCCTGAATGAGGCTCTGAGAGCAAGGTACATGGGCATACCTTTGGTCACTTAGGGCAGCACATCAACCACACAAAAGTTATGAGATGATGCTTGCATAAGGAGTAACCACTGACAATCCCTCAGGTGGCATTCCAACCCATTATTCTTTTGTCCACCATGACACCTCAGACTAGACCCATCCATACACAATTTAGCTTTGACACTGCTCATTTGAGACAGTTCAGTCCTGACCCTACTCCAGAAGGAACAGTCCGGCCCAAAATGTCCTCTCTAAAACAGAAGACAAGCAAGTCAAGGTCATTTTCACCCAGATTGGGGCTCCTCGGTTGGGTGTAGCTTGAATCCAGTGGCACAGTGAGCAAGGGAACTAAATCTGGGCATTTCCTTGGCCACATAGGGCAGTACATAAAGCACCTAAAAGGAGATGGGAGGATGCTTGCAATAAGTCTAACCACTGGCAATCTCTCAGGGTACCATATATCACAACCCAGCAAAACAAAAACATACTCAGCAATGGCCAATTAGCAAGACAATTCCAATTCAGAAAAACCATACCTACATTTACCTCTATAGTACTACTGACAAAAAGGCTGAAATGTAATTGAGCCCAGACTCATCTTAAGTCAAGCACCACACATGACCACCCATTGGTACTGCCTAGAGCTGAACTGGCCCTGTTAGAAGTGACAGCCCTAGATTGGTCTTGCCTCCAACCTTTTGCCTTTATACTCCACTTTTTTTCTGACCTAGGTTTTGCTGGCTTTAGGACTAGGTGCACTTTACCACTGCTAACCAGTGCTAAATGATTGTGATCGCTCCCCTAAATCACAGTAACATCTGCTTAACCCCAACTGGCATATTTAATTTACTTATACTTCCCTAGTAAATTGCACTACATGTGACCAGGGCATGTAAATTAAATGGTACTCGTGGGCCTGCAGCACTGATTGTGCCACCTATGTAAGTAGCCCCCTAACCATGTCTCAGGCCTGCCATTGCAGAGCCTGTGTGTGCAGTTTTACACTGCCATGTCGACTTAGTAAATTATCTTGTTGTCAGGCCCAAACCTTGCCTTTTCCAGGCCCTGGACACCCAGGAGGGCAGGAGGCGATGTATTTAAAAGGCAGGACATTTACCTTTGAGTTTTACATATCCTGGTAGAGAAAAACTACCAAAGTCGTTTTTCACCATAGCAAAGACTATCTCTCCCATACGATAACATTGGAATTACCTTATTATCTCTTATAAGTGTCATTTACAATCTGGAAGAGATAGGTTTCTCAAGTTTGGTGTCCCTGGACTCACAATTTAAAATCACAATTTATGGTGATGTTGGGTTTTAAATTGCAGTTCTGAAAATGCCACTTTTAGAAAGTTGGCATTTTCTTACTTTAGCCATTTTGTATCTGCTGCCTGTCTCCAATACACATCCGAGGTTGGATGACAGCCGAGCTTATGCATTCCCTCTAGACAGTCACACAGAAAGGGAGCTTAGGTGTGACTGATGAGCCATCCTGGGCAGGATGGGAGGGAGGGACTAATACACCTGAATGGGCAGTGTCCTATCCCACACGAAGGGTGGCATACACCCCTGTAGTGAGTCTGGAGCCAGGGCAGGAAGGGAGGAGCTCTGTGCACTTTTTAGACATTCCTTTGAAGTCTCTCCCACTTCAAAAGTACAACTCGGTGTTGTACCTGGCCCTTTTGGCAGGTTAACCCCTTGACTTTTTGCCACCTTCCTCCTATCTTTTTTTTACCTCTTGCTGTCGCCTCTAGGCCTCTGAGCACTTTATCACTGCTAATCAGTGCTAAAGTGCAGGTGCTCTCTCTTCTTAAGTTGGTATGATTGGGTTATACCTAATTGGAATATTTAATTTACCTGTACATCCCTTGTTCAGTGGTATCTCTATACCCAAGGCGTGTAAATTAAATGCTACCAGTGGGCCTGCAACGCTGCTTGCGCCCCCACTGAAGTAGCCTTTCAAACCTGTCTAAAGCCTGCTAGAGCAGGGCCTGGGTGCACAGTTTTCTGCCACAGGGACCTGGCATCTAAATTGTCTTGCTAGACCCAGAACTCCCCTTTTGCTACATGTAAGTCACCCCTAAGATAGGCCTAGCTAGCCATGTGGGCAGGGTGCTATGTAGAAAGCAGGACATGTGCCTGGTTGAGTGTCCTGTCCTGGTAGTGACAAACAGCGTATTTGGTTTCTCACTGCTGTGAGTGCTGCCTTCTCATAGGAGACATTGGAAATGTCCTGCCTTATGTCTAGGGGGGTATTGTCTGATTTATGAGGGGTAGCGTGGGCATGTTTGGTATGGTTGTAATGGTAGTGAGAAATGCTGCTTACTGATTTTTATTACTATTACAGAAAAGCCACTTCTAGAAGTGAACATTTCTCTGTGCTTATGACTCTGGTGTTTTGCAGCTTCACTCCAATCCATGTCTGGGAAGGGTGACAGTTGGGCTTTGTGCATACTTTTCAGACAGCCTGTACACAGGGAGGGTGATGGTGTCAAAGAGGTGCATCTGCATACTGAATAGAAGAATACAAGGCGGGCACACATGCGTTTGTAAAGGCTGTGCCCTGGCCTGACACAAAAGGGTCATTTACCCCCAACTGATGTTTGAATCCTGTGCTGGAGGAGAGAGGGGGCACTCCCAGAACCAGTTGTAACTGGCTGGAACCTACTCCCTTTACAGAATTTCTAACCATAGGATGCTTGATTTATTGTTTATTCTAGCTTTCCATAAGGATCACAATGCCCTCTGTTACACCCATATTGGTGGGAGATGTCTAAAGGGTTTCTTGACATTGGGGTTGATACATTGTGCCATTTTTCAACCCCCTCGACCCCACTTGTTTGCAACCATGTCTGATTGTATTTTTATATTTCTTTGAGACCATGTTTTAACGATGACATATGACACATGATGAGCATACAGACTATACAACTACAAATTGATCCTGCAGCCCCCTTACTTAATAGGGTTACAGTATCTTAAAATAGTAACATACTGATTTAGCCTGTTATATCTTTGAATCTCCCGCTACATTCGGGCAATATAGGGGATCATGAGGTATCAAGGCAGTGATATGGGTATTTAACTATAGGTGAACTCAAGATTTGTTTGTTCGACCTGACAGTCAATGTAACTACTAAACCTGTATACTGTTATTGCTTAATAGTGACTTCCCAATCTCACGTTTAGACTTTTCCAGACCACAGTTTTATTCTCCTCTACATTTATTTTCCAGGTTCCTGTGAAACACTGAAATACCCACTATAGGTACTGTGCCATTTAGGATTAGATATGTTTTTTTGGTCCTGATGAATCGCATTAGATCTTGTAGATTTAAGAAGCGAGAAACATGTTGACCTTTAGAAGCAGTATAGGGGCTCCTGTACTTGCTTACACTACACTCCCAGAATTTAGGGTTAGCGTAGTCTTGATATTTGATTCAAGCAGGGGAGACGAGACCTTATCTTTTTCTCCCCTCACTTTTGTTTTTAATCATGGAAGAGGTTTAATAGAAAATAAATTATAATTTGTACCTCTAGCCATTTTTAACAGCACTCTCTTTTTTTGCACCAATCCAATATACACCAACCAGCATTTTCTTGCAATAAAAGAACTCCGGCAAAGAGCCCCCGTTGTTGGGCCCGTCAGGCATTGCAGTGCCGGCCTAACGAGGAGCATAGCCCGATGATGAAGCATGTCACCTATTGGTGAGTGAGGGCTTTTGTTACATTACATTTGGACCCCAGGGACTTCTTTTTGTCGTTCTGCCCCTGGGTTTCTGCAGGGACTCTGTCTTTTTTTCTCTTAATGGAACTGTGTATTAATTGTTTAGTGATTTAAAGGGGAGTATTATACACAGGACCAGGTTCATTTTTCAGAATATCCCGGCTTTTGAGCTTCCCCTTTGTTTGTTGATGGAACCTCCTCACCCCTTTCTTTGTGAACTCACTGTAAAACTGAGTATAAGTACAGGGGAGACACGGGTGACATTTTTGAACTGGACACAATGCTGCTGGTAGGACTCACCAGGAACCGCCATGGACTGCTGTTGCTGTGCTGACCTGTGACCTGCTTGGTCATGTGGAGGAACTGGCAAGTGCCTGCATTCACCTTGTGCTGGCCTGCTGTTAGGCCCTGCCGCCCTGTGCTTCCTTTGTACTTTGTCCCTGACCCTGCAACTATCTCAAGCACAAGGAGTGGTTCATCTCACCTTATAGCACCTGGATGGTGCTTTACTGTGCTTGGGTATCTATTTTTCTGGAGCGATCCGAAAGCGCTTCCTTTGTGGCAGCCCTTGCGCTCTGGAACCACCTTGGTTGGCACCTACTGTGCCTCCGGGTTGAAGCGTGCTCTGAGGAGTGCCCCCGGGGCACAAGCAAGCACCTGCTTTGGTGGTGCTTCACTGCCACAGGCCCGGGTGGGCTCTTGGTGTTCTCAGAGCCGGGTGGGGGGAAGGAAGCCTCATCGGAGGCTCCCTTCCCAACCATCCCCCTCAGCTGCTTGGAGAACGGGTAGAGGGAAGGAAGCCTCATCGGACGCCCCCGCCCCACCGAAGCCCTGATAATCCTTCTGGAGACCGTACCCTGGTCCCCCGTAGTGGCCCCCGCAAGGGTCGGGTGAGGCCACTGCTGTAGTCCCATTGTTTTTTGTGCTTTGGCCCCCATCTGGAGGGCCAGTTGTGGCCCAGGGGGGCCACATGAGATCGAAGGCCCCTGGAGGGGACCGATATAAAAGTAGGAAGGGGTGTGTGCTGCCCCACCTCCCTCCAAATTTCCATAAGGCCCTGTTTGGTGCAGAGGATTCACTGACAATGTTCTTCACTAGTTTTCCTCTTACATTTCCAAACCAACACAAGTTCGTTCACATGGGCAGTTCCAGGACACAAAAAATCTCTATCACATGTGGAGGTGATCAGGGCTCAATACTGTCTCCTTTCATCTTTACCTTAACATTGATCCACTTGGTGCTCTACTCTCAGGTGACATCATCAAGATTCACTTATAAACATGATACACAACCTTGGTTAAAAGTCTCCTCTGCTTCAGACATTCAATGCCACAAACATTGCTCACACATTACCTCAAACTTAATGTCCAGTGCCTACCTGAAGCTCATCCAACCAGGAAAGAGCTTCTGTTATTTGGCAAAAAACAATACTCAAGATACATTGTAAACCTGGGCCAATGACATTAACCTTGACTGCTTTGAACCCTAACTTTCACTGACTGCCAAGTCACTTGGATTCACATTGGACACCAATCTGATCCTCAGGGAACACGTTGCTAAAAAAACAATCCAAGACGGCCTGGTAGCACCTCTTTCTTCTAAAATTTTTTTTTTTAAAGTCTTCCAGAAAGTGATTTCTGAATGGCTGCCCAAGTCCTTTTATTCTAGCATCTGGATGTTGGTAATGTCCTACTCCGTGCTTCCCACACTACACACTGGCTCGGCTTATGGGTATTCTAACCTCAAGAGGACTTCTTAGCCAAGGTGTGAAGAAATTTAATTACATCATCCCCATCCTAATGTAACTCTCATTGGTTCCCCTTGCCAGCCTGCACCACCTTCGCAATCAGCTGCATCATTTACAAAGCTATCACAACCAGCAACCCTGCTTATCTTGCAGACAAGTTCGACACCTCTGGTAGCTCTAGGCACACCCGCAGCCAGGACACCAGCAGACTGCAGACTAAGAATTGTCAAAAAGGAAAATCAAGGCAACAGCCCTTTTCCACCTATGCACCTAGGGTCTGGAACAACATCCCTGTATGCATCAGGACCTCCCAAACGCTGCTCTAATT
Organism: Pleurodeles waltl; assembly: GCF_031143425.1. Classification (NCBI taxonomy): domain Eukaryota; kingdom Metazoa; phylum Chordata; class Amphibia; order Caudata; family Salamandridae; genus Pleurodeles; species Pleurodeles waltl. The sequence continues at coordinate 1,270,539,309 of NC_090437.1, forward strand.
TAGAATACAGTTGAGGATTCAACTCTCAAAAGAACACTACATCACAATACATTAACCTTCCACATCCCCAGCATCCTGCTCAATTGGAGCCTGATCTGATATCTCCTATCGGTCATCCAACTGGGATCCCCCCACTTGTGCAGGTCCTATCAGCGCTCCATTTCCTGACAACAGGCTCTTTCCAAGTGATAGTGGGCTTGGGTGCAGGACTGTCACAACCAATGTTCTCAATAGTGCTGGCAAGGGTTTTGACTGCCTTCCTCAAACACATGGGCAGCTACATTGCTTTCTCCCAAGTAAAAGATTTGGCCACTGCGAAGGCTAGATTCTATGCAATGGGACATATTCCAATTGTTATTGGGGCCATTGATGGAACACATATAGGATATGTCCCCCCTACTTCATGGGCCAATCAACAGGTGTTTAGAAATAGGAAGAGTTTCCACTCACTGAATGGTGTGCCTTGCTGACCAGTATCCAGGGTTAGTGCATGACGCCTTCGTCCTGAGGAAAAGCAGCATCCCAAAATGTATGGCACAACCACAGAGGCACAGAGTGTGGCTTATATGTGAGCCTGAGTCCCAAGCCAATGTATGTCAATGTATGCCTTCAGGAGTCATTCCCATGCCACTGTGCAAGGCTAATGGTTGTCCATCACTTCTTGCATGTGACTCTGGCTACCCAAGCCTGTCCTGGCTCCCCCTGTAAGGAATCCGAGGACAGGGGCTGAGATTAGGAGCACTGATGCTCATGGGCGTACCAGGAAGATTATTGAAAGGACCTTCGTCTCCTGAAGGCCGGGTCCAGATGCCTCCATCTAACAGGTGGATCCCTATGCTACTCCCCTGAGAAGGTTTCCTAGATAGTTGTATGCTGCATGTTGCACAACCTGGCCATCAGACGACATGTGCCCTATCTGCAGGAGGAGGAAGGTGAATATGCTCCTGTGGCAGCAATGGACCCTGAGGACAGTGAGGAGGAAGAGGATGAGGATGTGGACAACAGGACATCAGTTATACAGCCGTACTTCCAATGACACACAGGTAAGACAGTAGAACTGACCATTCCTCTAATATATTATTTGTCTGTGTGGCTTTAGCATGATGGCAGTCACTACCTCAGCATCCCAACTGCCTGTCACCTATGCTTTCCCATTTTGCAGATGTTGGTGTGGTTAGGACTGTGTACTGATGTGATTACTACAAACTGCTACAGGCTATTTGATGGAATCACAAAGTACAGGACAGTTGCACAGGATGATAAAGTTCAATACATTGCACACTTCTGTCAGACAAAGCACTTTTACTCCAGTTGTGTTCAAGGGTGTTCATTGAAGTGCAAATTATGAAGGAATAGTGCAAGGGAATATGATGATGGTAGAGGAAAGTTCAGTGTTGTGGTCCAGTCTATTTGTAGCACAGGTCCAGTGTCCAAGGGACCATATGGTGGGGAGCAATGGCAGTTCGAAGTGGACAAGGCGACACAGTGGAACACATGGGTGACATTTAGGAGGGGCTCATTTACTGGCAGTGGTCTTGGTCTTGGTCTTGGAAAGTGTCTTTGGTCTCTGTCTGGGTCACAGGGAATGTTTGTGGGGTGGTTCACCTTCTGCAGGGAGAGGGGTGCTAGTGGCCTGTTGGTCCTGTGACAGGGCTTCCTTCCACTATCTGCAGCAGATGTGGATGGCTGGTCAGTTGACTGGCTAGTGGAAAGGGCCTGCTGGTGTGATGTGTAGTCTTTTATGATGTTGGCCATATCACCCAGCATCCCTGCTATGGAGATCATGGTGATGTTCAGGGCCTGCAATTCTTTCCTGATCTCCTGGTGGTTTTCCTCCTGCATCCACTGGTTCTCCTGCATGATGTCTATCACCTGACCCATCTTGTCCTGTGATTGTTGGTAAGCCCCCAGGACTTTAGAGAGTGCCTCCTAGACAGTCGGTTCCCTGGGTCTGTTGTGTCCCTGGCGCACAGTTGTCCTACGAGCGTCCCTGGCCCCCTGTGCCTGTATTAACCTGAATGGTGTGCCCACTGCCACTGACCCCAGGACTCTCATTGTCTTGCCTGTGAGGTGAGGACTGGGGTCCCTGTACAGGTGAGCACACTGCTGATTGACGTGTTCTAGGGACAGAGGCCTTGGGACATTGGGTGGCTGCTGTGGTGTTGGATACTGAGGGGGGAGGCTCTGTGGTGGACTGGGTATGGGCTGGGGTGGCTGACTAACCAGTGGTCCCTAATCGGCCAGGGAGTTCATCCAGATCCAGAAATCGAGAGTTGCTTTCATCACAGGGGGCATCTTCTGGTGGGGAACTGGGTAGCCGTGGCACCTCCTCGCTGCTGAGATTGACGTGGGCACCTGTGGGGATGTAAGTGGTGTATTATGCTACATGTCTCTGACATATTCTGCATCCCTAGCTTACACTATTTTGTTGCTGATGCCCTGCCATCTTTGTTTGTGTATGGTGATGTATTGTGGGATTGTTATTTCTCCATGCTGTGCATGCATTGGTGGTGGGTGTACATGCAGGGCTGGGAGGGATGTTCATGCAGTGGATATGGAATGCAGGGCTTGGCATTTAGGTTAGTTATTTGTGTTAGTGCACTGTGTGGGATGGAGTGGAGTGATGGGTGTCAGGGTGAGGGGTGGTGGTAGTGGTGGCATGCAGGTACAGGTAGGGGGTGAAGGAAGTAAATATTGACTGACCAGTGTCCAGTCCTCCAGCAACTCAAGTGAGTCCCACAGGATGCTGGATTGCAAATACTTGCTCCTCCCATGCAGTCAGCTGTGGAGGAGGAGGTGGGGGCCCATCCCCAGTCCTTTGGATAGCGAGCTGATGCCTTGCTGCTATGGAGCGTACCTTCCCCCGTAGGTCGTTCAACCTCTTCCTGATGTCGTTCCCTTGTTCGTGGATGCTGTCCTATGGCATTCACCTGGTCCACGATTCTCTGCCATAACTCCATCTTCCTGGCAATGGAGATCTGCTGTACCTGTGCTCCAAACAACTGTATCTCTACCCTGAGTATTTCCTCCACCATGACCCCCAACTCCTCATCAGTGAAACAGGGGTGCCTTTGTGGGGACATGGGTATTGTGTGGTGTGTGTTGTGCAGAGGGTGTTGAGTATTGTGATGGGGTGTGGGGAGTGGGGTGCGTGACGGATGAATGGGTGTTTGTAGTGTGTGTGTGTGTAGTTGTCTCTGTGATTTGCATGGATAGCTATTGCAGTCTTTTTGTGTTAGCAAAGGATTGTGGGTAATGTGGGTGGGTGTTTTATGGTGCTTTTTGGTGTGCGTGTGGTGTGTGTATTAGTGCTAGGTGTGTGCTTTTGGTAATGGCCAATGTTGTGTTTTTATTCAGGTGGCTATTATGTGTGTACTGCCAGTGGTTTACCAACGTTGAATGTCCACTGTGGTGATTCGTGAGTCATAATGTGGAGGGTGTTGTTTTGTTGGCGTAACGGTATAGGTGTTCATACTGACAATTTAGCACTTACCTTTATTGTGGCGGATTTGTGTTTGTGGCAGTATTATGTCATAATATAGTGTGTGTGTGTCATAATATGGTGGACGGATGTTCACCTCTACAACAGTATGTTGGCGGCTGTCACCGCAGTGGTGAGCAGGATTTACCGCCAATGTCATAATGAGGGCCTATATGTCTGTTCAACCTCCATCCAATGCTGAATGTGAAGCTTTATTCTCCTAATTTTTCAGCTGCCAATATGACACCTGACCAACGGCACGCTTTCCACAAAAGGGCAGAATGCTACAGGCACATTATGGAAGTGGATGCCGGGTACCACAGAATGGGTGTCAGAAGGGGGCCACTCACCTGAAAAGCAGGATGTCTGCAGGGGCGATGGTATGCCCCCTGACCTCCTAGAACACCTCTCGGCACTTCCTGGTGCACACATAAACCCCGGCAGATGTCCCAAAAGGAAAGGGGGAGTGGAAGAGAAAGAGCCAAAACACTGCCACGTCTTGCCAGTCCAGCCAGGCACCCTGTATCTTCAGGGGGCAGGTCGTTGTTGACAGAGTGATAGTAGAGTTAGTGCACTCAACTTCCTTGAAACCAAATCTCCCATTCTGATATGGGCACGGGAGCGATAGAAGAACACCGGGATGCTCCAGCACTATTCTTGGATAAAAATAACTGTTGGCACAATTATTAACACTGCATTACCAAAAACCCAAACTGAGTACCATAACAACAAGTACTGCGACACTAGGGCTGGCTTCATAGACATTTACTGTTGCACATTACAATTAGAACTGTGGTTGCACTTATCATGCACAAGAAAGACAAACAAGGGCATTAATTATATCACATATAACTTTTCTGCATCCATAGGGTCAAACTAAAAGGAACAAAAACAATCCAATAAATACAAATGTCCACTCTGGGTTTAAACAGTTAGGATGGCACAGTTTGGTTTGGTTTCCCTGTGTGTGTGAAAATCCCTTCAAAAGCAAATTCCTCAAACCTGAAACACAGGCATGAATGACACAATTTAAATCCAAGAGTTATGCTATTAGAGAAAGAAAAGTCACGTAAATGCTCTTTTAAAATTGCACTGTCACTTTTTGTAGTTCTTGAGCTCAAGCAGATTTCCTAAAGCACATTTAGGCAAGTAACTACAATAATAATGTAGAATGTTCAGAAATGCATTTGTCTCTTTAAGATAAGCACTCTGCCAAAATACGAGGTCTGAAATATACCAGCTGTTCTAGGAAAGCGCGGCGCTCATGGAACAAACTCCCTGGAGAATGCTAGTCACTTAGCTGCAGTCTTTTCCAGAGTGCTGGAGGAATGCCTGGTGTCAGCTGGTACAGGAACGAAGAAAAGAATTGCCTGAAAAGTCCTGAATACGGGGATGACAGCAGGGGGCGAAGTGCCAAATCAGATGCTGAGATCAGGAAGCAAAACAAAGCCAATCAGGGAGGCATGCTTCACTCTGCTATTTATAGCCAATCAGGAAAGCAGTTGAGTTTCCACATGTAGATGAGTCATCACACCCAATTAGAAGCACATGTCTACTCCACACCCAATTAGAAGCACATGTCTAGACCTGCTCACATTAGCAAACAAGCATTGGTAAAACAAGTATTGATAAAACCAATTGTGTAGCACAGCACATTATGTTTACTTAGAAACATGAATGTTTAACCAAGAACAGCAATATGATTTAACCTTAATCCCTGGGGATGCTGACAGATAACGCAGGAGGCACCTTGGGGATTCCTGACAATGGGAAGGAGGTTCCGCAAGGAAAAGGCAAATGGGGAATGGTGTGCGTTTGCACATGGGGGATCTCCACAGCAGCCACAGCAAAAGAAGTATAGTGCTGGCAAAACATCAGGGGTGCAGGTGGTCTCTGCAGCTCCAAGCCCCTCTACATCAGCTGCACCAGTTAGGAGCTAGGCATCTTCTCAGTCACCTGCTGCAGCAATGAGCAGCCAATTTGAAAGGGACTTGAGATGGACATGGCCAACATAATGGCCAGACTGGTCAAATTGGAGGAAGAGAGTGCTGACAACAAGAAGACGTTGAAGTACATCAAGAAGAAACTGAGAAAAATGAAATAAGCTTGTTCCACAGCCTCCCAGTTCCTTCCACTCCCTTTTACTTGTGTGCATAGTTTTACATTGGGTTTTATATGGGTAGTATTAGGTTAGTGTAGGGTAGGGTCAGGTTAGATTAACTATAGTTGGGGGGTTGGTTTTTCTACAATTTTCTATTGGTAGGGGATTTGGTGGCTGGTCATGGTGGGGTATTTGTCTATAAAAAAATATAGAAAAAATATATATATATATAAATTTGTTTAGGCCATAGGTTAGGTTAGTGCATGTGTAGTTATAGTCCATATTGTCCTATTTGTATTGTGTCTCTTATGGTGGGTGGGGGGAAAATGTTTAGAGTGTGGTGTTACATATGTAAGCTAAGTTTAGAATAGGTTAGATAGGTGTAGTTGTTAGTTAAGTTAGTTTAAGTTAGTTTAGTGTAGGGTCGTTTTTAGGTTAGTAGTAGGTATATGGTTGTTAGAAATTTTACAATAAATCCTGTTTCTATTAGACTATTTTTTTGTAAGTTGATTGAGTGTCTGGGGATTGTCATGAGTGCACTGGCCAAGTTGGAGAAATGGCCTAGGGTATGCTTGCTGTCTTGATTCCCAAGGATTACCGTGTGCATCCATTATGACCAAGGAGCTGTTAGATTGGCTGCTAAATAACTTCAACTAGTCCATACATTTGCCATCTACTGTTCCAGCCCTTCACAATGTGTATGTATACTTTATCTTGGAAAGGTAAGTGTGGAACTTCAACTGTCATTGGTGGGGTCCTGCAGTTTCACTGTTGGCAAGTGTGGCACATCTGACAACAGACAAAATTGGGAGTGTATCCTGCAACACTAACAGATGCCCGTCACTGATAAGATTAATGTCTTTTGTACTACACAAATACACCTATCTAATACCCAGATGGGTACTCCCATCTGGGTAAATTACCATTGACTTGGTTCAGAGCAATACATGCCATTGGTCAACTTCAAATAATATCTGTTCAATATTTCTATAGAATACTCAGTCAATTGGTTGTAACTGTCAACACCATCATTCACCTTTCTCATGTTAGGATCCTAGTGCGTGGCTTTGTGTCTGACAGTCATGCACTTATGTACTGATATTCTATACTCATTGACATTGATTCACACAATGCAATCATTTAACTGAGCAGATGGATCACTGTAAACGTTGAAATGCTACATGTATACACAGTGCTTTATTTACAGGTGCAAGTGTATTTATGAATTTTATACAATGTCCAATTCACAGACCCCATGAGTGAAAGTTAGCCATATGAAGCACAATCGGAGTCCAGGGTTCAGAGACATGTCATGAGACATGGTTAGGAGTAGTGTGCATTAGTGAGGACGTAAAAAATTACCAAGTGTTACAAAGAGACAATGACAGTAATTAGCTGACAAGTCAACAGTGGTTGGGTGAAGAGGGCATATTTCCTGCTATCACATCACTGGCATGATCTTAAGCCTGGAACTAAGGTGAAACTGTCCATGTAGCACAGACTGGTACTACAGGGTGCTTTTCCTTCTGAATGTTATTCCTTCAACATCTTCATCCTCTGACGTGTGTGATGCCTCCTGTGCCATGGCTGGTGCTGTTGTAGAGGTAGAGGGGACCACACACACTTCAGGGGATAGAGATGTGGAGTCAAAGGTCCTGGCAGCAACCATTAGTGGTAACACATAAGGCATCACTGCAGCAAGGAGGAACTGCTGATTTTTTAACACCGCAGCAACATCACGGTGGTAGGCTGCCATGTTTTCCCTGAGGGAGGCTACTTCCCACTGTATGGACTCCAGTGTATTCTGCATAACCACCAGCCTGTTGTCTGTTATGCTGCTGCCAGTTTGAGAGGGTAATTGTTGTAGCCTCTGCCTTATGACAGCAGCTATGTTGGCCACAGACTGCTGGAGTCCATGTAGCGGGACGTTGGTGCCTCTGATGGCAGCTGAGTTGTCCTTCTTTGGACTGAGGTACGTCCACACTCCCTCTAGACTGCCTGCCATGGTCTCCATCCCCACCCGCACCTGCTTGGCAAGCTCCCAGTGGGCTCCTACCATTGTCCTCTGAAAGGTGATCTCTGGGTACTCGAAGTCCAGGGCTGTGTGAGTACTGGCTGATGGTGTGTGTTGGTAGCTGGGTGGTTCATGTGGAGACTCTGCAATGCTGTGTGCCTCCCTGTAACTGGAGGTGGTGTCTGGAGGGATCCTAGGACATCCTGGAGAGTCTGTTCATTGATGGTTGGCAGCTGATCATTCATGTCTTCTGCAAAATCCAGGACAGGCAGCTCAGAAGGAGGTAAGCCATCATTCTTTGCAATGAAAAAGTGTCAATCTTTTGATGTGTTTTGGCTGTTGACACGGCACATCATTTATTTGCCACTGGAAGCTCAGTGGCATGTAACTGACCCAAGGTTGTAGTTGTACTTATGTGTTGCATTGTGCATCACATATAGGTCAAGCTCACAAGGTATTTTGGTGTCAGTTTTGGTGAGGCTCCGGTGGCGCACTTCCCTACACCATATTTACATAAAGCCACTTTTTGTCCCTTAATACCACCTTATATATATGGCCCCTTCACACGCAGCACTTTGTGTGGAAGGTGTGTGCAATGGGTGGTGCTGCAGGCATCCCACAGCAACACCCATTTATGACTTTTCGTAAACTAGAAGCAGATCCAGAATCTAAGGCCATTCCGGGGTGGCGTTAGCATGGCAAAATAAGGGGGAATGCTTACATTTTTCCTAGCTTTTTTGCTTTTTCTGTGTGCTGCATTCTGCACATGAATAGTTTTCCAAAAGAAACTAATTGTTAAAATAAAACAAAACAAAGTAGGTCTAAAACATGCAGTACTCGGAGCCAACAACTGAGCCACAGCTTTTAAGGATTTTTCATTGTGTACTGACCATGAAGCAATTCTTTGGGTAAAATCTAATGAATTAAAAAGATAGGAAGATAACTGTGCACAAGATTCCAAGCGTAAGGACATGAGTATTTGTGCACTTCAGAATTTGGAGTTATCCATACTATCTGGTGATTCAGAGGGCAATTTGTAATATGTGATATTGCATGCACACTGACTTATCTTTGAAAGCCAATGATAAAGAGACATTATTATCACAATAATAAAGGCCAAAGTACCCTATGTTCCCGCATTTCTCAAAATAAAAACAACACCCCACTTGAGTGGCTTTGCCCAGCATCTGCGACATGAAAGGCTCCAAAATACAACTTTGATATATATATATATATATACATTTCTTGTGAAAAATGACCTGTTTGATCATGGAAGTAGCTGAAGTATTTGGTCATTGGCTCTGGCATCACCCAGGGAAATACACCAAATCTATACATTTTTTAAAACTAGACACCGCAGGAGTCCCGGATGGTGCACCATGCATGTATTCCGTGATGTTTTCCTACCCACAATGACTAAAATCATGTATTTTAATTCCAGACCTGCATGGTCCTGGTTTGTGCCATTTCTGTTGTGGTTGGTTTTAGCACTACCAGTAGTAATAAAGTAAAAAAGTAAATACTAATGACTGGATCCCCCTTTTCTCATAGTAAGCCGTAAAGCCACGTCAAGGCATCAACCACTTTACACCTTTCCTACAAGCCACAAAAAGCCATTTGTACTGCCAGCCACAGCTCGAACATGTGACACTCACATCAACTGACCATCGCCATTCAAGGGCTCATCACATTCATATGCCAACAGGACTGAAACATTGCAACTCAATTTACATACAAACTTACACATATACAGCCAACTTACATGTAACTTACATACTGCCCATTTACATGTAAACACACCTCCAGAAATGATACACAGATACCGTCAGTCGACATGCACACACACATAGCCAACCTCTATACATACTGGCAGCCAACAGCCATATATACTGGCAGACATCAGTCACACATTCCACCAACCAACAGCCACATATAACCCCAGCCAAGAGACGAACAGTCTGCCAGCCAACAGCCTCATACTGCCACTACATACACACTGCCAGCTACTATTGCGTGTTTTGCCTTGATCAGAATTTTACGTCTACCTTGACCATCTGCCTTCCACCTACACAAGATTATTATGTAAACAACCCTAGGGTAAGTTTCGACTACTTTGTCATGTCTTTCTCACCCAGAGGTTTAACACCTCCAGGGTGCCAGGTGCACCTCTGCTAATGCCAATCTGCTTAGGCTGCAAAGGATTTGTGTTTCAAGCACCTTCATTGCACTTGCTGCACTTAATACAACTCCCTCCAGTGGGTGGAAGTAAGATGGGGGTTTTGAGGATGCTCTTGTGGCCTGTTCCTCAGACAGATGCCCTGGTAGTTGGTGTGGTACATTGGCTGTCTATGGGAGGTATCACCGCCATGGTCATAATTTGGCGGTAATTACTGCCAGCCTGTTGGCGGTATTACCGTCACTTTAACAGTGGCGGTCAGTACACCGCCAATGTCATAATGAGGGCCATAATGTACACTGCACCTGCAGATGACACATGAAGCCCACCACACATTCCTCAACAATGACTTACTCCTCATCTATGACTATTTCATACCAGCCATCTACGGTATCATGTACATGTCACTGGGATGACGGCTATCCATTGTTGACCATCAGAGCCCAGAGTTGAGATGACTAAATTGTCCTTGATCAACATTTGTGTTATCAAACTTGTGAGTATCACGTGCCCCAACAAGTCTGGATTTCCTGTGTCCTTGTCCACAAGGAGGGGGGGGGGCTGTGCATTACATCCACCACCTTGACACCTCTGGTGAAACATCAAGGCCAGACCAGCCTCCATAGATGCAAGGTGAGGCCATATGATAGGGGGTTTGGAAACTTACCACCAACTATTCTAAGGTTTGGTAAATCATCATTCATGTGCCCTGGTTTAAGACCTGGCTTCAGCATACGTTACAAGGGGGACACCATTGCCCATGATGTGCTCACAGAACTAAAGCCCCCTACCCTGTGCTATGGTGTGCTAAATGTGTAAAACGGCACACACATGATGGCTGTATGGGTGCCCTTAGGCCCACAGTGAGTTCGGCACTGCACTGGGTGCTGCAACCGTATTGTGAAATATTGAACATCATGTGCACATGCAAGTCAGACATCATCATCATCATCACACTCAGCATTCACATCATAAGGACATGTGATGTGACGTACATCACTCACAAATATTATGGTGGCAGGACCATGTTGGGAATACTGCTGAGATCTAGCTTGGGAAAAATCATAGACTTTTCCCACAACCATCTGGAGCTGAGTTGTTCAATAATTGTGCATACTACTGACTGTTGTCCAGCACAATATGGGTCCTTCCAATACTACAGCCTCAATATATATCATAAAGGTAGTGAGGCACCTGTGGTGCAAGTGTCTCCTACATAAGACCTCTAGGGACCTCTAAAGATATAACCTACATCTGTACCATCTTGTGAGTAAGCTATGTGTGTCACTCAGTGCTGTCAATAGTGCTGTGACAAAGTTGTTGTCAACAGGCATGCTATTTAAATAAAGAGTTGCTATGACACCTATCAGGATAGATATCACTGAATATGTGGCCAGCTATTCCATTTCCTAATACCCACAATTCCATGCAAGGACACGTTGCACCTTGTGCTACAAGCAAGCCATTCTCAATGCTCAACATTCCAACAGACATGATGTTATCATCCTTACCACAATTATATCATATTATTGGTCAGGCAAAACCATTATTCATAGCCTTCCACATATCAGACTGACTCACACCACACCCTAGATTGGCACACACGACGCACAAGATGAAACTGGCTGCATGAAGATCTTCAAATCGGGCCACCTCACCAACAGTGTTGGGTGAAGGTCCACCTGCAAGACATGAATGGAAAACATTGTTTACTATCAACTTGTTAGGTTGAGTGAGCAAGTCATCCTTGTGGTTGATCAGAGCAACTGACAAACTTCTATGATCAGTCAATCACACATAGGGGGTGATTCTGACCTCGGCGGTAAAAGGCCCTTACCGCCGGTCAGAAGACCGCCATACTACCGCCGCGGCCGCGGTAAACCGCCACGGTCATTCTGACCTCCAACTGTCAACCCGCCAAAAACTCGACATCCACGGAAGGCCGCCACAGCAGCGGGCAGCGATAAACTGGAGAAGACCAAACCTCCACCGCCACGCCAACACAAACACGCCCATGCCATTCTGACCCACAAATCCACGCAGCGGTCTTTCAACCGCAGTATTCCATTGGCGGTACACACCGCCGCGGTCAAAATACACACACCCTTACAAAACACAGCCACATTGGACAATTTGAATTACACACACCTGATACACATACAAACAACACTCCCACACACCCATTACAATATAAAACACACACCCACATCACCCACAAACCCTTACGACCACAATTACTGAGAGAAGGCCAGAGAGACTGAGAGAGAGCACAGGGAACGCTAAGCACAACACACACAGGAACCCAACATCATCACCCACACCACAACTACGCACACATCACCACGCACATCACCACAAACACCACCCCACCTCATCCACACCACCCCATGGCACCCCAAAGACACCCCAGGTTCTCGGACCAAGAACTCAGGGTCATGGTGGAGGAAATAATCAGGGTAGAGCCCCAGCTCTTCGGGCACACAGGTGCAGCACACCACTATAGCAAGGAAGGCTGAGCTATGGCAAAGGATTGTAGACAGGGTCAACGCTGTGGGACAGCATCCCAGAAATCGGGACGACATCAGAAAGCGATGGAACGACCTACGGGGGAAGGTGCGCTCCATGGTATCAAGGCACAACATCGCTGTGTAGAAGACTGGCGGCGGACCCCCACCCACTCCAACCCAATTTACAGAATGGGAGCAAGAGGTAGTAAACATCCTGCATCCTGACGGCCTCGCTGGAGTACACGGAGGAATGGACTCTGGTAAGTACAATCTCAACTACTTAACCCCCCCCCCAATCACCAGCATGCCAACCCACAACCCCACCCTCACCCCCAATCACAAACCCCCCAGCACACATCCTCCCTGCCATTGTCCCACCAGCACAACCCACCCTAAACAACACCAACCCCTGAATGACAACACAAACCATAGACAGCCATCACCAATGCATGACCACTGCACATACCCATCCCCCCCCCAACCACCCTCACAACCCCTCCCACAAGGGAATGCCAGCACTGGGGGACAAGGGCACACACAAAATGCACGCCATGGCACACACAAAAACTATAACAATACTCTGTTACCCCTGCAGGGCCCGAACGCCAACACACCGCCACGGAGGGTCCAGATCTGTACATCCCACCCCCAGAACAGCCCCCCAGTGAGGACACCAGCTCTGTTGACCTCGACCCTGACGACCAGCCCGGACCATCGGGGACCTCTGGACAGTCGGTTCCCCACACACAGACACAGGCCACACCAGACCCAACCCCCTCTGGGAATACCAGCACAGCTCCCACCCAGCGGGCCCATGCCTCTGTCTCCAGGACGCGTCAATCAGCGGTGTGTCCGCCACTACAGGGCACCCAGGCTGACCCAACACCCCAACAACAACAGGGACCTGGGGGCAGTGGTAGTGGGCACACCGTCCAGGGGACAGAGGCCCAGGGAAATAGGGGAACTGGGAGGGCTGCTGTGCGACAGGGGGGGGAGGAGAGGCCCAGGGAACCCACTCTCCAAGAGGCCCTCACCACCATCATGGGAGCATACCACCACTCCCAAGAGACGATGGCGACGGTAGTGGCCAGGTTCAGCGAGATCCAGGCACAGCAGGAGGAACGCTACATGGGGTTCAGCAATGAACTCACGACCATCGGTACCGCTATGGGGAGCATAGTCCAGGTCTTAAACCGGATTGAAACCACATTGCGGGACCATGTGGCACCCCAAAGGGCCCCTGTCACTAGCCAGGACCAGGAACAGCCCACCACCTCCGCCGGCGCTAGTGGACAGGAGGCCCCACCACAACGTCAGGCCACCAGAACCCCACCTCCTGCTGAAGAACAACCACCCCGCAAGCGGAACCTGAGATCTCACAGGAAGACAGAGTAGGATGCCAAGACCCCCGCCAGCAAAGGATACCCCCTGATGTCATCCCACTGTCCCACATTGTCACCCTGTCCAACCTTGAACTGCCCCTGCTCCATCCTTCCACAGGCCTATGGACAAGGCACCTGTGAAACTGAGAACTGGACTGCCATGGACATTACTCCACCCCCTCCCATCACCGTACTAATATCATGCACCAAAATCTAGCAACACAAATAAACACTCATTGCACTTAAAATATTCAGGAGTCAGCCTGTATTATTTACAAAAGTTTTACACAATACTGTACAATGATGGTCAGACAATTTGTGATGACAACATACCAATGTCAATACGCTTTTGTCCATGGGCTAAACAATCAGAAGTCACGCAGTGGGTCAAACAGCACTGAAAAGGGAAGGGAAAAGCAAAAATAAGTTAAAAAACAACTGGGGGTAAATGCAGAAAGTAGAGATGCAGGAGGCTTTAAGGAAATGTTAAATTGCGTGGGTGATTCTTACCTGTCTGCTACTGAAAATACTGTTGGATGACTGTGTCCCTGTTGTCTGTGTCGTCCCCGTCGTCTTCCTCCTCTTCACTCTCCACAGGCTCCACAGCTGCTACAACACCACCATCTGGACCATCCTCCTGCAGGAAAGGCACCTGCCGTCGCAAAGCCAGGTTGTGAAGCATGCAGCAGGCCACGATGATCTGGCACACCTTCTTTGGTGAGTACATCAGGGATCCCCCTGTCATATGCAGGCACCTAAACCTGGCCTCCAGGACCCCGAAAGTCCTTTCTATTATCCTCCTCGTTCGCCCATGGGCCTCATTGTACCTTTCCTCAGCCCTGGTCCGGGGATTCCTCACTGGGGTCAATAGCCAAGGCAGGTTGGGGTAACCAGAGTCACCTATTAGCCACACACGGTGTCTCTGTAGCTGTTCCATCACATAGGGGATGCTGCTATTACGCATCACATACGCGTCATGCACTGACCCTGGGAACTTGCCATTTACATGTGAGATATACTGGTCAGCCAAACAGACCACTTGCACATTCATAGAATGGTAATTTTTCCTGTTTCTGTACACCTGCTCATCGTCTTTTGGGGGTACTAAAGCCACATGGGTCCCATCAATGGCACCAATGATGTTGGGGATATGTCCAAGGGCATAGAAATCACCCTTCACAGTGGGCAAATCACCCTCCTCAGGGAAAACAATGTAGCTACGCATGTATTTCATCAGGGCAGACAACACTCTGGACAAAATCTTAGAAAACATAGGCTGAGACATTCCAGATGACATGGCCACTGTTGTCTGGAATGACCCACTTGCAAAAAATGTAGGACTGACAGAACCTGCACTAGAGGGGGGATCCCTGTGGGTTGGCGGATGGGGGACATCAGGTCTGGCTCCAGCTGGGCACACAGTTCATGTATAGTGGCACGGTCAAGTCTGTAGCGTAGTATTATATGGCGTTCTTCCATTGTCGACAGGTCCACCAGCGGTCAGTACGCGCGAGGATTCATCCTTCTCCTTGCAAGTCCCAGCGGACGGTGCCTAGGAAGGACAACATGGAGCACAGAGTCAAGCAACCCACAGGTACGTAACCACAGCTTGCACAGTAATTGAATCGAAATGCAGTGAAAGGCTTGTATGAGTGGCAATGCAAGGCCTAGGCCTCTGTGACGCAGTTGAAATTATGCCATGTGGGCCCTTGGAATGGTGGCTGCCTGACCTGTGAAGTGGGACAATGGGATGTGAGGTCACTGCGCTGGCGTGGCACACCGTGGCGGTAGGCGGTCGAAGACCGCTATACGAAGCCGCATTGGTTAACATTGAACCCTATGGGTTTCATGAGCCAATGACGATGTGCGCCGGCGGTCGCGGTACGCACCGCCGCGGTACGCACCGCCGCGGGCATGACCGCCATTTTCTATCTGCTTAATCACTCGAGCCCTGATCATCCACAGGAGAGGACCTATACTGCAAGTGCTGCTGTGACCTCGGTCTGGAAGTGACAATGGCTGCTGCGACTGGGGAAAGGGCCCCTGCCTTCACTTCTGAAGAGTTGGAGAAACTTGTGGATGGGGTCCTCCCCCAGTATGCGCTACTCTACGGTCCTCCAGACCAACAGGTAAGTACACTGAGTGCACATTGAATGGGTTATGCCTGTGTGGAGTGGGGTGGATATAAGTTGGTGGGGTGGGGAGAAAATGAGGAGTGCAAGGCACGGCAGATGAGAGAATGTGCCACATGGCAAGGTTGGGGAGGGGGGGGCATTCACATCTAACATGCAGAAAAATAATGTTTTTTCTTTGCCACCCTGTACATGTCAAACAGGTCAGCGCCCATCAGAAAATCGACATTTGGCGTGCCATCGTCAAGGAAGTCCAGGCCCTGGGGCTCTACACCAGACGGGGCACCCACTGCCGCAAGAGGTGGGAGGACATCCGCCGCGGAACCAGAAAGACCGCCGAGTCACTGCTGGGGATGGCCTCCCGACCTAGGAGGGGTGCCAGTCGTACCCTGACCCCCCTGATGTCCCGGATCCTGGCGGTGGCCTACCCGGATTTGGATGGGCGCTTGAGGACATCACAGCAGACACAAGGGGGTGAGTATCTGCACATTCTGCTATCTTTACGCGCAGTTGAGGCGTCTGGGAGGGGGAGGAGGGCTATGGGTGACAGTAGGCCAGGGCCCTTTCTGTAGTGTAGTCCCCTCCCTTAGACATGGCCCTGTGCCCCCGCCCCCCACCTCTGTAGGGTGCCAAGTACAGCTAACCATGGTCCTGCATCACACATGTGCGCGTTTGTTGTCCCTAGACCTGTTGGCCTAGTCAGAAGTACTGAGTAGTGTACCCCAATTGCGCGGCTTAGTGCATGAGGCACCTGTGTCTGTCCTCTCTGCCAACGGTGTTGACAAGGCATGCACTCAACCTGTTTTTATTTCTCCCCCCACCCTTTTTCTTTATCTTCTTGTGCATGTGTGCATTAGCATCCTCAGGCGGAGGAGATTTGGCATCGGAGCACGAGGGAGCTGCAAGTCACAAGGCCCAGGTGGGCACTGGAACAGACACCGAGGGCACCAGTGATCCGGAGGGCGAGGGGAGCACCACCACGGGGACCGGTGAAGACACCAGCGACACGGAAACGTCCTCGGTTGGGAGCTCCCTAGCGGTGGCGGCAACATCCGGGCCCCCCGCCTGTACAGGTACAGCCGCCACCCAGCGCACCAGCACCGCCCTCCCAGCAGCCCCTCAGCCTTCGCTCCGCGCCCGCTCGCCCAGGAAGGCGGGAGTCTCCTTTGCCCCAGGCACCTCAGCCCCTGTCCCTGTTGCCCCTGCTGCCCTCAGTGAGGAGGTCATTGACCTCCTTCAGACCATCATTGTTGGGCAGACTACCCTTTTGAATGCCATCCAGGGGGTGGAAAGGGAGGTGCATCGGAGCAATGCCTACCTGGAGGGCATTCATTCGGGTCAGGCTGCCCATCAACGATCGTTCAATTCTCTGGCCTCAGCACTGACGGCAGCCATTGTCCCTGTTTCCAGCCTCCCTCTTCTAACTGCCTCCACCCTTTCTCTGTCTCCTGTTCCTCAGCCTATCCCATCCACACCATCAGACCAGCCTGCACACACCTCAACACCCAAGAGCAGCTCATCCAGACACAAGCACCACAGATCCCACAAACACTCACCCAAGCAACACCCAGATGCAGACATTCCAACAGTCACTACCACCTCTGTGTCCCCCTCCTCCTCGTCTCCCTCCTCCCTCCCTGTGACGTCTACACTCACACATGCATGCACACCACCATCAGCCAGTGCTTCCATCACCAGCACACCCTCCAGGACAGTCCGCACACGTGCAGTCACCACCCCCACTGCCATTTACACGTCCCCTGTGTCCTCTCCCACTGTGTCTGTCACCCCCTCTTCCAAGACACATAAACGCAGGCAGACACCCAAACAACAGCCAACCACCTCACGACAGCCTACGTCTCAGTCACCTGCACCCAAAGACAGCACACCTGACTCTCCTACAACCACATCCTCTTCCTCCACTTCCATCACCACTACTCCTACCCTTTACCTTGGTCCTAAGAAATATTACCTCTCTAATCTTAACCTCTTTCCCTCCCCTGACCCACCCCCTCCATCTGCTAAGAGTCCCAAGAGCACCTCAGCCACCACCAGCCCAGCTTCGAGTGTCACAGTGGTTCATGGGTTCTGGAGTCCACCCTTTGGCGGCAGTGACACTTCACTCAGCAGCAAGGACACATCCAACCCCCCCCCAGGCAAGAGGACCCGGAAACTAAAGGGCCGCCGTGAGAGGACTGACACGGCTGCCCCCAAGGAGCTAACTTCGGCCACTTCACCTGCCACAACAGCCAGGGGAGGCAAGGGCCCGAGAGCCCCATCTAAGGAGCGAAAGGGCAGCAGGGCGGAGAGGTCAGCCAGCAGGAGCGCGGAGCAGGAGGGCCCCACAAGCCCCATCCCGGCTGCAAGGGACGAGAACAAAGGGCCCAGGACTCCGTCCCCGAAGGGGCCTGCCACTGCACGGTCGGAGGGCGAGTGAGCAGGGAGTCCAGGCCAGGTCTGGCTCCCTAGACTTACTGGAAGAGCACCGCTGAACATGGCCCCGCCGTGCAGAAGAGCACCGCTAAACAGGGCCCCGCCGTGAAGACAGGCACCGCTGAACAGGGCCCCGCCGTGCAGAAGAGCACCGCTGAACAGGGCCCCGCCGTGAAGACAGGTACCGCTGAACAGGGCCCCGCCGTGAAGACAGGCACCGCTGAACAGGGCCCCGCCGTGCAGAAGAGCACCGCTGAACAGGGCCCCGCCGTGAAGACAGGCACCGCTGAACAGGGCCCCGCCGTGAAGACAGGCACCGCTGAACAGGGTTCCGCCGTCTCAAGCACCGCTCCGCTGGGCCCTTCCTCTCAAGCACCGCTCCGCTGGGCCCTTCCTCTCAAGCACCGCTCCGCTGGGCCCCGCCGTCTCAAGCACCGCTCCGCTGGGCCCCGCCGTCTCAAGCACCGCTCCGCTGGGCCCTTCCTCTCAAGCACCGCTCCGCTGGGCCCCGCCGTCTCAAGCACTGCTCCGCTGGGCCCTTCCTCTCAAGCACCGCTCCGCTGGGCCCTTCCTCTCAAGCACCGCTCCGCTGGGCCCCGCCGTCTCAAGCACCGCTCCGCTGGGCCCTTCCTCTCAAGCACCGCTCCGCTGGGCCCTTCCTCTCAAGCACCGCTCCGCTGGGCCCTTCCTCTCAAGCACCGCTCCGCTGGGCCCCACCGTCTCAAGCACCGCTCCGCTGGGCCCCGCCGTCTCAAGCACCGCTCCGCTGGGCCCTTCCTTTCAAGCACCGCTCCGCTGGGCCCTTCCTGCAAGCACTGTTCACGGTTCACTGTGCACACCATGCATCCTCCTTGACCAGTGGAGAAATTTATCCACCTGATGGACTGTGGCTTTGCACTCCCCAGGATGGTACAGTGGGCAACCCACCCACTGTAGAGACATTGAGAGACTGTGGCTTTGCACTCCCCAGGATGGTACAGTGGGCAACCCACCCACTGTAGAGACATTGAGAGACTGTGGCTTTGCACTCCCCAGGATGGTACAGTGGGCATGGTGGGCCCTTCGTGGATCTGGCGTCGTGGACTCATGTGGCTGTGGTGCCCCCCCCTTCCCATCCCCCTGAGGTGCCTGTAGTTTTGTCATCAGATGCCCCTGCAGTGTTCTCTCCAAAGGACTCAGGTCTCCTGTGTGGGCTTTGCCCTTGTGTCGCTACACTTTGGCCCACGGACAATTCGAAATTCGTAACATTTGCAGGACTAATTGCTTCGGTTATCCACTTCTGTGTATATAGACTTTTTAAAATGTAATTTTTTTTGATAGTTGACCAATACTTATCAGAGGCTATTTTGTACATAAATTTTTATTCCCAATTTGATTATGTAATTGCATTTTTTTATGGGGGTTTGGGTGGTGTCACTGTGACTTGTTGCTCTGCATTGGTGTGTACATATTGGGGGGGGGTGGGCGTCGCATATGTGTGTTCCCGTAACCTTTCGTCCTCCCCCCTCCCCTGTGTCGTAGGTGCAGTACTCACCGTTGACGTCTGCGCCGGAGTTCGTACTCGTGGTAGATGAGCAGGTAGACGAGAGCAGGTAGGATGTTCAATTCGGGTTCCATGCTGTCCTCCTTCCTCGTGGAGTGCGTAGAGGTGAGCGTTTTCCCGTTTGTAGTCTGTTTCCGCCGTGTTTTTATCGGCGGTGCTCCCGCCCCGGAAAAGGTGGCGGATTGCTGAGTTGTAATACTGTGGGTGGTACATTGTCTTCCGCCTGCCTGTTGGCGGTGACCGCCGCGCTGTTTGTTTGTACCGCCGTGGCGGTCGGAGTGTTAAAGTGGCGGACTGTGTTGGCTGTTCCCGCCAGGGTCAGAATTCCATTTTTTGGATCGCCAGCCTGTTGGCGGGTTGGCCGCCGCTTTATCACCGACCGCCAGGGTTAGAATCACCCCCACAGTCTCAGATAATGGCGACCCAGGCACCTACAAACCATCATTTTCCCAGACACTCCTGTGGTGCTTTTCACGCTACCATGTATACGTGAGATAGTCATGCAAGTGTTTGTTAGCTCAGCACCTCATGGCCACATGGGACTGCATGACACTGTATACTGCATCTGAGGGGCATGCAATGGTTGTTGCAGTGGCCATCCCATTGTGACACGCATAGCATTTGAGCCTGCCTCAGATGTTCTAGACATCTACATCATTGTCACTGGAAACTGACAAACAGCTGCCCAGGGGTTGTGTGGGTATTCGAAAATGTTGAGGAATGCTGTGATGCATCCTTGTTTGAAGTTACTCATCTGTGTGTGTGCCATCACAAGGCACACACATGAGCAATAATGCTATGGGAGTTTACTCATGTTTAAATAGTTGTACCTACCTGCACATTGACTGATTGAAATTACGGATGTATTGTCAATAGTGTGTGGCCAGCCATTGTTGGCATGGTATACCATTATTTGTCCAGGTAGGGATAAGAACATGCACAATGACATATGCCTCAACACGGACACACTTGCTCTGTGGTCCAAGGATGCATATGTTGGTGCAGGTTTCTGAATAATGTGCCAGTGATGGAGCAGATGCAGGGCAGCCCCATACTGTCAGTAAAATGTGGCAGGCCTGTAGTACGAAATCAGTACATGTGTGTGTGGTAATAGACATAGTTTGGGGTGTATGTGATACACAATGTACAGGAAGAGGAAACTATTAATAATCTGGACCCAGGGCATAGTCAAGCTCCCTTACATGGCCTTGGCCAATGACACAAAGTAGCAGATTGTGCGTCAGTGGTGCAGCACCATGTGCATCACTACCATCCTTGTGGCCCTCAGTGCACCCCTTACCCTGCCATGTGTGTGGCACTGCATGATGCAGGTAGGGTCCAACTGCATCTATTTATAGGTAGGAAAATGATATACTCAGCAGGAGTTGCAACAAAAAAGATCATCACAACTTCTGCTTAGTACATAGGAGCCTATCACATATATTTATATGCCCCCATATAACACCTGCTCTCAGCAGCCATTCAAAGTGCTTGAAATATGGAATTTAGGTATTTCTAATTTTCCCTGAGGCTTTTACATTTGTCCCCCAAACAGGTTTTGGGCACCCCTCCCATACATGATGCAGGGTGCAGGCCTCATGTTGTGCTGCTCAAAACCGAGTTGCCCTATGCATGTATCACAACACTTTGTAATGGTTGTGCAGGGAAGATGGCACATCTGCCCTGCCTCTGCTTCATTACTGTACATTAGAATGGCGGCCCTAAGGTGGCATTGGGGCTCTTCATACAGGCAGTGTTAGAAATGGGGTCTCTGGTTGGCAGTCAATTTGCACTCTGTCCAAGCAGGGACCCTCACTCTAGTCAGGGTAAAGGAGAAACACACCTGGTTAACCCACACTCACCCCCTTGGTAGCTTGGCATGAGCAGATAGGCTTAACCCCAGAAGCAATGTGTAAAGTATTTATACCAACAAACACAGTAACACAGTGAAAACACTACATAATGGACACCACACCAGTTTAGAATAAAAGGGAATATTTATCTAAATCAAACAAGAACAAAACGAAAAAAAAATCCAACAAACCCAAGTCAATATATGAATTTTAAAAAGAATAATAGTCTTAATCCATAGGAAACAGTGAGAACCCTGTTGTACACAAAGTACCTGGTTTGCATCAAAAACAATGCTGCACGGGCGAGCTTACATCGGGAAAGTCCGTGATGTGTCGATTCCTAACTCGCAAATGAGGCCATGCGTCTTTTTCTTCTCCGGTCGGGTCGTCGATGTGTTGTTTTTGTCCCTTGCAAGAGAGCAATGTGTCAATTTCCGATTGGGCACCTTGGGTCCAAGCAGGCTTTGTGCTGATTTTTCACCCCAGTGATGTTCTGTTGCAATCGGGTCTCACAGTGTCAGAAAACCACGCTGTGTGGGGTTTGCGTTATTATC
Source organism: Pleurodeles waltl (assembly GCF_031143425.1). Lineage (NCBI taxonomy): Eukaryota > Metazoa > Chordata > Amphibia > Caudata > Salamandridae > Pleurodeles > Pleurodeles waltl. The sequence goes on from NC_090437.1 coordinate 1,270,561,485, forward strand.
AGCAACCGTTAGTGGGTGTTGCATGTCATTTCTCCATCTGCGATGCGTCGATCTTCCAGCCACGATGCAGACGGAGCATAGATTTCAGCCGCGAGGCCGGCGCCACATCGTTTATCAGCTGCGTTGCGGATGGAGCCTCTAAAATTTCCCCACACAGTGGTCTTTGCGTGGATTTCAGTCATTTTCCACCAGCTTCACCTTTTAAGGGCACAGGGACTGGATGGGGCACCACTTGGCAGTGCAAGAATCTCACCAGAGAGTTCAGGTGCTGGCAGAGGAAGTCTTTGATGGCCCTGAGACATCAACAACAGGAGGCAAGCTCAACTCAAGCCCTTGGAGATTCTTCTCAAGCAGGAATGCACAACTAAGTCCACTCTTTGTCCCCTTTCACAGGCAGAAGCTGCAACTGCAGGATAGCCCAACAAAGCACTGTGACAGACAGGGGCAGTACTACTCCTCAGCTCTTCTCCTTGGCAGAGGTCGCTCTTGAATCCTTGATACAATCTGAAACATTTGGGGCTTTAGGTCCAATAGTTATACCCCTTTCTGCCTTTAAAGTTGGCAAACTTCAAAGGAAAGTCTCTGTTGTTCACAGGATCCTGCCTTACCCCGGCCAGGCTCCAGACTCACACCAGGGGGTGGGAGACTGCATTGTGAGAGGACAGGCACAGCCCATTCAGGTGTAAGTGACCACTCCTCCCTCTACTCCAGCACAGATGGCCCATCAGGATATGCAGGTTACTCCCCAGCTCCCTTTGTCTCACTGTCTAGAGGGAATTCACAAACAGCTCAACTGTCAGTCTGACCCACACAGGAAATACACAAACAGACAGAGTCACAGAATGGTTTAAGCACGAAAATGCCCACTTTCTAAAAGTGGCATTTTCAAACTGACAATTTAAAAACCAACTTTACCAAAATATGTATTTTTAAATTCTGAGTTCAGAGACACCAAACTCCTCATTTCCATCTTCTCCCAAAGGGAATCTGCACTTATTTAAAGGCAGTCTTCATGTTAACCTATGAGAGAGATAGGCCTTGCAACAGTGAAAGCTGAGTTTAGACATATTTCACTGTTAGGGCAGGTGAAACACACCAGTACATGTCCCAACTTTAAAATACACTGCACCCTGCCCATGGGGCTACCTACAGTCTACCTTAGGGGTGTCTTACATGTAGAAAAAGGGAAGGGTTAGGCCTATGGGTGCACTTTCCAGGTCGAACTGGCAGTTTACAACTGCACACATAGACACTGCAGTGGCAGGTCTGAGACATGTTTACAGGGATAGTCATGGGGGTGGCACAACCAGTGCTGCAGGCCCACTAGTAGTATTTGAGTTACAGGCCCTGGGCACCTCTAGTTCACTTTACAAGTAAATCAAATATGCCAATCAGGAATAACCCAATGACACATATAATTTACAAAGAGTCTAGCACACAGTCAGAACATGAGAAGCAGAGGCAAAAAAGACAGGGGAGACCACGCCAAGGATGCCAGGTCTAACAGGTAGCCTTCGACATGTTCAGATCCTTAAACATGGCATGTTACAGTCAACTGTGTCAGCACCTGTCATACACATGTAAAAAATTGACTTTGTATGGAAATGGGATACTTATCAACTGCTCCACCAATCTCGATGCCCAAGTGATCCAGCAGATCTTGCTCCCTTCTGATGAGGTCAGCCCAGCGGTGTTTCAATTGGTGGTCATTCCTTCCTGTGGCAAAAACTCTTGTCAGATGATGGAGCAGCTTCCCACACTGCAGCTTCCTGGCTTCTGTGGGGTAGCCCAGTATGATACATCCATCTAGCACAAGCATCATGGGGAGGTAATGTTGTACCAGCCATATGAAGCCCACTGGCTCATCGGTCGACATCCTGGCCATCCTCCCTTTCCCTGACATAATGGACTGCAAATGCAGTTGACAAACAAAATGCCCTAAGACTACTCCAACTACCCAAAAAGCTATACTACCCCAGACAAACACAGCACAATACAATAGACAGATTAAATGACAAATAAAACACAACAGCTACAGGACACAGCACAAAAACACTCCAAATATTCCAAAACTCTAAAAGCACCAGATCCACACACCCTCAGACAGTCACAGACAATAAGACTGTGAAGTGAAAGTGACAGTGGACTCACTGTACCATGTATGCATGTCCTGTTTCATCAGTTCCTGGACCTGTGTGTCACGTTTCCAGCCATGCGTCTTTTTTGATGCATGATGGTCATGCGTCAATTTTTTCCCATTGTGCCTGTGGACGTGCGATAGATGTTCAGGGGCTAGGCGTCTTTTAGCCTAGGAGAAAAGTATGGTATAGGCGTATGTGTGTAAATTTTTGACGCATGACAGTCATGCGTTGATTTTTTCCCAAGGTGCGGAAAAAGGCCTGTGGACGTTTCATAGACGCTCAGGAAGCCAGAGTCATTTTTCAGATGTAGCAGAGTGTTGATTTCAGCCACTTGCATCATTTTTTTACGCCTGATGAGAATGCGTGGAATTTTGCAATGTAGGTCTTGAGTGCACCCAGATTCACTTACCATGTCACATGGGCTATGCAACAATGTTGTGATTATGGTATGGCTAAATGTGTGTAACAATCTAGTCATTTCTTTACTGTGACATTGGTATGTTGAACCTATAGATTTGTTTGTTTATGAGTCTGCTGCAAGTGCATATGTGCATGTGTAGCTACAGTGTTTCCACATACATGTTAGCATATGTGTACTATGAGTGTACATATGTGTTTGAACACAAATGTGTAGGAGTACTACATTGTTATGCCTGATATACAAAGGTACATATACCAACAACACAAAATATATGATGGCCTATGTCCAACACATGGTAAGGCATGTGACAGCCATGACAATTTGTACTCAGAGTATGCGCTGGACTAGGACTGGGTTGACATCACGTTACCCCTGCCAATTTGCATGTGCAATTGTGTCCACTCTGTGGTGTGTTGATGGTTTTGCCTTCATGATGCTCTGCTACACATGTGACATAGTAGTTCCCCGTGCATCTTAGTTGCAGGGGATGGTATGTACACATGTGTCACTGAAGGTTGCTATATGTCATGTGTGTGTAAAGATATGTGTACTGTCATTTCAGTAACATATGACCACAGTTGTGTGTTCATTGGATGTCAAACCTCACATTACTATCTTCCTGCATGGACAAATATTGGACTTTGACAAACTCCTGTATAGACATATCAGTGCCACCTATGTTTCTGTATGTCAGAACACTTGTGAAGGTAATTTCTTTCAGTCACTGATCTTGTGATACCTATGCCCTTACATTTGTGGTAGGTTGCCTTTTGTTCAGAATCCTATACACATTACCATGCCTGAGCCATTACAATGGTACATATGTGCTGAGTTATGTGGTATATGAATGCATGCCACCAACTAGGCACTCACATTTGTCCACATCATGTTTGTTATGACTGTCAGATACAATGGCATACCACTGTGTAGCAGTGTTGCAGTCTGGCATAGATGGAGGCCTACTCTTCACCACTACTGTCAGTGTTTGTATAGCAACACAAACCCATGGTTGCATGTGAATGGGGCAGGTTTACAGAGCTCCAGTGTGCTCAGGCCACTGTGCACATGCATCTGGCCCCTGACAATGTCATAAGTGTATGTAGGCAGAGCAGTGGTGTTAGGGTGGTTTGAGTGGGGATCTAGCCTCTTCATGATTGCTACTCAGCAGAACATTGCACAATTGTGATCAAACAGACCGGGATATCACATTTCCTCTGCAGTTCTTGATTTCAGCCTTCCCCTCTCATGTACAGAGGAATGAGTACTTTCAAGTGTAGACATGTCTTATCATCTGATGTCCTTAGTAATTTCCATGGGCAGCTTCGTTAGGTGTTGTATAACTGTTGTGACTTCTATTTTGGGAACGTGCCAGGGTATAGATGGTGTTATCTGTCACTGCCACCTGTAATGCTGGCATTCGATGGGCAACTACCAGGTGCTGGTAGTGGCAAACATGACTGTATTATGTACTGACCTGGCTACCCTCTCCGTACATATGTAGGATTTTCACATATAGACATTGATGTGTTACACAGTCAGTATTGGTCTATGCGTGTTCCTTCTCCATGTTTTCCTGCAGTACTTGTAAGGTATACATTATCTCCTACATTGCTCCTATTCTTGAGGCACCTTGCACTTTGTACACATGTTCTACAACAGCATTGTATGGTCATACATGGGCAGAATGCAACATGTGACTTGTGTAAATTGTGGATGTACACATTTTCTACTACTGGCTACATGATGGTTACCGTCCCACAACACTTGTGTTGTCTCCAAGTTACCTCCCATGTTGTATTTGTAAGTATCTGAGGGTATCTCTCAGTTGTCCATTCAACATGGGTATACATTTCTTCCAGTATGCAACAACCTATGTAACTCTTACTATGACTGAATGACGTTGAGGTGTGAAATCATTCTAATGCTGTTTTATTCATTAGCCAGATGCAACATATATGGCTACTTCTTCTCCCATTCATGTTTTGATGGGACTCCGACATTTTTTAACATTACTGGACATAGTTGTACATCCCACACCTGCTTGCCATGTTAGACCCCAAAACATGTATGGATAATTTTAACTGCTACTACCTTGCACTTGTTCTGGCATGTGAATGACAATGAGTGGTGTGTATTGTTATGTGCTCTGTGATGTTGTTATACAGAGCATACTAGGTGACCATACTGACACATGTCAATCATTGTTTGCACTAGCAAATTTTGTTCTACCTAGGACATACACCCATACATCAGTCTTCATATGTTTATCAGGGATTTCTGTAGGCATGTGTCAATACAGCAGATTTGTGTGGAAAGTGTGCATCTTATGTACATAGGGAGTGTAACACACTCTGCCTACATTCCACTCAGACAATTGTTTGGTGGTGCATTGTCCCATTTAATTCTTAGATCCTGACAATGGGGCATGTGTTTGGATAGTGATTCAGCACCCATAGCTGCTTAATTTGTCTGGCAACCCATAGCACACTCCACAGACAACGTGTGTGTGTCATAAGTACAGTCCAACATGTGTCAGGGTTGTGCCCAATGCCAGTGCCAGGACATAATCCCATGGATACACTGTGCAGGCTATGCCTCTAAATTGGTTACAATCCCGGTACAGTTACTGATGGTCCATACTTACCAATGATGCCCCCCTTGTCACACATGCACACTGCAGGCAAAGCAGCAATAACCCTGAGATGTGGCAGTGATCAGTTCCTACATTACTTAAACACCATTTGATCACAGCCCTTACCTTATGTTTTCGCCCCTTGCACACATCCTGGTAGGCATGGTGTTAATGTGGGGAAAGGGCTAGGAATAAGCACCTTGTCCACTTGACGGCACAATATATGTTTTGGTGCATGGATCTAGGCCTTCAGGAGTCACATGCCCATGAAATGAGTGTCTCTGATGTGAGAAATGGAGGCAGTAGACCGTCTTACATCACAATGTTGCTACCATACTTGTAACTATTGTTTTTCTTACATGCTTCCTGAGGTTTGAGTTACACTCCAATAGTATTTGTAGTGGAGAATGAGTAGACCAAGGAGATTCAGGTGCAAAGTATTTTATGTGTGCTATTTACAATGTGATGATGATAGTCCAGTCACTATGTATAAAAGTTCTGTACTATGTGAAGTCTCCTGCGAACTCCTACAGTGGTGTTCTGTTGTTCCCCATCCAAATTAGCTGCCCCATCATCATCCTCCTCCTCCTCATTGGGGACGTCAACTTGCACATGCCAGTATGATTTTACATACCAGTGGTGGAGCATACAAGAGGCTTCATCCTGTCAGGCATAGGCACATGAACCTTGACTTCAGTAGCCCAAATGTCCTCTCCACCTCATTGTGTGTTCTTCTGTGCCCTTCTTTATATGCACTCTTCCACCATTGTGGGACTAGCAAATGGAGTCATTACCCATGGCTGTATGCTGAACCCTTGATCAGCTGCAAAGGAATGAGAGAATATGTGTTGGTAAAGCTTGATAGTAGTTTGGAATATACCATGGCAGTTGTTAGTTGTAGGTGGAGTGATGACTCAGACTTGCTTATGGTATAGTGTATGTTCCTGTTTTTGCGAAAGGGCTTCATAGGTCTGTGTTGATGAACATGAAAATCTTGGGTAGTGGCTCAGGAACCTGGGAATTTTCATATTGATTCCAAAATGATAGTTAAACCATTGCAAAGATGTGTTGTGTAGTCTATATTTGAAGCAGTGTCCTATTGTTGGATGGAAACTACCACCTCCTTGCACCACAATCGTGTCAGATGTAGAGACACCATGGCAGCCCTACAAAGCCAAACTGTGCCGTCCATGTCAACATGTGGCACTACGCATGCAGTGCGACACTTAGCGACCCTGTCTGGCAGATGATGATTGTGCCAGCTATCAAGTGTACGGGGTGTGTTTCACACATTTATAGGATGATCTATTTTGGTGCAGTAGTATCTCCTAGCTTCCAATATATGGTTTATCACAGACACTTTCAACACATGCACAGTGCAGGCTTTGGGAGGGGGCACACCTTTTTTCACATAGGTCCCTCTGTATGGTGTTTGTAAGGTCAGGTATTTCCTCTATACTCCTGCCGAGTCCTACTATAGCATCCATGATCTTTACAGTTTTGCTCAAATTCTGCACCACGGTGGACCGTTTCTAGTATATGGAACAGACAAGGTGGTGTTAGGGGGTGCTAATGGGCGCATGTGAGGTGGCACTGGAGTAGGTGCTGCCCTATTTCTCATGATTCTGCCCCAGGGTCTTCCTTGGCAGGTTAATTTGTATTCCTATGTGTGCAACATAATGCAGCAGACAGGTGTATGTGCATACCACAGGTATGTCAGGTTTGTGTAGATGATATGTGGTTGGTAATGTCATCACTTGGGTAGCATTTGATATAGGTGCTGCCAGGGGCTTCCTCACCATGATTTAAGTGGGGCTGTGTCTATGTGTGACTTTCTTTCAATGGCCATGGCCTATGCCATTGACATAGCTGAGCCATTCTTTGTTTGGTGTAATGTGTGAGGGATCTGTATTTAGTTGTCAACCAGTGGACACTTGTAGTGGTTTGTGGGCAGCTTCTGTATGCAAAGGGGACATAGCTCTACTTGTCCATACGTGGTGTGCCAGTCAGGTTATGGCTGTGTTATGTACATGTGGGTGTATGTGTTTGTGATGTGCAATGATTGAGGTACAGTGTTGCATGTTGCATATGTGTTGTTACCTGTACTTCTGTGTTCCCCTGCCCATGTGTATTTCGTGTGGTGTATGTCTTGTTTGTCCTACATGGTTGGTGTGTTGTGGGTGTAACGATTGGTATGGTGGCTTACCTACGAGTAGGCCATTGCCATATTGGCCATCCTGGAACCTCTTGTTGATGGTGCAATGGTGAAAGATGTATGCATCATGGATGCTGCTGGGATATTTCACAAGGATGCTGGTGAAGAGCCCACAGTAGTCCACGATGGCCTGCACATTGATAGAATGTGTGTGCTTGCCGTTCCTATATAGGTGTTCTGTTGCTGCAGGTGGCACCAGTTACATATGCGTACAGTCCATTGCACCTAGCACATGCAGAAACACAGCAATTTGATAAAAACCTTGCTTGGTCTCCTTCTGCAGATGCTAGGTGTTTGGGAAGCAGATGTGGTTGGGTGTGAGGCGTAGGATTGCGTCCAGGACCTGGACAGAAAGATAGAGAAGGATGACTGGGAGATACCAGCCACTTGTCCACCCATTATCTGGAATGATCCAGACGTCATCATATGGAGGACTTCGAGGAGTTTTGTCATGGGTGGAATGTTATAGGGAGTTTGAACCCTTGCAGTGATTTGTGGTGCAATATGTTGCAGCAGCTGTACAATGGACTCCTGGTTGAGTCTGTACATCTGGACCACATCTTATTCCCTCATTACAAGGATGGTTGTGCGCTGTCTGAAGATCCTCTCCCTCCTTCTGTGCTGCCTTTGTGGCTGCCGTGGTGGGGTTTGGGGTTGTTGTGGTGATGGTGATGATGGTGTGTACCAAGCTGGAGCAGTACCACTTCCATGTTGTCCTGGACGTTTACAAAGCTCCTTCTGTGTGTTCTCCTTGAGTGGTTGTGCGTAAGCCTCTTTTGAACACCTAGTCTGACAAGATGTTCAAATTTGACGCTAATCGGAATTAGCGCCATTTTTTGAGTCGACTTCCTTCGTTAGCGTCGTTTTTGCATTAGGAGGTAAATATGGCGCTAGAGGGCTAACTAGGCTAGAGTTAGGTTAGCGTGTCTTTAGAGTAAAAAAATGCTAACTCACCATGAATATGGGCCTTAATGTATGTGCTGGAGATACAAAACATAAATTATAGTCTCCTTCTTCACAGGTGCAGAAAACCTACTCTTGATACAGCCAAAATTCACTTACACATGCACACTCAAGTGTGAAAGCCGATTTTGTACTTGCACATGGATTTACTCACACAAATATTTTCGAATTAGTAAATCTAGAAGCAAAGGTGGGAATTGACAAGGAGTGGCCTTTGTCGAGCAGGAATACCTTGTGAAGCCTTGAAAAAGTCGGAGATTGACTCCTGTCAAGCGCAAAAGTAAATCCCTTAAATCAGAGGACTAGGAACCAATCAATCCAAACTTGGTTGGGGTGTAGGTGAAAAGCGTTTCCACAACGAAAATGTAGTCCATGTGGACTCTCAAAAGGGAAGAAATTATGTAACACGGCACTTTCCTAACATCAAACCGTGAACTGACTGCCTTTAGGCAATCGATAAAATTGCGAGTAGGCAATGCAAGTTTACATCTTTAAAACTATTTTTGTACAAACTTTAAAGGGTATTTTTGAAAAATAAAATAATTGGCATCACAGGGAGTAGTTTGATTTCTAAACCTGTGTACCTCGGCGGTTTGTCATGCTCACCACAAAAAAGTATTTTTTACGTTATTGTGGATATATTGAAAGAACCAAACACATTTCTGTTATAAAAATATATTATGTTTGTGCAAAGCGCCGAAAACTCTGGTCAAGAGGACGTGGAATGCGTGTGGTGTAGCACAAGAGGGCTAACATGCATCTCTGCGAAGAAAGACGGATACTAATTGCGCGCCGGAGTCAAAAGTGTCCGGGATTGTTTGTTTCTGATATTGTGTGTCTCTGTTGGCGTCTTTCCTGTTGCTAGCGTGTTGTGTAAAGGCCTCGGGGGTCTCTTGGAGTCCGTAGCCTGTTCATCCAGTTTAAACGAATGCTCCGCGGGAGGCAGAGGGGAGAGGCTGACTGTAATAGCTCCAAGGCACGTGCCCCGGCTGCGGTTATTCGTGCGAGTCCGGCTCGGAAACCTACATGGAAAAGGCACGTGCTCTTTACTCATAATATTGAGGGCCGGGTACCAGGCTCTGAAATAAAACTTTCTCTCTTCCCTTCTTGCTTATTACCTGCAGCGAAAGAGTGTAGGAAGTGAACAATGGACATATGAATTAATTTGGATTAGGAATATTTAGAATGGGGCATATTTATAAGCCCCCAGGGCCGCCTTACGCCACATCATTTACGCTTACGTCATTTTCTTTACACTAACGTGGGCATTTTTGCCATGTTATGTTTACAAAGTGGCATAATGCATGTATGGGGCATATTTTCAGCCCCTTGTGCCACTATATGCTTGGGTCAGGCATAATGTATGCAAGGGGGGCATTCCAGCGCTAAGAGGCCGCAAACATAGTGGTGAAATTTACAACATTTGTGAGCTTTGGCACTGAGCCTAAAGGCATTGCTGGTATTTCTCAGTACTATTTTGCTCCCCCCTACCACTTAATACTTTTAATACATTTGTTACACTTGAGCCTGTGTACGCTCTTTGATATATTCACTTTTCTGACAAGGTCACATTTTATTGACTGGTTGACTGGTTTATGGAATTACATTTACAGAGCTTATGCTATTTGGATGCATTAACCTGTCATACAAATACAAATGTATTCATTAACTTCCCTATCTTGTTCATTTGTATTACATTAGTGTCTTGATAACACATTGTTGCATTGTTGGATCGACTAGTTTTTTAATTCATTTTATTTTTATTCACAAAGTAAGGACATAAGCACACATACACTTTTATTTGTCAATATTATTTTTATGCAATATTTTGCCCTTTATGCATTTTGATGTCCCCACTTATGGCTTTGTCTTCTGACTGCCATTCATGACAGTCTTCTTTGAGGATACATCTTAAGGATGCTATGAAGGCCTGTTCAGCAAAAAGAGCCTATTCCCAGCCTTTTTGTTGAAGCTTCTTTGTTGCTACGCCTTCCTATCACACACTATTCATAAGTTGTCCCCTTTGAGAAGAGGGTCAACTGAAAGACAACAACCCCTCCCATTCTGGTTTTCCCTTGACTTACAGGAGGAAAAAAAGACTTTGTAAACAACTTAAAAGAAAATGGAGGAAGCATTATGAAGAGGAAGCAAAGGTGACATACAAAGCGGTCCTGAAAGCCTTCCATAAGAATAGCACAGGCTGGGGCTCAGGCACGTCATATTGATAAATCTAACAAACCAGAGATATATTTAAGATTGTTCAGACTTTTGTCCCTGGCAGACACCCAACAGAAAATTCAAACCGCTTAACATCAAGCTTTCAGAGTATTTCTATTTCCATAGGAAGGTGGATGACCTCTACTCTCAATTTGATAGTCATATAAAGGTTGTCACTTCTGACTATGATTTCAGTGGAAAGATGAAGATGGATGGTCCCTTACTGGGCAATTTTTAGCCTATTTTGATCTTTCAGAATCAGTATCCTCAATGCTGGTTCTTGTTCACCTTTAGACCCTGTCCATTTCATATTTTGAAAATGATGGCATAACAGTGAATCCAGTAATTAATAAGCTGCTTAATTAATCTTTGGAACTAGGTGTTGTCCCCCCAGACTGGAAAAAAAGTGCAGATCTTATCTCTTCTGAAGAACTCAAATGCTGACCCCTTTGTTTTGAGCCACCTCAGACTGATATTGCTGCTTTAAGCATTAGGGAAAACGGAAAAAATGATGATCATAGTTTACTGAGAATAATAATATCTTGCTCGCCACACTATGGGGCTTCTACCCCTGGAACAGTGCTGAGACAGCCCTGCTGGAGGTTTCAAAGTTCATAAAGTTTAATCTTGACTAAAGGAAGAGATTCTGCTGGAATGCCTCAAGCTTGTAGGCATGGTAGGCAAAGCTAAACAGTGACTTCATTCATATGTCTTCAATAGAGTGCAGGCTATCTTTCCCCTTTCACCTCAAGCTATGAAGAGGTAAAATTCAGGGTACCTTAGGGCTTGGCACCTAACCCCACTTTATTTAAAATCTAATTGGTTCATTTGGCCATAGTAACAGAACAATGGGGTTTCAAACTAGTATCCTATGCAGAAGATACACCATTAATGCTGTCCTTTGAGAATTAGGTGAAGGAAAGCTTAAGCCAAACTGGGGTGGCGTGGTGGGCCAAAAAACGATGGATTAAACCCAGGTCTCTGTGAGTGGGGGTGAATGTTTGCATTGTTCAGCATTTCCTCCATCATCTGTTTTTTTTGCCTTTGTCACCCTGAGTGGAAAGGGTATGCCCAGATGTTGGCCCGTGCTCACTGTGCCACTGGATTCAAGCTCACCTGGCTGATGAGGGGAAATACCCCAAAACCAGTCCCAGGATGCTTGTTTCTGGTCCACGGAGGACGTGGCCAGGCAGTCCGGGCTGGACTGTTCCCATTTGGAACAGGGTCAAGACTAATTTGCATATGGCTGGGTCCAAACCTGGTGGTGCGGTGGGCAAAAAAATGATGGATTAAACGTGGATCTTTGTGACTGGGGGTGAATGTTTGCACAGTTCAGCATTCCGGCCATCATCTGTTCTTTTTGCCTTTGTCAGAAGGGTATGCCCACATGTGGGTCCCATGCTCACAATGTCACTGGATTCAAGCTAGCTTGGCTGATGAGGGGTGATACACCTGAAAACGGTCCCAGGATGTTTGTTTCTGATCCAGGGGACCTGGCTTGGCAGTTTGGGCTGGACTGTTTCCATGGGGTGCATGGACAAGACTGAGTTGCATATGGCTGGGTCCAACATGGGCTGATGTGGTGAGCAAAATAACAATGGATTAAACATAGAACTGTGACTGGGGGTTAGTGTTTGAAATATTTCAACACTACATCCATCATTTTATTTTGTGTTGTTGCTATGTGTGCCCTAAGTGGCTAGTGTAGGCCTAGACGTGAGTCCCTAACTCGCTGTGCCACTGCATTCAGGATAGTCTGGTTGATGAGTGGTGATACCCCAAAACCATTCTCAGGATGTTTGTTTCCGGTCCAAGGAGGACCTGGCTTGGCAGTTCGGGCTGGACGGTTCCCATGGGAAGCAGGGACAAGACTGATTCGCGTATGACTGGGTACAACCTGGGGTGACGCAGCGAGCAAAATAACAATGGATTAAACCTAGAACTGTGACTGGGGGTGAGTGTTTGAAAGGTTTCAACACACTGGCCATCATTTGATTTTGTGCTGTTGTTATGTTCCACCTACGTTTCTAGGGTATGCCCAGACGTGGTCCCTTGCTCGCTGCGCCACTGGATTGAAGCTAGCCTGTCTGATCAGGGGTGATATCCCAAAACCGGTCCCAGGATACTTGTTTCCAGTCCAGGGAGGACCTGGCCTGGCAGTTTGGGCCAGCTGTTTCCATGGGGAGCAGGTACAAGGCTGATTTGCACATGGCTGGTTCGAGTTTCAAGTTTCAACACTCTGTCCATCATTTTATTTTATGTTGTTGCTATGTGCGCCCTGGATTCAAGGTAGCCTAGCTGATGAGGGCTAGTACCCTGATTCCTGTCCCAGGATGCTTGTTTCCAGTTCAGAGAGGACCTAGCTTGGCAGTTCTGTCTGCTGTTACCAGGAGAGAAGGGATAAGACTGATTTGCATATGGCTGGGTCCAACCTAGGGTTCACGTGGCAAGCAAAATAAAGATGGATTAACCCCAGATCTGTGACTGGGGGTGAGTTTTTTAAAAAATGTCAGCACTCCGTTCATCACTTTATTTTGTGTTTTGAGCTGTGCCACAATTGTAACTCTGCCTTGAGCGAAAGAAGGCAGATCTCGGCCTGGATAACTTTGAGTTTTTGGGAGATTTCCTCCTGGTGGTCTTCAGGAAGTTTTGCTTCCAGTCAGACAGCCCAGGCCTCCAGCCGGGTTAGCCGCTGGAGCTTGTTTCTTTCCCACCCACTGAGAATACTCTTAGTGCACCCTCTAACTGTTGCTTTGTAGGCCACCCATAAAATGCAGGCAGAATTAATGGTCCCCTGGTTTGTTTGGAAATAAGTTTGAAAATTATCTGCCAGTGCCTTGAACTACACCTCATCTTTGAGATGCCATACATTAAGTTGTCATATAGGGCACCGGGTGGTAGCTTTAGAGCCCAGAACACAGCTGGCTGATCAGAGAATCCTCCAGGGAGAATCTGTACTTCAGAGATGCGCAAGCAGTCAGTAGCCCGCAAAAAGGTAAGGTTTAGAAGTGCATGGGAGAGGTGGACTTGCAAAGTCTGTGTGGACTGTTGCTATCTGTGGTTCCACAGGTGCCATGCATCTCATAGACCAATAGCATCCACCCAGCTGGACAGCCTATGGACTCTCACACACCTGTACAATTAATAGGACACTGTGGTACCCTCAGGGAGTGCCAAGATCATATTTGTAAGAGTATGAAGGAAAAACTTTGGAAAAGAAGGGGCGCAAGACACAAAGGAGATTTATCCCATGCCCCTTCACCTCCCCCTTGAGGATAAGGTATCGTCTCTGAGAGTTGGGGAGAATGCACCTGATCAACATAGAGAAGGAGGGAGGAAGGAGAATCGCTACCCCTCTGATGTCCTGCACAAATCCAGCATGGTAGATTTTATCGTACCCCTGACGAAGTAGGAGGAGGCAGTGAGTACCCATCAGATGTCTCTCTTGAAGCATCAGAATTGCTGATTGGAAGCGATGGCCATAACGCAGGCCTACAGAGCATTTGATCCGGTTTAGTAGCCCATTAATGTTCCATGATAAAACCTAAAAGTCTATGAAGGTAAACGTAGAAAAAGCAAGGTCAGGAGATGTGTGTGGTCTATGGTGGGCTGCTAAAATCCATTGGAGGACTGTTGTCAGTAAGAATAACAATGTGATGAGGGTGTCATGCGTGCTGGTGTGATGGAAGAAAGCACAAGAAAGAGTAACAAATAACAAAGCATAATCACTATAATCTAAGGAAAACCCAACCAACTCTAACAACTTCCCACCCCATACATCTACCCTCGAAGCATCTAGTACCCTTAGAACTATGATATAATCCCATAACATTACATATTGAACGTGGAGTGGTGGACTCCTCCCTTAAGCATGATCTAAGTTAGGCAATACCTAATAAAGAAGGAAAATACAAACTTTAGTGAATCGGATTCACCTCATGCAAACCGCTTGTGTCCTGAGTCAGATCATAGGGCTTGAGGACATGGCTGCATCCTCAGTAGTGTGAAGTAGGGTGGCAGAGCCCTCCTGGAGCACCACAGTTGGAGCAAGGGCATGGGAGGTATCAATAGTTTGCAGTGTTGTCTTGGAATCTCTAGGCTGCGATCCAGAGATGTCTGAGTCCAGGGAGTTTGATCCTGTCACTATTTCACCAGGTTTCTTGCAGGAGTGAGTTTGAATTCTCTTTACCTTCTCTTTGCGTAGATACTGTTTTTTTCACTAGGGGCAGTCTCTGAGTAGAGCTGGGAGAGTGGCCCAGACTGCACAGCTGTTTTCTTCGTTGAGCTAGTCCCACACATCCTCTGGTGTATCGACAAAATGTATTTTCCCTTTATAGATCACCATCAGTCATGCAGGGAACAGGAGCATGAATGAGTGGCTGATAGCTTTCAACTTTTATTTGACTGCCAAATGTGACCAACGATTGGTCAGCCCCTCCATAGTGTAGTCTGGAAACACTAATATTTTAGAGTCTTTACAATGCAGGTCTGCAAGACGACAGGCTGAGGATGGAGTCTCTTTCCCCAAAATTGAGAATGTGAGCGATAATGGGCCTACATGGAGCCCCCAGGGCGGGGGGCGTGCTTGGGCATGAGAACTCTTTGCGCCTGCTCCACCACAAACCAGGAACATAGATTATCTGCTGTCATCCAAGACCTCTTCAATTGTTCCAGGAATTCTGTGGGTTTTGAGATCTCAGCCCCCTCTGGAAAGCCCATAAATCTAAAATTATTGAATTGTGATCGTTTACAGCATCCTCTGCTTGGTTGTGCAGTTCTGCAGATTGAGACACGAGGCATGACCCTTTGTTTTTGGAATCTGACCCTTCACCTTCCACTGTCGAGAGCCACTCCTCAGCCTCGGTAATTCTGACTGTGGCATTACTCAAGTCTTGGGGAAAAAAACACCACATCCATGAGGGCCTCCCAACCTTAGCTTCCACTGCTGTTTGTGATGTATGTATGGCCTGGCGGATCTTGGCAAGATCCCCAGTGTCCATAGTCAGGCAGGTTACAGAAGCCTCTCCAGAGACCGGTGGCCACCTTCCGGGAATGTAACTTAATTATCAATTTGAGTTTGGGAGGAGTCAGGATGTGAGGTTTTATCTTTTCCCATAGTTATGGCAGGGGAAGTCAGTGGAAAATTGCAGTCTAGGTGCCTAGTCAGCTTGATGCAAGGAGTACGACAGCAGGAGCAGCCAGGGACCTATCAAAGGTGGAGGAAGCAGCAAGATAGTCCAAGGACAGTCATGATCTTAGGCGATGCTGTGGATGCAAGAAGCAGTAGCCTATAGAGCACAGCATCCCCTGGGGTCCCCACAGTGTTTATTGTTTATCTACGTGTCTGACAGCGGTGGCAATCATTGTCCAGCAGTACCACACTGCCATTCATGGCCTGCACCGGCACAAGCAATCTATGACAGTGTGAAGTCCCGGGGGGGAAAGGGCATAGAGAAGCCACAAGTCAGGCACTGCAGAGGGCTGCCCAGGAGCCCAAATGATTCCAGGAAGGGCCAACAGTGGTGAAAGCAAAGCCCAGGGGGCCCCAGCCAGCGCACCCCTCAGCCGTACCTCCGATTATCACACCAGGGTCCCACTGCACCACTAGGCTGGGGACCAAGATTCAAGGCAGCCTCACTAGCCAAGTCACTCCATGGGATCCACCTCAAGCATAGCTGTAGGTTTCCCTTCACAGCCCGCTCCATTAGAGGGCTCCAGCGTCGACAGCACAGGATATAGCCGATATCCAGCAACCCAGCACTGACAGTCTCCAATCTCTTCAGAAGGCCTAGAAGACTGCCCAGTTTCATCTGGAGTACCAGGTCGCTTCGCCGCCGTACCTCACCATGTTGAGTGCCTCTGGGCAGTGCTGAGAGCTGAGGCCTTTTCAGCTGGCCTATCAGATCCATCCCACCAGGGCGCTCGTTGGGGCTTCTCCACACACTCAGACTCAGCTGCAGGCCTCTTCAGCCTGTCAGAAGATTCTTCAACAGCAGCTGCTCTCAGGCCACTAGAGCAGCTCACGACAGGCACACCACACTGGCAGGAGCATCAAAGAGGTCCGTTCTGTGAATATGTTGCCTCTTTCAATTATCCCACAGAGGCAGGGGCCGCAACAGTGGGTCCTCCCCGCCTACCAGGGACTGGTCTCCACCACCTAGCCTCCACAGATAAAGGGTCAGCAGTCGCACTGTGGCAGTAGTACCCGTCGATCTGCTATTTTGAGTGCGGTAGGGGCTCTCACTGCACACGCATCACCTCATTGGTCTCTTGGACCTCAACAAGAAATATCTGTAACCCCAGGGGCCACAGCAGTTACCCACAGAAGAAAGGATTCATGATGTTGTGTTGTTGGTGGTCAATAGAAGCAGATTACGGAGGGATCTGAAGCACTCTCAGAGTGCAACCGCCGTCTTGACACCCTTAGCCATGCCCCCCCAAAGTAGCAGTGTTATCTGATCCATAGGAAAACACTGGGATACAATATTCAATTTTAATAATGTATCACCACCTAGGATACAGATACATAGTTAATTCTTGCACTTAAAAAAAATATATATATTACAAGCTTTATACACTGGCAAAGTCAGACCTGTAATAAACATTTTAGGAACTTAATAAACTTCAAAGGGACCTATCCTGTCACAGGTAAATGTTAGCTGACACATGGACAGGTCAATCTTTTGTTCACCTAGTCAGGCAAAAATCAATCCCAGAGGAGCTGCCCATATCTGGTATGACATGACCACAGGGGAGGGTTACTCATTTGCCTAGTCACAATTCCGGGGTGGGCACAAGATATCTGTACAGGGGGAGAAAGTGCTACTTTGGTTTTAGGAAGAGATGGGTACTGTTGGATTCTTTAAAATATGGCACACAGGACATAGTGTAACAGTTGGTAGAATTACCCCTGGGAACCTTTTCCCTATTGGTTAAGGAGGGTCAAGGAGGTACCACCACCACTGGGAACCTTTTCCCTATTCGTTAGGGAGGGTCAAGGAAGCTCCATCACCCATGTCGCACCTATGGACACCCTCTTCAGAACACTACTTGACTGTGGAAAACAGAGAAAGAACTGTGCCTAATGTTGAGACTTTCAAAGAGACCTGAAATCCACAGCAAGGTCATTTTCTTCAGAATGATGCTTTATTTATGGTCTGATGAAGTGAAATAGTCATACGTCGTTCAGAATGTGCACAGATCTCCTGATTATCATCATCATGGATTTCCATTGACATCTTGTGAAAAAGCTCATCCCAAATTTGAGCAATGAGTTGGCCATTGAGATTGATGGCATGTCATTGCCCACTACTGTGTATGACTTGTACCTTAACTTAAAGCCCTTCTTTCTCCTTTACTGTTTCCGAAGCTTTCCACTTTGACTGCCCATGTTTGGAACTTCACTGATTTAAAAATTCAGGGATAATAACTAATTTATAGTAATCCTGAGATGAGCACTTCTATTCATGGAAATACCTGCTGCTTTCAAAGCCTACAAAATGCCCAGTATTTGAAACTAAAACAGTTTTGGAGAATAAAATACTGAATAGCAGCCACCAATCTTTGACAAGAAGACTCCTGTGAAATAGAAACCATTAAAAAGTTTGAGAGTATTGTTCTCACACCTATCACCTTTAGTGATAGACGGAAGAAGCCCCCCAACAACCCCTCTCCCCCACTAGAGATTACACTAGATGTGACCTCAGAATTAGGAGTCTTATAACTGGGGAGCTAGGAGCACTAAAAGAAGAGGTAGAACCAGTTGCCCAAAGTAAATGAAACTAACTTATTCAGTGATGAGTGAATGAGAAATAGCTGTCCAAATATGTTCTGGTTTTCAGCATTAAGCTAGTGAAATTCATGTTTGGGCACTAGACACATGGGCCCTCATTCTAACCCCGGCGGTCGGCGGAGAGGCGGCGGTCGGACCGCGAACAGACCGGCGGTCCAAAAAATGGCATTCTGACCGCGGCGGTCACCGCCGCGATCGACCGCCACTTTCCCACTCCGACCGCCACGGCGGTCATGACCGACGGGCTGGAGTTTGCGCACTCTGGCCCGGCGGTCGACCCAAGACCGCCAACCGCATCATGACCCTGCTTACCGCCGCGGTTTTTGGCGGTCGGGAACCGCCATGCGAACCATGGCGGTAGGCACTATCGGGGCCAGGGAATTCCATCCCTGGCACTGATAGGGGTCTCCCCCACCCCCCACTACCCCCCACGAGTCCCCCCCCCACACCCTCCACCCCCTGCCACCCCCCAGAGATGTTACAAACCCCCTGCCCCCCCCACCCCGACATGCACATACACGCACCCCGACATGCACGCACCCCCAACATGCACATATGCACACCCCCTACACACACACATACACAACGGGGGCACATACCCGCACACATACATGCCAACATGCGCACCCGCCGAACTACACACATTGCCCATAGGCACAGCAGCACCCCCCGCCCGCATGCACGCACTCACACACCCCCTCTACACACCCCCATGCACGCACACATCACACAACACCCCCCCACCCCCTCCCCTCACGGACGATCAACTTACCTTGTGCGTTGGTCCTCCGGGAGGCGACCGGAGCCATAGGGACGTGACCGCCAACAGAAGACCGCCAACAGAAGACCGCCACACAGAAATGTGGGTCGTAATTCTGTGGGCGGTGTTCTGCTGGCGTGGCGGTGGAGGTTGACCAGTCTCCACTTTCCCGCCGACCGCCAGTGTGGCTGCTGGCGGTTTTCCGGCGGAACGCTCCCAGCGGTCGGAATACGCGCCGCGGCATACCGCCGCGGTCGGCGGTCTTTACCGCGGCGGTAACTCGGCGGTCTTGCGAAAAGACCGCCAAGGTCAGAATCACCCCCATGATCTCTTGTTTCAGCTTTGCTCACTGTGCCACTGGAATCAAGCAATAACTGGCTGATGAGCCCATAACGAGGGCAAAACCAGTCCTGGGTTGCTTGTTTTTCTAGTTCAGGGAGGACCTAGCATGGCAGGGTGGGGTAGACTCTTCCCACTTGAGCAGGGTAAAGGGTGATTTGCATATGGCTGAGTCCAAACTGAGTTGAGGTGGGCAAAAAATTATGGATTGGTATGCGGCCCCAGCAATCGCAGTTGGTTGAGAATAATTCAGGCATTCCATCCATCACTTTTTGAGCAACTTATATACGTTCTGTATTCCACTTTCTCTTCTAAGATATAGACATTTCTAGGAATATATCTTCAGTGTTCAATAAATTCCCCCCTACTGATTTATCAATATCTTCTATTCAGTATAGAAAACTGTTAGCTTGTACATCATAGATGATGCCCTCTTGACCAGAGCTAAAGACGACCCCTCCCCTCTCAAGTGCTTTTAACACAGTGAACCATCCCACCCTTATACACACACCTGGCACTCCTACTTTCCCAACCAACCCCAACTTGTTCACATAAGCATAGATCACTATCACCTGTCTAGTCCCACAAAACTCTACATTGTCTCCTATCATCTTCAGCATTTACATGTAGCAGCTTGGCATTCTACGCACAGATAACAGCATCAAGAGTCACCAATGTGCTGATAATGCATAACTCTACTTGAAAGCTTCCTGAGCTTCAGACATCGAACATCTTAAATACAGCTCGCCCATCGTCTAGACCTGGATGCCCAGTGCGTACCTGAAGATGAATCCAACCAAAATAGAATTGATGCTATTTTCTAAGAACACTGATGAGATACAGCACAAAGCTCAATGACATGAACCTTGATGACTTCGAGCCCCAAATTTCACTGAATGCCAAGTCACTTGGATTCACCCTGGACACCAACATCACCCTCAAGAAACAAATTTACAAAAACTAAAGGCGGCCTGGTACCAACTTGTTCTCCTAAAGAAAGTTAAGCCATTTCTCCCAGAACTAATGTTCAAGCTCTTGCACTAGTGCATCTGGATTGTGGTAATATTTTCCTTCATGGCCTCCCACAGTCCACACTGGCATCTCTACAAGCGGGAATGCATCACAACCAGGTCCTGAAGAAATATGATCGCACAACCCCAATTGATGAAACTCCATTGGCACCCCATCTCCAAAACCAGCTCTATCATTTGCAGGGAATTAGCAAGCAACACTCCCCACCTAACTTGCAGGTAAGCTTCATTCTCTGGTGGATCTGGGCACACTTGCAGCCAGACCACCATCGGACTGCAGAAGTGTAAATAAGAAGTCTCACGAGTGTAAAAGAGAAAAAAACAGACCTTTTCCATGTATTCACCTAGAATCTGGACAAACATCCCCCTATTCCTCAGGACTGCCCCTAAACTGCGCCAGTTTAGGAAAATGTAAAAGAGTCACCTTTTGCTATACCACACTTTATTAACGATCCACAAGCCAGACTCCTTTCTTCTTACTCATTGACTTCATACTTGTCTATGACCATGTTTTTTGGCTGCTGCCTTCTGGATAGATTTGTGTTACACGACATAGAGAAACGTGCATGCCTTTGTACATACATATGGTAAATTCACAACGAGCTTGCTACACCAACTTTTGTCATCTGTAGCAGAGTCGTTGGAACTGTTTACCAAGAGATATATTGAAAAGCCGGTATCAGCTTCTGTTTAAGTGGTGGGGATATCTGCTAGGCTTCTATGTGCATTCTAGCACCGTGCGGGGTACTGATGTCAAGCACTCGGCAATAAACATTCTGAAATATCCGCGTGCCATTTAGCACATCAATAAGTGAACTATTGTAACTCCACAGTGGGCCTTTATGCTATCGATGGTTTATGCTTCGTGATGCTGTTGCGGAATGCTGTTTTCTATTTCTGTTTCAATTGCATGACAAAGTGACAGTGGAAAG
Source organism: Pleurodeles waltl (assembly GCF_031143425.1). NCBI lineage: Eukaryota > Metazoa > Chordata > Amphibia > Caudata > Salamandridae > Pleurodeles > Pleurodeles waltl. Next base: position 1,270,582,928 of record NC_090437.1, read on the forward strand.
TAAACAGAGGTATTGGCACTGAAAACAGGTGTTAAATGTTTCACATCTTTCTTTATCCAAACATTTTTAAAGTGTTAGTGCAATTGAAAAGCTATGTCTCAGTGTTTTAAAAAAGGCTGCACAGCATTAGATGTATGGGGCGAACTACTAAAGTGCAACATAGTGTAGCAAACCACGGGAGGGGAGGGGAGGGAAGCATAGCTGCAATATATCTACACTGCTGCTGGCTCACCCAACTCTGGTCGCCCTTTCAGGCTGCTTAGCACCACACACACACCATTTCAGCATAGTGTAAAATTGTGTGTAATTTCTAGCATAGGTTTTGTACCAGTACATAAACTGTGTAAGTCATAGTAAAACTTTTCAAACATTAGATGTGCCCTGAATAGTACAACACACATGCACAGTTTCAAAAATTGAAAGAAACAAAACAATTTTGCTTCGTAAAGCCTACCTAAAGCAGAGACTGTCTACCAATATTAGCAGATATGACTTTGCATCAAAAACCATGGATGGTAGCATAGGAATGCCTATGTACCACCCATAGGATGCCCCCTGATGATAAGTAATGCAAAGTACAGCTAATCAAGAGTTTGCACCTGTTCACATCATTTTATGTAGATCTGCACCCCCACAAAGTCTTGATTATTCTGCCCGAGAGCAACAAAAAAAAAACAAGAGATACATTTTGAACCTTGACATTACAAATTTTGTCTAATAGTACTCGTCATACGTGGTAGTGTTTTCAACAAAGGAATGGAAAAGTCCTCAGCATGGTAGCAGACATGCACTCCTGGACTATGTGTCCAAATGTACTGATGGCTGGATCCCTAATGCTGATTTTTGTTGTCATATGCAAACACACTGATGTGTGCTTAATTCACCCTTGGCCTACATCAGGTTGGTGTGAAGTGCTGCACAGTGCATAAGTGGTGGCCTTCTCAAAAGGGTTCTGACAGCCCATCTGCAGTTCACTGTTTATTTTACATATGAATACATGGTATAATGCCAGCCATTCTGGCGAATTCATCATAAATTTGCTGCTGTGCACAGACACCCTCTGCCAAAATATGGATGCAGAGAAACAGTTTTAATACAATATCTTTCTTGGGTGGGTTTGAGCAGAAAGAAAACTATCTCCCAATGTAATAAAAAGTGCCTCACAACGTTCAGAAAAACTTTGGCCATCAAATGTATACTGAAAACTGGATTCTTTTCAAAGTTTGTAAAATGCTAAAATAGTCATAAAGCCCCAAGGTGTTTAACCAATGTCTTGTAAATACGTAAGCAAAGTGCTGCCTCGAGATGGTTTGTTTATTTACTGGAATTCACTGGAATTAACCTACACCTAGCCATTGGATCTTTCATTATTAAATGCAAAAATCTAAATTTAACCACAACACTGCTCTGGAATCCCAGAGGTTAGTAAGTAATCTCTTATTCCTTTTCATGCTTTTTTCAAAACTATCAAAGATCAGGTTCCAAACTTTGATCTTTAAATCTACAGGAAGCAATGGCGAACCAAGTGTTTTCATGGTTGCAGTGCCTTAGTAGAACAGGTTGATAGATTATTAAAGCATGTAGTTTGCTCAAAAATATATAACCAGGAATTTGATGAAAAGGCACATAAAATCAATATTCCCTTTTCTGTAACTGCACCATTGAAACGTGTACGCCAAAAGGGGCTACAATAATCAGAGCTGAACCAGTGCTTAATTTGAGCCGGTGGGCCACCAGCACTCATTTTTGGGGACCAGCACTTATTTTTCCAAATCAGACGCTTACCAGCAGCAAGAGAGGGAAAAGGCGGATAAAGAGAAATATGGAAATACTGTCACAAAGATAGAAAGCAGCAACCTGCAAGAGTGATACAAAGAGGCAGGGAGTGTCTGGTAGTGTGTTAAAGAGGTCTGAGGTGGAGTCAGAACTCTGCAGCCTTGGAATGCCGCACCAACATTTAATAGTGGGCTTATGAGCAGAGCTTTGGTCCCCAGCACTCATTCTTTTACAATCTAATCACCGAGCATGACAGCAGAATTAACAAATATTCCTGCATTTCTAGGAGAAAGAGCCAGCAAAATATCACTTGTCTATAACACTAAAAGTAATTGCACCTGCCCTGATTTAAAAATAGAAGCCATTTAAACATGACTAGTTAACTATTTTCTTACTGAAATTTGATTGTGCTGTGATTTTGAAATATATTTTGATCGTCTTTCACAAATTAGGCCTGATGGAAAAAAGTCACAAAATAAACTCCTCTCATTTTAAGGACCCCTGTTCAAAAGCTCCCTGCTGCCACTAAGCAAAGAGCTGGGCCATTACAAAGACAACCTCACAAATATGCACCGGAGGATACATTATCAACCAGGAAACCCATCCACATAACACTATTGTAGGAAACAAATGCTTTGCACTCCCCTCTGCTAAGCCTAACTGTTCGACCACATTACCACAAAAGAGAGTATTAGTATTATCTACGTTAGCCTCTGTTGAGCCTCTGGGGAACCCCTGGACTCTGTACACACTATATCCCATTTTGATATAGTATATTCGGAGCCAGATTCCTGCAACTATGTATGAACAATTGAACACCAATATTACTAGATCCAGTTACAAACCAATACAAAGAATAAGAAGCATTTTTCCTCTCACAAAAATCTTCCAGCTCTGCAATACTTGAGTCACAGTGCTAATAAGGATTGTTTGGAAAAAGCTCCTTCAATGCACTACTAGGCACCTCCTGACAAGTCTTACATCTAGGGACCTAGGGCCTCATTTATATAATGACGGACAGAGTTTACTCTGTCGCCTTGATGGAGTTCCCTTCCACCAAATTTAGAAATGACCACCAAGCCAGTAGTCATTTGGTAAGCATTGGCAGGAACTGTGGTCACAGCAGTTCCTGTCATGCTGATTTAAGTTTGAGACATGGCTCCGTCAACATGACGGAGCTGTTGGAGCTGTCCCTCAAACTTGTTTTTTATTTTTTCAAGAAGAAAATCACAAAGCAAGATTTTCTTTTTGAAAATAAGAAAAAGCTGCCTCTCCCATGATGGGGGCACAAGACAATTTGCACTGCTCCTTACTGCCAGGATTATCCAGGCAGTGACATGCAGTGAACTCTGACCTGTATGCCTACCCATCTAAATTAGGCGAATGTAGAGATCAGCATTTGACAGCCCTTACTCCGTTGGGCTGTCAGAAGGGTTCTACCATGGCGGACATGGAGTAATCTTAGCTGTGGTTACACCAATGATCTGCTCACGTTTAATTCGAGCAAGTGGATCATTATGTTGTAAGGATATTCTGTTGCTGTTGTGATGGAGTACACTTACCGCCAAGATGTAAATCAGACCCTTAGTTATTAGTAGAAACACCATTAAATTTCAGTGATTTCATTAGCTCTTTCTTTGAATTATGGCTTGTTAGACCAAAGTTGCAATCAGAGGGAGCTAGTTTTGCCTTGTGATGTTCAGCATCAGAGAAGCAATAGACATTGATATAGGCAGCTAAATTACATCTGGGCCTGAATTATGAACCAAGTGCACTTGTCATTTTTAAACAAGTGTGATGGGTGCAAACATGAACAGTGCTTTTGATTACAATGAATGTCCTACCCTGAGGGCAGCCACGAATTCAGGGCTAGTCTTGGGACAGGCATTCAGTGAAATATGGAGTGGCTGATTTAATCATCCACTCTGTGTTTCATTGTGCATGGAGCACCTGTCTGCACTTTAGAGCGGAGACAGAGATCCCAGCAGCGGGCGGGTGCAGTGACTGACTGCCCTTCCTTGCAGGGCACCCTTTGTCCCCTCCAGAGTAGTGTAGTCCCCTCAGTGCGCCTCCAGATGGCTTCATTGCCTTCGCACCCACATTCATAGTGGAGTGGGTCTACAGGCAAAGAGTTTCCGCATTTTCATGAGGCCACGGTCACGCATGCAAATAAAGGAACGCCTTCTCGAGATAGTGCTGGCACTACATGTGCCATCTCTATCAGCATTACATAAGGGATGCACAATCTTCTGCGGCCCCTTTCTTTAATATTAAAGTGCCCTGAGGGCACACAAAGCAGAAGCGCATGCTGGTTATACCCACAGGGCATTTGTGCAATACAGCCCCGAAATAAAGGAGCATCACTGGCAGTGGATTTTATTTATATCCATTTTGGATGCACACAATGCACAGGAAAATAAACTTGCCTCTGAATTTGTTTTGGATTATTTTCCGCACCAAAAAATGTTGCTAAAAAGGCAATGCTTGTGTGGAATCCAGAGGAGAGTAGGAAGAGCTGCCATGGCTTACCTCCATTACTGCTGCCAGTCTCCACAAATCCCAGAATGAAAGTTAGCCCTGGAAATAGAACTACATTTCTGAAATCCACATTTAAAATGTTGATGACATGCTGGTAATTTGTTCTTGGATGTCATGAACATTTTATGCTTTTCTGTGCAAGCCTCAAATGTTTGCATGCCACTCTTACACAAAAAATGATAATTGAAGTGCATACGTCATTGTATGCTGTGCAGAAGGTCCACTTCCATTTTTGGTAGTACGATGATAACTCAAGAGTGACAGAGCTGACCACTCTCATTTAAATCACACCCTCAGTACAGAAGTGTAAAGAGAAAAGGTATGTCAATGCGGGAAGATGTTTTTTGCCAGTTTAGAAGATTATTTATACTAATTACCAAGAACAAAATTAGAATCATTTAGTGGTGAATCCACCTTCTGCAAATCAAGAGCAGTTTCCTGCCTGCTGTCTCACACACTTTTTCAGCTCAGCAACATTTCCACCAGAAGCCCATGAGTGTGGTGTGTGCATTGCAGAGAGCCGACCAAGGTACTATTATAGAGGATAGCCAGTGGCGTAATGCAAAATGATGAGTCTTAGACCTAAGAGCCTTTGGGTGGTCTTCTCTCAACTTGTTGCCTGCTTCCCTTCATTTTTCTGATCTTGCTTTGCTGGTTTTAGGACTCTGCGCTCTTTACCACCGCTGACCAGTGCTTAAGTGCGTGTGCTCTCTCACATAAGTAGCCCCTTAACCCTTTCTCAGTCCTGCCATTGCAATGCCTGTGTGTGCAGTTTCACTGTCACTTCGACTTGGCATTTAAAGCTACTTGCCAAGCCTTAAACTCTCTTTTTATTACATATGTCACCTCTAAGGTAGACCTTAGGTAACCCTTACAACAGGGTGCTGTGTACGTAGAAAACATGACATGTATTTGTAAGTTTTACATGTCCTGGCAGTGAAAAACTCCCAAAGTCATTTCTCACTATTGCAAAGTATGCTCCTCTCATAGACCAGCATTGGAAATTCCCTTACATACGTTTAATTGGTAATTTCTGATCTGACAGGAATTGCATTGTCATGTTTTGTATGGTTGGAATAGTAGTGACAAATCCTGCTTACTGGTGAAGTTGGATTTAACATTACTATTTTAGAAATGCCACTTTTAGAAAGTAAGCATTTCTCTGCACTTACTGCTCTCTGTGCCTTACATTCTGGGGGTCATTCTGACCCTGGCGGTCACCGACCGCCAGGGCCAACGACCGCGGAAGCACCGCCAACAGGCTGGCGGTGCTTCCTGGGCCATTCTGACGGCGGCGGTAAAGCCGCGGTCAGAAAAGGGGAACCAGCGGTTTCCAGCCGGTTTTCCCCTGGCCCAGGGAATCCTCCCTGCCGGCGCTGCTTGCAGCGCCGCCATGGGGATTCCGACCCCCTTCCCGCCATCCCGTTCCTGGCGGTTTTTACCGCCAGGAACAGGATGGCGGGAACGGGTGTCGTGGGGCCCCTGGCATGGGCAGTGCAGGGGCCCCCTAACAGGGCCCCATAATGATTTTCAGTGTCTGCCACTGCACCCGTCGTACCCCAGCAACTCCGCCGGCTCCATTCGGAGCCGGCTTCATCGTTGCTGGGTCTTTCCCGCTGGGCGGGCGGGTGGCCTTTTGGCGGTCGCCCGCCCGCCCAGCGGGAAAGTCAGAATGACCGCCGCGGTCTTTTGGCGGTCTCCGCCCGGCTGGCGGCACCCGCCGCCCGCCGGGGTCGGAATGACCCCCTCTGTCTCCAACACATGTCTGGTCTGTGCTGGTTGACAGCTCCCCTTGTGCATTCCACTCAGACAGCCATAAACACGGGACACAGCTGCATCTGCATTCATCTGCATACTGATGGGTCTTCCTGGGCAGGAAGGTTGGAGGGGTTCTCACTTACACTTCAAAGGCTAGTGATCTGACACTACACAAAGGACTTATAACCCCCACGGATCTCCTGGCAGACAGACTGGGTTAAAAGGGGAATTGGTGCACTTTAAAACCACTCTTTGAAGTCTCTTCTACTTCAAAGGCACATTTGGGTATATATACTGGGTCTGTGACTCTCTAAAATCAGACACTTCTGGACCTACAACTGGACTCTGTCAGAAGGACTGCAGTGCTGACCAAAGGACTCACCTGGACTGCTTTTCTGGAAGGACTGCTCTCCTGCTTGTTTCCCTGCTGCCTGCTGCTCCATAACTCTGCTTGAAGGAATCTGCCTTCCCACTACAAGTGTTCTCAAAGGGCTTGTCAGCTTGCCTCCTGGTAAGAAGACTCAGGCCATCAAAGACTTCACCTAAAGGAGAAAATCCGCTGTGCTGGAAAAATCAATGCAACACCTAAAGAAACGACACAGTGTCTGTCTTGCGGCTGAAAAATAGCAGCAACGCCTACCGAATTGACGCAGCACCTGTTGCATCACCCTTCCATCATCACAGTGCATTTGGATTTTTCATGCATCATACCTGGATGTCAGTTTGTCATCAAACCCCGCACCGCAGTAAGCAAATGCTGTGTGCCCAGAGATTGACGTATCACCTTGCCTGCGAGGAAAGAATTGATGCATCACCTCCGTCACACCGGAAAAATCAATGCATCTCTTTACTTTCTGAGGCCTCACCTCCTCTGCAGCCCACAGTGTCTTTATTTTTGATGCATTCCAGATACTTTGTGCTAAAGAGATACATCCATTGATTCCTATGGATTAAGACTCACTTAAACCTCTAAAAAGTGATATTTTGATGGAGGAGCAGCCACTGCTCTGAAAGCCACAAAGCCTTATTCTGTTTCTGGTAAGCTCTGGTTCACTCATTGGGTTTTATCCTCGCTCTATTAATAAATATGTTTTTCTCTCTGTGTGTCATACAGAGGTTGGTTTGCCAAAATCTCTGCTTTGCCACGAATAATTGCACTTACTATACCTCCAATAAAATATTTACGAATCGAAGTGTGATATTTAGGCCGCCAAAGACGCGTTTTGTATTCATGAAAAATCAATAACGGGAGAGACAGATTATGGCGCCATTATAATACGTGCAGAATCACATTAATGTCTATATAGAAATGAATTGCTCTCCCTTGTTCAAAAATGTATCATCAACAAAGTGCGACTTGAAAAACACTTCTTCTTGGTACTAGTTACTATACAGAGCAGTAGTCATTCTGTGGTCTAAAAATAACGTTCATTGAGAACAATAAAACGTAGAATCTGCTCAAAGGCGTCATTCAGTGACTGCAAAGAGTTCTTATTAAAGTTAGTTCGCCTCAGGCAATTATTTTAAATCTCAAGAGACAAATTGGTGCCTTCTGCACACAGACTGTCTGCCCGTAAGTGCTCCAGGCACAGGTCAAGCAGTCGTCAAGGGAAAATGTGTTCTACTTTTAGATGCGAGACTCAAGCAGCCTGGTAAATGCCTCGTCGACATAAAAAATGTAGCTGTTTGCAAGGGACTTCCATGCAGCCCAGTGGACTTGGTCCTGGGGTCATATAAGCTTTGGATTGTGAAACAGCAAAGTTTTTTTTTCACACTGTGTGCACATTCTTGTGCAGTTGCAAACTTTAAGACCTCTCCATATTTACAGCAAAATCATAACTTTTTAGACAATTTGTACTTGCAGAGCAAATTTCGGCTCACATTTGCCATTCTGTATCGAAAATTGCTGAAAAGGTAGACTGCAGAAAAAAGGTCTGCATGCATTTTCTATCTTGGCTAGGTTTAATTATAATGAAAATAATTTGGAAATTTGGTGGAAAGTATGTTCTAATGTGCTGCATAAATGTGCAAATTTCAAGAGCTTGAAAATTGGGAACTTTGCAAAATGTTGTACGCATGAAAACACCTGTCTGCACCCTTACCAAACTACTGTGATAAGCATGTCAAGCCAATGAGGAGGAAACATGTTTGAGTATACTTCTGAGGGCTATGCTAGCTGTTCAAGATACCTAACCCAAGTAATAAGCTTGAGTCAGAAGAGTTATAAGGCTACTAGAAAAATCCTCTAACTGAGGGTAGATTGTTCTAAGTTTAAAAAGAGAAACAGAAAGACAAACATTGGAATGTTAGAGTTTGGCCCTGAGCTATTTACATTCAGTGTAGCTCTAAACATTCCAATGTTCTAATTAAAATTGGTGATAAAGGGCATGGCCAAGATGGCAGAGCGGTGAGACGCTCCTCGCCATCGCTCCCACTGGCTGCACCTACTTGTCGATCCTAGAGGGCTGAAACACTAAACTAAATTCCTTGTGTCCCACATCAGCCTGGGTGGGAGGGTGCCTGCATCCCTGATCGTGTTTGTGTCAACAGCGGACGGGTGAGGGACCGCTGGACTGGAGGAAGTGGATTGTTGCAGCGATACTCAAGATGGCGACTCCACCAGATGGGAAATTTTGTGCCACGCAGTGGAGGGTCTTTTGGTTTTGTCTCTGGGCTGTGACAGACGATTGATAAGGACTGGGCTGCCTCTGAGTGACATAGTGGCACTGTGGGTACGCACCAGGGGACCAGAAGGGGACAGATTGTGGCCTGAGCAATGTGCAGAGCAAGTGGAGTGCAGAACTGGATGCACTGCAACTTGGCTCCCTGGGTGATGTTGGCGAGAGGAGCATCCAGTGTGGACTGAGAGACCTCTTTAGTACATGCACACATTTGAGAGGAAAAGTGGCCCTGAGGAGACAGCTGAAACCCCTCTGGTGCACAATTAAGTGAAGAATGGCACGCATTGCTCAACTTTAGCATCTTAGGGGCCTGGCTAATGCTGTGATGTGAGAACCAGACCAGTTACTCATAGTACTTCAGTTACTGTGCCCAGTGAAAGGGGGGGCTTCCTATGCCCCATAAAAAGAGACCTATGGCAAAAACACTCTCTTGCAATATCTTGACTGTACCCAGTTGTACCCGACGATGCAGCAGGCTGACTTCCAAACCCCACAATGGTGCTGACAGAGTTGGAGCTCAGGGACACATTTAAACAGGAACTCTTTAGGAGCTCGACCAACCTCAAAACTGACTTAGGTACTCAAATTGCGACTCCATGCACTGATGTTGACTCAGTGGGGAAAAGGGTGTTGGATGCAGAGACATGCTTACTGTCTGCAATGACAGCTCATGCTGTTGTGGTGGAGACCTGCGTGGATATGGAAAGTCAACTGAAGGCCACCTTGGAGAAACTTGAGGGATTAGAAAATCGCTCACAGTGAGAGCACCATCACTTGTGGGACCTCAGTGAGGAGGTTTTGGATGGCCACCCTCCAATAATGATCAATGGGATTAATTGCTCTGGTTCCCTGATGATGTTTCATTACTTCTCTGAAAAGGAGAAGGTTTTCCAGGAGGCCAGGAAGGTTATGGAAGTGAAATTTCAGAACTATTTCTGCACGGTCTACCTGAATATCTCCCACACCATGCTGTGCCGGATGACACAGAAACTTACGGAGGATGGCATCCGTTACCGATTGTTGCACCTCGTCAACCTCTATTTTGACACCAAGCACTATACAATACAATGAAAATTTACCTGTGTTGATGTCGCTCACGACCGAGACCTTGCGTCGTTTCCCCCTTCTGTTGAGTCAGCATGCGTCAGTTCTTCTCTCCACAGGAGAGCGATGCGTCGATTCGGTCCTCACACAGGTCCAGGAAGCCCTTGCGTTGCTTTTGCACACACACGATGGTTCACGTCAGAAAATCAGCCTCACAATGGTCCAAAAAACACGCAGCGCGATTTGCGATTTCCCAGCTGCGCGTCGTTTCTCCTGCTCCGTGCGTCGATTCTTCGGTCGTGTTTCTGGCGAGCATTGATTCTCAGCCGCGGAGCCGGCTGTACGCCATTTTTTCAGCCGCAGATCGGAGTTGCATCGATCTTTTCCCCGCACGGCGCTCTGTGCGTGGATTTCTTCCTCTTAGGCTGCCAGCTTCTCCTTTCAGGGTCCCAGGAACTGGATGGGCACCACAGGGCAGAGTAGGAGTCTCTCCAGAGACTCCAGGTGCTGACAGAGAGAAGTCTTTGCTGTCCCTGAGACTTCAAACAACAGGAGGCAAGCTCTGAATCAAGCCCTTGGAGATTTCTTCTCAAGATGGAAGGCACACAAAGTCCAGTCTTTGCCCTCTTACTCTGGCAGAAGCAGAAACTGCAGGATAGCTCCACAAAGCACAATCACAGGCAGGGCAGCTCTTCTTCCTCAGCTATTCAGCTGTTCTCCAGGCAGAGGTTCCTCTTGGTTCCAGAAGTGTTTCTCAAGCCTGTGGTTTTGGGTGCCCTTCTTATACCCAATTTCTCCTTTGAAGTAGGCCTACTTCAAAGTAAAGTCTCTTTTGAATGTGAAATCCTGGCTTGCCCAGGCCAGGCCCCAGACACTCACCAGGGGTTGGAGACTGCTTGTAGAAGCAGTCCTGCACAATTCTTCCACCAGTGCAGGGATGTTAACCTGCAACTGGTCCTCCCACCTGGGGTCTGTACCTTCAGGTTGGACTAGGGCCAGGGGTGAGGCTTCCCTCCCCCTGCACTCCCTTCTGGGGTCCTGCACCCCCCAACTAGGAGTGGCCCCTGCAGAAGACAACATGGTAGGGGTACTGTTGGCAGTAGCCCCTTCCTCCAGGTTAGGGGACACACCCTGAACCTGGTTTTCCAATCCAGGGTCTGTACCCTCAGACTGGACCACTGCCTGGCAACCCAGGACTTCCTGGGGGGCATACCTACCCCCCACCAGGTCAGAGTTTACCCCCTGAACCTGATCATTCAACCCAGAGTCACCACCCTGCGGTTGAACCATTGCCTGGTGCACCAGGACTTCCAGGGGGGCACACTTATCCCCCTCAAGGGACACACTGCCCCCCAAGGGCCACACAAGAGTGTGGCTGGCGCAGGTCTCCTGACCTCTGCCTATCTGACAGAGTCTGGATTCCTCCCACCCCAGAAATGGTCTGACCAAGGTAATTCCAGCGGAACTCTGCTCTCAGAGCTGACCGCTGACCCTCCAGGTTCTCCACAGGGGTCCGCAACCCCCTCTCAACCCTCTGTCTGGACTTCTGCACCCCCTCACTAGGATTGGTACTGCCAGACACCAGAACTGGTGGGACGCTGGCTACAGCCGCCCCCCCCCCCAAGTTCTCCTGACACTGTGGGGTCTCCCTCAACAGATAGCCCTATGGTACAGGCTAGGCTCCCCTCCTGGTGTTCCCTCATGGAACCCTACAGGGCCTGGGACCAGATCTTGGGCACCTTGGGCCTCAGCCCATCCACATTCCCTCTCCTCTCCTCTGAGACTGGACCTGGGGTCCCTCACCCATCCCACTACACTAGGACCTACCCTGGACACTACAATCCTTCCCTACCTCACCTGGTTGGGAAATACCTAGGCCACTCCCTTCAGGAGCACCACCAAATGCCTGTTCAGACTCTCTGGTACTCACCCAGAGGTCTGCCTCCAGTGTAAGTTCTCTGGGGTCAGAGAACTCACACTCCATCTGGTGTTGGCGTAGCTCTGGAAAATAAGGACTAGACATATGGTCTCCAGCAATTACATCACACAGCCCCTTACGTGAATGAACCAAACTACCCTTCACCCAACCATCCAGTGACTCTGCTTTGAAAAAGCACCCCACATCACCCTCCTGAGACTGGTGAGACAGTACCTGACTGTCCCTGACATTCAACCCACACTCTTCTGGGATGTCTTCACACTCCATAACCAGGACTTCTACCTGGGGGAACTCCCTGTCACTCTCTCCTAGAGTCAGTAAAGTGTCCATCCCCCCAGTTGGAATATGATTCCCCATGCCAGTTCCCCAATCCACCTCAGGGACCCTGTGCATCACTGGAGCGACCTCATACCCCTTAACCTCCTGGTGTGTGTTAACTCCCTCCTTCAAGTAGGGCACCACATCTCTGGACATGTGACTTCTTCAGCAGCACTGGATATAAAATTGTTGCTGCCACCATTCCAGCTGGACTCAGCCCTCATGACTTCCAGCTCCTTAATTTTGAGCTCATAAGCCCAAATCTTCTTTTTTATCTCTAAGTCCCTCCTCCTTTCTTCCAACTCATTCTCCCTTTGCATCCTCAACTCCTTGAACTTCAACTGACGAGCCCTCTCTGCCTGTCTGTCCTGTAACTCTTCAGGAGTCAGACCCTTGGGTGACACCCTGCTACCCCTCCTGGGGACCCTCCCCCCAGGCGTAACAGGTACCTCCACTACACCAGTGTGTATCTTCTACACTTCCCTACCCACATTCTCCTCCTCTGTGTGCCCTCCAGCCTTCTTGACTGTCACGTGGGCCCTCTGTGCCTTTTGCAGCTCCCCCTCCCTGGTGAAGCTCTCAGTGGGACAGTCAAGCTCTTTAAGGAACCGTTTCAATTGAGTAACTGAATACTCCTTCTGTTTCTCCATTTCAAACACAGCTCCAGCTGTTGCATCTCCAGATTGAGACATGATGGTCACAAGTGCAAAGTTCCAAAGGCAGAAAATAAGTTCCCAATGAAGTAAAAATAATCAGTCAAGGGATCAGCAAAACCATGGAAGTAGAACATAAAGGAGTCCTTAAGAGAAAAAGCAAAAGATCACCAAACAGGTAGTATGTGGTCACGTAGCAGTCTGAACTCAAACAGTAGTGTACACTTAATCACTGTATGTCAAGTACAAATACAAGTCCAAATCCCATCGCTGCTGCCAATGTTAGAAATGGGGTCTTTGGTTGACAGTGAGGTTACTCCCTGTTCAAACAAGGACCCTCACTCTAGTCAGGGTAAAAGAGAATCACCCTCAGCTAACCCCTGCTTACCTCCTTGGTAGCTTGGCAGAGCAGTAGGCTTAGCTTCAGAGTGCTAGGTGTAAAGTATTTGTACCAGCACACACAGTAACTTAGTGAAAATACCAGACACTCACCAGGGGGTTGGAGTCTGCATTGTGTGGGGGCAGGCACAGCCCTTTCAGGTGTGAGTGACTGTTGGACTTTTGCTTATGCAGGGTCATCCCCAGTCTTTTTGCCTCCTGCCTCCTATTTTTTTCTGACCTGTCGCTGTTGGCTTTTGAACTCTGAGCACTTTCCCACTGCTAACCAGTGCTAAAGTGCATATGCTCTCTGTGTGAAATTGTATGTGATTGGTTTATCCATGATTGGCATATTTGATTTACTAGCAAGTCCCTAGTAAGGTGCACTAGAGGTGCCAGGGCCTGTAAATCAAATGCTACTAGTGGGCCTGCAGCACTGGTTGTGCCACCCACATAAGTAGCTCTGTAATCATGTCCCAGACCTGCCACTGCAGTGTCTGTGTGTGTATTTTTACACTGTAAATTCGACTTGGCAAGTGTACCCACTTGCCAGGCCTAAACCTTCCCTTTTCTTACATGTAAGGCACCCCTAAGGTAGGCCCTAGGTAGCCCCAAGGGCAGGGTGCAGTGTATGGATAAGGTAGGACATATAGTAATGTGGTTTATATGTCCTGACAGTGAAATACTGCCAATTGTGTTTTTCACTGTTGCAAAGACTGTCTCTCTCATAGGATAATATGGGGGCTACCTTTAAATATGGTTAAAGTGTAGATTCCCCTAGAGAGTAGATGGACATATGGAGTTTGGGGTCCCTGAACTCACAATTAAAAAATACATCTTTTAGTAAAGTTGATTTTAAGATTGTGCGTTTGAAAATGCCACTTTTAGAAAGTGAGCATTTTCTTGCTTAAACCATTCTGTGACTCTGCCTTGTTTGTGGATTCCCTGTCTGGGTCAGTTTGACAGTTGGGTTGTTTTTCACCTCACACCAGACAGTGACACAAAGGGAGCTGGGGTGTAACCTGCATTTCCTGATTAGCCATCTCTGCTAGGAGGGAGGGGTGGAGTGGTCACTCTCATCTGAAAGGACTGTGCCTGCCTCTAACAATGCCGGCTCCAACCCCCTGGTGTGTGTCTGAGGCCTTGCCTGGGCAAGGCAGGATTTCACAAGTAGGTGTGAGTCCCCTTTGAAGAAAGGTGACTTCAAAGACTAAAATGGGTATAAGAAGGGCACCCAAATCTACAGACTGGAGAAACACTTCTGGAACCAAGAGGAACCTCTGCCTGGAGAAGAGCTGAATAGCTGAGGAAGAAGAGCTGCCCTGCCTGTGACTGTGCTTTGTGGAGCTATCCTGCAGTTGCTGCTTCTGCCAGAGTAAGAGGGCAAAGACTGGACTTTGTGTGCCTTCCATCTTGAGAAGAAATCTCCAAGGGCTTGATCTAGAGCTTGCCTCCTGTTGTTTGAAGTCTCAGGGACAGCAAAGACTTCTCTCTGCCAGCACCTGGAGTCTCTGGAGAGACTCCTACTCTGCCCTGTGGTGCCCATCCAGTTCCTGGGACCCTGAAAGGAGAAGCCGGCAGCCTAAAGACAAGAAAATCCACGCACAGAGCGCCGTGCGGGGAAAAGATTGACGCAAATCCGATCTGCGGCTGAAAAAACTACGCACAGCCGGCTCCGCAGCTGAGAAACGACGCTCGGAGGAAACGCGACCGAAAAATCGACACACGGAGCAGGAGAAACGACGCGCAGCATCGCTGACGGAGGCTGGGAGATCACAACCTGCTCTGCGGGATTTTCAAATCATCGTGCGGCTGGATTTTTGACTCAAGTACCGCCGTGTGGGGTTATTTTTGACGCACACCAGGTACATTTTCACTCTAGCAGCGCTAGTGTGTTTTTAAAACTACTTAAAGACTCTTTTTGATTTTTAATTGATAACTTGACTTGTGTATGGTGGATTTTTGTCGTTTTGGTCTTGTTTTGTTTAGATAAATATTTCCTATTTTTCTAAACTGGTGTTGAGTTATTTTGTAGTGTTTTCATTAAGTTACTGCGTGTGTTGGTACAAATACTTTACACCTAGCACTCTGAGGTTAAGCCTACTGCTCTGCCAAGCTACCAAGGGGGTAAGCAGGGGTTAGCTGAGGGTGATTCTCTTTTACCCTGACTAGAATGAGGGTCTTTGCTTGAACAGGGGGTAACCTGACTGTCAACCAAAGACCCCATTTCTAACAGTGACCATTCCTCCCCTCCCTCCTAGCACAGATGGCTCATCAGGAAATGCAGACTACACCCCAGTTCCCTTTGTGTCACTGTCTAGTGTGAGGTGCAACCAGCCCAACTGTCAAACTGACCCAGACAGGGAATCCACAAACAGGCATAGTCACAGAAATGGTATAAGCAAGAAAATGCCCACTTTCTAAAAGTGGCATTTTCAAACACACAATCTTAAAATCAACTTTACTAAAAGATGTATTTTTAAATTGTGACCTCAGAGACCCCAAAACTCCACATGTCCATCCGCTCCCAAAGGGAATCTACTCTTTAATCAGATTTAAAGTTATCCCCCATGTTAACCTATGAGAGGGACAGGCCTTGCAAAGGTGAAAAACGAATTTAGCAATATTTCACTGTTAGGACATATAAAACACATCACTATATGTCCTACCTTAACCATACACCCTGCCCTTGGGGCTACCTAGGACCAACCTTAGGGGTGTCTGACATGTAAGAAAAGGGAAGGTTTAGGCCTGGCAAGTGGGTACACTTGCCAAGTCGAATTTACAGTTAAAACTGCACACACAGACACTGCAGTGGCAGGTCTGAGACATCATTACAGAGCTACTTATGTGGGTGGCACAACCAGTGCTGCAGGCCCACTAGTAGCATTTGATTTACAGGCCCTGGGCACCTCTAGTGCACTTTACTAGGGACTTACTAGTAAATCAAATATGCCAATCATGGATAAACCAATCAACAATACAATTTACACAGAGAGCATATGCACTTTAGCACTGGTTAGCAGTGGTAAAGTGCTCAGAGTTCAAAAGCCAACAGGAACAGGTCAGAAGAAATAAGAGGCAGGAGGCAAAAAGATTGGGAATGACCCTGCATAAGCAAAAAAAAGTCCAACAACGTTTCAACCTGGCACACTAAAACGGGCCAATTTTCGCCTCAAAATTGGGTCTTCATCAGGGCACAAACCAGATTCAGAACAACTTTTCAAAAAAGGGACCCAAACTTTTAATCTACTATTGATTGCAATATCATGTGCTGCACAAAGTAAATTATACCAATAATTAATTCCTACTTACCTAGAATTTTTCATAGATACCTGAATATGATTAGTCAAAAAATGATATATCAATTACTTAGGTTTACATTCCATGTCCTTATGCCTAAAAAATCAAAAACACAAAACATCACCATACCAAATTAAGTTCAAAAATTCAAAACTTAACAGGATATAAAAGGGAGCATTCTATACAATCACTCACCAAATTAATAAGAAGGGGAAACATATACAACTTTCTTCCTAGTAAAGTCCAATATAATTTTTCAAACCACGAGACAATAATCCTGGTCACTGGGTATTTAATTCCACTAAAATACCAATGGAAATATCAATCATTAAAAAATATATATACCACTCCTTCAAAAAACATGAAACGTATTTCAAACAACTCATTTTAAACCCCTAAATACATATATACTAGTTCCATTCCCCTCCTGATACGAAGTAAAAACTCCTGTCCGTGCAGATTCACATGGCATCAGCGATCCCACAATAAATGCTTCTGTTTTGGATAAAAAGAATAGGGATAATATTTTTTGGCATCAATAGTGTGATGATGAGATGGTCTCCTCTTTTCTAAATACGGAGGTGAGTGCTTTGACTGTGGGATCACTGATGCCATTTGAATCCACACGGACAGGAGTTCCATGGAAAGCGAGAACAGGAATATGTTATATACATTTATAACCCCATCCAGTACCTCATTCCAAGAAGACACTGCCAAAGTCAACAAAATGAGCTCATTCTATGAACACCTCTATACATGGGAACACACTTGAAGAACGATGGGAAGACATTTTTAGATATCATACGCCTCCTCAGACTCACTGAGGCTTAGTGAGAGTCTCTTGGACTGTCAGGGGCATGCCCCTATTGCCACAACCTACTAGTCACACATTCTGTCACACCTCATTCTTGGAGGGGGGTATGTCAGGGGCCTGCCCCTATAGCCACAGCCTACTAGTCACACATCCTGTCACCCATATTGGGGTGTGAATGGAGAGGTAGGGGTTGGTTTAAATAAAAATAGGCATACAGTCATTGCTCAACCCTGAGCTCCTGAGCGTTTGTTTGTCCAAAGTGTGTTCTCTATAATTAGCTTTATTCACTGTTCTGCCCGATATGACCAGTGTAATGAATTTGTGTTTATTATCTTTTAGCTTGCACTGGACCACTCATTTACCATGTATCAGAATGCCTGTAACATCCAATGCCTAAACATCTGTTGTGGGATGCACATGCCAACTGTAAAAAACAAGCACAGTGAGGGGTTGAGCTGTATGGACGCTCAGACCCCATGCCGAAGAGCTGCATGCTGAGCACATGCAAAGGCATCCTGTGATGAGTCTGGGCGCGATCAGTGGTTCTCTATTTAAACCACATGTGACTCTAAGGCTTTTGTTTTGCCTTGAAAAATCCCGTGTTGACAGGGGTTTCCAGCCCATAGTAACAAAGACGTTCCTATCCCTGCCTGCTTCATTGGGATCATCGCCCTTGCACTCAACTGCGCTCTCAAGCATTAAGACATGTAGCAACATAGCAGAGCACCTAAAATAAAGACGGGTAATCAAGATACAGTTACACTAAGACAATCTGCTCCCGGTCAACACTTTCACACCTGCTGTCCCCCACTTGTATCACAGATACCTGCAACAAATCAGAGAACATTACAAGATGAAAGTTACATCATAACTTTCTTTTTGAACACAAGAAAGAAGTAACTTGATCTTGTTGTTTAGAGTGCACTGTTGCGCTTTTGTGAACTAGTAGATTGTTTGAACTTAATAGGCAGGACAAAGACAAACAAAGTTTGACACAGTAGGTTACAAAGGCTGGAGGATACTTTAAGCTCTATTGCGCCACAACTTCCAAAGACTTATAAGTTATATTACAGTGTCACACTACTTACCTTTGTTCATGCAAACAGTTGGTTATTTAGGCAGCAATCATCCATCATCATCATTCATCTCCGAGACTTATCTCTATATACATCCTTCGGAATCGCAACAACCCTTCATGGTGCATGATTACTCAAGTTGCGTCTCAGGTATTTAGAAAACACTGGGGTAGGGTTGAAGGGTGGTATGAAAATAATAGCTGCTTTCAGAATAGAACATAATTCTCAAGGCATTCTCATATTTTTATATCACTTTAGGTCTTCAAGTTGCAAGTTGACCAACTCACCAAAATTCAAGGGTCTATCTCTCCTCTTTTGATCAGGCCTCTCATTTTGTAACTGGTAGGTACGATCAGGAGAAGGGATTTCTTTCAATATAGTCTCTGCAAGGCCATTGCACCTCTTAAGAGAAGAGACTACAACAATACCCTAACAGGAATGCCCAATCCCCCCTGAAGGAGTTAAGGCTGTGATCAAAACCCAGAAACAGAGCAAAACTCCAGTGCTAGACAGGCTCACTTTGCAATTCTATAAAGTGTTCACTCCTCAGCTGATCCCCAAACTTGTCAAACTTTTCAATTACTGTGCCTCCAGAGGTGCAGTCACTCTAACAAAGAGCAAGGCTGTGATTGTGGTGATCCCTAAACCCAATAAAGACAAAATTGGTGCATCCTATTGACTCGTAGCTCTTTGAACATAGACAAGCTCTATATGAAGATATTGGAGACTCGCTTAAATGAGGTCCTTCCCATGCTAATAAACCTGGACCAGAGTGGTTTCATTCCAGGCAGGCAGGCTCATGATCACATATGAACGGCTATTCACTTGGTTGAGAAGGCCACCCTTAAGCAGATCCCAGGGATACTACTGACCCTTGATGCCAAGATGGTTTTTGATCAGGGGACTGGACCTTCTTGCCTCTCACACTTCAAAAAATAGGCATGGGTTTGCTTTCTCTTTGTCTGATACTCTCTAACTACATCGGCCCGCTCCATGAGTTATTCTCAATAAACACCTCTTGCATCCTCTTCACCTCTCTAGAGGCACCAGACAAAACTGCCCCCGTCCCCTCTTCTCTTCATCCTCTTTATAGAACTGCTGTCGTGTTTGGTTTGAAAGATGGTTGAGGTGACGGGGATCCAATTCAGAACAAGGAAATTTAAGATCCTTCTCTATGGGGACAACATGCTTCTAACACTGAGTGCCCTGCGCACCTCACTCCTGGTAATGGTAAAGTTACTTGAGACCTTCTGAATAGCCATGCCATTGTCCGCAGACCACTGTGGGATTTGGTGAGGCTGGAGCGGTGCCATAGACATCCTCATGCTTATCATATCACACAGGTAGCTACTACACTGCAGACATTGGAAAGGTTTGTGGCCGCTTGGGAATTAGTATCCTACTAGTCCTCACACACACCAATTCACTTTAACCCTGTGTTTTCACCTGCATTAGATGAGCGGGCCTTACTCTGATGAGAGAGGGAGGGGGAAACATGATAGCTAATTTCCATGAGGCACTAGTCTCAATAACTTCCCCCAAAGCCAGCACACTTCCGACCTCTCAGACTCAGAACAGCTACGTTATATGAAACTCTGTAATTGGATTACCTAACCCCAGACACACACGCACAGGTGCCACCATACCCAATAGGGTATTTGCGCTGCAGTTCTCCAAACTAATTGGCTCATGAGGTGTTGTAACCCCTTCTAACACAAGAGGCCCCACAGACATGGCGACATAATGTAGAGTCAGGAGTGGTGCTCAGGACTCTGCAGACTCCAGAAGGTGGGATAGCTTGAGCATGGAGATAGAGCCCTCCTCCATGTTTACCTACAGTCAGGAGACTCACAATGCAGTATGACTTGGCTGGCACTACTCCCGTCAGAGCTTACACTACATGTATTGTACCACATCACCTAGGTGATGGAGGAGGTGTAGTGTAATAGGTGACCCATTACACATACGGTGGGACTGCACAAAAATACAGCTATCTGGGGAAGGGTGGCCCTGCTGCTCCAGTCGATCCTGGCCATCCCTGTACCATATCAGCAAGAAACAATGCTTCTTCTTGGACGGAAAGCCCACACTGACGGGCCTGGTGAGGGCTGGGTGTTAAAAATTTTTACAATGTTTAGGAGCAGCAAAAATCACCATAGCACATAACTGGAAAAAGCCAGATACCTCTCCACTTTTCACTGGCACTGATGACTATGGATGATGCTAGCAATGAAGAGCTTGATGAGCAAAGGATGAGGCTCTCACATGGCATTCAATCACCAATAGAAATAACTAGTCACAGATTTGAGTGAAGGCAGACCTACTGTGCAGCTCTCACCACGATGGAAAGTGATGGACCTTTACCATTGATAGTCCAGCAAGGTGGGGGTTATGCCAGCCATTGCAATGAACTGTTGTTACTGGTTTTCCCCACTTTAGTGAGATGTCGAACCCCACTTCAGGCCCATGCAGCCTTATGAGGTGGAACGTGGTGGACTTGGCACCTTTCTACATTTGGGACAGAGAGAAAGGAATGGCTCCTGGGGCGAGGGGTAGGAGTTCAGCCAAGTGGCCAATCTGTCATGCAACTTGCTGGACTACTTTGACACTCTGACTGCCTGATCATGCTGGGACTTTTTGTAGCTTCCGGCACTGTCCATGTTAATTGTTTCTACTATATGTGCTATGGCCACATGGTATTGCACCTGTTGTCTTTAAAATTGTCAATAAAAACGTTTTAAAAATTGGTGATAAACTGTAGAAAAAGTTTTCTTATTGGATTACTTGAGGTAGAATTTAAATAATAAGTGCAAAATGGACATTAGTTGATAGGGGTAGATACAGAATTATGTAGGGGTAGTATTATGTGCAGCTAAACTGTAATTTAGGTGAACTACGGTGTGCAAAAAGTTGAATTTTCATTTTAACTTGGTCAGTCCTGATTCAGGCATTATGGATTTCCCAGTCACAAAAACTAATACCACTGGCCAACACAATTATATGACCTCTTGTGTCATTCAAGCTCAGTCTGAGCCCAACCGATAGTGAAGAGGCTAAAGGCCTTGAAATTACTGGGCATTATGGGAAATTACCATATTTTGTGTTATGTCCTCCCATTTTTTGACACCTCAGTTTTGCTGGCATTAAAGCTCTGTGCACCTTATCCCTGCTAAAAATAAGTAAAGTGCCTGTGATTCCCCTTTAAACATGTCGAAAATAGCTTAAACCTGATTTGGTGCAATTAACTTTCCTATAAGGCCATTGTATATGGTGTAGAAATACACCACTGGCATTGAAGGAAAAATGCCACCTATGGACTGCAACACATTGTGCATTCCACTACAGTGGCAATGAAATCATGGCTTCAGACATACCCTTTGTAGTCTGACAGCAACAGCTCGAACCCTGTTGCCTAGAGCTGTTAAAATCTTCATTTTGGTAGATGGGAAAAACTGATTTTAAATATTAAATAAGTTATCCTTTATGACACCGTGCTGCCCGCAATGTAAGAGTGAAACCTGTGTGACATTGAAAATGGCATGTTTCCCCAGTGGCCAAGCCCAAAATAACATTGTCACTAGTCATGTTGAAATTGGGGCATAGGAAAAGTTAAAGTATAGACTATACACTTTCATCTATAACATTTGACCTGTAGCAATTACAGACTCCTTTCAAAAATGTATTTTTATATTTAAAAACGTCCAGTCTAATAGTGAAGTCGGACTTTTATAAATTATATTTGGAATGTTACTCTTGAAAGTTACCCTAACCTTGACAGAAGCTGCTGGAATATGGTTTGCATTTATTTTGCATTAGCTCTCCAGCGACTGCCCTGCCTGTACTTGGCCTTAATTATGTGTAAAAGAAGTATAAAAACTGTCCCAAGAGTAGACACCACTGGCTTGGGAGCAGGAATACCTTTATTTCAAAGGGGCCTGGCCTGTGACAAGCAAATGTTAGGTGAGACTTGGAAAGGCCCAGTTATTTTAGTAAAGCTGGCACCAAACCCAGAAAGGGGAAAGCTACCCCTAAAACCATATTTGAGTGATATCATAGAAGGAGAGCCTCATTACCCTGGTCATCTCTTGGTGCACTCACAGGACCTGCACAAGTGGAGAAGGTCTACCCCATATTGGATTTTGAGAGTTCAGGGCACTGTGAATTTGTTTACAGAAGGGCAAACAGAGCTGCTAAAAATGTAGGTACAGTTGCCCCTGGGAATGTTTACCCCATTAGTTAGGGAGTGTCCAGGATTCTACCCAGTAGCTGGTGCTGGGTATTTAAAGGTACCATCCTTAGTCCACCTTCTGGATCTGCAGAGAATCTTAGAAGGACTGGACCTGCTGTCTGTGATCTGAAAGGAGCCCTGTAGGATTGGATCTGCTCCCTCTTATACCCAAGACTAAGGGGAGAATGCCAAGGGTCATCTGGTTGACCTCCCATATGACTACTGGGACACAACAACCCACAAGCCTCTTTTTTATTGAAGTATCCAGCTGATCAGTGGCAACTGGGCTGTGACTGGCTTTGCTGTTGGCCTCAGTCTGGCAACCTGAGAGTCTCTAAGTACCTCCCCTGAGGTCCTGAGGGTCTTAGAAGTGTACTCCTGTGTTTGTTTGGACCCCAGAAGAAAGTTGGCAAACTTTTGAAAATGTGTCCTCCAGAGCTTCAGGTGAACCTGCGGCAACAAGTATCCAACTGGAAGTTCCACAGCATCATATTGAATTTCAACCTCTTCCAGTCAGGCTCCCAGCAACTCTTAAAAAATGACTAAATTCCATTCTGAGTTGGGACTTAAAAAATATTCAGAGAGAAATCACCTAAGCTCCTGATTTTTAATGGGACCAAACTTCTTTAAGTAGCCACTCTTATGTTCCACAGCGGTGGCTACAATTTCATTGGAAGCCCACTCAGAGAGGATTTTTCTTCCTGCATAGGGACTTAGAAGACATTTCATTGCATAGCTTCAAAAGAGTGACAAAACCCCTTTCTGAAGAGGGACTGAGAAACTTTTTTTTTTTTTAATGTTGTCTTCCGTAATTATCAGTTGGGCCAATTAATGTGTAGCATGCAACCAGGGCTCCATCGCAGTCATCCTCAAATCACACTTAAGTCCTAGCCTACCACTCTCATAGATTATCATTGATGCTTTGTGCTTTTTGGTACAGTTTCTACTTAAAACCAAGAAAGTTAATTTTGCCATGTGCCTTATTGGAATTTTGTCATTTGGTGTCATTTTGTTTATTTAATTATATTTGATTTTTCTAAATTGGTTTGGCATTTATATGCATTTTTTTTTCACTGTGTGGTACTTCTGCAATAATTTACATAGTGTCCTAAACAAAACCAATGCGCTTTGTGCCATAGCTACCAGGGTGTTGAGCTCAGGCTAATTTAATGACTTTGAGTATTCACCATAACAAGTAGTGTTATTATTCTTTGACGTGGGCAGTTGACCTCCCTAAATAATACTCCACTTTCTAACAGACATGTTATGTAAAATCCCCTGTATGGCTGGGAATAGAGGCCAAACTGGGATGAAAAAATACTTCACCTACTGCCTGAAGTAGGGTATTTTCCAGATTTTCATTTCTGTTTATGATTTCCTCTGTCTCTCCACTGGATAGTAACAAAAATACCAAAAAGAGAGAAACATGGTGCACAGCAATGGTAGAGCGCCAGCCAGGACCTCCAGCTTTCAGTCAGGTGGGATTGTGTCCCACTCAGAAGCAACAGTGTACCACAAAAACACCTACTATAAATAGAGTGAGATCAGCACACAACTGATATTATCTTGCTTGGCAGCTTCCCACTGACTGTCAACACTGCATTCTCAAAAGTAACACATTCCAGCTAGGGACAGCTCTCATTCTTGTGAGGAAGTGCCCAAAACACTGGTGCCTGAAATAGAGAATCAAAAGGTGTGCTAATGCCACCTGAGGACCACTATTTCACTCTTTACCTGACCATCCACATGTAATGTACATTAATTTACTACACATTAATTTCCCACCAGCACAAAATACCTTCTGTGCCGCCAGAAACTTGTATTGTACTGTGTAACAGAGGCTTCCCTCTTTGAAGAAGTGAAATTCATTTCATCTCCCCTTTATGCTGTAATCCTACAATATATTTGATGGTAGCTGCTGCCAGTCAGAGCTGAAATGTATGTACATAATATGCAGTTAGGGTGGGGATCGCAAAGATTAGTATAATTGAGGTACTGCACAAATATGCTGATTTTTTGGTGAGTGAGGAGTGAATGAAATAGAACATATAGGTTACATGGTATAGTTTCATAATAGGTTTACATCCATATTAGATATAATGTAGGCCTTAAGGTGTCCCTTTGCCCCCATCTCGCAAGACGTCTGTATAAACTGGTTTTAAGCGCATCTGTCAAGCGTCAAACACAGAAGGAGAAGAGTCAAGAATGCGACTAGGAGATTCAGCTGTGTTTTCTTTGCCTGCATCAATGTTGCTCATTTTAGGTGAGAGAGAATTCTAAAACGTCTGGTTTGTGGTAAAAAACCTGGAATCAATTATTAATTCCAACCTAGGTGCCAGCTGGATGACAATAGTTGGATAGTAACATCGTAGCCAGCAAGTGAATTCTGCCAATTGCACTTAAAAGGAGTAAGACATTTTTCAGGATGGATCAGTTTGTCAAGATATAAGGTTACCTTGGACATTTGAACCTGACAGTACATGATAGTACATTGTGTCTTGGCTCAAATTCAACCGCTGTTTTGTCTAAGGCAGCGGTAATCAACCAGTGGTTCGAGGACCCCTGCGGGCCCATGATGCAAACTCTGGAGGTACGCGTCTCCTTAGAAAACAAAATAATATTAACAGATTAATAAAGTGAACATAAAGAAACAACATTTTAAAACGTTCCACAAATTTGAAGGAATTTAGAATTGGAGGTCAAAAATTAAGGGGCAGATTTAAGAGCCCCCAGCGCCTCTGTGCGCCACATTAGCGCCATTGTTTTTACACTAATGCAGCCCAACGAGGCCAAAATTGCTGCACCAAATGTACAAAGTGGCGCAATGCATGCATTGTGCTACTTTGTAACCCTTTGTGGTACATTATGCCTGTGTCTGGCATAATGTATGCAAAGGGGGCATTCCCCCGTTAGGGGGGCCGAAAATATGGCACAAAGAAATCTAAGAGATTTCTTTATGTCTTTTTTTCAGCACTTTTATCGCCTGCTCAGAGACAGGCACACCATTCTTACAATATGCTTCAATGGGCTTTGCAGGATTAGCGTCACAATTTCTTACACTAATCTTAAAAAGCTCTGAACTAGGGTCAAAAACAGTTTTGGGCGGTAGTTCCCTAACTGCGCTAAGGGGTGCAAGACAAGCAGCGCCATGTTTCTTACATCTGGCCCTATGTTTTTGTCCTCAGAACTGGAGCAGTATACGTGCATCAAGCAGAATATATTATAGAAGATGGGTGACCTCATTTGAATTTAGAAAAGCCCAGCCTTCCCATTAAAATGAACATTTTAATTGTACATATGTGTTTTTAAATTGACTAAAATACTTTATTTTTTGTGTATTTGTTGAATGCTTGGTTCTGTATTTATGTATATCGTTTTGAGGTTCAGATCATCAGAAGTGCTTAAAGTGGTGTTCCCAGCTTCCAGTAAAGAATCCGTGGGGTCCATGTATTCCAATATTGATCCAGTGGAGGTCCCTAGATTCTAGGGATGATTAAGTGGAGGTTCACAGAAGGTTAAGAACCACTGGTCTAAGGCATAGCACATAGATCGAAGTAGTTTGTAAAGTCTGTGTACCAATCCGTTCTCGCTAAAGGGTGTGAAGAACATTGGCACTCACAACCTAACCATCATTTTAGGACATTTCTGCATTTCCTGAAAGCATAGACTTCCATTCTTACAAATACCATTGAAAATGGAGTATTCTAGGCACTTTCAAACAATTCAATTGCTACATACACCTCTTTCATTCAGGTGTACATTTAGAATCACAAAACACTGCAGGAAAGGCATTGCAGATGTTAGTGAATTCCTATAACATTACAGGTTTGTTGTTGTAATTCTCATTTGCATGTCCCATTCTACTGGCAAAACTCACTACTCTTCCCTCAGTGAAACGTATGAATGGGAAAAATATGCACAGACAGTAGTGAAAATGCCAAGTTTATAAGAATGTATGCCTATGCTCGTATTTGTGTGGAAGGTTTGCTGAGGGACAGCACATAGGTAGAAGCATCATTTAATGCCTTTGGGGACAAGCACCATTCTTCATGAATTTATAAAGGTTGTAACAACTCCGCCCCAGAGAAATTTCATTTAGGCTAGCGTAATCTTGTGTAATTTCGCATTACGCTTTTGAAGCAACATTCCTGGAATTATTACACCATTCATGGCAAACAAAATTCGAAAGCGTGCAGAGATTTAGAAGTATGAGGATGCTGAATGTGTTTGCCTACCCCTTTACTTCCCACTACGCCTCCAATATACGTCAATTACTTTCAGTTTGTGAAATGGTCCAAATTTTCTTTCGTGGAAGAGTGGGTTGTTTTCTGAATTGGACAGCTGTGTCTATTCCAGAAAATTATAATTGTTTTTCCCTTATTTACAACTTTTTGGAGGCCATTCCTTTATATTTATATTAATAATCTAGACAGTGACAGGTCACAGCGAGTCTTAAACAGTCTGCCTGTTTGCTAGTTCTTATCTCTGTTTCACGGTCGGTTTTGTTGCAAAGTGTGAGGACAAGGCTTAATAGAAAAGGTTACTAAATGATATAACAAAAATACCCACCTTTTCTGCAATGGATTGCTTGTAAAGTACATTTTTTTCTAAGAAAATAATAATATTTATTTTTTGCTATAACACGATCTGATGAAAAATCTCTTATGCAAGCCATCCTCTCACGAACTTCACAGGTTTAAGCCACTAAACTAGGTCAAATAAAAAGCGGGTCATGATCCAAGAGCCTGCTTCTTTTTCAGTACAACTAATCCCCCAAGATTAAAAACACAGAATCTTAATTTACTAGAGTATAACCTAAATATGCCCTTTCAACTTGTTCAGTCAGACAGAAATCACATTTAAAAGCAGTGGATTCCGAAGGAAATTGATGTATTAATTTTCCACACCTCGGGTAATCCCGAAGAAATGATAGGCTGCAGGCCAACTGCATTGCTGCCCATCTCAAGCAGGCGAAGGTCACGTAGGGGTCAATCAGAGCAAACGCTGTTACTCTGCAGTTGACGTACTGTGGAAAACAAGTTGTAGTTCCAGTTACGAGCATCACAGGAGCAACATTGTTGCATTGTTTCTTTTTTTCTTTTTAACTTTTAATAGGTTGCAGGTGGGTATCCATGCTGAGAAAACTAGTTACACTGTATCATCTGCTGAATATTTTTATTGGAGACCTGTGCACATTACATACGTGCACCTACCACCGAAACAGTGAAACCAGACTAACTGGATCGAGCCTGTCATGTTTCTGCCCCACACCATCACAGTAAGCCCTTCTCTTGCGGGGGTGGGGGGCTGAACATGACCTGTTAAAACACACCTACTCAACAAAGAGAAATAGCATGTAGATGCATCGTGTTCTTGTGCTGTCAGCAAGTTTGTCATCATTCTCGATCTGAAGCAGTGACCTCACAGAAGAACCATGAGCCAGGTGTTCAAAAGTGAAACTTCTTGGTGCAACACAATGGCATTGGGAACAATGCAAATCTTCAAAATGGGCACTGACAAGATTTGGTGTCCCCAAGCACAGTTTCCGGTCACTAGGAGGGCTTCTTGTATATTTTCTAACGAAGACGATCACGAGCAGCCACGGTCAGAGTGCTGCTTCTCCAGTAGATTTTCTACTTCAACGGCAGAAAAATCAACTTGAAAATAGTTTTTTTTTTAATAGGTATTCTACCCCATTAGGCAGTTCAAGTAGTTTTTTTTAGCTCGAAACACTTTTTTTTTTCTTTTTGCTTTATTGTTTTAACAGTAACTAAGTGCCAGAGTGACTCCAACGTCCTCTTCCTGTCCAAACGGCTCATTGTACTACTTTGTCCATCCTTTGGTCACTTTTCATCATTTTCCTTATCTGCAATCCCTGCTGCATATACCATTGGAGTTTAGGGCTTTTTTGCAATAAATAAAGTTAAAGAACTTTTGGATACATTTGTTGTTTGATGGAGGGCATGCACCAGTTTTTTGTGTGCTTTTTTTGAGTTTTTTTAAATGTTTACATTTGATTGTTGGATTGCTGGAGTTACAGTATGGGCAGTTTTGGAATTTACTTTTTTAGTTTTTGCTAAGGGAAAAAGTTTGCACATGTTTGGGAGGGCTGTGGGCCTTGTTTTCGAGTACCTTTTCTCCATTTTCCTGTGTGTTGTTTGTCAATTTTTAACTATTTTGCAGATTTTACTGTCCAGGGCCTAGTTTGCCTGCAGCCTATGGCCAGCCAACAGTAGGCAATAGGCATAAAAATGTTTACTGCGCTACATGTTTTTTTTAAACATCAATTGATTTATAGATGGAATTGAATTAAATGCATGTGTTCTTTGTTGTCCGTACCTTCACCCTTGGTGGCCATGTGGCAGGGCGGCTATTTTGGTAGGAAGTGTGCTTTGTTTTTGCCTAATGGCTGCATGTGATCTTTGTTGCCCATGCTTTCGCTCTTGGTGGCCACATGGCTGCACAGCTATTATGTGTAAGCAGCCTGCTTTTGCTATAGGCCTCCATGCATTCTTTGTTGTCCATGCCTTTGCACTCGGTGGCCATGTGGCAGGGCAGCCATTTTGTGTAGCCAGTATGCTTTGTTTTAACCATAGTCCTGCATGCGTTCTTAGTTTCCCATGCCTTTGCCCTTGGTAGCTTGGCGGCAGGGTGGCATTTTTATGTAGCCTGTGTGAAGCTTAATACTTCACTTGGCTGTTAATAAAAGACAAGAGATTGTCTCCTCCAAATTGTATATCTGCACCACAATACTTGATCCCCTATATAAAAAATACTGCACACTTTTATTCCTTTTTTAGGAGGGGATGTTTCACTTTATAAGCAAGAGACGTGTAAGAAGAACGGCTGGAAGTTACAGGCCCAGTAAGAAGTTCTGCCATGCCTTCTACCTCCAGAGAGAACAATGCTGTTATCTCACACCAACACCATCCTCAATGGCAATACCAGCAACAGAAGAATCCCACCCAACCTCAGCAATGGCTTGGTTTCAAGTGACAGGGCTTAAGGCAAGTGCAGAGAATAAACCAATGGAGGTCGATCAAGTGCAGTACCAATTACTATTCATAGGATTGTCCAAGACTATCCATATGATGCAAAAGTAGTCTATCTGGATCAAAACCCATTGGTCTGTTAGTATGGGAAGATGCTGCAATGGCCAAAGCTCAGCAGGCTGACATTAAAGCACTTGGCTGGTCCAGTAGCCAGTGTGTTTTTTTAACATGGGTTTGATGCAGCTGGCACAGTTGTCATAAGGAACAGTATCTCACCTCAAAACGTGGAGAGATTGACCATGATTAAAATCAACAAACACTTTATAACAAAAGATTATACAGTTCCTGAAACAACACAGAAGGAGGATGAGGGCAATTGGTCAGAATCAAGTTAGTTAGCTGATGAACGTCTAGGTGAACCCCCTGAGTTTGAGGACAAACTCTACTTACCTGAGTACACAGCCCACAACAGAACTCACACATATCGTCAAACTGCTTCAAAAAAGTATGTAGAAGAAAATGTACAGTTTTGTTGCCTGGCTTATGCTGCCCAAGATTTGACATGTATGAAGTGGACCATTGTATGCACACAAGAATCCTCTATTTGCATAAAGGACATCAAGATAATGTCTCCCATCACTGGGCTGCCAGTAAAGATCATTATGCCTGACTGCCCTTGAGTGCATTGCTTCTACAGAAAAAGAGATACAATAGGCAAATGTGCACCAGGATTTGAAGAAGTAACAATTGCGTCAATATTGACTGATTGATGTTTCATGTGGTGGCTGCAGTGGCTAGGAGGATGTTGTAACTAATTTATACATTTGATTTGTTTTGTTTTTGGACTGTAGGACGATTCTGCCTGAATGCTTGACTTCCTTTCACATTTCACTTAAATTACTTACATGGGTCTTTGATGTACTTCTGTTTTTTTTCAGGTTCTTCTGAGACCAGTCTGTTTTGTTGCCAAAATTAGGAAAAAAAAACACATTCTTTTACTTTTTTTGTTCATCCACATTTGGGCTGGGAATTGAGATGGGGCTACCACAAACGCCAGAAGAAATAAGTTAGAAACAATGCCTAAATCAATGGGAGAAAAGGCTCAAAGACGCTTGTTCCTGTAAAGTGAAAGAGATGTGTTGTAGGATAGTAGCTCCAATATCAAACTTTAATTATGTGGTTGTATTCTGGGGGGACTGGCATTGAATGCATGTCACATGATGGATACACACAACTAAATGGTATTGACATTTGTGAGATTGATCAGCCAGGTACATGCAGCTTCTTGCCTGGGATTAATGGTAAGAGATTGTTCTCACTTTTCAGTTAATCGCACATGAGTGCACTAGACTATACTCTGCCCTCTTAACCTCATCCACAATGAAGCTTACCTTTACTCTACAATATTGAATTTTTTTTGCATGCTACAGACCTTCATTCCTTCTGTACGAAAGCTCCATCTCATTTCTGCTTACTGGACTGATTCAGACTTGCACCCACAGCAGATATTCTGAGAAGAAGGCATTTATATACAGCATCACTTTTTCTTAAGAAAAACGAATTTTAGAATTGTGTGGGTCCTCCTTATTTTGGAGATTTCCAACACCGGGTAACAGAACAATTAGATAACTTGGGACTCTGGGTCTAAAGTATTGTTTGCATTTGATAAGCGAAGTGTCATCTTCCTTCCTCAACAGAAGTGATGATCTGCTACTCATCAACTTGATGAAAGTTGTGTTTGTCTCATTTTTCCCCAACACCCCTTTCCTATTCATTCATGAAACCCCTAACCCTCTTCCCCCAGGCTGTGTGATCTTTTTTGGTGTCACTCAATAATTTACGCCATAAATGGATTACACACTTGATGGGGCAGGTGTGGTTAAAGAGACGCCAACTATTACAGGATTGTCTTACCTAAACAATAGTCCACTTCAGCTTTTCTGCCCACCAAGGCATGTAACCATTGTCACCTGCAAAGTCTTATAGCAATGTCTGTCCAAGGATAGGTAGTACTACTGTGCAGTATGGTCTGATTCACAAAGGTAAAGTTACACTTTTGGTGAAAGTTTACTCTTGCAGTGTCACTGTACTACCAGTAACTTTACAAGTAAAACTTTATGAGTAGTAAAAAGTAAAAACTCCTTTTAAAGCAACATTTCTACTTGTAAAGTTAGTAATGGAAAAGTTACTAGTTGCAAACATACCCTGCAAGAGTAAAGTAACACCAAAAGTGTAACTTATTTTACCTTCGCGAATCAGGCCTTGTGTTACTTACAAAATCTATGCAACATGAAGTAATCTTCTATCAGGAACATGGTAGCATGCGTTAATTTAACCACACAAAAGAATAAAAAGAGTTTCAGATTTCTCAGAGCACTAAAATATCCTCATTGGAAACCAGCACAATCATTCTCAAGTATATTTGAAGGCAACTACTCAAACTACTTACGATTGCAGCTGAAGTCAGATCACAAGATGATGGTCATCATAAGCATTGAAGCATAAGTAGTGGTCTAGTCTTTGAGCACGCACTAGTGTTTGTGGTCTTTGACGAGAATGCTCAGGAAAGGAACTGGCACTTCAGCTGAACCCTTCTGAGGTGCAGCTAGCTTCCCAGCTTCACACTTGTTTCTAAAGGCGTTTTCTAACAGAAATACTCTTGCTTGCTGGTAGTGTCTCTACAGAGCTGTTGTGCATTAGATGTCAAGTATCTTCAGTGACTAACATCTCGGAAAAGGAAAACTCAACTTGAGTTCCAGGTAGTGTCTATTTTTTTCATTCAATCAGGTCAGTCAGTCGCATATGAAAAGTTTCTGAGGAACAGTTTTTCAATTGTAAATTACTGGTCAGGTATTACTCTTTGTCCTCATAAAAGACTTTTATAGAAGTCATTTAGACTGTTACAAGGAGAATTTTATTTCACTGAACATATTAACTTCATCATATATAAAGGACTCAAATTGGAGAAGAAGCCAGCCCTTCAAGTAGGTAGTTATAGGTAGAACCATTTTTTTCATAGACAGAGTGTTTATTGTTTTGCCAATAACTTTGGAGTCGCTTGACAAATCTTAGCAAAACTTTCAAAACGTATACTTTAGTCGGTTCAGCTGCTGTGTTAAAAGTTTTGAGGCGATCCATCAAGCGAGGTCTGAGAAAAAGGGGAGTCCCAAAAAATGTTTTCCCATTCTATGTCAATGGGATTTTTCAAATTTGTGAACATGACTACAGCCTGAACTGCTGGACGGAATTACACCAAATGTGGCAGAAAGCTAGCTCTTGGTCCAGTGTGAGTGCTTTTTGTGATCTGTAAATCCCTTCAGGAGTTTTGGAGATTTTAAAGGTAAAAAAATATCGATATCTAGGGACATGGATCCTCAGTGGATCCAGCTGTCCCTGTGCTGATATCTGATTGACTGTCAACACTTCAACAAGAAAGTGCTGGCAGCCATCTTGGGACTCAGCTTCAGCAGGATCCCAGAAGAAAAGTAAGAAAAAGAGAAGGGGCCAGGGTAGGGTCACCCTGATCCACTAGCGTTGGTGTGAGGGTCCCTTACTGACCTTCCCAGAGCTAAAAAGCTTTTTTTTTAACATTCTCAGAAAAATTCACAGATCCAAATCCCAGATTTTTTATCAATTTCTTTTTTAAAAGGGCAATCTCCCGCCCTTTTCTTTGACCCCCCTGTTGGTCCAGGTCCTGGGGGCATTGAGAAAGGATGGGTGCATGGGGCTCCCGTCCTTGTGGCTTATATTAGCCCCAGGGACCACCACCTCCATGGGGTAATGACATAAAAATATGCAAGGGCCTCAAGGCCCCACCCGCCCTCTGGGGACCACCACATCCCTGGGACAAAATGTCTCTTTTGTATAGGAGAGGTCCATATAGCATCCCCCAAAACCCTGGGGACCCTCACCTCACCGGGGCTAAATAACAAGTTTGTACAGGGGTCCTGTGTGGCTCCCTTGTGGCCCTAGGGATGGCCACCTCCCAGGGGAGAGTTAGTACAATTAAGGGGGGCCATGAGGCCCCCCGTAACCCCAGGGACCGCCATCTCCCTGGGGCTGAAATAAAAGAATGAAGGGGTCTGTTGCATAGCATCAGCTCTGGGGACCACCACCTCCTCGGGGGCAAATTCAACAATGTGGACAGCTCCTACTATGTTCTGGTGTGCCCACCCTAATGCCATGCACTGGCGAAGGCTGGGTGCCGCAGGTGTTGGCCACAGGGCACCTATAACCACCCAACCGATTTAAGCCCCTGGGGCCACATCCCCCAGGGCCCGTCCATAAAAACAATAGTTACCTTAGGGCACAAGTTATAGTTGCTTTAAATCACTCTAATTATAACTGCTGAATTTCTATGGTTTTGTATGTTTAAAATGTGAGCCTAACTATAATGTCCCTGTAATCTTTGTTTTTTTAAGTGAATATCTCTCTCTATGTATATAGATATATATAATCTGAACATTTAATTTTATTATTCAGAAGCCAAACAAAGACTCTTCTGGACATTATAACAGACATAAAAAGATGCTCAGATTTGCTAAAATACTACACAATAGGTTTTGATGCACTTTTCAGATGCTAATACCACAATAATCAGAGACTATTGCAAACAAGAGGGAGTAGCGCAAGCATTGTACAATTGGGTAAAGAATATTGAAAGACATATGAAAATTGTATTTGTGTAAAATATTTATTGGATAAGAATTGTATAGCTATGTACATGTAATGTTTTCTCTCCCACTGCAAGTGCAGAATAGTGATTCACCCTAGCAGAGAGAATTCTTACGAGTGAACTTCAGATAGAAGAAGCTCCATTCTCCACAAAGCAGCCTCTCTTTTTCTCTATTGACTTCCTCTTCCCCCCTGCTGATGCTCTACGCTGAAAGATATTCATATAGTGTCAGAATGAGTAGTGGTTGAGGGGCATTGGGTCCATCTTCTGCTCCTCTGGACTTCACTGAACAGGTACTACTGACACCTTCTCCTGACTCCTCATTCAAGTTATTTGTAAATATATATATATATATATATATATATATTAATAAATTACACACTTGCTCCCCAGATTGCTTTATATTTGTTGTTTGTATGACTTTTTTGTCATGGTTGCCTCAGGCAGTCTTGGATTAGCCACAAACTCTGTGTTTTCTTCCAGTCTAGGGGCCTGTGATGGATATTCCTTTTGCAATAATCCTACAGTTGGAGTTCACCTCCCAAGCATCATTCAGAATAGGTGGGACCTCATTTTGAAACATGTGGCAGAGGGTGCTTTTATCCATTCCAGGTTAACTTGGATGGTACTTAATCTAAAACGGTAATACTGTGCCTGGAGTGGTGGAGACCTTTGTCATTTTACAGTTCTACATGTATGGCACTTGTTAATCCTCTGTTTAAAGATTTTTCTGTAGAAATGGCAAAAACGTTGTCCATTTTAGCTCGAGTGCGCAAGCACTTCTGACCTGTTGTCATCTATTCTGTGAGCTTTAACCACACCCATCTCACACCCATCACTTTCATGTGTTCTTGACTTTCCTTTCAAAATTCCCTTTGTCAAAGGCATGCATACATCATGCCTTTTCCAGTGTTTAGCCCTCCTCGAGAGCACTGCCAACTACTGTTTACATACGCAGCGTCCATGTTTTATACATGGTTTCAGGGCTACTTATTTTTATGTTTAGGTCGAGCTTCTGTTTTGTCTCTCCACTTCACGCTCTATGGCCCTCCAAGGCTGCAGCCTTTCTGTTTGTCTGGCGTTTGTGAGGGAATGCGAGCGAGGTGTGTGTAACATTAGTGTTACTGCTCCCCTCTACAGTGTGTTGGGGGCAGTTGTTGGCTCACGGCACTGGGTCTGCGTCAGTGAGTGTTCGCCACCTTCCCCTCAGTACAACAGAGGAGCCGCTATGGCTGTGCCTCATTTCCAGTACCCCACCAGGCTTCCACTAGGAAAAAGTATGTTCTTTCTCCAGAAAGAACATTAATCACCAGAGTTATTTGGCATTTTTACATTATATGCACTTTGTAATTTGCCTAGTACACATTCTTTGCAGCAGGTACATTAACCCTCTGCGCTACCTTATTATGAGTTCAAGCTTCCACTAGACAAAAGTATGTTCTCTCTCCAGAAAGAGCATAAATCAGTAGACTTATTTTGACATTTTTACATTAGATGCATTTTGTGATCTGCCTAGTACACGTTCTTTGCAGCAGGCACATGAACCCTCTGTGCTACCTTATAATGAGCCCAAGCTTCCACTAGACAAAAGTATGTTCTCTCTCCAAAAAGATTAATCACCAGCATTATTTTGACATTTTTACATTATATGCACTCTGTGATCTTCCTCTGCAGAAAGAACATTAATCCTCTGTGCTATCTTATAAGACGTCCAAGCTTCCATTAAATAGAACTACATTAAAACTATGTTGTATCTCCAGAAACAACATTAATCACTAGAGTTATTTTAACATTTTTACATTATATGAACTCTGTGATTTGTCTAGTACACGTTCTTTGAGTAGGCACATTAATCCTCTACACTACCTCATTATGAGTCCAAGCTTCCACTAGACAAAGTATGTTCTCTTTCCAAACAGAACATAAATCACCAGAGTTATTTGGACATTTTTACATTATCTGCACTGTGCAATTTGCTTAGTACACGTTCTTTGCAGCAGGCACATTAAACCTCTGTGCTACCTCATTATGAGACCAAGCTTCCACTAGACAAAAGTACGTTCTCTCTCCAGAAAGAACATTAATCACCAGAGTTATTTTGACATTTTTAAATTAATTGCACTTTGTAATTTGCCTAGCACACGTTCTTTGCAACAGGCACATTAACCCTCTGAGCTACCTTGTTATGAGACCAAGCTTCCACTAGACAAAAGTACGGTCTCTCTCCGGAAAGACCATAAATCACCAGAGTTATTTTTGACATTTTCTCATTAAATGCACTCTAAACAGAAAAACGTCAGAAAAAGAAAAAAAAACTGCTATAACAGTGAGCTGAAGGGGCCGGGAATGGAATATTTAGGCATGACATGGTTTTAAAATTATGTTGCCTCAGTATTTAGTACTTTACCATTTATTTGCAGCAGCCGTGTTACTGCATAGCGCTTGGGCCTCCAGGTATAATAAATTATTTGTTTGAGCTCAATATTACAGCTTTACTGAACTCCTTAATAAATACCTTTGGTATTTGTGCACTGCCTCCCCTTCCAAACCCTGTGCAGGCAGCCAAACCCAGCTCATGAGCTGTAACTGCAGTCTGTGATGAAAACAGTCAGGTAATGTGCTGAAATCCTGGCTTTGCCATGTTTTTACTGTGATACACTACTATTCAAGAGGGCATTCCAACTGTGATATCTTAAAGTTGGAATCCAGCCCTCTTCGTAGAGGTGTCCAGCTCTTATGTTTCTGCTTTGCATTCTGGGACTTGTAGTTTTACTTTTATAAAACCATACAAGCTGGAAACCAGCCCTTGGAGTAGTATTCGTAGAGTTGTCTGTCTCCATAGCTCAAAACATGATTTATTCATTTAGTTTATGTTTCTGCTTTGCATTCTGGGATTTGTAGTTTTATTTTTATAACGTTATACAAGCTGGAAACTAGCCTTTGGAGTAGTATTCGTAGAGTTGTCCTGCTCCCTAGCTCAAAGCTTTATTGCTCATTCAGTTTATGTTTCTGCTTTGCATTCTGGGACTTGTAGTTTTATTTTTAGAACGTGATACAAGCTGTGAATACAGAATAGAAACCTGACCACATGAACTACATCTTCTTTTTGAGTCTGTGAAACTTGTGCTGTGTGTGCGTGTACTTATAAAACTAACCTTGAGGAGAGCTTACAGTTGATTATACTGTACAATGGTCAATATTTTATGACTAATATTTCAGTTCATGACAGACTGAGGATCATTAATATCATGTGAGATGACTCTCCTCAAGCGTGTGAAAAATCATGGGCATTTTGTTTGATTCCCCAGACTGCAGTAAGGGACGGATTCTTGGAGTACAATTGTTTATTCATTGCCCTGCTAGCAATGCCACCTGCACTAACTGGCAAGTAGTAGTCTGTGTTTTAAGGGCCTTGTTGAAAAAATTATTCCATTAGGCCTACTAGTCCTTTAGTTATGTGCAGGGCTGATGGAATTATGTGTCAGAAAGGACCAAATTATGCAACAGGTTTGACCAATTAATGTGGCAAAAAAAGCCCAGTAATGCATTTACAATGCCAATAACTCCAACTCAAGAACATGCAAGACCTATTGTATTGCAAATGCTTGCTTATCTTGGCGTGGATGTCACAGTGCTATTTCTATGCTTAAAAACTTTGTTAGAAAAACAGACATTTGAGGGGAGCAGATTCAGGGTATTGCTGGCATTGTAGGGTACTCTAAATAGAAGTTTCTCTGCACTTAATCCTGGAAGCTACCCAGAGTTCTCTGCTTCCTTTTTTGCATAATTTATTGGCACTCTAAGCCTGAAAGGGCATTGTTACTTAAATATACATATGTGATTAACATTTCATAATAACTGAACATATCATATGTAAAATATATTGATTATATATATATATATATATCATATAAACTTAATTTATCTGTGATCATGCTGCTAGAAAAAAGTCATACTTAATATTAGAATATTTAGAAAACAAAAATATTACTCACCAAGTCCCCTCCACCTCGATGACTAGCAGGTCCTGCTCACAGTCTATGACGTCTGCCCAGCGGTGCTGCAACGCCTGCCGCCTGCCACATGCTGCCAACATGCAGAGGGGGTGCTGCACCCAGAACATGAGTACAGGAACTTTCAGCCTCACCAAAAGATAGGGCTTGGCTGCACTCCCACTCGCCACCATCACCCACAGATGTTGCAAGTGGCAGGTGCTTCTTCAGTGCAGCTGCATCGCTGCCTGCTTCTTCCATAGAAATATGGGATGGGATTGGAGTTGAAACTGAGGTGGAAAGGGAATCAGGACAAGTCAGAAAAGTAGGAAAAACAAAGCACAAAAAATTGACTAAAACACACAGACACATAAAATGAATAAACATACAGGGAAAGTCAGAAAGTAAAAGGTGAATAAAGGGTGGAATTGCGTTGGGATCAGAATGGGATGCGATGGATTGGGTTGGAATATTGGATGACTAGGACCAGCAGGAAAAACAGGAGAGAAAGCTAGCCAGCGACAGGCTAGTTAAAACAAAATGGCTACATACTTTAACACCACATGATGCCATTTGTGATCTCTATTTACTGATTTAAACGGTAACCTGCAAAACAGAAAGAGTCTGGCCATAATAACCAAAGTTGGAAGACACGGGAGATGAGGTGAGATGAGGGTGCAGTAACCCAAATGTCAGTGTTTGGTTTGTACCTGTTACCATTTAGTGGAGTGCTATGTTTATGTTTCAAGTGTGTAGATTAAAGGATTTTTTAAATGTATTTTTCAAAGTAAAGCACTTGGTTGGAAAGTGCCAGTGTTCGATTTATAGCTGTTACATGTTCTGTGGTGTATAAAATGTTTGTGCAACCAGTTATTGCACTGCTGGATGGGTGTTGAGTTCTGAGCCTCTGTACAGTTCTCATTACCGCTCTAAGAAGCCTATCACTGCTTAAGGAGTTGTATTTCATCTAGTAAGCCTTATTAGGGCATGCCCCGGCACACCTGAAGCAAACTACCCCAGGCCCTACTACTAAGGCCCAGTAGCCCCTGTTTGCCTTGTATGGCCACGAACACGGTGTGACAGTCAGTTTACCAAGGCCATACCTGGAATGCTCTGTGAATGAAAAAAAAAAAAAACTAAAAAGCCGGTGTTAGAAATGGGGTCTTTGGTTGGCAGTTAGGTTACCCTCTGTCCAAGCAAGGACCCTCACTCTAGTCAGGGTAAGTCACACACAATCCAAATTATCCTGTGACCACCCTCTGGTAGCTTGGTACTGAG
The DNA here is from genome assembly GCF_031143425.1 of Pleurodeles waltl. Lineage (NCBI taxonomy): Eukaryota > Metazoa > Chordata > Amphibia > Caudata > Salamandridae > Pleurodeles > Pleurodeles waltl. The sequence goes on from NC_090437.1 coordinate 1,270,622,371, forward strand.
CAGTCAGGCTTAACTTAGAAGGCAATGTGTAAAGTATTTGTGCAATAAATCATGCAATAACACAGTATAGCACCACAAAAAAGCACCACACAGTGTTTAGAAAAATATATAATATTTATCTGTATAAATGCAGGTCAAAACAATTAAAATGCAATAAGAATATGCTGAGATATCACTGTAAAAGTGATATAAAGCGTCTTTAGTCTTTAAAACGCAATAAATGTGTCTTTCAAGCACAAAGTACCTGGTTCGCGTGCAAAATCTTTGCAAAGAACCGCAGAGGAGGAGATGTGTGGAAACAAAGGGGGTGTGCGTCGATTTCTTGGGCTGCACACGGTGATGCGTCATTTCATTTTCACGCAGGGATGGCTGTGCATCGATATCTGCAGCTCGGTCGTGGATCCTCTTTGGGTTGCAGGGTTTTCAGATGCCCCAGGGATGTTGTGTGGATGTCCAGCGCGGACAGGATGAAGTCACAGGTGCTGCGTCTATCCAGTGGCCATAGCGTGGAAATTTCTACCGCACAGCAGGCGCTGCGTCAATTCCTTTCTGAAAGTCGGCCAGCGTCGTTCTGACTTGGCTGTGCATCGATCCAGAGGGGCGTGCGTCAAATTTCTGGTCGCTACGCTGGGGCTGCGTCGATCTTCTCTTTGCGAAGTCAGGCTGTGTCGTTCTGGTTCGGAGTGCAGTGAATTTTTCACTCTGGTGCAGGCTGTGCGTCGTTTCTGGCAGGCTGTGCGTCGATTTTCACCACAAAAGGAGTCCTTCTTGTAGAGATGAAGTCTTTTTGGTCCTGAGACTTCAGAGAACAGTAGGCAAGCTCTATCCAAGCCCACGGAGAGCACTTCTCACCAAGACCAGAGAGCAGCAAGGCAGCAGGGCAACAGCAAGGCAGCAGTCGTCACAGAAAGCAGACAGGTGAGTCCTTTGCGCAGCCAGGCAGGTCTTCTTGGCAGGATGCAAGTTCTGGTTCAGGTTCTCTTCTCCAGGAAGTGTCTGAGGTGGCAGGAGCAGGGGCCCTGTTTAAATACCCAAATGTGCCTTTGTAGTCGGGGAGACTTCAAAGAGTGGCTTACAAGTGCACAAGGTCCCCTTTCAGTTCAATCCTGTCTGCCAGGGTCCCAGTAGGGGGTGTGGCAGTCCTTTGCGTGAGGGCAGGCTACTGTTTTTTTAATGTAAGTGTCAGGCCCCCCACCCTTCCAGCCCAGAAAGACTCATTCAGTATGCAGATGTGTGCAGGTGTGACTGAGCATTCTGTGTTTGTGGCTCTCTGGCTGAAATGCACAAGGGAGTTGTCAACCAGCCCAGCCCAGACGTGAATTAGAGACAGGCTGTAAGGCACAGAAGGATTTTAAGTGCAGAGAAATGCTCACTTTCTAAAAGTGGCATTTCTAAAATAGTAATATTAAATCCAACCTCACCAGTCAGTAGGATTTTGTGTTACCATTCTTACCATACTAAATATGACCTGGTTACTCCTTTCAGATCCGAATCTACCACTCAAACAGTGTATGAGGGCAGCCCCAATGCTAGACTATGAAAGGGTCATGCCTCACAGCAGTGGAAAACAAATTTAGGAGTTTTACACTACCAGAACATATAGAACACACATGTTCATGTTCTGCCTTTTACCTACATAGCACCCTGCCCTATGGGTTACCTAGGGCCTACACTGGGGTGATTTATATGTAGAAAAAGAGGAGTTTAAGGTTTGGCAAGTACTTTGAAATGTCAAGACAAAGTGGCAGTGAAACTGCACACAGGCCTTGCAATGGCAGGCCTGAGACACTGTTAAGGGGCTACTTAGGTGGGTGGCACAATCAGTGCTGCAGGTCCACTAGTAGCATTTAATGTACAGACCCTTGGCACATGTAGTGCACTTTATTAGGGACATCCAAGTAAATTAAATAAGCCCATTGGGTATGAGCGATTGTCACCATGTTTTAAGGGACAGAGCACATGCACTTTAGCACTGCTTAGCAGTGGTAAAGTGCGCAGAGTCCTAAAACCAGCAAAAACAGTGCCAGAAAGTGGAGGGAGGCAGGCAAAAAGTTGGGGGTGACCACCCTAAGGCTGTCAGGTATAACATGCACGCACAAATATTGTGGATAATTTGGCCATGGGCTTGCTTTAAAAGAAAAAACATTGCAAGAAGGTCACTGAATTTCAATGCATGGAAGACATTTTTAGGGTCGAGCCTCGAAGAACAAGCGCTTGTGCATGTGTCTTGTATGTGAGACACTGTAGTGTTCAGTAAAGGGCTTGGAGCCAACCTGTTGCTTACCATTTGTTTGTTTGCATGGCACTCCTCTTTACAGCCTCGTAATTTGTCAAGGCATGTATGCATCATTTCCTTTTCTCTGTGTGGAGCAGGGATCAAGCACTAATTTATTTCAACTTAATTAGTGCCCTTCCACTGCTCCCAAGGTGATCTGGGTACTATTTTGTTCCAACTTCCAGTTCCCCCGTAAACAGAAGGCTTGTGAATGGCAAAAACGAACAGAGCAGGACAAACAAAACTGCAAAGTTTTTGTTTTTAATGCTAACTTTATTTTATTTTTGATAAGGTCTTTTCGCAGTTTCCACTCTTTTATTTTATTTTATTTTTGCTCGTGGGCGTAGTTGTCAAAAGATGACAATTAACTTTTTAATATTGATCTAAATGTGTCAATGATCAGTCGCGTGGCTGCTTTGAGAGGTAGCAGTGCCATCGCTGGAAAGCCAGTTCGGGTGGCATTGGCATTTATGACAAATATTTCTTCACTGACTTACGAAGTCATCCCAGTTATTAAAATGCATTTTGCCCCTTTCTGTGTTCAAGTTATTTCCTCCCATACAATGGCATTCAGTGCAGCAGTCAGGCTTGTAATGAGATGAACATTGTGTCCAGCGCACTAATCTTCAGCCAGGATGGCTTTAACGCACAAAATGGTGTTAATTCTTCTGTTGAACATCTGGAACCGATCTGTACAATTACAGGGCCACACAGTCATTCAAATGGAAATGACTCAAAACATTGCAGCTGCTGAGGATTTCAGAACGTACAAAAGCTGGAGGCCACATCACCCATAGTTTTTTATAGTCCTCCTGCGGGTTCACTGCCAAGCAGCCCACCGCTCCAGCAGAATTGTGGAGCTTTCTGCTGGTGGTGGCCACAGAGATACTGCTGCTTGGAGCGACTTCTGACCCCTTTATTGCTTCCACCGAGCTCTTTGCTCTGCTAGCTCTGGAAAACTGAAGACTCAAAACGGCATCTCCCCACTCATTTTGCTGGAAACATTTAGCCTGTACACACATCAGCCAGAAAGCTCAGTGTCAGCAGAGATTTGAAAGGCTTGGTCTGTTTGCTATTGTTTTCCTAAGTGCTTGTCTGTTTACATGGCTCTCTTAGCTGTGGGAAGCAAGTTCTATCAATTTATTACAATTCTCTACTCGGCATTTCAGAAAAAAGGTTTTATTGACAGAACACAAAGATCAGTGAACAGAGAGACTCATGAGCTATTTATGGCACGACGGTCCTCCGGGTATTCATAAGAAACTAAGGGGGTCATTCTGACCCTGGCGGTAATTACCGCCATGGCGGAGGTCGGCGGTAGCACCGCCAACAGGCTGGCGGTGCACCGCTGGGCATTCTGACCGCGGCGGTTCAGCCGCGGCCAGAAACGGAAAGTCGGCGGTGTACCGCCGACTTCCCGCTGCCGTTGAGAATCCTCCATGGCGGCGGAGCGCGCTCCGCCGCCATGGGGATTCTGACACCCCCTACCGCCATCCGGTTCCTGGCGGTTCTCCCGCCAGGAACAGGATGGCGGTAGGGGGTGCTGCGGGGCCCCTGGGGGCCCCTGCAGTGCCCATGCCAATGGCATGGGCACTGCAGGGGCCCCCGTAAGAGGGCCCCACGGAGAATTTCAGTGTCTGCTTTGCAGACACTGAAATTCGCGACGGGTGCAACTGCACCCGTCGCACCTTCCCACTCCGCCGGCTCCATTCTGAGTACTTGCCAGCACTGGTTCTGCCACCCACTTACGTAGCCCCTCAACCTTGTCTCAGGCCTGCCATTGCAAGGCCTGTGTGTGCAGTTTCACTGTCACTTCGGCTTGGCATTTAAAAGTACTTGCCAAGCCTAAAACTCCCCTTTTTCTACATATAAGTCACCCCTAAGGTGTGCCCTAGGTAACCCCTAGAGCAAGGTGCTGTGTGGGTAAAAGGCAGGACATGTACCTGTGTAGTTTACATGTCCTGGTAGTGTAAAACTCCTAAATTCGTTTTTGCACTACTGTGAGGCCTGCTCCCTTCATAGGCTAGCATTGGGGAGTGCCTTCATACATTGTTGAAGTGGTAGCTGCTGATCTGAAAGGAGTAGGAAGGTCATATTTAGTATGGCCAGAATGGTAATACAAAATCCTGCTGACTGGTGAAGTTGGATTTAATATTACCATGTTAGAAATGCCACTTTTAGAAAGTGAGCATTTCTCTGCACTTAAATCTTTCTGTTCCTTACAATCCACATATGGCTGGGTTTAGTTGACAGCTCCTTGTGCATTCACTCAGACACACCCCAAACACAGGGTACTTAGCCTCACTTGCATACATCTGCATTTTTAATGGGTCTTCCTGGGCTGGGAGGGTGGAGGCCCTGCTCTCACACAAAGGACTGCCACACACCCTACTGGGACCCTGGCAGACAGGATTGAACTGAAAGGGGACCTGGTTCACTTCTAAGCCACTCTTTGAAGTCTCCCCCACTTCAAAGGCACATTTTGGTATATACCACCTCAGACACTTGCTGGAGAAGAAACCTGAAGCAGAACCTGCACCCTGACAAGAAGAACTGCCTGGCTACCTAAAGGACTCACCTGACTGCTTTCTACAGAGGACTGCTGCCTTGCTGTTGCCCTGCTGTCTTGCTGCTCTCTTGCTTTGCTGCAGAATTGGCATTTATGACAAATATTTCTTCACTGACTTACGAAGTCATCCCAGTTATTAAAATGCATTTTGCCCCTTTCTGTGTTCAAGTTATTTCCTCCCATACAATGGCATTCAGTGCAGCAGTCAGGCTTGTAATGAGATGAACATTGTGTCCAGCGCACTAATCTTCAGCCAGGATGGCTTTAACGCACAAAATGGTGTTAATTCTTCTGTTGAACATCTGGAACCGATCTGTACAATTACAGGGCCACACAGTCATTCAAATGGAAATGACTCAAAACATTGCAGCTGCTGAGGATTTCAGAACGTACAAAAGCTGGAGGCCACATCACCCACAGTTTTTTATAGTCCTCCTGCGGGTTCACTGCCAAGCAGCCCACCGCTCCAGCAGAGTTGTGGAGCTTTCTGCTGGTGGTGGCCACAGAGATACTGCTGCTTGGAGCGACTTCTGACCCCTTTATTGCTTCCACCGAGCTCTTTGCTCTGCTAGCTCTGGAAAACTGAAGACTCAAAAAGGCATCTCCCCACTCATTTTGCTGGAAACATTTAGCCTGTACACACATCAGCCAGAAAGCTCAGTGTCAGCAGAGATTTGAAAGGCTTGGTCTGTTTGCTATTGTTTTCCTAAGTGCTTGTCTGTTTAAATGGCTCTCTTAGCTGTGGGAAGCAAGTTCTATCAATTTATTACAATTCTCTACTCGGCATTTCAGAAAAAAGGTTTTATTGACAGAACACAAAGATCAGTGAACAGAGAGACTCATGAGCTATTTATGGCACGACGGTCCTCCGGGTATTCATAAGAAACTAAGGGGGTCATTCTGACCCTGGCGGTAATTACCGCCATGGCGGAGGTCGGCGGTAGCACCGCCAACAGGCTGGCGGTGCACCGCTGGGCATTCTGACCGCGGCGGTTCAGCCGCGGCCAGAAACGGAAAGTCGGCGGTGTACCGCCGACTTCCCGCTGCCGTTGAGAATCCTCCATGGCGGCGGAGCGCGCTCCGCCGCCATGGGGATTCTGACACCCCCTACCGCCATCCGGTTCTTGGCGGTTCTCCCGCCAGGAACAGGATGGCGGTAGGGGGTGCCCCGGGGCCCCTGGGGGCCCCTGCAGTGCCCATGCCAATGGCATGGGCACTGCAGGGGCCCCCGTAAAAGGGCCCCACGGAGAATTTCAGTGTCTGCTTTGCAGACACTGAAATTCGCGACGGGTGCAACTGCACCCGTCGCACCTTCCCACTCCGCCGGCTCCATTCTGAGTACTTGCCAGCACTGGTTCTGCCACCCACTTACGTAGCCCCTCAACCTTGTCTCAGGCCTGCCATTGCAAGGCCTGTGTGTGCAGTTTCACTGTCACTTCGGCTTGGCATTTAAAAGTACTTGCCAAGCCTAAAACTCCCCTTTTTCTACATATAAGTCACCCCTAAGGTGTGCCCTAGGTAACCCCTAGAGCAAGGTGCTGTGTGGGTAAAAGGCAGGACATGTACCTGTGTAGTTTACATGTCCTGGTAGTGTAAAACTCCTAAATTCGTTTTTGCACTACTGTGAGGCCTGCTCCCTTCATAGGCTAGCATTGGGGAGTGCCCTCATACATTGTTGAAGTGGTAGCTGCTGATCTGAAAGGAGTAGGAAGGTCATATTTAGTATGGCCAGAATGGTAATACAAAATCCTGCTGACTGGTGAAGTTGGATTTAATATTACCATGTTAGAAATGCCACTTTTAGAAAGTGAGCATTTCTCTGCACTTAAATCTTTCTGTGCCTTACAATCCACATCTGGCTGGGTTTAGTTGACAGCTCCTTGTGCATTCACTCAGACACACCCCAAACACAGGGTACTTAGCCTCACTTGCATACATCTGCATTTTTAATGGGTCTTCCTGGGCTGGGAGGGTGGAGGCCCTGCTCTCACACAAAGGACTGCCACACACCCTACTGGGACCCTGGCAGACAGGATTGAACTGAAAGGGGACCTGGTTCACTTCTAAGCCACTCTTTGAAGTCTCCCCCACTTCAAAGGCACATTTTGGTATATACCACCTCAGACACTTGCTGGAGAAGAAACCTGAAGCAGAACCTGCACCCTGACAAGAAGAACTGCCTGGCTGCCTAAAGGACTCACCTGACTGCTTTCTACAGAGGACTGCTGCCTTGCTGTTGCCCTGCTGTCTTGCTGCTCTCTTGCTTTGCTGCAGAATTGCTCTCCAAGGGCTTGGATAGAGCTTGCCTCCTGTTCCCTGAAGTCTCAGGACCAAAAAGACTTCTCTCTTGCAACAGGACTCCTTGTGCGGTGAAAAATTCGACTCTCAGCTTGGTCAGCAGTGAAAAATTTACCGCACGCCGAACTGGGACGATGCCGCTCGACTTCGCAAGGAAAAAATTGACGCAGCACCTGCAGTGCGACCGGAACTTCAACGCACGGCCCACCTTATAGACGCACAGCCGACCTGGGACGACGACGCCCGACTTCCAGAGGGGAAATTGACGCAGCGCCTGCCGTGAGGGAGAACTTTCCCCGCATCGCCCACCGGAATGACGCAGAGCTCGTCAACAAGCCCAGGATTCCACGCACAGACCCCGGGGCATCTGAAAACCCTGCAACCCGAAGGGGAGACCCGCCTGTGAGCCGGAAATCGATGCAACGTCTTCCCCGCATGGAAAATAACAACGCAAGTCTGTGCGCGAAGGGGCGAAACCGACGCACACTACCTGTTTTCCGCGCTTCTCTCTGCCGCCCTTTGCGGAGATTTTTCACTCAAAACAGGTATTTTGTGCTTGGAAGAGACTTTGTTTTCTTTTAAAAGACTTAAGACACTTTATATCACTTTCCAGTGATATCTTTACATTTTCTTATTGCATCTTTTATCGTTTTGACCTGCAAATATCCAGATAAATATTATATATTTTTCTAAACACTGCATGGTGTATTTTTGTGGTGCTATATTGTGTTATTGTATGATTTATTGCACAAATACTTGACACATTGCCTTCTAAATTAAGCCTGACTGCTCACTGCCAAGCTACCAGAGGGTGGGCACAGGATAATTTGGATTGTGTGTGACTTACCCTGACTAGAGTGGGGGTCCTTGCTTGGACAGGGGGTAACCTGACTGCCAACCAAAGACCCCATATCTAACAATTAGGAATTGTGATTTCCTAATTGTGATTCACAAACAATTACAATTAGGAATGCGTAATCCCTAAATTCTGTACTTTTATACATATCTGTTTGGATATGACATAAGTCTCAACTTCAAAAGACTGAACTATTAGGTTTGCCAGTGCTTTTTTATTGGCCTCATGTGAATACATGCTTCATAATCCATGAACACGGATATCTGGAAATTATTCCATGGCTTTCTTTTAAAGAAGCTCATCCCAAGTTGCCCGCTGATACATGTACATGTGCTTTGATGCATGACAGACATTGATAATGTATTGATCTAACAGAGCTAATGGCAAAATTAAATTAAAAGTAAAAAATAATAAAACAAAATGGCATTAGTGCACAAAAAGGAAGTGAAAGGTCCATTGGTGCGTTGCAGTTGCAAGGACACTAAAATAAGAATACATATGTAGAAAATGGGAAACGGAACGGGGAGCAGAAAGGGGAGCATTAGACTGCAGGGGAGGGGACGGGCCGTTAAAAAGCAGCATGGAGGGTGAGACACATGAATATGAGGAAGATAGTAAGAAAACACACTCATTCTCTTGGTACTCTCAGCTCTCCTACAAGTCACTTTGTTCTGATTATATTGCATCTGAAACCCACTCCTTCTACTAGTTTGTTGTCAGAAGATTAGATAATGGAATTAATTTATAAAGATGCGTGACAAAGGACAGTCCAAGAAGTCACATGAGGAGAAAACTAAAGGGAAGATAAAATATGTAGGTTTTCAGGTAGATTAATTGTTTCTTTGTCTCACATATGTATATATATGTATGGTTGCAGGAGTGAAAGGACATGACAGTGAAGCCAGCAAGACACATGGTATAAGTGGCAACAAGGGACAATTGCACCAAATATGTCAGGTTCTGCAGCACAGCATCCTATCTTTCTGAGCTTCACTGCACTGGGTGTAGGGGAAAGGGATGGGAATGACCACCTGTCCAGTCACACATCATAGAAATGTAACTGTAGAAAAACACTCACATGTTGCACAGCCAATTCCACTGCCACCATGTATCTTCAGCCCATGTGTGATATCCCTGACCAGTTCAGCTTTACTGTTTGGTCTTGGGATTTTTTGACTGATGTATAACATCAGTGTCCAGTACTACAAGTCCTGCAATACCAAGCAAAAGATCTGGCCTGGAACACCACAACATGGAAGGACACTAGAACCCTTACCACCCTGTCTTGGATAATGCATGCCCCCTTGCGCCATGAGGCTAGTGTAGGAGGCTGGACTGGTTTGTAGTGAGTACCAAGGGGTACTTACACCTTGCACCAGGCATCCCTTATTAGTGTATAGGGGTGTCTAGCAGCTTAGGCTGATAGAAAATGGTAGCTTAGCAGAGCAGCTTAGGCTGAACTAGGAGACGAGTGAAGCTCCTACAGTACCACTAGTGTCACTTGCACAATATCATAAGAAAACACAATACACAGATATACTAAAAATAAAGGTACTTTATTTTTATGACAATATGCCAAAGTATCTCAGTGAGTACCCTCAGTATGAGGATAGCAAATATACACAAGATATATGTACACAATATAAAAAATATGCAGTATAGTCTTAGAAAACAGTGCAAACAATGTATAGTTCCAATAGGATGCAATGGGGACACATAGGGATAGGGGCAACACAAACCATACACTCCAAAAGTGGAATGCGAACCACGAATGGACCCCAAACCTATGTGACCTTGTAGAGGGTCGCTGGGACTGTAAGAAAACAGTGAGGGTTAGAAAAATAGCCCATCCCAAGACCCTGAAAAGTGAGTGCAAAGTGCACTAAAGTTCCCCAAAGAGCACAGAAGTCGTGATAGGGGAATTCTGCAGGAAAGACACAAACCAGCAATGCAACAACGATGGATTTCCAAACGAGGGTACCTGTGGAACAAGGGGACCAAGTCCAAAAGTCACAAGCAAGTCGGAGATGGGCAGATGCCCAGGAAATGCCAGCTGTGGGTGCAAAGAAGCTGCTACTGGACAGTAGAAGCTGAGGATTCTGCAAGAACGACAGAGGCTAGAGACTTCCCCTTTGGAGGATGAATGCCCCACGCTGTGGAGAGTTGTGCAGAAGTATTTTCCTGAAGAAACACTGCAAACAAACCTTGCTAGCTGCAAATCATGCGGTTACGGTTTTTGGATGCTGCTGTGGCCCAAGAGGGACCAGGATGTTGCCAATTGCGTCTGGGGACAGAGGGGGCACCCAGCAAGACAAGGAGCCCTCTCAGAAGCAGGCAGCACCCGCAGAAGTGCCGGAACAGGCACTACAAAGAGGAGTGAAATGGTGCTCACCCGAAGTTGCACAAAGGAGTCCCATGCTGCCGGAGGACAACTCAGGAGGTCGTGCAATGCAGGTTAGAGTGCCGTGGACCCAGGCTTGACTGTGCACAAAGGATTTCCGCCGGAAGTGCACAGAGGCCGGAGTTGCTTCAAAAGACGCAGTTCTCAGCAATGCGGTCTGGTGTGGGGAGGTAAGGACTTACCTCCACCAAACTTGGACTGAAGAGTCACTGGACTGTGGGAGTCACTTGGACAGAGTTGCTGGATTCAAGGGACCTCGCTCGTCATGCTGAGAGGAGACCCAAGGGACCGGTGATGCAGTTCTTTGGTGCCTGCGGTTGCAGGGGGACGATTCCGTCGACCCACAGGAGATTTCTTCGGAGCTTCTAGTGCAGAGAGGAGGCAGACTACCCCCACAGCATGCACCACCAGGAAAACAGTTGAGAAGGCGGCAGGATCAGCGTTACAGAGTTGCAGTTGGTGAAGAGAGAGATGCAGAGGAACTCTGATGAGCTCTTGCATTCGTTATCTAAGGAATTCCCCAAAGCAGAGACCCTAAATAGCCAGAAAAGAGGGTTTGGCTACTTAGGAGAGAGGATAGGCTAGCAACACTGAAGGAGCCTATCAGAAGGAGTCTCTGACGTCACCTGCTGGCCCTGGCCACTCAGAGCAGTCCAGTGTGCCAGCAGTACCTCTGTTTCCAAGATGGCAGAGGTCTGGAGCACACTGGAGGAGCTCTGGGCACCTCCCAGGGGAGGTGCAGGTCAGGTGAGTGCTCACTCCCCTTTCCTTTGTCCAGTTTCGCGCCAGAGCAGGGCTGAGGGGTCCCTGAACCGGTGTAGACTGGCTTATGCAAAAATGGGCACCATCTGTGCCCATGAAAGCATTTCCAGAGGCTGGGGGAGGCTACTCCTCCCCTGCCTTAACACCTTTTTCCAAAGGGAGAGGGTGTAACACCCTCTCTCTGAGGAAGTCCTTTGTTCTGCCTTCCTGGGCCAAGCCTGGCTGGACCCCAGGAGGGCAGAAACCTGTCTGAGGGGTTGGCAGCAGCTGCAGTGAAACCCCTGAAAAGGCAGTTTGGCAGTACCAGGGTCTGTGCTAGAGACCCGTGGGATCATGGGATTGTGCCAACAATGCCAGGATGGCATAGAGGGGGCGATTCCATGATCTTAGACATGTTACATGGCCATATTCGGAGTTACCATTGTGAAGCTACACATAGGTAGTGACCTATGTGTAGTGCACGCGTGTAATGGTGTCCCCGCACTCACAGAGTCCGGGGAATTTGCCTTGAACAATGTAGGGGCACCTTGGCTAGTGCCAGGGTGCCCACACACTAAGTAACTTAGCACCCAGCCTTTACTAGGTAAAGGTTAGACATATAGGTGACTTATAAGTTACTTAAGTGCAGTGAAAATGGCTGTGAAATAATGTGTGTATTATTTCACTCAGGCTGCAGTGGCAGGCCTGTGTAAGAATTGTCAGAGCTCCCTATGGGTGGCAAAAGAAATGCTGCAGCCCATAGGGATCTCCTGGAACCCCAATACCCTGGGTACCTCGGTACCATATACTAGGGAATTATAAGGGTGTTCCAGTGTGCCAATGTAAATTGGTGAAAATGGTCACTAGCCTGTTAGTGACAATTTGGAAAGAAATGAGAGAGCATAACCACTGAGGTTCTGGTTAGCAGAGCCTCAGTGAGACAGTTAGTCATAACACAGGTAACACATACATATAGGTCACAAATTTATGAGCACTGGGGTCCTGGCTAGCAGGGTCCCAGTGACACATAACAAACATACTGAAAACATAGGGTTTTCACTATGAGCACTGGGCCCTGGCTGGCAGGATCCCAGTGAGACAGTGAAAACACCCTGACATACACTCACAAACAGGCCAAAAGTGGGGGTAACAAGGCTAGAAAAAGGCTACTTTCTCACAGCTAGTGAGTTACTTTTGAGGCCATGCAGTCTAATCGGGCCTGCAAAGAAATGGAATACAATGTGCATGTCAGATGATTAATTCCTCACCTGAGAAGGGGGTCAGGTGTTGGGCATGTGAAGTGTCAACACATAGGACCATGGGCAGAACCATGGCCAGGGGGTTATAAGTACAACAAAAGTGGCCCAGTGCAGCACAGAATGTGAATATGCTGTGCTGCCCTGCACCACAGCGAAAGGCCAGAAATTGTACTTTTTTCAAACTAAGGGCGCATTCCTGTTCCTTACTCAAGCACTAGCTCCGTTATGGCTACCTAATTTCAATGCAGGCACCCTTGCAACACATTGCAAGGGTGCCTGCGTTGCATGCAGGACTATGGCCCTCATTCTGACCTTGGCGGTCGGCGGAGAGGCGGCGGTCGGACCGCGAACAGACCGGCGGTCAGAAAAATGGCATTCTGACCGCGGCGGTCACCGCCGCGATCGACCGCCACTTCCCCACTCCGACCGCCACGGCGGTCATGGCCGCCGGGCTGGAGTTTGCGCACTCCGGCCCGGCGGTCATCCCAAGACCGCCAACGGTATCATGACCCTGCCTACCGCCGCGGTTTCTGGCGGTCGGGAACCGCCATGCGAACCATGGCGGTAAGCACTATCGGGGCCAGGGAATTCCTTCCCTGGCACTGATAGGGGTCTCCCCCACCCCCCACTACCCACCCGAGTCCTCCCCCCACACCCTCCACCCCCCTGCCACCCCCCAGAGGTGGTACGAACCCCCTCCCCACCCCCACCCCGACATGCACATACATGCACCCCGACATGCACACACCCCCAACATGCACATATACACACCCCCTACACACACATACACAACGGGGACACATACCCGCACACATACATGCAGACATGCGCACCTGCCGAACAGCACACATTACCCATAGACACAGCAGCACCCCCCGCCCGCATACACGCACTCACACACCCCCTCTACACACTCACACGCACACCCCCATGCACGCCCACATCACACAACACCCCCCCTCCCCCTCCCCTCACGGACGGTCAACTTACCTTGTGCGTTGGTCCTCCGAGAGGGGACGGGAGCCATGGGGAGGTGACCGCCAACAGAACACTGCCAACAGAAGACCGCCACACAGATATGTGGGTCGTAATTCTGTGGGCGGTGTTCTGCTGGCGTGGCGGTGGAGGTTGACCAGTCTCCACTTTTCCGCCGACCGCCAGTGTGGCTGCTGGCGGTTTCCCGGCGGAACGCTCCCAGCGGTCGGAATGCGCACAGCGGCATACCGCCGCGGTCGGCGGTCTTCACCGCGGCGGTAACTCGGCGGTCTCGCGAAAAGACCGCCAAGGTCAGAATGAGGGCCTATGTCTGTGCAGGAAGGTATACCTTCCTGAAGAATTAGAATCCATGGAGGCATTTACCTCTTCCCATCTGTGCAGAAGAGAGGCAAAAAGGTGGCTAAATAAAGTTATCTATCATTGTTATGCTTGCCCTGTGTAGGCATATGCTTCTACGTATTTCCAGGTTTACTGGTCCTTGTAAATCTGGGAATGAGTAAAAAACCATGGGAGTTGCCTTGAAAAAGCCACTACAATGTCCATGGAATTACCCCCTGACTCAGACAATACAGCTATTTTAACTGCCTTGCCTTACTCCATATAACTCCATATACATGAGGCCAATCAAAGACATGCAAATAGTCTTTGCATGGCCTCAGACGTAGGTGTCTACCATCTGCACCGCTGACGTCTCAATACAAGTGTTTCATTGGTGGTGCATAGGGCTCGTAAATATACCACTTAGTCCCTAGTGTTAAACTACACTGCACACAGCTGCACTGATGTTTGGGGTATAAGCACACAGGTATAGTTTGCCATGGTAGCGAACATCCTTAATCCTGGTATGTAATAAGTCTCAGTGAGGCATAAAATAGTGAGCTTTGTGTTTTGGCAGACAATAGATGGTGTGTGAGACCGGTTGTCCCCTGGTAGTGCTGTGTAATTTAAGTGTGGCAGAGCACATTGAACTGTCATTGTGTTTGAATGGGGGCACATTGCAAAGCAAGGAGGTGAGAAGTGGTGTGTGTATTCCAAGGTAGCCTAAGCTATACACACGCTTTGCTGTGTTTGATAGTGTCACACATCAGTTGCAGCTGGGAAGGGATGACATAGAAGAAGGCATAGGTGTATAACATCCTACATGTGATGCGCACCAAGGGGAAGATGTAGCACGTGTTAATACAGAAAAAGTCTATGTTGATGTGCACCATGATACATTCACATATAAAAATGAAATTGCATCACTATTATCGAATTCACCAGTCATGGACTCTCCATCAACCCCATCTCAGAAATACATAGTCAGGCAGACCCTGAGACCTAGCCGTGAGGTTACTGATTGACGAGTCACAGATGGGAAAGCATGTAGCCGGCAGATAAATGCGTGATCAGGAAACTCAGATCAATCCCACAGACATGGCGCAGTGTCACCATAATGGTCCCAGGAGATTGGCCCCTAATAAAGCACATATTGCCGGTGGGTTGTGTGCATTCCCAAAACACCATAAAGTCAGATGCCACATGAGGTTCGGAACACTCAGCCAATCAGAACAAAGCACGCAAGGTAACACTCCGCAATCACATGCCCTTCATCCTGGACATCTGGGCATGTTATGCAACGGCCCTTATCGTATCGACGCAAGGGTGAGGCCCACCTGCATTTGTAATCAGGGACCTAATTTACAGCTCCAAGACACTGCTCACATTCTTCACCTACAAAAGAATGCTGAAATTGTTTTATTATATCCAGAGAAATGTATAAAACACCAACAAGATCAATTGTACTTTGAGACAGTCCTGTGACCCCATTTCTGTAACTATTCTTCTGGCCATAATGTATAATTACACCAACTGTTCCTGTTTTGCCAAATGCCTCTTGTCTTTTGCTTTCTCAAGGTAAACACATTCAAGCAGCACACATGTCTGGAGGGAGATGAAAGAAGCAAACCTGTGCCAGCAGGAGGATGACAAATAGGGAATTCACAAGTGACAGGATGAGCTAGGTTGCCATAACTATGGGTGGGAATCTGTGATGTTTGGAGGCTGAGAAGTATGGGTATATTTGTTGTGTGGCAAACCAGAGTAGATACATATCACGCATTATCGCAAATACTAGCATGTGTGGGTACACCCTGGTACATAGCTCACGAACACACACAGCCATGTTAGACTATTGGAAGTGGTGAATGTAAATGTAGGCTTTTGGTGTCACATGTTAGTCAATGTATAATCAGGCTTCCATCTTTGTGTTACAGTAAGTGGAGTCACTGAGCCTAAATGAGGATTGCCAGAGGAGTCATGTACACATTCAAATGAGTGGAGCAGAGTCTAACAATGTGTGATACTCAGCACGTTGCCAAACTTGGCAATGAGGGAATGGTGTGAGCGTGTCTGTGCTAGCTCTCACCTAGTTTCATTGTGTATATCCCCTCAGAGTTAGGAAACACTGGTCACTGTTTACTTAGCTAACACCCCCATGGTAAGCACATGAACGTACACATTCCTGGAGTGTAGCAGGTTGCTATCTGTGTAGGGTAGTGTGTATGCAAGACAAATATGAACCTTGGCAACATGAATGCACAATGTACATGTCAGACAGCACAACAAGGCAGACTGCCATGATATAGCGTGGGTAAGGCTGACAGTAGGACCAAATGGAATATATCAACAAACCCTGTTCTCTTTCACAGGAGTTGTGGCCTGAGTAGTGGCCACAGGGAAGCAAGGTACGCAGGTTACTTGGGACAATGTTGGTGCAATGTGCGGAGCAGTGATGTAAATACATGAAATTTTTTTAGGCCTAGCCGTCATGAAAAGTATTGCCAATAACCAAGCTAGGTGTGTACCTTACCTCAACATATCCACATTGGCAAGTCAGGCCAGCAATCTGTGCAACTGTGTTGGAATGTGTAGTATGACACAAACAAACACCTTTGTCACACAGTAGCATGTGAACAATACATAGATACTGCCATCTGAAAGGCAACTATATTGCCACTTTCAAGTCACATAGATACCACACATCAATGTTGAGTTGAAAGTGAATGAGGATAAATACTGTGTCAGCCAATTAATTACTGTCAAAACCTGGCATTGTTCAACATTGAGAGATATCCATTTGATTTCAGAGGAAGAAACAACTCCTGACCTCCTGCCTTGATGTGTTTTGAGGCCAAGCAGTAAGAGTCCAGTGGCAGATGTTGGATGAGGTGCAGGCAGGGATGGAGATGATTGTGGGCACCCTAGAGGGAGTCTGTAGGTGTATCAGTTCTAACAAGGACACCTCAGATTCAATAACAGGCACCTACACTCCGCCCCAATTAGTCCCTGGCTGACATCGCTGGTGTCATGAGACAGAGGCAACAACAACAGCTGTAATAATGTGACACAAGTGAGGTTTCCATCCAGCTAGGGGCTATACCCACCATCCATCAATCTATTGAGCGGAAGCAGGACTCCTATTTTGCAACACTGGGTGCCTTCCACTAGGACATAGCTGCTGTGTTGACAAGCCAGCAGGCCTTTCTCAGAACTGTGCTGCCTTCCTTGTTAACAAGGGCTAATGCTGCAGACAACAGGGGAGCTACATCTTCAGCCCCTGATGTGTGTGTCTCACATGCCTCCTGCACAAACACCACCACCAACAGGGAAGGCACAACACACATAAAAGGAGGAAGAAGTGTATTTCCCCACTTTCAGGTGGCGAACTTCCCAATAACATTTGTCTGTGGCCCTTGCCCAATTTCCCATTCCCATTCCCCAGCAGGGCTCACCTGGGTAGGGCCTGAGATGCCTGCGGCTAAGGAGATGCCCACCCTACTGGGTGAGTGGGCTCAGGCAACTCGCTGAGGGGCTGCTGGAGGGCGGTGCTGGTACGGGGTTGGTGGCTGTACCTGTAGCTGGGGAAGTCACAGAGGTGTCCGCCACCACCAAGGAGCTCACATCGGAGGAGGTATCTGTGTCAGAACTGTCCCCTCCGTCCCGCTGGTGCTCTCAGCATCGGTGGACACTGCCTCCTGGGTCCTGTGGGATACAGCTCCCTCCGTCGCCAGTGCCTCTGTTCCTCCGCCAGATGATGCTAATGCACATAAGGACAGGGTTACACAACAAGAAAGGAGGGAAGAGACAAAGGATACACTTGGTCAATGGCAGCACCAACACCACCGTTGGTGTACACAGCACCGTCACACACAGGGATAGGCCACCGCCAGTATGTGGGCCATCAGGGGGGTCAGGTTTCGACGGGCACACTTTCCTCATTGGGAGGCCATCCTCAGCTGGGCCTCCCCGTGTCTAGCGTCTCAGGTCTTCCCACCATTTCCGACAGTGGGTGCTGCACCGGCCGTAGACCCCCAGGGTCCGCACGTCCTTGGAGATGGCACGTCATATACCCTTCTTTAGATGGGCGCTGACCTGCAGAGGAAATACACACAGGAAAATAATATTAGTCAGACAGACCTGCCTTTTACACTTATGGCCCACCATACCCCTTCACATCATCATTTACACACACATGGCCCAGCACACAACCAATACGCCACCCAGAGAACAACCACCCACCCCCCTTACACGAGGCCTTCACACACACCACTCCATGCATTCATGCCACATGCATCATGCCCACAGTGTATCCACCTGTTGGTCTGGAGGGCCATACAGCAGTACGTACTGGGGTAGGGCGCCATTCACCAGTCTCTCTAACTCCACAGAAGTGCAGGCAGGGGCCCTTTCCCTAGTCATACGGGCCATGGTAGGTTCCAGACACAGGTCACAGCAGCACTTGCAGTGTAGGTCCTCTCCTGTTGAAGATCAGGTAGCAAGTGAGGAATCTGATATAAAATGGCAGTCACGTCTGTGGTGGTGCATACTGTCACCGCTGGCGTAGATCCCCATTGGCCACTGTAACCCATAGGGCCCAATTATAACCAATGAGGAGTTGCACGGGGGTTCCCGACCGCCTCCCGCAACGGCACACAACGTCAGAGGAATTAACTCACTTCCACCTGTCCCACCACACAGGACAGGCGGATGGCATTTCACGAGTGGGGTGGAAGCCCTGGATAATTGCTGCATCACTGTTTACATTTGGACATACTGGATAATTCACACTGACCCATTACAAATTAACAGCATGAAATGTTCTGTTGTAGCCCCATTGTTTAGTTTGTGACCGGCTCCTCACTCTTTCGCCCCATAGATTGCTACTGCTGCGGATGAATAGGAGATGGAGACATACCCCTGTATACAGACCCCTGGTGGAATTGGCAACAATGGAGGACAGGCACATAATACTCACCTATAGACTGGACAGGGCCACAATCACAGAGCTGTGTGCCCAATTGGAACCTGACCTTATATCTGCTATCCGTCACCCCACTGGGATCCCCCCTCTTGTGCAAGTTCTATCTCTGCTCCATTTCCTGGCAACTGGTTCTTACCAAGTGACAGTGGGCTTGGCAGCAGAAATGTCACAGAAAATGTTCTAAATAGTGCTTACAAGAGGGTTGTCTGTCCTGATTAAACACATGTGCAGCCACATTGTATTTCCCCAGTTGGAAAATTTGTCCATAGTGAAGGCCGAGTTCCATGCAATCCCAACATAATAGGGATTGATGGAACACACAAAATGAACAGGTGTTCAGAAACTGTAAGAGTTTCCACTCTATGAATGTACAGCTGGTGTGCTTGGCGGACCAGTACATCTCCCACGTCAATGCTAAGTATCCTGGGTCAGTGCATGATGCCTTTGTCCTGAGGAATAGCAGCATTCCAAATGTGATGGGCCAACTACAGAGACACAGGGTGTGGCTAATAGGTGAGCCCTGGTCCCCACCCAGGCAGAAGAACGTTATAATGAGGCACATGGGTGAACCAGAAGGATTATAGAACGGGCCTTTGGGCTCCTGAAGGCCAGGTTCAGGTGCCTCCATCTAACAAGTGGATCCCTGTGCTACTCACCCAAGAAGGTCTGCCAGATAATGGTGGCATGCTGTATGCTGCACAACCTTGCCCTGAGATGCCATGTGCCTTTTCTGCAGAAAGAGGAGGCTGGAGATGCCCGTGTGGCAGCAGTGGACCCTGTGGACAGTGAGAATGAGGAGGCAGAGGATAAGGATCAGGACAACAGAACAGCAGTCATCAGACAATACTTCCAATGACACACAGGTAAGACAGTTACTTCACATTTCATTGAAATTATTTTTAATTTCTGTGGCACTGGCATGCTGTTATTTCCCACGTCTATGCCCACTTACTGTAGCCTTTGGCAATTCATTTTACAGATGTTGGTGCCTCACTATAGTTCCTGGTGTGATCACTGCAGCCAGTTACAGGTCATTAACATATGCTCATTTACTGTACAGTTGAATTGCAATGTTTGAACCTGGTTAAATGAATACATATTTGAATAATTTGACATAGTCCATACGTCTATTTTTTCCAAGGGTGTTTATTGAAGTGCTAAGAAAAAGAGGGCCAAGTGCAATGGGATGGGGTGATGATGGAGGAAAGTCCAGGGTATTGTTCCAGTCTATTTGTAGCACAAATGCATTTTTCAAGGGGACATAGGAAGAGGAGCAATGGCAGTTCAAGGTGGACAGGGTGACAGGGTGGGACACAAGGGGGAGTCTCATTTCCTGGCAGGGGTCTTGGCAAGTGTCTCTGGCTTCTGTCTCGATCGCAGGGAATGTTTGTGGGGTGGTTCTCCTTCTGCAGGGGGAGGGGTGCTGGTGACCTGTTGGTCCTGTGGCCGGGCCTCCTGTCCACTAGCGGCAGTGGAGGTAGAAGGCAGTTCAGATGTCTGACTAGTGGCAGGGGCCCGCTGTTGTTAGACTCCCTCACTCATAATATTGGCCATGTCTTCCAGCACCCCTGCTATGGAAACCAGGGTGTTGTTGATGACCGTCAAGTCCTCACTGATCCCCTGGTACTGTCCCTCCTACAGCCACCTGTTCTCCTGCACATTGTCCAGGATCTGGCCCATTGTGTCCTGGGAATGTTGATATGCTCCCAGGATCTCTGCAAGTGCCTCCTGGAGAGTCGGTTCTCTGGGCCTGTCCTCCCCCTGGCGCTCAGCAGTCCTCCCAGTTTCCCTGTTGTCCTGTGCCTCTGTCCCCCGAACCATGTGCCCACTGCCACTGACCCCAGGTCCCTGATTGTCTTGGCTATGAGGTGTGCCCTGGGGTCCCTGTAGTGGTGGACACACTGCTGATTGATGTGTACTGGAGACAGAGGTATGCGTACGCTGGGTCGGTGCAGTGGTGGTGTTTCCTGTTGGGGGAGGCTCTGTGGTGGTGTGTGACTGGGCCTGGGTAACCGGATGTCCAGAGGTCCCTGATGGGCCAGGTTGGTCATCCAGATCCTGAAGATCAGAGTTGCTGTCATCACTGTGGGCCTCTTCTGTGGGGGGACTGGATATGTCTGGCACCTCCTCTCCGCTGACATTGGCTGGGGTACCTGTGGGGATGTGAATGCTGTGTTATTGTTTCTGTATCTGACATATTGTGCATCCGCGGCTTGCCCTCTTTGTATTTGCCCTGGCAGCTTTCACTTGTGTACATTGGTATGTGGTGGGAAGGCTGATTCTCTCTAGTGTGCATGCTTTAGTGATAGGTGTCCATACAGGGCTGTGAGTGGTGTCCATGCATTGGTATGGCATGCAGGGCTTGGCATTGGGATAAGTGAGATGTAATGGTGGGGTGTGTGGGATGGAGTAGAGTGGAGTGATGGGAGTGAGGGTGGGGCTATGTGATGGCATGCAGGTAGGGGGTAGTAGTAGTAGTAGAGAGTTGACTTACCAGAGTCCAGTCCTCCTCCCACTCCGGCCAGGCCCTCAGGATGCATGATTGCCAAGACTTGCTCCTCCCATGTTTTTAGTTGTGGGGGAGGAGGTGGGGGTCCACCGCCAGCCCTCTGTACAGTGAGTTGGTGTCATGCTGCAATGTAATGTACCTTCCCTCATAGGTCGTTCCACCTCTTCCTGATGTCATCCCTAGTTCTTGGGTGCTGTCCCACGGCATTGACCCTGTCCACGATTCTCTGCCATAGCTCCATCTTCCTAACTATCGATATCTGCTGCATCTGTGCTCCAAATAGCTGTGGCTCTACCCTGATGATTTCCTCCACCATGACCCTTAGTTCCTCCACTGAGAATCGGGTGTGACTTTGTGGTGCCATAGGTGTTGTGTGAGGTGTGTAGGTGAGGGTGTGTAGGGTGATGTGTTGGGGTGTGTGATGTGGGGTGCGTGGATGGTGTATAGATGTATGTAGTGTGTGGCTCTGGTTTTGTCGGTGGTCTTGGTGTCTGTCTCGTGCCAATGGTTTGTATTCATAAAGGGTTGTGGGTTATGTGGGTGTGTGTTTTATAGTGGTGTGGGTGTGGTGTGTGTATGGGTGTCAGGTGTGTGTTGTTTGAATTGTTCAATGTGGTGTTGTTTTGTTTGAGTGTGTGTATTTTGAGCGCTGAATTATGTACCGTCAATGGTTTACCGCCATTGAATGTAAGCCGTGGTGATTCGTGGGCCATAATGTGATGGGCGTTATTCTGTTGTCATAACAGTGTGGGTTTTGATACAGCCACTTTATCACTGACCTTTGGTGTGGCGGAATTGTGTCTGTGGTGAATAGTGACGGATTGGCAGGTGTGTCATAATATGGTGGATGGATATTATTCGCCGCCTCAATGGTAAGCTGGCGGCAGTCAGCGTTGCAGAAAGTGGGATTTACCTCCAATGTCATTATGAGGGCCTAAGTGTCCTGTGTTTATGGTTGTCTGGGTGGAATGCACAAGGGGAGCTACCGACCAGCACAGACCAGACATGGATTGAAGACAGGCTGTAAAGCACACATGGCAGTAAGTGCAGAGAAATGCCCACTGTTTAAAAGTGGCTTTTATAATATAGTAAAATTAAATCCAACTTCATCAGTAAGCAGGATTTTCTATTACAAGTCTGGCAATACCAAACAAGACATGGCTACTCCTTCCAGATCAGAACCTACCACCTAAGAGTATATGAGAGCTTTTACCTACATAGTACCCTGCCCTATGGTTACCTAGGACCTACCTTAGGGGTGACTTATATGTAGTAAAAAAGGGACTTTAAGGCTTGTCAAGTAGTTTTAAATGAATGCCTAGTTGAAGTGGCAGTGAAACTGCACAAACAGGCCTTGCAATGGCAGGCCGGAGACACAGTTAAGGGGCTACTGATGTGGGTGACATAATCAGTGCAGACGGCCCACTAGTAGCACTTAATTTACAGGTCCCGGGCACAGGTAGTCAACTTTACAAGGGACTTGCAGGTAAATTGAATATGCCAATTAAGTAGGAACGAATGTTACCATGTTTAGGGGAGAGAGCACATGCACTTCAGCACTGGACAGCAGTGATAAAGTACTCAGAGTTCTAAAACCAGCAAAAGCAGTGTCAGGAAAGTGGATGGAGACAGGCAAAATGTTGGGGGATGACAACCCTAAGGCTGTCAGGTCTAACATGTGTCTTAAGAAGAAACAAGTTACTTGGAAATACATTTTCCAAACAGATATGTACCTGTCCCTCTGGGTTCCCATATACCTGGCTGTACCGGGACAGGACCTACGTGGTGAGGAGTTCCAACTCCTGAATGGAGAAGTTAAGGGCCATATTACCTGCTACACAATCCGTGACAAAGACAGACACCCTTTCGTGTGTAACTGTCACACACATTATCCTATGGCTGTGCCCTTCGTGGGGTGTTTCACTTACTATGCAGTAAACTTCCACCAACATCCATCTGATTGCCAATGTCCTGATGGCAAGCTCAGGCAGCTGCCATTTTAGGATGTTAACTAGTGCGTCACCACCACTCAAAGTGGTGACTAGTTTGTTTACCAATGTTAAATATGTGCATAACAGTTTTTAGATAATTTTGACACAATATAATGTAAAACTTTACTGTGCTTTACAACAACAGTCCCCAGTGCATTTTATAATTCCATTGATGGATTTAAAAATAAATAAATAAATAATGTGTAAGTAAGAAATTTCAAGTGTAATATTTACACATTACTACAAAAAAATTGACATTTAAATAATTGTTATATTAAGTTGCAAATTCACTAAACAATGGTGTGCACATATGTACCAAAAAAATATGTAAGTTTACAAAGACATGAAATGTGTGTTGATTGACAAAGTATTGTTTGACCTTTTTCAGTGATTTATTTTTACTGAAATGCAAACATATGAACTGAGGAAGAGGTAGAAGATGAGAGCTTCAAGTGGTCAGACTTTTTCTATCTTGGTGCCATGGAAGAAAGGGCACGATAAAAACAAATTCAGATTGAATAGGCAAACTATTCTGGATTTATGTCACCAGCTGGAGCCCGGTCTCCTGGCTCATGGTAGTTCTTCATTTTGTGACCACAGGATCCTTCTAGTACATTGTTGCAGTATCTGGAGGAATGTCACCACTGACTTTCAGAGGGGTGTGGCAAGAGGTTCTGTTTTCAGTGATGAGACACATCAACAGCTTCATTCAGTTTCCACATAATGAGGATTTTGCAAAGGTGAAGAGCGATTTTTATGCTTTGGCTGGCTTACCACATGTGATCGGATCAATTGATGGCACATATCTTGCGTTGTTGCCACCACATGGCAGAAAACACGTTTAATGCAATCAGAAAAACTTCCATCCAATCAATGTGCAAATTGCCTGCTCACTGGATTTGTACATCACCATCGTGTGTGCCCATTTACTATGCTCAACACATGATTTCTTTCTACTACAGAGCAGCAGGATAACCCTGCAAATGTCACAACTTGGACCTGAGAGGTCTTGGCTTGTTGGTAACATCATTGTGTAAATCTAAATATTAGTATATTAATAGTTTGAGGACCTACAATGGGTTCATATATTTTGTGCAATGCTTTGTTTTTTATTTTTCATGTAGGAGACTCAGCTAATCCTAACTGACCATGGTTGCTAGCACCACTGAGGAATCCAACAATGCCAGGAAAGGTTCACTTCATGAGGTCCACAGAAGAACACAGAGGCCAGTGAAGCGGGCTTTTGGGCTTCTGAAGGCCAGATTTTGCTGTCTGGATAAATCCAGTGGAGTCCTCCTGTACTCACCCAATAAGGTGTCCCAAATCACCATGGCCTACTGCATGTTACATAGCATTGCCCCACGGCGGAACATCCCACCTCTTGCAGAGGATGGAGAGCATGATGTGTCACTGGGTGAGGATGTTGAAATGCCAAATGAAGATGACAGTGGTGAAGAGGAAGGGCCACTTCTTTGCATGAGTATAAGGTGTAAGTATATCTTTCTCTAGTGTTAAATTGACTGTCAGAAAAACTTGCAATGTGAAGAGCATAGCATTCTTTGCTGGAATTATTTTTAGGAATGGGTAGGTCTGAAAATTTCCCTGTTAAGGATGTTTGATGATCCAAGGTTCGACACATTGACTGTTGTGTACATTGATTATATTTGATTGGTCTAAGTGATTGTGTCCTCATATATTATCATTTGTAAGGTGTCTATTTTGTTTTATGATTTTCACCATTTCATCTTCATTTGGACATTGCAAAGTAGTGACATTTATTTATATGATGTTGTTGCCAAACACAAAGGGAACATGAGTTGATCCTGTGCAGTACACACACACTTTGGACGTACAAATCCTGGATACAGACCACTTGCACATTGATTGTACAGGTGTTTTTGGTACTGCACTAGACTTGTTTTCTAATGTATGTTGCCACCAAGGCAATTTGTGCTGCTTCACTTGCTTCTACCACATTTGTGATTTGAACCAAAGCATACTCATCTCCAATCACATTTGCTAAATCATCATTTTGTGTTAAGTATATGAGTCTGTTAATGTGCCACTTATCATTGTAGGATGGACTTCTTGTAGCACACCCACACCACTTTAAGTTGGTTGTGACATTTCACCAGCCAGTTACTGCCACAGTGTATTGGATTGATCCTATGTCTACAGAAGGTAGGTCTGGCATGATTTTGACAATAGGTGTAATATGTGTGATGAACTTGTGCGTCAGAATTTCTGGCTCCAGCTGATGGCATGAATCAAGATTAGTTTGCCTATTTCATCTTTTTTTATTTAATTACTTTCTTTAATGGTGTCAAGGTTTAGAACTGTACTTGTAATGATGGCACAGCCAATTTGGTTCATATAAAAATTTTACTTTTTTTTTCTTTTAGTTTGATTCACAAATCTTTTTTGGAAATGAATGTAAATGATACATCAAGATTTGTGCTTAAACTAATTGTGTAACGTGTTTGGATATGGGAAAAATATTACCTAAATGTTGCAATGTGTTTCAAACTATCTTTTTGTTTTCTGATTTTTACAAAAAATAATGGAAGTAAAATTAATTTTGCCCAGACCTGGGTCCCTTGCTCGCTGTGCTACTGGATTCAAGCTCGCCTGGCTAATGAAAGGTCATACCCTGAAACCGGTCACAGGATGCTTGTTTCCTGTCCAGGGTGGACCTGGCCTGGCAGTTCGGGCTGGACTGTTCCAATGGGGAATAGGGTCAAGACTGATTTGCATATGGCTGGGTCCAAACTGGGGTGACGTGGCAAACAAAATAACGATGGATTAAACCCATATCTGTGACTGGGGGTGGGTGTTTGAAAAGTTTCAACACTCTGTCCATCATTTTAGTTTGTTTTGTGATGTTGCTTTGTGCGCCCTAAGTGGCAGGGGTATGCCAAGATGTGGGTCTCTTGCTCGCTGTTCCACTGGATTCAAGCTAGCCTGGCTGATGAAGGGTGATACCCTGAAACCAGTCACAGGATGTTTGTTTCCTGTCCAGGGAAGACCTTGCCTGGCAGTTCGAGCTGGACTGTTCCCATGGGGAATAGGGTCAAGACTGATTTTCATATGGCTGGGTCCAAACTGGGGTGATGTGGCAAGCAAAATAATGATGGATTAAACCCAGATCTGTGACTGGGGGTGAGTGTTTGAAAAGTTGCAACACTCTGTCCATCATTTTATTTTGTTTTGTCATGTTGCTTTGTGTGCTCTAAGTGGCAGGGACATGCCCAGACGTGGGGTCCCTTTCTCGCTGCGCCACTGGATTCAAGCTAGCCTTGCTGATGAAGGGTGATACCCTGAAACCAGTCCCAGGACGTTTGTTTCTTGTCCAGGGAAGACCTGGCCTGGCAGTTTGAGCTGGACTGTTCCCATGGGAAATAGGGTCAAGACTGATTTGCATATGGCTGGGTCCAAACTGGGGTGACGTGGCGAGCAAAATAATGATGGATTAAACCCAGATCTGTGACTGGGGGTGAGTGTTTGAAAAGTTGCAACACTCTATCCATCATTTTATTTTGTTTTGTGATGTTGCTTTGTGCGCTCTAAGTGGCAGGGGTATGCCCATATGTGGGTCCCTTGCTCGCAGTGCCACTGGATTCAAGCTAGCCTGGCTGATGAAGGGTGATACCCTGAAACCGGTTCCAGGATGCTTGTTTCCTGTCCAGGGAGAACCTGGCCTGGCAGTTCGGGCTGGACTGTTCCCATGGGGAACAGAGTCAAGACTGATTTGCATATGGTTCTGTCCAAACTGGGGTGACGTGGTGAGCAAAATAATGATGGATTAATCCCAGAACTGTGACTGGGGGTTAGTGTTTGAAAAGTTTCAACACTCCATCCATCATTTTATTTTGTTTTGTTATGTTGCTTTGTTCACAATTAGGCAACCGCCATCAGGTGTGGTGTGCTAGCGACCATCCAATAGCCACAGCCATTGTACAATGTTGAACTGGTCCTGTGACAGACTACCACTGTCAGGGATTCGTAGCTGGAACACCGCCAGCACAACTAATGTATCTAATTACAATGGGTGCAATCCCACCGTCCTGAAGATGAGTGAACGCTATTTGCCAGCATTGGACTCCGCTCCATCGGCCACAGATAACTGAGTGTGCAGTGGACTCCCCTCCATCAATGCAGATGGAGGTTAAATCACCATAGATCTAAATATGACAGTCCGAACACCATCAGCTTGATAGAGTACCTGGATCCTCAGTGGCACTGCAGTAGTTCCGTCAAGATCTAAATCAGGCCCTCTGTCTTTTTATCTCCCCATCTGGTGGGAACCCTAACCACCCTTATGGAAGTTCCCGCCCAGATGCCTTTTTGGACACTCCAGTGCTGACCCATATTTCTTCCTCCTCAGCAAGCTTCTTGGGGTCAGAAAACTTACTGTCCACCAGATTTGGCACAGCTCTGTCAAACAAAGATCAAGCATGTTCTCCTTCAAAATCAAGTTGCACAACTCTTCATAATCCTGCTTTGCTGCTTTCACCCAGCCTCAAAGTGCCTTGCTAGCATAGACCCAAATCTGTGATACAATCTTGTGACTGGCCCGGAACCTCTGTCCTGTGTTAGCCCAAACTTGGTGACTAGTATGGCCTTCGTAGCAGTGTAGTGTGTCTGGTTCCCCACCTCTCAAGTGAGAAGTGTATACCTCCACAAACTACCACCCCGGAACCTTGTTCACTCTCAGAGCCACTTCATAGACAGCAAACCATTTATCTGTCTCATGCCCTACCACATAGCAGGACCAATTATTGGGTATCTAGATGCTGACTCACCAGTGGACACTGCATGCATGCTGCCGCCATTTATATTGCTGGACCCAACTTCCAGGGCTCTTATGTCCAGCTGTTGTAAACTGAGCTCATGGGCCAATTTTTTCTCCTCAAGAACCAGTATCCTTTCCTCAGGAGCCTGCTTCAATTTAGCAAGCTCTAAACTAAGCTTTCTTTCCTCCCTCTTGTCTGCCAGCTCCTCTGGGAAGAGGCTCCTGGAGGAGATACTGTTCCTTGGTCTGGAAACTACCACTGCTCCTGGCAATCAATTCCTGCAGGTGCAGGCATGGTTTCTCCAAAGAGAGACATAATTTAGCAGAAAAAAAATCAAAAAGCCAATTAGTGAGAACTGAAAAAAAGGATATTGTATTAATGTAGAGTTATAGTGAACACTGTGCTACTATATGGTATTGCACGGACAAAAATACTATTCTCACCGGTGATCACCAATGTAAGAAATTGGATTTCTGGTTGTCTGAGTATGCACCAGGTATATGCAGGAATCAACACTCTGGTCAAGGTAAGTCAGACACACTTTAAAGTAAACTGTGCTCACCTTCTGGTAGCTTAGCATAGAATAGGCAGGCTTATCCTAAGAGGAAATGTGTATAGCTTTTGTGTAACACACTCACAACAACACAGTGAAAACACCACAAAAAGACTCCACACTAGTTTAGAAAAATATAGAATATTTATTTAAAAGAAGAGCAAACCAACAAACATCTAATCAGTAGAAGTCGAGATATGAATTTTTAAAGAAAAAACAAAAAAGAGTGCTTAGAAGTCACTAGTGGTCAAAAGGTTTCTTGATGTCAAGAGAGACCAGTGCAAAGAGGCCGAACGCTATGGAGGTTAGGCTGGATGCAGAATACATGCGGGGTCCACTGATAAAGTAACTTAAATGGAGCAAAGTGTCATCTCCGATGGAAATGATGTGTTGATCTGCATTGTCATTGAGCTCCATTGAAATACAAGCATTGCATCATCATCAAGTCACATAGAGCATCTTTGTCGAGCCACACAGGCTGTGAATCCACTGTCGTCGAACAGCCTCTGTGTCAGTTTCGAAGGGTGATACATCGGTTTCAACCGGTGCAGTGGTAATGATGGTTGTTTTTTGTAGAAAGTAGCTGCAAAATCCACCTGAGGCCTAGAACTGGTAGGCACACCACAGAAAGAAGGCAGAATCCACCAGCACCAGGAGAGTTGCAAGAAGTCTTTTTTGCTCAGAAAACAGGAGGCAAGCTGGCAAGCCCTTGGAGTCACTCTTGGTTCAAGTGCGATGGGTCCACTCCTTGTCCTCAGTAGGACAGAGATCAGCAGACAGCTGGGCAGCTCAGCAAAGCAGAAAAGCAGCTCCTCAGAACAGTCAGCCCAGGCAAAGTGGCAATCCTTAGAGTACAGCAGTCTTTACCCCAGCACAATTCTTCCCAGGTCCAGTAGTATGCTGCTTTGGTAAGGACAGAGCCCTAGTACTTAACTCAAAGGTGCCTTTGAAGTGGGTGGTGACTTCATAGCAGCTCCTTGAAGTGTCCAGGTCCCCCTTTCATCCCAGCCCGGGCTCCAGACTAGGGGGCAATTAGCCCTTTGAGTGGCGACAGGCACTTTTTCTATTCAACTGTATCAACTCCCTTCCACCTTTCCAGCCCAGGAAGGCCCATCAGAATGCAGATGTTTGCAGATGAGTGCTCAGACACACCTAACCTTCCTGTGTTGTTGGCTGTCTTGAAGGCATGCACAAAGTGTAGCTATCACCCACCCCAGATGTGACCTGGAGACAGGCTGCCAAGCACACAATGCAGTAAGAGCAGAGAAATGACCACTTTCTAAAAGTGGCATTTATAAAAAAGTAATGTCAAATCCGACTCTACCAGTAAAGAAGATTTATCATTACTGTTCCAAAGATAGGAAACATGACAAAGCAACTCCTTTCTGATCAGGAATTACTGCTTAAAGGTATATAAAGAAAATCCCAATGCTGGCCTTTGAGAAGAGTAGGCCTCACAGTAGTGAAAATGACTTTGGGAATTTTTCACTACCAAGACATGTTATACTTTCAAGTACAGGCCCTATGTCAGCTTCATCTGGGCTATCATGAACTTTTCTTTAAGGTTTTTCTGTTTTATCTCCTGCTTATCACTACAATATGTTCCATATTTCAACACCTCATCCAAAAACTTGGCCTACCAACAAATCATGTTCTGCTGTATGTGCTGACATCTCAGGTCACAAACCAAGCAAGAACTATGAAATAAGAAATCCCATGTCTGTTGGTTCAAGATGTGTTTGACCTATATGCTCTGGAAATGCTTTTAATACCTCTCACAGTACTCATCCACTGACTCCTGTATTTCTTGCTGAATTCGATTCAACCTTAAAGAATCCAAATCCTTCAGAGGAACCCTGCCTTTTAAAAAAGTAATCACCTCATTAATTTAGTCATCACAAGACACAAAAGTGCATTAGTTAGGGTAGCTTTTGCCGGCTCCCCATCTAGTCAAGGAACACCAATCTTACATTCAGCACACAAACCATTTGGAACAATGTCAAAAAACACATTCACGTTAATCCATAACACCTTTGAAACCTTAATAAAACTTTCAACTTGTGTGTACCTCTGCATAGACTTCTTTTTCAATCTTTTTCAATTTAGGAACCTTGTTCGGACATGATGCAAGGTCTCCAGTACTCCAAGGCACATGCACGTACCCTTCACCTGGAATTTCTCTTAAGGGGTAAGCTGAGGGATCTGAAGGTGGCTCCCTTTTTACCTCAGTCATTTCTATTAGTTTCTTTTTCTTCTAATATTTTTGCATTTTGTTTTCTAATTTCTGAAATTCATTTTACCAATTCAGTGACGTGCAATCGCATTCCTGAATTCACATTGTCTCAATTGATTCTTCAACCAGCTGTACCCTGAAACTTTTCTGCAATGGGATGCTGTTAAAAGATCAACTTCATATTTATTTGCTAATCCAATTAATTTATCATGAACAGCTACAGCTCTTCTCCTAATCTCTTTGCACACATAAATCAGTTCTTTCTCTTGGAAATGATTTGCATGATCAAAGCACAAACACTCACTAAATATTTCCTCTAATTTTATGTTTAATCTTGAGACATTCAATGGTCTGTCAGTCTCTGAACCCAAACTAGTACTTGGTCTCTCTGTGTTCTCAAATCACCTCTTTCTCCTCTCCTGATGCTTGCACCATTTGGGGTGGTATCCACACAACAATATGAGAAATTTGTGAAGTCAGAAATCCTGTTACTGATGAACCCCCCCAAGTTATTCGAGTTACTGTAATTGGTGCACAATTGACCCGGGCTCCTAATCTGTTTGTTAAACATCTCTACTGGCTTGGCTGTAGTCACCTTAGTAACAGATGCTGGTATAGTGAAAACGGAAGCAGTAACACCTGTAAGCATCACTACTTAAGCAGTCCCTCTTGAGCTGGAACATTTGGAATTACTTGCTGGACAACAGTCTGTGTTATTTTTTATTTTTTTAATCTGTTTATTAAACGCAAACTGCACACAACAATGCAATAGCTGTTAATAATTTGCGATCCATTAGCCCGCTTATATAAATTTACACAGCATTATTACACAATAAGGTGTCAAAAAATAATAATAATAATAATAATAATAATAATAAGGGATGGGGAAAACAAATATAAAGCAACATAAAAGTGCAAATCCAAGAAGAGCTAAGGAGGAAAGGGGAGCAGCATTCGACATGGAGGTTATGAGTGAATTGATTGCAGATCTAGGACACAGCTGGTCACTATCAGGGTCACTACTAGTTTAAGTGATCCCTCACGTTGCGTGGGGAAAGAGAGAAGAGGGAACGCGGCTAGTATGTGTGAATAAGAAGAGGGCCACCTCAGAGGTGTAGTATATGTCTATAGGATTGACAGGGTACAAGGCAGGTATTACCACACGTGATCTGGGTATAAGCTACATACGTGTGCTATCCCCTAGAGCGTGTCTAAACGTGGTGCAGAAATACCTTGTGGGGGGGGTGAGGTTGTTAGTAATGGGTACAGTTGAGAGTGGTTGAGTTTGGGACAGTATAGTTAAAATGTTGACGATGTTTAGGCAGTGTTGTAATAGGTATGTATAGTATCCTGTTTACGGGGGGTATATATCGTCTCTGGCTTCAATAGCCACCACAAAAGTGTCCCAGACCTCGGCCGTCTTGGATGAGACCCCTTTGTTGCAGTAAGTGGAGTGTCTGGGCTTCTGCCTGCGCACGGCTGTGTAGCTCACGCAGCCAGGACAGATGGGAGGGGGCATGTGGGGCTTTCCAGTGCGTTGCTATTAATCGTTTGTGAACCACGAATGCCAGGTCTATAAATGTATGTGTTTGTTTATCCGTTCTGGTTCGGTAGCGTATGCCAAGTAAACAAGAGTCGGGCGTAGGCACCAGAGTATGGGTTGAGATATCTGCAGTGGTGTCTGTCACACGCTGCCAGGCCGAATTTATTGAGTGGCAGCTCCAAACCATATGGAAGAAGTCAGCCGCCGGTGTGGTGCATCTGGGACATGTCGGTGTTGTGCTCGGATATATTCTTTGGATGCGGGCTGGTGATAAATATGAGTGATGAAGATAATTGAATCGGGTATAGCGCAGACGAGGGTTACGGGATACTGTTTTAACCATTGCGAGAGCGGCAGCCCACGACTTTTGTGTTAATGGTGAGGGGAGGACGGAGTCCCATCGTGCCTTCGCATGTGGCAGGGTGGTGCATATCGACTCAAGCAATGCTTTATATAGTTTAGTTATAGTGCCCTTTGAGCTACCTATGGTGAGGATGATAGTGAGTAATGGAGATTTCAGGGGCTCCGCGTCACTGGTGCCCCAGAAATTATTGAGTAGTCGTTTTATGGCGCTGTATGTTAAAAAGGCCCCGTTATGCATCATTCCAGCGGATACCATTTCCGCGAAGGTATGCATCACAGACCCAGAATATAAATCTCCCAGTTGCAATGTGTTTATCCCACGTGAGTTATGATATATTGAGAGGGCTTGAGTGCCTGGTAGTTGGAACAGTGGTAGCAAGGGTGAGTAGGGGAGAGAAGAGGCCTTATTCTGGACGTATCTACGCCAGCAAAAGCGAGCTGCTTCTAATAATATTAGTCTAGGAAGTGTGGTGGGAGGGGTGGTTAGCATTTTGAGCAGCAGTCCCTGTGGCGCTATATGTGTTTGCAGCATTTTGCCTTCAACAGAGGGAGTTTCTTGGAGCCATGTGGATACCCATGATAGTTGGGCAGCTGCGTAGTATCTTTCAAAGTTAGGCACACCCAGCCCTCCCAACTCTTGCGGATGTTGTGTTATGGTCAGCGCCACTCTCCGTCTGTCTTTGCCCCAGAGTAGGTCAGTTAGCATTGATTGCAGTTTGTTAAAGAACGAACGTGGCAGGCACAGCGGTAGGGCAGTAAAATAATATAAAAACCTTGGGAGGATAAGCATCTTAGCTATCGCAACGCGACCCATGGGGGACAAGGGGAGTGAGCTCCAGAAAGGTATTGAGCTACGGGTGGAGCCGAGCACCCTATCAATGTTACCTTCTTTTAAGTCTGTGATAGAGTGATAAATCTGCACTCCAAGATATTTAAAGGTTGTATGTGACCAGGGTGGTTTATATTTTGGCAGCGCCACATAATGGTCAGCCGGGATAGAAGTAAGGGGGAAAATGCTTGATTTGGACCAGTTGACATGCAAACCAGAGGCAAGGGCGAAGGAGTCCAGCAACTGCAATACCTCTGCCATATGGGATGAGTGATTGCGCAGGTATATTAGGGCATCGTCTGCATACAAGGATATAATGTGATAAGTATTGGATTCCGGGATACCCCATATGTGTGCATAGCTGCGTAGTTTAATTGCTAATGCTTCCATGGCAATAGCGAATAGTAATGGGGATAGTGGGCAGCCCTGTCTGGTGCCTCTGCCTATAGGGAATGCTTCAGAGATAACTCGGCCATTTTTAACACGGGCTGTGGGCTTAGAGTAGAGCGTTTTAATCCAGTTAATAAAACCGGGGCCAAAACCGAATGCTTTAAGTGTGCATAGGAGATAATTCTAACTGAGTGTGTCAAACGCTTTTTCAATATCTAGGGAAAGGGCCACCGCTTCCGAGTTTGTGTTGCTGTGCATTATATGCAGGAGTCTTCTAATATTCAGAAAGGTGCTCCTGCCAGGAATAAAGCCGGATTGATCATGGTGTATTAAACCCGGTAAGTAGGGGAGGAGCCTATTTGCGAGTACTTTCCCTAGTAGTTTGCAGTCTGTGTTAAGTAAGGAGAGCGGCCGGTATGATTTTACATCGAGAGGGTCGCGCCCTGTTTTTGGGATGACGACTATCAATGCCTCACGCATAGAGTCCGGCAATTGTAGGTTATGGTGTGCTTCGTTAAATACTTCTATGAGTGGGTGTAGTAAGTGGGTAGCTAGGGAGTTAAAATATTCTACCGGTAGACCGTCGGACCCAGGGGTTTTGCTACGTGCCATTTGTGATAGAGCTAAGTGTAGCTCTTCTATAGTAATAGGGCCGTCTAGTATATCGATATTGTCGAGGATAAGTTGGTTTTGAGAGACCAGGTGTAGTGAGTCAGTAAGGTGCTGCTCCGGGGGATTGGGGGGCGTGTAAAGGGCGCGGTAAAACGCAGAGAAGGCATCGTTTATGCCTGCTTGGGTGGTAACAATGACATCAGGGTTTAAGCGTATAGCGCCAATGGGAGTTGATTGTGATGGCTGCCGTGTCAGCCAAGCTAATAGCCTGCCCGACCTGTCTCTCTCAGCATGTTGTCTTGTCATATAGGCCCTCATTCTGACCTTGGCGGGCGGCGGAGGCCGCCCGCCAAAGTCCCGCCGTCAGATTACCGTTCCGCGGTCGAAAGACCGCGGCGGTAATTCTGACTTTCCCGCTGGGCTGGCGGGCGGTCGCCTTCAGACCGCCCGCCAGCCCAGCGGGAAAGAGGCTTCCACGATGAAGCCGGCTCGGAATCGAGCCGGCGGAGTGGAAGCTGTGCGACGGGTGCAGTTGCACCTGTCGCGTATTTCACTGTCTGCGCAGCAGACAGTGAAATACATGTAGGGGCCCTCTTACGGGGGCCCCTGCAATGCCCATGCCAGTGGCATGGGCACTGCAGGGGCCCCCAGGGGCCCCGCGACCCCCCCTACCGCCATCCGGATCCCGGCGGTCGGACCGCCGGGATCTGGATGGCGGTAGGGGGGGTCGGAATCCCCGCGGCGGTGCAGCAAGCTGCGCCGCCATGGAGGATTCAATGGGGCGGCGGTACACTGGCGGGAGCCCGCCAGTGGTGCCGGTCCGACCGCGGCTTTACCGCTGCGGTCGGAATCCCCATTGGAGCACCGCCGGCCTGTCGGCGGTGCTCCCGCGGTCCTCCGCCCTGGCGGTCAAAGACCGCCAGGGTCAGAATGACCACCATAATGTCTATAGTCGTGTTTGCTTAGTCTGTTGTCTGCTTCCTTGTGAGCAGCTCTGAGCGAGTGCAGTGTTGTTAGTATGGGCTCACCGTTGTCAGTCACATTTTCTGCCCTGCGGAGCTTCACCTCTAAGTCTTGTAGTTCTTTAGTAAGTGCTTTTCTAACCCCCACCGTGGCCTCGAGGCAGTGTCCGCGTATTACCACCTTATGGGCATCCCACTCTATAGCGCGGGATGAGGTTGTGTTTTTATTTGATAGAAAATAATCGGCTAAACTTTTGGACATATCTGCTTGAAAGTGGTAGTCCAGGAGGGCTTCTGGCTGTAGTCGCCATGTTGGTATCCGAGTATGCGTGTGTCCCCAAGCCATTGTTATGCATAGAGGGTTATGATCTGATATCGTGCGTGCTAGGTATTCAGATAAGCATATTTTATGAATGACAGATGCAGATACAAATAACATATCTATTCTGGTATGTAGCTTATGCACTGGAGAGTAGAAAGAGTATTCGCGGTGAGTGGGGTGGTTCACCCTCCATATATCACTCAGCCCGTTATTTGATGCCCAATGCGCCAAAGCCTGTGAGGCACGATTAGAAGGGGCTGTGTCGAGTGGGGGGAATGAACGGTCTATTTGAGTATCCAGGACACTGTTGAAGTCGCCCCCCCATATGCACTCCAAACTAGGATCACTTAGGTTGCCGGTAGAGAGCATGGATAGGAAGTCGCGCTGGCTTGCATTTGGGGAGTACAGTGCGACCAGAGCCAAGGGGGAGCCATCTAGGGTGCCATCCAGTATCACATGCCTGCCATCTGGATCACACTGTGTGCGAGTCAAAGCAAACGGGACCCCCGGTGCAATCCAAATGGCTACTCCGCGGGCAAAGGAGGAGGAGGTAGTGCCATGCAGTTGGCCTTTCCATTTTGAGCGTGCATTTTCAAGCGTGGACTTAGCAAAATGTGTCTAATAACGCTATGTGTACTTGATGTCTTTTAAGGAAAGCATAGACCCTTTGGCGTTTCCGTGGGGTTGCCATGCCTCTGACGTTCCATGTGAGTAACTTATATTTTAAGATCGCTTGGTGCGTGTGGGTGGCCATAATGTTTTTGTGGCTATTGTGGGACAAGGGGGGTAGTTATCTTTCAGCCTCATTGTGACATTGTTGTGACGCTCAGTCGCTATAGTAGACCGGCCAGTAGTTACTGAACTGTAAGCTGTGATCCTGTTGCTATAGTGGACATATCCTATGTGTTTGCTGCTCCTTTTACAATTAACTTGCACTTGAAAAAACCGATCACCTAAAATGAAGGTGCACACTAAAACTGCATTCAACAACAATTGAATTACTAACAAATGAAAAACAATTCCAGTGGTTCCCGGCGTAAAAGAATGGTCCATATGAAGCAGGGGGGTGCCAGTGGGCATTGGTGCAGAGATATGGACTTACCCTGCCCAGGTCTCTTATGGTTAAAAAAACAAGGTGCGCCAGCCGGAGGGCGCCCATGAGCCGCATACAGTCGCGAAGGAACAGTGAAAGAGAAAAAAAAAAAAAAAAAAACGTGGTGGCGTTCGTTAATCGATGAGCAACCAAAGCGAGGAGGGGACATCACAGGGCAGCCAGTCAACAGGAGCAGGCAGAGTATAGCTACTCATCAGATATCATCCGCTGTGCGTGGTGTGAGAGGAGGGCCCCGTGAGGAATCGGCAGAGTCAGAATTTATATCCTGTTCCAGTTCAGCATCTGTTTGCATAGATAGAGTAGTCGGCGAGGTGTTGATGAATCTGGATGTTGTCTGTAGGAGCCGAGAGCGTTCAGACTGTGCCTGTTCAGGTGAAGGTTTAGTTCCTTGGTTTTTGCGTTGCCTGCGTCCCTGCGTGTAGGAGAGTTTATTGTCGTCCTGTGTACTTGCGTCTAGCGGGTCGGCTAGGCCCTTGGCATGCAGCCAAGTCCAGGCATCCTCCGGAGTAGTGAAAAAAAAGGAGCGAGTGTCGTCTTGCACCCGGAGTCTGGCTGGGAACATCAGCGCGTACTTGATGTCATGTGTGCGGAGGCAAGTTTTAAGCCGGTAAAAGGAATTGCGCTTTTTCTGCACTTCCGCTGTGAAGTCTGGATAAGCCGCAATCACAGAATTTTCATAGCTTACTGAGCCAGATTTGCGGAATAACTGCAGGATAAGATCTCTATCTCGGTGGTTAAGAAATCTTACTATGAGAGGGCGTGGGTGCGATCCAGGTGATGGGGGTCTGCCTGGAATCCTATGTGCTCTCTCAACGGAGAAGAACTTTGGGATATTGTCTTTAAGTATTGTGCCTATGAGCCATTGTTCAATAAATAGTTCAGTGCTTAAGCCCTCTGTGCATTCAGGGAACCCGACCAATCGTATGTTGTTGCGGCGGGACCTGCTTTCTGCATCTTCCGCTCTGCGTTTTAAGGAATCCACTTCTGTCGATAAATGCGTTAGTTGGAGTTGGAGGTCTTTCATAGAGTGGGGAAGAGTCGTCGCGTCCTTTTCAAGCTCAGACACCCTTTCGGCCAGTGCGTGTTGATCCGTGCGAAGTATATTGAGATCTTCCGCTACCGAGCCAATTTTAGCTTCCAGGGTGGTCTTGGTATCCAGAACGGCTTGCAGTATTTTTTCGAATTGTGACGTGTGTGATTGTAAGGTGAGTTCCAGCTTCTGTAGTGTTGTTTGCGTGGCGGCGTGGTCTTCTGGGGGAGGTAAGGTAGTGTGGTCCATTTTTTCCGGGGGCGCCCGTACTGTCTTTGGCTTAACCATTTGGTAGGTGCAGCGATGCCTGTGCGTTAGCACTGCGCAAGAACACAAAGCGGTGGTTGCGGTCCCGACAAGTATCTCGGTGATCTGAGAGGTGACTACAGAACAAATAACTTAGGAGTTGTCCAGTACGATGACTGTTTACTTGCGAGGCCGGCAATTTATGATGCCAATGGGGTTTTGTAGTGCTAATGAGGTGTGGAGGTTGGATGAGGATTATAGATGTTCTGGGTGTATGAAATGTCAAGAACTAGCTCAGTAGCAAACTGCGACCCGATAGGTGTCGCCGGGAAGCTCACCTTATGAGGTTGATCATGTCCGATTCACCCTTTTCATTCGACCGTTGGCTGTGCTCCTACTGCGTTACCTTTCCTGAGGTGAGGCGAGGTTCAATGCAGGAGAAATGAAAGAAAAAACAAACAAACAAAAAACGCAGTTTGAGCTCTCCTGCCGGTGGGGTTGGCCCTCCAAGGCCTAGTGGCGGCGGTCAGATAGCGGGCAGCTCTCCAAAATGGCGGCCTCGGCTTGTGAGGCCACCCAGCAGTGTAATATGTGCGGCTCAGCCTCCGGGCTGGCCGCAGTGCCTATTGCCGCTCCAGCGGTCATAGAGAAGAGCCGGGCCTCCGATATCGCTGACAATTGTTCGCTTTAAAAGGTGCAGCGCCGGCGAGCCCGCTCCAGCAAAGTCCGGTTGGAGAAGAACGGCGCCGCCGCAGAAAAGTCCCGGCTGGCGCCGCCTCACAGGGCAACTCTTCCCGGGTCTGCGCATAGCTCTCGAGCCCCCGGCAGAGTCAACGGTCTCTCCCAGCGGGCACAAAAGGAGAGCCGGGCCTCTGTGATATCCAATGCCGCTCCAGCGGTCACAGGAAGGAGCCGGTCCGCCGATGGCCCCAGCAGGCGACCACCTCCAGAGGCGTAGCGCCGGCCAGCCTGCTCCAGCAGGGCCCGGTCAATGATGGGAGGCGTCGCTGCGGGAAGGTCTCGGTCGGCGCCGCCCCTCAAGACATTTCTCTCCGGGTCCGCTCCCCCGGCAAGGTCAGCGGTCTCTTTACTCTCCGGCTCCAACCGGTCCGAGCATTTGCTTCGGGCCAGCGGGCATCCGGCGAAGCGCCTGCAGAGCGCGCAGGTCCCGAAACGGGAACGGGCCTCGGTCGGTCGGGCACACTTCCCTCCCAAATCACTTTCAGAGTCTAATTTTGGTTAAATTTTTATTTTTGGTTCTCCTTTAATCTTTTTTACTCTTAGGTTTCTAAGTTTTTCTGACTGCCTATTTTTGTCTTTTGTAACGGCAGGATATAATCCAGTTTCATCTACTATGTGTTTCCCCCCTCTCTGTTTATGTTAATCCTACATCGCATGTGTATAATTTCATATAGCTCTTTTTGTTCGCCTTTGACACCTGTCTCTATCCCTATCTCTTGCCATCTTCTCCCAAGTGCCTTAGGCTTCAAATTGTGTGGGTCTAGGAGGTGGCTTAATTTTGCAAAGAATTTCTCTTCATCTGTTTATAATCCTTAAATTAAATGACCCCATATAGGAATGGTTCATAGATCCTCTTAGTTTTGCATCAGCAATGCACATGTATGTAATGCTTCCTCAATCATCATATATGCTCTGCTTGCATACTGTAAGGGGGAACATAGTCACCTTCCCAAACAACAATAGTCACATTATTCTTATCAAACTCCTAATACCTTTGAAAAATGTCATGATTTTGAACCAATTTCAACAAATGACAATCAGATTTGAAATACAACGCAAATGTTTTGATTTTGCTCAGTATATGTCAGATTCAGAAAAGCCCTTCTTTAAATCTCAGTACAGCTCTGTAACCCAACCGACCAATCTCAGTGCGGCATTTACACCAACCCACCAATACCAGCGCAGCACAATATGAAGCAACATCTCACTCCTTGCAGCGGCTCACCCTACTTTACAATTTCTTTGTTTACACACAAAGCTTCAATTATATAACTCTAAGCAACATGAAATAACAGTCTTTGTTTCTTCTAAAGAAAATCTTAGATTCAATCAACAACCAGAAATGTAAGTATTTTACACCTTCTGACTTTTCAATCTAAATATTTTTTCACCCACAAAGATGAAATCTCGACCAACGAGAAATCACCTAAAGAATGTCGTGTCACTATTCTGCAATAAGCTTCACCAACACTGATCAATATTAGTACAGCCAGATTTTTTTTGTACTATTCCTTTCTCAATTGTGCAGTCGATGATGTCATACAACCTGCATCTCAGGACATTTGCACACAGGAACACCATAAAATCAGGTCTTATTAATCTATGTATCCAGGGATCTAAGACTACTTTTTAGTTTGATAACCTCTCTATCTTCTTCCACAAAAGTGCATTAGCATCAGCAATGCAATTCAAAACATCAATGAATAAGCAATTCTCAAATCAATATACAATTTACAAAACACATAAATTGTGACTCATGTCCTTATTGATACTCACACCCGAAACTGGAATCCAACATTTTGCAACCGCTACCGGCAACCACTTTTGGAGTTGCATTCCATCAATCTTTGAACTCAGGCTTTGGGCAATTGGGCAAAGCCTGAGTTCCCAACTATCGATCTCAGGGCACATTTTGATTTTTACAGCTCCTTTATCTTATTACCTGAACCATAACTCTGATACCAAATTTGTGGAGTGGATACTTGGACTAAATAATTGTTATTCTATCGCATTAAAATCCCTGATTCTTACTGGACCGTAAGACAATGAACCTTTGAGGTAAGTGAGGTGGGAAAGAAATCAATTCAAAATATAATATTTTCTCAATTTTTCTAAATGGCATTTCATTTTCTAGAATCAACAACGTGTGATTTGGGATCTATTTTTAAAATTTGTGTCAAACCGGTAGTTCATCAATATCTTTATTAGCAAATCACATTTAACTCATTGTAAATTACAGAATAAAGATTATAGCATATTCCATATAGATTTATTCCTTACTCCAATCTTTTTAAAATAAATTAAGTTCAACAGAACCCTTAAAAAGTTCTCATCTCAGATGT
The DNA here is from genome assembly GCF_031143425.1 of Pleurodeles waltl. Taxonomy (NCBI): domain Eukaryota; kingdom Metazoa; phylum Chordata; class Amphibia; order Caudata; family Salamandridae; genus Pleurodeles; species Pleurodeles waltl. The sequence continues at coordinate 1,270,663,641 of NC_090437.1, forward strand.
AAAAACATATCATTTCTACTCAAGTATCTCACAGAGAATTTCAGTAGAATCTCTCAATAATAGGTTCAAGCAGCATACAGTCAGTCAGAATGAATCCAAGACATCGGCAAAGAGAATAGGGTAAATTGCATCAGAGTTAGAGTGCTGTCTCAATAGAGAATCTATGAAGCATGGAGAGTGTGAATTTCTCCATCAGTCTATGTGAGAGTGTAAGGGTGTGAGTCTCTCCCCCTCAGTAGAAAATGTCTCACCTCCTATCCCAGTCTGGGAACACAATTTTATAACATAATGCACAGCAAACACTTACACAGTTTGAGTAGATAATCTTCTGCTCTAGTCAATCCACACTCAGGGACTTCATATGGGGAAGAATCCCAAACAACGAGTCCTAAACAACGAAGTCGTGGAAAACTAAAGCGGTACAGCGCTTTCATTTTCCATTACTTCATTGTTCTGGGCCTTAACCACGCATGTGCTGAACCATGTACATGCGTGGTTAAGGCACAGAAGAAGGGAGTCGGCTGAGGAGGACGACGCGATCAAGGAGGAGGTAAGTTGGACTGGGGCTATTTTAAGGGCAGGGGTCAGGGTATTTTTAGTTTTAGGGGTTGGGGGTCGGGGTGGTTTAGGGGCAGGGGGCAGGGGTAGGGAGTCGGGGTAATTTTTGTTTTTGGGGTGGGGTGGAGAGTCGGGGTAATTTTAGTTTTTGGGGGTGGGGTGCTCGGGGTGATTAAGGTTTAGGGGAGGCGGTCAGGGTTTAGGTTTTAGGGGTGGGATGGTGTTTGGGGTGCTTTAGGTTTTAGGGGCAGGGGTGGGGAGTCGGGTATTTTTAGTTTTTATGGGGTGGGTTGGGCACTCGGGGTGATTAAGGTTTAGGGGTAAGGAGGGGGTCAGGGTTTAGGTTTTAGGGTGGGGTGGGGGTTGGGGTGCTTTAGGTTTTAGGGGAGGGGGTTGGGGTGGTTTTAGGGGTGGGGTGAGGTGGGGGTTGGTGTGCTTTAGGTTTTAGGGGAGGGGGCTTGGGGTTGCGGTAATTTTGGGAGTGGGGGTTGGGGTGGTTGTGGTGGTGGTGGGGTCACAGTAATTTTTAGGGTTGGGGGGCCAGAGGGGACGCATGTTGGAACCATGCATGCCGTTCATTAATGCCTTTATCAGGAATACCTTTACAACGTGGTAAAGGCATTAGTGGTAACAATGAGGTAGTTGTTCCGACCTCGTTGTTAAGGCATGCATGGTTCGAGCATGCGTTGTTCTGACATATAACACTTCATATGAACAGGGTAGCATGAGTTGATATGGAAAGTTTTAACAAATAACTTTTCTTGAATGATCGCATTTCCATTCCCACATATATTTCTAGCAAAGTCTATTTTATAAAAAAACAGCTTTAAGATTAATCTAACATTGCAGTAATTCTTTTCATGGGTTAAATGGTCATGAAACTAAGCACTAATATTCTCTCTATTCATTTGTTGGTTACTATAGGACATTTGGGTAATTAAATGTTATACGAATGGCCAAAGAGGAAAGAATGAAGGGAAAAGAAAAGAAATAGGAATTTATCCTTGTTAGCGGTTCAGTCGAGTAATTTTCATTATGCAGACTTCAAATGCAAAACCCGCTTTTAAATGCAGTGCTTAGTTAAGGCCTACATAATGCTTTCTAACAGGTTATTAACATAATGCTTTTATTTTCATAAAAGACTCTCTCTCACAATGTATTTCAGAATATGAGTGAAGAAAGACAGAGTTGAGAAAGGGTGGTGTGAGGCAACTACTAATTCATATGTGAAACCATTCAAACCTGTGTTAGTAGAATTGTTCAGATGTGTTATGAAGGAAGCCAGAGTGTACATGGAAGCTTTTGGAGCACATTCAGAAGAGGAGCTTTTGCACTAAAGTGCTTCCTTTTTGGGGAGTTGTTTTGAGAACTATTTAAGTTCTACAGATTGGTCAAATGTTGCAACTTTTGTGAAATTTTATTTTACACATATTTTACATGCATCAGAGAATGTGGTGCAATGACTTTAACTAGCATATAATCAGAGACCTTGGTATCAACATAAAAACGTGATTTTCACAGCTAGTACTGGAAAAAAATTGAGATTGTATTAAAGATACAGAGACTTATACCTATCTGATAGGACTTAAAGTGACAATAACTTTTTGAAGACGTTAAAGAGACTGGATTCCAGACACAGTTGGAATGCTACTGTTTGAAAGTTCTGTTTCTATGATACTGTGCTGCTTTGAGGGACTGTATTAAAGGAGACTGCACATAAAGACATGTTAATAAAATCTCAATTTTTTCCACTAAAAGCTTTAGAAAAACACAACTTTCTCCACAACCTTTGTGGCTATATTTGTTGAAAAGAATATTGTGCAGAGAATCACACAAAACTCACTGAGTGGGAGAATTTTCTCAACATTATTCGCAAGGAAATTCTCATGCAAAATTAATTTTGTGTACATTTTCACCTGCACCAAAACTTTGTGCAGATTTTTCGATTTCTAAACACACCTCAATAGGTTGAGAAAGATTGATAAGCAGAGATCATCAATAAAGAACCATCAATGCAGGGTCATTGGTAACTGGACAATGTGGCCTACTCACATTAATAGGCATGGCTAAAATATTTCCTACTCCCAAAACCTGACAAATCATTTCAGCACATGCCACATCGAAGATGCTCACATTTTTTAAGTGAGTTAAAGGGGAATCTGATGAGCAGGGTAAACAGATAACAAGCCATGGCATCCAAGTGCTTAATTTGATATGCAGGCTCTCAACACAGCTTTTTCAATCCAAAAGTCCTCCACACCAAAACAAATTGGCAACATATAACTAGTGTAACAGTCTATCATCAAGATTCTGCTTTCAGGGGTTCATCTATAATCCATTCCTGGAGCAGTCCAGAAGGTCTAGCTAAATGAACCACTCATATAGCAAAATAGTTACTGAGGGATGCTACACTTCAAAGAGCGGTGCAACACACGTTTGTCCAGTGAACTGCTGAAAGATGAATAGAGAGTTTCACTACTTTGTGCACAATTGCGAAACACGTTTGATCAATAATATGGAGAAGTTACAAACAAAAACACAGCCATTAAGATCATAAACATTTTGAGACAAATAATCAAAGAAGGAGGATGATCTTAACCTACAGTCCTTACAGGTATGAGATTTCAACTGTGGTAGGGACTGCAGGAAGATACATGTTGAGATACAAAGGGTCGTTTGATGAATGACAGAGAATAGGTCCACCTTATTACAAGTATGTGATAGCCTATTGCACGCATATTAGGGTGGCTGGGGTATGTGTCATGTTTGTAACACATTATCCATCGTCCAAACTCTAAATCAGACCCCAAGTCTGGTGTTTTATCCTTTTAACATAACCCCTTATTTCTTTAATGTGTAGTAGGTGTACTCTTGCACAACCCAAAGCAGAAGATCCAGACTACTTAACTCCTTTATAATCTCCCAAGTTAATTATTTCTAACCTGCAAGTGGAAGGACTGGTCTGTGCTGTGAAATTTAACAATAACTATTTAGCGACTGGCATAGTTAGATGTATATTTATTTCTAGGTGGGCCTATTCTAAGGTTGTGTTTAACCTTTTATAAAATTAATTCTAGGAAGCTAGGTATCAAATGCTCAGATGAATGACCTGTGTTTCAATAGATCTCTACCTTTTAAAATGATCAAGATAAAAACCACCATTCAAGAGGCCTGGAGCAAATTAACATTTTTGCCTGGTCACCCCAAATGTTTTGCCTTTTAAGGACCCCATTGTTCCGGCTTTAGGACTGTGTGCACTTTGTCACTGCTAAACAGTAATCAGGTGCCTGTGCTTACCCTCTAAATCGTGTGACACACATTGGAGCTCCCTATTTTGCTTTTTCATCTTCCCTGTAATTCCATTATAGATGGTGCCTCTAGCACAGATATGTATGTATTACAACAATGGTTCCTTAAAGAAGATCAAGATATTACTATAGGAATAACACAAATTCAATAGAAAAGAGTAACAAACTGCTTGTCAAAATTTATTTTATAAAAGAATACATCAACACCAATAAGACAATTGGCCACAAATTATATATTATAAACGCAGAAGTAGCTGTTCAAAATCAGTGCTCGAGTATGTGAAAAAATATTTAGAAAATAGATGTATAAGACATATAGATAGGAGGCAATGGCACTTATGAATGGTTATGCTTGAATAATGCCCATTCAATGTGATTTAATACAGCTTTATGCCTTGCTTATTAATAAAGTCCATTTGACTAACAGGCACCAACAACTTTTAAACCCAAACTATTTTAGGGTCATCATCACGACAAAAACAATTGAACAAGCATAAAAGCATTTGGATGTGCCAATCTTTAGTACAATGTGTGGTGGATGGTAGTTTGCAAGGGTCGAGGTGCAATCAAAGGTGAAGATAAACTGGCGCAATATCGTCCAGAGGATTTCCTTATGGTCAGAGACCTAAAACAATTGTGACTCAATGGAATGTATCGCCATTCCATGTGTCAAAGCAATTAATGGTTGGATGGCACCAGTGGTGGTCATAGGGGATACAATGTAAACATAATATTCAGCAACTAATTTGGGAAGAAGGGCCACTGTTACTGCTGCATACGCAGCCAAATGGAAGAATTATAGCACCTTCACATGTGATACAAAGTAGCTAAATGAATTGTCAGGCAAGCATTGGAATAACTGCTTACTCTGAAAATAAAAAAAACTTCTGTTAAACAAAAGCTCTTTACCATGCATGGCACCTGCTTCCCACCATGCAGAAGGGATACTTAAGAGTAAGTGCACCCAAGGCACGAAAAATTAAATGTCATATAAGGCTGCACTGTATATTTGAAGAACTCACATATGTAATAAAAACATTTTCTACCATGAGCGCCACCTTGCTCTGCCTAGGCTGCATTTTAAATGTGCTGTAGTGATACATGGCCTGGAAAGACATCTTAGCCGCTTAGGAAAAGCCCATTTTAAGTATTTGTAAGTTACACTCCTCACCTTTTCCTTGTAAGCCCACAGGGCATGGTGCCAATATATAAAATGAGGGCATAGTACATATTGAAGTTAGTGTGCCTTTTTTTGTGAAATGAAGCCCAAAAGGTATTTCACTTTGTAGGCCTAGGGGGGATTAAAATCTTTATTTGTCACCTCAGTGTAAAAAAGGGCTAGAAAATGTGTCAGATTTATTCCTGCTTAGTTTATAAAAACGAATTTAATGGTGAAATATGATTCTTCACAATTTGAGCAGACACGTAACATTGTAGAAATGTACTTTATGCTGCCTGGTCCACTTAAAACCAATTCTGCTACTCATCACAGCTCTAGAACTGGAATACATCCTTGGTAGAAGACGTTCACACCCCTGATCCAGAGGGCAATGGCTAAGGAAACACCAATGGTTGATAACTGCTGACCGCTTATCAGGGATTACAGACAAGAACAGTAGGGAGAACAAAGGGCAGCTTCAGCACTACCTCTTTTGATTTGGGAATGCCAAGATGGCCTTATTCTATTCATCTCCAGGGCCCGTCTGGGCTCCAGGCACAGTAAGAGGGAAAGCCAGTTTTGACACTGTCAGGTGGGTGAGTGCCCAAGAAGCTGAAGATAGGCCTTCTGGATGTCAGATAGCTCCTACCATCTTAATTCATGGGCTCCTTGGTAATTTTACAGCGAGGTACAGAGGGAGTGCAGCAAAAAGGAGGTGGTGGACTGCAAACAAATAGTTGTACCAATCACTTACTAGTGCACATGGTACATTGCACCCCACCATCACCTCCTTAGAACATTTCTGGGCTTGGGAAGACTCTATCTGAAGAAGGCAGCCCTGCTGGTCTTCTCACACCTGACTCCTGGCTCCTGCTAGAGTAGGAGGACTCACACAAGGGCTCCAAACTCCTGAATACTGCTGCCCCCTAGGACTCTCCAAGGGTCAAGTGTTTAGCATCCTGTTTATCTGCTTCAGAGACAGAAAAAGCATAAGGACTCCTGGGGCCGTATTACACATACAATGCATTTTTTTTGTTTGCGCCGGGAGCACCTTTCAAAACATGTGCCCTGCAAAAACATGCACCATGTACCGTATTAGAACGAATGAGCTGACCCCAGGGCTGCTGCAAAATTGGGCTTCCCTGGGGTCAGCACATTCAATTGAAAAAATGAGCAACTGCTCCGTGTTTCACTGTGCAGGTGGCAACCCACCTGTACTTTTAAGAGGGGTGAGAGATTCCCTTGCAGGCGGATGCAGTGAGTGACTGCATCCGCCTGCAAGGGGATGCCGGGGGGGTGGTCTTAGGATCCCCTTCAACATTTCCAGAGGGCTGCCATCAGGGGGGGCGCTCTGACAGTGCGCCATCTTTTTGTGGTGCATTGTCAGTGCCTCTCCTGAGAGCTTATTTCCTTTTGCGCCCTTCTCTATAATACAGCAGGGATTCCCTCATTTGAGTGCAACCACAATCCCATGCAAATGAGGGAATGCCCTCTGATGATAGTGCTGGTGCTATATGTGTGCCGCTGCTAACTGTATTACAGAAGGGGTTGCGCAAGTGTTTGCTTCCCCTCCTGTAACACCAAAGTGCCCTGGGAGTGTGTAAAATGTGCACAAATGTGCATTGTGTCTCCGGGGGGGGGTATCTTTATAATACAGCCCATAATCTCTGGTTCCTTAAGGCTTCTTTTGTTGTTCTTGAGTTGAATTGGATCCTGGTGGCTAGCCCTAGCAACTAGGAGCATTTTCTTCAGGTGTTCTGACCACTAAATGGGCACTTTTCTTGGAGATTTTTATGTTATGGCTTCCTGTGCCAGACCTGACCTCAGCCTTGTCACCTCGTCTCTCTCCACAGCCAACAAGTAGAACACCTTCCTGGCTGGACTCCCAAAGCCATTGCCTTTGACTGTCCTGGAGGGAACATGTGTGTCAGTGGAGTCAGTGGTAGCTTTCTTGATGTGTGTCACCCTTCTGCTGTACCAGTCCAAGGGCTTCTCAGAAAAACCCTCCAGATCCCCTTAGCAGGTAAATGTCTCCAACTGGTCCTCAGGGGGGCACAAAGGGGACAGTGCCACTGGCCCTAAAAAGACAAATTCTAGTCCTGGTGTTAGCTGGAGTCAAAGTATCTGAGCCAATCTTTGCACTGGCATCAGGTAGTTTCTTCTTTCAGCTAGACATTCTTTTGTCATTGTAGCTCCAGCTCCAGTGTCTTCGCATTTGTCTCTCCCGTGTGAAGGATTTTTTGGATGGGGGTTGAAAGTTCTAGGAGCCAGGCACCCATCATCAATTTAGCATGCCAGTTCATCACTCCACCCCTGTCCCAATTCTCCTGCACAGCATTCTGGGGCATTCCAATATGGGAATTCAAGTTGTCTGTTGAAAGATTTCCCATGAGATGCTCAGCTCTGCCTTAGCTGACACACCTGCCCGGTCCTGTTCCACCGAAGCTTCAAAGGGGAGAATCACCTGAGGTTGGTTCTAGAGGTCTGGCTCTTCTTCCTTGTTTCAGCCCAGAAGCAGTGTCACAAGCTAATTAACAGATTCAGATTCCTTCCTTTCTCAAGAACTGAGTCAAGCATTTTAATGGGTCTATTGTGTTTGAACCTCCTGCTGGAAGGCGGAATCATTAATGTGGCCCAGTTTGGGGGATAACAACCTTTAATCTGATTATGAGAATAGCCAGGGAAATATGTCTACTTAAATACTGATATGTGTGCTGATATGATATAAGGGACAGTGGGCCTACACCAGGGGTGTATGTTTGCACCTAGATTGATACTTCACAGGACTCTGTAGACCTTAGTAGCACAAAGGTGTATTTTGATGCAGAGATTGCCTATTGTATGTAATTCAATTAAGCACCAAAGTCCCTCAGTAAGCACTACTGAGTTACAATATGAATACCCACTCACATCATAAGGCCTACCCAAGGTCAGTACCAATCCTTGAAGGGCCCCTTCTTCAGTACGCTACCTGTGTGCAGACTGGGATGTGCAAGATGGTAGTCTCACATGCACCACTTACACAGAGACACACATGCATGTGCTTACATGTTCATGTGTTTGAAGCCCACAGCTGTACTAGGTGCTCAGTAGTGGCCTTGTCTTACAGGCAGACACTGGCAGCTAGCTCTCTCTGCCCATTTTTTGAGAATTTATCTTGTGTGAGACTCAGGTTGTGATGCTTACTCACAGTAAAAGGTCAAAAAATGGGTAGACAAAATCAATTTAAAAGTCCATAGGGATTAAATGGGCAGAACCACTTTGCAACACATAGGCCCTCATTACAACCCTGGCAGTTGGTGGAATAGTGGGGGTATTAGCGCCAATAGGCTGGCGGTACCTACCTCCACTATTATGACATTGGCCAATGACCACTCAGTCCGCCAGGGTCTCCAGCCAGGCGGTGTTCACAATCCCACCCTCGGGATTATGACCCCGCCTGCCCCCATGGTTTTCGTGGCAATCTCACCGCCACGAAAACCATGGCGGTAGGTACTATCAGTGCCAGGTAATTCCTCCCCTGGCACTGATAGGGGTCTCCCCTGCCCCACCCCCTCCCCAGAGTCCTCCCTGACCCTCCCCAACATTGTAAACTTTGCACTTGTATAGCACACTACTCACCCATTAGGGTCTCAAGGCACTGTACGCATACCACTGTGGAACCCCTCATGGCTTTTCCCTGTGAGGCGCCCACTCCTGGGCCACCCCCAGAGTGAAGCCAGGCATCCAAGCGCTGTCAGGGCCGTTGTGGAGATTAAGCAAGCTATTGCCCAGAGTGAGACCCATTAATTAGATTACTCACTGAGGCGAGAATTATCTGGTCCAAGGGAATTGAGCCCAAGACCCGCTGAGGTGGGAAGTGAACCATGGTCCCAGGCCAGATCTCTGCATCAGGGTCTGCCACTCTAACCGTTGTGCCACACTTCTTCACACACCCAAACGCGCCCACATACACACTCATACACACACGCATATCCACATCCACCCACGCATACACACACACATACCCACACACCGCAACACACATTAACATACATTGTCGCACACGCATTCACAACACACAACATACACGTACACTCACATTCAGTCATTTACACATGCATTCCACGCAACTCACACCTGCATGCACGCATACAAAAAAAGACACCCCCACACACACAACACCCCACACATGCACACAACACCCCCACCCACCTCTCCTGTCGGAGAACCCGACTTATCTGCTTGCAGGGGTCCTCCGGCAGGAGATGGGATGCGGCGCTGCTGCCAGCAGCGGCGTCCACCAGCAAAACACCACCAGGCCGTATCACGGAACATGATACAGTAGGCAGTGTCTTGCTGGCAGCAGCGCCACCTTACCGCCGTCCGCTGCCATGACCGTAGACGGAATTCCGCCAGCCTTCTGGCGGAATTCTGCCTACGGTCATAATGCGGTTGGCGTCTGGTAGCCACGGCGATGGTATGTTGGCGGCCGTCGCCGTAGCGGTAGGTGGCATTTACTGCCAATTTCGTAATGAGGCCCATAGTGTATCTGGAGAACTTGTTACCAAAACTTATGAACGTAAATTTGAAATTGATAAAGCATACTGTATACCATTTCACCATAAAGTGAATGAATTTAAACCCAGTCAATTTATCCTTAAAGTTGTATGTCATCATCATTTGGTCATGACCGGAAGACAGCTCGAGAAATGATGTCACTGATGGTGGATGGGAAGCGACTATTCATTACATAGGCCCACATTACAACCCTGGCGGTCGGTGATAAAGCGGCGGTAATACCGCCAACATGCCGGCGGTAACAAAAATGGAATCATGACCACGGCGGAAACCACTCAGACAGACAGCCGCTTTAACACACTGACTACCACGGCGGAATCAACAAGCACCACGGCGGTACACGCCAACAGCCAGGCAGAAGACAATGTACCGCCCACTCTATTATGACCGGCCTATATGCCACCTTTTCTGGGGCGGTACCAACGACATCAAAAGCCTGGCAGAAACAGAACTCAGAAGTCAAAGGACTCACCTGTGTAGACTCTGGGAACAACCACCACACCATGGAGCATGAGCTGCAAGTGTTTCCCATGCTCGTCTACATTCTGCTTCACTATGAACACCAACGCCAGCAAAGACAACCACGGTGAGTAATTCCGCTTAGCACACAAGGGAGGGTGGAGGAAAAGGAGAGTGACACACACATGCAACACCCCCACTCCCAACACCATACACACAAGATGCAGCAACATAACATATTTACCCCGTACCACTTAGGAATAATGCAAGGACAAAGTGAGTGTAATATGATAAAATACCATGAATAAGTGCATCAAAATCCAAACGTATATTCATATTTACAAATGTAGGGACACTGCCCAGTCCTCAATGTCTGTGGGCCACAGGGCCACAACACATAGGCCAAGGCCCCACCTCACTCCTGCAACAACACGGAGAGAACACTGCAGGGGCATCAGGTCTAAAATAGACAGGCACCTCAGGGGGACAGGGAAAGGGGGGGCACCTCAGCCGGAAGATGGTACAACACCACTGGTCCTGGAGGGGACAACATGCCCTGTGCGCTGTCGTGGGGAGTGCAAGGCCACAGTCTCACTAGTGGGTGGTTTTCCCACTGCTTGGTCCTGTGGAGTTCAAGGCCACAGTCTCTCTAGTGGGTGGATTGCCCACTGCTTGGTCCTGGGGAGCGCGAGGCCACAGTCTCTCTAGTGGGTGGTTTGCCCACTGCTTGTTCCTGAGGAGTGCAAGGCCACAGTTTCTCTAGTGGGTGGTTGGTCCACTGCTTGGTCCTGGGGAGTGCAAGCTACAGTCTCTCAAGTGGATGGTTTGCCCACTGCTTGTTCCTGGGGAGTGCAAGGCCACAGTCTCTCTAGTGGGTGGTTTGCCCACTGTTTGGTCATGGGGAGTGCAAGGCCACAGTCTCTCAAGTGGGTGGTTTGCCCACTGCTTGGTCATGGGGAGTGCAAGACCTCAGTCTCTCAAGTGGGTGGTTTGCCCACTCCTTGTTCCTGGGGAGTGCAAGGCCACAGTCTCTCTAGTGGGTGGTTTGCCCACTGCTTGTTCCTAGGGAGTGCAAGGCCACAGTCTCTCTAGTGGGTTGCTTCTTCCTCTGGTTCTGTAGGGGGCCCAGTGTGCTCCATCCTCAGAAGGATGGGGTGAGTAGATGGCTTCTCCACTGGTTCTGGAGGGGGCATAGTGCCCAGTGATCTTGATCCTGGGGAGGATGAGGTGAGTGGATGGCTTCTCCACTGGTTCTGGAGGGGGCATACTGCCCAGTGTGCTTCATCCTGGGAAGGATGGGGTGAGTGGATAGCTTCTCCACTGTTTGTGGAGGGGCATAGTGCCCAGTGTGCTTCAGACCCACAGGATTTGCAGGGGCCAGGCAGCACAACAGCCCATGGATGCAGGACTACACACTGTCCGCCGGCGGTGACGGCTGCTCAGTGGTGGCAGTGGCAGTGCTGGTTTCGGTTCTAACAGTGGTGGGGGAGGCTCCAGCCCATCCCCTGCAGCCTCGGACTGCTGCTCACTGGGGCTGCTGCTGCTGGCAGTGGTGCTCGTGTCGGTGCTGGAAGTGATGGGGGGAGGCTTCAGCCCTTCCCCTGCAGCCTCGGATGGCTGAACCCCATGGTTGGTGGTGGGGTCTCCGAATGAGTCCCAGCACCAAGCCTCCTATCCTTCCTGCCTGCTGGTGCAGGCCCCTTGCCCTTTCTGTCTGCAGCCGGGGATTGCTCCTTGCCCTTCCCTGTAGCAGCTGGGGGTGCCTCCTTGCCCTTCCTTAATGCACCTAGTGGTGCCTCCTTGCCCTTCCTTGAAGCAGCTGGGTGTGCCTCCTTGCCCTTCCTTGACGCAGCTTGTGGTGCCTCCTTGGCCTTTCTTGCAGCACCTGGTGCAGGCACCCTTTCATTGTGGCTGCCTGGTGTCCGGGATCCTCTCAAACCTGTAGTAGCTGTTGACACTACTGTGGCCGTGGACTGGATGGCTGAGGTGTATGCCTGGGTTCTGACCACCCTGGCCCGACGTGAAGGACGGGGGGTGGTAAGGAAGAGGTCAGGGGTGAAGAGGAAAAGCTTCTTAGGGACATTGGGGAGGGAAGAGGGTGAAGGTTTGTGAGTGGAGGACGAGGAAGTGGTTGTAGAGTCTGTCTGCTGATTTTGGGTGCAGGTGCATGGGCTGGATGCTGTTGTGAGGTGGATGCTATTGGGGCTATTGGGTGTCTGAGTACTTGCGTTTGTGTACTTTGGGAGGAGGCACAGACACAGTGGGAGAGGACACAGGGGACATGTGCATGGATGTGGGGGTAGGGACTGCCAGTGAGGGGTGTGTACTGATAGGTGTGCTGGTGATGGTGGTAATGGGTGTGGATGGGGATGCATGCAGGTGTTAGTGTAGACGGAACTGGGAGGGAGGTGGAAGACAAGGAGGAGGGGGACCTAGTGGAGGCAGTGGATGTTGGTATGTCTGCATCTGGATGGTGTTTGTTTGAGTGTCTGTGGGATGATGTGGGTTGAGCATGTGTTTGTCTGAACCACTCCTGTGTGTTGTCTTGTGTGCATGCTGGTCTGCCTGTGTGCTTGGGATATGTTGGGGTTGATGGGAAGGGGATTGGGTAGAGGACGGTGGAGAGGGGAGGGTAGAAACAGGGACAATGGCTGCCATCAGAGAGGAGGCCAGAGCCTGGATTGATCTCTGTTGGGTCGCCATGCCAGTGTGAATGCCCCCCAGGAATGCATTTGTTTGTTGCAATTGGGCTGCCAGCCCCTGGATGGCATTCACAATGGTTGACTGCCCAACAGGAGGTCAATAGTCTCCTCACTCTGGGCAGCAGGGCTAACTGGGGCAGGGCCTGAGGGGCCTGGGGCAAAGGAGATGCCCACCCTCCTGATTGAGCGGGCACGGGAAACACGTTGAGGGGCTGCTGGGAGGGGGGTGCTGGTATGGGGTGGAGGCTGTACCTGTAGTTGGGGTGGGCACAGAGGTGTACGCCACCACCAGGGAGCTTACATCGGAGGAGGTATCACTGTCCGAACTGTCCCCTCCAGTCTCCGCCGTGGTGCTCCCCTCGCCCTCCGTCCCACTGGTGCCCTCACTGTCTGTGGATTCGGCCTCATGGGCACTGTGGTATGCAGCTCTCTCCTTCGCCGGTGCCTCTGCTTCTCCGCCAGATTATGCTAATGCACATAAGGACACAGTGACAAAACAAAAAGGGGTGGGAGAGACAAAGGATACACTTGGTCAATGGCGGCAACAACACAGCCGTGGAGTACACGACATACACACACAGGAAACAGTCTTACGCACTAGGCAATGCACAATGCTAGTCACCAGTCCATGGAAAAGGACACCTAATGCCAATTGCAGCATACCTGAGACCCACAGACCCCTGCCCAGTAGTGGATGCCTACTAGCTTGGTGGAAGGAAGTTTACTTCAGACCCTGCCCAAGAAAGGACCTACCCTGCAATGTCTGGCCTGGCCTACGGGCACACACAGGCCCACATCCCCCACCCCACCACACGTAGTATATTGGGACACTGTTCTGACCCCCTTGTGGCTGCTGTGATGCCCCCAAGTGCCTATCCAGCTCTGGATAGGCCAACGCCAGTATGCGGGCCATCAAGGGGATCAGGGTTCGAAGGGCACCCCTTCCTCGTTGGGAGGCCATTCCCAGCTGGGCCTCTGCCGTCTTCCATGCCCAGCGTCTCAGGTCTTCCCACTGTTTCTGACAGTGGGTGCTCTGCCTGCCATAGACCCCCAGGGTCCACACGTCCTTGGCGATGGCACTCCATAGATCCTTTTTCTGATCGGCGCTGACCTGCAGAGAAATACACATAGGAAAAGGTATCAGTCAGACCGTCCTGCCTGTTACACTCATGGCCCACCATAGCCCTTCACATCCCCTTACGCACAGACATGGCCCACCATACATGCAGCACGCTGCCCAGGGCCCTTCCACCACCCCCCCAAATGAGGCCTTCACACACACCACTCCATGTACTCATGCCCCATGCATTGTGCTCACAGTGTACTCACCTGTTGTTCTGAACGCCCTTACAGCATTTGGTACTGGGGTAGGACCCCATCCACCAGTCTCTCCAACTCCACTGCGGTGAAGGCAGGGGCCCTTTCCCCAGTGACAAGCCATGGTCGGTTCCAGGCACAGGTCACAGCAGCACATGCATGTAGGTCATCTCCTGTTGAAGATCAGGTAGCAAGTGAGTTAACAGATAGAAAATGGCGGTCACATCCACGGCGGTGCGCACCGTCACCGCTGTTGTACATCACCATTAGCCACTGTAACCCATAGGGCCCAATGGTAATCAATGAGGAGTTGCACGGAGAACCACCTCCCGCAACTGCGCACAACGTCAACAGAATTACCTCATTTCCACATGTCCCTCCATACAGGAGAGGGAGACGCCATTTCGGGGGGGGGAGCAGGCCATGGCACCTAACTATGTCACAGTACACATAAGCACCATTTGGACCTATCCTACAATATACTGTTACAATCACAACATGCATTGAAGTGTAGAGTTTGGAAATATGGGATACTGACCAGCTGCTCACCTTTTTGCCCCATAGATTGCAACCGCTGCAGATGAATAGGAGATGGAGACATCCCCCGTGTACAGACCCCTGGTAGACTAGGCAACAATGGAGGACAGGCACACTGGGCCAGATGTATCAAAGGGTTTTACCCATTCTGTGTCTATGGGAAAATGCATTGGTACATATGGCCCATTATTCTCACCTATAGACTGGACAGGGCCACAATCACAGAGCTGTGTGCCCAATTGGAGCCTGACCTGATATCTGCGATCCATCACCCCACCGGGATCACCCCTTTTGTGCAAGTCCTATCTGTGCTCCATTTCCTGGCAACTGGCTCTTTCCAAGTGACAATGGGCTTGGCAGCAGGAATGTCACAGCCAATGTTCTTCATATGGCTGACGAGGGTGTTGTCTTCCCTGATTAAACACCTGGGCAGCTGCATCGTTTTCCCCCAGGTGGAGGATTTGGCCACAGTGAAACCTGCTTTCTATGCAATGGGACATATACCAAACATTTTTGGCGCAATTGATGGTACACATATTGCATTTGTCACCCCCCCCGGAGAAAGGAACAGGTGTTCAGAAATCGATAGAGCTTTCACTCGATGAATGTGCAGATAGTATGCCTGGCGGACCAGTACATCTCCCATGTCAAGGCAAAGTATCCTAGGTCTGTGCATGATGCCTTTCTCCTGAGGAATAGCAGCAGCCCATATGTGATGGCTCAACTCCAGAGGCACCGGGTGTGGCTAATAGGTGAGCCCTGGTTCCCACCCAGTGGATGTTGGTGTATGGGTATGGTGTGGGCCCTAAGGGTTAGTGTGTGTCTAACAGGTGTCCCTCGATATTTGCAAGTGACTCTGGTTACTCCAACCTCTCATGGCTACTGACCCCTGTGAGGAATCCCAGGACAAGGGCAGAGGAACGTTACAATGGGTGAACACAAAGAATTATAGAGAGGACCATTGGACTCCTGAAGGCCAGGTTTCGTTGCCTCCATCTAACAAGTGGATTCCTGTACTACTCACCCAAGAAGGTCTGCCAGATCATCGTGGTATGCTGTATGTTGCACAACCTTGCCTTACGTCACCAGGTGTCTTTTCTGCATGAGGATGAGGCTGGAGATGGGCGTTTGGCTGCAGTGGACCCTGTGGACAGTGAAGATGAGGAGGCAGAGGATGGGGATGAGGACAAAAGAAGTGCAATAATTTCACATTTAATTGACAGTTTTGTGTTTGACATTGTCACTGGTAGGCTGATTTTCCCACTTCTATGGCCACTCACTGTACCCTTTGGTATCTCTATTTGCAGATATTTGTGTCCCACTATCGTTCCTGGTGTGTTGACTGCAGCCAACTACAGGTCATTCCTATGTATACATTACTGTACAGTCATTTTGCAGTGTTTAAACCTTGTTAAACAAATACATAGTTAAAACATTTGGCATACTCCATACTTATATTTTTTCAAAGGGTGTTTACTTAAGGGCTAATAAGTAAGATGTGCAATGGGCTGGGGTGATGGTGATGGTGGAGGAAAGTCCAGGATTGAGTTCAGTCTATGTGGATCACAGGTGCATTGTCCAGGGGGGAATAGGAAGGGGAGCAATGGCAGTTCAAGGTGGACAATGTAACAGGGTGAGACACAAGGGTGACATTCAGGAGACAGGGGTCTTGGCAATAGTCTCTGGCTTCTGCCTGGATCGCAGGGAACGTTTGCAGGGTGGTTCTCCTTCTGCAGGGGGAGGGGTGCTGGTGGCCTGTTGGTCCTGTGGCGGGGCCTCCTGTCCACTAGCGGCAGCGGAGGTGGAGGGCTGTTCATTGGTTTGGCTAATGGTAGGGGCCTGGTGGTGTGTCACTGCCTCCCTCATAGTGTTGGCCATGTCTGCCAGCACCCCTGCAATGGTGACCAGGGTGGTGTTGATGTTCTTCAAGTCCTCCCTGATCCCCAGGTAGTGTCCCTCCTGCAGCCGCTGGTTCTCCTGCATCTTGTCCAGTATCTGGCCCATCGTATCCAGGGAATGGTGGTATGCTCCCAGGATCGCGGTGAGTGCCTCCTGGAGAGTCGGTTCCCTGGGCCTATCCTCCCCCTGTCGCACATCAGTCCTCCCAGCTTCCCTGTTGTCCTGTGCCTCTGTCCCCTGAACCGTGTGCCCACTGCCATTGACCCCAGGTCCCTGATCGTCCTATTTTGTGGTGTGCCCTGGGGTCCCTGTAGTGGTGGACAAACTGCTGATTGACGTGTCCTGGGGCCAGAGGTATGGGCCTGCTGGGTGGGTGCTGAGCTGGTGTTTCCTGAGGGTGGAAGCTCTGTAGTGGTATGGGACTGTGCCTGGGTAACTGACGGTCCGGAGATCCCTGATGGGCCAGGTTTGTCATCCAGATCCAGGTGAGCAGAGCTCCTGTCATAACTGTGGGCCTCTTCTGGGGGGGGACTGGATGTTGTTGGCACCTCCTCTCCGGTGACATTGACTGGGGGACCTGTGGGGATGTAAATGCAGTGTTATTGTGTTTGCGTGTGTCATCTTGTGCATGGGTGTGTTGCCCTCTATGGTTGTTATTGCCCTGACAGCTTTGCCTTGTGTGAGTTGTTATTTGGTTGGCTAGCTGTTTCCCTCTAGTGTGCGTGCTTTAGTGATAGGTGTCCATGGAGGTCTGTGATGGGAGTCCATGCAGGACTGTGATGGGTGTCTATGCATTGGTGTTGCATGCAGGGCTTGGTATTGGGAGGGGTGGGTTGTGATGTGGGGGTGGGAGGTGGTGGAGTGATGGGAGTGAGGGTGAGGGTGGGGGTATGTGATGGCATGCAGGTAGGGGGGTGAAAGTAGTAAGGAGTTGACTTACCAGAGTCCAGTCCTCCTCCTACTCCTTCCAGGCCCTCAGGATGTATGATTGCCAATACTTGCTCCTCCCATGTTGTTAGTTGTGGGGGAGGAGGTGGGGGTGCACTGCCAGTCCTCTGTACAGCTATTTGGTGTCTTGCTGCCACAAAACGCACCTTCCCCCTTAGGTCGTTCCACCTCTTCCTGATGTCATCCCTTGTTCTTGGGTGCTGTCCCACGGCATTGACCCTGTCCACGATTCTCCACCATAGCTCCATCTTCCTAGCAATGGATGTCTGCTGCACCTGTGATCGCAATAGCTGTGGCTGTACCCAGATGATTTCCTCCACCATGACCATTAGCTCCTCCTCTGGGAACGTGGGGTGTCGTTGTGGTGCCATGGGTGTAGTGTGAGTGGTGTGGGTGAGGGTGTGTAGGGTGATATGTTGGGGTGTGTGATATAAGGTGCGTGGATGGTGTATAGGTGATGGTGGTGTGTGGCTGTGGTCTTGTCCGTGGTCTTGCTATCTCTCTTTTGGCACTTATTTGTAGTTGTCAAGGGTTGTGGGTGTGTGTTTTATAGTGGCGTGGGTGTGTGGGTGTGGTGTGTGTATGGGTGTCAGGTGTGTGTTTTTAAATTGACCAATGTAGTGTTGTTTTGTATGTGTTTGTGTATTTTGAGCGCTGCGGTATGTAGCGCCAAAGGTTTACTGCCATTGAATGTCCGCTGTGGTGATTCGTGGCTCATAATGTTGTGGGCGTAGTTCTGTTGGCGTAACGGTGTGGTTTTGGATACTGTCAGTTTATCACTGACCTTTGGGCTGGCGGACTTGTGTGTGTGACTGTATAGTGACAGATTGCTATGTGTGTGTCATAATATGGCTGGCGGTAATCTTCTGCGGCAGCGGTATGTTGGCGGTTTTCAGCATGGTGGTAAGCGGGATTCACCGCCAATGTCATAATGAGGGCCATAGTATTGTAACAAAGAAACTGCTGATATTACTAGAGAATTGTCTTATTGACTTTTATTATTGTCCTCAGAAAGGCATCTGAGATTACAATGGACCAGATCTGATTCAAAATATGCCTAACATTGTAGGAAGCTTCTGAGTCGATATATAATGAGAGGATTACCAACAATAGATATTTTAAGTAGTTCTTCTGTGAGGACATTATTCACTGGAGTGAATTACACACTATTAAATTTCCTGGAGCATTGTGAATTTTGAAAACAGCTTTTGCCTAGAATCTTGTGTGTTAAACTAAGATAGTACTGCATCCATCATAGTGATGTAAGGCTGAGGAAGAACAAGCAAAACAGACCTTCTTTTAAGATTTAGGCATTTCCCCAGTATAGGGCTTATCCAAGCTTTTTGCTCCAAGGATCACCTTAAATCAGTGCTTCAGTATTTACCACAACTGAGTCTGAATCAACAGATATTGGTTGAGGTGTCCTTCAATGAAAAGGTTATTAAAGAAAAAATCATCATTTATGAGAAAATCATGAGCCTATAAATACTGGAATGCTGAAAATGTATCCACAGTTGTATGCAATGTAGCCTTGACTTTTATTGTGTAATAAGTGTGATAGATGTAAAAAGAAAAATAGACTTCTCAACTTTCTCTACCTCTCCTTAGACTATTGCATGTATCATGTAATAGCAAGTCCATCAGATTAAACTGTCTTGAACTCAAGGCCTTCCACTCATCCGAGTAATATTTCAGGCGGTCCACAAAATTTAAAATGTATTATCACCGAAAATTGAGACCTCAATATTACTGCCTTATTGATTTTTGGTTCTTGATGCAACACACCAGGATATTTCAACTTTATGACACTGGATAATTACATTGTTATAGCCATGCTGATCATGTTAGTTATTTAGTTAGCTCTTTATGTACTTCCTATAACTTAGAATTTCTTCTAACTATTACTAATTTGATGTCTGAGATAAAGAAAGAGTTTTCTAAGTCTGAGAATGTTACTTCTATTAAATGGGCCATCTGGTGAATTATGTCACAATAGATGTCAAAACCTCAATTGACATCAACAAACAAACATTCTAAAATATCTGTTGTTGGTGATTGTTAGAGACGTGCGACTGGGCAAAGAGAACTCTTTTATTTCTCTATTGGATGGCTCCTTTAAGATATTATTGAGATTTCTCAGATTGATACAATAAAAGGAGCAGTAGTCTTGGAGGTGTCCATATTTCCTTCATTCTACTGTTCTTGAAGCACAGGCTTCACTGAGAATAGACACTTAAGTCATAATAGAATAAGTCATAACACAAGTAACTACAGGGTTGACTACAGATTTCTCTTTCCAGTGCAACTATAACCCTGATTTAGCATTGGTGGAAAAGTCAGTTGTCCGCCTTATTATAAGGACCATGGGATATAATATACTTGTAGTAAGATGTGTGGGATATCCATCATGGTCAATTTAGGAGTGCAGATGGCCTCATAAATTGAGCCCCGAAGGTCTACTCTACTTTGTGAGGGGATCTAATTTTGAATAGAGATGAGATGGCCTGGACTATACCACATTATCTCCAACCTCCAATGTCTCCTTATCAGACTAAAGGAGGATCTAATGAAGTACCTTTGTTCAACTTGGAGAGTGATGTTTGGGCACAAAAGCCAATAGGTTTGCATAAATTTACTCACATCCTGAACATGCAGCACTCTTTCCCAATAACTGGCAATATCTGTCCTAGTGACGAACTTGCACCAAACATGACATACTTGGCGTTCTAGTTGTCTAACAACGAATGACACTCCAATTATATTCTCAGGATACAGTAATGGAACTGGCTAAATTAGTAATTTTGACCCACATTGCTATTACTCTTGACTAAAATGATGACACACTTGATCATTCAGATGACATAATTAGTGCTATTCTAATTTTGTTAATTATGTTAATAGTAGAAGAGAAGGAAAAGAGAATGGGAAGCAAAGGATGGACGGTAGAGAGAGACAGTGGGGAAAGAGGCATTGGAAAGGACAAAAGAAAATAAGAGATAAACAGCTGAAGCAAATGTGTGATGGAGGAAATTAGCAAAATAAAGGAAGGGAGGAAGAGGAGCTAAGTAGAGACTAATGGAGCAGGGCAGTGGGAAAGGAAAACGGGAGAGAATGAGGAGAGGTAGAGACAAAAGAAGGAGGGAGAGGGGGCAATGGAAGGAGACTGGCAAAGAACAGCAAGGTACAGAAAGAAGGGAGGAAAGAGACAAAAAGACAGGCAATGCAAGAACTGTGGTGGAAGGCTAAAGAAAGGATGGGAGACTAATCACAAATATTGACGAATGAGAGGTAAAAAGGAATCAACAATAGTGAGAGAAATGGAATTAAGAGGTGGGAGATGAGACAGCATGAAAATGAAAGAGTTGCAACCAAGAAGGGAGCAGAGGTAGAGACAGTGGAACGCAATTTATGAAAAGGAAGGGCTAGTTGAAAATACATTATTGATCCTATTTCTCAGAAATGATTTCCTGTGGGAACCCCCTACTCAGAAAAATACCCCAACACTTTCAAAACTCACCAGCCGAGACTGCTGATGCTTACCAACATTGTTAAATATTGAATTTGTGGTAACGAACATTGACTAGGATAAACTTCAGTCTGAATGCAACAGTGGTCCTTATCTTCTGTTTTTTTTTTCTTTTTAAGAAAAATCTATTATAACAACTAAGCTACTTGTCATTCCAATGGCTTTCACAGATAAAGTTCCATTCTGTGGTGCATATTGACACAAAAGTTCCTTAAACCTGGTGTCTAACTTCAACTTAATTGTCCTTTTTGCTTGCAAAGGCAAAAATCAATAAAATATTTACTGACACTTATTGAGTAGTTTTGAGAAATTAAGGGCCAGATGTATGAAGCTTTTTTGTGGTCACAAAGTAAGAAATTTGCCTTTTGTGACAGTAAAATGTTTTTTTTGCATGTACTATCCCTATTTTGCGAGTCGGTATCCTGTTACCGACTTCCAAATTAGGGATTGTGACTGACTATTAGGAAGGGGGGGGTGCCAAGAGCATCCATTCCCAATTGTGACTCCCATCCCTGTGTATGTTTGTTTTGCAACCTTGAATGTGGTTGCAAAACAATCGAAGTTACCATCAATTTCAAATTGGTGCTAACCCATTCACAAACGTGGACCCCTTCCCCTTTTCAAATGGGTGCCCCAACATTCTTTCAGAGCAGGCAGTGGTCCCACAGACCTCTGCCTATTCTGAAAAAGTGAAAAGGAAATTTTGTTTTTGCTTTTCAAATGCATCCCGTTTTCCTTTAAGTAAAACCGACTGCATTTAGAAAATGCTTTATTGACAAAGCAATCACCGACATGGTTGTCTGCTGATCCCAGCAAGCCACCATCCCTGTGATTGTTGCGATTATTGTCACAAATGGGTTGCAAATTGCGACCTGGCTCATGAATATTGACTTGCGAATCATGTGGTTAACACTGTTGATACTGTTGCACGTTTTGTTTTGCAACTCGTAATTTGCGGTTCATAAATTGCGAGTTGCAAAACAAAATGGTCGAACATCTGCCCCTAAGTTATTACCAGAGTTTTGTTGCTGGGACATGAGCAAAAAGAAATATGAAAACTTTCACAAAGAGAGATGTCTTCAAAACAGTAAGATCATCTATTTCTGATTGTCTAAAATTGATCACATTGGAATTGAACCAGTGTTAGTAACACTGTTGAAGGCATTCTGCTCTGATATCATGTTAAAATCACTTTTGCACAGGGGAGCATCAAATCCATAAAAACCTACAGGAGGTTGCATTAGTGCTAAAATGATATTTAATTTACGTCTTCAGAAAATCGCCGTTGAGCAGGCTGTTCCGTCCAACACTGGGTTCCAAGGGCATGTCCCTGCTGCCACCAGAGGATGACGTCTGTTCTTATGGACTAATCTCCTACTGGGTTTCTATGTTTCCTCACAGAACTGAGAAGTTGCTATATTGGTAATCATCTTCATATTGACTGTGGGTAAATACATCTATTAAAACTGGAAAAAAGCCCATGTTTTTGTGGGTTGATTAATGAGAACTTGCTTGATTCAGTGAAGGATTGAAGTTGTTTGAGGCTAATCGTATTCTCATCAAGAAAAGGTCATTTTTTTCTGCTGGACTTAAAAGTTTAAATCAATTTTATGTATGCTCTTCATTTGAATCACTGATTCAAGCTTCTTCAGTAAAAATCCAACCAATTCGATTGCATGCTGAGCCTACCTTCAATGATTTAATACATGGGAATATGAACACTATTGAACGCAAATAGCCAGTTGACTATTAAATGTGCATAACGCACAAAAGGGATTTTTGTTGTATTATGACTGTGTCCACTGAGACACTGCCATTCAGTGCCCCTATATGTATGCTTTGTTCCTAAAACTGTACCTTTAAATTCATGACTCAACGAGAGCCATTGTAAGTTGTCATAATAATTGCAAAAGTAGTATGGATGTTAAATGTCATATGTGGGCGGCAAATTTCCATTACTTAAATCTGTGACTAAATTGTATATCTCCAAAGAGCACAACTGTGTCTGGCTGGTCTGCAGTTTAAAAGCATTGCTATGCCACATAGCACAGAAGCAACATAGTAAAGAATCAGCTTACATATTAGCTAAGTCACACATAAAGTGTGCCTTTTATTATCATGTAATATATAAAAGTGTGACACGCTAGATATCATGGGAATGCATGTTACCAGAGTGAAGAGTTTGAAAAAGCAGCTTATCTTTGTGTACTTAAAACTACATTTCCAAAAAACAGAATTGGTTATGAATAAAAGTCTCTTTCATGTAAATCCCCCTAGAAAATTATTTTCTGCTTGCTATTAAAAACCTAATTCAATGATGAAGGTAGATTTTTGTTAGTTAAAAGGTAACTTTAGTAGAGTGTACACTTTGTCCTACCTGAGATTAAACAGGTTAAGAGAGGGTTTGAACCACCAACTGTGCTTCAGAGAATGAATACAGATTGCCTGCTGGCTGTTAAAGCCCCTCATAAATAGTTTGGTCTCTTGGAGCAAGAACGCTGGAGCTGTGTTACAGTGGTCACTTGCAGGGGATTGGCCACCAGCGAGGAAGTCAGGCACAGCTAGAATCACAAAAGACAGTTTTAGAATTTCTTTCTTTTGAGGTGGATATCCTACATAGCAGAGTGAAGGAAACCTCATCTTTATATTAGAGTTGCTACTACAAGTGGTTAGGATTCTGCATGTGGAAGAAGGCTAGGAGTATCTTTGTTGAAGGGATTTGGGAATGTTTTCAGTAAAGAGCTAAAGGTAGTGCTGCAAGAGGAAGGTGGATTTTTGTAAGAGAGTTGCCAGCATTAGGGAATGACATCTCATATTGGACCCCCAGGTGGTGGCATCAGGAAGTGAGATCAGTTCCCATACCAGTGCAGAAAGTGAAGAATTTGGGGTTGCTTTTTGGCAAAAAATTAACTTTGAATATCAGATTAATATGTGAGCCTCAGCATCATCGTATGCTTGAAAGATAATTAGAAAGATTTGTCAATGTATTTTCCCTTATCTACAAAGGATGTTAGACACAACCCTTGAATTATGTAAATTGGACTATGGCAATGCGCTGTTCATGGACACAAAGAAAGGTCTTCTCCTTAAACTCCAATTGCTTCAGAACGCAGCATCTCAACTTCTGATGAATATCTCAAAATATCAATCTGCTTCTCAAGCCATTGAAAAACTTCACTGACTTCCCATAGCAAAGAGAATAGAATTTAAAGCTCTTTGCATAGCCTTTTAGGCGATATGCAAGATCGCCCCCAAATACATTCAAGACATATTTATTATATACAGACCTTTCTGAAAGAAATGAACAGTATCCTATTTACAAAGGTAACATTACATGTGAGTAATTTACATATGTAAATTTACTTTTGCACTTTGTAGTAACTTTATTACTTTTGGATCTTCACTATTTCTGAGTCTAAAGTTACTACAAAGTATAGATGTACATAGAGGATTGAGTCTGAAAGAATGTAGAATACACTACAGTGTAGTAGTAACTTTACAGTTATATTTTATGTTCTGCACTCTTGGTGGTGATCACTGAAACTTGGACAGAGCCCTTCTTCTGGTAAAGGTATTGTAGTTCTGTTAATCATACTACAAAAAGCACTTTGTGAATAGGCCCCATTGTGTTTACTTAGAATGAAGGGGTACCCCTCCCAAAGTAATAACCCAATTTCTGGGCATGATGAAATTCTATTGCTAGAGCATAAATTACCCTTGGGTAAAATGCTTAAAAGAGGTCAACAACCTTTGCACCCATCTGGAAGTGGGAGACAGCTAGCAATTTTCACAGGACAACAATCACATCACAATTTACAGTATGACCATTGTGGTCACACAAGGAAAACCAAGTCTGAATAAAAGTTCAAAGGGCTTTCTTACAAACTAATACACATGTTAATATTAACAAGCCTCCAAAACAGACTGCAGAGATACAAGACCAGCATAGGGTGACAACGTTATTGGAAGAATCACAAATGTATCATCACTAAACATAATAGACACAAAACAATAAATTAATTACATAGTGATCACTGAATACAAGCAGACCATTTCTCAACACATGGAAACAAATCAAATTAATCTAGTTTCAGATTAGGGAATCCCTACAAGTATGACATACCGGACAATCCAATTTGGGGACAAAAGGTAAAAGGCGAAAATAGGACAAAAATAATTTTGAAGAGCGGACATCTGTGCCAACTGCAGACTAACTGAACTGGTAAAAAGTAAGTAAAAAGAGAAAGTGTCAACATTTAAAACATTGAAAGCTCTGTTAAGAGTCTTTTCACAGGGTGAGAGAAATCCTAAGTCAATCTTCAGCATAGAGGATGGTTGAAACATTTCAAATAGCATTTATATCTATACCTAGGGAGTCCACAAGGAATTTTCGTAGATGCAGAAAAGTCACCAGCAAAAGTGACAGAGGGCAGATGGCTCAGCAAAGTCTTGGGTCATCAGCATTAAGGAAAAACTGATAAAGTGTCCATGGGTCTGGGGCAATAGCCTGAAGTCTCAAGCTGGGCAAAAGAAAAGGTCTGCTTCCAAGCGTGTCCAGGTACAATGGGCTTAGCAGCAATGTCAAGATGAGAATCCCTCTCAGTCCATCAGGGTACGGTAAGTTAAAAGCCACAAAATGTTCGGATTCATGGACATGTTCTCAATTTTGGATTGAATGATTCCATCATCCAATCAGGAAACATCACATGTTGGGCCTCTGCAACAACTTGAGATTCTCCCATCATTGTCATGGGAAATGGGTCCATCTTCTTCTCCTGTACTTGGTTTGCAACATTTGTAATATTATTATTGTTCCTTCTCATGCTCACATGGTAAAATACAATAGGACATTTGAATTCCAAACAAGTACGTAATGGGAATAGAACCTTATGAACCATAAGCTAACCCTTCATGTGAACAGAACCTAAAAGAAATGTCACGTTAGCAAATGAAAGGGCATCTTCTCACGGATTCTGCACAGTCATAGGCCTAATAAACTACAGTGGCTAAGCAAAGCAATAGAACTAAATGGCACAGTTTAATAATCCAAATTAAATCATTTAGCATCAAATTCATTAACTTGTCATTAAGAAATCATAATCAACTTCATATTAAAATGCATTTAGGAAGAAATGTGTAATTATAAAATCACATGAATAGATTTGCCATAGATCTGCACTGAGACAAAATACATAGGTGGCACTAAGGAGTTGAAAACAAGACATCAAAATCGTTTCATTGAAAACTGTTAACTAACATGATAAGAAAACATAAAATATCAAACAAATTTCTATACTTATAGTTTTAGTGTTATACCACCAGGGTCAACTTCTCTATAGGCCTGGGAGGAGTTCACAGAGTCCCACTACGCGGAACTCTGCAAAGTATCAAAAAGTTCCACTATGATACACAGACTTCCGCGGATGGGTGGAGTTTCCCCACTGTGCCCATTTGCATTGTGTTTTACATCAAAGACAATGTGGAGTACGTTCTCGGCATTCAAAATTGTGCGCAAATGACACAACGCGGTATGCATGGGCGCGGCCATTTTGATTTCTTATTATGTTCATGGTGCTGGGCCTGTTTTTGAATCCATTCCTAATCTTTCACCCTCCTAATTAATCTCTCCTCATTTTTATTTATTTTATCAGAGTGTATGTTTTTGTCTGTGTGTTTGAATTTTTTTCTTTTTTTCATTTTTTTGTGCCTTTTTATACTTCCTTATTTATTCCTTCGTTCCTTCTACTGTTTCTTTTCTTTATCCCACCCAGTGTCATGGCAGAGCGGGGCAGCGACCAGGGAAGCAGCTGCACAATCCGCCCTCACCCCAAGCAGCTGCCAGCAGCAGCCGCCTACCTTGTAGAAGACGGTGCGGCTAAGGGGCACCAATCTTTTGTGAGATGGGAGTGGCAGCATTGTTTTGTTTACGTACAGCGCCACCTCCCCTTCATGCTGGCAGCAGGTGGCAGGCCTGGCAGCAGGAACCCCCTGTGGGGGCATCAGCTGTTGAGTACTCTGCTCACCCTAGTAAGTCCTATTATTTATTTTTATTATTTCCCTTACTTTTACCTCTGACCACTATTATACCACTTTCAATTTTATCTTGTTTTATTTTTAATACTGTCTTCTGTTTTCCAACTCCCCTATCCAATTTTTGTTTATTTCCTGCTATTTTCTAGGTAGCTGACTTTTTCGGTCTGTACTAGTCTATAGATTTCTTCTTCTTTGGTGGTAATCTTTCCCTTTCCCCTAAATGTCTTGTGGTACTGGAATACTAAGAACAGCTTTTTGGTACTCTACTGTGTACTGTGAAGATTGTAGGCCCAAGTAAGCTAGTTTTATAAATAGTATTCACCATGTATGTTTGTTGAGAAGGCTTTCTTGTTCTTGCTCATGCTCTGACAGTTAACAAGATAGTGGCTATGGTCATGGACCACCCTTCATCCCCCAATGTTGTGCTGTGTAATTCCTTTATACAGTATACCAGCAGTTCCCATGGCAGTGAAGCATGGCTGTAAAGTTTGAGGTCCCATTGCAATTGCCAACAAACACCATATGCCTTTCATTTTATTCCACCCCTTCATTGCGCTTCAATGATTCAGAGTCATCATCATCATCATAGGCTATAGCTCTGCCCTTCCATTATGAAAGGTTTTTGGTTGGCTTGACTACCTGGCTTTTCTAACATTCTGAACCAACAAAATGCACAGAGTGATATTTTTGCACTGCAGTGTTAACCAAACTTTAGGGATGTAGTACAGTTGATTTCATTTATTAAACAAATTAAGGGGAGTTGTATCTACCATCTAAGAAAAGTATAATGTTTTTTTCTAGCCACACAGAGAGCCACCTACTCACGTATTGCTGAAGGAGGGAATTCGGTTGGAGAGGCAGAAGCAGCGACAGGGATGGACAGTGGTAAGTCACATTGGGTGCTTACTAACAATTATTATTGTACTCGTCAGCTATATGGGGCTCATTGTGACTCGTGAACAGCCTCCCCCCTCTTTACCAGCTGCAGTGGTGCTTGTGTTATGGCCTCTTCTATATGCAACTCAGCAAAAGCTCACATAATGTATGCTAAAGATATGACTTGATGGAAAGGAAAAGAACGAAAGGTTAAGAGAAAGGCTGGGTGAAATGAGTGAAAGGAAAGGATGGGTGGGTGGGTGAAAGGATGCTTGGGTGAGTATTGGATAAATAGATGGATGGGTGAAAAGATGATTGAAAGAAAGGCTGGATACTGAATGAATGGATAATTGATTGGACATTTTGGTGAAAGACTGGATGAGAGAAAGTAAAGCTTAAAATATTGTGCATATGGGTGAAAACAGTAGGAAGAGTGAAAGGACGATTGAATATTTGCTTGGATGAATAAACATGGTTGCACTTCTGAAGAGGTGCATGCTGCTCACCTACTTCGTTTACTTTGTTTTATGGTTATCAAAGCTATGGTTCAAAGTGGGTGGCATTTTAATATTTATTCTAATCCCTTGACGCATTTGTTAAGGGAGGCAGATATGTATGCCTCCCATCATCATTCATCAGCTCCCTCCCTGCCCATGGCATTTCACCACCCATGGCCAAAGAGGTGCAGTATGATTCAATTTGTGACTGCAGGGTTGGCTATGCAATGTGTGTCTGCTTCAGTTAATGCAGTATTTACAAAGTTTTCAATGCACTGCAAACTGAACACAGAAGGTGTATTTCTCTTGCTCCACTCAGTCACCTCTTGGTACTTCACTCCATTCTTCTTTCCTAAGTTCTTCTGTCCCAGCCTACCAAAAAGATTGAAAAATCCACTCTTGGCATGTGCCACATTATTTTGCCCATGTGAAGTGATTCTAAAATATATTTCATGGTTTCCCATAACAGATTTATTTTACGCCTGTTTTGATTTTTCCCGTTAGACTTTCTTCTATTTTAGAGACTGAATGAACAAAAGCTTAGGCATATGACCAATTGATAATCAGTGACACCCCTCTATTTTAAAGCAGAACCTCTAACTACATGCCTAATCCCTCTACCTTTCCCTCCAGTAGAGTAAGTCAAGATTCCTTTCCTTATTGCCCAGTGAATTTATTTCTTGAAAATAACTTGTGCTGGTGGACGAGGTCAGTGAGTAAAGTGGGAATAGCAAGTGCCTGATTTGATTACAAGTTTGGCATAAGGGATACTGAGGTACTGGGTTTTTCAGAACCGGTACTGATCCGGTAACCCAGTGGTGCCAGGGTACACCCAAAGACCTCGGGTACTTTCCTGATTCAGACCACAGAAACTCAGAGTCTTCTAGGTGAAGTCAAAGATCGAATTAATTGGCTGCAACCAAGTAACAAGCGTCCTAGAAGTACAACAGCACGGTTTGTATGTTCTCAGGAGACTGTGTTTCAATTCAAAGTCAGGTTTCCTTATATACAGTTTTTTAAGCTTCAGGCAAACATTCTTGACATTTTGGTTGGTCATTCACATGTTTTCACTACAAAGAAAAAAACAGTGTCATGATGAAACCTCATATTTCATGTCATCCAACCCATAATAAATTACCCGGCAAGGCCTAGTATTTTACATCAGATAAGTGTGGACCCCCAATAAAAACGGGCACCTCCCCCTCGTAAAGTAAGAAGAAGAAAAGAGCAGGTGCAGGTGTGAGCAAGATTAGGCAGGGTGTGTGAGCGATAATAAGGGTTTTATGGCATGGTGTGCCTTGATGCTATCTGATTCGGCCACTGGGAGAGGGACTGACCAAACAGGTTTGGCCTGAGGCAATGGTTCCAGCTTGCCCAGGTCAGAGAAAAGTCAATCAAGGTGTACGTGTCCTTGGAATCAAATCTGACTGTATTATAAGCCTATGTGAGGGCAACTTTTAAAAATGGCTGCCGTGTATAAAATGGGAGCCACGAGTGCAGGACGAAAATGGCGATTTCGAGGTGAAAACGCTGCTAGAATTGAGCGAAAATGCTCATGCTTAGTGTACTAGTCATTATCGGTCTTTTGATACTAAAATCGTACTGCTGTGGCAAAGTAAATTACATGGGTCCAGAATTTTTAGAACCACAATACTCTATAACGAATGGGCCAAATACAATAGATATAGCTCAATCCTGATCATGTAGTGCAGTCCATCATTTTCCCCACCGTCTACTTAAGGCAGACAGAATAATAATACCCACATTTTATATGTGATGTGTATCATGTAGTCTCTTATTT
The DNA here is from genome assembly GCF_031143425.1 of Pleurodeles waltl. Taxonomy (NCBI): domain Eukaryota; kingdom Metazoa; phylum Chordata; class Amphibia; order Caudata; family Salamandridae; genus Pleurodeles; species Pleurodeles waltl. Next base: position 1,270,693,821 of record NC_090437.1, read on the forward strand.
ATTATTCATCTGCCTCTTTGGAGTCAGGGTAGAAAGTGAAAGACATTTGGAGAAGAGCAGGACCACTGGAATTAGATACTTGTCAACTACAGCCGCCCCAGCTGCAGATAGTAGCAAAGTACCTGAAGTGCTGGCTAGCACGCCTCAATTAATTTAGCACAACAACTTGTACTCCATAGTACATAATGCCTTACTCATAAATGAGAGGTAATTTATTTTTATTTTTCCACTCAAAATGTCTGTTTAGATAATAGAAAAGCCTTTAAAAGAAAAAAAATCAAATCACAGTTTTTTTTTTATCTGGGTGTTATTCTGCCTTAATTTGTTTCTACCAGATAGTCAGTGCTTTTAAGGGGAGGCAGGTGTCGGTAAACAAATAAAGCTGGCTCTGTGACTATCCTTACCATAATCACATCAAGTTCCAATGTCCCTAGGGTACCATCAATGTACTGCTACTTTGCAACCCACTACTTAATTTTAAACAAGTGTTTGCACAAAGCATTATTTACAATTTGTCTTTCTTTTATTGTTTTCTTAATATAGCTAGTCTTGCTGGTCCACCAGCACCACTTACCAGGCAAGATATAGCAGTCCGTGCACAGCAGCAGATGCTGGAGGCCATCCAGGAAGAATACCGCTGGCCGGTGGTCCTGTAGGATGAAGAGGTGGAAATAGCTGTCTCTGACCTGGGCCAAATTTCAGCAGCTCGCAAGCCCCCGTCTCCCAGTCATTACATCACTGGTGATGCCGCCAGGGGCTCTGACTACAATTGTTGCTGTCCCTTTCCGCTTTGGTAGGTCATTGCTCTATTGCATCCTGCAGCAGATAAACAATATGGAGAGCCGGCTCGGCAGGATAGAGCAAAGCCTGGGCCAGGTCCGGACCCAAATAGACAATGCCCTCTTCTGACCCCCTTTTTTTAATTTTTTGTTTTTGTGGGAGGGATATGTTGTGGGTGGAGAAGGTGGGAAGGTAGTTGGGACTGGGGTTCACTTTGGGCTTTCATCGTTTGGGGAGAGGGATGGGACTGTTGTGGATGGAAAGGATATGTTTTCTATTTGTAAAAAATGAAAGGGGGTATTTTATTTTACTTCATTTATGACTCAAATGTATATTTTGGTGTTTTAGTTTCACTGCTGTCTTTTAGTGTAGCCTGTTTTTAAAATCTACTAAAGAAAAGTGTATGTCACTTACTTATAACCTTACTCTATTGTCCTCTGTAACTATATTGACCACTAAAGGATGATTGCCATTGCCTGTTTTGCCTACAAAAACCTAGATACACACACCCAACATCTTCTTCAGTAGAAGTTAATTACTAACTAAACAAGTTCACTTCAAACCATAGTTTTTCTCTTCTATGAATAGATGAAGTGAGGGCTGATACCTCAGTCTTCTTTCTGCAGGGTTTTCCCAAGGTGACATTTTCTCTTAAGGTGGTGGTAGTAGTAGAAGCAGGCTAGCATGCTAACAGGGAAGACACAAGGTGCCACTCCCACCTCTGCGAACTCCAACTGCAGTATTAATCAAAGGGTCCACTTGATTGGATGAAAACAGAGAGTCAGTAGGTCATATATTATATCATAACTTTAGGAAGACTGAGGCCAGACTACCACAGTGGCAGTATTTGACACACAAAAGAGAAGACCTGCTATTATTATAAAAACTAGCACTATCAACTTCTTCAGAGCATTGGGGAGTCAGTATGAAAACTAAACTTAGGAAATGAAATGCCTGAGTCAGAAGTGTGCTCAGAGTCAGGAATGGTTAGACAAGGTTAAGCGTTTACTCAAAACAAGGCCTTCATGATGACGTTGATGGGGCTGGCGTGGAATATTGCTCAGGGAATAAAAGGTAATTCAGTGAGTTGGTGGTGCTTACACCACATCCACCCTAGCAAGTGTGTGATCCTTTTATGGTGATCCATTTATGGTGTAAAATTAAGTCAAACCTCAATAAATCACACAGCCTAGGGGAAGAGCGTTAGGGGCTCAATTAATGGATAGGAACGTGGATTTAGGGAAGGTGTGACAAAAACAAACACAACTCAAAAGAAACCACAACAATATTTATTGGGGCTCTGAGCAGCACACTATGATCAATCTGTTGTGGAAGGAAACAATGAACGAATAAGTATGACACAGTTCAGTGAAATTCATTGCAAACAGTCCGTCTGCCCCAGAGAGATCCAATATAGTATGTCTCTAAATGTTATGTCTTCTAGGTTTGAAAGATATAAATTATGGATAATTGAAGTTAACCCAACTATTTCTAAAAATTATGATTGTTAAAAGGGAAATTATACTGTAGTGCCAAATTGTGTGGTGCATCTACATTCTTCTTGGAATGCTCATCACTCTTGGGTGCCTGGCTGAACCTGTCTGGTAGGTAAGATGGAGTGCATTGAACTTTCACCAAGCTTTGTTCATGCAGTAGAGGAGTGGACAATGAGATGGCCTGAGTATTGAAAAACAGTAACTGTATTTTAGAGTAAAGGAGAAGGACAAAAGGAAGCAAGGTAAGCTTTATGAGGAGTCAGGAGTGTATTAAGAAGACTCAGATGTAGTGTAAGAACATAAAGTGGAGCTTCACGCTTTGAGTCAGCAATGCGGGAAACACACATTCAGCAGCATTCCCCAAATCAACGTACCTCTCTGCAGTCTTGTGAGTACTAGGAGTCAGAATCTTCGCCATTATCATGGTTTCTCTTTCAAGATGACTTTCTTCTTATAGCTGTTGAGGTAGTCCTGCCCTGAGTCCTTCCTTCACCCTACCCCTCTGTAGTCTAAGTAACTCTGTCCCAGTCCCAAACCGAGCGAGGTAGACCTGTATAGTGAACCACAAAAAGATAAACAGCATTGGAGTATTTTGTGTAGATTTGTGCTTCATAACTATAGTGACTGGTCTGTTCTCTGAAGAGCCAGAAAAAGAAGTGGAGCCTTCAGATTATTTTTGTTAAGTTTGAAAGTACAGTCACTTTCAGTAAATAATGATCACACATCAGCCTCCCAAATATTACAAATCATTGGAATCAAGTTTACATATTTGTTGAACTGCCTCCCTCACTGTTAGCCACTACAGACATCATCAATCATCACTCACAATCAATCAATATCAGTACTCATTGGAGCAATAGTTAGTAGTTACCTCTTCCAATCCAAGCACGGTAGTTGATGATGCAAAATATTATCTCCTCTTTGATGGTAGCAACACATCAGAATTTTGTATTAGCACTCACAGTATTTTAATCAATGATCTTCTGGGGCAGTCATAATAGGTGATGTTAAAAAAAAAGGATAGGCAATGGCATGTGAGAGAGGCAGGCATTTCTCCAATGTCCTGACGTGAATGTGGGGGCTTCTTCACTGCACAAGGGTCCAGCTCCAATCTGGCTATATATGTGGGTGTGACTAAATCTAAATAAAATAAATCTGACACAAACATAATGTTTTGCTATCTTTTTATTTTTGTTTATTTTTGTTTTTGAAAGGAAAGAAAGAATTTCAATGAGATATAATTAAAAAGTTCTTTGGTGGCACTGGCATACTTTGGGAAGCAGAATTTATCCTTAAGCTCAGGAAGGTCACCTAGAGGTTGGGCAGCTAACAGACCTGTTTCTGACCAATCATCCTCTTCCTCCTCCTGTGGATGTTTTGGAAAGGGTGTAATGAGGTGGTATAACATGTTTGTTCATTTTGATCATGGTTAATTTCTTCACGTTTTGAAGCAAGAGCCTGCTCCTTCTCACTGTAACAACTGCACCAGCTGCACTGAACATATATTCAGCTGACACACTGGCTACAGGACAAGCCAGATACTTTATTGCCAGTCTGCTGAGCTGTGGCTATTGGCGCATCTTCTCACACCAATGGGTTTTGATCCACATACACCTCTTTTGGGTCATCCAGATACTTCTGGAACAACCTCTGATTGGTCATTAATGCTGCCAATTGCTCAAACACTTTTGCCTTCACCTCTTCACTAGCTCTAAGACCTGCCATTTGAAATCAAGCCAATGCAGACGTTGGGTCAGTTTCTTCTTTTGCTGTTGTTGCTGGTTTTCTGTCATTTTACAGCCGTGGATTGCAAGTCAAGGGATAGCTTAGTCTCTCAACCAAGGCATGCTATTCTGGGTTTTCATTTCCACTTTCGAGTGTGATCCTTTCAGACACCTTCTTTAAGTGCTCCTGTAGCAGATGCAACAATGGGATAGCTTGGCCCATAGTACTGTCCTACTTGCTAACCTTCTGCGTAAAATACTCAAAAGGGAGCAGCATCTGTGTCAGGCATATCACTAGGCCACATTAGCCTGCATTCATGATCATAGCTTTCCCACTTGCATCAGCTCCTTTTTGAATGACATAGTTATTGATCTGTCTGTACTACTCAAACAGACATTGCAACATATAATAGGTTAAGTCCCAATGTGTTGGCACCTCCTGTATCAGGACTTTAACTGCTACTCTATTAGCATGCTCAAGAATCTGCAACTGCTTCCAGGCTTTAAAAGAATGGCTGAAATGTGTGCAGATTCATCTGCAGGTGGTCAGTATGTTGCTGACTAAGGCCCTCATTACAACATTGGCGGTAAAAGCCGCTTACCGCCATGCAGAAGACCGCCAACACACCGCCGCAGCCGCGGAAAACCGCCACAGCTATTATGACCCACATTTCGGAATCCGCCAAAATACAGACACCCACACAAGTCCACCACACCAAAGGTCAATGATAAACTGGCAAAAACAAAACCGACACCGTCACACCAACAGAAATACGCTCACAATATCACGACACACGAATCCACGTGGCGGTCTTTCAACCGCGGTATTCCATGTGTACCGCCTGCGATCAAAATACACACACCTTTACAAAACACAACCACATTGGACAATTACAAATACACACACCTGATACACATACACACACCACTCCAAAACACCCATTACAATATAAAACACACACCCACATCACCCACAAACCCCTACGACAATAAATCTTGAAAGAAGGCCAGAGAGAGACACCACCAGCAAGAACAACAGCATCCACAGGCACACAATACCATCACCCACAGAACTTCCATGCACCTCACATAACACACCACTACATATCAGAACACTTATCACCACACAATCCACCCCACACATCACCTACACCACCCCATGGCACGGCAAAGACAGCCCAGGTTCCCGGAGGAGGAGCTCAGGGTCATGGTGGAGGAAATCTTCCGGGTAGAGCCACAGCTATTCGGATCACAGGTGCAGCACACCTCCATTGCAAGGAAGATGGAGCTATGGCGCAGAATAGTGGACAGGGTCGACGCAGTGGGACAGCACCCAAGAAATCGGGAGGACATCAGGAAGAGGTGGAACGACCTACGGGGGAAGGTGCGTTCCGTGGTCTAAAGACACCACCTGGCAGTTCAGCGGACTGGCGGCGGACCTCCACCCCCTCCCCCACAACTAAAAACATGGGAGGAGCAGGTTTTGGCGATTCTGCATCCTGAGGGCCTTGCAGGAGTAGGCGCAGGAATGGACTCTGGTAAGTCAAATCTTTACTATTACATCCCCCACCCTACCTGCATGCTATCACATACATCCACCCTCACCCCCAGCACCACAACTCCTCACATATGTCTCAACATCACAAACCACCCATCCCAACACCAAGCCCTGCAGGCAACAACAGAGCATGGACACCCATCACTAAAGCATGCACACTGCACATACCCATACAACCCCCTAAACCACCATCACACAAACTCCCACACAGGAATGCAAGCACTGGGGTACACGCTCACCCACCCATTGCACACCATGACACATACAGATGTAATAACCAACCTTTTATACCCCTGCAGGACCCCTACCCAACGTCAACGGACAGGAGGGTCCACACATGTCCACACCACCAACAGAAGAGGCCCACAATGATGACAGCACATCTGTCCAAATGGATCTAGATGACCAGCCCGGCCCCTTGGGGACCCCTGGACAGTCGGTTCCCCTCACACTGGCACAGGCCATCACAGACCTTCCCCCCTCTGGAAACACCAGCACAGCACCCACCCAGCAGGCCCATACCTCCGTCCCAAGGACACGTCAATCAGCTGTGTGTCCACCACTACAGGGAACCCAGGATAACCCACCACCCCAACAACAACAGGGACCTGGGGGCAGTGGTAGTGGGCACACGGTCCAGGGGACAGAGGCCCAGGAACACAGGGGAACTGGGAGGGCTGCTGTGTGACAGGGGACGGACAGGCCAAGGGAACCCACTCTCCACGAGGCCCTCTCCTCCATCATGGGAGCCTACCACCACTCCCAGAAGACGATGGCAACAGTACTGGCCAAGTTTCAGGAGACCCAATGCCTGCAGGAGGAACAGTATATGGGTTTCAGGGAGAAACTCAGAACCATCAGCTCCACCCTGGGCACCATCGTAGGGGTGCTGAAGGAACTTGTGAACACCAGGAGGGACACTGTGGCACTACAAGGGGCCCCTGACACTAGCATGGATGATGAACTGCCCACCACTGCGGCCGGCGCTAGTGGACAGGACGCCCTGCCACCGGACCACCACACCAGCACCCCACCCCCTGCAGAGGGAGAACCACCCCGCAAACGGTCCCTGAGATCCAGGACAAAGACAGAGAACGATGCCAAGACCCCCGCCAAGAAATGAGACCACCCTGATTGTCATCCTACTGTCCCACTTTGTCACCCTGTCCATACTTAAACTGCCCAACCTCCACTTCCTATGCCCATTTGGGCAATGCACCTGTGAGACTAATAGACTGGACTCTGCCATGGACATTCCTCCATCATCACCCCTCACCATTTCACTACCTCCTCCAATATTGAGCACTTAAATAAATACACTTAAAACACAAAACAATCTAATAGTGTATTAGCAATTACAGTGACAAAATGCTCTTTCAATTGTAATGTCAACATATCTATGTCACACAGCTCAAGTCAATGAGGAATCAAAGCAGATGTCACACTGTGGGACCCACATCTGTGAAATCGTAAGGGAAAGTGACAACTCAGTGACCATACACTGGGTGAAAACGACAGACAGTAGACAGGTAGTAGTGTTTAAGTACATGTAGTAGGCAGGTCTGTACTCTTACCTGTGTCTCACTGGAAATATTGATGGATCACTGAGTCCCTGTTGTTCATGTCTTCTTCCTCTGCTTCCTCATCTTCACTATCCACAGGCTCCACAGCTGCAACAACACCGCCATCTGGACCATCCTCCTGGAGAAAAGGCACCTGTCGTCGCAATGCCAAGTTATGAAGCATACAGCAGGCCACGATGATCTGGCACACCTTCTTTGGTGAGAAGAATAGGGATCCACCTGTCGTATGGAGGCACCAGAGCCTGGCCTTCAGGAGGCCGAAGGTCCGCTCGATCACCCTCCTAGTTCGCCCATGGGCCTCATTGTAGCGTTCCTCTGCCCTTGTCCTGGGATTCCTCACTGGGGTCAGTAGCCATGACAGGTTGGGGCAACCAGAGTCACCTTCAAATTGCGAGGGACAAGTGTTAGACACACACTAACCTGTATGGTAAACCCAGACAACCATTCACACTGTCTTGCTTCCAGGTGCTCACCTAATAGCCACACACAGTGCCTCTGGAGTTGACCCATCACATAAGGGATGCTGCTATTCTGCAGGATGTAGGCGTCATGCACTGAGCCAAGGAACTTGGCATTCACATGGGAGATGTACTGGTCTGCCAAACATACCATCTGTACATTCATAGATTGATAACTCTTCCGGTTTCTGTACACCTGTTCACTCCTGTGAGGGGGTACCAAAGCCACATGTGTCCCATCAATTGCACCTATAATGTTGGGGATATGTCCCAGGGCATAGAAATCACCTTTCACTGTAGGCAAATCCTCCACCTGAGGGAACACGATGTAGCTCCGCATGTGTTTCAGAAGGGCAGACAACACTCTGGACAGTACGTTGGAAAACATAGATTGGGACATCCCTGATGCTATGGCCACTGTTGTTTGAAATGACCCACTTGCTAGGAAATGGAGCACTGACAGCACCTGCACTTGAAGGGGGATTCCTGTGGGATGGCGGATTGCTGACATCAGGTCTGGCTCCAACTGGGTACACAGTTCCTGGATTATGGCACGGTCAAGCCTGTATGTGATTATGACCTGTCGCTCCTCCATTGTCGACAGGTCCACCAACGGTCGGTACACCAGAGGATGCCGCCATCTCCTCACATGTCCCAGCGGACGGTGCCTATGAAGGACAACAGCGAGCACAGAGTCAATCAACTCAGAGGTACGTATCCACAGTTTACACAGAACACCAATCATACACAAAAGGTGGGATGTATGTGTGTTGAGTCTAGGCCTAGGTATGTGTGATGCAGTTGGAAATGAAGCCATGTAGGCCCCTGAAATGGCGGCTGCCTGACCTCTAAAGTGGGACAATGGGATGTGAGGTAACTGCGCTGGTGTTGTACACCGTCGCGGTAGGCGGTCGAAGACCGCGGCGCAATGCTGCATTGATTAACATTGGACCCTATGGGTCCCAGGAGCGAATGACGATGTGCGCCGTCGGTGACGGTACGCACCGCCGTGGACGTGACCGCCATTTTCTATCTGTTCAATCACTCGATACCTGATCTTCGACAGGAGAGGACCTACACTGCAAGTGCTGCTGTGACCTCGGTCTGGAAGAGACAATGGCTCGAGTGTCTGGGGAAAGGGCCCCTGCCTTCACATTGGAGGAGTTGGAGAAGCTCGTGGATGGGGTCCTCCCCCAGTACACGCTACTCTATGGTCCTCCAGACAAACAGGTATATACACTGTCAGCATGCTGTATGGGCTATGACTGTGTGGAGTGGGGTGAATGAAAGATGGGGGGGGAGATTGAGGTGTGCATGAAACAACGGTGAGTGCATGTGCATCATGGCAAGGGTAGGGATGGGGGCCAATCACTTTGACGGTGCAGTTGGTAATAACTACTCTTTTTCCCCTGTACATTTCATGTAGGTCAGCGCCCACCAGAAAAAAGATATTTGGCGTGCCATCGCCAAGGACGTACGGACCCTGGGGGTCTATCACAGATGGAGCCTGCCATAAAAGATGGGAGGACATTCGCCGCTGGAGCAAGAAGACGGCGGAGGCTCAGCTGGGGATGGCCTCACAACGTGGGAGGGGTGCCCGTCGCATCATGACCGCCCTGATGTTCCGGATCCTGGCGGTGGCGTACCCGGAGTTGGATGGGCGCTTGAGGGCATCACAGCAGACACAAGGGGGTGAGTACACTCTCATTCTGCTGACTTTGCGCGCAGTGGAGTTGTCTGGGTGGGGGAGGTGGGCTGTGGGTTTCCCTAGGCCAGGGCGAGTTCCGTAGGCAAGGCCCCTCCGTAAGGCAGGCCATATGGCACCCCAGCCCACCTCTGTAGAGTGCCAAGTACACCTAGTCATGCCCCTGTGTCATCTATGTGTGCAGATGTTGTCCATAGCCTGTAGGCCATTTCCCAGGAATTGAACAGTGGAGCTCAAGAGCGCGGCGTAGTGCAGGGGACTTCTGTGTCTGTTGTGTCCGCCAATGGTAGCAGTAATGCATGCACTCAACATGTCTCTCTTCTGTCTCCCCCCCCTTTTTTTGGTCTCCTTGTTCTTGTGTGCATTAGCATCATCAGGCGGAGGAGCAGTGGCACCGGAGCAGGAGGGAGCTGCATCCCACATGGCCCTGGAGGGCGACACTACAGAGTCTGAATTCACCAGTGGGATGGAGGGCGAGGGGAGCTCCACGGCGGGGGCAGGAGCTGAGACCAGCGACACAGACTCGTCCTCTGATGGTAGCTCCCTTGTGGTGGCGGCAACATCTGTGCCCCCGCATCTACAGGTACAGCCGCCACCCCCCTTACCAGCACCACCCTCCCAGCAGCCCCTCAGGCTTTGCCCCGGGCCCGCTCACCCAGGAGGGTGGGCATCACCTTCGCCCCAGGCACCTCAGGCCCTGCCCCAGTCACCCCTGCTGCCCTCAGTGAGGAGGCCATTGACTTCCTCAGGTCCCTCACTGTTGGGCAGTCTATCATTTTGAATGCCATCCAGGGTGTAGAGAGGCAGTTGCAACAAACTAATGCATTCCTGGAGGGAATTCCTTCTGGTCAGGCGGCCCTTCACCGAGCTTTTCAGACTCTGGCCTCAGCACTGATGGCAGCCATTGTCCCCGTCTCTAGCCTCCCCCCTCCAACTTCCTCCACCCAGACCCAATCCCCTCTACCTCAGCCCATCCCAAGCACACCTACAAACCAACATGCACACACGTCAACACCCAAGGGTAGTTCAGGCAAACATAAGCACCACACATCCCACAGGCATTCACGCAAGCATCACACACATGCAGAAACACCAACATCCACTGCCTCCACTGTGTCCCCCTCCTGCTCGTCTCCCTCCTCCCTCCCAGTGACGTCTACACTCACTCCTGCATGCACTACCTCTACAGCCACTACGTCCCTCTCCAGCACACCCACCACCACACCCCGCTCACGTGCAGTCATCACCCCCACTACAATTCACACGTCCCCTATGTCCTCTCCCAGTGTGTCTGTGACGCCCCCTCCCAAGATACACAAACGCAGGCACGCACCCACCCAACAGCCATCCACCTCACAACAGCCTTCAGTGCATGCACCTTCACCTGAAGTCACCAAACGTACACCTCCTGCAACCACCACCTCTTCCTCCACTCCCAAACCCCCTCCACCTTTTCCTGTCCACCCTTGACCTCTTTCCCACACCTCCCCGACCCCGTCCATCTCATAGGTCCAGAACTAGCACCTCAGCCACAACATCTCCGAGACACGTGGTGCCTGTAGTCACCGGAATCTGGAGTGCACCGGCCACCAGGGCAGCCAGTGTGGTACGGAGCCACAGCACAGACAGTCCCCCACCTGTGAAGCATCAGAAGTTGGCCAGTGCCCGGCGGGAGAGGGGGAAGACTCCAGCCACCAAAGCCGCTCCCAGGGGTCCCGGTGGCAGTGTGGCGTCAGCTGTGACACCTTCCAAGGTGGGGAAGGGCCACAAGAAACCTGGCAAGTCTGGGAAGAGCAGCACAGCGGAGAAGACCGCCATCATCCCCGCTGCCCAGGAGGCCACCGCCAGCACCAGCCCTGCTGCCCAGGAGGCCACTGCCAGCACCAGCCGAGCTGCCCAGGAGGCCACCGCCAGCACCAGCCCCGTTGGGCCATGAAGGACCGCAAGCAAAAGCCCCATTGGGCCATGAAGGACCGCCAGCAAAAGCCCCGTTGGGCCATGAAGGACCGCCAGCAGCTGAGACCCTACAATGGAGACCGCCATCTCAAGCACCGCTGAACAGGGCACCGCTGTCTCAAGCACCGCTGAACAGGGCACCGCCGTCTCAAGCACCGCTGCACAGGGCACCGCCGTCTCAAGCACCGCTGCACAGGGCACCGCCGTCTCAAGCACCGCTGCACAGGGCACCGCCATCTCAAGCACCGCTGCACAAGGCACCGCCATCTCAAGCACCGCTGAACAGGGCACCGCCGTCTCAAGCGCTGCTGGCCCATGAGTGGCAAGTGCACTGACGCAACTGAGTCCGTCACGGGGTGAATGATGCACTCTGGGCACCATGCCCCCTCCAGAACCAGTGGAGAGATACATCCACTCCCTTTGTCCTTAGCAGGATGAAGCACTCTGGGCACCATGCCCCCTCCAGAACCAGTGGAGAAGGCATCCACTTGAGAGACTGTGGCTTTGCACTCCCCAGGATTGAACAGTGGGCAGCCCACCCACTGTAGAGACTTGAGAGACTGTGGCTTTGCACTCCCCAGGATTGAACAGTGGGCAACCCACCCACTGTAGAGACTTGGGAGACTGTGGCTTTGCACTCCCCAGGATTGAACAGTGGGCATCCCACCCACTGTAGAGACTTGAGAGACTGTGGCTTTGCACTCACCAGGATTGAACAGTGGGCAGCCCACCCACTGTAGAGACTTGAGAGACTGTGGCTTTGCACTCCCCAGGATTGAACAGTGGGCAGCCCACCCACTGTAGAGACTTGAGAGACTGTGGCTTTGCACTACCCAGGATATGGCAGTGGGCAACCCACCCACTGTAGAGACTTGAGAGACTGTGGCTTTGCACTCCCCAGGATTGAACAGTGGGCAGCCTACCCACTGTAGAGACTTGAGAGACTGTGGCTTTGCACTCCCCAGGATTGAACAGTGGGCATGTGGCCCCCTCGTGGATTTGTCGTCGTGCACTCAAGCGGCTGAGGTGCCCCCCTTTGTCAACACCAGAGCAGTACGTGCTCTATTGGCGACAAAAATGCAAAAAAACAGCACTCTCAAAACAAAGTAATGTATGCATTGTGCTGACATGTTGTGGTTTAACCTTTTGCATTGCAGAGTTCAATCCTGAAAACTTATTTTTAATATGCTTACAAATACTGTTCCTTTGCAATGTACAGGGAGTGCAGAATTATTAGGCAAATGAGTATTTTGACCACATCATCCTCTTTATGCATGTTGTCTTACTCCAAGCTGTATAGGCTCGAAAGCCTACTACCAATTAAGCATATTAGGTGATGTGCATCTCTGTAATGAGAAGGGGTGTGGTCTAATGACATCAACACCCTATATCAGGTGTGCATAATTATTAGGCAACTTCCTTTCCTTTGGCAAAATGGGTCAAAAGAAGGACTTGACAGGCTCAGAAAAGTCAAAAATAGTGAGATATCTTGCAGAGGGATGCAGCACTCTTAAAATTGCAAAGCTTCTGAAGCGTGATCATCGAACAATCAAGCGTTTCATTCAAAATAGTCAACAGGGTCGCAAGAAGCGTGTGGAAAAACCAAGGCGCAAAATAACTGCCCATGAACTGAGAAAAGTCAAGCGTGCAGCTGCCACGATGCCACTTGCCACCAGTTTGGCCATATTTCAGAGCTGCAACATCACTGGAGTGCCCAAAAGCACAAGGTGTGCAATACTCAGAGACATGGCCAAGGTAAGAAAGGCTGAAAGACGACCACCACTGAACAAGACACACAAGCTGAAACGTCAAGACTGGGCCAAGAAATATCTCAAGACTGATTTTTCTAAGGTTTTATGGACTGATGAAATGAGAGTGAGTCTTGATGGGCCAGATGGATGGGCCCGTGGCTGGATTGGTAAAGGGCAGAGAGCTCCAGTCCGACTCAGACGCCAGCAAGGTGGAGGTGGAGTACTGGTTTGGGCTGGTATCATCAAAGATGAGCTTGTGGGGCCTTTTCGGGTTGAGGATGGAGTCAAGCTCAACTCCCAGTCCTACTGCCAGTTCCTGGAAGACACCTTCTTCAAGCAGTGGTACAGGAAGAAGTCTGCATCCTTCAAGAAAAACATGATTTTCATGCAGGACAATGCTCCATCACACGCGTCCAAGTACTCCACAGCGTGGCTGGCAAGAAAGGGTATAAAAGAAGGAAATCTAATGACATGGCCTCCTTGTTCACCTGATCTGAACCCCATTGAGAACCTATGGTCCATCATCAAATGTGAGATTTACAAGGAGGGAAAACAGTACACCTCTCTGAACAGTGTCTGGGAGGCTGTGGTTGCTGCTGCACGCAATGTTGATGGTGAACAGATCAAAACACTGACAGAATCCATGGATGGCAGGCTTTTGAGTGTCCTTGCAAAGAAAGGTGGCTATATTGGTCACTGATTTGTTTTTGTTTTGTTTTTGAATGTCAGAAATGTATATTTGTGAATGTTGAGATGTTATATTGGTTTCACTGGTAATAATAAATAATTGAAATGGGTATATATATTTTTTTGTTAAGTTGCCTAATAATTATGCACAGTAATAGTCAGCTGCACACACAGATATCCCCCTAACATAGCTAAAACTTAAAACAAACTAAAAACTACTTCCAAAAATATTCAGCTTTGATATTGATGAGTTTTTTGGGTTCATTGAGAACATGGTTGTTGTTCAATAATAAAATTAATCCTCAAAAATACAACTTGCCTAATAATTCTGCACTCCCTGTATTGCTGCAGGTTTTCAGAGTGTGTTAGGGTGTGGTCCCTTTCCAGGGCCTTCCAGAAACTTTCCCTGCAACATGCCTGGGCGTGGTTCTGGGCTGGGCCAAGACTCTATAAAAAAGACTCCCAATGCTCACTATTCAGAGGTCCCAGTGAAGAGCAGCAGCTTCTTCCTGAGCTCCTGTCCCAGCGGCCTATTTGAATCTTCCAGTCTTCTGCCCTAATCCTTCATTGGTGATCATTGTTCCAGGCATTAAGACGGTGGTTGGACTGTCCCGACACCGTTATTTTAGAATTTTCATATTCTTGGTTTAAATTCTTAAATGAGTAACAGATTACTTGCGCGCTACCATTTCTTGACATTTATATGGCAGTTCACAAATAGGCAAGACACGCGATTTATTTCATAAAGGTTTGACTTTGTTATTCAGTGCGCGCTACCATTTCTTGACATTTACATGGTGGCTTAAGAATCGGCAAGACGCGCGATTCGTTTTATGGTGTTTAAACATTGTTGTCCATTGCACGCTACTATTTCTTGACATTTACATGATGTTTTACAAATTGGCAAGACGCACAACTCGTTTCATGAGCATTTAACTTTGTTGTTCATTGCGCGCTACCATTTCTTGACATTTTACATGGTGGCTTAAGAATCGGCAAAAGAAGCGCGATTCGTTTCATTGTACTTTGATCTTGTTATTTATTGTGAGCTGTTATTCCTTGACATTTACATCGTGTTTTACGAATCGGCAAGGCGCTCGATTCGATTAATGATGATTTGACTTTGATTTTCATTGCTTGCTACCATTTCTTGGTATTTTACATGGTAACACTTGAATTGGCAATACGCACGATTCTCTCCTCGAGTTTAATTCATGTTGTTTATTGTATGCTACTATTCTAAGATATTTATTATGTAATATTCAAGTTGACAAGTTATGTGATTTGTTTGCTGAATCCGTATTGTGTTATTCATGGTGCACAGGTGCACAATCCTTTTATGGTGTTTACTATATATATATATATATATATATATATATATATATATATATATATATCTGCAATATGCGTAATTTGTGTTGAAACATTTTAAGAGTACACAGAAGGCCAGAGTTTCTAGATGCAATATTGTATGGTCCTAGTATACATTCTCAAAACAGGATTTATATGACTGGTTTAAAATTTAGTCAGAATGTTTTTTCTGATTCTCATGTAAAGGAAAGTACTTGAATAAGAAAGTTTTCATTTAATTCATCTTGATTCCCCTACAGGTATCCGGCCATCTTGAAACTTAGTCATTTTAAACTTAACTCTTAGATTGTTCATGTTTTCAGAGTGACTAGGCTTGGAATCATAGTCTGGTATTGATTTCAGGAGATATAATTTTCATATTGGGTGTTCTAACCTTTTTCTTACTACAGGTCTCCTTCCCAGCTGTTCCCTTCCTAATCCCCTCTTCCCCTCTTGAACTCTCTCAGTCTCTGTGATTTATCTATCAGAGTCTTGGAGCTGTTCAGTGGTGGACGTGTTGGGAACGTGCACAGACCCCGAGGATCTGGTGACTCTGACACCCTCCCCCTGAGGTGCCTGTTTAGTTGCTGTCTGATGCCCCTGCAGTGTTCTCTCCGTCATGGTCGGGGATCTTGTGTGGGCCTCACCCATACCGTGTGGTCCCAGTGTTCCACGGACTTTCTTAGAACACTACCTGGACTACTATGCTTGGTATATATTATGTACATGGTGTATATATCTATTTCTGCCTACTTGCTTTTAATATATTACAATGGTTACACTCATTTTCTATTGTCTTTGCATTCTTCCGGGGGGTTTGGTGGGTGTAACTGTGATGTATTGATGCGCATTAGTGTGTGTGTTGTAGTGGGTGAGGGTGTGGGTGGGGGTGTTGTGTGTGTGTGTCCCTGTTTTTTCCCTCCCTCCCTCCTCCTCTGTGTCGTAGGTGCTGTACTCACTGTGGTCTTCGCCGCCGGCGTTCGTGCTCCTGGTAGAGGAGCAAGAAGATGAAGGCTGGGAAAATGTAAAGCTCTGGTTCCATGGCGTCCTCGTTCCTCGTGGAGTGTGTAGATGTGAGCGTTTTTCCTTCAGGATGCCTGTTTCCGCCATGTTTTTATCCGCGGTGAATCCGCCCCGGAAAAGGTGGCAGATTGACCTGTCATAATAGTGTGGGCGGTACATTGTCTCCCACCTGTCTGTTGGCAGTGACCGCCGCGCTGTTTGTTTGTACCGTCGTGGCGGTCGGAGTGTTAAAGTGGCTGTCTTTGTTTGCGGTTTCCGCCACGGTCGTGATTCCAAATTTTTTACCGCCGGCCTGTTGGCGTTCTTACCGCCGCTTTAACACCGACCGCCAGGGTTGTAATGACCACCTAAGTCTTCTTTCTTGAGAAATTCTTAAAGAACCAGGTTGATGCAATGCGCCAAACACAGGACCCTGAAATAGCCAGCGTCTGACATGGCCTTGACTATGTTACTGCCATTGTCTGTGGCAACAAAATCCAGTTCAGAGACCTCTGGGTCACAGCCATTTAGACACCTTGCTATTAAATTTGTCCAAGATGTTTGCAGCTGTATGTGATTTCTCCATGGATACTGTTGCATGTCACTGAACACTCTTAAAAATGTCTTCAGGACCTGTACATAGCATTTGCTTAACCCACGCAAAAGGGATCCAGTGTGCAGTGATACACATGTAACCTGACAACTGGTCCACATGTCTGTCATCAGGTGGATGGTGTGGACAACAGTTTGTTTCAAAGCATGTGCAACCTGTTGAAGCACAAATCGTCATACTGTGGTGGAACATCAATTCTGGCAAGATAGGTCCAACATGGAACCTTCCATTTTGAGCAGATGGCTGCCACAAATTTTTGTAGCACCACTCCTTCCACAAAAGAAAAAAGGAGGAGCTTCAGTGCTAACATTTGTGCCAGCTTCATGTTGTAGAAAGCTGCCATTTGGTAGTTGCGGTCGTAGGACCCCGCCTGCCTAAGCATGCCTATAATGGTTCCCTGGATTTTCTTCTTTTCTGGGGCCACTGAAACAGGCGACTTTCGCGAAGTTGGTGGTGGTAGACTCAATGGTCAGGGTGGTGCTGGAGTTATATTATGCGGTGGTATCTCACTCTCCATCTGACTCTGAATCGTCCTGTGCCATTGTGAGGTTGCTGAGGTGGGTGATTCTGACGTATTGCTGGGGACAGGGCTGCTTTTCATGAGGATATCACCATCTTCTTTCTCATCTTCCACTGAGATTGGACCAGTTGTGGTTGATGTTTCTCGGCTCTCCTTACCTTCACCACCACAACCGCATTCAGCAGTTTTTTAAAGTGCTCCTCCCACCAGATTGCGTGATGGTTTATCATATGGATCGTCTGGCCTCCAGTACCATAATGTGAAGCAGGCTTACCTCCTTCAACACTTGCAAAGTTCTCCTCCTGTTTGCTAATTGTAAAAAGGTCCCAAACTGGGAAGAAGTACTTTCTTACTGGGCCAATGCCTGATGAAGAAATAGAGGTAGTAAGTAGGTCAATTGCCTCTCTGCAGTGCATACTTCTACTGAGGTAGGGTTGGTGCAGGTCTCTGCTGGGGCCTTACAAATATGGATGCTAGTGGTGGGTCTCTCGGAGTAGGTTGGATAGTAATATTGGACTCTTCTGTGCCAGCTTCCACAATGACTGGCTCGTCATTGTCACCCTCCTCATCATCAACCCCTTCATGATTCTATGTCCTTCTGGAACTTTTCTTTTCTCTTGGCTCTTCTGGCGTTTCCCAGACTCTGCCAGGGGTTCACTCCACGTCCCAATCATCGTCATCAAAAATGGTGCTTGTAGAAGATGGTGGAGTAGTACCCTTCCTTTTTGTTGCTGGAGATTTAGGAGCCATTTTTTATAAAAGAGGAGGTTTTTGCTTGGCAGGAAGCGCGACCTCCCATTCTGCTCCAACCTTGGGAAGATCTACTATTGCCAGCTGGGGCTGCTGTCCACTTTGCTGTGTTTCCTGAAACAACTAGGTACTACTTTGCAAATAAGACAAAGCCATGATTGCAGTGGAGGCCTCACTAACAGACATGGTCTTGGACTTAGGTTGAGGTGGTGCTATTGATGCAGGAATGCTGCTCCCAGGAGGCAGGTGTGGCAGGCTCTCCCGCAAAAAGGTTGTTGTTGGCACGCCACTGGTGGAAAGCTCCTTCTTCTCACTGACCACTTTCTTGGGAGCAACTCTCTTTGCAGCCTTCTTAAAGCTCAGTTGGCAGTGGCACTAATATGCACAAGTGAAAGAGATTGAGGGCTGAAATAAAGGCCTTCTCTTTGGCAATGCTGTTGATGATGTGATTTCTCTACTCTTGTGCACCTAAAAGCAACCAGGCAAGATAAACATGTAGTTAGTTGAGCATGCCACTGTTGCAGGTTGAAATAGTACAGACAAATGTAATATTAGTGTGGTTGGTTACTTATGTAATAAATACCAATTTGATCAATGACTATGAAGTCAAACCACAGCACCCCATTGTAAAATGTAATTTCAAATCAGGCAGCTCAACTTGCAGATATAGCTTTTTGCTTTATCCCCATCTGCTTTAAAGGAGACACCTTTGGTAGTCAGAAAGAGTTGCATGGGTAAATAAAATAATCCTTAAAAAAACTATGGTAGCAAGGTTGTCCAGGAGAAATTGAAAAATCATCATCAAAAAATGAATTATGCTCCTGATGTGTCTGTAGTTCACCATATCTAGGGGGTCCAGGAGGGAATGGAATTATTATACATCTAAAGAAAGGAAATGCTGTAGCGTGGGTGTGTGCCTATGTTGGATGGATGGATGGACGGATGGATGGATCAAGGCAAAATGCAGAATTAAATCAATTGAAAGAATAAACATTTTTTTTAAATTACAAAATTGAAAACCAAACTTAAAATACCTCAAAATTAAAATAAACAATCAAAAAATTAAATGAACAATTAAG
This sequence comes from Pleurodeles waltl, assembly GCF_031143425.1. Classification (NCBI taxonomy): domain Eukaryota; kingdom Metazoa; phylum Chordata; class Amphibia; order Caudata; family Salamandridae; genus Pleurodeles; species Pleurodeles waltl. Next base: position 1,270,712,833 of record NC_090437.1, read on the forward strand.
ACATTAAAAAAATAGAATAAAATTAAAAAACAAAAATACAAACTAAAAATAAAAAATGTAAATACAAAACTTAAATTAACCATGTTTGTATGGGAGGACAAGAAGAAAAAACCTAGTGCGAGGAAAGAACAATCATATTCTTGTAATATACATATACTACTATGATCACCAAGCATATCAATATTAAAATGGTATCACATCAATCCATCAAAGCCTATGGCAAAGGCACTTTGGCTGCATGCACAAATGGCTTCCAGACACATGGCCAAACAACAACAACAAGGAGCAAGAAAGTATGGGAAATAAAAAACACATGCAAGCCCATGGCAAAGGCTCACTGGCTGGATGCACATAATGGCCACCAACTATGCGGTCAAACAACAACAACAACAAAGAGCAAGGAGGCAGGAGGAAAAAATAATACATGCAAACCTATGGCAAAGGCACACTGGCTGCTTTCACAGATTGACTGCCAGACACATGGTCAAACAACAACAACAAGGAGCAAGGAGAACAAAGAACACATGCAAGCCTTGCAAAGACACACTGGCTAGATGCACAAAATGGCTGCCAGCCACCTGGTCAAACAACAATAACAAAGAGCTAGAAGGCAATGGGAAAAAAGAACATAGGCAAGCCTCTGGCAAAGGCACACTGGCTGCATGCACAAAATGGCTGTCAACCACAAAGTCAAACAACAACTGCGAACAAGGAGGCATGGAGAAGAAAGAAAATGTGCAAGCCTATGGACATGGACTACACAAAATGGCCCCTGGCCACACATCGAGAACAAAGACGAATGGTGGATGATGACAAACACACACACACACACACACACACACACACACTGGCCGTAAGGAGGCATGGTGGTAACACTAAAGAGAACACTACCATTAATTCAGCAATGGAAAACATGAAATTTACATGAGCTATAAATATTTTACAACAAACACACATCTTCCTATGCCATCAAATATTACCCCACAAAATAAACACTTACTGGAAAAAAATGAACTGCATACAATAGCCAAACCATTTAATTAAATCCAATGCCATTTCTGCAATAAATGAAGTTTTAAAAACATATACCACCAAAACATTTATTCACTGTACTGATGACTACTAGTACTGGACCTACTTGCTAAATGTCCCTTTGGAAATTTAGGCCACATAGTAAAATAATATCACAAATGTTGCAAACTTGTAGAAAAGGTACAGAGCTGTACAACAATTTTCCTTTACAAAAGATGAAAATTCAATGAAATGCAAAACAAATAATAATTAGGCCCATACTAAATCACCGGGCCACCCACCACTATAAAAATGTAAAGTCAAATTAAAGTAGAAAGAAATTCTGGTGCATGCCCAAGCAAACAAGCAAGACCCTTACACAATAGTTTTCTAACTTACTAGTGTGATTTCACGAAAAACAAATGGCCCTATTACGACTGTGGTGGTCACAAGACCGTCATACTCATGGTGGTGGTTGGACCACCGCGGCTGTGGCAGTCCAACCACTGCATTACAATCCTGGCAGGCGGACCGCCAAAAGACAGCCGTCTCCACCAGGATTTTTGGTCCTGATGATTATGGTTGTCATCAGCCACTGTGGTGCTGAAGTAAGTGCTGCCAGGCTGATTATAACCATGTTCTCCTCCAGCCTTTTCATGGCGGTTCAGCCGCCATGAAAACCTGGGGAAGAACAAATGCAGGAGGCCCCATGGGGGCCCCTGCACTGCGCATGCAATGGGCATGGATACTGCAGGGGCCTCCCTAACCAACATGGTCGGAATGCGCACTGTCTGCTGTGTAGATAGTCTGCATTCTTAAGGTGCTAGGGATGCCCACTGTGAGACAGCATTGGACTCGGCTCCCTGCGGAGCCGAGTCCAATGCTGCTGCATCTTTTCCACTGGGCTGAGCAGCAGAAACCTTCGTTTCCACCGCTCAGCCCCATGGAAAACCTATAATGGGACCGGTGGGGAGACCGCCAGCACTGTTGCAGTTTCCTCATCGGGAGTTTAACGATCAGGGTTTTCCAACCGCCAAACTTGTAATCAGCCCTAGAGCCCTTAAATTCAAAGGTAGTTCCAGGAGTCAAAGAGAGTGATCCTTCCACCGCGAAATCCAAGTTAAAGGTGACAAGGAAATGGACAAAGCACTGAGGGGAGCCTGCTGGACAGAAACAGGAAGTTGGAGTCTCTAGGGCGATTCCTTCCTGTATGAAATAAAAAGACTTTTCACACTAAAAAAACAACTTTAAGGGTCCATTGGGGAAGAAAATCCAATAAAAAATCTCTTTTTGACTAGATTTAGAAGCATCTCGAGTAGAAAATCTACTCCAGAATGTGTTTGCGCTCACAAGCAGCACTCTTTTGGCGGCCGTCGCAGCCGGAAGCAGTGCAAGTGAACATGAGGTCTCATGCATCCGCGCTAGCTGGCAGCCCAATAGTATCATGCTGCTTGCAAGCGAACACTACAAATAATTCTCATGTGTGCGAGCGAACGAACTCCGCTCTGCACTGGAGGCAGAATTCGGGAACTCCGTGCTACTCAGCAAATCGCAAAGTGACCAACTTCCAAAAGCTCCACCGGTGGAGTGGAGTTCTGCTCCCGGTCCTACTTCTCCAACCTACAGTGAATACACTTCGGGGCATATTTATACTCTGTTTGTGCCAGATTTGCGTCTTTTTTTTTACGCAAATCCGACGCAAAACTAACTCAATATTTATACTTTGGCGTTAGACGCGTCGAGCGTCAAAGTTCATGGAGTTTGCGTCATTTTTTAGCGTGGACACCTTCCTTGCGTTAATGATATGCAAGGGAGGCGTTCCCTACTAAAAAACGACTCCGTGGCATGTGCGTTGTATTTATACTCCCGGGCAAAAATGACGCCCGGGAGTGGGCGGGTCAAAAGAAATTACGTCTACCCTCGTTAGCGTCATTTTTTAACGCCTGCTCAGGGCAGGCGTTAAGGGTCCTGTGGGCTCGGAAGGAGCCCACAGGTGCCCTCCCATGCCCCCAGGGACACCCCCTGCCACCCTTGCCCACCCCAGGAGGACACCCAAGGATGGAGGGACCCATCCCAGGAAACTTAAGGTAAGTTCAGGTAGGTATTTTTTAAAAAAATTTTTGGGTGGCATAGGGGGGCCTGATTTGTGCCCCCCTACATGCCACTATGCCCAATGACCATGCCCAGGGGACATAAGTCCCCTGGGCATGGCCATTGGGCAAGGGGGCATGACTCCTGTCTTTGCTAAGACAGGAGTCATTTCAATGGGGGTTGGGAGTGAAAAAAAATTACGCAAATCGGGTTGAGGCGAAAAATTTGCCTCAGCCTGACTTGCCCCATTTTTTCACGCCCAAACTCCATTTTCCCCTACGCCGGCGCTGCCTGGTGTAAGTCATTCTTTTTGACGCACACCACTCCGCAGCGCCGGCTAACGCCGGCTAGCGTCGGCTAACGTCATTGAATAAATACGGCGCCCGCATGGCGCTTCAGAATGGCGTTAGCCGGCGTTAACTTTTTTGACGCACAACTGCGTTGGCGCAGTTGTGCGTCGAAAAGTATAAATATGGCCCTTCATTCACTTACAGTGAATGCATTTCAATATGGTTTGCAATACACCACGTTACATTTTAGCTGTTAGACATTAGTACACATAGTTGAATATATGGTATGGTTTAAGGCTATATTTTGACACAAATATGTGGCTGCCATTGTCTCTGCTGCATCACTATATAGGGCTGTAAACACCTCCATGCCGTTTCATGAGATTCCGCGTTTGCCATCTGAATAGTTTTGACAGAACACTTTCTTATGTGTGTATAGAGGAGTGATTAATGCCATTTGTGTCAAACAGACTCTTTATCACGTGTGCTCTGCATTTGCCTCTGTTGTATGTGACCTATGATTGGTTTCCCAAAAAACTATTTCCTTCAGTAGGGATTTCAATGAACAGTGGTGGTTATCTAGTTCCGTGTTCAAGGCCTCTCATGTAGGCAATTCACAAGCCTAATCCGAGTCAGAATGCAAGAAACAGCCTGTATTCTAAAAGGGCACAGATTCATCTCTCAGGGTCAAATTCCAGTGGCACGCTATGCTGCCGAAAGATGCTTCGACAGCAGAGTTGAGGACTTGGCTTATATTTTACAGGAGCTGGAAGCGACTAGTTTAGGTTCTGCCTGTTGCAGGCACATAAATTAGGAAGATACCAAACGCAGGGTAAATCCTGATGTGAATTGGACCAAAAGAGAGGGGCCTGCTGGAGTTGTTCTGTAAGGGGTCAGGCGTGTCAAAAGGTTTCATTGTGGGAGCTGTTCGGTTTTGGCTCTTTCATGCCTTTAGTTGCTTATCTTATCAGTGGTTTGTGGTCAGTTCGGACAGCCTCCAGGCTTCCATAAAAGGGGCCTCGAAGCCTGCTCTGCAAAAAGGGAAAAACATACGTTTACAATAAACAAACCGAACGTATTTTGATGAGTAAAGCATTTAAGCTAACGTGTTTGAATACTGGAATTGCATTTTATTAATTGTAGGCTCTTAAGTGTGACTCAATAGTGCTTTTAACTAATCTACCTTACTATCTGTATAAGTGGCTCACCCTAGTGTTAGGAATTTAAAACATCTGATTGTTTCGTCCTACATCAGATTGTTTTGCTGTCTTTGTATGACAGGGGGATGTGTCTCCCCCAATGCGTACGTGCAGCCCTTGGTTGTGTGTCACCGTGAAAGGCAGTAGCGTAACAAAGGCTCCCACAGTGCGATGGGCCCCCGAGCACCAGGAGGCCCCTCTGCACAGTACCCTGGCCTGAAAGCTCCTGAATGAGTTCGGAGGTGGGCCCCTCCATATACTTTGCAGGGTGGGAGAGGCTCAAGTTTTATTACGCCACAAGTGAACAATCCAAAATTGTATTCAATAGTGTTATAGTAGGGAAATGTGACCCCTTCTAAATACTAAGGGGCAGATTTAAGAGCCCCTAGGGCCTCCTTGTGCCACATTAGCGTCATTTTTTAAGCTGTTGATGTGGCCCATAGAGGCCAAAATCGCTGCACCAGATTTCCAAAGTGGTGCAATGCATACATTGTGCCACTTTGTAACCCTTCATGTATGCAAAGGGGGCGTTACCCCATTGGGGAGGGGGGGTGAAAAAATGGTGCAAAGAACTCTAAGAGATTTCTTTGCGTCACTTTTTTCAACACTTTTAACGCCTGCTCAGAGCAGGCATAAAAAAAAGGAGGCACACCATTGTTTTCAATGGGCTTTGAGCATCAAAACTTTTGAAGCTAGTCCTGCAAAGCTCCAAATTAGTGTTAAAAATGTTGACGCTATTTTCCCTAACTACCATCATGGTGCTCCATATCTTAGATATGGCGCACACATGATGTGGTTTGGGGGGATGCAAAAGGGTGCAATGAAAGTGGCGCTGCACTGGGCGCAGTGCCACTTTCCTTTAATCAGGCCATAAAGGTTGACCTGTATAGCGAGGAAAACCCTTCGAAAGCAGGATTGACAGAGTGAAGCCCACAAGCTCGAAAATGCTCACCCTCACTTTTGGGGTTCAGGACCTTTGTGAGCCCAAATTATTGCAAACTACTGCAAAATAGGGAACTAGTCTCCCTCTTTTGTGGGATCAGCATGAAAGTCTTGTAAAACCAGACACTATGTGAAGCAGTACCATGCTTTATCCCTGGTGGCAACTATAATACATTTTGCCTCTAATTCCTTGGTGTTATATAATGCTACCCTTCTGGGTCAAAAATGTTTTATTTTCTTTGTTAGTGCCTTGTCTCTGGTTTGGATAGAAAACTCAGAAAAGGCCACATACATAAATTCTAAAACTATCTGTCATCCTTATCAGCCTCTCATCTATAGTATTAGGAAGTCATCACCACACACCAGTTTTTCTTGCATTATAAAAATACAAATTAAGCAGAAATTCTCAAGATGTTCTTTTCTTGTGGTATCTGTGGACTCGTTTTCAACATTTTTAGGGGTTTAGACAACATAAAGGTAATAATACTAATTGACTCCACTTATTTTGTAGTATGTTAAATTAGTGAGTTTTATCATTTAAAAAGCTTTTACTGTAGAGTTAATTTTCTGTGCGAGTGCGATATATGTCATATGTATGTATTATATATGTTATTAAAAGATTAGGATCCATCTCAATAATGATGTATTGGAGTTAAAAAGGTTTCTGAAAAGAAGCATTGACACAGCCAATTGTTTTGGGAGCAATGCAACAACAGTATCTTTATGAGTCAGTACCCACGCAAGAGGTACAGCCCACACAGCTGCATTGCATGCGTCTGTACACCCAGCAGATCCTGTCATGACCTATACGGTACCTTTTCTTATGCCAAGTGGAAACACTTACCTGTCATGACTCTGCGACTACAAACCCAATGAGAACCTCAGAGGTAGGGTGGAATACTTTGGTAGCCACAAGGCAAGAGGATGGGTCCATTAGGGCCTTTGCATTTCTGCTTTTCCCAGACCTAAGTGAACTTGGGCATAAATGTTCTATTTACCAAAGCAACTGAAAGTGGGAGGGGAAGGCATAATATTGTTACACCAATTGATGTTCTGAGCAAGGCAGAAGAAGTCTTTGCTTGTAGAAGTCTTCATACCAAATGGGGCCATTAATAATTCTTTTATTCTATGGATTCCTTCACTTTGATAGTCAATTGGTGCGGATACTATCAAGACCTGGACAATTATGACCTTTAATAACTGTAGAAGTGTGGATTGCTAAAAGTGAGGAGGTATTAAGGAACATAGATGATGGATAGTCCTGGGGAACAAACTCGGATGATGGATGAAGGTGTGGCCATATTTTAGCTGTAAATATCTAGATTTTGCTATATTGACTAAAACACATACCACCGTGGTCAAAACTCCATATTGGCGAAGGTACAGAAACAAACAGAACAATCAAGAGAGCAACATGACTCCGTGGCAGGCGAACACTTAAAACTCACTTACCTTTGGAGTAAAGACCTGTGAGGTAAAAAAATGAAAACCTTCCTGTCATATTAAGACTCCTGATGTTACCCAGCACCTTAAACAACCTTTAGTTGATTCTGTATTGCAATGGCAGACGCTTCTGGTATTCTATTACTCCCTCTGATTCTAGCTCACCCTGATGCCTTAATGATCACAAGGCAGATGTGTTTATTGATATTCAGCTGGGGGATGAGATGTGATGGCTCATTGTATTCCCATGTAACTATTGAAACTGGTTCAGGGTACCAAAAGAGGGAACCTTCAGTTTCTGTTCTCTTGGTCTCTGGAATTACATGCCTCCATCACTCAAACTCCCTCACCCCTCCAGCAGAAAATAAATCAGGACATATTTGTTTGTGCAACACCCTAGCATTCCCTTTCCCTCAGGCTCTTTAATTCACTGCAACATCATCTGGCTCTTTATCCCTCCTTCTCACCATTCCGTACTCATATCTCGCCTGCAAAACTGTCCAACCGCCTTTACAATATGTTACCTCATTCTGTTGGGTCGCCCATCACTACTTTTTACAGTCTCTATTGTGACTCCTAAATATGGAACAATATTTTCTGAATGTTATAATAAGATCATCTCTGTGAAAATAATACAACATCTAATAATGGTTCTTTAGTAATACTCATCCCATTCTATGCAGAGTACTCTGTTGCTCCTTGGAGCTAGGTCTGTGTGTATGGTGCATGCATGCAGGAGTGCTCAAAGTAGGATTGCTCAAACCTAGGTGGGGAGCGCAATGCAGCACTGAACAGAGGGATGAAGCACCAGATACATTTCAGGAGCATTTACAGTGAGGCTTAGAGAAGGTGAATAACAAATGAGTGTGGTCATAGTGTTCTGTGAAGAGATATGTCTTCAGCTTTTTCTGAATTGCAGGAGGGGTGGGAATGTTGTTCCACATCCCAGCTTAACCAACTGCAAGGCCTGTATTTTGTTTGCTATTTCCTGCTTTCAGTCAATTTCAGTAATTCCCAGTCTGGCAGTCCAGGGGGGTTATGGCTTGCCTCTTTGTGTGGCATTGTCAGTTTGAAAGAATGCGTTACTCAGCCAGATAAGCTGGGAGTTATTTGTGAGGACCTTGTAGATGACCTGCCTTGTCCTGAAGATGATGCAGGCCTGCAGGGGAGCCAGGGAGCTTCCTTCAGAGAAATGAAGTCATTGAAGTATCTTCAGTGATGCTCCTACATTCACATACACCCCAGACAGAAAAATAATATAAATTACGAAAAGAACTTGTTTAACTGTGGCAAATGCCTTTTAAGCAGGCCTTCCTCTTCATTACAAATACAGGTTTACCAGAAAAAAGGGAACTTATTCAGCAATACAAACTTATGAGCAGAAAATTAACTTTTCATCTGAACGTACTTTTAAGCTTTTTGGTATTTGCCAACATTCCCAGTAATACACCTGGCAAGCGGTCAGGTGCAGCTCACCAGAGGGAATCAGGGGCAGGGCAGCATGACACGTGGCTGACCCCCCCAAAAAATAAAATAAAATAAAACTTACCTTTTTCTGTGCCACTCCATCAGCTCTGCTCTGCTCTGCTCCGTTGTTGCAGGCACAGGCTCCCCACCTGCTCTGCGTCCAATCGTACCTCTGCTTTCATGCAGGAAGACTGGGAGCGTCTGCCTGCTCTCTCTAATCCAGCACTGCGTTGCAAGGTTGAACAGAGCCTACTGCACATGTATGTTTGGCCAGCCTGAGAAGGAGTTTATTATGTTTTTACTATAAAGGTTTTGCAGCTGCTGCTGCTGGTGGGGGGGGGGTGACGCTCCTCCGCCATAATGGAGGAGCCGCCCCTGCAAGCGGTTCCAATCACAGGGTTCCATGTTTATTACTGGGAATGTCAAATTACTTCTGTGGGATGATATTTTCACTGTGTGAAGTTTTACTGAGTGTAGAAATCCACACATGGAGTAAATGCTATTTTAAAAAAAAATCATTACTAATCATGAAAAACGTTTTCCTCTGTAGAGAAATCTCTTCCCCTACAACCTTAGCAAATCAGGGTAAACCTTTACCCTTCCAGTCCTGGGAGGGAATTCCATTCTCTGACTATTTCTACAATTTAGAGGGGTCAAAAAGAGCAAATACATATGTTATGTGTACCCTGCCAAACTGTGTCTGAGAAAAAAACGCACACTTTCCAAACCTTGATTGAGATTTACTACTACAGATTTGTCTGGCCTGTTGGCGAAGAAATCCACAGTAGTAAATACATTTATGCCCTCCAAAAATGCATTTGTGAATTCCTGGCGGGCGTTATTGAATGGTCCCAGGGAAACAGATACTTTATTCAATTTACTGCCTTTTCAACATGGTCAAGAACCCTGATTAAAAAATAAATAAACATTAAAGTATAATTTCATGCAAATCTTTACATTTCAGTTGCAATTGTGGTTCTGCATTTTTACAATTTTATATTGCATTATTGCACCAAAATCCTGTTTCTTCTTTGAAGTTTGCACTGTTTGACAAAATCGAAACTGACATTTGCGATAAATTGCCAGTGCAAAAACAGCATTATCCAAACGATGGATATTTTTCTATGCCAAAAGCTACAGAGCAACGTTTCTTGTGATGATAGAATCGGGATTGAAGCAAAATGGTCCCTCCGATTTATAGATTCCATTTTTGTAATGGATTTTCGAGGAAATGTGTTAGATATATTTTACCTGGTACTTTAAAATAGCCTTAAGACAAAGCAATTTCAGAAATCTCTGGAGATGTGCAGTCACTTCCTGGTATAACTTCGAAGTAGATGCTCTAGCTGTGGTTATCTGCTTAACTGCCAGAGAAAAATAATTTATAATCACATGTTAATGTGCATGAGTTGCAAAGCAAACAACAAGATTCATTGAAAGGCCCTCATTTAAAACTCTTTTCTCAGGGACACTTTAATGGGTTTCCTGGTCTTTCCCATTTTCTTACCCCTCTTAATGCTCTCCTGAGATTTTCAGTTCTAGATGGGATGAAAAGGAAGACAAACATAATGACAATAATTCACTGAAATAAGCATTGAAAAAAGCAATGAATTGAACTTTGTCTGGTGTGGACGGATTAAATAAATATAGCCAATGAAGCAAAACTGCTATTAATCAATGTAGCAAAGCAATGTCGCAAAAAATAGACATTGCTAGGTGGCCAGATGGATGGGCTATAATCATGTGAAATAATTAAACTGCAGCATTTTCCCAGAACCTTAATAATTATAGCTCTAAAATTGTTGGGGTCATTTCTTCAAATATCGATAGAACGTTTTGAGAGCGAGAAGTTTTGCAGTTATTATAAAAAGGCTTTAATATGACGTAGACTTTTTGATTTCTAGCTGGCTCATTATTGGGTTCCAAGACTAAAACATATCAGTTGGAGGTTACAAGTAAAACTGCACAAACACGCATAAAGCCAATGTATAATGTGTGTCACAATATGGCCTAGGTGTGAAATGCTCAAAAAAGAGATTGATACTTTTGATGATGCATGTGCAGCTGATTCTGATGTTGGAAGGATCTGTTTTTGACGCCACATTCAACAAAAAGTGCAAATGTCAATAGCACCAAGCGACCCCTTGGTGTGACTGTGTGATCGTTAATATGCCTCATGTTATGAGCTACCTCACAAAATGACACATTTGATAAAAAGCACTTTTCACCGTGTAGTACCTTCAAATTAGAAAAACCTAAAGGTGGTGGGTGTAATGTTTAAAAAGGTTTCCACCACTGGCATTCGCTCTGGCTTCATTCCAGTCCATTGTTTTTTTGCCCATTATGCTACTACACATAGACCAGTTGTGTGCAAATGGTCCTTGGGTCTTCACCAAAAGAAAGAGTTAAATCCGAATTGCCAGGCTAGGACCCCTTAGAATGGAAAATCATGCAACCTAAGATAGGCTTTGACCTACTTCATCCTTGACTTTGAGATATTAATTAAGTCCTTTGTCACCAATGTCTACACATACGCAGAACACATAGTAAAACATAAAGGTGATCATTAGAATGTTTACAAAAGTCCCACCCACTGGCAATTGCTCAAGGCTGAACTCCACTCTGTTGTTTCTTGCCCACTATGCCACTTCAGTCAGAGACCAGCCATACCAAAATCTCACTTGGTCCTGCTCCAATACAACAATCCAGCCCAAGATGCTAAGTCAGATCCATCCTGAATGGAAACACCAACCTTGGACTGGTTTCGGACTATTTAGGTCTAGTCAGTGGGCTATTTCTTGAGTCATCTCCTTCTAGAAAGGTTAAGAGTCTAGGAGTTATGTTTGATGACAAGATGGCCTTCTCAGACCAAATCAATCAAGGCACCTCATTGTGCTATCATATGTTGAGAACAGTGAAAAAAGTTCTTCCTTGCATCCCTTTTGAGCTTCAGAAATCAGTAATAGTTGCCCTAGTGTTATCTAGAATCGACTATTACAATACGCTATATGTCAACATTCAGCAACGATTATTAACCCCTTGCGTGCTGAGGACAAAATGGTTCAGTCCTTAGCCACGGTGAGTGTGTGCTGAGGATGGAACAGTTCAGTCCTAGCACCCACCTAGAGCTGGCACTCCCCTCTGGGTCATCCCTTTCCACTACCCCCCCCCCCCCACCAGGGATGGCAGCAGAAGCACTTATGCTGCTACCCCCTCCACCCTGACCGTGATCTGATGACGTCAGCTCACTCACTGCGCACTGACAACATCAATTGCAGACACCGACCTGGAAACCATTTCTGCTTCCAGCACAGTGGAGAGATGCATGATAAGTGCTTCTTCAGGGTTCAGGGGAGGATTTCAAAACAGACACAGGGGACAGGAAGGAGTTGTTCCTTTCCCCCTGTGCCTGTTTTAAACTGATTCCTGCTCTGCAATCACGGGTGAGACCTGCAACCGCAGAGCAGGAATCAATCCGCTTGGTCACCAGGGATTGTTTTTGGTGTATGTTGGAGAGATACCCCGAAGGCAAGGGTTGCTCCCCAGGGGGCAATTTATCTTCGTGTTTGAGCCCCACCCATAGGGATAGATCGGATGCTTTTTCAGCAATCTGCCCACGGGGGGGTCAAAACCACTAGGGCACCAAAGATTTTATATTTTTGAGCAAAAGTAAGAGAGTGACCCCTTAGCAAGGATCCTTCCCTGGGGACAATGTTTCTTCTGTGTTTCGACCCCCCCATGTGGGTAGATCGGCCATTTTTTCAGCAGATCTTCTCCCAGCAGCGGTCAAAACCACCAAGCCACCAGGGATCTTTTATTTAATGAAAGAGTAAGAGAGCAACCCCTTTAAGAAAGGGTAGCTCTCTGGGGCAATATTTTTTCTGTGTTTCTGCACCCCGTGGGGGTAGATCAGCTGCGTTTTTGGGCAATCTGCCCTGGGGGGCTCCAAACACACTAGGCCACCAGGGAATTCTTTTGATAAATTGGAGGGGAGCAACCCTTTTGCCAAGCCCACTAGACACCAGGGAGTTTCTTTATGATATTTCGGGGGGCGGGGGGACTCCATGGAGTCCTTTAGTGGTGAAATGAATTGGTGTACTTTTGGCCATTTTCTGCACCCCCCCCCCATTGGGGGAAGATCAGCTGCGTTTTTGGCCAATCTGCCCTGGGGGGCTCCAAACACACTAGGCCACCAGGGAATTATTTTGATAAATTGGAGGGGAGCAACCCCTTTGCCAAGCCCACTAGACACCAGGGAGTTTCTTTATGATATTTCGGGGGGCGGGGGGACTCCATGGAGTCCTTTAGTGGTGAAATTAATTGGTGTACTTTTGTACCCATGTCAGTTTGGCCATATTTTTAATGCCAATCTGACCCCAAGGAGAGCAGAAAGCCATGAGACACCAAGGAAAGTTTCAGTCTGTGTGTAATAGCATTTGGTTGACTATGTGTACACTGGCATTTGAGTGGTGATGGGTAGCATTTTATCATGTTAACTATGTTATTTATTGTCAGCATTTGCATTTGTGATTGTAATGTTGTATTTCTTTTTTTATTCTAGTGCAAAGCTTTTGATTTCCTGTGACTCCTGCTTGCAGTTGATCTGCACTTCATGTAGTTGTGTGTGTTTGGTGAGAAACCTTTTTGTACTTGTTGGAAATAGCCCTTTTTGCAGAGTTATCCCCAAACTTTCTGCATTCTCCCTCCCATTTTTTTCAGGTCTGTTTTTGCTAATATATTGTCTCTGTGCACTTTACCACTGCTGAACAGTGCTAAAGTGCATATGCTCTCTGTGTTAATTGTACTGTTGATTGGTTTATCCATGATTAGCATATTTGATTTACTGGTAAGCCCCTAGTAAAGTGCACTAGAGGTGCCCAGGACCTGTAAATCAAATGCTACTAGTGGGCCTGCAGTACTGCTTGTGCCACCGACATATATATGTCCTAACAGTGAAATACAGCCAAAATCGGTTTTCACTGTGCAAGGCCTATCTCTCTCATATGTTAACATGGGGGCTGCCTTTAAATATCCTTAAAGTGCAGATTCACCTTGAGAGCAGATAAAAATGTGGAGTTTAGGGTCTCTGAACTCACAATGTAAAAATACATCTTTTAGTGAAGTTGGTTTTTAAATTGTCTGTTTGAAAATGCCACTTTTAGAAAGTAGGCATTTTCTTGCTTAAACCATTCTGTGACTCGGCCTGTTTGTGGATTGCACCTCTCTAGACAGTGACACAAAAGGGGGCGGGGCTGTAGCCTGCATATCCTGCTGAGCTATCTGAGCTCGAGGGGAGAGAGGAGTGGTCATTCACACCTGAAAGGACTGTGCCTGCCCTCACACAATGCAGTCTCCGACCCCCTGGTGTGTGTCTGGGGCCTGGCCTGGACAGGGAAGTATCTTGCAAACACTTGAGACTTTGCTTTGAAGTTTGCCAACTTCAAAGGCAGAACACGGTATAAGAAGAAGACTCAAAACTCCAGACTGTTAGAATCTTTCTGGAATCAAGAGGAACCTCTGCCCAGGAGTAGAGCTGAAGAGTTGAAGGAGGAGTACTGTCCCTTTGCTGTGTTGCTTTGCTGGATGGGCCTGCAGTTGCTGCTTCTGCCTGAAAAGAGTACAAAGGGTGAACTTTGCTGTGTGTACTGCTTGAGAAAGTTCTCCAAGGGCTTGGTGTAGAGCTTGCCTCTGTTTGGAAGTATTAGGAACACCAAAGACTTCAGTTTCCTCACCCTGCAGCATTGGGAACTGTGTGTTTTGTGCTGTTCAAGAGGAGAAACCACTGCAACGCCTCCAACAAAGCCACTGGCTGCACCGTGACCCGTGACCTGCTGATGCCGCACAGAGTCGCATTGCCCAGCTTCGTACCGTTACCCTGGTCTCACCAATGCCGTGATCAGACGACTTCACCGAGACCTGTGGTCCGCGCAGTCCAGCATCGCCTGCTCACACCACAGCCTGGGCCTTCCAGACACCGTTGTTCCTGCTGACACCGGCACTGCTGCCTGCACCATGGCCTGTGGACACTGCTCGTGAGGAGCACAAAGCACCATCCCATCCCACACCGCAGCCCTGGTCCACCGACGCCACCAGGCATCCCTGCCTGCACCATGGCCTGTGGACACCGCTTGTGAGAGTCACAAAGCACCATCCCGTCCCACATCACTGGCTTGGGCCTACCAATGACAGTGCTTCCGCAACACAGATGCTGCTGCCTGCACTGTGACCTGTGGATACCGCACAATGCACCCCCCTGCTTCACACCGCAGCCCTGGTCTCACTGACACCGATGGATGGCGTCACCGAGCCGCTGCCTGTACCGTGACCTGTGGGCACCGCATGTTCGATCTGCAACGCGTATGACTTCAAGGGCCCGACGACTCCTGCACCCACTCTGGAACCGACACCACTACATCAGTGACGCCGCTCTCTGGAGCTCACCGTGAGGGTCACAACGCCCTACAAATCCAAGGTACTGTTTGCAGGTCATCCTGACACCATAGCTGGCCCGCGATGCCGCAGCCGGCCTGAACTTTTGGTTTTGTTGATCAATACGCCGTGATAGCCCCAAGTGGAGCTATTGACTTCAAGGAACTGTATTTTTGAGTAAATCTTGCAGAATTCATATGTTTATTACTGTATGTTGGATTTGTTTTGTATTTGGCGTTGTTTTACATAGATAAATATTGGCTATTTTTCTAAAACTGGTGTGGTGTCCTTTTGTAGTGTTTTTACTGTGTTACTGTGTGCTATGTGCAAATGCTTTACACAGTGCTTCTGAGATAAGCCTGACAGCTCGTGTGAAGCTACCAGGGGTTATCTGAGCAGGTATCGCCGTTATCCTGACTAGAGTGAGGGTCCCTACTTGGACAGGGTGCAAACCGATTGCCAGCTAGAGATCCCATTTCTAACAGTACTATTTACTCTAAATGAGTGTCAATTCCCTGCAAGAAAGTGTTTTTTGTAAATGGTGTAATATTAGTAGAATGATTAGGTTATGTTTTCTAGTGTCTGAAATTTGCCTTGCAATTGTGCACAATGTGTGTTGTGTTCTTTTGTGAATAATTTATTTTAGTTTTTCCTTCCTAGTAGGATTTCGTCGGTGCTTGCTGTGTCTGTGCAGAGTAGGTGCTGGTAAGTCTAGCTGTTTTGGACAAGTGAGTGGTATTGTTTTTGAGTAATTAGGTCTTTGTTACTTATTTTACATTATGTTGGTTATTGTTGACTTATTTGTCAAGTTACTTTCACTAGTAAGGAATATGGCTAGCTGCAGGATTACTGCTCAGCAAGTTACCAGTATGCTTTTCAAATCTTCCTCTGACCATAATTTGTAGACTGACTCTGCATCTGAGACAGATGAAGAAGTGAAAGATTCTGGCAGTGAATTTTCTGTCCAAGAGGAATCATCTGTGAAGCCACTCTCAGAGGGGGTGAGATGGCTCTTTTAGAGGAGGACCCTGATGTGCCAAAAGTGCAGCAAGAGGCATCTGGATTGCAGCCTTGGGCTGCAAGGCTTCCCAATGGAAGAGCTGAACTCTGGGTTGCCCCAAACATGGTGCAGCCAGCATTGCCTGCCTTTACTGGTGTTGCAGAGAGTACAGCGAATAATGAAACCTTTAACATTTTTGCTTATAAATTTCTTTCAGTTGTTTATGGACAATGTATTTTTGGATGAGGTTGCTGAGCAGACTAATTTGTATGCTGAACAGTATTTGAGGGACAACAGTGCCAGCCTTAAGCCCTACTCTAGAGTTAGCTGGTGGACTCCCATATATCTGGATGAGATGAAGAAGCTCTTGGGTGTTACATTTTTGATGGGCTTGATAAGGAAGCTGTTGCTGTCGTCATATTGTTCTACAAGTCCCTTGTTATGGCAAGGTATCTATTTCCTGCAACCATGGGTCATGATCAGTATTTGCTTCCGCTTCGGATGCTGCATTTTGTTGATAATGCTTTACCACTGCCCAAGATCACCAGGATTGTGACTGTCTTTTTACGATTTTGTCTGTCCTTGATCACTTTGTAAATTGGTCTTCAGATGTCTGTGTTCCAGCCAAGGAAAGAAATAGCTGTGAGGGAGTCTTTGGTCCTGTCAAGGGCTATTTGGTTTTTAGGCAGAAAATTCCTAACAAGAGGGCACATTATGGAATTAAAAGATATATGCTGACTGAGAGTAGGACTAGATGTGTCTATATTTCAGGGTGTATACTGGTAGAGATTCCAGTATTGACCCCCTGGTTGTCAATCCACTTTTGAAGTTAGCGAGAAAATTGTATGGGGACTTTTTAACAAAGTTAATCTTTTATATGTAGATAACTTCTACACTAGTGTGCAATTGTTCGTGGAATTGGTCAAAGTGAACACTTTTGCTTGTGGTAAAGGTTATCCAAAAGAGCTTCTTTGTAAAAAAAAACTTGAGCAGGGACAGTGCAGTGCCTTGCATAGTGATGAACTTCTAGCTGTGAAATTTGCTGACAGGAGAGATGTCCTCATGCTAACTGCCATCCATGATGAAAGTACTTTACCTGTGACTGTTTGAGGTCAGATTGCTGAAGTGCACAGACCTGTGTGCATTTTAGACTGTAATAAGCACATGGGTGGTGCTGATAGAGTAGATCAAAGGTTATAACCTTAGACTGCTGTTCATAAGGCTTACGAGCTGCGAGTCATTGGTTCTTTTTTTTTACCTTCAGTTATTAACAGTGCATTTCATTCTTGTGAAATCTCTTGTTAATAACATTTTAGATATTCAACCATCACTCACCCTCATGCCAAATCCAACCAGTATGTATGTGTAAAAAGAATGGTGGGTAGCCGCAAGACCTATTCATTGCACTTCTCCTCTCAGTTGGGAATTCAACTCACAAAAAAACATACTCTGCTGTAATCATGCATCAAAGCAGACCCCTGACATGCTATGTGTCTCGGGTGTGACCCCAATGATGAAGCATGCCACCAACATGGGTGGTTGCTGAGAGATCTTTTTTTTAACAAAACCTAATGTGTTTGTACACAATTTGAGTGTTTGGGACATCACAGAATTAGGAGACCTGGTAGCTTTCTTGCTTATTGTCTAGGGCAAATCCACCAACTCTAGATATGTTTGAAAACTAGACACCCAGGGAAGTACAGGGTGGTCTGTCCCTCGTGGATCTCATCTTTCTTACCCACAATGCCCTGCAAACCTCAAAATGTGCCTAAAACCACATATTTTCCTTGCATTTCCATGCCATATTCTTACACAAACAGAAATGAACCACAATTTTACTACTGCCCAGCGGTCTCCTCAGTCTCTCAGTAAAAATGATACCTCACTTGTGTGGGTGCCCACAGCAGAGTCACCCTAAAAAAATATATTTTTTTAAACCTGCCCTTTTGGACCCGCTATGATTCCCCTTCAAATTCTACCTGTTTTTGACCATTCCCTGTTACAGGCACTTGGCTCACCCAAACAAGTGGGGTACTATTCTTATCGGGAGACCAAGGAGAACTCTGAGTGGTAAGAAATTGGTGTCTTCCCTCAGATTCCAGACCTTTCCATCATAGAAATGTGAAGAAAATGTGTTTTTTATACAACTTTTGAGGTTTGCAAGGGGTTCTGGGTAGAAAAATGGGGTGAGAGCAACACAAGTCATCCTTGATTCCGCTAGGTGTCTAGTTTTAAAAATTTTTACAGGTTTGGTGTATTTTTCCAGATGCCGGCTGAGTTAGTGCCCAAAATACACAGCTAGACACATTGCAAAAACCTAGTCAGTTTCCAGGAAAAATGTGATGTGTCCCCATTGTGTTTTGGGCCATTTCCTGTCATGGGTATTAGCCCTACCCACACAAGTGAGGTCCTGTTTTTATCAGGAGACTTAGGGGAATGCTGAGTAGAAGGAGGTTTGTGGCTCCCCTCAGATTCCAGAACGTTGCATCACAGAAATGTGAGAAGAATGTGCTTTTTAGACAAATTTTAAGGTTTGCAAGTATCTAGTTTCCAAACATGTACAGGGTTTCTAGGTTTTCTTAGGTACCGTCTGATCTAGAACCTAAAATTCACAGCTTTGCACATTGCAAAAAAAAGGGTCAGTTTTGAGTGGAAAAATGGGATGTGTCCATGTTGCATTTTGGGCTGTTTACTGTATGGGTATTAGGCTTACCCACACAAGTGAAGTGCCATTTTGATCGGGAGACTTGTAGGAAGACAGAACAGCAGAACAAGTGTTATTATCAATTGTTTTTCTCTGCATTTTCGTCTTCCAAATGTAAGACAGTGTATTAGAAAGATATCATTTTGAGAAATGCCCTCTAGTTCTGCCGCTAGTGTGGGTACCCACAAATGCAGAGATGTGCAAATAACCATTGCTTTTAAACTCCATATCTTGTGCCCATTTCAGAAATACTTAGGTTCCCTTGATATTTTCCAATCTTGATATTTGACCAACTTAATTATTGTATACCGGGTACACGATGAAAACCCATTGCAAGGTGCAGCTCATTTATTTGCTCTGGCCACCTTGGGTATTTTGGTGAACCTACAAGCCCTATATATCTCCATAACCAGATGGGTCCAGAAAATGAAAGGGTAATTGCTTTGGAAAATCTGCTATAGATCGAAAAAGTTACAGATGAAAACATAGACAGAAATAAATGTCTGTTTTTTTTCAACTCAATGTCAATATTTTGTTATTTTGACTGTTACTTTCTGTTGGAAATCCTTGAATGATTTACACAAGTGACCCCTTGCTGAACTCAGAAGTGTGCTTAATTTTCAGAAATGTATAGCTTTCTCAAATCTACCATTTGTTTCATACCCACTAACTGGAAGGCGGTTGAAAGGATAAAAACTAGGAAAATTGTGTATGTCCCAGTAAAATGCCAATACTGTGTTGAAAAATGTTGTTTTCTGATTCTAGTCTGCCTGTTCCTGAAAGCTGGGAATATGGTGATTTTAGCACTGCAAACCCTTCGCTGATGCCATTTGTAGGGAAAAAAACAGATGGTTTCCTCTGCAGCACTTTTCCCATTTTCCCTCCCAAAAAACAAAATGTAGCTGTATTGTGGCTTATTTCTCAGTCCCCTCCAGGGGAATCCACAAATCCTGGGTACCATTAGAAACCCCAGGATGTTGGAGAAAACGGATGCACATTTGGCATGGATAGCTGATGTGGACAAGAATTTATGGGGGCCTAAACTGCAACTACCCTGTTGCAAAGTCATCTTTTTGACCTGTTCATCCCCATTTTTTTTGTTGCTGACTGGTGCTGGTGATAACTGACTCTGACTGTGCCCTGGACTCTGTTAGCCAGACCCAGGCCAGCGCTATGTTAAAACACAAACTTGTAGTAGAGTACACTAGGTATTAGGGTACCCTTTTTATTGTCCTGACAGACCCTGTAAGTCCCTAGTTTATAATGGGGCAAGGGTGTACAATCTGCCTAAAAGCCCCTATATAATAGGGCATGGAGATTGAAGGCCCAGCAGAATTTCTGCGCTTGCATGTGTGCACTGCTGAGTGCTTCCTGTCCTTTTAAATGCAGACCTGCCTTGCAGGCTGTCTTTAAAAGTTACATTCCTACCATTTGCAATACCCTAGTAAACAATGTGGCAAGGGGGTGCCAACTACCTATAAGACCCTGGTACATAATAGGGCATGGAAGTAGAGACCCAGCAGAATTGCTGCCCTTTGCATGTGGGCACTGCTAGAGGTTTTCTGCCATTTTAAAATGCAGCCTGACCCCTGACCCTTTTGGCCGGAGCTCGCTCCCCTGCGCCGGCAGCACCACCTTGCTGTGCCGCTTCCCACGACCCCCGCCCACGCGGACGATCGCGTGTTCGAGGCCCTCCTCCACCCGCAGACACCCGTCTGTGCCTCATCCCTGGTGTCTAGTGGACACTGGTAAGCGCCACTAGGCTCTGCATTGTACTGTGTTTATTATGCGTCTTCCACTGTTTTGTTTTTGTTCACCGTAGCTTTTCCCATCTGTCTGTGCCGTGCATCATATTGTGTTTATGCGCCTCTCACTGTTTTGTTTTTGTTCACCGTAGCTTTGCCCATCTGTCTGTGCCATGCATCGTATTGTGTTTATGCGCCTCTCACTGTTTTGTTTTTGTTCACCGTAGCCATTTCCTTCTGTTTTGCCGTTTTTGGGGGCCATTTCGACCCTTGTGCGCTCCCCCGGCTTCTTTTTCCCTGCCGCTGCATCCCTGCGGCCCCGCCCCCCTCCTTCCCCCATTCGCTCTCCCGTTCCCGCCTGCCTCCCAGCTGCTTCTCCCTCCCACCTCCCCCCAGCCCCTCTTAATGGCGGTAGCTGTGCGGCCGTGCCAGAGGCAAGCCCGTCTGCGCCCGTCCGCGCCTGGACCGCACCCAGCACCAGTCTCCCTGGCCCTCTTAGCCAAACTCCCCCCAGACAACACTACCAGCCCCACTCCCTCCACTCCCTCAACCCCGGAACCCGCCCCACCTGCATTCAAACCAGCCCCACACATACACAAGGCCCCTTCTCCTGCCGCACCTGCCTATTCTCCTGCTCCACCTCCCACCCACCTCACACCAACACCTTACGCAACAGCCCCCACACTACAACATCCTCACCCACCAAAAAACCCCACAACCTGCACACGCCCCACGCCAATACCACCTCAAACCACAGCAACCCCACATGCACCCCCGCCAACACAATCACACATCACAACAACCACACCACTCACAACCATCTCAGCTGCCTGCTACTAAACACCCGGTCACTACACAAACATGCCATTGAAATCTGGGACCTCATCACATCACACTCACCGGACATCGTCTTCCTCACAGAAACCTGGACAAACCTCTCATCCGAGCCAGATATAGCCACAGCCACCCCGGAGGGCTAAAAACTCCAGCGCAAAGACCGCCTTAACAAACCAGGAGGCGGCATCGCCATCATTCACAGAGACACCATCAAAGTCACCACCAACACCCTCGACACCCTCAACAATGCAGAACACATGCACTTCCTTATCCACATCAACAACACTACCACCCTCAGAGGCACACTCGTATACAGGCCCCCAGGACCACGCCCCCCCTTCTGCGACACCATCGCTGACACCATCAGCACGCACGCTCTCATCTCCACAGACCACATACTCCTCCGCGACTTCAACTTTCACCTGGAAAACCCTCACGACCACAACTCCTCCTCTCTCCTAGACAACCTAACCAACCTTGGACTCAAACAACTGGTCACAGCTCCCACCCACTCGGCTGGACACACACTCGATGCAATTTTCACCTCAAGCAAACACGTCACCTACACCCACACCACCAAACTCCAATGGACGGACCACCACTGCGTCCACTTCTCCTACAACAAACCACCCACACACCACCACCAACACTCCACCCCCTACCGCATGTGGGACAAGATCCCCACAGAGCGCTTGAACTCCCAACTGTCACAAACCCCCCACAACACCACCGACCCCAACACCGCCGCACACAACTTCAACAAATGGATCACCACCTGTGCAGACTCTCTTGCGCCCCTCAGAAAAAACATCACCACCCGCAACATCAAGAACGCCCCCTGGTTCACCACTGGTCCAAACGTAAATGCTGCAAAGCAGAGAAAACGTGGAGGCAAGAACCCTCCACCACAAACTTCTCCACCCTCAAAACCACCACACGCAACCACCACCAACTCATACGCACCACCAAAAGAGCACACTACAAGGAACGTATTGACAATAACTCCCAAAACAGCAAAGAACTCTTTACCATCATCAAAGAGCTCTCCAAACCCAAAGCCAGCAACCTAGATCCCACACACACACAAACCCTCTGCAACTCCCTCTCAAATCATTTTCATCGCAAAATCCAGGACATACACAACAGCTTCATGCCACACACACCCTCCACACGCAACCTCCACCCGCCCAACACAATCCCACCACACACACCCCCCAACCTACTCACCACCTGGACGAAGAAACTGAAAAGACAATGAACTTCATTCACTCTGGATCCCCCTCCGACCCCTGCCCCCATCGCATATACAACAAAGCCAGCCCCACCATCGCCTCCAAACTCCGAGCCATAATCAACAGCTCATTCGAAACTGCCACCTTCCCAGACCCCTGGAAACACGCGGAAGTCACCGCTCTCCTAAAAAAAAACAAAGCCGACCCTGACGACCTCTCCAACTACCGCCCCATCTCCCTCCTCCCTTTCCCAGCCAAGGTCACGGAAAAACTAGTCAACTCCCGCCTATCCCACTTCCTCGAGGCTAACCACACACTCGACCCCTCCCAATCTGGGTTCCGCAAGAACCACAGCACGGAAACCGCTCTCATCGCATGCACCGACGAAATCAGATCCAGAGTCAACATGGGTGAGACCGTTGCACTAATACTCCTGGACCTCTCCGCAGCCTTTGACACTGTCTGCCACCACACTCTCCGCACAAGCCTTCACAACGCTGGGATCCGCCACAATGCCCTTGACTGGCTCACCTCCTTCCTCACCGACAGAACCCAAAAAGTCCATCTCCCACCCTTCCAACCCTCTGCCACCAAAATCACCTGTGGAGTCCCACAAGGCTCCTCCCTCAGCCCCACACTCTTCAACATCTACATGGCCCCACTAGCCAACATCCTCAAACCTCACGGTATCACCATCCTCTCATATGCTGATGACACAAAACTCATCTTCTCCCTCACCCGCAACGCCACCACCGCCAAAACCAACCTACACGCTGCACTCCTTGACACCGCTGCCTGGATGACAGCCAACCACCTCAAACTCAACTCCAACAAAACCGAGATATAAATTTTTGGCCCACACAAAAACGCTTGGGACTCCTCCTGGTGGCCCACCACGTTAGACCCCGCACCCACCCCCGCAAACCACGCACGCAACCTCTGCATCATCCTGGATCCCTCCCTCTCAATGGCCCAACAAATCGACGCCATCACCTCCTCATGTTTTAACACACTCCGCACACTGAAAAAAACATTCAAATGGATCCCCATAGAGACCAGAAAGACAGTCACCCACGCACTCATCAGCAGCAGGCTAGACTACGGCAACGCCCTCTACGCTGGCACCACACTCAAACTCAAACGCAAACTACAGCGAATCCAGAACGCAGCAGCACGACTCATCCTCGACCTCCCCCGCAATGAACACATCTCACCGCACCTCAAATCCCTCCACTGGCTCCCCATAGACAAAAGGATCACCTTTAAGATCCTCATCCACGCACACAAATCCCTCCACAACACCGGCCCAACCTACCTTAACGAAAGAGTGACCTTCCACACTCCCACACGCCACCTCCGCTCCGCCAACCTCTCTCTCGCCACAGTCCCTTGCATCCAACACACCACTGGAGGCAGATCTTTCTCCTATCTGGCCCCCAAAGCCTGGAACTCCCTCCCCACCCACCTCCGCAAGACCCAGGACCTCCTACTCTTCAGGAAGGGCCTTAAAACCTGGCTTTTCGAACAGTGATCTCCCGTCCCCTCTCCCCCTACCCCCCAGATCCCCCCAGCGCCTTGAGACCCTCACGGGTGAGTAGCGCGCTATATAAGTCTCTTTGATTGATTGATTGATTGATTGACCCTGGTACATAATAGGGCATGGAAGTAGAGACCCAGCAGAATTGCTGCCCTTTGCATGTGGGCACTGCTAGAGGTTTTCTGCCATTTTAAAATGCAGCTCGACTCTGCAGACTGCATTTACATGGAAATGGTGTCCCAATTCGACTTTGGTGCTGTGGGCACTTTAAATGTGATGATCTATCTTATTTTCACATATTAGGTACCCCGAGGATCTCCCCTAGGTATTCCAGGGACGGGGGCCATGTAACCATAAGCAGGGGTCTTATAAAAGGTGTTTTATAAACCCGGGTAAGGGAAAAACTGATCGTTTCATTTCCCCCCACTATAGATACTGGCCTTCATAGGCTATCATTGCTATATTGTATTTCATGGTAATAATAGTAAGGAAAAGCGCAGAAAAGTAATTCAAGGACTTGAAAGATTTGTTTTGATAAATCCAGCAATTTGACATCAGTGCATTTATCACAACTTGTACAGAAAATAAATTATAAGGCTTTTCTTTCTGTAAGCCAAAATCCAGCCTTCTGATTGTCCCCTCTGATTTGTCAGTACTAACAGCTTTTGATATCCTAATACCACTCAGATAAACTAAGCACGACAAAAGAAAACCAACACCTTGGAGAAACACAGAACTTAAAAAGATAAAGCAACAAATCAGAAAGTTGCAGCGGACCTGGCTCAAAACAAACAACAGTCAAGACAATCTGCAGCTACACAAACTTAACAGAATATACAAATCATCAATCAAAAAAGCTAAAAAAAAGGTACTACTCAGAAAGAATTCAAAATGCTTCATCTACAACCAAGGAATTTTATAAAATTCTCAATGAATTTCAAAAACGTACATGTATGGAAGGAAGTCATCCCACTACTCAAGATTTCACAAACAAATTGGCAATTCACTACACAACCAAGGCAGACACATTGGACTCCTATTTAAAACAGAAGAAAAACATCAGCACCAAACCCTTTCCTAAAATACCCTCTAAGAATAAACCAACCCAACCTCTACAGTCCTTCAAACAAATATCCCAAGGTGAATTTGTGGATTTGGTCAAAGCAAACAGACCTTCCGGTTGCCCTTCTGACCCTTGCCCACCACAAATCTTCAAGAACATTCTTCTATCTACTTCTGGTGCCACACCTGTAAGAAGAATCATCAGAAACTCTTTAACTTCAGGAACTTTTCCTGTAGACCTGAAAAAGGCATCCACACGACCGTTATTAAAGAAAACAAACCTAGACCCGCAAGACCCCAACAACTACAGACCAATCACAAATGGGCCTTTCCTGGGCAACTTGATAGAAAGAGCAGCATTCGCCCAGATGTCACAATTCATTGAAGACAAATTCTATACTTTCAGACTTCCAAACTGGATTCCGCCCAGGAAGAAGCACTGAATCGGCACTCATAGCAATCTGGGATGATCTTAAAAACACAGTCGACCGCAATGGAGTTGCTGCACTACTTCTCTTGGACCTCTCGGCTGCCTTTGATACGGTTGACCATGACACCCTAATTCAAAGACTCCACGAAGCCGGCATACAAGGGATTGCTCTCGACTGGATTACTTCTTATCTTCAAAAAAGATCTAATATCATCCACTCGCCCCCCTTCTCGTCCGAACCCTACCTCACAAAAGCAGGGTTCCCCCAAGGATCAATCATCTCACCTTTGCTTTTCAACATCTACATGATATCTGTACCAGAACTGATCAATGATTTCCATCTCACATGCTACAACTATGCAAATGACACACAAATACTACTTAAATTAGAATGCCCCAAAAACATTGAAAACTCACTAATCTTCAGTTGCCTCAGAGCCGTTGATCAGTTGATGACCTGGAGCCATCTCAAACTAAATACCTCCAAAACAGAAATACTCATATGTGGTGACTGGAAAAATTATGACCCTCTGTGCGTTTGGCCTGACGATTTCAGACCACCTCCTCAATTATCCAAGGAAGTTAAAAACCTAGGAATCACCATGGATTCCAAGTTAACTATGAATGCCCAAGTGGACAAATTAGCACAAACAAGCTTCATCACCTTGAAGACTTTACGACGCATCTTCCCCCACCTCGGATTTCCACACAAGGTGCAAGCTACTATCTCGCTTGTACTATCCAAACTGGATTATGCCAATGGCCTCTACCATGGATCATCTCTATCTATTATGAAAAAACTACAACCTATCCAGAATTCCGCAGCCAGGCTACTATTACATGTAAAGCCGCAAGCTCACATCTCCCCTACCTTGAGAGCACTACACTGGTTACCCGTTGCCAGAAGAAGCTTTCAAGCTGCTTTGTATCACCCACAAAGCCATACATAGAACAGGACCGCTTTTTCTCAGAAACAAAATAACCAAATACATCCAACAAAGAAACCTCCGCTGAAGATTGGCACCCCGCCTTAGAACACCACCATACAAGAAAAAGACTACAGGTGGTACATCCTTTTCCGTTCAAGCAGCCAAACTATGGCATTCATTACCCCCAACTATAAGAGCCACAGATAACTTTCTTATCTTCAGAAAACTACTCAAGAGTTGCCTCTTTCATTCATAACCACCATATTCAAACAACTATGGACTGCATATGCCTATGTTGATAAATATTTTTTCTGATTATGTGTATATTTCTAGTTCTTTAGAAAATATGTATCACTACTATGTCATAACAATACAATACACACACACTCTTTCAACCTGTTTGACTAAGTATATTTACCCATGGTTCTAATTATGTATTGTATGTGCATATGTGTGTGTATTCATGTGTGTTTGTATGTGTGTGTATATGTATATATCTATATATGTATGTATTTATGTGTATATGTTGTTTCTGTGCTTGCCATGTTCGTGGGTCATTGCATGGCTCCTGGGTGGGTTGTTATACTAGATATCTATGAATTCCTGCTCTCATCCTATCACACTTATCTACCCATCATCATATGTCATGTCTCTATCAAACTATCCTCCATTCCCACTCTGACTCATCCCAAATCCTTTCTACTACTTTCATTTCCTAAATAACTCTGCCTAAGCTCTTCCCTCCGCTTCCACATCTAACTCACCAAACCTCACTCTACTACCGTGACCTCCCACACAACCCTACTAAATTCTGCCTCATTTATCTCACCCTGCTACTATGCTCTCCCTAAGCCTTCCACTTACTCTTCCCTTCTCCATCCCCTTTTACTCATCCCAAGCCTTTGGGTTGAGTAAATGAAGTATATACTTCCAATTAACACTTCTGGATTTCTTTCCTCCTCCACCCCTCCATTACTCCAGTCAATCTAACTAACAAACTCTCATATCCGCGGCTCAAATTAACTCATAATAATACTAAAACTTTACTCATTATTTCCCGATACTAATCCATCACTAATTCTTGTTGGGTTCCAGAGTAGCGTGCTACTCACCGAAAAGCGATACAACGCCTCGTCAGGGGTAGTAAGCGCTATATAAATACTATTACAACACAATACAACAGGATTAGCAGAGCTGCTTGATTAAGTGATCAGTGGCTGTCCAGGGGAGAGCATATCTGGTGAAGGGCAGCTCAGGGGCTACACAGGAATGCATGAGCAGGGGGAGTTGTAGTAAAATGTTGTGAGAAAACAGGGCTGATTGCAGAGGCCCCCTAACTTTTTGCCCCCATTTTCCACTTTTTGCTGGTGTTTTCCTGACTCTGATGGTGCCCTGGGTACTGCTAACCAGTCCCAGGGCCTGTGATCTGTGTAAAATGGATATGCAAATTAGGCTAATTATAATTGGCTAAGTTAACCTACCTATAAGTCCCTAGTATATGGTAGGGCATGTAGGTTTAGGGACCACAGCATAGGTAGTGCACCCATAGGTGCACTGCTGAGGTGCCCAGTGTCATTTTAAAGGCAGGCCTGCCTTGCTGGCTGCTTTTAAATTAAAGTTATATGCAAATTCGACTTTGGAATTAAAAGTAGTTCCAAAGTCTCAAACTGCCTTATTTTTACATATAAGTCACCCCTAAGATGTGCCCTATGTGCCCCTAGGGCTGGGTGCCATGTAACTATAAGCAGGGACTTTATACAAATAGTTTTATAAGCCCTGGTGAGTTAAAAACAGCCAAATTCGTTTTTCCCTCATTGTAGTAAATGGCCTTCATAGGCTAGAATGGGGAGACTTTATTTAAATTTTTAAAGTCTCCTTAAATGATGCATACCAAGAATTTGGTATCAAATTAATTGTTGTAATAAATCCCACAACTTCCAGTTGTGGGATTTAATATAACTTGTACAGGTAAAGAGTTTTAAACTTTACCTGAAAAGTTGCCAACTTCAGCCCTGCATTGTTTTTGCTGCTGTGCTCTGATTGGCCAGCCTCTGGCCAGGCTGCCTTGATGAGGTGTGAAGTGGCCTGGCTTCACACAAAAAGATGTACCTGTGGGAGGAGATCTCCCCTCAGCAGATGGTGAGGCTGGAAGGGGGAGGGCTGCCAAACTGGTCTTCAAAGGCAGAGAAGGACATTTGGAGCAACCCAGCAACACCCCTACATCCTGCAACCCCAGACAACTAGGTGCCCCCTTGATTAGATTAGGAGAGGGCAGGAGAGGGGTGTGTTTATGATTTTTAGCCACACCAGTGGGTGGGCTCAGCCAGATGTAACCTCCAAAAATCAGATTCAGCCATGATGGATTTTTAGAGAATGTTGCCTCCTGGGATTGATTTTTGCCACACTTCCCAGGAAGTGGTCATCACAGGGGGAAGGACCCTGCACCTGATTGGAGAACCAGGACCCCCCTGCTTTTCACCCAGGAGCAAGGATAAAACTGGCAGACCTGCACCCACACCTCAGTTCCCTACCACATTCAACAAGGAAGAACAACAGAAGAAGAAGGACTGCCCTGCTGGACCCCTGGCCTGCACCTGGAACCTGCACTCAGAAGGACTGCACCAGCTGCACACTTGGGCTTCACCACAAGAAGGACTTTGCCTGGCTTCAACTGGTTCAAGGAGGGACTCCCTGTTTGCTACAGGTGAAAAATTGCTATCCAGAGTCCCCTGCACCAACTCCTGAAGAAAGCGACCAGCTGACCACTGTCCAGTGGCCAAAAAGGAGTTTGCGCCAGGTGCATTCTGGGAGTTGTAGTCCGCACCCCCAAGGACCATCTCAAATTTTCTGGACCCTTGGGGTGAGCTGCGGACCCCAAAAGAACCTTAAAAGGACATCTGGGAGAAGCCCCAGAAGTTTGGAGAAGTTTGGACAACTTTTGTAAAAAAGCTCCATTGAGGGACCGACCTGCCGCGGCAACTCTAGCCGGCTTGCCTCAACCGCGACCCGGCCTGATTTGCTGGTTCGTCCCGGTAAAGAAAATCTCAGAAAAAGAGACTAAAGGGGTCATTCTGACCCTGGCGGCCGGTGACCGCCAGGGTCACCGGCCACGGGATCACCGCCGACAGACCGGCGGTGCTCCGAAGGGCATTCTGACCGCGGCGGTTCTGCCGCGGCCAGAAAGGGTAAACCGGCGGTCTCCCGCCGGTTTACCGCTGCCCTTGGAATCCCCCATGGCGGCGCAGCTTGCTGCGCCGCCATGGGGGATTCTGACTCCTCCTACCGCCATCCTGTTCCTGGCGGTTCGCCCGCCAGGAACAGGATGGCGGTAGGGGGTGCCGCGGGGCCCCCGGGGGGCCCCTGCCGTGCCCATGCCAATGGCATGGGCACGGCAGGGGCCCCCGTAAGAGGGCCCCGCAAAGTATTTCAGTGTCTGCTGTGCAGACACTGAAATACGCGACGGGTGCTACTGCACCCGTCGCACCTTCCCACTACGCCGGCTCCATTCGGAGCCGGCGTCCTCGTGGGAAGGTTGGTTTGCCCTGGGCTGGCGGGCGGCCTTTTGGCGGCCGCCCGCCAGCCCAGGGCAAACCTCAAAATACCGTCAGCGGTCTTTGGACCGCGGAGCGGTATTTTGACGGGGGAACTTCGGCGGGCGGCCTCCGCCGCCCGCCGAAGTCAGAATCACCCCCTAAGTCCGAAGGTAAAAAGTTGACCGGGACCTCCCAGCCAGCGTATCCGAGGAGGGCTCCATGGACGTCGGATCAAGATCCAGGTTGACCCCGGTCGAAGGATTTTCACCTCGAAAAAACGACTAAGTCCGAAGGTAAAAATCTCCACCGAGGATTCCCGCATCACGTATCCGGAGAAGGGCTCCAGGAGGTCGGATTGGACTGGCAGGTTCGTCCCGCTGAAGAAAATCTTCGAAAAAAAGACTAAGGCGGTCATTCCGACCCTGGCGGTCATGGACCGCCAGGGCCGGGGACCGCGGGAGCACCGCCAACAGGCTGGCGGTGCTCCCAAGGGCATTCTGACCGCGGCGGTACAGCCGCGGTCAGAAACGGAAAACCGGCGGTGTACCGCCGGTTTTCCGCTGCCCTGGGGAATCCTCCATGGCGGCGCAGCTTGCTGCGCCGCCATGGGGATTCCGACCCCCATACTGCCATCCTGTTCCTGGCGGTTTTGGCCGCCAGGAACAGGATGGCGGTATGGGGTGTCTTGGGGCCCCCATAACAGGGCCCCACCATGATTTTCAGTGTCTGCCATGCAGACACTGAAAATCACGACGGGTGCAACTGCACCCGTCGCACCCCTTCCACTCCGCCGGCTCCATTCGGAGCCGGCATCCTTGTGGAAGGGTGTTTCCCGCTGGGCTGGCGGGCGGCCTTCTGGCGGTCGCCCGCCAGCCCAGCGGGAAACCCAGAATAGCCGCGGCGGTCTTGTGACCGCGCAGCGGTATTCTGCCGGCTCCCGCCGGCCCTGCGGATACCGCGGCCGGCGGGAGTCAGAATGACCCCCTAAGTGTGAAGGTAAACTTTTAACCGAGGCCTCCCGCGGCCTGTAGCCGGACAGGGCTCCATCGCGGTCGGCCTGAAACTTTGACTTTGCCCCGGTCGAGATGCAACCAGATGAGCCGATTGGCGCTTTTTGTTTCTAGGTGCTAAAAAAAAAATAATTCTTTAAAAATTCATATCTCCGGTTCCCCTTATCCGATTTTATTTGTTTTGGTGTCATTTTAAAGATAAAAATATAATCTATGTTTATAAATTGGTTTTGGATTTTTAAACTGTTTCCTGTGTTTTATTTAATTACTGTTTTGTGATATTTGAATGCTTTACACTCTGTCTTCAAAGTTAAGCCTTGACGCTCGTTGCCAAGCTACCAAGGGTTGAGCTGGGTTTAATTTACTGAGACCTAACTGGACCTTAGTGGAGGTTAGTGGCCTATTGCTAAGTGTAGGTACCTACCTGCCCTTAACAATAACCCATTTTCCAACAAACGTACAGCAAAGCAAGACAGGAGAGAATGCCAGATCACCGAACCTCCACTTTCTGGACCCCTCAGCCAGATACCAGGCTTAAGGAAGGAATTTGCAGATGTTAGAAGGGGGAGAGCTATAGAAATGAGCCACACTGGAGGATGGTTTAGTCAGCTCTTAGTTTCAGACATCATGGATTTTGGAAAAATTTTGCTTTCTGGGGCAGGAATATGCCACACTTTGCAGGAAGTGGTCATGCATCTGGGTGTCATTCTGCATTCTATTGGTTGGGCGCCCCCTTCCTGATGCCCAGGAGCTGGGAATAAATATGTGAGAGGTGCATAGCCTCTCAGATCTGCTGCCTGAAACTATAAGAGAAAGAAGGACTGCCCTGCTGGAATCTGGTTCTGCCCACTTGGCCTGCACTTCTGAGTGAACTGTGCCTGCTGCACAATCTGGTACTACAGCCCTAGGGACAGTGCCTTGCTTTAAGAAGGACTCAGGAGTGGACTCCCTGCAGCTACAGGTTAACAGCGCTTCACCTGCATCATCCCCAGCAAAAGTCCCCAGCCTGGAGTACATCCAGTGGACTTTTAAGGATTTGGCCAGGTGCAATGTGGGAATTGTGGTCCTACTTTCCAAGGACCATCCAGGAGATTCCGGACCCTTGGATTTGTGTTTTGGACCCTCTGTACCTGCAAGGAGGACTTCAGGAAACGCTTCCTGAAGATTGGAGAAGTTTGGAGAATTTTGGTAAAATTGGCGCTTTGTGTTTCTAAGCACTAGGAAGTGTTTAGTCTTTAAAAAATTCATATCTCCGGTTCCAAGGACCCACCTGGAGATTCCAGACCCTTGGGTTTGTGTTTTGGACCTTTTGGACCTGCAAGGAGGACTCCAGGAAACACCTCCTGAAGTTTGGAGAATTTTGATAAAGTTGGCACTTTGTGTTTCTAAGCGCTATAAAGTGTTTATTCTTTTAAAATTCATATCTCTGGTTCCCTACATTGGACTTTTGTCGTTTTGGTGTCTATTTACTCATAAAAATATAACCTATTTTTATAAATTGGTGTGGGATTTTTATTGTGTGTTGTGTCTCACTTATTTACTGTATTGGTGTTTTTGAATGCTTTACACTCTTGTCTCCTAAGTTAGGCCTGCCTGCTCGGTTATAGCTACGAAGGGTTGGGCAAGGGGCTCATTTACTGGGACCTGTACTGAACCTCTATTTGGTTAGTGGCCTTAGTGCCAGTGGTAGGTTCATAGTTACCACTGCCAATAACCCACTTTCCAACATACCCCAAATTGCCAAAACATAGCTTATCACAGGTGGGGGAAAAGGCCTAGCAGCAAAGGGGTTAAATAAACTTCAGACCCTTCAAAATTCCGCAGCAAGCCTTCTATTAGGCATCCCTAATTTTCAGTCAGTTTCCCAAGCTTTATCTAAACATCACTGTCTGCCTGCTAGTAAATTGATTCGGTTTAATGCCCTATGCCTTGCCCATGAGACACTTTATGAATGTGGTCTGGAATCTATAAAGCTCAGACTTCAGCAGTATGTCGCAAAAAGAATGTTATGCTCCACTTTCACAAAAAAATATGGTGTTACCTAAATTTAAACGGGTCTCTTAGGGTGGAAAATGTTTAATCTTTCCACCAGAGAACTGTGGAATAGTCTTCCTCTACACTAGGAACCTATTAAAACCTGACTGTTTTCTTACACTCCATGTCACAGTCAGTGTTTAGTGCAGCCACATGATTGTCATATGTTTTCAAGTCTAAGATCAAAATTACATCAGAGACTAGCTATGGGAAAGGCAGAGCAGGTGAAACGCCTCATGACATAATCCACTATTGGAGAAGAAGTCAGTTCATTGTAGTTTGAAAGCCATGGGAAGCGCCCAGATAACCGCTGGGTGACAGTGCTGGGCTGTACAAATACTGATTGATTGATTGAAAAAGTCTACATTCCTGCGATATAACCCGGCCTTTGCTCCATGTTGAAATACAGTTCCAGTAAGGAGAATGACCATCAAAGGAATTTATGGGTCACTCCTTTCTCATCCACCAACCACTTGAGAGTCTTCTGAATAGGAGTGGCTGAAATTTTAATTTTTACATTATGTGAAATTCATTCAATGTTGCAAAATTACATATTTGCTTATCTTTTTACTCGAGAAAACAGCTAACATTAAAGACTCTTACAAATTAGTAGTGGAAGACTAGTTCACAGAGAAAATGTCTTGCAGAGAAGCTTTTTTCTACTCAAACCAGCCTCCTGTCAGTATCTTACACGACTTTTAAACGCAAGGTGAGTGTTTGGGTAAAAAAGTGTCATGTGAGAACAGCATATCACATTTAACTACAAAAGAATAATTTTCATACTTGTTATGGAATTTCACAAATTTGAATTAAAACATTTATGTACTTTCACCCTACCCTACATTTTGAAGCATCTGGACTGCACACTAGGTACCAAAAAAGTAAAGCTTGAACCTGCACAGGGTCTACACTATGGCAAGCACTCCTTTTGAAACACAGGCCAATTCTGATTCTTAGGAGCAACCTGCGGCTAATGAAGGTAACTGAATGCTCCACGCTCTTCTCAATGAAGTAGGTAAGAACTGCCCCAACACCCTTGTTATAGGCATTGATCTGCAAAATGAATGGCTGAATGTCCACAGAAGTCTTCAGCACTATTGCATTGAAGAGTGTGACCTTCAGCTCAACAAAAGAATTCTGATATTTCAGACTCCTGGTCAACTTCTTAGGTCTGATTTCTAAAGGTCAGGGTTCCCAAAGCTGCAACTGTGGTCTCATAGTTAACCAAAATTTCCCTGGTGAGACCTAGGAAAAATCTAACCCAAGTCTGAATGATGGGCATCTTCCAGTCTAGTACTACTTGCACCTTTAGCCTTCAAGAGGTGAATCATTGTATTATCCACCTGGTGTCTGACTAAAGAGGAATGTGCCATCAGGCACTCTATGACCTTTATGGTCGGTTTCTCCCCTTGCATCTTCATCAGCCCCTGTTCTAGTTGCCTCAGGTGGTCATTGCATGATCTGCTTAAGACAACATTGATATCCAAGTAGGCAATGGTAAATTCCTCAAGGCCAAACAACACACAGCTGTCCAGGTGCTGGAAGATGATGTAAGTATTCTTCAGATCAAAGGACAATATCCTGAACAGATAGAGGCCACCTGGAGTAGAGAATGCAGTTTTTTCTTGGCACCATGTTTGTTATGATCTACCTTATCCACTACTTATAAACGTACAGAGGTTCTTGGCTGTACCCAATATTTCCACCTGCTCATCACCTTTGAATAGGATGGAATCTGTCTTTGCGAGAGTTCTGAGAGCCCAATAATCTATGCAAAGCAAAGGACTATTAGCCCCTGCTTAAATACCATTTCCAGCTTGAGGGCATCTGGGTCTCTTTCCCGGCTGTCCATAGCAGCTGGGCTGAATACCACAGGTCCTTCAATGGTTCACAGCCATGCTGATAGCACTCTTCCTAACAGGGGTGCATCTGTCTATCAAGCATGTGGCCCTTGACCGTAACCCAGAGGGTTCCTAGTTGAACAGTTGTGAGTTTTTTGAGGGGCCTATTTAATAACGAGTCATATCACCTAATGTACTTGAATGCCATTTAATGGTTAGATTGTTTAATTAGTTTAGTGGTAAAGTCCACTGGAACATTGTGTTTCTCTATTCTGGTTTGTAAATGGTGTATGCCTGCTATCTTCCACATTGAATTTATGAACTGGTCTGAGCCTCCAGTTTCGAATAGTTGGTGGTGGTCACTTTTTGGATTAAACAGAATTGTCCATTGAAAGCACACTGCTAATCAAAGAGGTGATGGTGAACTGGAAGAGTCTGCAAGAAGAAGAATCCAGGGAAGGCAGATTTATCTGGCATGGCCTGACTAACCATGGGTTAGGTAGAGTTGATGTAAATGACCTGATGTGAACTAACCCTAATAGGTCATCTAGTGGACTGTAAGATTTATATGTATTGGTTTTGTCTGTGTTAAACAGTAACTGAACTATCCATCATCACCCAGTGGCATTTTGCCACTGTATAGTCTGCTATCCTCCTGGTATGATAATTAAGGTTAATGAGACTAAAAATAATAACACTTCTCCTTGACTCTTTTAAGGAAGCTGACCAAATCAAGTAGTCCTTGAGAGTTTATTTCATGTTTGTTGCCCATAAAGTGAGATCCATTCTTAATTGCTTTGTACATAAAGGGGGTTATTCTAACTTTGGAGGAGGTGTTAATCCGTCCCAAAAGTGACGGAAAAGTGACGGATTTACCACCAGCCGTATTACGAGTCCATTATATCCTATGGAACTCGTAATACGGCTGGTGGTATATCCGTCACTTTACCGTCACTTTTGGGACGGATTAACACTCCTCCAAAGTTAGAATAACCCCCAAAGTGTACAGCAGTGCTGAGGAAGATTGGAGGATATTGACATCCAATGACATCTACCTGGTCATGGTGAAGTAAGCTATTCTTAAAGAGGGTATCATATGAAGGAAGGCAACACAGTAGTCCTTGATTAGACTCAACATGTCTTTATTAGATCTTTGTAGTTTTCTTTAAAACAGTGAAACAGTTACAGTCAATGTTTTTCGTTTCTAGAAATTACTCAGGACAAGATTAATGTTTTCAAGAACGTAATTGTGTCAGGTATACCACATGTGCAATTACGTGGTTCCATAAAGAACCAGCAATCGCTATCTGCAACAGAAGAGAGTCATACCAGACAGTAACCACTGTGGTGCGTGTGGAGTTTTCAAGGCCTCAAATTCTTTGGTGATTAAAGCATGTGCATTGGATATTTTTAAAGAAAAGAAACAATTCATCTTCTCTTCCAAACCAATGCACTTAGGCAATTTTTCCACCAACATGAGGAAAATAAGATAGGGAATAGTAAAAGAATGTTCTCAGATCAGCCTAAGGACCTTCTGAGGAGCAAACAACCAGAAGGTGGTAAGAATTGCTGCTTACACTATTTAGCACAGCTGAGCTTAGTATAGATATCATTATATTTCAGGCACAGCCCTGCTTAAGTAGATTAAAAGTAGGTAGTGAGTGATACAACCGGAGGGAAATGGGCCCTATAGTTACAAACCACATTGTGAACAATTCTATTTCTGATTTTTAGATGATATTAGTCAACATACCTATTTCTGTAACATGATAAGCGAGCATTAGCAGTCATTAATTTAGTAAAAAATGACTCTGAGGATCTTATTTACAAGCCCTTCCCAACATCGTAGTGTCATTTTTTTTTACACTGCGGTGGTGCTAAGCAGTCCCCTACAGTGCCTCATTTACAAACTGGCGCAATGGGACCATTGCACCTGTTTGTAAAGCCTTGCGCCACATTATGCCTGCACCAGGTATAATGTATGCAAGATAGGCGTTCCCCCGTTAAATGCCACGTGGAACTGGCTCAGTGAAATCTACAAGATTTCACTGTGTCATTCTGCTACTTCACTGTGTCATAATGTTAACACCTCCTCAGAGCAGGCACTAAACTATCGCAGGGCTTTTGGAAATGGGAGCTTTCCTGGCATTGCTGGGGTAGTGTGATTTCTTTGACGCTAGTCCAACAATGGGTCAATTTTGCACCACATATGCATCAGAATGTCTGACGCATTTGTGGAAAACATGAGCCATGGAGCTCTGTATTGTAAATACAGCACATCCATGGCGTCCTTAGGGTATCGCAGGGCAGTGCAAGAGATTTGACACATCGGAGCTGATGTGTCAGATTCTTGTAAATGAGGCCCTGAATACTTTGATCAGTTACCAGTAAATTCAAAACTCTGATTATTAATTAAGATAGCCTTATAGCCCGCCATATACAAGCCATTAAAGGGCCGCTCCAGCATTAAAAGCCCAAGCCAAAGGCAAAACGCTATAAGGCTTTTAGAACATTACTCCACTAGAGGGCAGAATGTTCTAATAAATATAAAAAAGGCCTCACAGAGCCCCAGGGGATTGAAATCTCCTCAGGCTCCATGAGGCTTTTGTTCACAGCAACAGCTGTGAACGACAACATTGAAATGTTGGAGCTCCGACCTTCTACCAGCCATTAGAAGCCTGGTGCACTCCATTGCTTTCAATGGAGCTCCCGACATTCCAATGTTTGATATTTCTTGTTTCCATCTCATAAGCCAGGAACTCTGCTTCTAAAATAAATTCATCCTTTCTTACAGCCTTACTAAGGGGTTGGTGCTCTGCTGTAGCACCACATCCAATAACTTTGATACTTCTATTAAAGATACAGCCAGGAATAGAAAGTTAAACATATTTGAATGAGAAACAGGAATCAAAGTGATGAAATTACTTTGAAGTAATTATATCACTGCTGCATCCTCTCTGTGTCTCTGATTTTATGAATAGAGTCCATGCCAATACAATAAACTCAATGTTTTTCTCACCACCAGTTGCGTTTATGAAACTGCGGCCCTGATACTGGCCCTACAACCCACAACTCAGAAGCCCTGCATGGCCAAATTGTAATAAGAGGATCAAGTAGCTTATCTACTTACATCTTTCAGTTATACCTCTTGAGTCTCCACCAAGTAAGCTGACATACTGCTTATAGAACAACTTTCTGAAAATGACAGGGGTATTCCCAAGTAACTCCGTGCACAGCTGGGCATCAAGAACAATGGAGAGCAAGACAGGATGTGGCAGGAACAAATTGTCTAAAGATAATTATCACAATGAAGCCAAAAATCTTCACTGGAAAACCAATACAAATGGTTATGTGTAATTACACGTATCACAATGAAGTCAACAATCTTCACTGGAAAACCAGTACAAAAGATTATTCTTCACTAGGAAACCAATACAAATGGTTATAAGTAATTACACATATTCATTTGCATTGGTTTTCCAGTGACGATTTTTGGCTTCATTGTGATAATTATCTTAAGGCAATTTACTTTTTTACTTTAGGCAATTTACTTTAGGCAATTGCTCTTCATAATAGAACAACTTTGATGACAGTCTGCCCCTGGATCTTCCTTTCCATCAAGAAAGGAGCAGTCGATACAATGGATCTGATTCAATTGCTCCGAGTAGATTTTGTCAAAAAGGGCCAGAATTGTGACTCCAAAAGACCAAGATGCCTATAGAATGGTCGAAGGGGTTCTATCATAGTAACGTTACACAAGACTACCATACAGATATGTTGGGAAGTCAGTGTAAGGAAATCCCCTATGGAGAGGAAAGGCCATGACAAGAAGTAGGTAACATAGGGCCTGATGTGGAGTTTGGCGGACAGGTTACTCCATCACAAACGTGACGCATATCCCATCCACTGTATTTTGATTCACATAGGATATAATAGGATCGTAATACAGCAGATGGGATATCCGTCACATTTGTGATGGAGTAATGCTATCCACCAAACTCTAAATCCGGCCAATAATCTCCTTGTAGCCTTCGAAAACAATCTTGGGAGTAAATCTAGAACTCAATACGATAGAACCCAGACCGATATGTAAATATGGATGAGCAGTGACCATGGGACTTAAATATTCAACCCTCTGGCCAAAATGATGAGCAGCAAGGACATCTCCTCAAGAGGCTCAAAGAGAGTCCTCATATGTTGGTTGATATATGGAAATTTCTGCAACAAGCTAAACACCAACAAGATATGAAAAAATACATGCAGGAGTCTGGAGTCAAAAATCTTGAAGGTTTACAAACTAGCCTAAGGTTCTTTGAATGCTCTTGTGGTCTCACAATGGACTCACTGATCACAGATAGCCAACTACAAATTGAACCCATTCTCAACAAACTGCATCAGAGACTGAGAGGGACTTAAACTCTAATCCTTATACATTCCCTAAAAGGACACCAAATGGATAGTGTAATCACATGGTGGACCAGTGCTGAAAGCTTTGCAAAGTAGTGGCCAACATTTCCTAAAGACACTGCCTTTCTAGGCTTAATTGTTTAACTTCCACAACCAGATGTGCAGCCACTTGAGGGCTTTAAGGGAGAGAAGCACGGAGAAGGATATGATGGGAAGGAATTAAGTGGAGCTACCATCTGATGAAAAAGGGGGGAAATGGCATCCTACTCAGA
Source organism: Pleurodeles waltl (assembly GCF_031143425.1). Classification (NCBI taxonomy): domain Eukaryota; kingdom Metazoa; phylum Chordata; class Amphibia; order Caudata; family Salamandridae; genus Pleurodeles; species Pleurodeles waltl. The sequence goes on from NC_090437.1 coordinate 1,270,752,278, forward strand.
AGAAGAGTTTCAATCAAGATCAGTTTCTTCTCCCTCTTAAATTAAGGTGAACGAAAAAGGAGATGGTAAGGAGAAGAAACAAATAAATTTGTTATCACAGCCAAGTAAGGGGGATAATAAACACCCAATGCCCCTCTGACAGGACCTGACAGTGAAGCAACAGCAGCTCTGCAGCCTCAAGGAAGGAGAAAAGGGCTAGCACAGTAAGGTTGAACTTCCAAGCCAAATCTATGGGCACTACTTAGGACCTTACTTGGTAAAACCACTCAGAGAAAGGGGTAGAATTTGCTTTAGCCATTTGCTGCCACCTTACAAATCTATCAGATGTGATTAGCAATGAATTACATCCAGGGTACCTGCTAACATCCCAATTGAGTAGATTATCAATTATTCAATATATGTGAGCACATGTCTAACTGGTGGTTGAGGAAAGTCTGCTTAGGCCATCATTATGAGTTAGGGGCTAAATTCCATTCCCAGTGCAAACACGTATTTACATGGAGAGAGAAATTACGAGTTGCATGACAATTATCACTAACTCACAAAATTCCCCAATAAATTTCAGCAACCTTAATCGATTCCAGTAACACAGGTGGAAACACAAGATACCAATATCCAGGCATGCTGAGGCCAGCAAAGCCAGCAATACCTGCATCTGTGCCCTAATTCCTTCCAAAACTGGAGTCTATTGATGACGCTGATGCCCCTCAAAATTATACCTGAAGAGAATGTGTCTCATCTATATTCTCAGATGACAGTAAAACAGAGTACCAAGGGCATTCATGCAAGATGGTGGCTGCACATCTATACGCGCCTCCAAGAATGCCATATAGCCTCCATAATCTTGTTTAGGATTGGCTCCTAGAACCTACAATACAACTGACCGATGGAGCTTCTACAAAGGTAACCCTCGGTCATGGTTTGATCACCAGGCATCAATGCTAACAAGGGCTGCATTTTGGCAGAGGAACACTTCAGTGCCCTTAGATGGGTTGTAACTTAGTGGCGCAAGGTGAGGATCAGTCAGTGGTGGTGGGCTGTTTGCTGAGAGTCGGCCACAGTGTGATGAATAATGGAAGACATCTCAACTGAATGAGGTAAAAAGACAGAAGTGTTTGCCTGTGCTGGGGTTCGTGAGCTGCACATGTAGCAACTTTCATTGACCCAATTGTTGATGGCGGCTGACTTCACTGCAGTGGTGACCCAGGGGCAGAGAAGTAGCAATCCCAAGACAGACAACACTCCTCTGTGACTCAATGTTAGACCTGGCATCATTTGGCGTACTTTCACTGATTTTTTACTTTCTGACCTCCTTTTTTGACTGTGTGCTGAACTTTGCTTTTGCTGCCTTTATGACTCAGCACACTTTACCACTGCTATCCAATGCTAAATTGCATGTGCTCTGTGTCTAAAACATTGGCTTCTACATGCTTGAAATATTTGATTTACTGATAAGTCCCTAGTAAATTGCTCTATGTGTGCTCATGGTTTGTACTAGTACTAGTGGGCATGCAGCATTGGTTGTGCCACCCATTACGGTAGCATTGCAAACATGCCTCAGGCCTGCCATTGCAGAACCTGTGTGTACAGTTTAAACTGTTACTTCCACCTGGCAAGTGTACCCACTTGCCAGGCCAAAACCTTCTTTTTATTACATGTCAGTCACCCTAAGGTTGGCCCTCGTTAACCCCAAGAGCCGGGTGCAGTGTTTTTAAAACGTTGGACATGTACTTTTTAAGTTTAACATGCCCAGGTAGTGAAAAACACCTCAATTTGTTTTTTTCACTATTGCAAGGAGTATTTTTCCCACAGGTTAGTATGAGGATTGCCTTAAAACTATGGGTGGGTGAAGAATTCTGCTCCGCTGGCGGAGTTTTCACCACTCCACACACCGTGCTCTGTGTGGAGTTCTGAAAAACTCTGCAAAGCGACACAGAGCAGAGTTTAGTCTCTGGGGCGGCTCACCAATGTTAAGTTGGTGAGTGTGAGATAGAGAAATTCCTAAGTTGGCGAGCACGAGCGAGATTTATGAACACGGGTGGTCGCGGCTAGTCACATTGAGAAAGCTGCTGTCATGTTGAGAAAGCTGCTACTGTAGTAGAAAAACTACTCAAGCGGAAGAAAGAGGTTAGCACCCTCTGGTGCTCCGCATGATGCCATTCGTGCTGATTTTACAGTGCAGGAGAAACTCCTGGTCCTGAACATCAGTGTGAATAGCGCAACTTACCCAAACACCGCCTCTCGCGTTTTTTCAGTACTTTGCGGAGTTCTCCACAAACTCTGCCCAGGCCTACTTAAAACATCTTTTAAGTGTAATTTCCAATTGGGAAAAGATAGAAAAATTAGTTTAGTGTCTCTGGACTTAAAATTTAAAAAGGTTAAAGGTGGTTTTTGAATTGCAGGTCTGTAAATGCCACTTTTAGAAAGTTGGCATTTTCTCACTTTATCCACCCTGTCCCTTAGCCTACCTCCAATCCACGTCTGGGCTGCGTAAGGTTAGGTGACAGCTACCTTTGTGCATTCCATCCAGACAGCCATAAATACAGGGCACCCAACTGCCCCTGCATTCCTGCTGCATACCGATGGGTCTTCCTGGGCAGGGCGGGTGAAGGGGCTCTTACACTTCAAAGGGTAGTGGCCTAAGCCCCACACAAGGGACTGATAACCCCTCCCCTCACACACACACAGACCTCCTGGCAGACAAGACTGGGCTGAAAGTAAACTGGGGCACTTCAAACCACTCTTTGAAGTCTCCCCTAGATCAGGAAACAACCCATCACCTGCAAGCACAACGCATCCTCTCCTCTGGATCACTGCATCGTCACTGAGCGTTGACGCACCAAAAGTGCTGTCAGCGGGTCTGCGTGACTCCTGTACCTGGCGCACACTCTATCGCAGTGAGACTACACTTTTGGATTTGCCGTGGTCCAGCGCAACCACATAAATCCGGTTGCAGCTATTGTCTTCTAGGCATTGCATTTTGATCTAATCTTTGAGAATTCATAACTTGACTTATGTATCGTTGATCTTTGTCGTTTTGGTCTTGTTTGACTCAGATAAATATTGGCTATTTTTCTAAACTGGTGTGGAGTTCTTTTGTGGTGTTCTTACTATGTTACTCTGTGTGTGCACAAATATTTTACAAATTGCCTCTTTAGTTTAGCCTGACCGCCCTGTGGCAAGATACTAGAGGGTGAGCACAGGTAAACATTCAGGAGCATATTTACAAGAAAGTAGTGCATCGGTCCTGATGCACCACTTTTCTTGCTTCACCCCTGCCCCACCTAACAACACCATGGTTGCACCGTATTTACAGTACAATGCACCATAGCGGTCGTTAGGACAACAGCATGAAATTTCTTGATGCTATTGTGGAGCTTTGCTGCACTAGCATAAAAAAATATTGACGTTATTGCAGCAAAGCACAGGGAGGCCTATTGATTAAAATGAGTGCGTCAATTTAACACTGTTGTAAATGGGGTCTTTGGTGGGCAATCAGGTTACCCCCTGTCCAAGCAAGGACCCTCACTCTAGTCAGGGTAAGTCACACACAATCCAAATTATCCTGTGCCCACCCTCTGGTAGCTTGGCACTGAGCAGTCAGGCTTAACTTAGAAGGCAATGTGTAAAGTATTTGTGCAATAAATCATACAATAACACAATATAGCACCACAAAAATACACCACAGTGTTTGGAAAAATATATAATATTTATCTGGATATTTGCAGGTCAAAACGATAAAAGATGTAATAAGAAATTGTAGAGATATCACTGAAAAGTGATGTGAAGTGTCCTAAGTCTTTAAAAAGCAAACAAAGTCTCTTTCAAGCACAAAGTACCTGGTTTGGAGTGAAAAGTCTCCGCAGAGGGCCGCGGAGGAGGAGATGCGTGGAAAATAGTGTGTGCGTCGGTTTCGCCCCTTCACACTCGGACTTGCGTCATTATTTTTCATGCGGGGAAGACATTGCATCGATTTCCGGCGCGCGGACAGTCTCCTCTGTGGGTCGCGGGGTTTTCATACGCGGGGCCTGTGCATGGAATCCTGGGCTTGTTGTCCGGCTGCGCGTCGTTCCGGTGGGCTGTGCGTGGAATTTTCTCCCTCACGGCAGGCGCCACGTCGATTTCCTCTCTGGAAGTCGGGCGGCATTGTCCAGGCGGGCCGTGCGACGAAGTTCCGGTCGCACCGCAGGCGCCGCGTCGATCTTTTCCTTGCGAAGTCGAGCGACGTCGTCCCGGGTCAGCGTGCAGTGAATTTTTCACTGCAGAGCAAGCTATGCATCAAATTTTTCACCGCACAAGGAGTCCAGTTATAAGAAAGAAGTCTTTTTGGTCCTGAGACTTCATGGAACAGGAGGCAAGCTCTATACAAGCACTTGGAGAGCACTTCTGCAGCAAGGCAAGAGTTCAGCAAGGCAGCAGGACAACAGCAAGGCAGCAGTCCTCTGTAGAAAGCAGTCAGGTGAGTCCTTTGGGCACCCAGGCAGCTCTTCTTGGCAGGATGCAGGTTCTGGTTCAGGTTTCTTCTCCAGCAAGTGTCTGAGGTGGTAGGGCAGAGGCCCTGTTTTATACCCAAATGTGCCTTTGAAGTGGGGGAGACTTCAAAGAGTGGCTTAGAAGTGCACCAGGTCCCCTTTCAGTTCAATCCTGTCTGCCAGGGTCCCAGTAGGGGGTGTGGCAGTCCTTTGTGTGAGAGCAGGCCCTCCACCCTCCCAGCCCAGGAAGACCCATTCAAAATGCAGATGTATGCAAGTGAGGCTGAGTACCCTGTGTTTGGGGTGTGTCTGATTTAATGCACAAGGAGCTCTCAACTAAACCCAACCAGACGTGGATTGTAAGGCACAGAAAGATTTAAGTGCAGAGAAATGCTCACTTTCTAAAAGTGGCATTTCTAAAATAGTAATATTAAATCCAACTTCACCAGTCAGCAGGATTTTGTATTACCATTCTGGCCACACTAAATATGACCTTCCTACTCCTTTCAGATCAGCAGCTACCACTTCAATAATGTATGAGGGCAGCCCCAATGTTAGCCTATGAAGGGAGCAGGCCTCACAGTAGTGTAAAAACGAATTTAGGAGTTTTACACTACCAGGACATGTAAACTACACAAGTACATGTCCTGCCTTTTACCCAAACAGCACCCTGCCCTAGGGGTTACCTAGGGCACACATTAGGGGTGACTTATATGTAGAAAAAGGGGAGTTTTAGGCCTGGCAAGTACTTTTAAATGCCAAGTCGAAGTGACAGTGAAACTGCACACACAGGCCTTGCAATGCCAGGTCTGAGACAAGGTAAAGGGGCTACTTAAGTGGGTGGCACAACCAGTGCTGCAGGCCCACTGGTAGCATTTAATCTACAGGCCCTAGGCACATGCAGTGCACATTACTAGGGACTTATAAGTAAATTAAATAGTCCAATTGGGTAAGATCCAATGTTACCATGTTTAAAGGGAGAGAGCATATGCACTTTAGCACTGGTTAGCAGTGGTAAAGTGCGCAGAGTCTAAAAACCAGCAAAAATGAGGTCAGAAAAAGAGAAGGAGGAAGGCAAAAAGTCTGGGGATAACCCTGCAGATGGGCCATTTCCAACATATCCCTCTTCCAGCCTAAAGCCAGGGTAGACAAATCAACAATCTGATGCACTTCCCTGCTTAAGGCGATAGAACATGGACAATGGCCCACTATTGCAGGGGCACTTGCCAATTCTACGCCTTTCTGAACTCAATGAGGCTTCTTCGTCTATACTCTCTGGGGCCACTGAACTGGCCCATGGGGAACCCTTCTCATCACCTGAGGACCCCATCTGTGAAGCTCCTAATTTTAACAGGCTCACAGATGCATCCCAGTATGCAGACAGTACCACCATGGCCAACAAAGTGATGTGGCCCGTTCCATTCCTTGGGTCTGACTTCTGTCCCCAACCCAGGGAAAACTCTGCCCATAAGGAAAGAAACCAACAGACGCCACTGACAGCTGTCAGTGTCATGAGCCAGGCCCCAGACCATCCACTGCTAAGTGGAGACCCTGAGGACGGCCGTTGGATGAGCTTCTCCTCCAGCTGGGGGTCTGGTAGGGAGCTCCCAAGGGGCTCCTGAAGCATCCTAAAATGGGGGGCAGTAGCCCCAGGGGTCTTGCACCCCTTCTCCATTCTCACCAGTTCAGGGGTGGGTCCCTGACACCGGTCACTCAGCCCAGGATCTGTATCCTGAGGCTGAACAGAGGACAGGGGTGAGTCCTTCCTCACCGTGCCTCCACATCTGGGCTCACATACCCTCCTCTGGGGAGTGGTACTGCCAGACATCTGAACTGTCAGGGCACCCTTAGGGGTCAACCCTCTCAGCTCTCCTGACACTAGGGGAAACTCATTCCCCAGAATGCAGTCAATGGGCAGCTGGGGACTAACTATGACCCGCCTCTGGGTCACCTCCCCACCCCACTCTAGGGACACCCGGGCCATGGGGCGGAAGAAATCTTCCCCAATGGCTGGAGTGACTCTACACACCTGTCCGGTGTACTGCTCTGGTGACACTAGTCTCTCCACAACCATGGTAAGACTAGCCCCTGTGTCTCTCAGAGCGGTGACTGGGACCCCATTCACTCCCACCTGGTGGAAGTGACGACTCCCACCCTCAGGGATCACCAGTTTACCCTCTGAGTCCACCTCCCAACTAAAGGAAATGAAGGCATGGTCTACGACCTGCCCCTGGGGACTACTTTCCCCTAAGGCCACATGGGCCACCCCTGTAGAGGTCCCAATACTGGGTGAATTCTTTGGACAGACAGAGTCCCCCTTCCTGTGTCCTAGCTGGGAACACTCAAAGCAGCGGGGTTGGGAATGGGATGCTTTGGGCCACTGCCCACCAGAACCACCACCCTGTTTCTCAGATGGGGCATGGGAACCCTTTCCTCCCCCCTTACTCTGGGACTTGTCTGAGTCATCTCTAACCTCCCCCTAACTCTGTCGGGTTGAACCGGAACCACCCTTCTTGGGGTCACTCCCAGATAACTTTTTGGACTCTCTGGTGCTCGTCCAGAGGTCCGCCTCCTCAGCAAGCTTCCTGGGATCAATCAGCTTACTATCTACCAAGTGCTGGCGCAACTCTGTAAAAGTAATACTGAGCATATGCTCTTTCAGAATCAAGTCATATAACCCTTTGTAATCATCTACTTTGCTGCCCCGCACCCATTCATTAAGTGCCTTACTGGAAAAGTCAAAGAAATCTACCCATGTTTGTGTGGATTGTTTGGTGCTGTCCCTGAACCTCTGACGGTATCCTTCAGGGGTCAGCCCAAACTTAGCAAGTAAAATGGCTTTCTGAAGTGGGTATGTGTTTTGATCCTTTATGTCCAATGTGAGAAGTGTGTCCCTCCCCAATGGTGGCACATAACTCCACATAGCTGTACCCCATTGCCCTTCAGGAACTTCATGAGCCCTTAGTGCAACTTCATAAGCAGCTAACCATTTATCTATGTCATCTCCCACCACAAAACTGGGCACCACATTTTTGGGTATACAAACCTTCTTTTCCCCAGCAGGTCCTGTCTGTATGCTGCCACCATTATTGCTGGACTCAGACTGTCTTGCCTTGATCTCCAGCTCCTTGAGACTCAGTTCATTATCCAACAATAGTTTCTTTTCAGCCAAGGATCTCTCAGCTGCAGCTTCAGCTCTTTCAGCTTCAATCTGTTTGGCTGCTCTTTCAGCCTCAGCTTGTTTGGCTTCTCTCTCTGCCCTCCTTTCCTCCTGTTGAGCCTCAATTTTTAGCCTTGCCATTTGTAACTGAAACTCTCCCTCCTCTCTCCTTTCCTCTGCGGTCAGGCTTTGATCAGAGACACTGCTCCCTGGTTTTGCAGGGGGCACAGTTGCAGTGGTAACATCCACTGATGGCAAAAAATCCTCTGGGGGGCCATCTTCTGGCTCCCCTTCCTCCTCAGCACCCTCCTCTGAATAGGCTTCTGCCCAGGCCCTCTGCGCCTTTTGAAATTTCTCCTTTCTGCAGGCTCCTTGGGTGGGTACTCCCATCTCCCTGCAGAACCTTTTCAGCTGTTTGACAGTGTATGTCTCCAACAGGGCTAGGTCAAAATCTCCTGCTTGATACCCAGCCAGAGACATGTTGAGTGAGGATTTTGGTAAAAGAATTGTCAGGAAAAATGAAATTGCAAAAAGACTATAAAAATCAAGTTGACCTTCAACAGTGGGTAGGTAGTGAAATACTTAGCTACTGTATGTCACTGCACAAATACAAGTCCTATCCTCACCGCTGATCACCAATGTTATAAATGGGGTCTTTGGTTGGCAATGAACAAAAATATATACACTGTTCCTAGGCGGAAAAGGGGCAACCCTAAAGTTTAGGAGCAAGAGCCCTCACACATCCTAATTAGATGTCATGCTTCATCATCGGGGTGCTCCTCCTCAGACCGGCGCTAAAATGTCTGACGGGCTCCCCATAAGGGGGCTCTTTGCCGGAGATCTTTTTAGTGGAACTGCCGTGATGGACTACAGGCAGGTCATATTTCAAAACAGGAGAGAGTTTAAAATTGGTTCTGTATCCCTCAAAGAAGGATTCGCTTTTAATGGATAGAGAGGGGACAAGACCAAGGTTAAAAAATAATGAAAGTAGTCAAATGAGATAATGCTCAAACACTTTCCAAATATAGTGGGGGCGAGAAATTGTCTCAAAGCCACTAGTATATAGGTCTACATGTTTCACGTCTCACGGTCTAATAGATCCACTGACGCTTCTTCAGGACCATACAACATATGTGGATACTTCTCCTGTGACAATCAAATCAAAACATTGTAAGGAGGTTTACCAAAGATCTATTAAATCAAGCCAAATGTCGCAGTCACTTACAATGAAGCGTACTGTCCGTCCAGTCACATTAACACAATAAGGTCGTCCATCCCCTGTTGTAGGAAGGGCTCCATAGGAGGCACATGCATGTAGTTGTCCCTAAAAGACTCGGAACACAATTTCAGGAGGACACGCTGGGGTAGGTGCGGCAAGCGGGAGTGTTTGCGTCGTTATTTTTCATGCGTGGAAGACGTTGCGTCGATTTCTGGTGCGCGGACAGTCTCCTCTGTGGGTCGAGGGGTTTTCAGACGCCCCGGGGTCTGTGCGTGGAATTCTGGGCTTGTTGTCCGGCTGCGTGTCGTTCCGGTGGGCTGTGCGTGGAATTTTCTCCCTCACTGCAGGCGCCGCGTCGATTTCCTCTCTGGAAGTCGGGCGGCGTTGTCCAGGCGGGCCGTGCGTCGAAGTTCCGGTCACTTGGAGAGCACTTCTGCAGCAAGGCAAGAGTTCAGCAAGGCAGCAGGACAACAGCAAGGCAGCAGTCCTCTGTAGAAAGCAGTCAGGTGAGTCCTTTGGGCAGCCAGGCAGCTCTTCTTGGCAGGATGCAGGTTCTGGTTCAGGTTTCTTCTCCAGCAAGTGTCTGAGGTGGTAGGGCAGAGGCCCTGTTTTATACCCAAATGTGCCTTTGAAGTGGGGGAGACTTCAAAGAGTGGTTTAGAAGTGCACCAGGTCCCCTTTCAGTTCAATCCTGTCTGCCAGGGTCCCAGGAGGGGGTGTGGCAGTCCTTTGTGTGAGAGCAGGCCCTCCACCCTCCCAGCCCAGGAAGACCCATTCAAAATGCAGATGTATGCAAGTGAGGCTGAGTACCCTGTGTTTGGGGTGTGTCTGAGTGAATGCACAAGGAGCTGTCAACTAAACCCAGCCAGGCGTGGATTGTAAGGCACAGAAAGATTTAAGTGCAGAGAAATGCTCACTTTCTAAAAGTGGCATTTCTAAAATAGTAATATTAAATCCAACTTCACCAGTCAGCAGGATTTTGTATTACCATTCTGGCCATACTAAATATGACCTTCCTACTCCTTTCAGATCAGCAGCTGCCACTTCAATAATGTACGAGGGCAGCCCCAATGTTAGCCTATGAAGGGAGCAGGCCTCACAGTAGTGTAAAAACGAATTTAGAAGTTTTACACTACCAGGACATGTAAACTACACAGGTACATGTCCTGCCTTTTACCCACACAGCACCCTGCTCCAGGGGTTACCTAGGGCACACATTAGGGGTGACTTATATGTAGAAAAAGGGGAGTTTTAGGCTTGGCAAGTACTTTTAAATGCCAAGTCGAAGTGACAGTGAAACTGCACACATAGGCCTTGCAATGGCAGGCCTTAGACAAGGTAAAGGGGCTACTTAAGTGGGTGGCACAACCAGTGCTGCAGGCCCACTAGTAGCATTTAATCTACAGGCCCTAGGCACATACAGTGCACATTACTAGGGACTTATAAGTAAATTAAATAGTCCAATTGGTTATGATCCAATGTTACCATGTTTAAAGGGAGAGAGCATATGCACTTTAGCACTGGTTAGCAGTGGTAAAGTGCGCAGAGTCTAAAAACCAGCATAAATGAGGTCAGAAAAAGAGAAGGAAGAAGGCAAAAAGTCTGGGGATAACCCTGCAGAAGGGCCATTTCCAACAAACTCCTACTCTGAGTAGGCATTAAAAATGACAGAAAAAAAGGTGCTGTGAAATGTTGTAAATTTCACTGCAGCGCAAGGTGGCGCTAGGGGCTTGTAAATATGCCCCTTAGTGTGTATCTTACTTGGCGGCAGTTCATCAGATTCCCTGAAGGAGCATTAACCTAGAGGGATTCCTAGAAGCCTGCCTTAAGCACCCATGAAAGCCTCATGCTAAAACCACCCCTCCAGGCATTTCCTTGCACCCAATAATAGCCAGGTTCCTAAACTACAGAGACTGAAATGTGATCCTCAAGGCAGTCAGTGACATAGGAGAAGTGCTCCGAAACTCACAGAAGATCCTATTTTTTCCTGTCTATACAAGGATAGTACAAAGACAAAGTAAGTCATATGATCTTCTGAAGCAGAAACTTTGCTCCATGAACATAAAGGCCCGTATTTATACTTTTTGACGCTAAACTGCGCCAACGCAGTTTAGCGTCAAAAAAATTAGCGCCGGCTAACGCCATTCTGAAGCGCCATGCGGGCGCCGTATTTATTGAATGACGTTAGCCGACCGGCGCTGCCTGGTGTGCGTGGAAAAAAACCACGTACACCAGGCAGCGCCGGCGTTGGGGAAAATGGCGTATGGGCGTCTTAAAATGGGGCAAGTCAGGTTGAGTCCAAAAAATCGACTTAACCTGATTTGCGCCATTTTTTCACGACGCCCAGACGCCATTAACATGACTCCTGTCTTAGTAAAGACAGGAGTCATGCCCCCTTGCCCAATGGCCATGCCCAGGGGACTTCTGTCCCCTGGGCATGGTCATTGGGCATTGTGGCAGGTAGGGGGGCACAAATCAGGCCCCCCTATGCCAAAAAAAACCAAAAAAATATATATATATACTTACCTGAACTTACCTGAATGTCCCTGGGATGGGTCCCTCCATCCTTGGGTGTCCTCCTGGGGTGGGCAAGGGTGGCAGGGGGGGTCCCTGGGGGCATGGGGGGGCACCTCTGGACCCACAGGTCCCTTAACGCCTGCCCTGACCCAGGCGTTAAAATCCGGCGCTAAAGCGGGTTTTTTAGACTTGCCCACTCCCGGGCGTGATTTTTGCCCGGGAGTATAAATCCCACGCACATGCCTCGGAGTCGATTTTTTAGATGGGAACGCCTCCCTTGCATCTCATTAACGCAAGGAAGGTGTTCACGCCAAAAAATGACGCTAACTCCATGAACTTTGGCGCTAGATGCGTCTAACGCCAAAGTATAAATATGGAGTTAGTTTTGCGTCGAAATTGCGTCGAAAAAAACGACGCAATTTCGGCGCAAACGGAGTATAAATATGCCCCAAAATATCCTGCCAAATTTAAGTTATCTTTAGTTTGAAACTCCTGACCAAGCCTGGAGCTGGGTGGAAGAGCAAAATATACAAAGGTGGAAGCATCCTCGGGAAGTCAGTGGGGGATGACACTCTAGGGTTAAGAGATCTGGACAAGAGATGCAGAGGTGTAGAAAAGGGCACAACGTTTACCAGCTAAAGACTCATGCCTGAGACCCATTAAGAGGGAAGGAATAAAGGTGACGTATCTAATGGGGCACTTCAGACACCAAAAGTAACACAGGTGGGGATGATAATGTAGTCAAGGAAGGAGGATATGGACACTGATATCTGATGTTATTCAGGAGGAACCAGAGAGTCTACAGTAAGGAGTTAAGGGTCTGTGGTGACCCACCCTCTTACTAGAATAGATTCTAAAGGAATGTTAGCAGGCTTACCAGGGGCTTAAATGCCATGTGTGATGTTCTACATGCTGGATTCACATGGGGATAAAGAAGGGTGGCAATTTTCTTCAACAAGCAATTACCTTAGCATCCAATGAGATAGGAGGACAGGTTGGGTAGATAGCTGATGGTGACCGGTTCAGTTTATGCATTGACGCTAATCTATCATAATGTGTATGGACCATCCCTAGGTACAGTTCTGCTGGATTCCCTACAGGGGCAATACTTGTTTGGGGGGGGGTTTAAAGGGATCATGGAAGGGGAGTCAACACGCACCCTCAAAGAGATATTATGGCCCAGGATCAAAACAACATGGCTTCCTTTGTGGCTGAATATGGCCTTTGTTATGCATGATGAATGCGGCATCCCGGGGCTAGGGGCTATACCTTCTTCTCTCATTCTCCCATTTAGATTACAATTTTATCCCGTTGCTTCCCAGAGGATTAAAAATATGTGCATCCGTGCAAGGGGTCTTTCAGACTATTACCTTTTAGTGTGATATTAGACAGTGGGGCTCGAGGTGGCCATTCTGTGATGACTAAATGCTTGGTGGTTCGGGAAAACTAATTCAGTAGATACCTCAGAAAGGGCATTGATTGGCATTTTGAAACCAGTAATGGGACAGTTGACTCATGTAGGACATAATGGGGGTAGACTGCTATCTGAGAATCTTAAATATGAATTAGATATGATGAAACAGAACCTAAGCCAGCTGTGCCTTTCATAGGCTCAGAAGACCTGCCTAGCCTCACAACATAGGCTATATGATCCCAACATGCATATATATTCTGATATCAGCAACACTCATAGAGTGCGAACCTTCACCTGTGGGAATCATGGCACTAAAGAGATAATTTTCCTCTAACATACACTGTAACTAATACGGAACCTTTATAGGAAAATCTAGATTCTGAGAAGATCCTTAAATTTCAGAAGGGAATATTTTTGACATGTAGACAAAAGGGGAGACTGTTAATTGCTGGTGACTACTAAAAAGCTCTTCTACTCAAAACAGCTTTGCAGATTCTGGGAATAATTGCCAACATGGCTTTTTCTGAGCACAAACATGAGCTACGTTTGTCCCCACCCAGGGTCTTATGGAATGGGCACAGAGCCTTAAACTTAATCCTCTGATGGACTGGAAGCTATTGGAGTTTGAAGAGACACTGAGAAATTGCCTCATACTTCCTGATGTTCAAGATCAGGTGGGCAGTCGCAAGTTGTATCGTTTGAAGTTTGTTAGTCAGGTTGGAAGATAGAGTTAAATAAACATAACAATAACTCAATCCTGCCGATATGAAGGTAGTCATCAGCTGTGAATGTTGTTGAAAATTAAAAAGGTATATAATCTTTTTAAGGATCTGCAGTTGAAAATAGCAGGACTTGGTCACTGCTTTTATCTATTCCTCCACTGTTAAAAGTGATTCAAACTTTATTCCTAGGTTTTTAACTCTATGAACTTGTGTAGGTTGCTGACCAAGGAAAGAGGGACAGAACGCTTGCCTCCATACTGCGGATTAATGGAAAGGCATAATCCCAAAAGCAGGATGGCCACCTGAGGGATGTGAATCATCCCAGCTAATTTCCCCCTAAATGTGGAGGCCAAAGGGCTTGCAAAGATTTTAGTTATACACCGCCTGGCAATAACTGATGAACCTTGATCAGTATAGGGAAAGGTGCGGAAGACATTGTGACGCGAAGGGTTAATTAGCTTGAGCAGTGTAGATGAACGTGATGCCTGCTGAAACCCCCGAACAACGTGGAAAAGTCCATGATATTATTTTCAAGCTTGTGTAGAAGACTCCGTCTCAACCTTGAGAACGAGAGTACAGGGAGAAGATGGAATGAAAACAAAGGCTGGGGAAGGGCAGAGCAGCCAAGTTCTGATAACATAGCTAGAAAATGCCAGAAAGAGATAGAATCCAAGCTTCGAGTTATTTAAGCACTGAAGTGCGGGTGAGGGATTTGAAGCTCGCAGATGGGGTTGTGAAAGCTGCCATGGCCCAGCGCTGCCTCCCTGTTTTGCTGTTCAGAGACCGTGATGCTTGAGGGGGAGAGAGGTCCAAGCAGGCGGTAGAGGGCTTCACAGCATTTCGTGGACTAAGTTAAGTTCCACACAGGGATGAAAGGCCTTTATTTTTCTGCTCTATTATTATGATGGATTATTATGCTTGCACTGTATTTATAATCTGAAGTATTCAGCTCGTTTATATTTTGCTTTCTGAACATCGTAGTGTGAGCTTGCTGCAGTAACTGAAACATGCATTTTGGTGTGCAGTAAATTAAAGTTTATTTGAAGTATTCAGCTCGTTTATATTTTGCTTTCTGAACATCGTAGTGTGAGCCTGCTGCAGTAATTGAAACATGCATTTTGGTGTGCAGTAAATTAAAGCTTATCTGAAGTAGTCAGCTCGTTTATATTTTGCTTTCTGAACATCGTAGTGTGAGCCTGTTGCAGTAATTGAAACATGCATTTTGGTGTGCAGTGAATCAAAGCTTATCTGAAGTATTCAACTCATTTATATTTTGCTTCCTGAACATCGTAGTGTGATGCATTTTGGTATACAGTTAATCAAAGCTTATATCTGTCAATGAACTCTTTGCTTATATATATGCATAGATGCTCTTTGTAGTGTACTTATATATAAATAGATGCTTTTCATTGCTATTCTTATTCCACTATTGTTAATGTGCTAAATGCCTACATTTACCTGAAATTCTAGTAAAGCTAAATTGTATTCATAATTGGCGTGTGGTCCTTCATTGAGTGTCCTTATTGACTTATACCGAACAGGTATCAACTAGTCACCTGGATAAGACATTTTGGTACCAGAAGTGGGGTATAAGTCAATAATGCCTCTTTGGGGACGTAAGAAAAATGGGGCAGAGAGCGGACGGCAGCATGGGGCAGAAGCCAGATCCATTCCCGGGTGGTTAGCAACTGACCCGTTCTCTGGTGTGGCAGGACTCCTGAACCGGTGGGCAGCGCCGGTTTTATGGGAAGCACTAGATGAGAAAGTTACTCCTCTCTTAGTGGAAGATGCGGTCGAGAGTGTGAAACTAAGAGGGGCGAAGTTGGAGCTGAAAGCAGCAGGGCAAGTGGGATGGCTTTTCCTGTCTGCACTCCGTATGATATGCAGGAAGGCAAAACTGCGGGATGAGGTTGCAGCCTTGCAGGAAAGGCAGTTACTTATGAAAGAGACCATAGAAAGTGCAGTGACTCGGGGTGATCAAATGGAGGCAAGGTGCACCGCATTAGCAGTACGAGTAGCAAAACAGAAGAGTAGGCAGAAGCCTAAAATACCCTCAACTGTGCAAGTGAGGGCATTAGTACGCAAAGAAAGATCTGCCCCCCCCTATAACACCCAGAGAGGTGAGGGAGGATTTGGAAGCACAGGAAGAAAAGTATGGGTGAACCATCCAGGGAAAAAGCCAGAGGCAGGAGAGCTATTGAGGCAAGGGGTGGGGAGTACGTATATTGTACTTTTAAAGAACTCTAATGTACCTGTATTTGTACCTCCCGTGAGACTTACCCCACGGTCATAAACGATGACATCTGCATTGATGATAGCAGAGAATGTCGTTACGGACCTTCATGTCACTTGTGCACCTCAAGCCACTAACGTAACTGATGACCAGGGAAATGTTTCACTTTGCAACGTGAAGGTACCTGGAGGCAAGTTGATGGCTGCCAAAGCTGTGACCTGGAAGGTAACCGGACAGCAAATCCGACATGCCAACGGACTGAACGAGTTGCAGGGGACGCCAGCAACAGTACAGGCTTTGAGTTATATGCTAAACATGATATGTAAATATTGTGATACCAGGAAATATGGTGGTTGTTACAATGAACAATGGAACCAAAGGAGTTCGATACTCCAAACCACCAGCCTTCATGTTTTATGTAATCGAAAGATGCATGGTTAGCAACTTAAGCAATGTTTCTATAGTTCGATATAGAATAGGATGTAAGCAAGCTCTGCATGCAAGCATAATTAATCGTATTGTGTTACAGATAAATATTGCCAAGGGGTATGTCTCAAAGTATAATCCATTATGTGCAACATGGACACCACAGTTATGGCCCTTGCCAAAGTTACGCATTAGAAGAGATCTAGGGTCCTTGATAGCTGGGGCCACCGGAATTGGGGTAGGAGCCCTGAATTCTTTTGATGTTGATGCCATTAGGAATAAGCTATCTTCTACAGGATATAGTACAGGAGAGGCCATAAAAGTAATTTCTCAATGGGGGCCCACACACTCACAAGAAGTATGGAAAGTCCTGCGTGGGTTGTATCGCGATTGGCAATGGCATAATTTCACTTATGAACAATTTGGAAAAAAGCTTTTAAAACACACAAACAGTGACTAAGGGCATCCAGTGCATACTATGGCAAAGCATTGTTAATCAACAGTATGCAGACCTTAAAGCAGATTGGAGACAGCTTCAGGGTGAATATTGGAGACAACAATTGCATTTGCCTGAAGAAATATGGGTAAAGCCCATACAGTTTCACTGTGAGGAAGAAATGTGTTATGCTCTTTTTTATATAGCAAGAAGTGATCTTCCTCCTGACATATGGTGCCCCTTTATATTGCTCCCCGTAGTGATAAGTAAAAGAATGGTGGATACCTCACACTGACAAAAAGTGGATTGATTAAATAAATCACACTGTCGATCCCACTAGATGTGCAGATTGGTCTAAGGGGTGGGTATGTACCCACACTGGACGGGTGCTAGATCCATGTCTTCACACAATACTGGGAGAATGTGAATGGTTACCTTATCCTATTAAATGCCACAGACTTATATCAGATAGGGACAGAGAGCATGTGTTATGTCATTAATCATCCCTTACTTATTAACGGATTTATACAAACCACCGGAGAGCAAGTAATGTGTATGTGCAATATTACCAGCATTATTGACATAAGCACTCACATTTTGTACCGACCGACTAAGTTCACCATAACCACATTACAGACGCAAATGCGTGCGCAGTTAGAGTGGAACATCTCGCTTGTTGTTAAGCTATCCAGATTAGAGGCAATCAGGCACTACGCACAAGTTACCTTTGCTAAATTTGATATGGCAGCTAAATACACCAAGGATACAGTCATACTGATGACCATAAACGCTAAACAGCTTATGCACACTGCTTCATGCATCCAGCAAATAACTGAGCATCATTGGTATGACATCTTCTTAGGCAGGGCACTAAGAGCTGTGAAGACGCTAAATATAGTGTTACAACAGCTAATTTGGTTATTGATTGTTTGTGTTACGCTAATGACTATACTATGTAGACTATATGTATGCACAAAACAGCTTTATACTAAGATGCAGGCGCTTAGAATAACGCTGACAAGTATTAGTAGCAACCTAGCTAGCAGAATGTCAAAGTAAATGATATCTGTTTTCCATGCATCGCGCTCATCTAAGGGGTGGAGTGATCAGTATAGGGAAAGGTGCGGAAGACATTGTGACGCGAAGGGTTAATTAGCTTGAGCAGTGTAGATGAGCGTGATGCCTGCTGAAACCCCCGAAAAACATGGAAAAGTTCATGATATTATTTTCAAGCTTGTGTAGAAGACTCCGTCTCAACCTAGAGAACGAGAGTAAAGGGAGAAGATGGAAGAAAACAAAGGCTGGGGAAGGGCAGAGCAGCCAGTGCTGATAACATAGCTAGAAAATGCCAGAAATAGACAGAATCCAAACTTCGAGTTATTTAAGCACTGAAGTGCGGGTGAGGGATTTGAAGCTCGCAGATGGGGTTGTGAAAGCTGCCATGGCCCAGCGCTGCCTCCCTGTTTTGCTGTTCAGAGACCGTGATGCTTGAGGGGGAGAGAGGTCCAAGCAGGCGGTAGAGGGCTTCCCAGCATTTCGTGGACTAAGTTAAGTTCCACACAGGGATGAAAGGCCTTTGTTTTTCTGCTCTATTATTATGATTGATTATTATGCTTGCACTGTGTTTATAATCTGAAGTATTCAGCTCGTTTATATTTTGCTTTCTGAACATCGTAGTGTGAGCTTGCTGCAGTAACTGAAACATGCATTTTGGTGTGCAGTAAATTAAAGCTTATTTGAAGTATTCAGCTCGTTTATATTTTGCTTTCTGAACATCGTAGTGTGAGCCTGCTGCAGTAATTGAAACATGCATTTTGGTGTGCAGTAAATTAAAGCTTATCTGAAGTATTCAGCTCGTTTATATTTTGCTTTCTGAACATCGTAGTGTGAGCCTGTTGCAGTAATTGAAACATGCATTTTGGTGTGCAGTAAATCAAAGCTTATGTGAAGTATTCAACTAATTTATATTTTGCTTCCTGAACATCGTAGTGTGATGCATTTTGGTATACAGTTAATCAAAGCTTATATCTGTCAACAAACTCTTTGCTTATATATATGCATAGATGCTCTTTGTAGTGTACTTATACATAAATAGATGCTTTTCATTGCTATTCTTATCCCACTATTGTTAATGTGCTAAATGCCTACATTTACCTGAAATTCTAGTAAAGCTAAATTGTATTCATAATTGGCTTGTGGTCCTTCATTAAGCGTCCTTATTGACTTATACCGAACAGGTGTCAACCAGTCACCTGGATAAGACAAACCTATACACAAGATCAAAGCAACTTTATGTTGATTGACCAGACACATTATTAGACATCTAACAATGCATTTGCAATAACTCGGATACTAAACACCTCACTAGCAACCCTGCTGGTGAATTTTGAGAAAGCTTTTGATATGCTAGACTGGAACTACCTGTTTGCCTTGCTGGATCGCCTGCATATAGTAAATAAGGGCATGGGGCCACTGCCAATTCATAAAAAAGTTTTCAAAACTTTCCTTTTTTTAAATGCATCCACTTTCCCTTTGAGGAACAAACCTACATTTGAAAAATAAAATAAATTACTTGATTTAAATGTAGTCATAGACATGGTGATCTACTGACTCCAGTAGGCCAACATTCGTGTGATATCGTACTCAGTTGCAATTTGCGATCTACCTCATTAATATGCATGAGGCAGAACAGATTCCCACCCACTTTGACTTGGATTTTTAGAAACCAACCTGTTAGTAAAAATCGTTACTTGTTGCAAAATTACTGCTTGCAAATTAAAACTAGTAATTTATGACCGGTAAATAGCTGATATGATCCTCTATTCCAGGTATGCATGTGACTACTATGTGCAGATTCTATAGGGAAAGTTATGGTTAATAGGATTCTATTACTGTGGTTTGCAATAACAAGAGGCATACAGCAGGGCTGCCTGTTGTTGCTGCTATTGTTCAAGGTAGCAGTTACACCCCTAGCAGTATTCATTAGAGCAGGCAGGTTGAGTGCTTTAGTTGGTTGGGTGATTGATAACATTTTGCTGTACTCTGAAAATCAGATTATTTACCTGAATTGACCAGCCAGGTTCAGATCTAAGGCAATTCATGTCACAGCTATTCAGAACCCATTCTGGACTCAGGGTCAGTTGGGATAAATTGAGTGTCTATCTGGTGAGAGCGGGACCACACAGCTTTGAGTGGGCTAAGCAAGACAGGTTGGAAAAAGAAATAGCAGGATTTAGATAGTTACGAATACAAGTATCCTAGGATCCTCCATGATACTCGGAAAGTAATATTTCCTCCTTAATGGACTGTCTCGAAAGGGATGTGCAGCACTGGGTTTCCCTTCTAATATCACTACTGGGAAGGGATGGGCTGATTAAGATAGTAGAATTGCTGGTCCACTCATTCTTGTGGAACAATGACAACCCATGATTTAGCAACACCAAGTGCTGTAAACCCATATTTGATGGTGGATTGGGAATGGTGAATTTCCTAGCTTACTAGTGTGCACTGTGTTAGAAACGGGGTCTTTGGTTGGCAGCCAGGTTACCCCCTGTCCAAGCAAGGACCCTCACTCTAGTCAGGATAAAAGAGAATCACCCTCAGCTAACCCCTGCATACCTCCTTGGTAGCTTCGCAGGAGCAGTAGGCTTAACTTCAGAGTGCTAGGTGTAAAGTATTTGTACCAACACACACAGTAACTTAATGAAAACACTACAAAATGTCACAACACAAGTTTAGAAAAATTGAGATTATTTATCTAAACAAAACAAGACCAAAATGACAAAAATCCACAGTACACAAGTCAAGTTATCAATTAAAAAGCAAAAAGAGTCTTCATGTAGTTTTAAACACACACTAACACTGTTAGCGTGAAAATGTACATTGGGTGTGTTAAAAATAACCCCGAACGGGCGAGTGTGCATCAAATAGGGCTTGCGATGCGTCGATTCCACTCACGAGCGGGACCTTGCATCGTTTCTCCTTTCGTCGAGCCGAGGCGCGTCGTTTCTTCTCTCCGCAGGAAAGCGATGCGTTGATCCGGTCAGCACTATCAGATCCGGGCAGGCCTTGCGTTGTTTTTACATGCTCAGCGGTACTTGCGTCGGAAATCCAGCCACATGATGATCCGAAAACCACTCAGCACGTTTTGCAATCTCACCAGCCTCCATCAGCAATGCTGCACGTCGTTTCTCCAGCTCCGTGCGTTGATTCTTCAGTTGCGTTGCAGGCAAGCGTAAATCTTCATCCGCGAAGCTGGTGGCACGTCGATTTTGCAGCCGCAGATCGGAGTCGCGTCAATCTTTTCCCCACACAGCGTTCTGTGCATGGATTTCTTCCACTTAGGCTGCCAGCTTCTCCTTTCAGGGTCCCAGGAACTGGATGGGCACTACAGGGCAGAGTAGGAGTCTCTCCAGAGACTCCAGGTGCTGGCAGAGAGAAGTCTTTGCTGTCCCTGAGACTTCAAACAACAGGAGGCAGGCTCTAAATCAAGCTCTTGGAGATCTTCACCAGATGGAAGGCACACAAAGTCCAGTCTTTACCCTCGTACTCTGGCAGTAGCAGCAACTGCAGGATAGCTCCACAAAGCACAGTCACAGGCAGGGCAGCTCTTCTTCCTCAGCTCTTCAGCTCTTCTCCAGGCAGAGGTTCCTCTTGGTTTCCAGAAGTGTTCTAAAGTCTGTGGTTTTGGGTCCCCTTCTCATACCTAATTTCTCCTTTGAAGTAGGCCTACTTCAAAGAAAAGTTTCTCTTGAATGTGAAATCCTGCCTTGCCCAGGCCAGGCCCCTGACACTCACCAGGGGGTTGGAGACTGCATTGTGTGAGGACAGGCACAGCCATTTCAGGTGTAAGTGACCACTTCCCCCTCCCTCCTAGCACAGATAGCTCATCAGGAAATGCAGACTACACCCCAGATCCCTCTGTGTCACTGTCTAGTGTGAGGTGCAACCAGCCCAACTGTCAAACTGACCCAGACAGTGAATCCACAAACAGGCAGAGTCACAGAAATGGTATAGGCAAGAAAATGCTCACTTTCTAAAAGTGCCATTTTCAAACACACAATCTCAAAATCAACTTTACTACAAGATGTATTTTTAAATTGTGAGCTCAGAGACCCCAAACTCCACATGTCCATCCGCTCCCAAAGGGAATCTACACTTTAATCACATTTAAAGGTAGCCCCCATGTTAACCTATGAGAGGGACAGGCCTTGCAACAGTGAAAAACAAATTTAGTAATATTTCACTGTTAGGACATATAAAACACATTACTATATGTCCTACCTTAACCGTACACTGCACACTGTCCATGGGGCTACCTAGGGCCCACCTTAGGGGTGCCTTACATGTAAGAAAAGGGAAGGTTTAGGCCTGGTAAGTAGGTACACTTGCCAAGTCGAATTTACAGTTAAAACTGCACACACAGACACTGCAGTGGCAGGTCTGAGACATGATTACAGAGCTACTTATGTGGGTGGCACAACCAGTGCTGCAGGCCCACTAGTAGCATTTGATTTACAGGTCCTGGGCACCTCTAGTGCACTTTACTAGGGACTTACTAATAAATCAAATATGCCAATCATGGATAAGCCAATTACATATACATTTTGTAAAGGAGCACTTGCACTTTAGCCCTGGTTAGCAGAGGTAAAGTGCCCAGAGTAACAAAAACAGCAAAATCAGAGTCCAGCACACATCAACAACCTGGGAAACAGAGGCAAAAAGTTAAGGGAGACCATACCAAGGATGAAAAGTCTGACACGTGCCCCTCCCAGCTGAAAGTGGGGAGCAACTACCCAACCTCATGTTCTCATCACTAAGGCGGAAGAATCTGGACAGACCATCAGCATTGGTGTGCTCTGTACCAGGACGGTGTTCCACCGTAACGTCCATCCCATGTAGGGAAATAGACCACCTCAATAGTTTTGGATTCTCACTCATCATCTGCAATAACCATCTGAACGGGCCTGTGGTAGGTCTGAACTCGGAAGTGAGTCCCAAATAAGTAGGGTCTTAGCTTCGTCAGCGCCCAGACCACAGCAAACGCTTCACGTTCTATGGCACTCCACCTACGTTCTCTGGGAAGTAACCTACTGCTAATGAAGGCTATGGGTTGATCTAGGCCCTTTTCATTAAGCTATGAGAGTACTGCTCCAATACCATGCTCTGAGGCGTCTATTTGCACAACTGTCAACATCAGGGCAGTGCGCGCTCTATGGGCGACTAGAATGCAAAAAGCCAGCACTTTCAAGATAACATAATTTATGCAATGTGCTGATATGCTGTTGTTTAACCTTTTGCATTGCAGAGTTTAATCCTAAAGACTTATGTTCAAGGTGCTTATAAATACTGTTCATTTGCACTGTATTGCTGCAGGCTTTCAGAGTGTGTTAGGGTGTGGTCCCTTTCCAGGGCCTTGTAGAAGCTTTCCCTGCAGCATGCCTGGGTGTGGTTTGTGGGCTGGGCCAAGACTTTATATAAGGGAGCCAGCCCAGCTCCACATGCTCACTATTCAGAGGTCCCGGTGCAGACCAGGAGCAACTTCCTGAGCTCCTGTTCCGGAGGCCTACTTTGATCTTCCAGGCCTTACCCTTTCACTTTGTTGGTGATTCTTGATCCGGGCGGTAAGACGGAGGTCGGGCTGGGCCCCCGATCCCGTTCTCGAAGGCTTTCGAGTTCTTGGGCCTAATTTCCATTATAAAAATAGTTCTCTTGTGTGTGTGAATGTGCGCTTGGTGTTTCATGGCATTTACATGCTGACACTCGAATCGGCAAGACGCGCAATTCATTTCTTGTGCTTAATCCGTGTTACTCATTGTTCGCTACCATTTCTACCATTTACAAGGTAGCATTTGAATCGGCAAGACGCGCGATTCATTTCTTGTGCTTGATTCATGTTATTGATGATGCGCTACCATTTCATGCCATTCACATGGTGACATTCGAATCGGCAAGACGCGCGATACATTTCTTGTGCTTAATTCATGTTAATCATGGTGCGCTACCATTTCATGGCATTCACATGGTGGAATTCGAATCGGCAAGACGTGCGATTAATTTCTTGTGTTTAATTCATGTTATTCATTGTGCACAACCATTTCATGGCATTTACATTGTGGCCTTAGAATCGGCAAGACGTGTGATTCATTCCTTGTGCTTAATTCATGAATATTCAGTGTGCGCTACCATTTCATGGCATTTACATGGTGGCCTTCGAATCGGCAAGACACAGGATTAATTCCCTGTGCTTAATTCATGAATATTCAGTGTGCGCTAAAATTTCATGGTATTCGCAAGGTAGCATTCGAATCGGCAAAACGCGCAATTCATTTCTTGTGCTTAAATTCATGATATTCATTGTGTGTTATCATTTCATGACATTTACTTGGTGGCCTTCAAATCGGCGAGACGCGCATTTCATTTCTTGTGCCTAACTCATGTTATTCATTGTGTGCAACCATTTCATGACATTTACAAATTCTTGTGGAAATCCGCAATGTGCGCAATTCATGTTTCTGCATTTTAAGAAACTAAAGTGCTAGAATTCTAGATGTTATATTGTATGTGCATAATAAGTCCCTTAAGTACAATTTCTATGGTGTTATAGAATTCATTCAGATTATTTTCATGTCCTCATGCAAAAGACTATGCTTGAATTTGAAAACGTAATTCTAGAAGGTTCTGATGTTTCTAATCCACATATGAAACATTTCATTGAGAGGTTCATTGGAAAGTTTGTATTAATTCTTCTTGATTCCTTCACAGGTAACCAGGCATCTTGAGGCCTAGTTATTTAGTCCATGCTTAAGTTATCCATGTTTCCAGTATGGCAATGCTTAGAATCATAGTCTAGTAATGCTTAATATGATATAAATTTGATATTGTGTGTTTTAACCTTTTGCTTCCTACAGGTCTCCTTCCCAGCTGTTCCCTACCTATTCCCCTTTTCCCCACTTGGACTCTCTTAGACTCTGTGACATTCTAATCAGAGTATTGGAGCTGTCTTGTGGTGGACGTGTTGGGAACGTGCGCAGACCTCGACGATCTGGTGACTCTGACAACAAAAAACTCCATGGAGTAGTCAGGTGCCTTCAGCACAGGTGCTGTGCACATGGCAGCCTTCAGGGCATCAAAAGTGTTCTGGCAAACCTCTGTACAGATCACTTTCCAGTGTTGCTTCTTCGAAGTCAACTCAGTCAAGGGGGTAACAATGGTACCATAACCTTGACAAACCTCCTGTAGTATCCTGTGAGAGCTAAGAAGGCTCTCACTTCAGTCTGGGTCTTAGGAGGCTCCCAAACCAGAATTGTGTCAATCGTAGGCTGTAGGGGTGACACCTGGCCACTCCCCACCTAGAGTCCTAAGTACACCACAGAACCCTGCCCTATTTGGCGCTTGCTTGCCTTAATAGTGAGGCCTGCCTTCTGCAGGGCCTCTAACTCTCTCCAGAGTTGTTGCAGGTGTTCCTCCCATGTGGAAGTGAAAACAGCAATGTCATCCAGGTAGGCAGCACTGAACTCATCCAGCCCAGCCAACACCTGGTTGACCAACCTCTGAAAGGTGGCAGGGGCATTCTTCATGCCAAATGGCATCACTTTAAATTGAAAGTGTCCATCTGGGGTAGAGAATGTTGACCTTTCCTTGGCCCCCTCAGTTAAGGCAATCTGCCAGTACCCAGATGTTAAGTCAAACGTACTGAGGTACTTTTCAGCTCCTAACTGGTCAATGAGCTCATCAGCTCCGGGGATGGGGTGTCCGTCAGTCTTGCTGACCCCATTGAGTCCCCGGTAATCCACACAGAACCTGAGTTCCGGAGTGGCACCAGGTGCAGCAGCCCTTGGGACAATACCACTGGGCTGGCCCGAGGTCTGCTGGAGTGCTCAATAACCCTAGGGGAGGCATTTTGGATACTTCATCCTTAATGCATGCCCTCACCCTGTCAGTCACCCTGTAAACTTTTTGTTTCATAGGTGTATTGTCCCCAGTGTCCACATCATGTGTGCACAAGTGTGTGACCCCTGGGGTCAGGGAAAACAGTGAGGCAAACTGTCCCAACACGTGGCAGCAGTCACCCTGCTGCTCCTCAGTTAGGGAGGGGGAGAGGATCACTCCCTCCACTGACCCATCTTGTTCTCCTGCATACAGGAGTTCAGGAAGAGGCTCATTCTCTTCCTCTACCCATCATCTGTCGCAAGGAGCATGGACAGTTCAGTCCGCTCAAAGTGAGGTTTGAGGCGGTTGACACGTGGGACCCTTAAAGGGTTCCTTGGAGACTGCAAGTCCACCAGATAGGTGACTTCACTCTTGCACTCCACCACCTCAAATGGCCCAGTACACTTGTCCTGGAGCGCCCTAGGCTCCACTGGCGCCATCACCCACACTTTCTGACCAGGTTGAAACTTGACCAGAGTGGCATTCCGGTCTTACTACCATTTCATATCCTCCTGGCTTGCTTCCAGGTTCTCCTGTGCGAGACTCCTGAAACGTGCAGTCTGGCTTCTTAAAGCCAGCATGTAACTAAATACATCGTAGCGGGTTTTACTAAAAGCTTTCTCCAAAGCCTCCTTCACCAGACTCAAGGGTCTCCTCACAGGTTGGCCATAGATCAGCTCAAAGGGACTAAACCAAGTCCCTTTTGAGGCACCTCCCTGTAAGCGAACAGAAGGCATGGCAAGATGACGTCCCACTTCCGCCTCAAGGGCTCTGACAGGCCCTGGATCATGCCTTTCAAGGTGCGGTTGAATCTCTCAACCAGACCATTACTTTGGGGGTGGTAAGGTGTGGTGAACTTGTAGGTCACCCCACACACTTTCCACAGAGAATTCACATATGTGGATTTGAAATTGGTACCCCTATCAGATACCACTTCCTTGGGAAACCCCATGAGGTGAAAACCCCCATCAGTGTACAACCCGCCACAGGGGAAGTGATTGAACTCAGTGGAATTACTTCTGGGTACCGGGTGGCATGGTCCACCAAGACCAGGATGAATCTTGTTGCCCAAGGCTGTCTTGGGGTCCAGAGGCCCCACAATGTCAATACCTATCCTCTCAAAGGGAGCACTCACCACAGATAAAGGTTGGAGGGGAGCCTTACATTTCCCCCCACTCTTGCCACTTGCCTAGCATGTCTGACAAGACCTGCAATGTGCATCTGAGTGCCTGTGCATTAAGGGCCAGTAGAAGAGGGTGACAAGCCTCCCAAAGTTCTTGTCCTGCCCCAAATGTCCAGCTAAAGGCACATCATGAGCCAACCCCAGTAGGAAGGCCCTGAAGCACTGGGGTACCACCAGCACAAGGGCTGACTCAGGCTCAGGAACCTTAGGCTCGCTATACAGGAGGCCGTCCTCCCAATAAATCAGGTGTGCTCCTGGCTCCTTGCCAGCCGCCTGGTCTGCAGCCTGCTGCCGCAAACCCTCCAGAGTAGGGTATGTCTTCTGTGCTGTACAGAATGCTTTCCTGGTGGGCCCCCCTTCCTGCTGCAACTGCGACAGCTCAGGGACCTCCCCCAGTTCAGCCACCTGTTCCCCTCTAGGCTCCAGGGCGTCACCCTCATGCTCCGCCTCCTCCTGGACCATGAGAACTTCTGGGACCGATTTCCCATGCCCCCTGCCCTTCCTCTTCTTGGCGGTCCCCTGGGCCACTGTTTCAGGCTCCAGGGGCTACCATTGACCGGGTTGATATGCATACCCACCCAGGCATACCCAACATCTCCAAGTGAGATGTGTGTTCCACCTCCTTCCAAGGGGAATCCTCCAAGTCATTGCCTAGCAAATAATCAACAGGCATGGTTGGAACCTGAGACCCCCCCCATTCAAAAGAAACCTGCGCCAATCTGCACAGGCACTCTGAGTTGTCCATTGCAACTACTTGGTGAAGTACCCGGAGATCAATCTACTCTTCAGAAACCAGCTGACTCCTCACTGTAGTCACTCTGGCTCCTGTGTCTCTCAAAACCTCCACCCTCTGCCCATTGATGGTCACCCACTGCCTGTACTTCTTAGTGTTCTCAGGCACGAGGGTTCTCTGGACCATCTCACTGTTCCCTAGTGAGACAAGGGTCATCCCAGCTGGCTCCCACCCACCTGGAACCAACTCCTCCCCAAGCGCTACACTGGCCAAACCCTGGGACGGCGCACCAATGGGTGCTGGTGTACTTTTGGGGCATTTGGGGTGCCCCCTCACATGACCTACCTGGTCACATGCATAGCACTTACGTGAGGGACCACCTGCCACTGGCTTCCCTTCGGAGAACCATGGCTTCTTTTCACTGGGGGGTTGGGAATCCTTACCCTGGGAATCAGTTTGGGGCCCTTTAGAGAACTCCCCCTGTTTACCCTTACCCCCCCTTTCTTCTGAGAGGGACCCTGCCTATCCTTGGCGTGGTCTCCCCCATACCTCTTCTGGACCCTGGTGCTCTCCCAGCGGTCCGCTTCCTGCGCAAGCTTCCTGGGGTCAGTCAGCTTGCTGTCAATCAGGTGCTGGCGCAGCTCTGGAAAACATAAACTGTGCAAGTGCTCCCAAGCAATGGCATTGTAAAGCCCCTCATATGTATTTACCTTACTGCCCTTCACCCAACCATCCAGTGACCTGCAATAAGAATCAACACATTCCAACCATGTTTGAGATTCCTTTTTCTTGTAGAATCTAAACTTATCCTTGTACTGCTCAGGGATGAGACCATACCTTGTGAGTAGGGCATCCTTCATGCTAGAGTAGGTGAGATTCTGAGCATTCCCTAGGGCTGTCAGTGTATCCCTCCCCTCTACCTCAAAGTGCTTCCACAGACCTGCCACCCAATGAGCTTCTGGGACCTGATTCATATGGAGAGCAGACTCATACTCCTTAAACGACAAGTATATGTTGTACTCCCTTTTATAATCCTTCACAAGATCTTTAGGAATATGCACCCTCCTTTCAGGCTGCACTGTGATGTGGCTGCCACCATCCCTACTAGACTGGCTCCTCTGTTCCAGCTCCCTCAAGCTGAACTCATGAGCTAACATTAACTTTTTCTCTTCAATGGCCATCCTCATTTTTTCCAACTCCCTCTGGTGTTCCCTCTCTGCCTGTCTGTCCTGCAATTCTTCAGGGGTCAGACCCTTAGATGAGACACTGCTACCTGTCCTGGATACCCTCTCCCTGGACATAACAGGCCCACCCACATTACCATTGTGTATGGACTGCCCTTCCTCCTCCTCATCCTCCTCATCTTCTGTGTGCCCTTCAGTGCTCTTGGCTGTCACCCAGGCCGTCAGCGTCTTTTCCAGCTCCTCCTTCTTAGATGAGTTCTTAATGGGACAGTTAAAACTTTTACAGAACTGCTTTAACTGAGCCTTGGTATAGCTTTCCAATTTCTCCAGGTCAAAAGCAGCTCCAACTGATGCATCTCCAGATTGGGACATGATGAAAAGTCAATAAGAGTGCAAAGTTCCAAAAAGCAGAAAAAAAGTTCCCAAATGATGTTCAGAAGTCAATCAAACATTACCACAAATATGGATGTAGGGAAAAATCTAAGCAAAAGAGAAAAATTCAAAGATCACAAGACAAGCAGTATGTGGTCACGTGGTGGTCTGCACTCAAAACAGTAGTGTACACTTAATTACTGTATGTCAAGTACAAATACAAGTCCAATCCCAGCCGCTGATCGCCAATGTTAGAAATGGCGTTTTTGGTTGGCAGTCAGGTTACCCCCTGTCCAAGCAAGGACCCTCACTCTAGTCAGGGTAAAAGACAATCACCCTCAGCTAACCCCTGCCTACCCCCTTGGTAGCTTGGAACTAGCAGTAGGTTAAACTTCAGAGTGCTAGGTGTAAAGTATTTGTACCAACACACACAGTAACTTAATGAAAACACTACAAAATGACACAAGTTTAGAACAATAGAGAATATTTATCTAAACAAAACAAGACCAAAATGACAAAAATCCACAGTACACAAGTCAAGTTATCAATTAAAAAGCAAAGAGTCCTCATGTAGTTTTAAACACACACAAACACTGTTAGTGTGAAAATATACCTTGGGTGTGTTCAAAATAACCAAGCACGGGTGAGTGTGCGTCAAAAAGGGCTTGCGATGCGTCCATTCCACTCACAAACGGAACCTTGCGTTGTTTCTCCTTTCGTTGGGTTGGAGCGCGTCGTTTCTTCTCTCTGCAGGGGAGCGATGCGTCGATCCGGTCAGCACTCTCTGGTCCGGGCAGGCCTAGTGTTGTTTTTACACACCCAGCTGTACTTGCATCGGAAATCCAGCCGCACGATGATCTGAAAACCACGTAGCGAGTGGTGCAATCTAACCAGCTTCTGTCAGCGATGCTGCTCGTCGTTTCTCCAGCTCTGTGCGTCGATTCTTCGGTCGCGTTGCAGGCGAGTGTCGATTTTCAGCCGTGAAGCCAGCGGCGCTTCGATTTTTCAGCCGCAGATCGGAGTCGTGTCGATCTTTTCCCCGCACGGCAGTCTGTGCATGGATTTCTTCGTCTTAGGCTGCCAGCTTCTCCTTTCAGGGTCCCAGGAACTGGATGGGCACCACAGGGCAGAGTAGGAGTCTCTCCAGAGACTCCAGGTGCTGGCAGTGAGAAGTCTTTGCTGTCCCTGAGACTTCAAACAACAGGAGGCAAGCTCTAAATCAAGCCCTTTGAGACCTTCACAAGATGGAAGGCAACACAAAGTCCAGTCTTTGACCTCTTACTCCGGCAGAAGCAGCAACTGCAGGATAGCTCCACAAAGTAGTAGCTGAGGGCCTGTTTCACGGTGCGTGTCACGTGTAGTGGTAGCCACTTGAAGATCTTATGTAGCATGCGCAAAGTCAGGAAGCAGACGGAGGAGACTGCATAGATTTGTGATTTTATGGTGAGCTTGTTGTCAATGATGATTGCGAGGGAGTGGGTGATGGTCCTAGGTCTGATAGCCACCAGAAGTTGTTCCATGGGTTCCTGCTGTTGACAAAAATCAGTACTTTCTTCTTGTCTGTGCTCAGCTGCATGCATATGTGGTAGTTGGTTCTGGTGCTGGAGGGGTCATTGGTGAGTGAGAGGTTGAGTTGGGTGTCATCTGCATAGGAAATTATGTTGAGACCGTGGGATCTGATGACTTTGGCAGGCGGGGTCATATATGTATTGAAGAGCGTGGGGCTGAGGGATGAGCTCTGGGGGACACCAAAGGTGATATCCTTGAGTTTGGAGGTGAAAGGTGGGAGGTGGATCTTCTGGCTTCATCTGGTGAGGAAGGAAGTGATCTATCTAAGTGTGTCACTTTGGATGCCACTGTGATGGAGTATTTCGATCAGCATGTGGTGAAATACGGTGCTGAAGGTCGCCAAGAGCTCAAGGACAATCAAAGCTAATGTTTCTCCTCGGTCAGAAAGGGTTTGGATGTCATCGGTGGCAGCGATCAGGGCAGTTTCAGTGCTGTGATTGCTGATGAAGCTGGATCGTGAGGCATTGAGTAGCTGGTTCTGCTCCAGGTATGTCATGAGTTGCTTGGTGATGATCTTTTACAGGACCTTCGCTGGGAATGGGAGCAGGGAGATTTGCCGGTAGTTTTTAGGTTTGCTGGTGTCTGCGGAGGGTTTTTTAGTAATGGTCTAACTTCGGAATGTTTCCAGGTGTTGGGACATGTTGCAGTGGTAATAGAGGTGGTGAGCAGGGTGGTTAGTTCCTGGCTGATCCTTTAGTTTCCAAGGTTGGAGACGTGATGGGGGCATGGGTCTGTGGGAGCTCCAGAGTGGATGAATTTCATGGTGGAGGTGATGTTCTGGGTGGTGAGGATGTTCCAGTTGATCAATGTGTGGTTTGTGTCAGTTACGGTGGTGGCGTATCTGTCAAGGAAGTTCGTAGGTGTGAGTTCGGGATTGAAGTTTCTGTATATGGTTGCGATGTTGTCGTGGAAGAAGTGGCTCCTGTGAGGGTGTGATGTAGTTTTCGGTGGCAGCCGGGTTGGAGAATTCATTAACAATGCTGAACATTTCCTCTGTGTTGTTGGCGCTGGTTTCGACAAGTGCAGCGAGGGCTGTCTTCTTTGTGGCCCTCGGCAGTTCTTGAAAGCTGCCCTGTGGGAGGTGTCCTTGCTGGCGCAACCATCTCTTCTCCAGAGGTTTGCTGCCTCTTTTAGCTGTTCTGCATTTTTAGGTGTACCAGCTGGCCTTTTTGGAGGATTTTCTCTGGATGTGGCTCTTGATGGGGGTCAATGCTGTTGCCACAATTGGTGATCCAAAGCAAAACAAACGCTGTGGGATAGCGAATGTTTGACAATGTTCAGCGTTCCGTCCATCACTTGTTGTTTTTGCTTTGTCGCCCTAAGTGGGAAGGGTATGCCCAGACGTGGGTCCCGTGCTTCCCATGCCACTGGATTCAAGCTAGCCTGGCTGATGAGGGGTGAAACCCCGAAACCGGTCCCAGGATGCTTGTTTCCAGTCCAGGGAAGACCTGGCCTAGCAGTTCGGGCTGGACTGTTCCCATGGGGAACAGGGTCAAGACTGATTTGCATATGGCTGGGTCCAAACTGGAATGGCATGGGCAGCAAAAAAACGATGGATTTAGGCCCAGATCACTGTACTGGGGGTGAATGTTTGACAATGTTCAGCATTCCGTCCATCACTTGTTGTTTTTGCTTTGTCGCCCTAAGTGGGAAGGGTATGCCCAGACGTGGGTCCCGTGCTTCCCATGCCACTGGATTCAAGCTAGCCTGGCTGATGAGGGGTGAAACCCCGAAACCGGTCCCAGGATGCTTGTTTCCAGTCCAGGGAAGAACTGGCCTAGCAGTTCGGGCTGGACTGTTCCCAGGGGGAACAGGGTCAAGACTGATTTGCATATGGCTGGGTCCAAACTGGAATGGCATGGGCAGCAAAAAAACGATGGATTTAGGCCCAGATCACTGTACTGGGGGTGAATGTTTGACAATGTTCAGCATTCCGTCCATCACTTGTTGATTTTGCTTTGTCGCCCTAAGTGGGAAAGGTATGCCCAGACGTGGGTCCCGTGCTTCCCATGCCACTGGATTCAAGCTAGCCTGACTGATGAGGGGTGAAACCCCAAAACCGGTCCCAGGATGCTTGTTTCCAGTCCAGGGAAGACCTGGCCTAGCAGTTCGGGCTGGACTGTTCCCATGGGGAACAGGGTCAAGACTGATTTGCATATGGCTGGGTCCAAACTGGAATGGCATGGGCAGCAAAAAAACGATGGATTTAGGCCTAGATCACTGTACTGGGGGTGAATGTTTGACAATGTTCAGCATTCCGTCCATCACTTGTTGTTTTTGCTTTGTCGCCCTAAGTGGGAAGGGTATGCCCAGACGTGGGTCCCGTGCTTCCCATGCCACTGGATTCAAGCTAGCCTGGCTGATGAGGGGTGAAACCCCGAAACCGGTCCCAGGATGCTTGTTTCCAGTCCAGGGAAGACCTGGCCTAGCAGTTCGGGCTGGACTGTTCCCCTGGGGAACAGGGTCAAGACTGATTTGCATATGGCTGGGTCCAAACTGGAATGGCATGGGCAGCAAAAAAACGATGGATTTAGGCCCAGATCACTGTACTGGGGGTGAATGTTTGACAATGTTCAGCATTCCGTCCATCACTTGTTGTTTTTGCTTTGTCGCCCTAAGTGGGAAGGGTATGCCCAGACGTGAGTCCCGTGCTTCCCATGCCACTGGATTCAAGCTAGCCTGGCTGACGAGGGGTGAAACCCCGAAACCGGTCCCAGGATGCTTGTTTCCAGTCCAGGGAAGACCTGGCCTAGCAGTTCGGGCTGGACTGTTCCCATGGGGAGCAGGGTCAAGACTGATTTGCATATGGCTGGGTCCAAACTGGAATGGCATGGGCAGCAAAAAAACGATGGATTTAGGCCCAGATCACTGTACTGGGGGTGAATGTTTGACAATGTTCAGCATTCCGTCCATCACTTGTTGTTTTTGCTTTGTCGCCCTAAGTGGGAAGGGTATGCCCAGACGTGGGTCCCGTGCTTCCCATGCCACTGGATTCAAGCTAGCCTGGCTGATGAGGGGTGAAACCCCGAAACCGGTCCCAGGATGCTTGTTTCCAGTCCAGGGAAGACCTGGCCTAGCAGTTCGGGCTGGACTGTTCCCAGGGGGAACAGGGTCAAGACTGATTTGCATATGGCTGGGTCCAAACTGGAATGGCATGGGCAGCAAAAAAACGATGGATTTAGGCCCAGATCACTGTACTGGGGGTGAATGTTTGACAATGTTCAGCATTCCGTCCATCACTTGTTGATTTTGCTTTGTCGCCCTAAGTGGGAAGGGTATGCCCAGACGTGGGTCCCGTGCTTCCCATGCCACTGGATTCAAGCTAGCCTGGCTGATGAGGGGTGAAACCCCAAAACCGGTCCCAGGATGCTTGTTTCCAGTCCAGGGAAGACCTGGCCTAGCAGTTCGGGCTGGACTGTTCCCATGGGGAACAGGGTCAAGACTGATTTGCATATGGCTGGGTCCAAACTGGAATGGCATGGGCAGCAAAAAAACGATGGATTTAGGCCCAAATCACTGTACTGGGGGTGAATGTTTGACAATGTTCAGCATTCCGTCCAACACTTGTTGTTTTTGCTTTGTCGCCCTAAGTGGGAAGGGTATGCCCAGACGTGGGTCCCGTGCTTCCCATGCCACTGGATTCAAGCTAGCCTGGCTGATGAGGGGTGAAACCCCGAAACCGGTCCCAGGGTGCTTGTTTCCAGTCCAGGGAAGACCTGGCCTAGCAGTTCGGTCTGGACTGTTCCCCTGGGGAACAGGGTCAAGACTGATTTGCATATGGCTGGGTCCAAACTGGAATGGCATGGGCAGCAAAAAAACGATGGATTTAGGCCCAGATCACTGTACTGGGGGTGAATGTTTCACAATGTTCAGCATTCCGTCCATCACTTGTTGTTTTTGCTTTGTCGCCCTAAGTGGGAAGGGTATGCCCAGACGTGGGTCCCGTGCTTCCCATGCCACTGGATTCAAGCTAGCCTGGCTGATGAGGGGTGAAACCCCGAAACCGGTCCCAGGATGCTTGTTTCCAGTCCAGGGAAGACCTGGCCTAGCAGTTCGGGCTTGACTGTTCCCATGGGGAACAGGGTCAAGACTGATTTGCATATGGCTGGGTCCAAACTGGAATGGCATGGGCAGCAAAAAAACGATGGATTTAGGCCCAGATCACTGTACTGGGGGTGAATGTTTGACAATGTTCAGCATTCTGTCCATCACTTGTTGTTTTTGCTTTGTCGCCCTAAGTGGGAAGGGTATGCCCAGACGTGGGTCCCGTGCTTCCCATGCCACTGGATTCAAGCTAGCCTGGCTGATGAGGGGTGAAACCCCGAAACCGGTCCCAGGATGCTTGTTTCCAGTCCAGGGAAGACCTGGCCTAGCAGTTCGGGCTTGACTGTTCCCATGGGGAACAGGATCAAGACTGATTTGCATATGGCTGGGTCCAAACTGGAATAGCATGGGCAGCAAAAAAACGATGGATTTAGGCCCAGATCACTGTACTGGGGGTGAATGTTTGACAATGTTCAGCATTCCGTCCATCACTTGTTGTTTTTGCTTTGTCGCCCTAAGTGGGAAGGGTATGCCCAGACGTGGGTCCCGTGCTTCCCATGCCACTGGATTCAAGCTAGCCTGGCTGATGAGGGGTGAAACCCCGAAACCGGTCCCAGGATGCTTGTTTCCAGTCCAGGGAAGACCTGGCCTAGCAGTTCGGGCTTGACTGTTCCCATGGGGAACAGGGTCAAGA
Organism: Pleurodeles waltl; assembly: GCF_031143425.1. NCBI lineage: Eukaryota > Metazoa > Chordata > Amphibia > Caudata > Salamandridae > Pleurodeles > Pleurodeles waltl. The sequence continues at coordinate 1,270,787,587 of NC_090437.1, forward strand.
CTGATTTGCATATGGCTGGGTCCAAACTGGAGTGGCATGGGCAGCAAAAAAACGATGGATTTAGGCCCAGATCACTGTACTGGGGGTGAATGTTTGACAATGTTCAGCATTCCGTCCATCACTTGTTGTTTTTGCTTTGTCGCCCTAAGTGGGAAGGGTATGCCCAGACGTGGGTCCCGTGCTTCCCATGCCACTGGATTCAAGCTAGCCTGGCTGATGAGGGGTGAAACCCCGAAACCGGTCCCAGGATGCTTGTTTCCAGTCCAGGGAAGACCTGGCCTAGCAGTTCGGGCTGGACTGTTCCCAGGGGGAACAGGGTCAAGACTGATTTGCATATGGCTGGGTCCAAACTGGAATGGCATGGGCAGCAAAAAAACGATGGATTTAGGCCCAGATCACTGTACTGGGGGTGAATGTTTGACAATGTTCAGCATTCCGTCCATCACTTGTTGATTTTGCTTTGTCGCCCTAAGTGGGAAGGGTATGCCCAGACGTGGGTCCCGTGCTTCCCATGCCACTGGATTCAAGCTAGCCTGGCTGATGAGGGGTGAAACCCCAAAACCGGTCCCAGGATGCTTGTTTCCAGTCCAGGGAAGACCTGGCCTAGCAGTTCGGGCTGGACTGTTCCCATGGGGAACAGGGTCAAGACTGATTTGCATATGGCTGGGTCCAAACTGGAATGGCATGGGCAGCAAAAAAACGATGGATTTAGGCCCAAATCACTGTACTGGGGGTGAATGTTTGACAATGTTCAGCATTCCGTCCAACACTTGTTGTTTTTGCTTTGTCGCCCTAAGTGGGAAGGGTATGCCCAGACGTGGGTCCCGTGCTTCCCATGCCACTGGATTCAAGCTAGCCTGGCTGATGAGGGGTGAAACCCCGAAACCGGTCCCAGGGTGCTTGTTTCCAGTCCAGGGAAGACCTGGCCTAGCAGTTCGGTCTGGACTGTTCCCCTGGGGAACAGGGTCAAGACTGATTTGCATATGGCTGGGTCCAAACTGGAATGGCATGGGCAGCAAAAAAACGATGGATTTAGGCCCAGATCACTGTACTGGGGGTGAATGTTTCACAATGTTCAGCATTCCGTCCATCACTTGTTGTTTTTGCTTTGTCGCCCTAAGTGGGAAGGGTATGCCCAGACGTGGGTCCCGTGCTTCCCATGCCACTGGATTCAAGCTAGCCTGGCTGATGAGGGGTGAAACCCCGAAACCGGTCCCAGGATGCTTGTTTCCAGTCCAGGGAAGACCTGGCCTAGCAGTTCGGGCTTGACTGTTCCCATGGGGAACAGGGTCAAGACTGATTTGCATATGGCTGGGTCCAAACTGGAATGGCATGGGCAGCAAAAAAACGATGGATTTAGGCCCAGATCACTGTACTGGGGGTGAATGTTTGACAATGTTCAGCATTCTGTCCATCACTTGTTGTTTTTGCTTTGTCGCCCTAAGTGGGAAGGGTATGCCCAGACGTGGGTCCCGTGCTTCCCATGCCACTGGATTCAAGCTAGCCTGGCTGATGAGGGGTGAAACCCCGAAACCGGTCCCAGGATGCTTGTTTCCAGTCCAGGGAAGACCTGGCCTAGCAGTTCGGGCTTGACTGTTCCCATGGGGAACAGGATCAAGACTGATTTGCATATGGCTGGGTCCAAACTGGAATAGCATGGGCAGCAAAAAAACGATGGATTTAGGCCCAGATCACTGTACTGGGGGTGAATGTTTGACAATGTTCAGCATTCCGTCCATCACTTGTTGTTTTTGCTTTGTCGCCCTAAGTGGGAAGGGTATGCCCAGACGTGGGTCCCGTGCTTCCCATGCCACTGGATTCAAGCTAGCCTGGCTGATGAGGGGTGAAACCCCGAAACCGGTCCCAGGATGCTTGTTTCCAGTCCAGGGAAGACCTGGCCTAGCAGTTCGGGCTTGACTGTTCCCATGGGGAACAGGGTCAAGACTGATTTGCATATGGCTGGGTCCAAACTGGAGTGGCATGGGCAGCAAAAAAACGATGGATTTAGGCCCAGATCACTGTACTGGGGGTGAATGTTTGACAATGTTCAGCATTCCGTCCATCACTTGTTGTTTTTGCTTTGTCGCCCTAAGTGGGAAGGGTATGCCCAGACGTGGGTCCCGTGCTTCCCATGCCACTGGATTCAAGCTAGCCTGGCTGATGAGGGGTGAAACCCCGAAACCCGTCCCAGGATGCTTGTTTCCAGTCCAGGGAAGACCTGGCCTAGCAGTTCAGGCTGGACTGTTCCCATGGGGAACAGGGTCAAGACTGATTTGCATATGGCTGGGTCCAAACTGGAATGGCATGGGCAGCAAAAAAACGATGGATTTAGGCCCAGATCACTGTACTGGGGTGAATGTTTGACAATGTTCAGCATTCCGTCCATCACTTGTTGTTTTTGCTTTGTCGCCCTAAGTGGGAAGGGTATGCCCAGACTGGGTCCCGTGCTTCCCATGCCACTGGATTCAAGCTAGCCTGGCTGATGAGGGGTGAAACCCCGAAACCGGTCCCAGGATGCTTGTTTCCAGTCCAGGGAAGACCTGGCCTAGCAGTTCGGGCTGGACTGTTCCCATGGGGAACAGGGTCAAGACTGATTTGCATATGGCTGGGTCCAAACTGGAATGGCATGGGCAGCAAAAAAAACGATGGATTTAGGCCCAGATCACTGTACTGGGGGTGAATGTTTGACAATGTTCAGCATTCTGTCCATCACTTGTTGTTTTTGCTTTGTCGCCCTAAGTGGGAAGGGTATGCCCAGACGTGGGTCCTGTGCTTCCCATGCCACTGGATTCAAGCTAGCCTGGCTGATGAGGGGTGAAACCCCGAAACCGGTCCCAGGATGCTTGTTTCCAGTCCAGGGAAGACCTGGCCTAGCAGTTCGGGCTTGACTGTTCCCATGGGGAACAGGGTCAAGACTGATTTGCATATGGCTGGGTCCAAACTGGAATGGCATGGGCAGCAAAAAAACGATGGATTTAGGCCCAGATCACTGTACTGGGGGTGAATGTTTGACAATGTTCAGCATTCCGTCCATCACTTGTTGTTTTTGCTTTGTCGCCCTAAGTGGGAAGGGTATGCCCAGACGTGGGTCGCGTGCTTCCCATGCCACTGGATTCAAGCTAGCCTGGCTGATGAGGGGTGAAACCCCGAAACCGGTCCCAGGATGCTTGTTTCCAGTCCAGGGAACACTGGATTTAGGCCCAGATCACTGTACTGGGGGTGAATGTTTGACAATGTTCAGCATTCCGTCCATCACTTGTTGTTTTTGCTTTGTCGCCCTAAGTGGGAAGGGTATGCCCAGACGTGGGTCCCGTGCTTCCCATGCCACTGGATTCAAGCTAGCCTGGCTGATGAGGGGTGAAACCCCAAAACCGGTCCCAGGATGCTTGTTTCCAGTCCAGGGAAGACCTGGTCTAGCAGTTCGGGCTGGACTGTTCCCATGGGGAACAGGGTCAAGACCGATTTGCATATGGCTGGGTCCAAACTGGAATGGCATGGGCAGCAAAAAAACGATGGATTTAGGCCCAGATCACTGTACTGGGGGTGAATGTTTGACAATGTTCAGCATTCAGTCCATCACTTGTTGTTTTTTCAATTGGTGATCCAGACATTGAAGTTTTTCACTCCCTGTTCAAGGTTGGTGGTGGTAGTGGGGTTGGAAGTGTTGAGAACTTCCGCTCAGCTGTTCTCTGAGATTTTGCTCCACCTCTACTGGGGGGGGGGCTGGTCATCTTCAGGGTAGAGACGCAGGGGCTTGAGATGCTGAAGTGGACGATGGAGTGATCGTTCCATGTGAGTTCTCTGACATGGCTGTATTTGACGAGGTTTCTGGAGGTGGAAATGAGGTCTAGCATGTGCTCTGCAGTGTGTGCAGGGTCGTGGACAATCTGGGTCAATCTGAGGCTGCTCAAACTGTAGTGGAGGTGTACAGTGTTGTTTGGGTCGTCAATATGGAAATGTAAGTAGCTGAGGAAGATGTAGTCCTTGGAGTTTAATGCTAGGGGTGCAATGAAGTCTGTGGTGGTGTTGCAGAAGCTGTAGCGGTGGCCTGGGGTCAGTATGCGAGGGTGTCTCTGATGTTTGTTTTGTCATCTGTGCGGAGCTTGAAGTTGGGATGGTGTTGTCGGTGGTAGTGGTGCACTGTATGTTTTCTTTGTGGATGATGGCTGTTCCTCCTCCCAGCTTGTTAGTGCGGGCCTGGTGAGTGATTTTATATCCATTGGGGTTCGCTGTGGCAATGTCTGGGGCAGATGTGGGGTTGGGCCAGGTCTCAGTGAGGAAGACGATGTTGGGTGCGAGGGTGGTGATGAGGTTTCATAATTCGGTGGAATGCTTGCATAGTGAGTGTGTGTTGAGAAGGGCGCATTGAGTTGGTGTTTTTGTTCAGGTGGTGTTTGTGGTGTGTTTGGGGTGGGGCTGGTTGGTGAGCTGGTGTCTGCGTTGGCAGATGAAGTGGCAGTGGGTGCAGGTGAAAGGTCCTAACGTGGAGCCTGGGTCAGTCAGCTGGCAGTGTTTGTTCCACTGTCTGGGGTGCAGGGTGTAAAACTCAGTGATGGTGGATCTTCAGGAGGAAAGAAGGCCAGGCACTGGGCGAGGTCCAGGCGCAGATGGAGGCAGATGAGCTTGCCTTTGGTGCACCTTTGGTGCGGTAGTGGTGCGCCTGCTACGCACGTCCACTGTGCGGTTTGCTGCTCAGTTGCGGCTGGCGATGGGGCAAAGTGGCGGCGCTGCACAGTTACGACTGGGGCGGGGGCTGGAACAAAACAAAGCATTAAAAAATTAAAAAATAAAAACTTACCTTGACCCCACTGCTCTTCTGCTCTGCACTGCACTGCAGGCAGGACCACTGCTCTTCTGCTCTGCACTGCACTGCAGGCAGGCACAGGCTCCCAGCCTGCCCTAAGGCCAATCGTAACACTGCTCTCATGCTGCTGGCACCATGAAAGCAGCATCAGAATTGGCCTGAGCGCTCTGGCTGTGTGCTCCCAGGCAAACTGGAAGCCTGTGCCTGCTCTCTCCAACCCCAACACAGTGCTGGGTTGGACAGGGCTCAGTGCGCATGTGAGTTTGGCCGTCCTGAGAGGGCCAGCCAAACACACATGCACACTGAGGGGAGTGCACACCACTCCCCTCCATGGCTGTCATCCCCATAGGGCCCGCCCCATTAAAAATAAAAAGATAATAAACATTGTTTATTATTGTTTTATTTTTAAAGTTTTGTAGCTGCTGCTGTGGGGGGGGGGGATGCTCCTCCGCCATAGAGGAGAAGCCTACGCTGGTGCTGTGGTCTGCATTAAGTAGGTCCTGGGGTGGGGGGCTTCTTTGGCTGGAAGAATGGTGAGTGGGAAAACTTAGGCCCGTATTTATACTTTTTTTGCGCCGCATTTGCGTCGTTTTTTGACGCAAAAACGGCGCAAACTTGCAAAATACCATTGTATTTTGTAGGTTTGCGCCGTTTTGCGTCAAAAAGCGGCGCAAATGCGGCGCTAAAAAAAGTATAAATACGGGCCTTAGTCTGTAAAGCCCCAGTGGGGAAACACAGGCAGCTGTGGTGTCACTGGATCAGTCTGGACCAAGCAGGAACTGGAAGCCACAGGCAAGTGGCAGGCTTGGTGTCCAGGTGCCTACTGATGTGGTCATGCTACAGCCTGCATTATGTACACCCTGGGCTGGGCGGGGCTTATGTTGGTGGGAAGAACGGTGAGTAGGAAAACTAGGTCGGGAAAACCCCGGCATGAAAACCCAAGCAGCTGCGGTATCACTGGATCCATCTGAAACAAGCAGAAGCTGGAAGCCACAGGCAAGTGCCAGGCTAGGTGTTCATGAGCCTACTTGAGGCTGCTTGTGGGATTTGGGGCCAGATGTAGCAAAGTGTTTGCGACTCGCAAACGGCGAAAAACGCCGTTTGCGAGTCGCAAAAGCCTCACCGGAATGCAGAAATGCATTTTGCGAGTCGGACCCGACTCGCAAAATGCATTTCCGACTCGCTAATAGGAAGGGGTGTTCCCTTCCTATTAGCGACTCGCAATGCTATGTATGAAGGCGCAGTTACCATCCACTTGAAGCGGATGGTAACCCAGGCGCAAACAGGAAGGAGTCCCCATGGGACCCCTTCCCCTTTGTGTCTGGCCATAAAAATAATTTTTCAGGGCAGGCAGTGGTCCAATGGACCACTACCTGCCCTGAAAAATACCGAAACTAAAGGTTTCGTTTTTTTTTTCACAGTGCAGCTCGTTTTCCTTTAAGGAAAACGGGTTGCACTTTGAAAAAAAAAACTGCTTTATTTAAAAGCAGTCACGGACATGGTGGTCTGCTGTCTCCAGCAGGCCACCATCCCCGTGAGTGCCCATACTCACAATGGGGTCGCAAATTGCGACCCACCTCATTAATATTAATGAGGTGGGTCTTTGCGACCCCATTGCGAGTAGCAGAAGGTGTCTGAGACACCTTTCTGCATCCCAAATTGTGACTTGCAATTTGCGAGTCGCAGGGACTCGCAAATTGCAAGTCGCAATTTGGGACTTTGCTACATCTGGCCCTTGGTTCCTAACAGCCAAGAGAGACGAAGCCCCAATGTGGAATCAGCAACGCCTCCTCGAACAAAATGTAACTGGAGGCTATGAATAGATCATCGACGGATATTACAGTTTAAAAGGCATGTCTACAATAGTTACCACCAGTTTGCACACGTATACATTTATTGTACAGATATTAAAATCCATTACAATTTAAAACCAAGAGCAATCAAATAGTACAAATACAAAAAATAAATGCACGTCTTGGCATATACACAAATTGAAAACCCCATGCTGCCAATAAAACACGATGCTAATATCAAATATTATAATCACAGTAAAATACTCAATTAGTTTATGTACATTAATATCAAAATGAGGACATTCCAAAAATAGCAGAAGATCCAACTGCGAAATACAAAATTACACATGATTGTTACTAAAGTAACTTCAAGGATCCAAAAATGCTTCCCTACAAGCCATACACCCTCCCCATGAACAATAAACATGGAGCAGATGACTGTCTGAGTCAAACGTGCTATAAAATGGGAGTCTTTTATACATTCTAAAACCTTAGTGGACAAACTGTACAATCTTGTCTCCTCTAATAATTTACTTGTTCCATCCTGTATGTGCAACCTCAATCAAATTATGATTCCTCGTGCAGATTTTTTTTCTTCTCTCAAAGATCTATTTTTCAGAGCAATCAAGAAAGGGGCACACCCAAGAGAAAGCAAATGTAAGTGGTATAACAAAGCATGTAGACTGGCTAAAGCAGGCTATTGGACGCAATACGCTTGAAAATTAAAAAGATGATAATTCTTGCTAGGTGCGAGTATAATCACACTATAAAGACCTGCAAGAACAACTGGGTAGAGTCAACTTAGCAGGAACTACAATCTGCGGCAAACCAAAACAATTGCAAACGGTTTTGGTCTTTAATAGCCCATAAAGCCCGGAATATAAATCCCAAACCAGACTGCCATATCCCTCTTGATGTATGGTTGCATTATTATTCCGACCTTTTTAAACAGGAGAGTGTGCCTTCTCATATTTCAACAGGCATGGTGAAAGTAGCCAGTCAGGGCGTTGGAACAGTTCTCCCGTTTACCTTAGAAGAGACTCTGGCAACTATCAGAGCACAAAAATCCTGGGTTGAGCAGCCAGGGGGGTAAATGCTTCAATTTATCTTTCAGATGAATGCCACCATCGATGGATAATAGGAAAAACAATTGTACAACCTTTTTGGTTGTCCTCTGAAGCAGGAACGTGTTTTGGAGAGATGGGTTGAATACTATGCAAATGGAGAGTAAAATCATGTTGGGTTTGGAGAGAGACACAGGAAGGAAAGAAACCTACAATATTGATGCTGTCAAGTAATATTTGATTGTTTGCTGAGGACTCTGTCTATGTTGCCTATTGTATTTCAAAATGCCAATACACCAGTTTTATGTAGGTCAGATTCTGCCTGAATGGAAACCACAGCAAAGGATATGCAAAAAGCAAAATGTCACCCAGAAAGGGCTCGACAGCAAAACCTTGATCACTGAGAATCCTTTTCATTGGTCCTGATTTTTGTGAATACTTGGGGGACTCATTTCAGACTGAAGTGGAGGTACCTGAATTATTACTAAAAGGTAAAGAAAACATGGCTCAGGCACATTTTGGGCTAGAAAGCTTTGCATGGAGGTATGTATCATCTCAGGACAGTGGCAGCAGGAATTTCCCAGGAATTTTCTTGTGTTTGCTGTCCAAGTTAAGATACACAAAAGGAACTTATACTTTTGAGTAATTTACACATATAATTTACTCTCCCACTTGTGAGTAATGTTACACAGATTTTGTGAATAGCCAAAAGTAGGTAGTTGCTCAAAAGTGTAAGAGTAAATTATGCATGTAAATTACCCAAAGTGTCAGTTACCTTTGTGAATAGACCTTGCAGTTTGTCAATAGTCCCAAGGCCCTTCAGTTTGGTGGAAACGTCTGGAGTAAATTTAAACTTGGATTTTGTGAGTAGGCAAAAAGTAGTACATTTACTCAGTAGTATAAACTACTCAGGAGTGTAAATTACCTTTGAGAATGAGGCCCGTTGTGTCCCACTGGAACAGGGAGCAGGGAGCCCGACTCTGCGATGCAATCCATATGGCAAAATCCGTCTTCATTGAACATGTGTGATCATGTTGTGTATTGCGGTGGGGGTCAAAACCTACGAAGCTTGCTATGAGGAATTGAAGGCAGGAGTGCACGCTCTCAAGGGCCATCCTGTGGGTTTCCGCAGCACGCTACTACACAGAAGTGGGCCACTTCTGTTTGCAAGGACGTGGACAAGGAATGGAGGGAATGGAAGAGGTAATTACATGTTAATGGTGATTATTGGCCAGATGTAGCAACCGGTTTGCATGTCGCAAACTGCGAAAAACGCAGTTTGCGACATGCAAAACAGCCATCGCGATGCAGAGTCACATTTTGCGAGTCGGTACCGACTCGCAAAATGTGATTCCGACTCGCAAATAGGAAGGGGTGTTCCCTTCCTATTTGCGACCGCATCGCCATGCTGAGTTGCTTTGTGACCGTGAAAGCGGTCGCAAACCAACTCGCAGTTACCACCCACTTGAAGTGGGTGGTAACGCATTCGCAAACGGGAAGGGGTGCCCATGGGACCCCTTCCCCTTTGTGAATGTCGCTGAAAATATTTTTTCAGAGCTGGCAGTGGTCCAATGGACCACTGCCTACTCTGAAAAAATGAAGCCAAATGGTTTCATTATTTTTTTGTATTGCAACTCGTTTTCCTTTAAGGAAAACGGGCTGCAATTCAAAAAAAAAAACTGCTTTATTAAAAAAAGCAGTCACAGACATGGAAGTCTGCTGTCTCCAGCAGGCCACCATCCCTGTGAGTGCAGGGACTCGCTATGGGGTCCTAATTTGCGACCCACCTCATAAATATTCATGAGGTGGGTCTTTGCGACCCCATAGCGAGTCGCAGAAGGTGTCTGAGACACCTTTCTGCATGCACTTTTGCGAGCTGCAATTTGCGAGTCGGTATGACTCGGAATTTGCAAGTCGCAAACATTTTTCTTGCTACATCTGGCCCTAAATACCTGCAGGCACCAAAAATGAGCGCAGCCCCTATTTCTGCCCACCCAGGTCTTTTATGATGGTGATGGCTTTCTAATTCCGTGTTAGTTTAGCTCGATGTTATATTTGCGAGGCTGCTGGTAGCCCCCTGTGGAAATGGTGCCTTCAGAGTCTTGTTCGTTGTAAGAAGCAGTTTTATCCTCCTCACAGTGTCTGTGCATATTCTGAGAAGCAGAACCACACGTACACATTTATGACAACAGAGGTTGAGGGAATTGTCCAGCTATCTCTAATGTTTCTTCTGCATCATTTTCAATGAAACTGTAATAAGTTTTCGGTTCTCGCTCTAACATCGTGTCAATTCCATTGCGCTTCATCTTTCGAATTGCTTAATGCTAGCTGTGGGCTTTTTCGTGATGTTTTTAGGCAAGCAAAATGAATTGGCTGTTCCGAAACGCTATAGAACAGCCTAACATACGCACAATAAAAGTTACGAGAAAGTACATCGGTTTTGTCCTTGGGATTCAATTGCAAGTTATTGGATTGCAAAGCGCGTTGCTGCTTTTTTCTGCTTCAGCACTGGAGAAACGCCGGAACGAGCGTGTGGGCGCGGATATTTTGACTGATGTACGAGTACAGTACATTCTGCTTTTTTAAATTCCTTTTCTACCTGGTTATTATATTTTGTGTAAAATGAAATCAGTGGATATTATTTTTCTGTGGTTTAGCCAGCGCAAATAATGTACTTTTTACATTTTACTGATTAAACATGTTTATAAGGTAATCCATTACTTTATTTGATTCTTTATAGTGCAATACAGAATCATTTTACATCTGAGTTAATTCGTGCACAATTTCTTGCAACATTTGATTCAGGTCTTTGGGGCACAGCACACCCTTGAATGCTCATCATCACTTCGGTAGATGTCAGTTTCAAGAGATCGTCAGACTATCAAGGGCTAGCTTGATCCATTGAGCTCCATTGCTCACTCTGCAATAAATCATACAGTAACACAGTGAAAACACCACAAACATACACCACACAGATTTAGAGAAATATGAGATATTTTGGCCCGTATTTATACTCCGTTTGCGCCGAATTTGCGTCGTTTTTTTCGACGCAAATTCGGCGCAAAACTAACGCCATATTTATACTTTGGCGTTAGACGCGTCTAGAGCCAAAGTATTGGCAAATAGCGTAATTTTTTTGCGTGAACGCCTTCCTTGCGTTAATGAGATGCAAGGAAGGCGTTCCCGTCTAAAAAAATGACGGCGACGCAAATGCGTCGTATTTATACTCCCGGGCAAAAATCACGCCCGGGAGTTGGCGGGTCAAAAAACCCCGCATTTGCGCAACTATTTAACGCCTGGGTCAGGGTAGGCGTTAAGGGGCCTGTGGGCTCAAAAGGAGCCCACAGGTGCCCTCCCCTGCCCCCAGGGACCCCCCCTGCCACCCCTGCCCACCCCAGGAGGACACCCAAGGATGGAGGGACCCACCCCAGGGACATTCAGGTAAGTTCAGGTAAGTATTATTTTTTATATTTTTTTACTTTTTTTTGGGTGGCATACGGGGGCCTTATTTGTGCCCCCCTACATGCCACTATGCCCAATGACCATGCCCAGGGGACACAAGTCCCCTGGGCATGGCCATTGGGCAAGGGGGCATGACTCCTGTCTTTACTAAGACAGGAGTCATGAAATGGCGTCTGGGCGTCGTTAAAAAATGGCGCAAATCGGGTTGAGGCGATTTTTTTGCCTCAACCTGACTTGCCCCATTTTAAGACGCCCTAACGTCATTTTTTCCCAACGCCGGCGCTGCCTGGTCTACGTGGTTTTTTTCCACGCAAACCAGGCAGCGCCGGTCTGCTTGCGCCGGCTAACGCCATTCCATAAATACGGCGCCCGCATGGCGCTTCAGAATGGCGTTAGACGGCGCTAAATTTTTTGACGCTAAACTGCGTTAGCGCAGTTTAGCGTCAAAAAGTATAAATATGGGCCTTTATCTGGTTAAATTAAGGTCAAAACGATGAAGATTCAATAAGCACAATTTGAAATATCAATTTTGCAAGATTAAAAAGAGTCTTAAATCTGAGAAATCAACAATGGTCTCTTGGTTTCACAAAGAACCTGGTTTGAATGAAAAATTACACGCACTGAGACTGCAGAGGAGGAGATGCGTGGAAAAATAAAGTGTGCGTTGGGTTTTCTGGCTCGGCACAGACGATGCGTTGTTTCTTTCCACGTTGCAAGAGCTTTGAGTCGTTTCTCGGCGCACAGTCTTGGGTCCTCACTGCGATGCGGGATTCTTTTTGATAACCAGGGACGATGCGGGGAAATCCTGGGAATGTGGGACGAAGTCACAGGTGTTGCATAGATCTGGTATGGCAATGCGTAAAATTTTCTGTCGCATAGCAGGAGCTGCGTCTATTCTTCACTCGGGAAGTCAGGATGCATCATTCTGGTTTGGCTGTGTGTCGATCCGGTAGGGCTGTGCGGCAAAGCTTCAGGCGAAAGGCAGGTGCTGCGTCAATTCTTCACTCGGGAAATCAGGCTGTATAGTTCCAGGTTGGCTGTGTGACGATTTCTCAATCACAAAATGGCCGTGTGGCATTTCTGGCAGGCTGTTTGTCGACTTTTGGCGCACAAGGAATTTCCTCAAGAGGTGAAGTCTTTTTGGCCCTGAGACTTCAGGAAACAGGAGGCAAGCTCAATCCAGGAGAGCACTTCTCAGCAAAGTCAGAGGGCATCAGGGCAGCAGGGCAACAGCAGTGCAGCAGTTCTCCACAGGACAGTAGTGCAGATGAGTCCTTTGCGCAGAGAGGCAGTTCCTCTTGACAGGTTGCAGGTTCAGGTTCAGAAGTGTCTGAGTTGGTGGGGTCAGAGACCCAGTTTATAAACCTAAATACGCCTTTGAAGTGGGGGAGACTTCACAGAGTGGTTTTGAAGTCCACCAGGTCCCCTTTCAGTACAACCCTGTCTGCCAGGGTCCCAGTAGGGGTTTCAGCAGTCCATTGTGTGAGGGCAGACCACTAGCCTTTGAAATGTAAGTGTCAGGCCCCTCTACCCTTCCAGCCCAAGAAGACCCATTCAGTATGCAGATGAGTGCAGGTATGATTGAGTATCCTGTGTTTGTGGTTGTCTTGGTGAAATGCACAAGGGAGCTGTCAACCAGCCCAGCCAGACATTGATTGGAGACAGGCTGTAGGGCACAGATGGATTCTAAGTGCAGAGAAATGCTCACTTTCTAAAAGTGGCCTTTCTGGAATAGTAAAATTAAATCCAACTTCACCAATAAGCAGGATTTTCTATTACGATTCTGGCCATAAAAAATATGACCTGTTTGCCCTTTTCTGATCAGAATCTACCACTCAAACTGTATAGGAGGATAGCCCTAATGCTAGCCTATGAAAGGAGCAGGCCTCACAGTAGTGGAAAACAAATTTAGGAGGTTTTCACTACCAGGACATATAAAACACACAGGTACATGTCTTTCCTTTTACCTGTGCTAACGCAAATATGCTAATTAGACAATTATTAATGATGTTTATGTTTTTTGATTAATGAAAAGCTCATAGACAAATTAATTGTAGAGAAAATAAAGTGCACGTTTGAAATTGTGACCACAGGAAGTGGCAGCCGTTTACACAAAGTTATGCTAAAAGAACTAAAGATGTGTGAATTAAGGAAAATATATAAGAATAATGTAGTAATATGTCATATTGAAATGTATAACCTATGTCTTATATTGATTTGTAGAGTTAAGTTAGCCGTGACCAAGGCCTATCCTTTTTCCAGGCCTCACGAGAAGGGCTGAATCATTAATGCGCTGTAGAGAAGGAAATGCATAACTTGACCCTGAACTGCCTGATGATAAAGTTGCTTAGCTAGAATTTAGTGCAATGTACCGGCGGACAGGAGGCGATGAAGACAATTTGATACAATTATGTGTAGAGTAGGCTAAATGTACTTTCCCAGGACTTGAACAATGGAAGCACTGACTGAAAAGGAACTTGCAACATTTTCGATACCTGAAGAACCGGATGATGAGCACATAGTATAGTGGACCAATCCGCATCTTATATTAAAATTTATAGATTTGGTAAACAAATATTGCAGGTTAAAGTCATATCTGCTGACTGACTGACCAATTGGGAATTAGGAGGATGGACTGGGAGACCCTAATAAAAAGTCCTGACAAGGGGCTAAGATTTCATATGCGGGAGATTAGGAGTAAGACATTGATGAAGTCAGGAGACACTGTTCGACATTCTGTCATTGGGCTCATACTCTGAGGGCCTGATGTATTGCTGATCCACTGATGACCTGAAGATGAAGACTGAATTTGTTGCTGATCCATTCTGTGGATAGGTAGCTATGAAAATGTGACTGAATAACTTGTGCCTTTTCTTTTCAGTACCAACTGCACAGTTTTTATAGATTTTCACTTAGAAAAATGTTTTCCAAATTCATGTTTTCCTAAATTGTTTTGCATGAAGCCCCACATGCTAATGCTAATCTTGGTTAGGTAGGCTTTCCTAGGGGTGACGTTGTCAGTGACAACTGACTGACAAACTAATTGCTGAACTCTGCTATTGATGTTGCGTATTCATTTACTGGCTTATGTTAAAGCATTCGAGCATATGCTTTCTTAAGTTTTGATTAGATCATGTTATTGAAGTATGTTAATTAATTAATTCTGAGCTGATTGAATACAGTTTGGTCTAACTTGAAGATTTAGTATTGTAACCAATAGGGAAATAAAAGTTTTAACTCTTTACCGAGTTGTGGTTATTCATGAATAGATGGTTTTAGACGTTGTCAATAAATATTAATGGTTGGTTATGCTGATTATTGATATTAGTGATCACTACATGGTTGGGATATTCCATGCAATCCAAAAGGTTCATCGACCTATACCCGTCCCCTTGTAAATTGACTTACTAAGGACCAGGGGCCAGATGTAGCAAAGGGTTTGCGCCTCGCAAACGGCGAAAATCGCCGTTTGCGAGGCGCAAAAGCCTCTTTGCTATTCAGAAATGCATATTGCGAGTCGGTACCGACTCGCAATATGCATTTCAGAATCGCAAATAGGAAGGGGTGTTCCCTTCCTATTTGCGAGTCTGAGTGGTATGCAATACCATTTGCGACGGCGTACGCGGTCGCAAATGGTATCGCAGTTACCATCCACTTCAAGTGGATGGTAACCCACTCGCAAATTGGAAGGGGTCCCCATGGGACCCCTTCCACTTTGTGAATGGACCCAAAAATATTTTTTCAGGGCAGGGAGTGGTCCTAGGGACCACTCCCTGCCCTGAAAAAATACAGAAACTAAAGGTTTCGTTTTTTTTTTTAAGTGCAGCTCGTTTTCCTTTAAGGAAAACGGGCTACACTTAAAAAAAAAAAACTGCTTTATTGAAAGCAGTCACGAACATGGAGGTCTGCTGACGACAGCAGGCCTCCATGTTTGCGAGTGCCTATACTTGCTATGGGGCCGCAATTTGCGACCCACCTCATGAATATTCATGAGGTGGGTCATTGCGACCCCATAGCGAGTTGCAGTCGGTGTCTGAGACACCGTACTGCATACCAATTTGTGAGGTGCAGATTGCGAGTCGCATGGACTCGCACTTTGCACCTCGCAAATTGTTACGTTGCTACATCTGGCCCCAGGTGCGCTAACCCCTGCATAGCACCCTGCCCTATGGGTTACGTAGGGCCTATGTTAGGGGTGAATTATATGTAGAAAAAGGGGAGTGTAAGGCTTGGCAAGTGCTTCTAAATGCCAAGTAGAAGTGGCAGTGAAACTGCATATACAGGCCTTACAATGGCAGGCCTAATACATGATAAGAGGCTACTTAGGGTGGTGGCACAATCAGTGCTGCAGGCCCACTAGTAGCATTTAATTTACAGGCCCTGGGCACATGTAGTGCTCTGTACTAGGGACTTACAAGTAAATCAAATGTGCCAAATAGCAATAAACCAATGTTACCTTGTTTAAGGGAGAGAGCATATGCACTTTAGCACTGGTTAGTAGTGGTAAAGTGTGCAGAGTGCTAAAACCAGCAAAGACAGTGTCAGAAAAGTGAAGAGATGCAGGCAGGCAAAACGTTGGGTGGTGGCCACCCTAAGGCTGTGAGGTCTAACATGAGGGATTCCATCCAACTGCAAGGCCTGAAACAAAATATGCGTAATCTCCAGCTTCCTGAGCTTGCAACCCCAAGAGATCAAACTAAATTATGGAAACCATTTGGAGCCAATACAGCACACATCCCATCACTGCTGCATGCAGAGCTCTCTGAAGCCGGGTAACTCATTAGTCAACTTCTCACATAAACCTGAAGTCAAAGTCTTGGTGCTATCAGTCCATGTAAAGACTAAAGAGGCAACCCACTCTACAGTCGTACATCACACTGGGCCCAGAACGTGCTCTGCTTCCCAATGTCCGTATGACGCATCCTCAATACACTTTGCCTCCTCAAGTACCATCTAGCCTATTCCTTCCTTTGCCTCATAAAACCAGAACCCTCAGTGATGCCCAGATGAGTGCTTCAGCATCAGTGCTTCCTTTTGAAGAGGCCACGGCAGGCCTCAGCAACAACGTTTGTACTCACAGCAGAATTACCGACGCACACAGCCAGTCTTTCAGCACCTCCTCGCAAAGGCAAGACATTCAGGCCCACATTTAACAGAAAATGACTCAGGATGGTGCTGCGCCAAAATTGGCAGCTCTGTGTCACCTTAGAAACGCAGGGATGTGCCGTATTAGAATATGGCGCACTCCTGTGTTTCCCCCTTCGCTGGCGCTTAATTGAGCTGCCTAGCGCCAACACAGGCATCCTTACACCATTGTGCAAGAATGTCTGTGTTAAGGAAGGGACACCTTCCTGCACATAATGTTTGTTTATGTTTATGTGCAGGAAGGGACACCTTCCTGCACATAAACAATTTCTTTCATTTTGATCTTTCTATGTGTGCTGCAAAATGCAGCACGCATTGAAAAGCAAAAAACGAGGAGGAATAAAAATATTCCTCCTCATTGTGCCACTCTAACGCCACCCCTGGGGTGGTGTAAGATTTTGGTGCTGCAGCTGTCTCAGGTTAACAAAAACACGTAAATCAGGGGCAGTGTCAAAATGCAATGGGTTTTGCTGTGGCACGCCCACAGCAACACCCATTACACAGCTCTTCCACGCACAGTGCTGTGTGTGAAGGGGCCATATTTATAAGGTTGCGTTAAGCCACAAAAAGTGGCTTACTGCCACCTTGTAAATGCCACAAAAAGTGGCTTACTGCCACCTTGTAAATACGGTGCAGGGCATAGCGCCACCGGAGCATCACATAAAGTGATGCTCCAGTGGCGCCAGGGGCTCATATACATGCCCCTCAATACGTCCCCAAAACCTGCTCTTATCATAGCCTCTCCACCCCAAGGGGCGTTAAGCAACTCACTCAAGCACCGGGGCCCCTGCTAATGTCTCTATTGGCTGCTCCAAAAAATTATAGCGGAATCCATGACAACATACTTTGGGCCAAATTTTAGAAAAGTGGCGCTGCATCCAATGCAGCACCACTTTTCCTGCGCCCCCTCCCCCTGCACTCCTAAAGCCCCATGTGTGCGCTGTATAAATGATACAGCACATCATGGTGGTTTTAGGAATAATAGCGTCAAAATCTTTGGCGCTATTGTGATGTTGTGCTCCGCTAGTGTAAAAAATGTTGATGCTAGTGGAGCAAAGTGCAAGGAGGCCCATTGATTACAATGGGTGCGTCCTTTTTAAGGCCTGCTCTGAGCAGAGATTAAAAATGACACCAGAAATGGTGCAATGAAATGAGTAGGCTGAGTGAATGAGTGAGTTAATGAATGTGATAGCGGTGCACTAGCATTGCACCTGGTCCTTTTTTACAGGGTCACCCCCAGATTTTTTAACTTTATGTTGCTGAAACCGTTTTTGTTGTCAATAGATCTTTATACACTTTACCTCTGCTAACTAGTGCTAATGTCTTTGTGCTTTATTCTGCAAACATGGTAAAATTGGACTACACTTCAGTGACACATAAGTGGCACATTGAATTTACTTGTAAGTTCCTAGTAAATGATACTGTGGGTACATAGGGCCTGTAAATTAAATGCTGCTAGTGAGCAGCAGCACTCGTGCCATGCACTAAAGTAGCATTTTGAAACATGTCTGAGGTCACCCACTGCAACCTGTAGTGCAGTTTTAGACTGTCATTTCGACATGGTAAAATAAAGCTTTTGTTAGACCTAAACATTCCTTTTCAATACTTTTTTTACAAACATAATTTATTAAGTTTTCACATTTGCACAGTGGTTGTACATTTTTATTAAGTAATCACGTCAGGAGCACCTCTGTATGGTAGGATAACCCATTTATAGAATAAGAGAAATATTGAAGCATTGGAAGGAGGTCCCCTTGCTCCTTCATCCATCAGCATGGTAGTACAACAGTGCTTAGCTGTGGTAGGAGAATCCCTCGAAGGGGGTAGGAATGGTCAGGTCAGTGTCCTCTATGCAACTAAAGTCCCCTCCAGTAGGGATTGTTTAGGGCATAAAAGGGGCGAGTGCATAAGAGATGTTATCGAGGAATAGTCCCCTGTCTGAGTTAGAGCCATAGACATTCATACTGGTGATAACACTGTCTACCAAGCGACCACTCAGGATAGTGTATCACCCACTCCTTGTCTATTTTCTCTTGGAGGATTTGAGAGGGTACTCCGTGTTTCACTCATATTAGTGTCCACCTGGCAAAGGCTGAGTATACAGTGAATGTAATGTGGCTCCTCCATAGTTTGCATAGTGCTGCCCCCTCACATTCACTCAAGAGTGTTTCTTGCAAGATAGCAATGTGTACCCCCCTACGCTTCAAGTAGTACTGGACCTTATATCTTTTAGCCCTCTTATTATGCCCCAAACATTGCAGGATAGCATTTTGTACATGTTAGGTCTGACTGCCATTTACATAATACCTCCTTCTGGTGCATCCCTATTCCAGTCCACCTTGCACTCCGTCTCCCATGGAATTCACAGTACCCCCAAATCAACTACAACCACAAAAATAAACCCTATAAGCCCCAACTGTCCATCCCGTGGCTAGAGAGACAACACCCTTCCATCCAATCTTTATGAAATAATCTAACATGTCAGCTGGCAACAGTGCCTATTCACTTAGTGGGTGATGGTAGACAAGGCAAGGTGAGTGTTCCCAAAGATACCAATTTCTATCTGGCTATGTCAGTATATTTAATTATATCATCCAGTGTTCTTGGTCCTCAGCAAAGTTTCAAACTACAGGCATGAAGGCAATAATGCTAAACTCCCCATAATAAATCACCTTTGCATTATCAGTCACTGGAGTTCTCAACCAAGGTCATCCACCATCCTGGCGGTGACGCGGGCCAGGCTAGAACTTCGGTGAAAGCTCACCAGAGCCCATATCTCCAGAGTCGGTGTCTCCAGGCAAGTTCATGGGTTGTTTTAGCTTCAGAAGTTGGGAGTTTTGCAGTCATTTGCACTTCCATCTGGCGATCTTGGTGGGTCTGACCCTCTGAATGGTGACCCTTCAGTGCCTGGGTTGGTATAGAATCTAGAGTCCTGAGCGGTGGAGTTTGGGAGTAAAGCATTGCATATTTGAAGCCCAATGTGCAGAGTTGCTTCTAAGCCTCTAGTGATTATGCTCTTTGTTTTTACAGTGCCAGTGTGAAATCTGGGAAGATCATCACTTTACTGTTCTCGATACGCAGCCCTTCCAGTTCTTGGGCTCACCACAGAATGCAATCTTGGTTCCGGAAGTGCCAAAGCTCACCACCACCTGGTGGGGGCACTCTGGGTGGGTGGAAGACGTGCCGGCACCCTATGTGCCAATTCCAGGGTGGAGAAGGGGGTTAGTCCCTCAAGAGCCACAGTATCTGTGAGCCAGGCCTCAAGGCATGCCACCATGTCAGCACTTTCTGCTTTCTCCAGCAAGCCTACTTATCCTGGACGTCCGTCACCGCAGCCACATCTGCGTGCACCTGAGAGACCTACACTGGCTCCTGATCAACAAAAGAATCACCTTCAAGCTCTTCAGGCACGCCTACAAAGCCCTCCACGGCATTGGACCTGCATACTTCAACCACATCCTCGCCTTCTACTCGCCCACCAGACAACTCCATTCCACTCAACTGGCCCTGGCTCCCATCCCACGGATCAGCAAGGCCACAGCTGGAGTTAGATCCTACTTCTACTTTGCCACAAAGACCTGGAAGAGCAGACGTTAAAAGGGGCCTTTCATTCTTTATAATGGGGCCCTACGTACTCTGCAGGAGTGGCACCAGTATTTTGGCGCTACTCCTGCAGAGTACATCAATAGCATCATGAAGGATGATGCTATTGCCCCTACCCTGCGCCATGGTGCGCAGCATTTTAAATATGGCGCACACATGGTGGCGGTAGGGGGGTGCTAAGGGGCGCAGGGAAAGTGGTGCTGCACTGGGTGCAGCGCCACTTTCCATTAATCTGCCCCTCGTCCTCTTCTCCTTGCCCTAAGTGTAAAAAACAATTATAGATGGGCAGCAATGAAATGGGGATGTTTCCATCTATGTTTCCGTCTACACATTTCGTGTAGACGAGGTGAAGATACTAAGTACCTCAACGGTGAGGTTCATGACCAAATTAAAATTTCTCCCTATTACCGTAAGTCCCTGAGGGGAGTCAGCCACCATCCTTGTGATCTTGGTCAGTGTATCCACCATCAAACCTGGTGGGCATAAACACTTGTTTGGATCTAGTCCCTGCCCTCCAGAGTACAAGTCACCAAGACATAACTCCAAAACAGGTCAACCTGAGTCCTCGTGACCACCTGGAGGAAGATTTTCTGGAGAAATATCCAGCATAGAAGACCCTTGGGCCACAATGGCCCAAAATCCTACACCTGGACCCCAACAGATGCATCACCTGTAAAAGAAATTAGCATTCTCCATCACCAAGGCATGTTTGATTTTGTTGTTTAAGCCATTAACATTCCAGGAGAGCTGCCAGTAACCACTCTGTTGCTCAGTAGTGAGATCGCCACCTATGGGAGTCATGATAACATATGGAAACGTGAGTAAAGCTAGTGATCATTATGGGATTCTGTCTAGAAAGTCTCTCAATAAACAATGTAGCAGCAAAACATACCCAACATACCTCAAGTCCCCCACCCCATACTTCCTCTTCACATAAAAGGAATAATGGATTTATTCCATCAGAAAAGGTCAAATTTGCCAGCTGACTGTACCTCCACAACCCTCTCCTTACCATCAAAGGGTAACAGAGTAATCATTACAGACTAGGAAATTACAAAAAAAAAATCACAATTGAAGTGCCTAACAAACATGCTGTTCAGAGCCAATGTCGGGTGGGGAGGTAGCACAAACAGCTATGGGAGTGATCTCATTGTCCTTTAGAACCCCACAGAACATGTGCCCAGTTCGCAGGGGGCAGCATCTGTGGCCAGAGGGTCTAAAGTCTCCAGAGGTGCTGAGTCCCAGGATCGTAGCCCCCATTTCCTGCAGCTCCCCACCGTTTCTCTGCTGGGATGGGCTACATCAGTTGGCGGTGCACCTCTGGCATGTTTAATTGTGTCCTGGTTGAAAAAGGAGGAATCACCCTCCTCCACTTTTCACCACCCTCCACAAGGAATTCCAATATGTGGCAGCAGCTGCTGTTCAACCACCCAGTTCCAAGCATCCTTGGGAGAGTAAAAAAATTATGTTTTTCCTTGTAAGGCAAAATGAATGCATACCGGAAAAATCAGAATGTAAGTGATCTGCTTGAATCACATTTTTTGTTTTACTTCCAAAAAGAAATGCTTTCACTGCTGCACCAGGAGCGTCTGGTTCAGAAATTAAAAAAAAAATTAGGTCTAAATTTAAGAAGAGCTTAGCGCCACCTAGCGCCACATTAGCGTAATTGTTTTTACACTAATGTAGCGCTAGGTAGGCAAACACAGAGTGCAAATTTACAAGTCCCCCTATTTATAAACCCTTGCACCACATTATGCCTGCACCAAGCATATTGTATGCATGGGTAGCATTTCTCCGTTAGGAGGCCCAGAAAAATGGCACGCTGCACCATTGTTCTAGTAATTTTTAACACCTGCTCAGTGCAGGCATTAAATTGAGGCAGATCATTGTTTATAATGGGCCTCTATGTACTTTGCAGGATTAGCACCAACATTTTTGGCACTAATCCTGCAAAGTACCACAATAGCATAAAAAATTATGATGCTATTGATCCTAACGTGCGCCATGGTGTGTCGAATCATTATATGGCGCACACATGGTGGTGTTAGGGGGTCGCAATGGGGTGCAAGAACAGTGGTGCTTCATGTAATGAAGCACCACCTTTCTTAAATCTGGGCCTAATTGTTTTCATCCATGAGAGTGCTTTGCTTCAGATTCTCCCTCAATATCATATCTCTGTTTAGGTAGCTGAGGATATGAGCAATAAGAGATGAGGGGCTCATGTCAGAGGGAAATTGGCAATCAAGGCAGTGTATGTTCACTCAATGATAAAGAAAGAAGAGACTTTTCCTATGGGAAAAATATGTCGTGGTAAGAAACAGTAAAAAATGACTACATTCCAGCCCATCTAAATTGGGTGGATGGACATGTAGCCATTTCCCCAACGGCCCTTACTCCTCTGTCGGAGAACTGTGGCCACAGCAGTGACAGAGTAGTCCACACCGTGGCCAAATTTAAAGTCCACCCACAGATAAATTTGTCGGGGAGTGATCTCCTTCACAGTTGTGACAGAGTACCCTCTCCACCAATATATAAATCAGGCCCTTCATTTCAAAAATGGAAATCAAAAATCTTCAGCAGGTCAGAACAGCATAGAGTAGCCGAAGAACCCTCCACGAGGTCAACCCTTGAAAGTAGCCATGTTGAAACCACTGGATTTGGCTAGAAAAGCTCCAAGTTGGAGAAATTCAAATGTCTGACAGGGAAGTCCTCTTACCGGCTGCATACTTTTGACGTCTTCGCTGGTCAAGATTTCCATATTTATACTTCAATCCTCCTATGAGCAAGGTTACATGTGTAGCTGAAAAGGGCTTCAAGAGGTTGGATACATTTTCTGTAAGGTATTGCTGAATCTGATTTGCTGCTGCAGAGAAACTCTGAGTGGGAGAAACCTGAATCTTTGCTCCTGCAGTCACATCTTGTGCTGATTGGCTTGGCATGATGGTCCTGGTCCTTTGGAGGTCCTGAAGTTAAAATGTTTTCTGAGTTCCAGGTTTTTAGGAGTGGTAGGAGATGTTCAGTTAGACACAGCCTAGAGTTTCAGGACATTAGGAAGAGAACTTGGGGTGAGGACATACTCCAGCCGAGGTCAAAAGCAAGGTCCAGGGAAGGTCCATTTGGAACTAATGAGCTGGACAGTTGCAGGACAACACATCTTGTAGCTTGTTGTATCTCTATAGCTTGAGCAGGAGGGCAGGTCTTATGACCACTGGAGTCTACTTCTTTGCCATGGGTACAAGAAGAAGTAGGTCCAATCCTTCAGGGTTCCTTTCAGGTAAGAGACAGCAGGTTCATTCTTTCTGTGATTTTCTTCAGTTTAGCAGTGTTCTGAAGTGGGTGCCATGGGATGCCACATTTATGCATGCACTAGCTTGTGAGTGGGGGTGATTCCTGGCCCTTCCCTACCAACAGTGTTTCCACGGGTAATCTCACCAACTTTTGCAACAGTTCCTTTCTGCCATACTTCAAACAATCGTACAATGCCCCTGACATCTAAAATCAAAGATGGTGAAATCCCTCTCCCGTTGTGCAGAATCCATGTACCCACCCATGGGTATGACTAGGGTAATAAGCAGCCTCCACTCTGTGGTCAGTCCTAACCAGATGTTGGAACTGCTCACCTCCCAATGGGTTCTATGTCTGCCTGACTGATTGGGGAGATAAAGGAAGTGGGCCGCCCAAGCATCAGCTAACAATGGCCAGGGGCAAATAAATTATGTTCCTGGGTTCACCGCAACTGTCCACCTTACTAGGGGAACTGAAGCATATCCCCACACCCATGCCATTCTTTCTCTTCTGGGAGCAGTTTTTACATTTAATTCAGGGCCATTAACCAGCTTGCAGACAGCTGATAGTCAATTAAATTTGGCCTTTATGGGTTTCATGCAAGACAAGCGCAACCTTCTAAATTGACTTGTCCTTAATATTAATTAAAAATCCTACTTCACAATTGAGTTGGGTTTTTAATAAATATTGAAAATAGTGTTTGAATCATTTGCTAGCTGACCCCTATCCTGAGATTGTAAACATAATGTTCATTATTACTTCTCAGTGTTTCACTTCCTAAATTAAAAATAGTGTTTAGGTGCTTTTCACAGTAAGCTCATATAAACATTACATTTTTACATGTCCTACTTTTAAATGCTATACCCCCTACTTTATTACTGAAAGCAGGTTTTTGGCCTGTCAAAAGGGTTTAGTTTGACAGGAAGTACTGCAGTTTTACACTGCTATAGTCAATCAAGCAATCAATCATGGCTAATCATTCATAGGGTCTCATGGCGCTGAATGTAGGTGTGCTGCTCAGTCGAAGAGCCAGGTCTTGAGGTCCTTCCTGAACTGCTCCAGTGATGCAGTCTGCCTGAGGTTGAGGGGACGTCCTCGGACAGGGAGAGGATATGTTGGGTGTCATTGGCGTAGGAGACTATGGCCCTCATTATGACATTGGCAGTAAATCCCACTTACCGCCATGCAGACTGCCGCCAACATACCGCCGCCGCGGATATCCGCTAACCATATTATGACACACATACACCAATATGTCACTATTGAGCCACACACACAAATCCGCCAGCCCAAAGGTCAGTGCTAAACTGGTGGTATCAAAACCCACCCCGTTACGCCAACAGAACTACACCCACAACATTATGACCCACGAATCACCACGGCGGACATTCAATGGCAGTA
Source organism: Pleurodeles waltl (assembly GCF_031143425.1). Classification (NCBI taxonomy): domain Eukaryota; kingdom Metazoa; phylum Chordata; class Amphibia; order Caudata; family Salamandridae; genus Pleurodeles; species Pleurodeles waltl. The sequence continues at coordinate 1,270,812,144 of NC_090437.1, forward strand.
AACCATTGGTGGTACATACCGTCGCGCTCAAAATACACACACTCAGCAAAAAAGCACCACATTGGACAATTTAAATAACACACACCTGACACTCATGCACACACCACACCCACACACCCACACCACTATAAAACACACACCCACACTACCCACAAACCCTTACTACAAATAATAATTGCCAGCAGAGAGAGACAGCAAGAGCACTCACACAACCAGAGCCACATACCACCATCACCTATACACTACCCACGCACCTTACATCACACACCCCAACACATCACCACACACATCCTCACCAACACCATTCACACTACACCCATGTTACCACAACGAGAGCCCAGATTCTCTGAGGAGGAGCTAAGGGTCATGGTGGAGGAAATCATCTGGGTAGAGCCACAGCTATTTGGATCACAGGTGCAGCAGATATCCATTGCTAGGAAGATGGAGCTATGGCGGAGAATCGTGGACAGGGTCAATGCCCTGGGACAGCAGCCAAGAACAAGAGATGACATCAGGAAGAGGTGGAATGACCTACAGGGGAGGGTATGTTCCACTGCAGCAAGACGGCAACTCGCTGTACAGAGGACTGGCGGTGGACCTCCACCTCATCCCCCACAACTAACAACATGGGAGGAGCAAGTCTTGGTAATCATGCATCCTGAGGGCCTGGCAAGAGTAGCAGGAGGACTTGACTCTGGTAAGTCAACTCTCTATTACTATCTCCCCCTACCTGCATGCCGTCACATACCCCCACACTCACTCCCATCACCCCACCACCTCCCACACACCCCACCATCACAACCCACTCATCCCAATGCCAAGCCCTGCATGCCATACCAATGCAAGGACACCACTCACAGACCTGCATGGACACCTATCACTACAGCATGCACACTAGAGACAATCACCTAGGGAAAGCTGACAGGGTAATAACAACCATAGAGGGCAACCTACCCATGCACAATATGTCACACACAGAAACAACAACACTGCATTTACATCCCCACAGGTACCCCAGCCAATCTCACCGGAGAAGAGGTGCCAGCAACATGCTGTCCCCCCACAGAAGAGGCCCACAGTGATGACAGCAGACCTGGTCTCCTGGATCTGGATGGCCAACCTGGCCTATCAGGGACCTCCGGACAGTCTGTTTCCCAGGCACAGTCTCACACCACCACAGAGCCTCCCCCCTCAGGAAACACCACCACAGCACCCACCAAGCGGGCCCTTATCTCTGTCCCCAGGACACGTCAATCAGCAGTGTGTCCACCACTACAAGAACCCCAGGGCACACCGCAAACACAGGACAATAAGGGACCTGGCGTCAGTGGGCACACTGTTCAGGGGACAGAGGCACAGGACTACGAGGAAGCTGGGAGGACTGCTGTGTGCCGGGGGAGGACAGGCCCAAGGAAACGACTTTCGGAGGCACTCACCACGATACTGGGAGCATACCAACATTCCCAGGATACGCTAGGCCAGATCCTGGGCAAGATGCAGGAGAACATGCGGCTGCAGGAGGGACAGTACCTGGGGATCAGGGAGGACTTGAAGGTCATTGACACTACCCTGGTCTCATTGCTGGTCTCATTGCAGGGGTGCTACCAGACATGGCCAACAGTATGAGGGAGGCACTGGCACACCAACGGGCCCCTGACACTAGCCAGACTACTGAACAGCCTTCCACCTCCGCTGCCGCTAGTAGACAGGAGGCTCTGCCACAAGACCAACAGGCCACCAGCATCCCTCCCCCTATAGGAAAACCACCCCGCAAACGTTCCCTGCGATCCAGGCAGAAGCCAGAGACTATTGCCAAGACCCCCACCAGAAAGTAAGACTCTCCTGATTGTCACCCTTGTGTCTCACTCTGTCACCCTGTCCACCTTGAACTGCCATTGCTCCCCTTTCTATGCCCCTTTGGACATTGCACCTGTGCTACAAATAGACTAGACTCTAACCTGGACTTTCCTCCATCATCATCCCATTCCATTGCACTTCCCCCTTGTCGTCAGAGCACTGCAATAAACACACTTTGAATAAATACAAGTATGGAGTATGTCAAATGATTTCAAAATGTATTCGTTTCACAAGGTTCAAAAATTGCAATTCAACTGTACAGTAATGTATACTTAGGAAAGACCTGTAGTTGGCGGCACTGACACACCAGGAGCAATAGTAGGGCATCAACATTTGCAAAAAGAGATGGCAATGGGTACAGTCGGTGGTCATTGAAGTTGGAATTCACAGCCTGCCTGTGACAATGTCACACACCAAACTGTCAATGAAAAGTGAAATAACATTGTCTTACCTGTGTGTCATTGGAAGTATTGACGAATGACTGCACTTCTGTTGTCCTCATCCTCATCCTCTGCCTCCTCATCTTCACTGTCCACAGGGTCCACTGCTGCCACACGGCCTTCTCAAGCCTCCTCCTCCTGCAGAAAAGGCACATGGCGGCGCAAGGCAAGGTTGTGCAACATACAGCATGCCACGATGATCTGGCAGACCTTCTTGAGTGAGTAGCACAGGGATCTACCTGTTAGATGAAGGCAACGAAACCTGGCCTTCAGGAGGCCGAAGGTCTTTTCTATAATCCTTCTTGTTCGCCCATGTGCCTCATTGTAACGTTCTTCTGCCCTTGTCCTGGTATTCCTCACAGGGGTCAGTAGCCACGAGAGGTTGGGGTAACCAGAGTCACCTGCAAATATCAAGGGACAACTGTTAGCCACACACTATCCTATATGGCCCACACCATCCCCATACACCAACATCCACTGGGTGGGAACCATGGTTCACCTATTAGCCACACCCTGTGCCTCTGGAGTTGGCCCATCACATTTGGGATGCTGCTATTCCACAGGATAAAAGCATCATGCACTGAGCCTGGATACTTAGCATTGACATCGGAGATGTACTGGTCCGCCAAACACACCATCTGCACAGTCGAGTGATAACTTTTTCGATTTCTGAAGACCTGCTCATTTTGCTGGGAGGGGCAAATGCGATATGTGTTCCATGCTAGATGTTGGGGATATGTCCCATTGCATAGAAGTCAGCCTTCACTGTGGCCAAATCCTCCACCTGGGGGAAGATGATGTAGCTACACATGTGTTTGATCAGGGCAGACAACACTCTGGTCAGCACTATTGAGAACATTGGCTGTGACATTCCTGCTGCCAAGCCCACTGTCACTTGGAAGGAACCAGTTGCCAGGAAATGGAGCACAGATAGAACTTCACAAGAGGGGGGATCCCGGTGGGGTGACGGACAGCAGATATCAGGTCAGGCTCTAATTGGGCACAAAGCTCTGTGACTGTTGCCCTGTCAAGTCTATAGGTGAGGATAATGTGCCTGTCCACCCTTGTTGCCAAGTCCACCAGGGGTCTGTACACGGGGGATGTCTCCATCTCCTATTCATCTGCAGCGGTTACATTCTATGGGGTAAAAGAGTGAGCAGCTGGTCATTATCTGTACATTGTTACCACTACAGTTCAATGCATTTTGTGATTCTTACAATATTTTGGTGGCATATGTCCAGAATGTGAAATTATTTACTATGGCGCAGTTAGGATCCATGGCCACCCACCCCCCTGAAATGGCGTCCGCCTGTCCAGTATTGAGGGACAGGTGGAAATGAGGTAATTCCGCTGATGTTGTGTGCCGTTGCGTGAGGCGGTCGAGAACCGTCATGCAACTCCTCATTGGTTATCATTGGACCCTATGGGTTACAGTGGCCAATGGTGATGTACGCTGGCGGTGATGGTACGCACCGCCACAGACGTACCCGCCATTTTCCATCTGTTCACTCAATTGCTACCTGATCTTCAAAAGGAGAGGACCTGCACTTCATGTGCTGCTGTGACTTGTGTCTGGAACCTACCATAGCACATGTGACTGGGGAAAGGGCCCCTGCCTTCACCTCGGCAGAGTTGGAGCGACTGGTGGATGGGGTCATATCCCAGTACCGACTGCTGTAATGGCCTCCAGACCAACAGGTGAGTACACTGTGTGCACGATGCATGGGGCATGAATGCATGGAGTGGTGTGAGTGCAGGCCTCGTGTGGGGGGGGGTTGGTGGATGTCCCCTGGGCAGCGTGCAGCATGTATGCAGGGCCATGTCTGTGCGTAAGGGGGTGGGAAAAGGGGCATGGTGGGCCATGAGTGTAACAGGCAGGACGGTCTGACTAATACCTTTCCCTGTGTGTATTTCTCTGCAGGTCAGCACCCATCTAAAGAAGGGTACATGGCGTGCCATCACCAACGACGTGTGGACCTTGGGGTCTATGGCAGGCGGAGCTCCCACTGTCGCAAACAGTGGGAGGACCTGAGACGCTGGGCACGGAACACGGTGGAGGCCCAGCTGGGGATGGCCTCCTAACGAGAAAGGGGTGCCCGTTGAACCCTGACTCCCCTGATGGCCCGCATACTGGCGGTGGCCTATCTGGAGCTGGATGGGCGCTTGGGGGCATCACAGCAGCAACAAGGGGGTGAGTACAGTGCCTTTCATTACAGCTTACGCCTGGGGTGGTGGTATCAGGGTGGGGGATGTGGGCCTGTGGGTGCCCCTAGGCCAGGCCTGACATTGCAGAGTAGGTCCCACGTTGGGCAGGGTTCTGATGTGAACTTACTCCAACCTAGCTAGTAGGCATCCACAACTGGGCAGGGTTGTGTGGGTCTCAGGTATGCTGCAGTTGGCGGTATGTATCTCTAACCATTTCCTGGTGACTAGCATTGTAACTGGTAGTACATTGCCTAGTGCGTAGGGCTGCCCCCTGTGTGTGAGTGTGTTGTGTATGCCAACGGTTGTGTTGGTGCCGCCATTGACCCAGTGTATCCTTTGTCTCATCCCCCCCTTATTGTTTCGTCATCCTGTCCTTATGTGCATTAGCATCATCTGGCGGAGGAGCAGAGGCACTGTTGACAGAGGGAGCTGCATCCCACAGGACCCAAGAGGCTGAGTCCGCCGACAGTGAGGGCACCAGCGGGACGGAGGGCGAGGGGAGCACCACGGCAGAGACTGGAGGGGACAGTTCGGACACAGATACCTCCTCCAATGGAAGCTTTCTGGTGGTGGCGGACACCTCTGTACCCACCCTAGCTACAGGTACAGCCACCACCCCGTACCAGCACAGCCCTCCCAGCAGCCCCTCAGCGAGTTTCCCGTGCCCCCTCACCCAGGAGGGTGGGCATCTACTTCGCCCAGGCACCTCGGGCCCTGCCCCAGTTAGCCCTGCTGCCCTGAGTGAGGAGGCTATTGACCTCCTGTGATCCATCTCTGTTGGGCAGTTAACCATTGTGAATGCCATCCAGGGGCTGGCAGCCCAAATGCAACAAACCAATGCCTTTCTGGAGGGCATTCACACTGGCTTGGCGGCCCAACAAAGATCAATCCAGGTTCTGGCCTCCTCTCTGATGGCAGTCATTGTCCCTGTTTCCACCCTCCCTCCTCCAATTTCCTCTTCCCAATCCTATTCTCTTCAACCGCAACCTATCCCAAGCACACAGGCAGACGAGCATGCACACAGAACAACACACAAGAGTGGACATGGCAAACACAAGCACCACACTTAATTCCACACGCACTCACACAAACACCATCCAGATGCAGACATACCAACATCCACTGCCTTCACTGTGGCCCCCTCCTCCTCCTCGTCTACCTCCCTCCCAGTTGTGTATACACTCACACCTGCATGCACTACATCCTCATCCTCTACCCCCATCACCAGCACACCTATCAGATCACACAGCTCACTGGCAGTCACCACCCCCACATCCATGCACACGTCCACTGTGTCCTCTCCCACTGTGTCTGTGCCCCCTCCTCACAAAATACACAAACGCAAGCACTCAGACACCCAACAGCCATACACCTCACAACAGCATCCAGCCCATGCACCTGCACCTGCACCCAAACACAGCAGACTGACACCTCCTACAACCACTTACTAAGAAGCTTTTCCTCTCCACCATTGACCTCTTCCCTACCCCTACCCCCCATCCTTCACGTCAGGCCAGGGTGGTCAAAACCCAGGCAAGCACCTCAGCCACCCAGTCTACATGCACAGTAGTGTCCCCACAAAATCCAGGTGGGAAAGGATCCCGGCCACCAGCCAGCCAGACGGAAAGGGTGCCTGCCCCAGGTGGTGCAGGAAGGAAGGGCAAGGAGCCAGCCCCAAGTGCTGCAGGAAGGAAGGGCAAGGAGCCGGCCCCAAGTGCTGCAGGAAGGAAAGGCAAGGAGCCACCCCCAGGTGCTGCAGGGAGGAAGGGCAAGTAGCCAGCCCCAAGTGCTGCAGGAAGGAAGAGCAAGGGGCCTGCACCAGCAGGCAGTAAGGACAAGGGGCCTGGTGCTGGGACTCAGTCGGAGACCCCACCACCAACCATGGTGATGCAGCCGTCCGAGGCTGCAGGGGATGGGCTGGAGCTTCCCCCCACCACCACCAGCTCCACCAGCAGCACCGCCACCAGCACCACCAGCAGCACCAGTGGGCAGCCATCCGAGGCTGCAGGGGATGGACTGGAGCTTCCCCCCACCACCAGCAGCACCACCAACACCAGTGGGGAGCTGTCCGAGGCTGCAGGGGATGGGCTGGAACTTTCCTCCCCACCACCAGCTCCACCAGCAGCACCGCCACCAGCACCACCAATTCCACTGGGCAGCCGTCAGAGGCTGCAGGGGATGGGCTGGAGCCCCCTCCCACCACCACCAGCAGCAGCAGCACCACTGCCACCACTGAACAGCCGTCACCGCTGGCAGACATTCTGTAGACCTACATCCAAAGGCTGTTGTGCGGCCCGCCCCCGGCAAATCCAGTGGGTATAACACCGACCTGAGAGACTGTGACTGTGCACTCCCCAAGATCTTCATCACAGGGCACAATGCCCCCTCCAGAACTAGTGGAGATGCCATCCACTCACCCCATCCTCCCCAGGATGAAGCTCACAGGGCATGATGCCCCCTCCCGAACCAGTGGAGATGCCATCCACTCACCCCATCCTTCCGCGGATGAAGCTCACTGGACACGATGCTTCCTCCAGAACCAGCGGGCAATTCACCCACTTGAGAGATTGTGGCCTTGCACTCCCCAGGATCAAGCACATGGCAAGTTGCCCCCTCCAGAACCAGTGAACAAGTCACCCACTTGAGAGGCTGTGGCCTTACACTCCCCAGGATCAAGCACCAGGCATGTTGCCGCCCCAGAACCAGTGGGAAAGACACCCACATGAGAAACTGTAGCCATGAACTCCCCAGGATCAATCAATGGGCATGTTGTACCATCTGCCGACTGAGGTGCCCCCCGTTTCCCGTCCCCCTGAGGTGCCTGCCTATTTTCTAACTGATGCCCCTGCAGTGTTCTCTCCATGTTGTTGCAGGAGTGAAGTGGGGCCTTGGACTTTGTAATATGGCCCTGTGGCCATGAACATTTAGGACTGGGCAGTGTCCCTACATTTGTAAATATGTATATTGTTTTGATTTGGATGCAAGATTGTCTACTCTTTTATCTTATTACGCTCTTTTTACTCTATTGTAGTTGTCCATGCATTATTCCTGAGGGGTACGGGGTAAATATGTTATTTTGCTTCTGTGTATGATGTTGGGGGTTTTGCATGTGTGTTCCTCCCTCCCTCCCCTGTGTGCTAGGCGGCTGTAGTCACTGAGGTTGTCTTCGCCGTCGTTGGTGTTCGTAGTGGATCAGCACATAGAAGAGCATTGGAAGGACATGCAGCTTGGGCTCCATGGCGGTGTGGTTGTTCCCTGAGTCTCCACAGGTGAGTCGTTTCCCTTCTGTACAGTGTTTCTGCCAGGCTTTTGATGTCGTTAGTACCGCTCCGGAAAAGGTGGCAGATTGGTATGTCTTAATACAGTGGGCAGAACATTGTCTTCCCCCTGGCTGTAGGCAGTTAACATCGTGGTGGATGTTGTTTCCGCCCTGGCGGTCGGTGTGTTAAAGTGGCTATCTGTCTGAGCTGTTTCCGACATGGTCATAATTTGGCAGTATTTACCGCTAGTGTCTTTAGGTTCTGATGTGAATGGTGGTAGTCTGACCCCCCTGTGTTCTTCCGATGAAGAAGGACCTGATTCAGCTCAGGGATTTGTCTTGGAAGTCAGTGCCCTGCAGTCTGTCGCAGAGGGTAGAGTGGGAGATGGTGTCAAATGCAGCGGAGAGGTCGAGGAGGATGAGTGTGGTAGTGGTCCAGTACGAAGCATATGTTGTCAGTGGCTGCTAAGAGTTCGGTTTCGGTGCTGTGGTTAGTCAGACTACAATGTTAGGCCTGAAGCTATGTTTGCACTGCCACTGCTTCAAGCTACAATGTTATGCCTGAAGCCATGTTTGTACTGCCACTTTAGTGTATGGCACAAGAGGTACTGGAGTCCACTATAGGCATTTTACTTCCAAGTCCTGCGCACAATTAGTACAATATATGAAAGATATATAGGCAGGTTAAATATACTAATTTATACATACCAAGTCCACAATGTTGAAGAGGGAGCACAAGCAATTTACTACTGGTTAAAAGTATTAAAGAGCCCAGAGTTCCAAAGAAAGTAAAAGAGGAAAGGCAAAAATCTGGCAGAAGGGCATTATGCAAACAATGGTAATTTTCAACAGCAATCTCCCCAGTCTTCGCCAGACTGCCATGCCTTGATTAGTACCCTGGCTGTTACTCAAATGATCTGAGTATGCCACCATACTGGTCATCATACCAACCCACACAAACAAAACCCAACAAACTACTGTACGACTATTTTACATACTTCCACATGCTAATGCTCAAGTAAGAACACATGGCAGAGGCAACAGATATGTCAACTTCCTTCTGGACTTCGCTTTGCGTTAAAAGTCAAAATCTACACTTGCACCCACTTATGATATGTCCAATTAATCTAAATGATTTCTCCACTTCTTACTCAGAAATAGCCAGCTGAAAATGAGCTATGGGCTAGAAAGAAAAGAAAAAGCATTAAGTTAAACCCAAGATGGAAACATTTGCTTCTTACACTGAAATCCAATGACCACATCCAAAGCTAATTATAACAGTCAACCATTGCAGCTACCTCTTCAAAGACATCACACCACTAATTAAATTCATCAAGCACAGCTTCAATTCAATCTCAGACACCACAATATGCAAATCAACTAGCAAGTGCAATGCCATCAATCAACTATTCACCTGGACACATAGATAAGCAGATCTGGCATCAGGCATGTGCACTGTGGGCCATGGCACAGCTTGCAAGTGGCATGGCCTCAAGGCTTCACTTTAGTCTGCCTCACAATCTTGATGCTCAGTGTTCGTAGCAAAGGGGGTGACTTATTAAGTCCTTACATTGTTGCATCATGCAAACCAGTGCAAGGCAACACAAGGGGTTAAGTTAAATTCATCAAGAGACGCAGCAGCCAGTTTACATAATTTCAGGCTGGCTGCATCATGCCAGTGCTGCACTGTGTCAATGTATTTGACCCAGGTAGTATGCAAGGTGGGTGTTTCAATGCAAATCCCAATGCAAGTCTAATGCAGTGGTATTTCAGAAGAAAATACTACATGACGCTGCACCACTCAGTGTAATCCAACAATGGGAAAGTGTTAGAATGCTACGCATGGTCAACACAGGCACAAGAACAGACACAAAAGCATCACTATAAATAGATATTTCACCTAGTAGAATAAGGAAACTCTTATTAGCCATTGAGATAATCATACTGCAATTGGGTTGTGGTCTGCGTTAACAACAGCTATAGCGAAGGAGGAAGGAACAAATGTTCTGACAAAGGATCACCTTCATAAATCTCAGAGAGGAAGAGGTGATCCAGGTATGTAGACTCAAGAAGGAGAGGATTTTGGAGTTATTGGAGGAGATTGGCTCAAGTCTACAACCATCAAAAGGCCCTTCAAATGCCATACTATCTCCTTTGAAACTGATGGCGGTACTTTATATTTTGGCTTCAGGATCTTTTCAGAAGATAAATGCCATTTTGACTGTACATCTCAGGCTGTCTTTTTCACATTTCTGCCATCTATACTGGATGCAATCATCAAAATTACTCCAAAATGTCTACTTTGTCAAAAACAAGCCAAGAACAATTTACTACCAAGTGAGGGTGGGTACTTGACAATTTGCTGTGAATGTGTTGGGAGCAACTTATTGCACACGTGTGCAATGGGTGGCACCTTCAGCACCTCCACATATATATAGAAATCAGAAGCATAACTACTCAATGAATGTGCAGGCAAATGTGGAACATAAAGGCACATTCACAAATCAGTTAGCAAAGTACCCAGGAAGTGTCTGTGATGCCAAGATATTTATACACTACACCATAAATGAGTGCTTACAGAATGGTACATATGCAAATGAACTTCTAATTGGTAAGTGTAAATTCTAAATTGTCTGAGAATGTGAAATTCAATGTTAAAAAAATTACTAAAGTAATAATATTGAATTACATTTTCCTGCAATGGGTTGTTAAATATAAACATGTTGCAATTGTACATACCATTCTGTACATAGTGTATGTGAAGACAACAAAAGTGAATGGGGAATGCATCAACCAAATTCATTGCAAGTGTGTGGGTGTGACAAAGGTGATCTTGCCAGAAACTACTTTACAGCATGCATGCAGGTTGAGACCTGATTTAGGTATTGGTGGAAGAGTTACTCCATTACAACAGTGACGGATATCCCAACCACCGAAATCTCATTATGTCCTGTGGGATTAAGATTTCAGCGGACAGGATATCCGCCTTCATTGTAACCCCACCATCTAAATCAGGCCCTTAGTCATATAGCGTGTCTATATACTTGTGGGGGAGGGGGGGATATATATATATAACTATCTATTTAATATGTGTATATTAAATATATAGTTAAAATTAGGACCCTGTTTCCATAGAAAAAGCGGGTTTTGACTTGCCTATATCTTTTGCACCCTTTGAGAAATCTTCAATAAATTTTCTAAGAAAAGTGCCCTGGTGATTATTGTTGAGCACAAAAAGTTTCGGAGTGATCCGTCAAGTGTGGGCCAAGAAAAAAGGGGTGTTTCAAAAAGTTACGTTTCCCATGTTAATTCCCATAGGGCTTGCAGACATGACTACAGCCCGAACCACTGGACGGAATTACACCAATTTTTGCAGATAGCTAGATTTTAGTACACAGATTGTTCTTTCACTAATTTAGTGTAAATCTGTTCAGTAGTTTTTGAGATATTAAAGGGAAAATAAATGTGAATATCTCTGGCCGCAATGACTTCATGAGGATTAAGAGCTCGTGCATGGCAAATGCAGAGCTGTGATTGTCTGACAACACTTCAAACCAGGAAGTGTTGCCAGCCATCTTGGGACTAATCCAGGGGCTTCAACTGAGTCCCACAAAGAAATTTGAAAAAAAGAAAAAAGAGCAAGGATAGGGATAGGGATAACCTGAGCCCTTAGCTCTGGTGGTGGGGTCCCAGAGCAACCTTCCCAGGGCTAAAAAGCATTCTTTTAAAATATTTTGTTCAAATTCATGAAATTCACAGCAAAATAAATTTAGAAAAAACAAGCACAGGCTCCCCTGCTTGTCTCTGTGAGGCACCTGGGTGGGCCAGGTCCTGGGGGTATTTACATTTTAATCAGCATGGAACTCTGGTTCCCCTTCAGCTCCGGGGACTGCCACCTCCCGGGGCTTTAAAAAATGAAACAAGGGGAGGCCACCCAGCTCCCCTACAGTTCTGGTGACCACCGGCTCCTGGGTTTTCAAACAACTGTAATGGGGGCCCACTGGTCCCCATTGCAACCCTGGGAGCCACCGCTTTCCCAGGGCATTGCTCCAATTTTTTGTGAGGGACTGTGTTGCTCCTGTGCAGCCTGGGGGACCACCACCACCCTGGGACATTGCTCAAATTAAATGCGGGAGATGCACGACCTCCCCGCAGCCCTGTGGACCACCACCTCCCAGGGGCATATTAAATTGTATGCAGGGGTGCGTGGTTCTCCCGCAGCTCTGGGGACCACCACCTCCCAGGGGCATCTTAAATTGTTAGCAGGGGGCTGTGCACCCGCTCCCCCTACAGCCCCGGGGACCACCACCTTCCGGGGCTCTTTTCATTGGAGGGTGGCTGCGTGAGAGAGAGCTGTCAAACAGTTCTCCCTCGCTGCTAGCAGAGGTTTCATTTATGCATGCATTGCAGAAGTTGACGGCGGCCTCTCTGGGTGTGAGAATAGGTGTGAGAGGCTGTATCTGGCTGTAAGAGTGGCTGTCAGAGTCTTTGGGTGTGAGAATGCATATATCAGTGCTTTAGTGGGAGCGTCATTATGTGTGTGGGTCTGTGAGTGGGTGAATCAGGTTGTCAATGGTTCTGTGAGTGGGTGTGTTACGGGCTGACTGGGTGTTTGAGTTTGTGCATAACTATCTGAGTCGGTCTGAGTAGGTGTGTGATGGTCTTACTGGGGCTCTGAGTGAGTGCATAGTGTCTGAGTGTGTCTGAGTGGGACTGTCTGAGTGGGACTGTGTGTGGTTGCGTAAGTGTCTGAATGGGTGTGTGAGTGGGAGAATTGATTGAAACAGAGAGAGTGAAAGAAAGTGAGAGTGAGAGAGATAGGGTGTTTTATTCTTTGAAACAAAGAGTTATTTGTTTCCAATTTAAAATCAAAAATGTTTTTTCTTAATATAAAATATTTTTTTTTATGAACAAAAAAAAAAAAGGAAATGAGTCCAACTGGACTCGAACACCTGAGCTACGGTGTTTGTTTTTAGCCCTTTGTGGGCTATCTGGGACCGCGAAGGACTCCTTAAGGGCTCCCCCACAGTCCCTCCTTATTTCGGTATTTATTTATTTTTTAATTACACCAAAAAATGTCATAAAATGCCCTTACGGAATTCCTGACAGTGCAGGGGAAGACATAAGGCTTCCCCTGCAGTGCCATTGCTTCAGAAAGCACAGAGCTTCTTTGACAGCAGCTCCATGCTTGCTGAAGCATTTTATCTCTGCTGTTTGACAGTGGTTCCTGCTTTACAAGTCACGCTGTCAAACAGCAGAGTGTTTCTGTAGTTTGGCTGCAGTTGCAGTCCTTCAGCAAAGCCACAAGGACTTAGCCCCAGGGAGGTGGTGGTCCCCAGGGCATGGGGGTCCCAAAGGCAACCCTTTCTCTTTTTTACATTTTGCCCCGCGGTGGTGGTGCCCAGGGAATGGGGGCACTGGGCCCCCTACATATACTTAACTGAAATCCTGGAGAGGCGACGGTCCCCAGGGCAGTGGGAGGGCCGTGCCCCCCCTGCATGTTTTAATTGAAAGCTCTGGGGAGGTGGTGGTCCCCAGGGCGGGGGGCACAGCCCACCCCCCACATATTTTAAAAGAAAGCCCTGGAGAGGTGGCGGTCCCCAGGGAAGCGGGGGGCACGGCCCTCCCACATATTTTAATTGAAAGTCCTATGGAGGTGGCTGTGCCCCCCACTTATTCATAAAGGAAAGCCATAGGAAGGCAGTGCTCCCCAGGGCAGCGAGGGGCTGTGGGCCCCCGCATATTTAAAAATAAAAGCCCAGGGACGGTGACGGTCCGTAGGGCAGCAGCTTATAAAAACATGAAAGCTCCAGGGAGGTGATAGTCCCCGGAGCTGTGGGGAGGCCAGAAGGCCCCCCCACACTAAATTGTTAATGCCCCTGGGACCTGGCCCACCCAGGGGCCTAAAAAAAAAAACAAGCAGGGAAATCCGCTCTTGTTATTTTTTTGCTGCAAATTTGTGGATATTTCAAACTTGCGGCAACAAAATATTTAAGAAATTGTTTTTTGATCAGGGGGTGTGCCTTTGCGGCCCGCCCAACAGTGCTAAGGGGTCAGGGTGTCTCTATAATAAAACACCCGGCACTATCTAGCACAAGAAGATTCTTCTCTGTGTTGCATAACAGCTTGTGGAAGGAATGTGAAATGATTACAAAGGTTTATATGCTGTCTCCTTGTGCTGGGGAACTTAGGGCCAGATGTAGCAACCCTTTTGCGAGTCGCAAACGGCGAAAATCGCCGTTTGCGACTCGCAAACGTGGGTTTGCAATGCACAAATGCATATTGCGAGTCGTTACCGACTCGCAATATGCATGTGCGACTCGGAAATAGGAAGGGGTGTTCCCTTCCTATTTGCGACTCGCAATGGTATGCAATACCATTTGCGACCGCATATGCGGTCGCAAATGGCATCGCAGTTACCATCCACTTCAAGTGGATGGTAACACAATCGCAAATTGGAAGGGGTCCCATGGGACCCCTTCCAGTTTGTGATTGCACCCAAAAATAGTTTTTCAGGGCAGGGAGTGGTCCAAGGGACCACTCCCTGCCCTGAAAAAAACGAAACAAAAGGTTAACAGGCTACATTTAAAAAAAAAAAACTGCTTTATTGAGCAGCAGGTCGCTAACATGGAGGCCTGCTGACGTCAGCAGGCCTCCATGTTAGCGAGTGCCCATAGTCGCTATGGGGCCGCAATTTGCGACCCACCTCATTAATATTAATGAGGTGGGTCTTTGCGACCCCATAGCGACTTGCAGAAGGTGTCTGAGACACCTTTCTGCATCCCAAATTGCGACTTGCAATTTGCGAGTCGCAGAGACTCGCAAATTGCAAATCGCAATTTGTTTTTTTCGCACATCTGGCCCTTAGTGCTGCCACAGACAGTCTTGCGTCATAGTGGAAGGGTGGCTGCATTACTGAATGCACATTGTGTATACGAAAGAAGGGATACCTCTATTAACGATTACAAAACTGTTGATCTATATACTTGTTGCAATGTACGCAGGAGAATGCTGAACAAAAATATATATGCTCCTCCTTTCCATGACTGGGCATGTGGGGTGGGGGCATAAATAGGGCAGATGCGCTGGTCACCTGACTTTGAACACCTATACTCTTCCCATTGAAGGTAGACTTAAAGCAGTATTATGCAAGGCCGGCATATGTGCTGCCTTACATACCCGAATAAAGTCAACCACCCTGAACCAACCAAGGTGGCTTTGTGTGGCATAGTCATTCTCAGTTAAGTACAAGCATTGGCTTTCATCCCCTTGCATGATGGAATCACTACCTGATCCCTTTGGATATCTGGCCGTTAATTTATCTAGAGATACCTCGAAAAGCTAAGGTAGGAATGTACTGTAAAAGATTTCTCCTAACTACGATTGCAACACTTCTATCATGCAAATTGCAGTGAATGAGTAACTGTTGTTCTACTATTAGTAATTTTTCTCTGGGGTGAGTGGCCACAAAGCAAACAACCATAGTGCATGTATTGCCCAATATGTAGAGACAGTTGTTAAGTACAAACATGTGATCCATCCTGTAATTTGTTAAAGCATTAGCAAAGAGTTGTTATGTGCAATTTATTTGTATGTCATTTGAAATAAGTGATCATGACATATAAAAGCAGGGAATGCATGTGTTAAAAAAAGGATGAAGACTAATCATTTGAAAAATTACTAAGTGAACAAACTGTCTAATTGTAATGTTTCTCTCTTAATGTAATAGACAAACTGAGTGGTGATGCAAAGAAGAAATACATTGCGTGCAAACGAGATATGGCAACTAGAGAAAATGGATTGTGGTTGCCGTAAAATGGTCAAAGCCTATGACAAAAAGAAAGGGCAAAGATGACGGGTCCAAGCTACTTCCCCCAACCAGCCTTTATCCTCCAAAGACCCTGTGTGACCATCAAGGACCAAGAAATCTAACAGCTAGAGTGAGATCCCACAAACATCAGCTGCACCACAAACTACCACTAATGACAAGATGCCGAACAAGGGATTATTCATCATGAGGATGATTCAAAAGAACTAGAAATATTTAAAAACATCAACTTCAACTGAGCAAAGTGAACAAACTCAAATTTGACAATAATAAGCTCGTTCGTGGTTGCCGGAAGACACTTTATTTAATTGCACAGAAGGGAGGGCAAATTCACTCTCCCTCATTCTCACCCCCTTCTGCTAAATCTTTGTAAATATGTTTTATCAAATAGGCAGACAGTTAGGATATCTATTATTTTAGAAGTAGGTTAAGTTCAGGGTTAATTACACATAGGTAGTAGAAAGTTTGTATAACTTAGATAGTTACTGTGGGAGTGCTAATGTTAGTTGTGTAGTGTATATGTTTAGTAATGAATGTTAAGATGGTTGATATGTAGAATGTAGTTTTTGTAGGTGTTGTCTGTGCTGATGTATGTTAAGGAGGGTTGATCGGATCAGTGAAAGAGCATAATTTGGCTGTGCCATTATGCCTTGCAGAAAAAGAAACAATAATCAGCTACATATATAACAAGTGTAAATTGCATTCATGTAAATGTGGCACACTGAAAAGATGATATTGAAGTGCACTTATAAGTAGAAATGTAGAAATGGCATACGCAAATCACATTTATGCGCTCTTATTCAAATGTATTGGTGTTATGATGTCTTAGAAGTTGTGTTTTTCATGATAATTTTTCGTTTTATTGTGCTTATGAAAAATGCACATTCAGTCATATAATCAAATACACATTGAAGTCTATGTCAAGTTGGCTGAAGCTAAGGCCTGAAATATTTTTCTGGGTCTAAACATCAATGTGAGGTTGTACTTGCTGCATTTTACTCCAGTTTGCAGGTGCATCAGTAACAGTCTCCAGTTAATGGAAAGTTCATTGTTAGTTATAGATAAGGGGCTATGAGAAGATGGGTTGCCAAGCACGAAAGAAGTAATAAGGCTCCATGGAGAAGACCTCCCCTCCAGATTCCTGAGTATGGGTGTGATCCAAGGTCATTCAGATGTGGTCTGAAAGGATGAAAGGCTAAAGAAGGTTGAGATTAACAACTGTGCCCTGTCAATGGAAAGTCACTGACTGTGATGTCATCTACTAGAAGGTTGTTGTTCAGTTAGCTGGAGATTCAGACTCCCTTTACACTTTGACTAGAGTAGAACCTTAGAATTAGAGAGGAACAGACCTCTTTCGTTACTTGACTGAAGTGGCTTTATGCTACAGACATCTCCCTTGCAGAATTTTCACTGGGTTTCTGTGATGCTGACATTTTCTATTTCAAATCTTTTTAGCTTCATTAAAATAGTTAGGATTATTCGATTCTATGGTAAGGCAGGAGAATTTGAGACTGGATTAAAGTCATCATATACATCTTTTGTATAGTTGCTGCAGAGACATTGATCTTTTGCATGCTTCGAAAGTTTAATTTGGTTTGATGCTTTAACTCTCCTTTGGTGATTCTGTACTTACGTAGCATGTTTCTGGGACTCATTTATGCAGGTTTGACCTAAAGTTAGGAATAAATCCTTTTTGATCTTTAAGTTTGTCTTCGAGATTTAATGTGTGACCAAATAGGTTACACTGTCACTTAACTGAGTGGGTGTGTTTCTCCTTGACCCTCAGGACTCCTAAAAAGGTTCCTTGGACTCAGAGGACAGCAGAGGTGTCAAGGCCAGATTAGAAGTATTAGTGTAGGTAGTGTAGAGATTAGACATAACAGATAAATTACAATTAGTAATTAGTGAATGTACTTCGTTAGTAATACATATTTTAATTATTTACTAGATTGTTTGAGATATATATGTGGTTGAGTACAAATGCACCATACCAATAGGTAAAATATTAAGTTGTCTACTTTTAAGAAAATGAAGTAGTCGTGGTAGTTTATATGTTGCAATTCAACATGACGTTCTCAACAATTTCATTTTATACAAACCCACACATAAAGCACATGCCCATATTCTCTACTATGTTACACAACACAGCCATGCCAGCTAGGGAAAGGGAGAGAGGATGACAGATCCATATATTCGAAGATATGGAGCATTTGTACTTTCTGTTTGCTTTGCAACACTTTGTGCATCCTACTGCCAACATAGGTAATCTTTGACCATAGTATAAAGGGGTTACTTACAGACCCAGGATCATTTGCATGAGCCTGTTGCATGGCTGTTGCATCACTCTTTGTGATGCAACAGCAGCGCAAACCTTGAAATCATATCTATGAGGCCACGCAAAGCCACTTTGCATAGCTTTGAATGGCCTCATAGATATGGAGTAAGGCAAGGCAGCACAAATCGAATGGTTTACTTACTTTGCACTAGGGAGGCATTCCGTGGGTGTTGCAGTACGCTACCCATGAAAACACCCATGGATCTTGATGCATCCCCAGATTTACAAGGCCTTCCAATCATTGGGATGCACTAAAACCTTACGCCTTTCCAGGGGAGACATAGCAAGTAGAAATATCTCTATTTCTTTTTGTTTTTTCCTCCTTCTATGTGTGCTGCAGAACACATAGAAAAAGGCTCCCAGAATTGTTTTGAGCAGGAAGGTACCCCTTCCTGCACAAAAAACAATTCTGCCTACAATGCAGACAACCTTGCACCCAACCATGGTACAAGGGTGCCTGCATTTGAGCTAGGCTGCCAGAACAGAGCCAGCACAGTCGGAAAAGACACGAATGGACTGCATGCCATAGATACGGTGCACTCCTGCCTTGCCCTTTGACGCAAAGAACTGCAGCAAAGTGAATTGCTGAGCTTCCCTGCACAAAGAACACATAAATATGGGCCACAGTATTTTTGGCTATGGAGGGCTAGCTTCCTGCACACACAATTTGACCACGTATTATCTTCCTATATGTGTCGCACCACGCAACACACATAATAAGAAGGATGAGAACCAATACAGTATACACCTACTTGTTAGGCCATACTAGGAAAGGCATACCATTTTTAATTATCTCATTAATTCTAACTCTTGCTATATATGGCTAGGTAGCAATTTACATAGGCATAAGCTTGTAAAGTTCCAAGCACAACTCATGGAATGGCTTCCAAGTAGCAATATAATTTCATGCAACACAACTTGCTCAGGTGCATTCTCTTTTGTCAAAAACACCACCCAAGACCACTCAAAACTGTCCAGGGGTGTCATAATTAATGGCCATGAAGGATATGTGTTGTCCTTTTGTTGCCCTGCATGATACAAAGTAAACACACCTACTTCATAATTGTGGCACTCATTTACAAATTTGATAACCATGATTGAGATGGTTGAGAACTGACCTTGGTTGAGATTAATTTACATGTTTTTGTGTAGTTGATGTGGAGTAGCCACTTGTACCTTTGTTACTTGCCAACTTAAGCAGGTGTTGCAAGTGTACTTGATTTGCTGATTGGCAACTTTCTTTATGACTGATCCTCACAAATATACAGTTTTCCAGCTGAATCATAATTAGATGTATGGCATTGATACTCACTTTCATTAGAATAAACGTAAAGATAAGTATTATTTGTGATGTTCCAGTGCATAGTCCTTAGCAGGATCACTTACAGACTCACATATTTCTGCATTATATGTGACTTACAATGCAGCTACAGTATTCAGTGGTAATGAGTGTTGCCACCTGCTCATTCAGTGATTTGGATTGCATTTGTATATGTATTCTTCTTCCTGGCATCATAGCAACCGTAAACTAGATTCCATCTTCATTCTCTGTCAATTGTGCAGCCTCCTGTGATTGTGGGTGCAGTTCATTTGGAGGGCGTGGAGCACTTGTGAGTCGCTCAGTTGAGCAATCATCAGAGGTAGAAGATACATGTCCCATTTTTGCTAGAACATTAGTGAGTGCCAAAAAGGCTGAATGGTATTCCCTGGCTAGGGTTTGCTGATTTTGCAACACAGCAACAAAGTTGCTGTTGAGGACAATTGCTGTTGCCATGATGGAGTCCATCTTTACCTCCATTCTATTTCCTAAGCCCTACAGTTCATGATGCAAGGATTAGATAGAGTAATTGATGGATCCTGGCTGGTTGACAACATCACTGGTGCTTGATGAAGGAAGCTGTTGTTGATTGGTCTTTTACATCATGACACCAGCAATGTCAGCTAAAGAGATATTAGCTCCACAGAGCCAGGAATGAGTGTCTTGTACAGCCTCTGCCAACCCTCTATTGGGACTGAGACACCTCTGGACTCCTTCTAGAGAGCCTGAAAAAGTCTCCACCTCAACTTGACTTCTTCCATCATACACCGCTGTACCCCAATCACTTTCAGCTGAAAGTTAACTTGTAGATCCTCTGGATCCTCCTGAGACATATGTAGACACTAAACAACTTCTTCTTCCTCTGCAAAGATAAGAAGAGAACAATCAATTGTGTCCTGGAATTGGTTAAAGATGTCTTCATCGATCGAGGGCAGGTAGAATTTAAGGTCAGGTTCTTCTTCATTGACAGGTTGTTGTGCAGGAGAGGTAGGTCCTCCCTCTGAAAAAATATACACAATATTAGCATTTATAAGACTAATTATTGGCTACTTTATACGTATATTGTATCAGACACATTTTTACCTTCTTCATATATAGGAAAGGTACACGTATTATTTTGTATATAGCACTTTGGGCAGAATGTAATGTATTGCAATTTTACCATAGTAACTGACCATTCTTATATGTTCATGATGCAATATGTATATGTTAGTGCAACAACAGAGAATGTTGACACACACATATAATTAATGCTTAGAGATCACACAGTAGATACAACTTTCGGCATATACTGCATTTACTAACAAAAGTTATATATCCTATTTTTAGACATTTATGTGACATCACAGTTCTGTTTCATGCCTCCTGACATTAATACACACACCTGTATATTCCCAGCTGCATTTAAGGAAACTAATTGGCCAGGGATTACATTTCCTTACTCTAACCATATTCAACAGATTATTAGTAAACATGAGCGTGGATATTTTTTACAGAGATATTTTGACTTTTCATATGTACTACCCTGTGTAGCACTCAAATAGCAAGGATAAAGATCTTATGATATTACTTACAACTAGACTTTGAGCTTTTCTAGCCACTTACTACATTCCTGTCCATTAAACACTCACCTTTACAGAATGTTCTACATGTCCCACCTTAGCCATTCTTCCACACACACTAAACGATCACAATGGGAGAGGAACAATGCAACATAATTTATAAGTAACAGTGTTGGACACTTAGCACCTCACCCTTTCATGCATTGTAGTACAGCAACTACCATTGAAGTTCCAAATGTGGTGTAAGATATAATCAGATGAGCCATAGTACACACATGATCGCAAAACATTCTTACATCCCACTGAGAGTCGCTATTAGGAAGGGACGCCGTTAACATGCCCCTTCCTAAAACCGAATAAGAGACCCTATTTACGATTTTGTAATAGGTTACCAAATCAAAAATAGGGCCTTGGTACATCCCAAGGTAGTTTTTAGCAGTAGCATAAGGTCTGATTATCCGAATCGGACTGTTTGCGACCTCTAAAGATTTTCATACATATGGCCCACAATCTTTCTTAAAGCTATGGAGCCAGATTCCAGAACAACATTGCTCCACAAAGAAGGTTGCATACTCACTTCTATTTTTAAGAAAGGAGCTAAACTATCATTTTTTCAATGATCATCTTAACCATTAGTGACAAGGAAACTCCAACAAACCTTTCTACCCTTATCAACAAAACCTTTAGAAGAATTACCCCAGCTCCAATCCTCTAACATTTTGCACACAACATTTAATCTTTAAATATCCCTTAGTGTGTACAACACTCTATTGCTGACTAGGTATAGACTAAAGAAAGTTCCAATATGTACTCATCCATGCCCCTTCAACGTGCACATTTTGCGTTTGTGAAAAAGTTCTAGAATTTTCAAGACCCTACTGACATCAAAGTTTTACTGTTCTGAATCAACAGACTTAGAGGTCAAACTAGAATGTCAACAACTATGCTTACAAGAGAAACATATATGTGCATGAGTTTTATTTAATTTCAGAACAATAATTTTATTGTTTATGGATATTTTAGGAATTCACTATGTACATTTAGAAAACATCAATACTCTTGACAGGTTTTCAAATAGAGTTAATTGAATCTCAGGAAAAACAAGTCATTGGTTCAGACTTTAATAAAACAAGGTATAACTCAAGATGCACAAATGATAGAGGCTCATGCTTTCGGCATTAGAGCAGTATGTCATATCATACAGCTCTTAAGAAGGATTTTTATAAGAAAGCTTTCCATCTAGTTACAAAACCCATATAGGCTCACACAGCAATCTCTTACATTACAGAGATCATATGGTCTCAGACCTTAACAGCAGAGCTGTGTATTAGTTATATAGGAACTTGCATGCCAAGGCTTAATGAACAAGAGGTATTCAAACACGTGACTTTATAGGAGAGCTACACTAGACACAGATCCTACTGTCAAAGCCTCCCAAAAGGTGACTTCGCCCACAGGTTAACACAGATCACACAGGCTCAGGCCTCAGACGGCCAAGCCATACCTTAGATTAAACATAAAATTACAGGTATTTAGATGAGAAAGGTTTTGTTGAGGTCACACAGATCTTACGTGCTTAGATACCTGATAGCAAAGGTATCCCTTTGGTAACAAAGTGCACCCTCATGCTTCTTAATCAAAAGCTACTCATCAAGATGCTCATCTGGGATAACATCTAGGCTACTGATGCTCATTTCCTTCATACACGGCTCTATTAAAATTGGGGCGTTACTGTGAATCTAAAGATTTTCAGGGCTACAAAACTTGTCACAATCTAGCTTGTCCACTCTGAAAGTGCCCTAGTCCCTGAAAGAAATATAACACATTCGGAGAACGTGTTGTAAGAGCTGTGTACATTTGGCATTAAAAACGTCAGCAGTATGAGTATGTTGGCCACTGCCTTTTTATAAAAGAGGCACACTAAGGTAAATAGTAACGTATTTTTACTTTCCTTTTATGCAGTGCTTAATTTGAGCCGGTGGTTTACGGTGCAAGGCACCGGCACTTATTTTTGAGGGCCGGCACTTATCTTTCTGTATCAAGCAAATACTGTGAGCAAAAGACACATAGGGAGAAGTGGAAGAAGAGAAAAACGAAAAAGTGTCAGAAAGGGAGAAAGCAAAAAACTGCAAGAGTGAGCTGAAGGGGCAGGGAGTGGGTGTAAATGGACGAAAGAGGCTTGAGACGGTTTGCACATTTAAATTCAAAAGAGAGCTTTGGGCTATTCGGCACGTTTTTATTTCCAAATTAAGCACTGTTTTTGTGTTTACAATTGTTTGCTATTTGCAAATGTATTTTACTAGTAGTATTTCTTCAACTGCGGAGTCTCTCCACATAAAAAGATAGTACTGACCTATCTTTTTACCAGTAGTATCATTACGACTGCGGAGTCTCTGCACATAAAAAAATATGGAAGGTCTATCTTTTTATATGCAGAAACTCCACAGTTGTTAATCATACTACCAGGAAAATACCTTTGTCAATTGTGAACAATCATAAACTTACACAAAAGTGTAAGTTTACCTTTGTGAATCAGGCCCTTTATAGTCAGTGCATGCGGGAGCAGTGCAAGATTGGCTCGAACACCACAAAGCCACTGCACATGCAGCAGCAGTGCAATCACCCTTCAGTCACAGAGATCAGGCACAGTCTATGCATGCTGCTATGCATGCTACAATCACATAGTCCATGTACATAACTGGCAGCCACACTGAAAGCTTCCTTCTTCCACAAATTGGTAGAAGCTGTGCAGGCTTCTCGCTAACAAAATGACAATGTATGAGGAAATAGAACACAGATGTGCACTCCATTTTCAGTCAGATATCTGCTGGCGGTGCTCCCAGAAGAGCGGCACAGTTTCGGTAAGGACTTGCTCATGGGAGATAATAGCTTAAACAATGTTAACATGATGAAACACCCAGCATTAGTAAACAATCACATGATGCTAATATATACCTGGCACTAATTTGTGAGTTAAATGTGCCATTAAAGCATAGGTCCAGCATTAATAATAAATCATTGTCAAGGGCGGCTCCTCTGCAATGGCAGAGGAGTGCCGCTCCCCTGGCTAAGAGCCAGCAGATAAAAAATAAAACAATAGCTTACTATGGTTTTATTTTTAATCTGCTGGCTCAGCCAGCTTGTGTATGATGGGGCTAGGGCGTGGGGTAGAGGAGAGAGTGAATCTAAGTGCGCATGTGTGTTTAACTGGCTGCCTCAGGCCGACCAAACACACATGCACACTTAGGGTTTTTCCAATCCAGCTGTGTTGAACAGCTGGGCTGGTGCAACGGCACAGACCCCCGGTGCTTTGTTGTCGAAGCAGCAGTCCAAGACTCTGAGACCAATCCTGATGCTGCTTTCATTCTGGTATATCAGTGAATGCTTTGACACCAGAAGAGAAGTGAAGCGGTAGGAGGTGGAGGAGGCAGGAGGGGGCAGTGATGAGAACGGATATTTGTTTTGTTGCCACCCCACCCCCGTCCTCCCCCAACCCACCCTCCCTTGACATTTGCAGCAGCCACCGCTGGTCATTGTGATCTAGTGCCATTGTCATGAATAGACTTTGCAGTACCTCCTTTTACATAAGTAAAATAATAATACCTATTGTAAAGGAAAGCTTCAATTTCATTAGGGATATGGAGGCAGGATTATTCATTTTCTTTCATCATTTATTTCTCAGTAATCATCATAGAAAACAAATCAGTAACATAAATCAAGGGAATCATGATTCTTTGAGAAAGATAGCATATGACAGCCAATCATGTTTAAGCAATGCCAACATAACAGTCTTCAAGAAAATATTACTTCCTCAATCTTGCTGTAATTAGCCTTCAACCATGCAACATTTCCCAACATATTTAAAAATCCTGCTTCTGTTCTAGTCCTGTCATCCTTAGCATTTAATTGCCTATGGCCTACCATATCTCTAGCAAATGCAATAGTAGTCTACATTGAATACACATTCTATAACTGTATACTATAGAAACCTTTACCGAATATTTTTGTGTCGTTTCTTTACACTAGGACGGGTGTTACAAATTACTAGCAATTGGATGTGATAATCCTTACCTCTGTGTCTATAATATGAATGAAACTTTCCATTATGCTAGCAAGGAGATGTTGCATTCTATGTCTGGACTGAATGAAATATTATGCATGTTCAAAGACTACTGACATCAATGATGCAGTGCCTATCAATGGCTTGTAATTGAACTTTTTAAAAGTCGATTTCTTGGACTAATCTGCTGAATTCCGAAAATCTTCTAAGCAACTGCATAAAGTAAAGGCCCTCTAAGTTATCGACATCTAGTGGAGTGACCCAGAATCTAGAAACATCTATTTGATTTCACTTTGCTGTTCGAAATCCCTTGACAGACCCACTTGGGTCTTTTTCTCTAACCGGGGACGCTTGACCTCTGCATGTGGCTGCTAGGGTCTACTCGGGCCTGGTTCATTACAATCACCCAAGCAAAACTCCACCAGGACAAGCAAAAATTTGAAATGCATATCTAACTTTTTTTTAAATACAATGCACTCTGCCATATGGGCTGTTTAGGGCCTACTTTATGGGTGACTAATATATGTATGAAAAAAGTAAGTTTAGGCCTGGCAAAAGGTTTATTTTGAAGGCTCTAATTGGCAGTTTAAAACTGCTCACAGGCTGTAATGATAGTCCTGAAACATGTTATAAAGGGCTACTTAGAGGGTTGGCACAATAAGGGGTTGAGGCCCTCAGGTATCTAATTTACAGGCCCTGGGTACATTTTGTATCATTCTACTAGGGACCTATAAGTAAATTAAATGCACCAATCGGGTGTAAGCCAATTCTATCATATTTAAAAGAGAGAACACAAGCACTTTACCACTGGTTAGCAATGTAAAGGGCACATAGCCCTAAACATCAACCAAAACTGGCTCTGAAAACAGGAGAGGTGAAGGCAAACATTTGAGGGTGGCCTTGCAAAGAGAGCCAAGGCCAGGAAACATTACTATGAAAAATAAGTTAATAACAGGACTAATGAGATGCAAATTTAACCTCAGATACTTCCAGACTTATCTGGCCAATGGATGGTAATTGCTGCTGTCAGGATGTCCCCTAATGTCATTGTTGTTGATGTATGCAGATTGAACACTAGGGGGCATATTTATACTCCGTTTGCGCCGAAATTGCGTCGTTTTTTTCGACGCAATTTCGACGCAAAACTAACTCCATATTTATACTTTGGCGTTAGACGCATCTAGCGCCAAAGTTCATGGAGTTAGCGTCATTTTTTGGCGTGAACACCTTCCTTGCGTTAATGAGATGCAAGGGAGGCGTTCCCGTCTAAAAAATCGACTCCGAGGCATGTGCGTGGGATTTATACTCCCGGGCAAAAATCACGCCCGGGAGTGGGCAGGTCTAAAAAACCCGCTTTAGCGCCGGATTTTAAAGCCTGGGTCAGGGCAGGCGTTAAGGGACCTGTGGGCCCAGAGGTGCCCCCCCCATGCCCCCAGGGACCCCCCCTGCCACCCTTGCCCACCCCAGGAGGACACCCAAGGATGGAGGGACCCATCCCAGGGACATTCAGGTAAGTTCAGGTAAGTATATATATATTTTTTTTATATTTTTTTTTGGCATAGGGGGGCCTGATTTGTGCCCCCTTACATGCCACAATGCCCAATGACCATGCCCAGGGGACAGAAGTCCCCTGGGCATGGCCATTGGGCAAGGGGGCATGACTCCTGTCTTTACTAAGACAGGAGTCATTTCAATGGGGGATGGGCGTCGTAAAAAAATGGCGCAAATCAGGTTAAGTCGATTTTTTTTACTCAACCTGACTTGCCCCATTTTAAGACGCCCATACGCCATTTTCCCCAACGCCGGCGCTGCCTGGTGTACGTGGTTTTTTTCCACGCACACCAGGCAGCGCCGGTCGGCTAACGCCGGCTAACGTCATTCAATAAATACGGCGCCCGCATGGCGCTTCAGAATGGCGTTAGCCGGCGCAAATTTTTTTGACGCAAAACTGCGTTGGCGCAGTTTAGCGTCAAAAAGTATAAATACGGGCCTAGGTGCTGATGTATGACAGAGGCTGGCAGTAGGGAGAGACATACATAGTAGTGCATACCAATCTATTTCTTACATGAAGTTGATATTGTGATTTTAAATACAAAGTTTGAGACCCCAAAAGATTATTCTCTTGCAATTTAAGTCAAGGCCTAACAGATATGTTATGTTAAAATGGCAAGCCTAATGGCAACTTTATCAGACAATCTATACCATATTAAGCAGTTGCATTACATATTAACCAGGGTGCAAAGAGGGATGTGTGACAACACATACTGCTACCCTGTAAGTGCCAAATAAAGAGGTTAGACCCCAAAGACAAAAAAGCAGATATTTAACCAGTAGCGGCTGCCTCTCAATGGGGGTGGCGGGGCAGGACAGGATTGGGTCGGGGTGAAAAAAAGAAAAGAAAAAACAATGCTTACCTGTGGGGTAACCATGTGGTCACCAGCATGACAGCAGCATTGTGATTAGTCTGAGCGGCCTGGTTTGTCGCTTAGTCTGGGAGTGGGAGCCTGGGAATGTTCTCCACACACCTGTGCAATACAGCCTGGTAGAGAACATGCAAAGTGTACGTGTCTGTTTGGCTGGCTCAACACGACCGGCCAGCAGAAATGCACACTTTGTGGTGCACATAGTCCTCCTCTGTCACACTCCCTCCAGCCCAGCCATGCCCCACCCCTTCTCCTAGGAAAAATAAAATTATAATATCATAGCGTTATTATCATTTTATTTTTCCTTTCCCCACAATCCAGTGGGGTGGCACTCTTCCACCTTAGCGGAGGAGCCACCCCTGTATTTAACCAATCAGTCTCTACCTTCTGTGTATCCTGTGGAGCCAGATTGGGTTTGGTGCAGTGCTAGGAGCAAAAGTAAATATGGCATATAGTGGATGTGACAACAACAGAGGGCCTTAAAAATAAAAAAATAATGCATATGTAACCATTCAATAATAAAAGGTCAAGGTCAGATTTGAATACAATTCTAAGTCATTAAAGAATGCATTGTAAATTATAGTATTAGAGTTTAACGAACCAAATGTTAGAAATTTCTTAGAGTGTGGATGTGATGTTGTTAGCATAAGTGCATTACTGTGTGTGTATCCAGACTGCGTTACTAGACCTGCAAGATGTGTTGTCTTGGTGCACTTGCATTGACTTCTGTCCTAACCGAAGTGGTCAATCTACTTAAAAGAGTGAATTTATGACAAGAGAATAGAAAAAAATAAAATAAGTATATTCTATACTTAAAACAACTAGGTTTTTATAGGGTATGTGCTAGTGAGTGTTTTTGAGGGGTAAATATTTGATGTGTATGTAACAATACAGATATGGCGGCAGAATTGGGTGACTATTTGAAGATTTGTTTTTTGTGAGAGAAAGGAGTTTAGAATGCTACCTGGCACAACATTAGTGTTGTCTTAAAGGGACTGCCCATATAACAGAAGAGGTTGAATTGTAGAGCAGACAGCCTTCTTGACGGTGGACAGACAAAGACATGATTCAGGTGCCCTTCCAGGAAAATGTGTGCCAGCTGAATCCTGGAGAAGTTCTCTTTCACCAGCATCCTTTCATCTTATCACTTTTTAAAAAGAAATAACCCCTGTGGAGTGTGCCTCCTCCCCAATGCATTGACAGAATTTGTCACCTTCTGCCATTCTGTTTGGCCTGATGTACAAAACACTGGTCAGAAAACCCTGAGTGCAAATTGTGCCAGGTATTTTTGAGCTCATGTGGAAATCTGACAACCAATCTATGTACTAAAAGCTCTATTTGCAAAATTCCCGTTTGGAGTGGGTAATTGCCCGACCTACTTCTTGGATATTAATTCATAGGTCATAAATTGCATCTTACTCTTATTGGATGTCATCAGAGGGATGGAGGCTAGCTGGGTTCAGCAGATTTAAAAAAAAAATGTTTGTTGAGATAGTTGTCATAGGTCCCCTGGACCACTGTCTGCTACCCAGAAATGTTTTTTTTGGCGAAGAAGTCCCATCCCTGTAGCAAATGGCTTTCTACCCTAACTTAGGACTATCAAAGGACTTTGCATTCGCAAACGGTGCAAATCGCAAATTTTGACCATTTGCGAATACAAGAATGCCTTTCAAGATTTATGAAAGACATTTGCAATGCAATTACAAGGAATCGCTAAAATAGCGATTCCCAGAAATTGCTACTCCATTTAGAGAATCGCAAATTGCGATTCTCTAAATAGGAAATCGCAAATAGGGAATTCCTATTTGTGATTTCCAAAGCACATGTATCAAGCATTTCCTAACTGCGAAATGCTATTACCACCAAATCTAATTTGGTGGTAAGCCTGTGCAACCTTTAAAAATGCATTATAAATGTGTTTTTAAAAATGACATGTAGCGCACACATGCCCCTAGGTCATGTGTGCACTTCACATGTGTAGGAAAGTACCATCTGGCCTAGCATGTTACCCCCATTTTCACTGTATGTATGTATGTTTAACCCCTGTGTCACTGGGATCCTGCCAGGCAGGACCCCAGTGCTCATAGTATGTGCCCTGTATGTGTTCCCTGTGTGGTGCCTGTTAGAAATGGGGTCTTTGGTTGACAGTCAGGTTACCCCCTGTTCAAGCAAGGACCCTCACTATAGTCAGGGTAAAAGAGAATTACCCTCAGCTAACCCCTGCTTACCCCCTTGGTAGCTTGGCAGAGCAGTAGGCTTAACTTCAGAGTGCTAGGTGTAAGGTATTTGTACCAACACACACAGTAACTCAATGAAAACACTACAAAATGACACAACACCAGTTTAGGGAAATAGGAAATATTTATCTAAACAAAACAAGACCAAAACGACAAAATTCCGTCATACAAAAGTCAAGTTCTGAATTTTTAAAGATTAAACTAAAAAATAGCGCTTAGAAACACAAAATGCTTCGGTGAGGTGTTAACACGGCGTCGTGACGGAGTCGTTCCCAACAAGCCGACACCAGCGGCTCCGGACACGGAGTCGCATAGACCCCCAAGTACAGTACCTTTGGTGAAGAGTGAAAACGAGTCGATGCGCGAAGTCGGGGATCGCGGTGTCGGTGCAAAACTTTGAATCCGTGCACTTTGAGCGGCATCGGTCACGACGTGGTGCGGCGACTTCCACGGAGTTGCGGACTTCAGCAGGGCTGCAGTGGTGTCGGGCCTGTGAAGATCGTCGTGTTCCAGCGAAGATCACGGAGTCGGTTGCAGGCGGCTTCATCTGATTCGGCAGCGGCGTTAGTCCGAAGTCGTCCGAAGTCAGTTTTCTTGGATTTCCACCAGCTTTCCTTCCAGGGGCCCAGGAACTGGATAGGGCACCACTTGTCAGAGCAGGAGTCTCTCCAGAGACTCCAGGTGCTGGCAGAGAGAAGTCTTTGCTGTCCCTGAGACTTCAAACAACAGGAGGCAAGCTCTAAATCAAGCCCTTGGAGATTTCTTCACAAGATGGAAGGCACACAAAGACCAGTCTTTGCCCTCTTACTCTGGCAGAAGCAGCAACTGCAGGATTGCTCCACAAAGCACAGTCACAGGCAGAGCAGCTCCTCTTCCTCAGCTATTCTGCTCTTCTCCAGGCAGAGGTTCCTCTTGTTTCCAGAAGTGGTCTAAAGTCTGTGGTTTTGGGTGCCCTTCTTATACCCAATTTCTCCTTTGAAGTAGGCCTACGTCAAAGTAAAGTCTCTTTTGAATGTGAAATCCTGCCCTTCCCAGGCCAGGCCCCAAACACTCACCAGGGGGTCGGAGACGGCATTGTGTGAGGACAGGCCCAGCCCTTTCAGGTGTAAGTGACCACTCCTCCCCTCTGTTAGAAATGGGGTTTTTGGTTGGCAGTCAGGTTACCCTCTGTCCAAGCAAAAGCCCTCACTCTAGTCAGGGTAAGTCACACACTATCCAAGATTATCCTGTGCCCACCCTCTGGTAGCTTGGCACGAGCAGTCAGGCTTAACTTAGAAGGCAATGTGTAAAGTATTTGTGCAATAAGTCATTGTAGGAAAGTACCATCTTGCCTGGCATGTTACCCCCATTTTTCACTGTATATATGTTGTTTTAGTTGTATGTGTCACTGGGACCCTGGTAACCCAGGGCCCCAGTGCTCATAAGTGTGCCTGTATGTGTTACCTGTGTAGTGACTAACTGTCTCACTGAGGCTCTGCTAATCAGAACCTCAGTGGTTATGCTCTCTCATTTCTTTCCAAATTGTCACTGACAGGCTAGTGACCATTTTTACCAATTTACATTGGCTTACTGGAACACCCTTATAATCCCCTAGTATATGGTACTGAGGTACCCAGGGTATTGGGGTTCCAGGAGATCCCTATGGGCTGCAGCATTTCTTTTGCCACCCATAGGGAACTCTGACAATTCTTACACAGGCCTGCCACTGCAGCCTGAGTGAAATAACGTCCACGTTATTTCACAGCCATTTTACACTGCACTTAAGTAACTTATAAGTCACCTATATGTCTAACCTTTACCTGGTAAAGGTTAGGTGCAAAGTTACTTAGTGTGAGGGCACCCTGGCACTAGCCAAGGTGCCCCCACATTGTTCAGAGCCAATTCACTGAACTTTGTGAGTGCGGGGACACCATTACACGCGTGCACTACATATAGGTCACTACCTATATGTAGCTTCACCATGGTAACTCCGAATATGGCCATGTAACATGTCTATGATCATGGAATTGCCCCCTCTATGCCATCCTGGCATTGTTGGTACAATTCCATGATCCCAGTGGTCTGTAGCACAGACCCTGGTACTGCCAGACTGCCCTTCCTGGGGTTTCTCTGCAGCTGCTGCTGCTGCCAACCCCTCAGACAGGCATCTGCCCTCCTGGGGTCCAGCCAGGCCTGGCCCAGGATGGCAGAACAAAGAACTTCCTCTGAGAGAGGGTGTGACACCCTCTCCCTTTGGAAAATGGTGTGAAGGCAGGGGAGGAGTAGCCTCCCCCAGCCTCTGGAAATGCTTTGTTGGGCACAGAGGTGCCCAATTCTGCATAAGCCAGTCTACACCGGTTCAGGGACCCCTTAGCCCCTGCTCTGGCGCGAAACTGGACAAAGGAAAGGGGAGTGACCACTCCCCTGACCTGCACCTCCCCTGGGAGGTGTCCAGAGCTCCTCCAGTGTGCTCCAGACCTCTGCCATCTTGGAAACAGAGGTGCTGCTGGCACACTGGACTGCTCTGAGTGGCCAGTGCCACCAGGTGACGTCAGAGACTCCTTGTGATAGGCTCCTTCAGGTGTTAGTAGCCTTTCCTCTCTCCTAGGTAGCCAAACCCTCTTTTCTGGCTATTTAGGGTCTCTGTCTCTGGGGAAACTTTAGATAACGAATGCATGAGCTCAGCCGAGTTCCTCTGCATCTCCCTCTTCACCTTCTGATAAGGAATCGACCGCTGACCGCGCTGGAAGCCTGCAAACCTGCAACATAGTAGCAAAGACGACT
The DNA here is from genome assembly GCF_031143425.1 of Pleurodeles waltl. NCBI lineage: Eukaryota > Metazoa > Chordata > Amphibia > Caudata > Salamandridae > Pleurodeles > Pleurodeles waltl. The sequence continues at coordinate 1,270,844,431 of NC_090437.1, forward strand.
ACTGCAACTCTGTAACGCTGATCCTGCCGCCTTCTCGACTGTTTTCCTGCTTGTGCATGCTGTGGGGGTAGTCTGCCTCCTCTCTGCACCAGAAGCTCCGAAGAAATCTCCCGTGGGTCGACGGAATCTTCCCCCTGCTACCGCAGGCACCAAAAAGCTGCATCTCCGGTCCCTTGGGTCTCCTCTCAGCACGACGAGCGAGGTCCCTCGAATCCAGCGACACCGTCCAAGTGACCCCCACCGTCCAGTGACTCTTCAGCCCAAGTTTGGTGGAGGTAAGTCCTTGCCTCACCTCGCTGGGCTGCATTGCTGGGAACCACGACTTTGCAAGCTTCTCCGGCCCCTGTGCACTTCCGGCGGAAATCCTGTGTGCACAGCCAAGCCTGGGTCCACGGCACTCTAACCTGCATTGCACGACTTTCTAAGTTGGTCTCCGGCGACGTGGGACTCCTTTGTGCAACTTCGGCGAGCACCGTTTCACGCATCCTCGTAGTGCCTGTTTCTGGCACTTCTCCGGGTGCTACCTGCTTCAGTGAGGGCTCTTTGTCTTGCTCGACGTCCCCTCTCTCTGCAGGTCCAATTTGCGACCTCCTGGTCCCTCCTGGGCCCCAGCAGCGTCCAAAAACGCCAAACGCACGATTTGCGTGTAGCAAGGCTTGTTGGCGTCCATCCGGCGGGAAAACACTTCTGCACGACTCTCCAAGGCGTGGGGGATCCATCCTCCAAAGGGGAAGCCTCTAGCCCTTGTCGTTCCTGCAGTATTCACAGTTCTTCCGCCTAGTAAGAGCTTCTTTGCACCAACCGCTGGCATTTCTTGGGCATCTGCCCATCTCCGAGCTGCTTGTGACTTTTGGACTTGGTCCCCTTGTTCCACAGGTACCCTCAGTCAGGAATTCATCGTTGTTGCATTGCTGATTTGTGTTTTCTTTGCATTTTCCCTCTAACACGACTATTTTGTCCTTAGGGGAACTTTAGTGCACTTTGCACTTACTTTTCAGGGTCTTGGGGAGGGTTATTTTTCTAACTCTCACTATTTTCTAATAGTCCCAGCGACCCTCTACAAGGTCACATAGGTTTGGGGTCCATTCGTGGTTCGCATTCCACTTCTGGAGTATATGGTTTGTGTTGCCCCTATCCCTATGTTTCCCCATTGCATCCTATTGTAACTATACATTGTTTGCACTGTTTTCTAAGACTATACTGCATATTTTTGCTATTGTGTATATATATCTTGTGTATATTTCCTATCCTCTCACTGAGGGTACACTCTAAGATACTTTGGCATATTGTCATAAAAATAAAGTACCTTTATTTTTAGTATAACTGTGTATTGTGTTTTCTTATGATATTGTGCATATGACACTAAGTGGTACTGTAGTAGCTTCACACGTCTCCTAGTTCAGCCTGAGCTGCTTTGCTAAGCTACCATTATCTATCAGCCTAAGCTGCTAGACACCCTATACACTAATAAGGGATAACTGGGCCTGGTGCAAGGTGCAAGTACCCCTTGGTACTCACTACAAGCCAGTCCAGCCTCCTACATTGGTTGTGCAGCGGTGGGATAAGTGCTTTGAGACTACTTACCACTCTTGTCATTGTACTTTTCATAAGAGAAAAATATACAAAACAAGGTCAGTGTATATACACATAGCCAAAAAGTTTTGCATTTCCTCTTTTCACTCTTTTCTAAGTGCTGAAAAGTACTTCTAAACTTTCAAAAAGTTCTTAAAAGTTAAAAAAAGTTTTTTCTGTCTTTCCAAAAAGTTCTGAAAACTTTTTTCTCTTTGTCTATCACTTTAACTCTCTCTAAAAATGTCTGGCACAACCCAAAAAGTTGAACTGTCCAAACTTGCATATGATCACCTTAGCTGGAAAGGAGCAAGGAGTCTCTGCATAGAGAGAGGTTTGAGTGTAGGGAAGAATCCTTCCTTAGAACTGTTAATTAATATGCTTAGAGTACAGGATAAGGCCATAAGTGCCCAATCTGTAGAAAAAGTAGCTAATGGTTCTCAATCTGATCCAGGGACTCCCCCAGGAAAAGGTTCAGGAAAGAAACTTCTCAGCCTGCCCATTACTAGACAGTCTAGCATAGTTGGTACAGAGGTTGAATCACATCATACTGATGATGTGCTCTCACATTATACTGGTAGCCAAGCTGTTAGGGTGCCCTCTGTAAGGGACAGGTCTCCTTCTGTTCATTCCCATCATACCTCTGTATCTAGAAATGTCCCTCCCACCCACCCTGATGACAGATTGTTAGAAAGGGAGCTCAATAGATTGAGAGTGGAGCAAACCAGACTGAAGCTCAAGAAGCAACAGCTGGATTTGGATAGACAGTCTTTAGAAATAGAGAGGGAAAGACAGAAAATGGGTTTAGATACCCATGGTGGCAGCAGCAGTATTCCCCATAGTCATCCTGCAAAAGAGCATGATTCCAGGAATCTGCATAAGATAGTTCCCCCTTACAAGGAGGGGGATGACATTAACAAGTGGTTTGCTGCACTTGAGAGGGCCTGTGCTGTACAGGATGTCCCTCAAAAGCAGTGGGCCGCTATCCTATGGCTATCATTTACTGGAAAAGGTAGGGATAGGCTCCTTACTGTAAAAGAAAATGATGCTAACAATTTCCAAGTTCTTAAGAATGCACTCCTGGATGGTTATGGCTTAACCACTGAACAGTACAGGATAAAGTTCAGAGATACCAAAAAGGAGTCTTCACAAGACTGGGTTGATTTCATTGACCAGGCAGTGAAGGCCTTGGAGGGGTGGTTACATGGCAGTAAAGTTACTGATTATGACAGCCTGTATAACTTGATCCTGAGAGAGCATATTCTTAATAATTGTGTGTCTGATTTGTTGCACCAGTACTTGGTGGACTCTGATCTGACCTCTCCCCAAGAATTGGGAAAGAAGGCAGACAAATGGGTCAGAACAAGAGTGAACAGAAAAGTTCATACAGGGGGTGACAAAGATGGCAACACAAAGAAGGATGGTAAGTCTTCTGACAAGGGTGGGGACAAATCTAAAAATGAGTCTTCATCAGGCCCACAAAAACACTCTGGTGGGGGTGGTGGGCCCAAATCCTCCTTTAATCAGAACAAGGAAAAGAAACCATGGTGCTATTTATGTAAAATAAAAGGCCATTGGACAACAGATCCCAGTTGTCCAAAGAAAGGCACCACAGCTCCTACCACTACAACCCCTACTGCTACACCTAGTGTCCCTACTAATAGCAGTGGTGGTGGGAGAAAACCTACTAATAGCCAATCCAAGGGAGTAGCTGGGCTCACTTTTGGTAATTTAGTTGGGGTTGGTCTGATTAGGGAGACCACAGAGGCTACTTTAGTCTCTGAAGGGGCTATTGACTTAGCCACTTTGGTTGCTTGCCCCCATAACTTGGAGAAGTACAAGCAACTAACCCTAATAAATGGTGTTGAGGTCCAGGCCTACAGGGACACAGGTGCCAGTGTCACAATGGTGATTGAGAAACTGGTGCACCCTGAACAACACATACTTGGACACCAGTACCAAGTAACCGATGCTCACAACATAACACAAAGCCACCCCATGGCTGTTGTAAATCTCAACTGGGGGGGGGTATCTGGTCCAAAGAAAGTTGTGGTAGCTTCAGATTTACCTGTAGACTGTCTATTAGGGAACGATTTGGAGACATCAGCTTGGTCAGATGTGGAGTTGGAGGCCCATGCAGCAATGCTGGGCATCCCAGGGCATATTTTTGCTTTGACAAGGGCTCAGGCCAAAAAGCAAAAAGGACAGGGAAGCTTGGATCCTGGAACAATGGACCAAGTGCTCCCTAAAGCTAGGGCTAGTAGAAGCAAACCACTTCCTACTATCCCTCCCTCTACAGTGGATTCTACTTCTGAGGAAGAAGAATTCCCTCCCTGTGCAGAACCTACACCAGAGGAGCTGGAAGCAGACACTGCTGAGCTTTTGGGTGAAGGGGGGCCTGCCAGAGAGGAGCTGAGTGTGGCACAGCAAACCTGTCCCACATTAGAGGGTCTCAGACAGCAAGCTGTCAAACAGGCTAATGGGGATGTCAGTGACTCACACAGAGTTTACTGGGAGGACAACCTCTTGTACACTGAGAATAGGGATCCTAAACCTGGAGCTGCCAGGAGATTAGTGATTCCTCAGGAGTACAGAAAGTTCCTCCTAACACTGGCACATGACATTCCCTTAGCTGGGCACCTGGGTCAAATGAAAACTTGGGACAGATTGGTACCACTGTTTCATTGGCCTAGGATGTCTGAGGACACAAAAGAATTTTGTAAGTCCTGTGAAACCTGTCAAGCCAGTGGCAAGACAGGTGGCACTCCAAAGGCACCCCTTATCCCACTGCCTGTGGTTGGGGTTCCCTTTGAAAGGGTAGGGGTTGACATAGTTGGCCCCCTTGACCCTCCTACTGCTTCAGGCAATAGATTTATCTTGGTGGTAGTGGACCATGCCACAAGATATCCTGAAGCTATTCCTTTAAGGACCACTACAGCTCCTGCAGTGGCAAAGGCCCTCCTGGGAATATTTTCCAGGGTGGGCTTCCCAAAGGAAGTAGTATCAGACAGAGGAAGCAATTTCATGTCTGCATACTTAAAGGCCATGTGGAAGGAGTGTGGTGTAACTTACAAATTCACAACACCCTATCATCCACAAACAAATGGACTGGTGGAGAGATTTAATAAAACTCTCAAAGGCATGATTATGGGACTCCCTGAAAAACTCCGCAGGAGATGGGATATCCTTCTACCATGCCTCCTTTTTGCCTACAGGGAGGTACCCCAGAAAGGAGTGGGCTTCAGCCCCTTTGAACTTCTTTTTGGACACCCTGTTAGGGGTCCACTCACACTTGTAAAGGAGGGTTGGGAACAACCTTTAAAAGCTCCTAAGCAGGATATTGTGGACTATGTACTTGGCCTCAGATCAAGGATGGCTGAGTACATGAAAAAGGCCAGTAAAAACCTTCAGGCCAGCCAAGAGCTCCAGAAGCAATGGCATGATCAGAAGGCTGTTTTGGTTCAGTACCAACCAGGGCAGAAAGTGTGGGTCTTGGAGCCTGTGGCCCCAAGAGCACTCCAAGATAAATGGAGTGGTCCACACACAATTGTTGAAAAGAAGGGTGAAGTCACCTACTTGGTTGACTTAGGCACTGCCAGGAGTCCCCTTAGGGTGCTCCATGTCAACCGCCTGAAACCCTACTATGACAGGGCTGATCTCACCCTGCTCATGGCAACAGATGAGGGACAGGAAGAAGACAGTGATCCTCTACCTGATCTCTTCTCTTCCACAGAACAAGATGCTCTTGTGGAAGGTGTAGTTTTGGCTGATTGTCTTACTGCTGAGCAGAAAGATAATTGCATAAATCTCCTAGGACAATTTTCAGAACTCTTCTCCATTGTGCCAGGCACCACTTCTTGGTGTGAGCACACTATAGATACTGGAGACAGTTTACCTGTCAAAAGTAAGATCTATAGGCAGCCTGACCATGTCAGGGACTGCATAAAGCAAGAAGTTCAGAAGATGTTGGAACTAGGAGTGGTTGATCACTCTGACAGTCCATGGGCTTCTCCTGTGGTACTGGTACCAAAACCCAATTCTAAAGATGGAAAGAAGGAAATGAGGTTTTGTGTAGACTATAGAGGTCTCAACTTGGTAACCAAAACAGATGCTCACCCTATACCCAGGGCAGATGAGCTAATAGATACACTGGCATCTGCCAAGTATCTAAGCACTTTTGATTTGACTGCAGGGTATTGGCAGATCAAAATGTCAGAAGATGCTAAACCTAAGACTGCATTTTCTACCATTGGAGGACATTACCAGTTTACTGTAATGCCTTTTGGTTTGAAAAATGCACCTGCCACTTTTCAGAGGTTGGTGAACACAGTCCTGCAAGGGCTGGAAGCTTTCAGTGCAGCATATTTGGATGATATAGCTGTCTTTAGCTCCAGCTGGGATGATCACCTGGTCCACCTTTGGAAAGTTTTGGAGGCCCTGCAAAAGGCAGGCCTCACTATCAAGGCTTCAAAGTGCCAGATAGGGCAGGGTAAGGTGGTTTATCTGGGACACCTTGTTGGTGGGGAACAGATTGCACCACTTCAGGGGAAAATCCAAACTATTATTGATTGGATTCCCCCTACCACTCAGACTCAGGTGAGAGCCTTCCTAGGCCTCACTGGGTATTACAGGAGGTTCATTAAGAACTATGGCTCCATTGCAGCCCCTCTTAATGACCTCACATCCAATAAAATGCCTAAAAAGGTATTATGGACAGCAAACTGTCAGAAAGCTTTTGAGGAGCTGAAGCAGGCCATGTGCTCTGCACCTGTCCTGAAAAGCCCTTGTTACTCTAAAAAATTCTATGTCCAAACTGATGCATCTGAATTAGGAGTAGGGGCAGTCCTATCACAACTTAATTCTGAGGGCCAGGATCAACCTGTTGCTTTTATTAGTAGAAGGTTGACCCCTAGAGAAAAGCGTTGGTCTGCCATTGAGAGGGAGGCCTTTGCTGTGGTCTGGGCTCTGAAGAAGTTGAGGCCATACCTGTTTGGCACTCACTTCATTGTTCAGACAGACCACAAACCTCTACTTTGGCTAAAACAAATGAAAGGTGAAAATCCTAAATTGTTGAGGTGGTCCATATCCCTACAGGGAATGGACTATACAGTGGAACATAGACCTGGGAGTAGCCACTCCAATGCAGATGGACTCTCCAGATATTTCCACTTAGACAATGAAGACTCATCAGGTAATGGCTAGTCTTATTGTCCTTCGTTTGGGGGGGGGTTGTGTAGGAAAGTACCATCTTGCCTGGCATGTTACCCCCATTTTTCACTGTATATATGTTGTTTTAGTTGTATGTGTCACTGGGACCCTGGTAACCCAGGGCCCCAGTGCTCATAAGTGTGCCTGTATGTGTTACCTGTGTAGTGACTAACTGTCTCACTGAGGCTCTGCTAATCAGAACCTCAGTGGTTATGCTCTCTCATTTCTTTCCAAATTGTCACTGACAGGCTAGTGACCATTTTTACCAATTTACATTGGCTTACTGGAACACCCTTATAATCCCCTAGTATATGGTACTGAGGTACCCAGGGTATTGGGGTTCCAGGAGATCCCTATGGGCTGCAGCATTTCTTTTGCCACCCATAGGGAACTCTGACAATTCTTACACAGGCCTGCCACTGCAGCCTGAGTGAAATAACGTCCACGTTATTTCACAGCCATTTTACACTGCACTTAAGTAACTTATAAGTCACCTATATGTCTAACCTTTACCTGGTAAAGGTTAGGTGCAAAGTTACTTAGTGTGAGGGCACCCTGGCACTAGCCAAGGTGCCCCCACATTGTTCAGAGCCAATTCACTGAACTTTGTGAGTGCGGGGACACCATTACACGCGTGCACTACATATAGGTCACTACCTATATGTAGCTTCACCATGGTAACTCCGAATATGGCCATGTAACATGTCTATGATCATGGAATTGCCCCCTCTATGCCATCCTGGCATTGTTGGTACAATTCCATGATCCCAGTGGTCTGTAGCACAGACCCTGGTACTGCTAGACTGCCCTTCCTGGGGTTTCTCTGCAGCTGCTGCTGCTGCCAACCCCTCAGACAGGCATCTGCCCTCCTGGGGTCCAGCCAGGCCTGGCCCAGGATGGCAGAACAAAGAACTTCCTCTGAGAGAGGGTGTGACACCCTCTCCCTTTGGAAAATGGTGTGAAGGCAGGGGAGGAGTAGCCTCCCCCAGCCTCTGGAAATGCTTTGTTGGGCACAGAGGTGCCCAATTCTGCATAAGCCAGTCTACACCGGTTCAGGGACCCCTTAGCCCCTGCTCTGGCGCGAAACTGGACAAAGGAAAGGGGAGTGACCACTCCCCTGACCTGCACCTCCCCTGGGAGGTGTCCAGAGCTCCTCCAGTGTGCTCCAGACCTCTGCCATCTTGGAAACAGAGGTGCTGCTGGCACACTGGACTGCTCTGAGTGGCCAGTGCCACCAGGTGACGTCAGAGACTCCTTGTGATAGGCTCCTTCAGGTGTTAGTAGCCTTTCCTCTCTCCTAGGTAGCCAAACCCTCTTTTCTGGCTATTTAGGGTCTCTGTCTCTGGGGAAACTTTAGATAACGAATGCATGAGCTCAGCCGAGTTCCTCTGCATCTCCCTCTTCACCTTCTGATAAGGAATCGACCGCTGACCGCGCTGGAAGCCTGCAAACCTGCAACATAGTAGCAAAGACGACTACTGCAACTCTGTAACGCTGATCCTGCCGCCTTCTCGACTGTTTCCCTGCTTGTGCATGCTGTGGGGGTAGTCTGCCTCCTCTCTGCACCAGAAGCTCCGAAGAAATCTCCCGTGGGTCGACGGAATCTTCCCCCTGCAACCGCAGGCACCAAAAAGCTGCATCTCCGGTCCCTTGGGTCTCCTCTCAGCACGACGAGCGAGGTCCCTCGAATCCAGCGACACCGTCCAAGTGACCCCCACAGTCCAGTGACTCTTCAGCCCAAGTTTGGTGGAGGTAAGTCCTTGCCTCACCTCGCTGGGCTGCATTGCTGGGAACCGCGACTTTGCAAGCTTCTCCGGCCCCTGTGCACTTCCGGCGGAAATCCTGTGTGCACAGCCAAGCCTGGGTCCACGGCACTCTAACCTGCATTGCACGACTTTCTAAGTTGGTCTCCGGCGACGTGGGACTCCTTTGTGCAACTTCGGCGAGCACCGTTTCACGCATCCTCGTAGTGCCTGTTTCTGGCACTTCTCCGGGTGCTACCTGCTTCAGTGAGGGCTCTTTGTCTTGCTCGACGTCCCCTCTCTCTGCAGGTCCAATTTGCGACCTCCTGGTCCCTCCTGGGCCCCAGCAGCGTCCAAAAACGCCAAACGCACGATTTGCGTGTAGCAAGGCTTGTTGGCGTCCATCCGGCGGGAAAACACTTCTGCACGACTCTCCAAGGCGTGGGGGATCCATCCTCCAAAGGGGAAGCCTCTAGCCCTTGTCGTTCCTGCAGTATTCACAGTTCTTCCGCCTAGTAAGAGCTTCTTTGCACCAACCGCTGGCATTTCTTGGGCATCTGCCCATCTCCGAGCTGCTTGTGACTTTTGGACTTGGTCCCCTTGTTCCACAGGTACCCTCAGTCAGGAATCCATCGTTGTTGCATTGCTGATTTGTGTTTTCTTTGCATTTTCCCTCTAACACGACTATTTTGTCCTTAGGGGAACTTTAGTGCACTTTGCACTTACTTTTCAGGGTCTTGGGGAGGGTTATTTTTCTAACTCTCACTATTTTCTAATAGTCCCAGCGACCCTCTACAAGGTCACATAGGTTTGGGGTCCATTCGTGGTTCGCATTCCACTTCTGGAGTATATGGTTTGTGTTGCCCCTATCCCTATGTTTCCCCATTGCATCCTATTGTAACTATACATTGTTTGCACTGTTTTCTAAGACTATACTGCATATTTTTGCTATTGTGTATATATATCTTGTGTATATTTCCTATCCTCTCACTGAGGGTACACTCTAAGATACTTTGGCATATTGTCATAAAAATAAAGTACCTTTATTTTTAGTATAACTGTGTATTGTGTTTTCTTATGATATTGTGCATATGACACTAAGTGGTACTGTAGTAGCTTCACACGTCTCCTAGTTCAGCCTGAGCTGCTTTGCTAAGCTACCATTATCTATCAGCCTAAGCTGCTAGACACCCTATACACTAATAAGGGATAACTGGGCCTGGTGCAAGGTGCAAGTACCCCTTGGTACTCACTACAAGCCAGTCCAGCCTCCTACAGTCATACAATACCACCATATAACACCACAAAAATACACCACACAGTGTGTAGAAAAATATATAATATTTATCAGGATAATTGTAGGTCAAAAAGAATAAAGATGCAATGGAAAATTGTAGAACTATCACAGGAAAGTGATATAAAGTGTCTTAAGTCTTTAGAATGCAATACAGTGTCTTTCACGCACAAAGTACCTGGTTTCTGGTGGAAAATCTCCTCAGAGGGCCACAGGAAAAGGGATGCGTGGAAAAAGGGTGTGTGCGTCGATTTCTCCTCCGCACACAAAGACTTGCGTCGTTCTTTTCCACGCGGGGAAGTCGGGCGTCGTTTTCCGGCGCGCAGACAGTCTCTTTTCGTGGATCGCGGGGATTACCAGATGTCCCGGGTCTGTGCGTGGATTCTCCTGCTTGTTTTCCGGCTGCGCGTCGTTCTGCGGGGCTGCGCGTCGAAGGTTCGATCTCACGGCAGGCGTCGCGTCGATTTCTCCTTGGAAGTCGGGCGGCGTTGTCCTTGCGAGGCCGTGCGTCGAAATCTTGGTCTCACGGCAGGCGTCGCGTCGATTTCTCCTCGGAAGTCGGGCGGCGTTGTCCTTGCGAGGCCGTGCGTCAAAGTTTCGCGTTCACGGTGGGCGTCGCGTCGATTTCTCCTGGAAAGTCGGGCGGCGTTGTCCTTGCGAGGTTGTGCGTCGAAGTCTCGATCGTCCCGAGAGCGTCGCGTTGATCAGCGTCGGTGTGCGGCGTTTTTCTCACCGCGAAACAAGCTGTGCGTCGAAATTTTCGGCGCACGGAGCGTCCAAGTGAAAGGAAGAAGTCTTTTTGGTCCTGAGACTTCAAGGAACAGGAGGCAAGCTCTATCCAAGCCCTTGGAGAGCACTTTCACAGCCAGGCAAGAGTTCAGCAAGGCAGCAGGGCAACAGCAAGACAGCAGTCCTTTGTAGAAAGCAGACAGGTGAGTCCTTTGAGCAGCCAGGCAGTTCTTCTTGACAGGATGTAGTTTCTGGTTCCGGTTTCTTCTCCAGCAAGTGTCTGATGAGGTAGGGCAGAGGCCCTGTTTTATACCCAAATGTGCCTTTGAAGTGGGGGAGACTTCAAAGAGTGGCTAAGAAGTGCACCAGGTCCCCTTTCAGTTCAATCCTGTCTGCCAGGGTCCCAGTAGTGGGTGTGGCAGTCCTTTGTGTGAGGGTAGGCCCTCCACCCTCCCAGCCCAGGAAGACCCATTCAAAATGCAGATGTATGCAAGTGAGGCTGAGTACCCTGTGTTTGGGGTGTGTCTGAGTGAATGCACAAGGAGCTGTCAACTAAACCTAGCCAGACGTGGATTGTAAGGCACAGAAGGATTTAAGTGCAAAGAAATGCTCACTTTCTAAAAGTGGCATTTCTAGAATAGTAATATTAAATCCAACTTCACCAGTCAGTAGGATTTTGTATTACCATTCTGGCCATACTAAATATGACCTCCCTGCTCCTTTCAGATCAGCAGCTGCCACTTCAACAGTGTATGAGGGCAGCCCCAATGTTAGCCTATGAAGGGAGCAGGTCTCACAGCAGTGTAAAAACGAATTGAGGGTTTCTTACACTACCAGGACATATAACTACACAGGTACATGTCCTGCCTTTTACCTACACAGCACCCTGCTCTAGGGGATACCCAGGGCACACATTAAGGGTGACTTATATGTAGAAAAAGGGGAGCTCTATGCTTGGCAGGTACTTTTAAATGCCAAGTCGAGGTGGCAGTGAAACTGCCCACACAGGCCTAGCAATGGTAGGCCTGAGACAAGGAAAAGGGGCTACTTAAGTGGGTGGCACAATCCGTGCTGCAGGTCCACTAGTAGCATTTAATCTATAGGCCCTAGGCACCTGGAGTGCACATTACTGGGGACTTATAAGTAGATTAAATAGTTCAATCAGGTATGATCCAAAGTTACCATGTTTACAGAGAGAGAGCATATGCACTTTAGCACTGGTTAGCAGTGGTAAAGTGCGCAGAGTCTAAAAACCAGCAAAAACAGTATCCACAAAGTGGAGGGAGGCAGGCAAAAAGTTAGGGGTGACTACCCTAAGGCGGTCAGGTCTAACACCCTCCCTCCCAGCAGAGATGGCTCATCAGGAAATGCAGACGACACCCCAGCTCCTTTTGTGTCACTGTCTAGTGTGAGGTGCAACCAGCCCAACTGTCAAACTGACCCAGACAAGGAATCCACAAACAGGCAGAGTCACAGAAATGGTATAGGCAAGAAAATGCTCACTTTCTAATAGTGGCATTTTCAAACGCACAATCTTAAAATCAACTTTACTAAAAGATGTATTTTTTTTGTGAGCTCAGAGACCCCAAACTCCACATGTCCATCCACTCCCAAAGGGAATGTACACTTTAATCAGATTTAAAGTTAGCCCCCATGTTAACCTATGAGAGGGACAGGCCTTGCAACAGTGAAAAACGAATTTAGCAATATTTCACTGTCAGGACATATAAAACACATTACTATGGGCCTGATTACAACTTTGGAGGAGGTGTTAATCCGTCCCAAAAGTGACGGTAAAGTGACGGATTTACCACCAGCCGTATTACGAGTCCATTATATCCTATGGAACTCGTAATACGGCTGGTGGTATATCCGTCACATTTGGGACGGATTAACACCTCCTCCAAAGTTGTAATCAGGCCCTATATGTCCTACCTTAACCATACACTGCACCCTGCCCTTGGGGCTACCTAGGGCATACCTTAGGGGTGTCTGACATGTAAGAAAAGGGAATGTTTAGGCCTAGCAAGTGGGTACACTTGCCAAGTCGAATTTACAGTTAAAACTGCACACATAGACACTGCAGTGGCAGGTCTGAGACATGATTACAGAGCTACTTATGTGGGTGGCACAACCAGTGCTGCAGGCCCACTAGTAGTTTTTGATTTAGAGGCCCTGGGCACCTCTAGTCCACTGTACTAGGGACTTACTAATAAATCAAATATGCCAATCATGGATAAGCCAATTACATACACATTTTGTAAAGAAGCACTTGCACTTTAGCACTGGTTAGCAGTGGTAAAGTGCCCAGAGTAACAAAAACAGCAAAATCAGAGTCCAGCACACATCAACAACCTGGGGAACAGAGGCAAAAAGTTAAGGGAGACCACGCCAAGGATGAAAAGTCTAACATGTGTACACCCCAGCTGAAAGTGGGGAGCAACTACCCAACCTCATGGGAGTTCTCATCACTAAGGCAGAAGAACCTGGACAGACCATCAGCATTGGCGTGTTCTGTACCAGGACGGTGTTCCACCGTAAAGTCCATCCCCAGTAGGGAAATGGACCACCTCAACAGTTTTGGATTCTCACCCCTCATCTGCATTAACCATCTAGGGGGCCGGGGTCGGTCTGAACTCGGAAGTGAGTCCCAAACAAGTAGGGTCTTAGCTTCTTCAGTGCCCAGACCACAGCAAACGCTTCACGTTCTTTGGCACTCCACCTACGTTCCCTGGGTAGTAGCCTCCTGCTAATGAAGGGTACAGGTTGATCTAGGCCCTCTTCATTAAGCTGTGAGTGTACTGCTCCAATACCATGCTCTGAGGCGTCTGTTTGCACAACAAACTCCTTGGATTAGTCAGGTGCCTTCAGCACAGGTGCTGTGCACATGGCAGCCTTCAGGGCATCAAAAGCGTTCTGGCAAGCCTCTGTCCAGATCACTTTCCTGGGTTGCTTTTTAGAAGTCAACTCAGTTAAGGGGGTAACAATGGTACCATATCCCTCAACAAACCTCCTGTAATATCCTGCGAGACCTAAAAAGGCTCTCACTTCAGTCTGGGTCTTGGCAGGCTCCCAAGCCAGAATTGTGTCAATCTTAGGCTGTAGGGGTGCCACCTGGCCACTCCCCACCTGGTGTCCAAAGTACACCACAGAACCCTGCCCTATTTGGCACTTGCTTGCCTTAATAGTGAGGCCTGCCTTCTGCAGGGCCTCTAACACTCTCCAGAGGTGTTGCAGGTGTTCCTCCCATGTGGAACTAAACACAGCAATGTCATCCAGGTAGGCGGCACTGAACTCATCCAGGCCTGCCAACACCTGGTTGACCAACCTCTGAAAGGTGGCAGGGGCATTCTTCATCCCAAATGGCATCACTTTAAATTGAAAGTGTCCATCTGGGGTAGAGAATGCTGACCTCTCCTTGGCTCCCTCAGTTAAGGCAATCTGCCAGTACCCAGATGTTAAATCAAACGTACTTTGGTACTTGGCAGCTCCCAACCGATCAATGAGCTCATCAGCTCGAGGGATGGAGTGTGCGTCAGTCTTGCTGACCGCATTGAGTCCCCGGTAGTCCACACAGAACATGAGTTCTGGAGTGGCACCAGGTGCAGCAGCCTTTGGGACCAATACCACTGGGCTGGCCCAAGGACTGCTGGAGTGCTAAATAACCCCTAGGGTAAGCATTTTGGACACCTCATCCTTAATGCAAGCCTTGACCCTGTCAGTCACCCTGTAAACCTTCTGTTTAATAGGTGTACTGTCCCCAGTGTCCACATCATGTGTGCACAACTGTGTGACTCCTGGGATCAGGGAAAACAGTGAGGAAAACTGTCCCAACACGTCTGCTCCTCAGTCAGGGAGGGGGAGAGGATCACTCCCTCCACTGACCCATCTTTTTCTCCTGCAGACAGGAGGTCAGAAAGAGGCTCACTCTCCTCCTCTACCCTATCATCTGTCGCAAGGAGCATGGACAGTTCAGTCCGCTCAAAGTGAGGTTTGAGGCGGTTGACATGCAGGACCCTTAAAGGGTTCCTTGGAGACCGCAAGTCCACCAGTTAGGTGACTTCACTCTTGTGCTCCACCACCTCAAATGACCCAGTCCACTTATCCTGGAGCGCCCTAGGCTCCACTGGTGCCATCACCCACACTTTTTGACCAGGCTGAAACTCGACCAGAGTGGCATTCTGGTCATACCAGGGTTTCATGTCCTCCTGGCTTGCTTCCACGTTCTCCTGAGCAAGACTCCTGAAGCGGGCAGTCTGGTTTCTCAAAGCCAGCATGTAACTTAATACATCCTGGGGGGTTTACTAGGAGCTTTCTCCAAAGCTTCCTTAACCAGACTCAAAGGTCCCCTCACAGGGTGGCCATAAATCAGCTCAAAGGGACTAAAGCCAAGTCCCTTTTGAGGCACCTCCCTGTAGGCAAACAGAAGGCATGGCAATAGGACGTCCCACTTCTGCCTCAAGGGCTCTGACAGGCCCATGATCATGCCTTTTAAGGTGCGGTTGAATCTCTCAACCAGACCATTACTTTGGGGGTGGTGAACTTGTAGGTTACCCCACACTCCTTCCACAGAGACTTCATATACGTGGATATGAAGTTGGTACCCCTATCAGATACCACTTACTTGGGGAACCCCATGGGGGTAAAAACCCCCATCAAAGCACGACCCACCACAGGGGAAGTGATTGATCTCAAAGGAATGGCTTCTGGGTACCGGGTGGCATGGTCCACCAAGAACAGGATAAACCTGTTGCCCATGGCTGTCTTGGGATCCAGAGGCCCCACAATGTCAATGCCTACCCTCTCAAAGGGAGTACTAACAACAGGCAAAGGTTGGAGTGGAGCCTTACATTTCCTCCCACTCTTGCCACTTGCCTGACAAGTCTGACAAGACCTGCAATGTGCATCTGAGTGCCTGAACATTAGGGGCCAGTAAAAGTGGGTGACAAGCCTCTCAAAGGTCTTGTCCTGCCCCAAATGTCCAGCTAAAGGCACATCATGATCCAACCCCAGTAGGAAGGCCCTGAATCACTGAGGTACCACCAGCACATGGGCTGACCCAGGCTCAGGAACCTTAGGCTCGCTATACAGGAGGTCATCCTCCTAATAAATCAGGTGTGATCCTGGCTCCTTTCCAGCCGCCTGGTCTGCAGCCTGCAGCCTCAAACCCTCTAGAGTGGGGCATGTCTTCTGTACTGCACTGAATGCTTCCCTGGTGGGCCCTCCTTTCTGCTGCCACTGCAACAGCTCAGGGGCCGCCTCCAGTTAAGCCACCTGTTCCCCTGTAGGCTCCGGGGCGTCACCCTCAGGCTCCGCCTCCTCCTGGACCCTGGGAACTTCTAGGGCCGGTTTCTCACATCCCCTACCCTTCCTCTTCTTCGCCGTCCCCTGGGCCACTGTTTCAGGCTCCAGGGGCTCTTGATTACCCTGACGGGCTGCCATTGACCATGTGGATACGCATACCCACCCAGGCAGACCCAACATCTCCAAGTGAGACCTGTGTTCCACCTCCTTCCAAGGGGAATCCTCCAGGTCATTGCCTAGCAAACAATCAACAGGCATGGTTGGACTCACAGCTACCTTCAAGGAACCTGAGACCACCCCCCATTCAAAGGGAACCTGCGCCACTCTGCACAGGTGCTCTTAGTTATCCACTGCAACTACTTGGTGAAATACCCGGGGATCAATCTGCTCTTCAGACACCAGCTGAGTCCTCACTGTAGTCACACTGGCTCCTGTGTCTCTCAGGGCCTCTCACCCACTGCCTGTACTTCTTAGTGTTTTCAGGCACTAGGGTTCTCTGGACCATCTCACTGTCCCCTAGTGAGACAAGGGTCATCTCAGCTGGTTCCCACCCACCTGAATCCAACTCCTCCCCAAGCGCTACACTGGCCAAACCCTGGGACGGCGCACCAGTGGGTGCCGGTGTACTTTTGGGGCATTTGGGGTCCCCCCTCACATGACCCACCTGGTCACATGCATAGCACTTACGTGGGGGACCACCTGCCACTGGCTTCCCTTTGGAGAACCATGGCTTCTTTTCACTGGGGGGTTGGGAATCCTTACCCTGGGAATCAGTTTGGGGCCCTTTAGAGAACTCCCCCTGTTTACCCTTACCCCCCCTTTCTTCTGAGAGGGACCCTGCCCACCCTTGGCGTGGTCTCCCCCATACCTCTTTTGGACACTGGTGCTCTCCCAGTGGTCCGCTTCCTGCGCAAGCTTCCCGGGGTCAGTCAGCTTGCTGTCAATCAGGTGCTGGCGCAGCTCTGGAAAACATAAACTGTACAAGTGCTCCCGAGCAATCAGATTGTGAAGCCCCTCATACGTAGTTACCTTACTGCCCTTCACCCAACCATCCAGTGACCTGCAATAAGAATCAACACATTCCAACCATGTTTGGGATTCCTTCTTATTGTAGGACCTAAACTTATCCTTGTACTGCTCAGGGGTAAGACCATACCTTGTAAGCAAGGCATCCTTCATGTTAGAGTAGGTGAGATTCTGAGCATCCCCAAAGGCTGTCAGTGTATCCCTCCCCTCTACCTCAAAGTGCTTCCACAGACCCGCCCCCCAATGTGCTTCAGGGACCAGATTCATGTGGAGAGCAGACTCATACCCCTTGAACCACAAGTATATGTCATCCTCCCTCTTGTAATCTTTCACAAGGTCTTTAGGAATGTGCACCCTCCTCTCAGGCTGCACTGTAGGGTTGCTGCCACCATCTCTACTGGAATGGCTTCTATGATCCATCTATCTCAAGCTAAGCTCATCAGCCATCTGTAGCTTCCTCTTCTCAAGAGCTAGCCTTCTCTGCTCCAATTGGTACTTCCTTTCTGCCTGTCTGTCATGCAACTCTTCAGGTGTCAGACCCTTGGATGAGACACTGCTACCTGCCCTGGAGACCTTCCCCCTGGACAAAACAGGCCCACCCACAATACCATTGTGTACTGATCACTTTTCCTCCTCATCTCCCTCATCCTCTGTGTGGCTGTCACCCAGGCCCTCAGCGCCTTTTGCAGCTCCTCCTTCCTGGATGAGCTCTTAATGGGACAGTCAAAACTTTTACAGAACTGCTTCAACTGAGCCTTGGTATAACTCTCCAATTTCTCAAGGTCAAAGTCAGCTCCAACTGATGCATCTCCAGCTTGGGACATGATGAAGATTCAAAAACAAGTGCAAAGTTCCCAAGGCAGAAAAACAAGTTCTCAAATGAAGTTCCAAAGAAAGTCAATCAAGGAATCAGCAAAAAAATGGAAGTAGAAAAAAAAAACAGTCCCAAAGAGAAAAAATCAAAAGATCACCAAACAAGTAGTATGTGGTCACGTAGTGGTCTGAACTCAAACAGTAGTGTACACTTAATCACTGTATGTTAAGTACAAATACAAGTCCAAATCCCAACCGCTGATCACCAATGTTAGAAATGGGGTCTTTGGTTGACAGTCAGGTTACCCCCTGTTCAAGCAAGGACCCTCACTCTAGTCAGGGTAAAAGAGAATCACCCTCAGCTAACCCCTGCTTACCCCCTTGGTAGCTTGGCAGAGCAGTAGGCTTAACTTCAGAGTGCTAGGTGTAAGGTATTTGTACCAACACACACAGCAACTCAATGAAAACACTACAAAATGACACAACACCAGTTTAGAAAAACAGGAAATATTTATCTAAACAAAACAAGACCAGAACGACAAAAATCTAACATACACAAGTCAAGTTATTAATTTTTAAAGATTAAACTCAAAAATAGCGCTTAGAAACACAAAATGCTTCAATGAGGTGTTAACACGGCATCGTGACGGAGTCGTTCCCAACAAGCTGGCACCAGCGGCGCCGGACACGGAGTCACGTAGACCCCCAATTACAGTACCTTTGGTGAAGAGTGAAAACGAGTCGATGCGTGAAGTCGGGGATCGCGGCGTCGGTGCGAAACTTTGAATCCGTGCACTTCGAGCGGCGTCGGTCACGACGTGGTGCAGCGACTTCCATGGAGTCGTGGACTTCAGCGGGGCTGCAGCGGCATCGGGCCTGTGAAGAGCGTCGCGTTCCAGCGAAGATCACGGAGTCGGTTGCAGGCGGCGTCACCGGATTCGGTAGCGGCGTCGGTCCGAAGTCGTCCGAAGTCGATTTTCTTGGATTTCCACCAGCTTTCCTTCCAGGAACTGGATAGGGTACCACTTGTCAGAGCAGGAGTCTCTCCAGAGACTCCAGGTGCTGGCAGAGAGAAGTCTTTGCTGTCCCTGAGACTTTAAACAACAGGAGGCAAGCTCTAAATCAACCCCTTGGAGATTTCTTCACAAGATGGAAGGCACACAAAGTCCAGTCTTTGCCCTCTTATTGTGGCAGAAGCAGCAACTGCAGGATAGCTCCACAAAGCACAGTCACAGACAGGGCAGCTCCTCTTCCTCAGCTATTCAGCTCTTCTCCAGGCAGAGGTTCCTCTTGTTTCCAGAAGTATTCTAAAGTCTGTGGTTTTGGGTGCCCTTCTTATACCCAATTTCTCCTTTGACGTAGGCCTACTTCAAAGTAAAGTCTCTTTTGAATGTGAAATCCTGCCCTTCCCAGGCCAGGCCCCAAACACTCACCAGGGGGTCGGAGACGGCATTGTGTGAGGACAGGCCCAGCCCTTTCAGGTGTAAGTGACCACTCCTCCCCTCCCTCCTAGAACAGATGGTTCATCAGGAAATGCAGACCCTTTTGTGTCACTGTCTAGTGTGAGGTGCAACCAGCCCAACTGTCAAACTGACCCAGACAAGGAATCCACAAACAGGCAGAGTCACAGAAATGGTATAAGCAAGAAAATGCTCACTTTATGAAAGTGGCATTTTCAAACGCACAATCTTAAAAACAACTTTACTAAAAGATGTATTTTTAAATTGTGAGCTCAGAGACCCCAAACTCCACATGTCCAACCGCTCCCAAAGGGAATCTACAGTTTAATCAGATTGAAAGGTAGCCCCCATGTTAACCTATGAGAGGGACAGGTCTTGCAACAGTGAAAGACGAATTTAGCAATATTTCACTGTCAGGACATATAAAACACATTACTATATGTCCTACCTTAACCATACACTGCTCCCTGCCCTGGGGGATACCTAGGGCCTACCTTAGGGGTGTCTGACATGTAAGAAAAGGGAAGGTTTAGGCCTGGCAAGTGGGTTAAAACTGCACACACAGACACTGCAGTGGCAGGTCTGAGACATGATTACACAGCTACTTATGTGGGTGGCACAACCAGTGCTGCAGGCCCACTAGTAGCATTTGATTTACAGGCCCTGGCACCTCCAGTGCACTTTACTAGGGACTTACTAGTAAATCAAATATGCCAATCATGGATAAGCCAATTACATATACATTTTGTAAAGGAGCACCGTACATAAACTCAAACACTTACAATTACTCAGCTTTGAAAAACTATTAAGAGATGAAAAGGGAGAAAAAACTTGTTTGCAACTTTCTTCATCTCGATTTTAACATTGTTACAGTTTGACCTTCGCAACACGCTATCTTACATATTTTTAATTTTAGCACTCAGCTGCAGGGACGGATGAACGATTTCTACTCGAGGTGCACCCCCAATTTCTATTGGATGTGAACAGGCAAGAGAATGCCCCTAAAAAATTTAATTTTGTGACAATTGCACATTATCTGGCATATTTACCCGTCTGCAGGGCTCTTCCCTCCTCATAAACAGATAAATTGATTGTGTGTGCAGAATGGTACACATTTTTAATAGATAATAGAATGCATAATCCAGAAAACAGCGCAGCCAGCCCTATTGATAACTTTTTATTGTTAAGTCCACTTCCTGTATTTAGAGTCAGTTATTTCACTGGTAGCCAATTGGCCTTGTCATACTCCAAAATAATTTTTATACGAACAAAGCTGTCCAATTTCTCAAATTGAGGTTTCGGGCCACTATTAGACTTCTGAATGCAAAAAGCTATTGGTCAAACATATTGCTTTTGGACCAGGGACGGCTCCTCGTTTTGGCGGAGGAGCGTTGCCCCCCTGCCTGAAGCAGCAGCTGGCAAACGTCTACACTATGTTTATTATCATTGTAGTGTAGAAGGGGTGGGGCCATGGGCCATGACAAGCACAAATGGCACTCCCCCTCAGTACGCATGTATGTTTGGCCAGCCGGCGCACTTAGCTCTGGCCACGCAGTGCCGGGTTGGAGAGAGTAGGCAGACTCTACCAGTCTGCCTAGAAGTGCCGTGGCTGGGCACTCTGGCCAACCGAACGCTGCTGTCATGTTGGCAGCAGCATGACAGCAACGTTTAGATTGGGGTGCAGCAGGCTGGGAGCCTGTGCCTGCGGCAAAGGAAAGAGGAGCTGCGCAGTGGTGGCAGTGGCAGGGCATTCAGGCACGTTTTTTTTTTTATTATTACATTTTCTTCATCCCTCCTCCCCCTGTGCGTCGCCCCGTTACGTGCCTCGAGCCGCTACTGAACTGGACACAACTAGAAAAATCATCAAACCCAGTTTGATTTTGGGTTAGCCCTGCTTTTAAAGGCTGTTGTAATTTATGTCCTGTCTGATTTCTCCTTCCTCCTGTCTGTGAGTTTCCCACATTCAGCAAGCATGTCTATAAATAATCTTATAGCACTGGCAAAATCAAGAATTGTAGAGCACTGATGTTTAAGAAGTCTGAAAAATTGATATTCTGGTGATTGTAAATATTGTGGGACTAACCTTGCAGGTTATATCTATATATAATTGTATTTGTAATTGTATTAATATAGTGCTTACTAACCCTGACGAGGTGTTGAAGCACTTTTCGGCGAGTAGCACGCTACTCCGGAACCCAAGAGGAATTAGAGGTGGATTAGTATTGGGAAATATGAGTACAGTATTATCATTAGTATGAGTTAATTTGAGCGGAAGAAATGTGAGTTTGTTAGTTGGATTGAGTAGAGTAAAGGAGGGATAGAAGAGGGAAGAATCCAGAAGTGTTAATTGGAAGTATATAATTAGGCTTTGGGATGAGTAAAGGAGAGAAGCAATGTCTTATGTTGTGTTGAATTTATAGACTGAGTTTATATTTCCAGTTGGTGGTGTTAGTACAATTATTAGTGAAGCTTGCAGACTGTTGAAGGTGAGACAGTTTCCTAGATAGAAACATGGTTTAAACATAAATCTGAAACAGTGTCTTGCGCTAAACCGCCATGTGTGTCTTCAGTGGCCTCACCAATACTAGACTATCATACCACAAAGCTGGTAGTTTCTTGTTTCATCTGTTGGTAACAAATATTTACCTAGTTGAGAAGAAAACATTATATACTTTTTTGGTAACAATATTGTTCAAGAACAATACACAACAGTCAATCAAAATGTGCTTACAAAGGTTCCTTACTCTCATTCTATTAGACAGGTGTATCAAAGTTGCTTTGTCTGTGTGGACGTCCTAGGTTTTTAAAACATTTTAATGGACTGATTTTTTTATGACAATAGGACTCTCTGAATGACATTACCATTCATTATCGCAGCACGTGTGCTGTTTCCCCATAAACATAGGGTGAAATTAGTTGCTCATAACTGCCTTATTTCATTTCCAAGTAATGCTATGGTTCCTTTGTGCACGAGTATACCAGTTGTAAGGACGGTAAGAGCCATATGTGGTCTGCAGAATATAAGTACACCACCCATACATATAACAAACATCTAAGACTTCAAGGGCACCATTGTGTCCTGGCTGGCTGCAATCTACAACCCTACAGTTACACATGTCAGTGGAAAGTGCTCTACCTTGTAGAAAAATGCACTTTCAAACTTCAGATAAGTCACCTCATCAGTGCGCCCTGTGATCAGGTTTGGGTGCTTAAGGTGTAACAGTGGGACATATTAAAAATGAAAGAAAAGGTTTGGCCTGATGTAAAAAAACACTGGTCAGAAAACCCTGAGTGCAAATTGTGCCAGGTATTTTTGAGCTCATGTGGAAATCTGACAAACAATATAGCTCTATTTGCAAAATTCCCATTTGGAGTGGGTAATTGCCCGACCTACTTCTTGGATATTAATTGGTAGGTCATAAATTGCATCTTACTCTGATTGGATGTCATCAGAGGGATGGAGACTTGCTGGGTTCAGCAGATTTTATTTTTGAAAAAGGTTTGTTTGATAGATGCCACTGCTCCCCTGGACCACTGTCTGCTTCACAGAAATTTTCATTGGCAAAGAGGTCCCATCACTATAGCAAATGGCTTTCTACCCTAACTTAGGAGTCCGTAAATCGTCATTGTTTTGCAACTGGGTTACGGTTGCAAAACATTAATACATCTCTTAAAAAGCTGCTATTTGGAAGGAATATTTCCTTCCAAACAACAATTACTTATGGATTTACAAACCTTTTTTAGGTTTTTGTACATCAGGCCCTATGCCCCTACAGTGAACAACAATCAATGCTAGCTTGTCACTAAATGCATGTATTTTCTAATGTTCTATGTGGGGACCTGATTTGAATAAAATACTGTTAAACCTGGCATTCTTGGTGCTGTTTCCGCCTAACTTTTTGCATTCAGACCTGTTTTGGCTGACTTCATTTTTACTGGCCTTACGACTCTGTGCACTTCACCCCTGCCAACCACTGCTAAAGTGCTTGTGATCTTTCCCTAAAATATGGTCACATTGGCTTATACCCGATTAGCATAATTATTTTGCTTGCAAGTCCCAAGTAAAGTGGCACTACAAGTGCCAAGAGCCTGTAAATGAAATACTACTAGTGGGTCTGCAGCAATCATTGTGCTACCCACTTAAGTAGCACTTTCAACATGTCTCAGGTCTGCCATTGCAGAGCTTGTGTGTGCAGTTTAAACTGCCATTCAACCTTGCAAAATATACCTTTTTCCAGACACAAACCTTCTTTTGTAGTACACATAGGTCATCCCTAGAATAGGCTCTGAACAGCCCACAGGGGAGAGTGCAATGTATTTCAAAAGTAAGACATACACTTAAGTTTTACACATCCTGGTACTAAAAAACTCTTAAATTCAATTTTCACTACTGCAAGTCCTATCTCTCCCATAGGATAACATTGGAGTTGCCTTATTACATTTTATAAGGGTCATTTCCAAAGGGGAAGAGATAGCCGATTCACTTTTGGTGTCTCTGGAATCACAATTTAAAATCCTAACTTATAATGAAGTCAGATTTTAAATTTGAATTCTGAAAATGGCACATTTAGAAAGTTGGCATTTACTTGTCTTAGCCATTTTGTGCATGTAGGCTGTCTCTGGGTCACATGACTGGGTGTAGCTGACAGTTGGGCTTTGTGTATTCCTCCTAGACAGCCACACACAATGGGGAGCTTAGGTGTGACTTGAAGGACCATCACTGGCAGGATGGGTGGGAGAAGCTGGGTCCAGCCCTACTTACATTTGAATAGGCTGTTTCCTGTCTCCACCCAAAAGGATGCATACCTTCTGCAGTTAGTCTGGAGTCAGGGCCCCTAGAAACTTCTCCCCACTTCAAAGGCACAACTAGTCCCTTGGTGTGGCTCACAGGCTCTTAAATCAAATTTTTGGGCTCTTCATTACCTCGAACAAGCCCTTTCGCACTGAGTCCACACCACTTGCACTGAAAATCAATATAAGCCACCGCCAGCAAGTCTCTTCACACAGCAGCATTGACAGCCCATGAGGAACCGCAAATGCGAAGCACAAGCCCACTCTTCTGCGATTCCTAGCCTGCTCTTCACATCACACCGACAACGTCCCATGATGCTCTCCATGCTCCCCTTCCCCCTCTTCAATGCGAACGGCACTCTTCACACAAAACTTGAGAAAGTAAAGCTTCAGAGGAACTGATCTGTAATTGTATCAGACCCACACTCCATTCGCGATTGGCCTGAACTTTAGGCTTTGAACCGGTCCAGCACGACCAGGCAGATAGCCACAGTTGGCCCTTAATGATTTTAGTCACTATTTTCCACTTTATTTATTAAAAATTCATAACTCCGGTTCTACTAATTGGATGTTTGTCATTTTGGTCATGTTTTATTTATTAAATGTTGCTCTATTTTTGTAACTTCGTGTGGGACCTTTTTGTGTGGTGTTTTCACTGTTTTACTGTTTGAAGAGTTGCACAAAAACTTTACACATTGGATTTAAGTTAAGCCTAACTGCTTTGTGCCAAGCTACTGGAAGGTTGATCATAGGCTAATCTGAAGTTTACTTATGCCTTGCCCTGACAAGGATTGTGGTTGCTGCCTGACGAGGGCTCACATCCAAGTCAAACAGAAACCCAATTGATCACAAATACTATTTTTATAAATTTGTCCTAAGAAGACAATAGAAACATGTTAAAACATGATTTGCTATTTGATTAAAACTCAAGCTCGATAGTGAAAGTATCTATAGTAGGAAAAAAACCTTTTTAAAAAATCATACTTTGTGCTGTTGGCAAATTATGCAGATTTAATTCAGATCTGATTCCTTTCCTCAAGAATCAGCTATTAGCAATCTGATGAGTAATGACCCGTTTTGTTGCCAGGAAAGAATATTCCAATGTCTAAAGACTTGGAGACTGTTGTGAGGCAAACACCGAGTATAAAACCCTTAGCTGGGATTTTGAAGGTTTTTTAAGTGGCTGAATTCATGTAAACTGGTAGTGGAGAGTGGGAGGAAGAGGGAACTAAGGTGTGGGGAAACACTGAAATAGGGGGAAAAGTTGATGTGAACAAGAGGAAATTACGATTTATTTAGGAGAAGGATCACTGCACTTTTGGTCAGACTGCATTTTCCTAGCCTGACCATTGGTTTTTTAAGGTCAGTCGATTAGCACATTTTACTGCAAAGTTTTTAAACATCTTTTTAAAATTGTATTGAATCTGTAATGAAGTTCGGTTTTTAAGGGGCAGCCATTTTTACTACACTGTAGAGGCCCACGGAGGTCTGCCATCTTGTGGGGTTGGCGGTCTAGTTGACCGCCTCCCAGCTTTAATAAAACCGGTCCCGGCGTCCGAGCTGGAGATCGGATTTTGAAGGTTTTTTAAGTGGCTGAATTCATGTAAACTGGTAGTGGAGAGTGGGAGGAAGAGGGAACTAAGGTGTGGGGAAAAATTGAAGTAGGTGGAAAAGTTGATGTGAACAAGAGGGAATTACGATTTATTTAGGAGAAGGAGCACTGCACTTTTGGTCAGACTGCATTTTCCTAGCCTGACCATTGGTTTTTTAAGGTCAGCCGATTAGCACATTTTACTGCAAAGTTTTTAAACATCTTTTTAAAATTGTATTGAATCCGTAATGAAGTTCGGTTTTTAAGGGGCAGCCATTTTTACTACACTGTAGAGGACAACGGAGGTCCGCCATCTTGGGGGGTTGGCGGTCTAGTTGACCGCCTCCCAGCTTTAATAAAACCGGTCCCGGCGTCTGCGCAGCGGACGCGTGCAGCGGGCGCGCCGTCTGCCCGTCTGCACCCGTCCGCGCCAGGACGGGGCTAGGGGCCACCCCCCCTGTATCTATTAAGGATGGTAAGTCCTGATACCTTTACCTATTCGTCAGGTGCACTAAAGGACCTTAGGAAAAAAGTAGGAGAAGGTTGCTACATTTGTCCCAGCTATGCGAGGGAGACATGGTCCTGCCCTAGATGTGATTGGACTCTGGAAAAGCCTATGGGTCCTGACTCAGATCAGGCAGAACCCTCCAAATATAATGTGAGGATTCAGCTAATAAATTACCACTCCAGCACACAAACTAGACATAAATCTCTTGCTGAGCGAGGGGGCACCAGATGCCCTCTTTATGACAGAAACGTGGCTCCATGAGGGTTCAGGGCCGGATTTAGCTCTTGCTTTACCCAAAGAGTATGTGATAGCAAGAACCGATAGAGATAAAGGTAAAGGAGGGGGAATAGCAATTATTTTTAAAAAAGATTTTCTTTTTAACTATAGTCCCCTTGACCTCGCAGGGTGTGAGGGAATGTTTTTTTCCATTACCTTCAATCCTACGTTTACATTTACAGGAGTACTACTTTACCGCCCCCCGGGGACGTATGATGAATTCCTGAACCTAATACCAGAGCGGATGGCAAGTCTCATTTGCAATAGGCCGAATTTTACTTTATTAGGAGATTTTAATATCCAAGTTGATAATTTAGAACTGATGGCAACTAAGCGGTTAGTGAATGATCTGGAAGCGCTGGGATTACACCAATTGATCAGCGGCCCCACACAGGAGAAAGGGCATACTTTAGACCTGGTGTTTAGTAATCTTTCATCGTTGGTCGCACTACCCCCTACCCCTGTTGCATGGTCCAATCATTTTTTAATCACCTTAACGGCTAATATAACTAATAGGTTTGGACACCACCATCACTCCAACAGTAAGATTAGGAATTGGAACAAACTAAAGACAATAGAATGGGTCAATTCACTGAATAGAAATAACAAATATTTTATGAGGGACCGGCAGATAGACCCTACCTCTTTTAATGAGTGGATCTCGGATAGTCTGGACAGAGTGCTGCCCTATACACCCCCCTCTGGGCAAAAGAAGGGAGGAAAGGCTCCCTGGTTCAATAACCACTTAATGACATTAAAGAGGAACTGTAGGAAGATTGAAAGGAAATGGAGGAAATCACTAAAGGAGGAGGACAGAGAAGAGTACAGAGGTTCAATTAGGTTGTACCAGAAGGAGATCAGATTAGCCCAAGCGACCTTTTATGGAGATAAAATTGAAAAGGCGGCAGGATCTCCAAAATAAATTTTTGGTGTGCTCAAGAAGCTATTGTATATTCCTGCATGCCCGGAAGCAATGGAAGCTTCAGAAGAACATGGTAACAATTTTGCCTCCTTCTTCTTAAAGAAGATTGAGGACATCTATGAAAACTTCTCAGGGGAAGTAGGGGGAGTCGCAGGGCATGCGATGGAGAAGAAGGAAGGTGACAATGTTTTACAGAGTTTTTTTCCCATCTCTGAGGAAGTAGCTTTGGGGCTCCTCAGCAAATTAAAATCAGGCTCTCCACTTGATCCCGCACCTCCCCATATTATTATGCAGGGTAGAGTAGCGCTAAATCCGGTAATTACCGAGCTGTTAAACAGCTCACTACAAAGTGGGATGGTGCCGGACTCCTGGAAACATGCAGTGGTCAAGCCCCTTCTAAAGAAGCCTAATCTAAATGGAGCGGTCTTTAAAAACTACAGGCCTATCTCGCTCCTTCCCATGATGGCAAAACTTATTGATAAGCACGTAAATATACAACTATCGGGCTTTTTGGAGGAACATAAGATTTTGCATATAACTCAAATGGGCTTTAGACCGGGCCACAGCACTGAATCTGCCATGATTGCGGTTACGGAAGCAGCGAGGAAACAAATGGACCAAGGTCAGGCAACTGTAATAATAATGCTAGATTTGAGCGCGGCATTTGATACGGTCAATCATGATCTACTCATTCAAAGAATGGAAAATAGTGGGATTAAAGGAAGGGCGCTTAAATGGTTAAGCTCGTTCTTACAAAATAGAACCTTTCAAGTCTTGGATCGCTCTTTTTTCTCAGCCCAGTTGAAACTTTTATGCGGAGTTCCGCAGGGCTCATCTTTGAGTCCCACTCTGTTCAACATTTACATGTCCCCCATAGCAGAACTCATAGAACCCTTTGGGGTATCCCTGGTGTCATATGCGGACGACACACAGCTGGTGGTTTCCTTCTCCCCCAATATGGAGGCGGACAACTTGGCCTTGCCTGCCTGTCTCCAAGTGATTGCTGCCTGGATGACAGAAAGCAGGCTGCAACTCAATGAAGAAAAGACAGAAATTATGTTTTTAGGAAAACTGGCCAACCCTGCTAAAAATATAGGACCAGTAATACATTTAGATTACTTAATCCCCCCCCCCCCAAAGCTAAGATTAAAGCCTTGGGAGTTTGGTTGGATCCCAAACTCACCATGGAACATCAAGCCAAGAGAACGTCAGCCACCTGTTTTGGGATTCTTAAGCTACTAAGGAAGATTATTGGTCTGCTTCTGCCATTGGCCAAAAGATTGGCCGTACAAGCCCTGATTTTATCCAGATTAGATTATGGAAACAGCCTCTTTTTGGGATCTCCAGGTTATGTGGTTAACAAACTACAGGTGGTACAAAATACTGCAGCACGTTTGCTCTTTAATCTGCCTAGGACCACATCAGCTAAAAAAGCTCTGATTGAACTGCACTGGCTTCCAGTGGCAAAAAGGATAAAGTTTAAGGCTCTTTGCTTCTTCCACAGAGCTTTATATAAAAAGGATCCTCATTATCTAAAATCATTAATTTCACTATACACACCCACAAGAGTTTTGAGATCGGCCTCTAAATCCCTGGTAGTGGTACCCAAAGTAAAGAGAACATCATGGGGAGGAAGATCCCTGAAGTACCAGGGAGCCAGACTTTGGAACTCTCTACCCACGAATATTCGCATGAATTTAGGAAGGCCATTAAAACCTGGCTATTCTAAATTCTTCTAAGTTCCCCCTCTCCAGTGAAGTTTGAGATTCCTCCAGTATGTTCTAAACTTTTCAAACTGATCAGCGCTACGAGGCCTCCGGGTAGCTGGCACTATATAAGTAGCAATAACATAACAT
This sequence comes from Pleurodeles waltl, assembly GCF_031143425.1. Taxonomy (NCBI): domain Eukaryota; kingdom Metazoa; phylum Chordata; class Amphibia; order Caudata; family Salamandridae; genus Pleurodeles; species Pleurodeles waltl. Next base: position 1,270,873,520 of record NC_090437.1, read on the forward strand.
AACATAACAAAAAGGGGAAGAAACACATATTATTACAAACGATCTGAGCAAAAGTTTTCTTTTTTCATAAGAAAATGCTAGAAGAAGTCCCAGGTACAAGAAACCTTTATAGCTGGGCCTGTAACAAGCATCAGAAGAAGGAAAAATACTGTATTTCCTGCCTGTAACGAAGCATTAGATTTTTCCATTTCTACACTTCAAACCCACAAACTTGATATTTTCTCTCTGAGTCAGTTGGCAGCCTCCTGTCCTGCCTCAGGAAGACCAAACACTGAAGTACAGTCTCATCATCTGTGTAAGAACTAAGGGGCATATTTATACTCTGTCTGCGGCGAATTTTTGATGCAAATTCGGCGCAAACCTAACACCATATTTATACTTTGAAACCTGAGCCCGGGAACGCTAAAATTCCGCAGTGTACGTCATTTTCTGGATGCGTGAAACTGCCTTGTGTTAATGACATGCAAGGTAGGCGTTCCCGTCCAAAAAATGACTTAAACACCTGTGCGCCATATTTATCCTACCGCGCAAAAATGCCGCACAGCTGGGAGGCGGAGGCAGAAAATGGCGCACAGCCCGATTTGCGTCAAAAATTAACACCTGGGTCAGGGCAGGCGTTAAAATTGGGCAAACACACCAATACTTAAGGAAAACACACAGATGCAACAGCAGATCTCCAAAAGGAAGAAATGGAGGTGCTATTCATCCAGCATGCACAAAGACGCAGAGCACAGGACCAACAGCACCAGCTTCCACCACACCAGCAGGGACCCCAAAGGCAACGCAGAAGGCAGGAGAGGATATTCCGGACCAGGACAACCCTTCTGCGCCTCAGGGAACATGACATCATCCAGAGGTACAGACTAAACTGGCAAACTATTCAGCAGCCGCTGCACCACATTGAGCCACAGTTGGCACCCAGCTTGCAGACACCCCACATCATTCCACCAGAGACGAAGCTGCTAGCTGTCCTACACATGTTGGCAAGTGGCTCTTTTTAAACCACTGGTGCCCCGGTTGCCGGGATCTCACAGCCCTCATTCTCTGCCTTCCTACCCAAGGTACTGCACGCCATCATCTTCCTCACGCCCGCCACATCAGCTTCCCCAACACACAGCTGAAGCAGCAAGAGACCAAACAAGGCTTCTACCAAATCAACGGCTTCCCACACATGCTTGGTGCCATTGACTGCACACATGTACGGATTGTGCCACCTGCTGCAACCGAGCATCTATACCGCAACAGGAAGCACACACTCCATCAATGTGCAGGCCATTGTGGATCACAGGGGTTTGATCACCAACATTGCAGCAAAGTATCCTGGGAGTGTACATGATTCATTCATCTTCCGCCACTGCACCATCAATCAACACTTCCAGGATGGACAATATGGAAATGGCTTACTTGTTGGTAAGTACAGAAACCCAGTTATATACACACAACACAGCAACCCTGTAGTACACGCAACACATACACCACTACATTGACACGTGCCCAGGAAGACACTGAGGTTGTGACACTGCTAGTCATGTTTGATATCCTGACCCAATGGGATACACACCTATGGACAAATGACAGATGCAAATAACAACAGATGCCACTCCAGAGACACAAGGGAACAATTTAAAACCACACAGTGACAATGACATGGCCTTAACTGGCAGTATAACTTGAAAGATGAATCTTCCAATATCACATCAATAACACTCAATTACACACCCTTCCAAACAATATGTACTGTGTAAGGGGTATGCAATGTGTTTCGCCACAGGTCAAACACCATGACACACATAGCATGATGATGATGACTCTAATGAATGGGACATGGAATCATTGAGGTTGTACCAACATCTCACATCACTCCTGGGCTGACATTGCCCACTACCAATAAGCAAGTGGACAGTGCTAAGAACACATATTGATGTGACAATATTGCAAAGTGCACATTGCTACACATACAGATTGAGACAATTACACATATACACAACAGATGTACAGGCATATGGACCTTCTGACAGTTAAACCTTCACCCCCACAACCAAGTTAACCAGCTTATCTGGACCAGGTTCAGTAGTGTAGGTACACGTTTGAACATGAGCCAACTCGGTGAGGGCAGAAAAATAGGTTTGCATAGAACTTGTCACACATGGGATATTTGTGCATTGTCAATTGTCAACACTGCAGTGCTGCCAACTTATGGAGATGTGTTGTATATTGTCACCTAGCCAAATCAAAGGGCCTCACTGATGTTTAACAAATTATATTGCATATGTTAAATTGGATGGGATGTCCAGGCCATATAGATGCAACCGTGTTACCACCACTTTGGAAATGATTCTGTGTATGGAAGTATCATGTCACCCCCAGTTAAGACACATGGACACCTCTTTCACATGGCATAATGAATGGGAGTACACAATGTACTGCAATTCTACAAAAATACCGCTGACATCCGGTCAATCAGCGAAAACACCAGTTCAGAAAATGAAACATCCCAATGCTGATGGTACATCCTAGAAGCCTAGGATTTCACACAATAACACAAACACAGATGAGTCACAGACAACACAAGATAACACCTGCCATGCAAAGTGATAATCATGGTGCAAGCTCCATCAAAGGTTTTCTCTCATTTTCTCTTTCAGCTGATCAGGGGTATGAGATCCCGCCATGGATCATGACCCCATTTGCAAACCCAAGCACAGCAGCAGAGCTTACCTATAATGAGGCACATCGGAGGACATGCACCATAGTAGAGAGGACCTTTGGCAACTGATGTCAAGATTCAGGTGCCTCAACGTCACCAGAGGAAGCCTTTTATATTCCCCAGAAATGGTCTGCAAGATCATTCTGACCTGTGCCATCCTGCACAACATATGTGTATGGAGGAACATTCCCCTCTATGAACCAGACCCACAAATGCCTGAAGAGGAGGAAGAGGAGGATGTTGTCCATCATCATGAGGGGGGCCATCCAAACACTGCTGCAGGATTGCGTCGGAAACAACACATTGTACAAAACGTATTTTAACTATAGTCACCATCACCACTTTCTTACCATATCTCATTAAACACCTAGTCTAATCACTAAATCATGGTCTGGATAATTATTTATGCATCACATAATCCCTAGGAATCACAATCTGAGTTTAGCCTCATGGAGCAGTGCATTAATACAGATTAGGATACTGAAAAAGCCATATCACATTTGTTGGGTATGAATCTACCACCAACTTCGCATACAGTGTAAATGACATATATGGTGTTCATTTCACATTTGAAGGGCAATGTCAGAGTAGCACAACTAAGGGACACATCCATGTTGGCAACATGGTTCGTTGCAGCATATGGCACACAACTAAGACACCATCAATCACAAGTAAAAAACCTGCATCATACATGAGCCAGTGGCTCATCAGATTGGTGATCCCAGGCAGGGGGTTACCATGTAACTGTGTGTATGCCAATTTGTCACTAAGTTGTCTATTGATCTCAGACACATAATCAGATCTGTTCATTACCACAATCAGTCTTCAGTCTTCACAGTCACTACTGGAACTTCATGTACCTCGATGTTTTAGAGTTACTACCATTAACAGACTTTACCAGGTATTGTGGTACCTAGGTTAACAATTTTTCCACTTTTTCTTACCTTTAGACTTCTTGGTGGCCATTTACTGCCAATTCCCAATTTTTATTCCATCTTTTCAGATCAATATCTACTAGCCCAAATGCAGGCACTCCAACAATTCCCAGCGGGCCGGATGGTCTAGGTATAATTGTGTTCTTATCTCTCTTACTTTCACCAATTTTCACTCTTCTTAAGCACACTCTAGCACCTATATGGGCTCGCATTACAAATCAGGAGCACGTCCACCACTTGCCAGTACCCGGACCAGGTCTGTTCTGTATATGTTCTTATTTTGTTTCATTTGGGGTGTACTTTGACTTTCACAACAATCACAGTCCTTCCTATTTGTTTACTATGCCATGCCTACCCTCTTGCTTCTCTGCTCACTTGGGTCGCACAATACTTGCTACCTTCCTTTCTACACGCTAACAAGTGCTTACCGCTTCACTTAAACTGTATTTCATGAATTATGGGTATCGTTACATATAAGCTTGTTTATATCATTGTTTTGTAGCCTTGATGAAGTCACCTGAGTGACGAAACACGTGTTGGCTGTATTTTGAAGAACTTGGTATCTGTATTGAGGCTAACTGTGCCTCCAATTAAAGACACCTTCTCCTATGGACGTGGGACACTTGCGTTTTCTTTCTCCAACTTCAGCACTCTACCAGGGATACTAATCCTTGCAATTTGATTGGACTATTCATCTGTGTGCTGTGGTCATATTGTGTTTATTGGTATTGTGTACATTGGTACTCACTTTTGTGTCTACTGGGTAGTAAGGCACCTGACCACTGGCACCAACATCGGACTGTGCGTATATCAGCAACTCATACTGTGTTTACTCCCTGGATGTGCGGCACCTCTCACCCTTACTACCCCCCACATTTACAACACATGCATGCAAGCACAGTAATGAAAGCATGTCTTGTGACGTTCACACAGAGGCCCAATAACAATTGAAATAGCCAATTCACAGACATTAAGTTGCGTAGCTTTGCTATCCTCTATTGACGAACAACCTGCTCAGACTGGGTAATACTAATTTGTATTAAAAATGTTTAGGTATCTATTGCGTCAGTGAAGAGTACTCATCCGGTACAACAACTGGAGTATCATGGTCCGTAGTAGTGTGATCTGCCACATGTGCCCAAACACTGGAATACACAGTGCAGGTGCAAACAGCCTATCTCTGTACAGTTAGAGCTGTCATGTACTTAAAAAATGTGAGAAAGAACACAAACACAGTAAAACACATACATTTTGACCCAATACATCAAAAAGACGCATATGCGTAAAAAATCGCCACATACGCATTGAAAAATGATGCTCACAGCCATTGGCCCGAACGGTAATTCTTACACTGTACCCTATGAAATTGGTTACCAATGCTAAATATTTTGAACTATGGATGCGGGGTAATTTTTAAGCATTTGGACTGACAAAAAAATTGACGCACAGACTGTAAGGGTCATAAAATTGTGACGCATTATAATAAAAACGCACTGCATTTGAGACAGGATGTGATGTAATAGGATATCCTGTTTACAGAAATGGTACAGTGGGTGTACTTTCACTTTCACTTTTGCAGTCTGTGATTTTTCTAGACTGTGTGGCTGTGCTTAGAGTTTTGTCTGTCCCAATTGTGACTCCTGTGTGCCATCCTATTTGTCATCTGTTTTATTTATAATTGTCTCAGTTGTTCATTGTAAGTGTTTATTTGTCATATTTGGTGTCTAATTTTGTCTTTGTACTGTTGGGAGTTACTTTACTTTAATTTTCCTCCCTCCTTTCCCTTTATTTTTCTCTGTACCCTTTATTTTTACTATTATTCCTGTCATGCTGGGTAGGCCATGTCTTGGGAGAATGGGGGAGGAGGAGCTGGGGGCATTCATTTGGCTGGTGGGCCACTTCCTCCCCCGATGATTGAAGCAGGTGGCAGGGTGATACAAGGGTATCACACGGAGGCTAGGATGCTCAGGTGGTCTAAGATGCTGTACCATCTGCATCGCATTTTCAACACACCGCGCAACGACCACCAACTGAAGCACCGCTGGGCTGACCTTGTTGCCAGAGAGCAAGACCTGCTGGACCACCTGGGTGCTGTGATTGGTGGCCTTGGTGGTGAGTACAATTAAGAGTAATGTGCACATTTAAATGCTCTGTAGTGACAGTAGCAGATTTGTTGATGTGCTGCAGGCAATGTTTTTGGACATGTGCAATGCAAGTTAAACATACAGTGGCCCTGAGTTATACAATAATTGCTACACATTACCGTCATTTGTTGACACAACAGCTGCACAAACTTACAAAACACAACTTGATCATGTAAATTAGTGCTGCTTTCATGTCAATAGATGATGGTAATGCGGCTCAAACATATGTTTTATCCATGGTCTGTGAGTCAACCAGGAAAGAGATGTTTTTCACAAGCTAAAGCAAGGAATTAATGTGTTCCCCAAATATTTTGAATACATGTCTGAACTATATTCTGACAATTTTCTTCCTGAACTCAGGTAATATCTGAGGCTGATAGTTTGACTTGGTTGTGCCGCAAGTAAATTAGGAATGGATGCCAAAGTAATGCACACAGGTTCATATCTAAATGTTTGGTGCTACTTTCCATAGCTGTAGCATAAAACATGAAGCAAATGATACAAATTGAGGGATAACAAATATCCCTGGCCCTCTGTTCATTGTACCTGTGTGTTTTAAATTGGTCTTGGGCACCATAGCTGGAACTGAGCTGATGCATTTGCCATCTGTGTAACTAAATAGCCATGCACTTCTCATAAGCTATTGGGTCATCATGGGATACCTGAAGTTGGGGAATGCATGGTCACAATGTGTTACTTGCATGATGTTGTGCAAGGGACCCCTGAGCAATTCCATCATACATATGAAGTTTCTAAATACTTTGCAAGTTTACTCTTGGTACACCCCTGCTGATCTAGTGCAGCATATGCACAATAGCTAACTTACCAGTATGAAGGCTATCACAGGTATGGGTGTATGCTAAGATCAGAAGACCAGCATTCCTGTGACTGCTGCCATTCTGAAGGTACAAAGAAATTCACACCTACATCATCATGATTGACACAGTAGGACATTTGCTAAACCATGTTTCAATAATGGGACAGTGTCAGTTTGCTGTATACCCGCTGATCTCCCAACTTGGCAAATGTAAGATGAGGAATGTGGCTAACTGTGAATTCCAATAACCAATATGGGTACACAGGGCAATGAGTGACACATTTCAGGTGCAATTACTACACCTGTGCCCATGCATTCTGCCATGGATGACCAACATATACACTGTCAGCATATCTTTGTTTGTTGTATTAATTTTGATAAATGGCCAATTCATGTTTAGCGTCAGATTGTCATCAAGTAACACACAGGATCTCTGCCATTATGGTGTCATGGGGGCATATGTGGCTCTGGGGACACTGTAAATGTAGCATATGTAACCTACACACAACACAGGCCCACATGTAAGGGACCATAGAAAGCATAATAAATCATGAGATCAACTCAAACCACATGAGCATCACACAGTAACTGATTGTCCCTTGATGCACAAGCCACAATACCTGAGTGACTGGTATTGCAGTGCACCAGGAATGTGGCTTTGCATGTCTCTCATAACAACAAATGATGACACTCTATAAATGAGTCTGCAAACAACTGAGGGATCATGTTTGTCACCACATGATAGTTAGGGCCACTGTATGTGTGCATAGGTGTGTGTATCACTCACTGGAGTGACAGGGTCTATACATGTTTGCAGTGGTATGTATGTTGGAGTATCATCATGCCTGAGGGGCTGGACTTTCAGATATAATGTCACACACAGTAATTTTACTTTAAAGTGTTGTACAGTGCACAGACATTGAGCACATTTCACCCTTCCATGCTTTGCAGGTGGACCTGCCCCTTATACAATCGGAGAAGTGGCTCGATTTTCGGACCCAGACATATCCAGTAAGTGTTGATATTTCAGTTCTGTGTTGTGTTTGCAGCTGTTGTGTGATTGACTCTCGTGTGTTGAACACATTGCAAGGTATGATGTGCTGGCACATTATCTGATATTTAACTTGTCTGGAGTTTCCATATTTGAGTTGGACAATCAGTGGCGTAGAGTAATATTTTGGGATTGTAGTGCAGCCCAGTAGGCATGGCCATGTGAATATGGGTGACATTTGTTGTTACATTTCTTGTAAATAAAAATTTGGAGAGGGACATTTTCATGATTTAGTCAGCAAGTCATACCCTGAATCTCACATACTAGGAATGCCAAAGTATTACCCACAGACTTGAGCCTCCCTGTTCACTAATGAACATGTTAGGCTGTATTTTTGACTTCCTAGCAGCATCTAGCTCCACATGTTGTGCTACGTGTATGTGGCACTTGAGTACAATGTCAAAGGTGTGCATGCAGCTCATGCCCAGATGGGTGCTTGCATGTATCTGCTTGTTTTAGGACAGGTATTGTTGGCATCAAATGATGTTGATAATTGTCTGCAATTACAAACATAAAGGTGGATGGGATTGTCCAATGTTTGTGTCTATCCTAGTTGGACACCCTCCTTACCTGTGGTGGACTGACTAAACCCATGGAGAGCTGTCCAATGCTTCCTGGCTGTCCTTGATGTTTGAAAGTATGTTTTGCTTGTCCATCCCCCTGAGACGCAGGATTAGGGTTATAAAATATGTGTATGTAGGTGTGAGGATCCAAGTGTAGTACACAGACATGTAAATCTGTAATTCATTTGTCGCAACCTAGGATACCCACTCTTGATTAGCAACTGCATACCATCCTGGCAATTCCATTTACAAATCACAGATCTTGTGGCCCTTGATTGTCATCCAGAAGATAGTCATTAGTTGGCCTGTCACATGTGGGGGACTTGCAGCATGTGTTATGTGACTAATGGCAGAACAATGATACTTAGAGCAATTAAGTATGTACACATCTTTTTGAGCATTGCTGTGCTGTTAGATAAGACATGTGTAGGCTGCGTTGGCATGTACTTCGTCAAGGAGAATCTGTGATCTGTACGGTGATATGGCCTGTTTTAGCTACATTAGATGTATTTTCTGATTCTCATCTGTAGCTGTATCACACAATGATGTAACTAATGTTTGGCTTTATCTTTTTTAACAGCAGCCAATATGGATGCCAACCAGATCCGTGAATTTCATCGGAGGGCGATGGGTTACTGCCACATTCTGGATGTAGAGTCTGGGTTCCGCCACTTTGCACGGCGTTATCGCCATGAAAGAGCCTCAGGGGTGTTGAGGGCATTTGCCCAAGGAGGCCCATCTGTGTCTACAACAGCTGCCACCACCAGCACCACGACTACGACCCAGGTGGCAGTAGGAACCACTGCAGGTCCATCAACATCCTCAGCTCCTGGACCACTGACAGCAGCCCCTGCACCTCCCCCTCCAAGCAGGGCACCACCAACTGGACAACCCTCCACAACTGCCACACAGACCACCCCTGCTGCAGTCATTGACAATGTTGAATTTCGTGCAATGCAACGTGACATGCAATGGATGCTGCGCAGGCTGCAGCAGGAGGTGTCCCAAATAAACAAGAAAGTGCGTGGGATTAAGAAGACCCTGCGGAGGGCAAACTTGTGACTTTGATACCCTCACCCATGATTCCCTCCCTCCTCTTTCCTGGTTCTTTTAATTGTGTTTTCTGATACGTGCTTGCTAATTGATGACTATGCTGAATTATTTACAATACAAAAAATAGATCAGATTGCTCACCTATCCAGACTAGCTACTGCCTTCTTGCTTGTGCAACCCTTCTGCATGAATCAGTGTGTGTTTTAATGATTTTGGTCCTGATTTAGATCTTGGCGGATGAGTTACTCCCTCACAATGGTGACGGATATCCTGCCAGCCAAAATATAAATACCACAGGATATAATGGGATTTATATTTCGGTGGATGGGATATCTGTCACCGTTGTGAGGGAGTAACTTGTCTGCCAAGATCTAAATCAGGCCCTTAAAACTCAGCTGTGAGCAGGACTTTAAGACTGCCACCCTCTTATGGTGTCCATTTTCAAGTCAAGTAGCCTAATCCCAAATTGGTTGCCCCTGTAACAGTACAAGGTTTGGAAAAGTGGCCACCTTGGGATAGTTGCATATTTTTATTTACCCCATGTACTTTTTAGGAAAAAAACATGTTTCCATTGCACAGCACAGACTAGCAGGTCCTTGTGTTCAAAGCATCAAAGTACATTGTGAACAATCACCATGGGATTTTATCATGACTGTAGCGCAAAAGACAGAGGCTGATTCAACTTGCGCTTCCCACTTGAAACTGAATTGCTGCATTTTGTGTTTTGTACCTTGCTTAGTAATGTCACCATTGACAGTTGTCCTGCCTGCTATCCCAGCCACCCATGCTCAAAGTCCTTCTTTGAATCTGTGCCACCGTGCACTTGTGCTTACTTACTCGGTCTGACCCTCCACTCCAAATATCTCACATCAAATTGACAGCAGCATGACATGCCAGCTACCCAAACATGCAGCTCCAAGGATATTTGTCACTAGGAGCCACACAGAGGCAGGCACTCAACACAAGACCATACCTATAATCACTAGGACACAGAGAGAATTTCATCCACCCTCTTGGGGTGTACGGTACTTGCAACACCCAAACAAACATCAATGCTAAAGCCAAAGTGAAAATATGGATAGCCCACTACAATAAAATATTTTACACTGCCAGTCTCACCAATTAACCAGTAGCCAAAGAACAGAAATGCACAGAAGCACTCCATGGAGATCAAATCAACAGGTTGATATCAGCACAAATGTCGGAGGTGATATCAGAACTGGAAATCAAAACAACAAAGTACCAGAACCCAAGATGGCTCCCACTTGAGTGTTCCATCTACTTTACAGACTGGTGGTCACCCCTTCTCTCTGAGATTCTGATATTATTCACCAACAATATAAGTTTCCCAGAATCAAGGAAAACAAGCTAAATAGCACCACACTACAAGAAAGACAAGGCCCCATATTTATACTTTTTGAGGCAAATCAGCGCTTGGGCAGATTTGCGTCAAAAAGTTTACCACCGGCTAACGCCATTCCAACGTGCCAGCCAGGCGCCTTATTTATGGAATGACGTTAGCCGGCGTTGAGGCCTGGTTAGTGTCAAAATAAATGACGGTAACCGGGCAGCTGAGGCGAAGGGAAGACTGGGGGTTGTGCGCAAAAGAATGGTGCAAGTCAGGTTAGAGTAAAAAATATTGGCTCTGACCTGACTTGTGCCATTTTTTGACGCACAACCCCCATGGAAATGACTCCTGTCTTAGCACAGACAGGAGTCATGCCCCCCTGCCCAATAGCCATGCCCAGGGGACTTCTTTCCCTTGGGCATGTCCATTGGGCACAGTGGCATGTAAGGGGGCCCAAGTTAGGCCCCCCTATGCCACTTAAAAAAAAAAAAAAATTATACTTACCTGCACTTACCTGCACTCACCATGGATGGGTCCCCCCATCCATGGGTATCCTCCAGGGGTGAGCGAGGGTGGCAGGGGTTGTCCCTGGGTGCAGGAAAAGGTACCTGTGGACTGCTTCCATGGTCTCCCACCATGGAAATGAGCCCACAGGTCCTGTAACGCCTGCCCTGACCCAGGCGTTAAAAAACTGTGTGAATCCGGCTGGGCATCATGTTTTAAGGCCCGCCTCCTCCTGTGCGTCATTTTGACGCCGTAGGATAACTAAGGCGCACATGCCTTAGAGTCATTTTTTGCACAGGAACGCACACCTTGCATGTCATTAGCGCAAGGTAGGTTTTCACGTACAAAAAATGACTCAAACTCCATAACTTTGGCGCTAGACAGTTCTAGCGCCAAAGTATAAATATGGAGTTAAGTTTGCACTGAATTTGCGTAAAATTACGCAAATCCAGTGCAAACAGAGTATAATTATGGGCCAAGGTTTTTAAGCCTAGCTCCCACTGTCCTAACAGCCTAATCAACATTGAAGAAAAAAAATATTTTCTTAAATCATCCTGGGACATTAGTCATAATGGGCCAGCAAGAATGGTATTATGCACCCCATTTATGGAAACCTTCAAGGATGGGTTTCTCTACCATCTACCATCATTTTGTTAATCTTACCTACATCATCTATGGGAGTTCCACTAAGAAACGTGCACCCTTATTTTTAGCCTTGACTTCTCGCAAGCCTTCGACTTGGTCAACGGGCAACTTCTTTGGTCAATACCGGTTACTCTGAGCCTTCCGCCAGCACTCCTCAGTTTTATTGCTCAAGTGTTATGCCTGTGACCAAGTGGGTCAAATGCCCCAAGAGTACACCGGCACCCACTGGTGAGCAGTCCCAGAGTTTGGCTAGTGTAGCGCTTGGGTCGGCGTTGGTTCCATGTGGGTGGGAGCCAGCTGAGATGATCCTTGTCTCACTAGGGGACAATGAGATGATCCACAGAACCCTCGTGCCTGAGAACACTAAGAAGTACAGGCAGTGGGTGACCATAAATGGACAGAGGGTGGAGGCTCTGAGAGACACAGGAGCCAGTGTGACTACAGTGCGGAGTCACCTGGTTTCTGAAGAGTAGATTAATTCCTGGGTACTTCACCAAGTAGTTGCAGTGGACAACTCAGAGCGCCTGTGTAGAGTGGCACAGGTTCCCTTTGAATGGGGGAGGTCTCAGGTACCTTGAAGGTAGCTGTGAGTCCAACCATGCCTGCAGATTGTTTGCTTGGCAATGACCTGGAGGATTCCCCTTGGAAGGAGGTGGAACACAGGTCACACTTGGAGATGTTGGGTCTGCATGCATGGGTATGCTTACCCACCAGGTCAACGGCAGCCCGTCATGGTGGTCAAGAGCCCCTGGAGCCTGAAACAGTGGCTCAGGGGACTGCCAAAAAGAGGAAGGGCAGGGGGTGCGGGAAACCGGCCCCAGAAGTTCCCACGGTCTGGGAGGAGGCGGACCATGAGGGTGACGCCACAGAGCCTATAAGGAAACAGGTGGCTGAACTGGAGGCGGCCCCTGAGCTGTTGCAGTGGCAGCAGAAAGGAGGGCCCACCAGGGAAGCATTCAGTGCAGTACAGAAGACATGCCCCACTCTAGAGGGTTTGAGGCTGCAGGCTGCAGGTCAGGCGACTGGCAGGGAGCCAGGATTTCACCTGATCTACTGGGAGGACGACCTCCTGTATAGTGAGCCTACGTTTCCTCAGTCTGGGTCAGCCCGTGTGCTGGTGGTACCCCAGTTGTTCAGGACCTTCCTACTGGTGTTGGCTCATGATGTGCTTTTAGCTGAACATTTGGGGCAGGTCAAGACCTCTGAGAGGCTTGTCACCCACTTTCTCTGGCTCCTAATGTGCAGGCACTCAGATGCACATTGCAGATCTTGCCAAACTTGTCAGACAAGTGGCAAGAGTGGGGTGGAAATGTAAGGCTCCCCTCCAACCTTTTCCTGTTGTTAGTACCCCCTTTGAAAGGGTTGGTATTGACATTGTGGGGCCTCTGGATCCCAAGACAGCCATGGGCAACAGGTTCACCCTTGTCTTGGTGGACCATGCCACCCGGTATCCAGAAGCCATTCCTCTGAAGTCAACCACTTCCCCTGTGGGGGGTCGTGCTTTGATGGTTTTTTTTACCCGCATGAGGTTCCCCAAGGAAGTGGTATCTGATAGGGGTACCAACTTCATATCTACCTATGTGGAGTCTCTATGGAAGGGTTGTGGGGTAACCTACAAGTTCACCACCCCTTACCACCCCTAAAGCAATGGTCTGGTTGAGAGATTCAACCGCACCTTGAAAGGCATGATTATGGGTCTGTCAGAGCCCTTGGGACAGAAGTGGGACATCCTCTTGCCATGCATTCTGTTCGCTTACATGGAGGTGCCTCAAAAGGGACTTGGGTTTAGTCCCTTTGAGCTGATCTATGGCCACCCTGTGAGGGGACCTTTAAGTCTGGTGAAGGAGGCTTTCAAAAAAGCTCCCAGTAAACCCCCCCAGGTTGTATTTAGCTACATGCTGGCTCTGAGAAACCAGAGTGCCCGCTTTAGGAGTCTCGCACAGGAGAACCTGGAAGCAAGCCAGGAGGATTTGAAACAGTGGTATGACTGGAATGCCACTCTGGTTGAGTTTCAACCTGGTCAAAAAGTGGGGTTGAAGGCCCCAGTGGAGCCTAGGGCGCTCCAAGACAAGTGGACTGGGCCTTTTGAGGTGGTGGAGTGCAAGACTGAAGTCACCTATCTGGTGGGCTTGCCGACTCCCAGGAACCCTTTAAGGGTCCTGTATGTTAACCGCTTCAAACCACACTTTGAGCGGACTGAACTGTCCATGCTTCTTGCAACAAATGATGGGGTGGAGGAGGAGAGTGAGCCTCTTCCTGCCCTCCTGTCTGCAGGAGAAAGGAAGGGTCTGAGGAGGGAGTGATCTTCTCCCCCTCCCTGACTGAAGAGCAGCAGAGGGACTATCGCCAGGTATTAGGACAGTTCACCTCACTATTTTCCCTGATCCCAGGGGTCACACACTTGTGCACACATGATGTGGACACTGGGAACTGTCCATCCACTAAACAGAAAGTTTACAGGGTGACTGACAGGGTCAGAGCTAGCATTAAGTATGAGGTATCCAAAATGTTAACCCTAGCGGTTATTGAGCATTTCAGCAGTCCTTGGGCCAGCCTAGTGGTATTGGTCGCAAAGGCTGCTGTACCTGGTGCCACTCCAGAACTCAGGTTCTCTGTGGACTACCGGGGACTCAATGCAGTCAGCAAGACTGAAGCACACCCCATCACCCGAGCTGATGAGCTCATAGATCGGTTGAGAGCTGCCTCAGTACCTACCTCAGCACATTTGACTTAACGTCTGGGTATTAGCAGATCGCCTTGACTGAGGGGGCTAAGGAGAGGTCTGGATTTTCTACCCCTGATGGGCACTTTCATCTTAAAGTGATGCCATTTGGGATGAAGAATGCCCCAGCCACCTTTCAGAGGTTGGTCAACCAGGTGTTGGCTGTGCTGAATGAGTTCAGTGCTGAGGCCCTGCAGAAGGCAGGCCTCACTATTAAGGCAAGCAAGTGCCAAATAGGGCAGGGTTCTGTGGTTTACTTGGGACACCAGGTAGGGAGTGGCCAGGTGGCACCCCTACAACCAAAGATTGACACCATTCTGGCTTGGGAGCCTCCCAAAACCCATACTGAGGTGAGAGCCTTTTTAGGCCTCACTGGCTACTACAGGAGGTTTGTCAAGGGGTATGGTACCATTGTTACCCCCTTGACTGAGTTGACTTCTAAGAAGCAACCCAAAAAGGTGATCTGGACAAAGGCTTGCCAGAACGCTTTTGATGCCCTGAAGGCTGCTATGTGCACAGCACCTGTGCTAAAGGCACCTGACTACTCCAAGGAGTTTGTTGTGCAAACAGACACCTCAGAGCATGGGATTGGAGCAGTACTCTCACAGCTTAATGAAGAGGGCCTAGATCAACCTGTAGCTTTCATTAGCAGGAGGTTACTTCCCAGGGAATGTAGGTGGAGTGCCATAGAACATGAAGCATTTGCTGTGGTCTGGGAGCTGAAGAAGCTAAGACCCTACTTCTTTGGGACTCATTTCCGGGTTCAGACCGACCACAGCCCCTCAGATGGTTAATGCAGATGAGGGGTGAAAATCCAAAACTGTTGAGGTGGTCCATTTCCCTACAGGGGATGGACTTTACGGTGGAACACCGCCCTGGTACAGAACACGCCAATGCTGATTGTCTGTCCAGATTCTTCCGCCTTAGTGATGAGAACTCCCATGAGGTTGGGTAGTTGATCCCCACTTTCAGCTGGGGGGGACACGTGTTAGACTTGGCATCCTTGGCATGGTCTCCCCTAACTTTTTGCCTCTGTTTCCCAGGTTGTTGATATGTGCTGGACTCTGTTTTTGCTGTTTTTGTTTCTCTGGGCACTTTACCACTGCTATCCAGTGCTAAAGTGCAAGTGCTCCTATACAAAATGTGTATGTAATTGATTCATCCATGATTGGCATATTTGATTTACTGGTAAGTCCCTAGTACAGTGCACTAGAAGTGCCCAGGGCCTGTAATTCAAATGCTACTAGTGGGCCTGCAGCACTGGTTGTGCCACCCACATTAGTAGCTCTGTAAACATGGCTCAGACCAGCCACTGCAGTGTCTATGTGTGCAGTTTTTAACCTGCCAATTCGACTTGGCAAGTTTACCTACTTGCCAGGCCTAAACCTTCCCTTTTCTTACATGTAAGACACCCCTAAGGTAGGGCCTAGGTAGCCCCATGGGCAGGGTGCAGTGTATGTTTAAGGTAGGACATATACTAATGTGTTTTATGTGTCCTAGCAGTGATATACTGCTAAATTCGGTTTCCACTATTGCAAGGCCTATCCCTCTCATAGGTTAACATGGGGGCAGCCTTTAAATATGATTAAAGCATAGATTCCCTTGGGGAGTGGATAGACATGTGGAGTTTGGGGTTTCTGAGCTCACAATTTAAAAATACATCTTTTAGTGAAGTTGATTTAGAGATTGTGTGTTTGAAAATGGCACTTTTAAAAAATTAGCATTTTCTTGCTTAAACCATTCTGTGACTTTGCCTGTTTGTGGATTCCCTGTCTGGGTCAGTTTGACAGTTGGGTTGTTTGCACCTCTCTCTAAACAGTGACACAAAGGGAGCTGGGGTATAGCCTGTATATCCTGATGAGCCATCTGTGCTAGGAGGGAGGGGAGGAGTGGTCACTCACACCTGAAAGGGCTGTGCCTGCTCTCACACAATGCAGTCTCCAACCCCCTGGGGTGTGTCTGGGGCCTGGCCTGGGCAAGGCAGGATTTCAGAAACAAGAAAGACTTTTCTTTGAAGTAAGCCTACTTCAAAGGGCAAAATGGGTATAAGAAGGGCACCCAAAACCACAGACTTTAGATCACTTCTGGAAATCAAGAGGAACCTCTGCCTGGAGAAGAGCTGAGGAAGAAGAGCTCTCCTGCCTGTGACTGTGCTTTGTTTAGTTATCCTGCAGTTGCTGCTTCTGCCTGGTGAAAGGGGACAAAGACTGGATTTTGTTGTACGTTCCTGCTTGTGAAGAAATCTCCAAGGGCTTGTCCTGAGCTTGCCTCCTGTTGTTGAAGTCTCAGGGCCATCAAAGACTTCCCCTGCCAGCACCTGGACTCTCTGCTGAGACCAAGCCTGAAAATCCACTCACAAACCGCCATGCAGGGACATTTCGGACGCAACCTCCAAGAGCGGCTGAAGAAACAACGTGCCACCGGCTCTGCTGCTGAAATCGACGCAGCACTTGCAGCACGGCTGGGAGATTGATGCACGCATCTGGAGAAATGACGCACCACATCGCTGACGGAGGCCGCTATCGTTACAACCCACACAGCACGGTTTTGCTATCACCAGCAGGATTTTCGACGCAAACCTTGCTGGGCGTGGAAAAACGACGCAACAACTGCCTGGACCCGAATGCTGCCCCTGCAGGGAGGAAATACGACGCATGCCGGTCCAACCGGAGAAGGAGAAACGACGCTCAAGCTCGCTTGCGGGTGAAAAATCGACGCACCAATTACCTTTTTTGACGTACAATTGCCCGTGCGTGTTATTTTAACACGACCCAGGTACTTTTCAACGTTAACAGTGTTTTAGCTGTTTAGCAAACGATTTAAGACTCTTTTTGCTTTTTAATTAATAACTTGACTTCTGTATGGTGGATTTTTGTTGTTTTGGTCTTGTTTTGTTTAGATAAATAGTTCCTATTTTTCTAAACCTGTGTTGTGTCATTTTGTAGTGTTTCCATTGAGTTACTGTGTGTGTTGGTACAAATACTTTACACCTAGCACTCTGAAGATAAGCCTGCCTGCTCGTGCCAAGCTACCAAGGGGGTGAGTGTGGGTTAGCTGAGGGTAATTCTCTTTTACCCTGACTAGAGTGAGGGCCCTTGCTTGGAAAGAGGGTAACCTGGCTGCCAACCAAAGACCCCATTTCTAACAGTAATGGTGTGGGTTACCAAAAACAAAGAAGACATTTTGCGGTCCATTAGCACTGGGTAACTAGACACTAAAATTAAGTACTTTCAAACACCATGGATGAGCAATGGATAATTCACTCCTGAGGAAAATTCCCCATAAAAATACTCTAACCAGGGCCAAGGGTCCACAAGAGGACACCTCAGTTCACACACCATCACAGTAATGCAGGCCCCAGAAGCATTTAGGGGCCGATTTAAGAGCCCCTAGAGCCTCCTTGCACCACATTAGTGTAATTTGTTTTGATGCTAATGTGGCCCAACATGGCCAAATTCGCTGTGCCAAATTTACAAAGTGGTGCAATGCATGCATTGTGCCTCTTTGTAACCCTTTGCGCTACATTATGCCTGTAACAGGCATAATGTATGCAAAGAGGGCGTTCCCCTGTTAGGGGGTGGTGAAAAAATGGCACAAAGAAATATAAGTGATTTCTTATGTCTTTTTTTGGGCACTTTAACGCCTTCTCAGAGCAGGTGTTAAAAGGAGGCACACCATTGTTTACAATGGGCTTCAATGAGCTTCGCAGGATTAGTGTCAACATTTTTCACACTAATCCTGCAAAGCTCTGAACTAGCGTCAAATGCAATGTGCAATTCAGCACAGCAACCAAAGCTGCAGCGTTGTATTGTGCTCGGGGAGAGTGCATAGTAAAGCAACATCTACTAAGACTCAGAGCTGCTGCTCTCTTGTCCAGTGTTTGCAGGCTGCCTAGCACCACAGCACTATGGTGCAAAGTTGTGTGCAAGATGTCTAGCCTACGTTTTGTACTGGACAAAACTCTGTGCTTAGACTAACTTAAAAACTCTTTCCAAATTGTATTTTATTCTGTACAATCTGGCACACATGCAATGTGTGAAAAGTTAGGAGAAATAAAAAAATATCTCCTTGTTAACAGCTACCTCAATAAAACATTATCTTTGGCGCTAAGCCCTGTCTTTCAATTTTAGTAGATAGTGCTTTGTATCCAAAACAATCAGTGGTAGCATGGGAGCACCCAAGTACCACCCATGGGATGTTCCCTTGACATAAAGTATTACTAAACAATGCACTCCTTGTGTTACGTTTATGGCTACTTTTAATGACAAGAAATGTATTTTTCTGGAAAGTAAATACTTCATCAGGTGTTTGCACTGGGTTGTGTCCCTATGCATGAGTTTCTGCTGTTGCAAAGTCTTTATAAACCTGCCCTATGACTCTAACCCAATAGTTGAGGGGTTTGAATCTCAAATCATGTGAGTGACATGAGTAACGTTGCTTTTGCGTAACGTATTTTTCACAATCCTATTATAATATCATAATTAAAGAACATCATAATATGCATGGAAATGACAGACCAGAACTACAAATATATGGGAAGCAACTACACTGCACTTCTTTGAACCTCAGCAATGGAGAAGGTGAGACTGTGGATGTCTCCATGGTGATGGGAGTATCTATCTAGCAAAGAAGGGCAGACTATGGGGGTCACAGTTGCAGTCAGACCTCCCACCAAAATGGTGGTCCGGCCGCAACATTATGACCTCCACGGTCAAACCACTGACACCGGCAGGCAGACTGCAGCCTGGCGGTCCCGGCGCTTGTACGAGTCCCCATCCGCCAGCCAACACCGCCAACACTGCAGTGGAAAAGCTGGTGGAATGGGAGACTTGGGGGCCCCCTGGGGGCCACTGCACTATCTATGCACTTGGCATAGGCAGTGCAGGGGCTCCCATGCACAGCCCCATCGTGCATTCCACTGCCCGAATTACGGGCAGGGGAATGCTCGACAAGTGCTGCTGCACCCGCTGCACCGCCACATTGCCGTCGGGTCCATTAGGGAAAGCCATATTAGGGCCGGTGGGTTCACGCCGCACAGGGAGCCTGATGGCGGGATGGCATTGGTGGGCGACCTCCGCTACCCGCCAATGTCAAAATGAGGGCCTATACGTCTTCATGCAAGGCCCCCAACCATTCAGGGGATCTACCAACCCTTCAGTGAGCCCCTACTTCTTTAGTGGAGCCCCATTCAGCCCAAGGCCAATGAGCATCTGTGAGATATAAGAGACCCAGAGTCCCTCATAACATTTAGCAGGGGAGGCCCATCATTTTGCATTATGCCACTGTCCATTTCCCATCAATTTTTGGAATTTGGAATTGCTACCCTTACACACAAACTACCTTGGAAAGATGAATCTTGTCCGATTGTAACTTATACCTTGAAATTGTCTTATGCACTAAAGTGCCCTGACATTATTTAGAGCTAGTTCGCTCTATACAGCTGAAAATGCAAAAATACATGCCAAAGAAGTTGGATCCCCTTGAAGTCGCCCAAACAATGCCCTCATTCAGCTAAGACCATTCGTGGTGCCATTGTGATGGTTCAGTGAAACTAGTTTTTAGAATGTACCTTTATGTAGTGTGCATTTGCTGTTGCTTGGAGACCTATTATGTCTGTTAATCCTTTCTGTGCTGAGGGCTGTCCTCAGTCACTGTGTTCGTGTACTGAGGACGGCCCCCGGCCAGCCTCAGCACACGAGCAGGAACTTCCACTTGTGCAGGCACCAGAGGGATTCCCTTCTCAAAGAAACAGCCTCAGGTGGTCTGGAAAATCTTCCCCTACTCCTGAGGCTGCTTTTTTGTTTTAATTGAAATGCCAATCAGTGTGCACATTGTGCTGATGTCATTTCAAGTAAAACAGAAGTGAAATGAGCCTATAGGCTCATTTCACTTTCCCTGTCTCGTTGCTCAGAAGGCTATCTTAGCCCTGAGCATCGAGGCAGGGGGGAGAGGTATTGTTGGAAAGGGGAGAATCTCCTCTTTTCAATGTTTCCACTCCCAAGTGGATCCGTGCTTGGGGATTGCTGCAGTAGGGTGATCCCCAAGAAGGGATCCACCCCCTAGACACCAGGAAGGGGGAGTGGCCCCTTGGGAAAAGTCTTTTGCTCCCCCATTAAGTTCTTGGAACAATTCAGACCTTCTGCCCCCCGGGGGCAGATGGGGGCATAAGCCCTTGATCTGATGGGGGCATAAGCCCTTGATCTGCCCCAGCAGGGGGCAGAAAGCACACTAGGAGTCAGAAACGTTTTTTTTAATAATGTATAGGGGTGAGAGGCTGCCCAAAATGGACATGCCAATGACCCCCACCCACCCCCATATGAAAACAGTCTTTCTGCCCCCTGGGGGGGAGATGGGATAATTAGCCCTGGCCTCACCCCAGGGGTGGGGGCAGAGAGCCCACTAGGCACCAGGAATTACTTTTTTTCAAACTTTGGGGTGGGAGGCTGCCCAAAATCGGCTTACCAATGCCCCCCCACCCATCCCAAAAATGTAAACAGTCTTTCTGCCCCCCAAGGGGACAGATGGGGGCAATAGCAATAGGGGTGAGGGGCTGCCCTTAATGGGCATGCCAATGATCCCCACCCACCCCCATTTATGTATACAGTCTTTCTGGCCCCATGGGGGCAGTTGGGGTAATTAGCCCTGATATGCACCCCGGGGTGGGGGCAGAAAGCCCACTAAGCACCAAGGATTTTTTTTCAGACTTTGGGGTGGAGGACTGCCCAAAATGGGCTAGACCATGCCGCCTCCCACTCTAAAATGTAAAAATTGTTTTTCCACTCCACTAGTTGGGTCAGATGGAGATTATTACCCCTGATCCTCCGGGGGCGGGGTCAGAAAGCCCACTAGACACCAGTTTTCAGCTCCACATGAACTAAAGCACCGCATTCCAATGGCAAACAAGAGGACGTTTGACTCTTTTGGGTTTTGATTTCACATATGGGCCAAGAAAGCTTGGCTAACTCCCAATATCATCCATTTTGCAATGGTGAATGGCTGCACTTTTTGGACTTGGGTACGCTGCCACCTGGAAAAACCTACCAGACCCAGACTCAGACACATCTGAAAACTAAACATCAGGGGGAGTCCAGGGTAGTGTGCTTCACATGCACCCCACACCATTTTTTAGCCACAATGCCCTGCAAACCTCCAACTTTGCCTGCAATCATGCATTTTCCCTACATTTATGTGATGGAACCTTCTGGAACCTGCAGGAATCCACAAAATTCCTACCACCCTGCATTGCCCCATCTGTACTGATAAAAATTCTGCCCCACATTCAGTTCCGAAAGCAGAGTCAGTCTAAAAACGTTTGAAAAGAAATTCCCTTTTGGACCCACTGTGGTTCCCTCTCAATTTCTACAAGTTTTTGGGTCTTCCTTGTCACAAGCATTTGACCACCTGATCAAGGGAGATACTATTTTTATCAGGAGACCAAGAGGAATGCTGGGTGGTAGGAAATTTCTGGTGGTGCAGTGATCCCACACAGAAAAGTGAGGAAAATATGATTTTAATCTAGAATTGAGGTTTGATTGGGATTCAAGGATAGAAAATGCGGGGTAATCCACGCAAGTCACACCTCTCTGGACTCCCTCCAGTGTCTAGTTTTCAGAAATGTCTGGGTCTGTGTTTGGCAGGTTTCCCTAGATGGCTGCCGAGCCCGGGACCAAAAATGCAGGTGCCCCCCTTGCAAAAACAGGTCATATTGTGATAAATAATTTTGATGCCTCCGCAATACATTTTGGGCCCTTTCCTGTCGGGGGCACTAGGCCTATCCACACAAGTGAAGTACCAGTTTTATCAGGTGGCTTTGAAGAATGCTGGGTGAAAGGAAGTTTGTGACTCCCCTCAGATTCCAGAACTTTCTAGAAGAAGAAGAAAAAAAATCCTGTAAAAAAAAATGGAAAGGAAATGGAGAGCTGATTATGATGAAACAAATAAACTGATTTACGAAGCAGCCTTGAAACAATATTACCATCAAATTCATAAGGCAAGGGTAAAGGACCTTGCAGAAAGAATCAAACAATCATGGAACTCCTCTAGAGAGGTGTATTAAATAGTAAATGCATTTTTTGAACATAAAACTCCAGAATCTCGGCCTGTAGCATGAGTGGAATGATGCAAAGCTCTGGCACATAATTTTCTTGGGAAAGTGAGTGGCCTTTATGATGTTCTGACAGGATCAATAGAGGATACGGCTAGTATAGAGGATGAAATGAGAGAAGATAACAACAAACCATTACTCTCTACCTTTGCCATACTGACTAAAGAGGATATTATGGCAGTAGGAACGAGGCGAGACAATGGCTGGAATGTTGACAGATATGTTCAATCTCTCTCTGGCAAAAAGGCAGTGTCCCGAAGGATTGGAAGCACACCATCATCCATCCGTTGTTGAAAACAACAAATCTAGATCCAGAGACAATAGGGAACTAAAGACCTATTTTCCTGTTGCCATGTTTTACCAAAACTTTGAGAAAATAATATTTTCCACTGACCCAAATGGGTTTTTGTGCAGGGTGTAGCTCAGAGGCAGTTCTTTTATGGGCCACAGAGGACCTGAAAATGACTATGGATCAATGTCAATTGGCAGCACTAATCATCCTGAATTTAAGTGCTGCCTTTGATACCCTCTCATACCCCTCCCTCCTCCATCGGCTGAATATGGTAGGTATTACAGGGACGGCCCGAAGCTGTCTTGCGTCATTTTTGGAAAATCTGACCTTTCAGGTCAGTGAAGGATCTGAACATTGATCTAGTTATCAGCTGAAGTGCGGCATACCACAGGGCTCTTCCCTAAGCACCACTCTCTTTAATATCTATATTTGCCCACTGGGAGAATCATTTGTTCATCTAGATTTAAGATGGTACCCTATGCAGATGATACTCAAGTGGTTGTTACACTATCACTAGACATTAATTCAATCTCCTTAAGATTGAGCTGTTGCCTGGAAAGGGTGTTTGAATGGATGAAAGCTAGCTGTTTAAAGCTAAATGGGGAGAAAATGAGGGTGTTGGGACATAATTCCATATTCTGGGAGAAGATATGATGGCCAACCTCCCTGGGTGAACGACCATCCCTAAGGAAGAAGTAAAAATCTTAGGAATGATTTTGGATAAACATCTGACAATGGCCTTGCAAGGAAAAAAAGTGACCAGTAGCTGCTTCGGCCTGTTGAGAGCACTCAGAGCGGTGCTCCAAGGGGTGATCAATTTAGGTAGTCTGAAAGCATTGATAAACAGGGTACAGATTGTCCAGAATGCTGCTGCTTGCACATTGTTATGAATCTCGAAAGAACAGTTGGCAACCACTGCACTTAAAACGCTTCACTGACTGCCTATAAAGCATAGGGTGCAGTTTAAGGCACTTTTCATCCTACATCAGGCAAAGTATAGAGTAGTTCCTGTCCTCTTGCAACATCTGGCAATTCCCTATAAAGTAAAAATGGACCTGAGATTCAACAACCAGGAACTGTTGCTCGTTCCTCAAATCTAAAGATCAAAAAGCAGTGGGATGTCGTTCACACACTTGGCACCTAAAAAATGGAATTCGTTGCCCAGAAGTCTGCGAGGAGAAAACAACCTCTTGAGTTTCAAAAAAAATTAAAGACCTTCTTTTTTCCTGTATCTTCTGGTTAGTCATTTCACTCCTTGTCGAACAGCACTGGGAACCTTGAAGTTTTATAAATGATCTTGAATCTGGAATCATAGAAATGTGAGGAAAATTATTTTTTTAGACAAATTTTGAGGTTTGCAAGTCAGCCTATTGTGAATTCCCCTGAGTTTCTAGTTTTCAAAACTGTACACATTTGCTAGGTTCCGCTAGTTCCCTAGGTGCCGGCTGAGCTAGGGCCCAAAATCCACAGTTAGGCACTTTGCAAAAAACGCGTCAGTTTTCAATAGAAAAATGTGACTTGTTCAGATTGCATTTTGGAGTGTTTCCTGTCGCGGGTACTAGGCCTACCCACACAAGTGAGGTACCATTATTATTGCTAAGCTTGGAGGAACACAGAATAGCAGAACAAGTGGTATTAAATATTGCCGTTCACTGCATTTGCACCTGCCAAATGTAAGACAGTGTGTAAGAAAGAAGTCATTTTTAGAAATGCCCTGCACTTCACATCCTAGAATGGGTACCCCCAAATTCATAAATGTGCAAATAACCAGTGTTTATGAACTTCGTATCTAGCGTCCATTTAAAAAATACATAGGTTTGCTTGATAGCTATTTTTCACTCTTTAGATTTTACAAATAATTGCTGTATACCCAGTACACAATGAAAACCAATTTGCAAGGTGCAGCTCATTTATTGGCTCTGGGTACCTTGGGTTCTTAGTGACCCTGCAAGCCCTATATATCTCTACAACCAGAAGGGTCCAGCAGATGTAGCGGTATGTTGTTTTTGAAAATCTGCCATGGCTGGAAAAAGTTACAGATGTAAATGTAGACAGAAATGGCTGTTTATTTTAACTCAATCTCAATATAAAACCTTGAAGGATCTACAAAAATGCCCCCTAGCTGAACTCAAGATGTTGTCTACTTTTCAGAAATGTATAGCTTTCTGAGATCTACCATTGATTTCACACCTATTTCTTTCTGCTGCTAACTGGAAGGAGGTTAAAAGCACAAAAAATAGGAAACATGGGGTATGTCCCAGTAAAATGCCAAAACTCTGCGGAATAGTGTGGTTTTGCGATTCTAGTCTTCCTGTACCTGAAAGCTGGGAAGATGGTGATTTTAGCACTGCAAACCCTTCATTGATGGCATTTGCAGGGAAAAAACATATGCTTTATTCTGCAGGACTTTTTCAGATTTTTCCCAAAGGACCCAAATTTTAACTGTATTTTGGCTAATTTCTCGGTCCTCACCAGGGGAATACACAAACCCTGGGTAGCTTCAGAATTACCAGGACGTTGGAAAAAAGGACGTAAATTTGGCCTGGATAGCTTGTGTGGACAAAAGGTTATGGGGGCCTAGGCATGAACTACCCCAAATAGCAAAAAAAAGGCTTAGCACAGGAGGGGTAAAAGACTTAGCAGCGTAGGGGTTAAAAACATTTATCTACAAACGGGCATTTAGCATGCCCATTACTTACCAATGGTTGGCATCATTTGCTGCCTTCTAGTTCTGCAGCAGAGGTGAGGCATCACTTCCTGCGTTACTTCCTTTCCACATGGTCCAAGTACAGGTTGATTTTTCTTAATTAGTATTCGTCGACTGCTGGCCTGTGATGAAGTACATTTTCTTCTTTTGTCATTTTTATGTAATGCAAACTCAAACCACATGAGAATATTGAAGTGCTTTATGTGAGCAGCAGTTACATTACACAAGTTCACATTCATTGGTTTGTAATTTTATGTAGACCAACCTGACCTGAGTGTATTGAAGCACTGTAAATTAGCACCAGTTACATTACACACTGTCACATTAATTTTTACTTTCATTGTCATTTGTAAGCACCAGCACGCAACAAAGCTATTAAGTGAAGTGGATCCATGTTGCTACACCTTCAGCCAGGTTTCCCTTTAAGAAATAGTACTTAGAATTCTGTGACTTGTAGTTTTGAATTTAGGTTTATAGGTATTGACTACGACTGCATGTAAATCACTTTTAGAGCCAAGCCACTATCCTGGGCTGACCTCTTCACATGAATCATACGCCTTACCTACTTCTGTTCCTCACGTCCCTTTTTTCGTCCCCCTTGCTTCCTTAGTTTCACTGAGTCTCCCTCCCACCACTTTTCTCTCTCCTGCTTCCCTCACCCACTCATGCCCTAAGGTAACTAAAACTCACGCCCCTGTAATGCACAGGTATGTGATCTATAATTTTACTGCAGATGTTACAGCCACTTTATCAATGATATTATCAAAGAGGTCATGAGTGCCGTAATTTGTGGGGTAATTAGCAGTGCAAGGTGAGGGCACAAGTTAAAGTTACCTTAGGGCACAAGTTATAGTTCCTTAAGGTAACTCTAACTAGAAATGGTGGAGTTCTATGGTTTTGTATGTTTCAAATTTAAAATGTGAGCCTAACTATAACTTCCCTATAACCTTTGGTTTTGTAAATTAAATATTTAAAAAACTGGCGGTCGCAAGTAGGTAGTTATAGTTAGGACCATGTTTCCATAGAAAAACTGTTTTTTGACTTGCCTATACCTTTGGCTCAGTTTGACGAATCTTTACTACATTTTCCCCAAAAAAAGTGGCCCAGTGATTCTTGGTGTGCATGGAAAGTTTTGGAGTGATCCGTCAAGCGGGATCCGAGAAAAAGTGGGCTAAAAAAACACTGCATTTCCCATTTTAGTTCCCATAGGATCTGTCAACACCTCTACAGCCCGAACCGCTGGACCAAATTACACTAAATGTGGCAGAAAGCTAGCTGTTGGTGCGCAGATTGTGCTTTTTGTTAGATGCTGTAAATCCGGTCAGTAGTTCTTGAGAAATTTAGAGAAATTCAAATTTGTATAACTCTGGCTGCGAAGTATTCATGAACAAAGACAAGCTTGTGCAGGGAAATGCACAGCTCTGATTGGCTGCCAACACTTCAATCAAGGAAGTGTTGGAAACCATCTTGGAACTGAGCCGAGTCCCATCAGAAAAGTAAAAAATAAATAAAAGAGGCCAGGGTAGAGAGATCCTGACCCCTTAGCACTGGTGAGGTGGTCCCAAAGGGCCCCCCCACAGAGCAAAAAAATATTTGTGTAATTATTTTTTGCCACAAAATCATGATATTAACGACTTCACAGCAGAACAAATAAAAAAAACAAGTGCTCCGGTGCTTGTTTTTTTATAGACACCCAAGTGGTCCAGGTCCTGGGGACATTAAAAATTGTATGTGGGGGGGCCCCATGGCCCCTCCATAGCTCCGGAGACCACCACATCCCTGGAGCTTTCATTATTTTATATGTGGGTGACCACACCCCCCACTGCCCTGGGGACCGCCACCTCCCCAAAGCTTTCATTTTTATATATGGGGTTTCTGTAGCCTCCCCCTGTGCCTCGGGGACCACCACCGCCCAAGGCTTCCATGATATCATAGGTGGGGAGGGCCACGACACTCCTGCACCCCAGGCACCACTAACCCACCCGGGGGCTCCATTTAAAATATATGTGGGGGCCCGTGCCCCCCGCACCCTGTGGACCACCACCCCCTGGGGCTTCATTTTAAATATATGAAGGGAGCCAGGGCCCCTCGCGCCCTGAGGACCAGAGCCCCTGGGGCGGAGAAAGAGTGATTAGCACCAGGGACCACCACACCCAGGGCTATGTTCTCGTTGGATGGCCATCAAGACTGCCACCCGCCAGGGCTGGCTCCTGCTATGTCCCAGCTGTTTACTATGGCTTCACTGGAGCGCTGCAGCCAAACCAAGCCACAGTAAACACTTCAGGTTTTGACAGCAGACCTTTAAAGCAGGTTCCGCTGTCAAAATCCAAAGTTTTCATCTCTATCACCTTCACGCATGCAGGGGCCAGAGATGAAATGCTTCAGCAAGCACGGAGCTGCTGTCAAAATAGTTCTGTGCTTGCTTAATCCTTAAGGCTTCCCCAGCAGTGTCAGGTAGCCCGTAAAGGGCATTTAAAAAAATAAAATAAAAAATAAATCTGTTGGCACCATGGGGGAGCCCTTGAGGGCCCCTCACGGTCACTAATAGCCCTTAAAGGACTAAAAAAAGGCAATACTTCAGTCTGCGACCTTCACACTGATTGTTAAGGGTTCAAGCCCAGCTGAACTCGTTTCCCTCTTTTTTTTTTTAACTACAAATCTTTAAGGCTCATACTGAAAGGTAATCTCATGATTTTTAAATAACAAATAAGTTTTTATTTTTAATTTGTCCAGAAATATCTCATTCTAAGTATGTCATATAGCAAAGCCTAAACAACTATCTCTCTCTCCCACACTCTCTCTGTCTATTTTCCAATCTTTTACCCACTCACACACCCACTCAGACACTTACGCACCCACTCAGACACTTACGCACCCACTCACAGACCTATTCAGACTCTCATGCACTCACTCACAGCCCAGTCAGACGACACTCATGCATCCACTTACAGACCCACTCAGTGAGCTATGCACCCAGTCACACATCCATTCAGACTGCCACACACTCACTCACATACCCACTGACACCCTCATGCATCCACTCGCAGACCAGCGCACATAGTGACACACCCACTAAAAGAATGATATATGTACTCTCACACCCAGATACACCCTCTCACACTTATTCTCACACCCAGAGAGGCCTCAGACAACTTCCGCTGTGCAGCACTCCCGCATATCATAACAGCCCTGGGGAGGTGGTGATCCCCGGGGCAGTGGGAGGGCGCTTAGAAGCCCCCCCCCACATTTCTCACGTAATGCCCCCGGGGCTTGGCCCACTCGGGGTCCTCATAATAATAATGCGCTTTTTAAAAAATAAATTACGGCGGGCCTGCTGCAGATCACACCGTAAAATAAAAAAGAATTCTTTTTAGCCGGGGGGGGGGGGGGTCACTTTGGGACCCCACCACCAGAGCTAAGGGGACAGGGTGTTCATACCCTGGCCCCTTTTGTATATTTTTTTTTTCTGGGACTTGGCTTCAGGCGAGTCCCAAGATGGCTGATAAGACTTTGTTGAAGTGTTTTCAGCCCATCAGATCTCTGCAACAGATCGGGAGGGGTTGCAATATACAAAATTGGATTTCTTTGAATTTCTCGAAAACTACTGAATGGATTTACACCAACTAACAAAAAGGGCTCTTTCTGGACCAAAAGCTACCTTTTCTGCAAAATTAGGAGTAATTCCGTCCAGTGGTTTGTGCTCTATCGCTGTTTAATTTTTCCTATGGGAATTAACATTGGAAAAGCTCTAAATTTCACCCCCCTTTATCCTGTCCCCTACTTGATGGATCACCCTGAAATTTTCCAGACAGCAGCTCACGTGACTGTCAAATTTTTGGGGAAAATGTTGTAAAGATTTGTCAAGCGGTGCCAAAGATATAAGCAAGCAAAAAAACAGCTTTTTCTATAGAAACTAGGTCCTAGGTCTGACTACCAGTAGGTAATATATATATATATATATATGTAAATATATATATATATATATTTATATCTATCTATGTATATATATATATATATACATATATATATATATCGTAAATTCTAAAAGGACAATTTTGTGAAGCATACGCATTTCGGTTCAAAAACATCAAACTATTTATCACACATCGAAATTAAAACCTAAATCAGCTTTTACCATAAAAGCACTCAACTGACAAAAACATCATGCTATACTAAACCAACCAACAAAGAAAACGATAAACAACTCTAATCAATAAAATCTAACAAATAATTAAAACAACAATCTAAAAGGCACACTAATTTAAGCAACTAAATACTTCAAAAAGGACAAATGCTGCAAGACGAGGAAACCCTTCCGGATTCTCACAATAGACCATTAAAGAAGGAATATATACATCTCACCCTCTGCATAACCAAGTGCGTAATACTGATATTTAAACTAAAACTTAACTGCTATTAAATTTGAAAATGTTAAATAGCAAATAATTAACAGACTCTCCAACTTTTTACTTTTTATATAGACTTCCTAAAGGAACCATTCTAAAACTTGGAAACTGCAAAAAATAAGAAATATCACAGACCAGCAAAATGATATGAGAAAGTATACATAAATAAATAACAAATTATAAACTCACCCAAAGATAGGGCAACAATAAACCTAATTACCTTACTCTCTAAAAACTACCAAAACAGTACTATTTAAAATAAAACTTAGATTTTTTGTCATTCAACAGAAAAGAAAGCACCTGCTCCACTTTAGAACATCACCAACAGAAAAGCTGCAAAACCATGAAAAACATCTCAACAGAACATACATGTAAGTATACAAGAAGTTTAAAACAAATTACAATATGAAGTCACATGAACACCATAGGCCAGCACAGTGTATCAGAAGACCATTTGATACACAGAACTACTTCATAGTATGAGATCAACAATAAATTGCAGGGAAAAAGATAACCGCACATGAGTCAGATAACAGCACTAACGAGTTATCAACACTATGGGGGTTATTCTGACCTCGGCGGTAAAAGGCGCTTACCGCCGGTCAGAAGACCGCCATAACACCGCCACGGCCGCGGTAAACCGCCACGGTCATTCTGACCCGCAACTGGCAAACCGCCAAAAACCCAACATCCACAAAAGTCCGCCACACCAAAGGTCAGCGAAAAAATGGCGATGACCAAACCTCCACCGTCACGGCAACAGAAATACGCCCATACCATTCCGACCCACAAATCCACGCGGCGGTCTTTCAAACGCGGTATTCCATTGGCGGTACACACCGCCGCTGTCAAAATACACACACACATAGAAAACTCAGCCACATTGGTCAGTTTGAAATACACACACCTGATACACATACTAACACCACTCCCACACACCCAACACAATATAAAACACACACCCACATCACCCACAAGCCCCTACGACCCGAAATCATTGACGAAGGCTAGAGAGAGAGCACAGAAAAGACAATCCCACAACACAGAGGCACACAACACCATCACCCACACAGAATCCACGCACCAAACACCGCACACCACCACACGCACCACACTCATCACCACAAACGCCACCCCACACCTCAACCACACCACCCCATGGCACCCCAAAGACACCCCAGGTTCAGTGACGCCGAACTCAGGGTCATGGTGGAAGAAATAGTCCGTGTAGAGCCCCAGCTCTTCGGGGCACAGGTGCAGCACACCGCAATTGCCAGGAAGATGGAGCTATGGCAAAGGATAGTGGACAGGGTTAACGCGGTGGGACAGCATCCACGCAATCGGGAGGACATCAGGAAGAGATGGAACGACCTACGGGGGAAGGTGCGTTCCATGGTATCAAGGCACAACATTGCGGTGCAGAAGACTGGCGGCGGACCCGCACCTACTCCCCCAGAATTTACCGTGTGGGAGGAGGAAGTCTTGCACATCCTGCATCCTGAGGGCCTCGCAGGAGTAGGCGGAGGAATGGACTCTGGTAAGGCAAATCTTCACTACTGCTTCCCACCCCCACCCCACCTGCATGCCAAATCATACCCCCACCCTCACCCCCTCCCCCATCACACCAACCCCTAGCAAAAGGCTCACCATCACAACCCACCCATCCCAACACCAAGCCCTGCATGAGACCACAAAGCATGGACACCCATCACCAAAGCATGCCCACTGCACACACACATCACCCCCACAAGCCACCCTCACAAATGCCCCCACAAGGAAATGCCTGCACATGGGTACACGGACACCCACCCATCACACGAAATGCCACACACAGAAGCAATAACCATACCTTTATACCCCTGCAGGACCCGAACGCCACCGCACCGCCATGGAGGGTCCAGAGATGTCCATCCCACCCCCAGAAGAGACCCCCAGCGATGACAGCAGCTCTGTCTCCCTGGACCCAGACGACCAGCCCGGCCCATCGGGGACCTCTGGACAGTCGGTTCCCCACAGACAGCCACAGGCTACACCAGACCCAACCCCCTCTGGGAGCACCAGCACAGCTCCCACCCAGCGGGCCCATGCCTCTGTCTCCAGGACACGTAAATCAGCGGTGTGTCCACCACTACAGGGCACCCAGGTTGACCCACCACCCCAACAACAACAGGGACCTGGGGGCAGTGGTAGTGGGCACACCGTCCAGGGGACAGAGGCCCAGGAACACAGGGGAACTGGGAGGGCTGCTGTGCGACAGGGGGGGGACAGGCCCGGGGAACCGACTCTCCAAGAGGCCCTCTCCTCCATCATGGGAGCATACCACCGCTCCCAGGAGACGATGGCGACGGTACTGGCCCGGTTCCAGGAGATCCAGGAACTGCAGGAGGAACGGTACATGGGGTTCAGGGAGGAACTGAGGAACATCGGTTCCGCAATGGGGACCATCGTTGTGGCCCTTACCCAGATCGTCACCACATTGCGGGACCATGTGGCACCCCAAAGGGCCCCTGTCACTAGCCCAGGCCAGGAACAGCCTACCACCTCCGCCGGCGCTAGTGGACAGGAGGCCCCCACACAACGACAGGCCACCAGAACCCCACCTCCTGCAGAAGAAGAACCACCCCGCAAGAGGAACCTGAGATCTCACAAGAAGACAGAGTAGGATTGCAAGACCCCCGCCAGCCTAAGATACCCCCTGATGTCATCCCACTGTCCCACATTGTCACCCTGTCCAACCTTAACCTGCCCCTGCTCCATCCTTCCCCAGGCATATGGACAATGCACCTGTGCGACTGAGAACTGGACTCTGCCATGGACATTACTCCACCCCCACCCATCACCGTTTCCCAATCATGTACCTATATTTAGCACTTAAAATAAATCACATATTCAACTTAAAAAAACAGGAGTCTGCTTGTATTCTTAACAAATGTATTACACATAACGGTGCTATAATGTCCAGTTACTTTGTGATGACAACATACCAATTTCAATAAGCTTTAGTCCATGGGCAAACAAAGCTGAAGTCAGGCAGTGGGTCATACAGCTCTGAAAAGGGAAGGGAAAGTCACAAATCAGTTAACAGGAACTGGGGGGAAACACAGACAGTGGAGACGCATGAGGCCTTAAGTAAATGTAAAATGGGGTGGCTGATTCTTACCTGTGTGCTACTGAAAGTATTGTTGTATGACTGTCTCCCTGTTGTCCGTGTCGTCCCCGTCGTCTTCCTCCTCTTCACTCTCCACAGGCTCCACAGCTGCTACAACACCACCATCTGGATCATCCTCCTGCAGAAAAGGCACCTGGTGTCGCAATGCAAGATTGTGAAGCATACAGCAGGCCACGATGATCTGGCACACCTTCTTTGGTGAGTACATGAGGGATCCCCCTGTCATATGCAGGCACCTAAACCTGGCCTTCAGGACCCCGAAGGTCCTTTCTATGATCCTCCTAGATCGCCCATGGGCCTCATTGTACCGTTCCTCTGCCCTGGTCCGGGGATTCCTCACTGGGGTCAGTAGCCACGACAGGTTGGGGTAACCAGAGTCAACAATTAGCCACACACGGTGTCTCTGTAGCTGTTCCATCACATAAGGGATGCTGCTAATTCGCATGACATACGCGTCATGCACTGACCCATGGAACTTGGCATTTACATGGGAGATGTACTGGTCAGCCAAACAGACCACCTGGACATTCATTGAATGATAACTTTTTCTGTTTCGGTACACCTGCTCACTTTCTTTGGGGGGAACCAAAGCCACATGGGTCCCATCAATGGCACCAATGATGTTGGGGATATGTCCAAGGGCATAGAAATCACCCTTCACTGTAGCCAAATCGCCCACCTCAGGGAAAATAATGTAGCTCCGCATGTATTTCATCAGGGCAGACAACACTCTGGACAAAACCTTAGAAAACATAGGCTGAGACATCCCAGATGATATGGCCACTGTTGTCTGAAAAGACCCACTTGCCAAAAAATGGAGTACTGACAGAACCTGCACCAGAGGGGGAATCCCTGTGGGTTGGTGGATGGGGGACATCAGGTCTGGCTCCAGCTGGGCACATAGTTCATTTATAGTTGCTCTATCAAGCCGGTATGTAAGTATGATATGTCGTTCTTCCATTGTCGACAGGTCCACCAGCGGTCGGTACACGGGAGGATTTATCCTTCTCCTCGCAAGTCCCAGCGGACGGTGCCTAGGAAGGACAACATGGAGCACACAGTCAAGCAACCCACAGGTTCGTTCACACAGCTTGCACAGTACACGAATCGCTATGCATTGAATGGCTTGTATAAGTGGCAAACCCAGGCCTAGGCCTGTGTGACGCGGTAGAAATCATGCCATGTGGGCCCTTGAAATGGCGGCTGCCTGACCTGTGAAGTGTGACAGTGGGATGTGAGGTCACTGCGCTGGCGTGGCACACCGTGGCGGTAGGCGGTCGAAGACCGCGGCGCAAAGCAGCATTGGTTAACATTGAACCCTATGGGTCTCAGGAGCCAATGACGATGTGCGCCGGCGGTCGCGGTACGCACCGCCGCGGTACGCACCGCCGCGGGCGTGACCGCCATTTTCTATCTGATTAATCACTCGAGACCTGATCATCCACAGGAGAGGACCTATACTGCAAGTGCTGCTGTGACCTCGGTCTGGGAGATACAATGGCTGCTGCGACTGGGGAAAGGGCCCCTGCCTTCACTTCCGAAGAATTGGAGAAACTTGTTGATGGGGTCCTCCCCCAGTATGCGCTACTCTACGGTCCTCCAGACCAACAGGTTAGTACACAGGGTGCACGTTGAATGGGCTATGCCTGTGTTGAGTGGGGTGTATGGAAGATGGTGGGGAGGGGAGCGAATGAGGAGTGCAACGCACGAAAGATGAGAGCATGTGCCACATGGCAAGGTTGGGGAGGGGGGGGCCACTCACATTGACCAGGCAGAAAACTGATGCGATTTCCTTTACCACCCTGTACATGTCACATAGGTCAGCGCCCATCAGAAGATCGACATTTGGCGTGCCATCACCAAGGACGTCCGGGCCCTGGGGGTCCACAACAGACGGGGCACCCACTGCCGAAAGAGGTGGGAGGACATCCGCCGCGGGACCAGAAAGACCGCCGAGTCTCTGCTGGGGATAGCCTCCCAACGTAGGAGGGGTGCCAGCCGCCAATTGACCCCCCTGATGTCCCGGATCCTGGCAGTGGCCTACCCCGATTTGGATGGGCGCGTGAGGACATCACAACAGACACAAGGGGGTGAGTATCAGCACATTCTGCTATCTTTGCGCGCAGTGAAGGTGTCTGGGTGGGGGAGGAGGGCTGTGGCTATCTCCAGGCCAGGGCGCATTCTGTAGGCTAGGCCCCTCCGTTAGACATGGCCCTGTGCCCCCGCCCCCCACCTCTGTAGGGTGCCAAGTACAGCTATCCATGGTCCGGCCTCACCCATGTGTGCATTTGTCGTCCATAGACCTGTAGGCCTAGTCACAATAACTGAGTAGTGTACCCCCATTGCGCGGCCTAGTTCAGGGGGCTTCTGTGTCTGTCCTCTCCGACAACGGTGTTGCCAATGCATGCACTCAACCTGTCTTCATTTCTCCCCCCCACCCCCTTTTCTTTGTCTTCCTGTTCATGTGTGCATTAGCATCATCAGGCGGAGGAGAAGTGGCATCGGCGCACGAGGGAGCTGCATCTCACATGGCCCCGGAGGGCCATACAACAGACTCCGAGTACACCAGTGAGACGGAGGGCGAGTGGAGCTCCACAACGGGGACCCGTGGAGACGTCAGCGACACCGACATGTCCTCGGAAGGGAGCTCCCTAGCGGTGACGGCAACACCCGTGCCCACCGCCACAACAGGTACAGCCGCCACCCAGCACACCAGCCCCGCCCTCCCAGCAGCCCCTCAGCCTCCGTGCCCGCTCGCCCAGGAAGGCGGGCATCTCCTTCGCCCCAGGCACCTCAGGCCCTGCCCCAGTTACCCCTGCTGCCCTCAGTGAGGAGGTCATTGACCTCCTCAGGACACTCATTGTTGGGCAGTCTACCCTTTTGAATGCCATCCAGGGTGTGGAAAGGGAGGTGCATCGGAGCAATGCATACCTGTAGGGCATTCATTCGGGTCAGGCTGCCCATCAGCGATTGTTCAACGCTCTGGCCTCAGCACTGATGGCAGCCATTGTCCCTGTCTCCAGCCTCCCTCTTCTGACTCCCTCCACCCAGTCCCAGTCTCCTGTTCCTCTGCCTATCCCATCCACACCATCAGACCAGCCTGCACACACCTCTACACCCAAGGGCAGCTCATCCAGACATAAGCACCACAGATCACACAAGAATTCACCCAAGCAACAACCAGATGCAGACATGCCAACAGTCACTACCACCTCTGTGTCCCCCACCTCCTCATCTCCCTCCTCCCTCCCTGTGACGTCTCCACTCACACCTGCATGCACACCACCATCAGCCAGTACTTCCATCAGCAGCACACCCTCCATTACAGTCCGCACACGTGCAGTCACCACCCCCACTGCCATTTACACGTCCCCTGTGTCCTCTCCCAGTGTGTCTGTCACCCCTTCTTCCAAAGCACACAAACGCAGGCAGCCACCCACCCAACAGCCATCCACCTCACGACAGCCTCCGTCACAGGCACCTGCACCCAAAGACAGCACACTTGACTCTCCTACAACCACATCCTCTTCCTCCACTCCCAAACCCACTACACCTACCCGTCCCTGTCCTTCCAAAGTCCTTTTCCTTTCCAACCTTGAGCTCGTTCCAATCACTGACCCACCCCCTCCATCTGGTAAGAGTAAAAAAAGCACCTCAGCCACCATCAGCCCTGCATCTACTGTGACCAAAGTGCAGGGCTATTGGAGTCCACCAGATCCTAGGGCAGGAACATCGGCCAGCAGCAAGGGGACAGGCAGCCCACCCCCTGGGAAGAGGACAAAAAAGAAAAAGGCCCGGCGCGACAAGACTGAGACGGCTGCCACCAAGGACAGTAGCCTTGCCCCGTCACCTGCCACATCATCCAAGGGAGGCAAGGGCCACAGAGCTTCAGCGAAGGAGGGCAAGGGCAGCAGGGCGGAGAAGTCAGGCAGCAGGCGAGCTGCCCAGGAGTGCCCCACCAGCCCCATTCCGGGTGTGACGGACGACACCCACGGGCCCAGGACTCCATCACAGGAGGGCGCCGCGACTGCAAGTTCGGATGGTGAATGAGCAGGAAGTTTTGCTCAGGTCTGGCTCCCTAGACACACAGGACAAGCACCGCTGAACAGGGCCCCGCCGGGAGGAGCACCGCTGAACAGGGCCCCGCCGGGAGGAACACTGCTGAACAGGGCCCCGCCGGGAGGAGCACCGCTGAACAGGGCCCCGCCGGGACAAGAACCGCTGAACAGGGCCCCGCCGGGACAAGAACCGCTGAATGGGCCCCGCCGGGACAAGAACCGCTGAACGGGCCCCGCCGGGAGGAGCATCGCTGAACAGGGCCCCGCCGGGAGGAGCACCGCTGAACGGGCCCCGCCGGGACAAGAACTGCTGAACGGGCCCCGCCGGGACAAGGACCGCTGAACAGGGCCCCGCCGGGAGGAGCACCGCTGAACAGGGCCCCGCCGGGACAAGAACCGCTGAACGGGCCCCTCTGGGAGGAGCACCGCTGAACGGGCCCCGCCGGGTACAAGCACCGCTGAACAGGGGCCCTTCCTGTCAAGCACCGCTCCGCTGGGCCCTTCCTGTCAAGCACCGCTCCGCTGGGCCCTTCATCTCAAGCACCGCTCCGCTGGGCCCTTCCTGTCAAGCACCGCTCCGCTGGGCAACGCCGTCTCAAGCACCGCTGGCCCATTGACAGTGCCGGTTCTGTGTCGAGCAGGGCTTCACGAAGCACTCTGGGCACCATGCCTCCTCCATTAACAGTGGAGTCGGTAATCCATCTGATGGACTGTGGCTTGGCACTTCCCAGGATGGAACAGTGGGCAAGCCACACACTGTTATCGACTTGAGAGACTGTGGCTTTGCACTCCCCAGGATGGCACAGTGGGCAAGCCACCCACTGTAGAGACTTGTGAGACTGTGGCTTTGAACTCCCCAGGATGGGACAGTGGGCATGGAGGCCCCTCGTGGATCTGGCGTCGTGGACTCATGTGGCTGAGGTGCCCCCCCTTCCCTTCCCCCTGAGGTGCCTGTAGTTTTATCCTCTGATGCCCCAGCAGTGTTCTCTCCAATGGTATCTGGTCTCCTGTGTGGGCTTTGCCCATGTGTTTGTGCACATTGGCCCACGGACTATGGAACTTTGACGGAATGTGCAGGACTTTTTGCCTATGTATATATTGTTGAATATGTTCATTCCTTATTTTTGTATCTTTTATATGGCATATTTCCCATACCTTCAATGGAGCTATTTATACATATATTTTATAGATCATTTTAATTGTGTCTTTGCATTATTCCGGGGGGTTTGTGTGGTGTCACTCTGACTTGTTGCTCGGCATTGGGGTGTAGGTATTTGTGGTGGGGGGGTGGGTGTATGGCGCATGTGTGTGCCCGTAAGCTTTCCTCCTCCCCCCTCGCCTGTGTCGTAGGTGCAGTACTCACCGCTGTCGTCTGCGCCGGCGTTCGTACTCCTGGTAGATGAGCAGGTAGACAATAGCTGGTAGGATGTGTAATTCGGGTTCCATGCTGTCCTCCTTCCTCGTGGAGTGTGTATAGGTGAGCGTTTTCCCGTTCGTAGTCTGTTTCCGCCGTGTTTTTATCGGCGGGGCTCCCGCCCCGGAAAAGGTGGCGGATTGGTGGGTCGTGATAGGGTGGGCGGTACATTGTCTGCCGCCTGCCTGTTGGCGGTGACCGCCGCGCTGTTTGTCTGTCCCGCCGTGGCAGTCGGAGTGTTAAAGTGGCGGGCTGTGTTGGCGGTTCCCGCCAGGGTCAGAATTCCATTTTTTTGACCGCCTGCCTGTTGGCGGTTTGGCCACCGCTTTATCACCGACCGCCAGGGTCAGAATGACCCCCTATGTCATGTAGTTGCATTTTTTTAACATGCTAATAACAAATGTCTAAAAGTTAAAATATAAAATATATTTGCATATATATATATATATGTGTATATATATATATATATATATATATATATATATATATATATATATATATATATATATATATGTGTATATATATATATATATATATATATATATATATATATTTATACTGTTACACTATTTACAGATACAATGACAGGACCCCCCAAATTTATCACTTCACAGAAAGGAAAGCAGTTATTAAGGCCCTGATTACGAGTATGGTGGTCTGTCCGCCAGATTACGAGGATCGCAGTCGGACCGTCACAAGACCATCACAACCACCAGAACATTGGATCCTGTGGGGGCAGAGGTGGGGAAAACCATGGTCCATCGCAGTAGTGCCGATGCCCGCACCGCCGTGCTTGTTGCAACCTGCCTTTCTGCCAAGCTTTTCATGGCAGGGACCCTGCCATGAAAAGCTTGGCAGACAGGCAAGGATGAGGCCCAAACAGGGCCCAGGACGATTTTCCTCATTGTGCAGTGTGGCTGGGGACACATGTTGCACCCCCCATGCCTGCCCTGTTGGTGCACACTACTGCCATGCACAACATTGTGCATTGCAACAGTGCGCCTGAGATGCATCTGGTGCTGCAGTGCAGCAGCACATGCTTGAGGCTCACTTTCTGAGCTGAAGCATGTCTCTGCAGAATACACTACTGCCAGCCCGGTAGTAGTGTTGTAATACGGCGGTCAGGAGGCCGGTGGCTTGGTGGTGTCCTCCCGACTGCCATATTGCAGTCTCCTGGTCCTATCGCCAAACTCCAAATTGGGGCCTAAGTCACACAGGGCACACCTACAGCCAAGGAAGTCAATCATCAAAAAATATAAACTGGCAAAGTACTAAATATTACTCATGCATGCTATTGTCAGGCAACTATAAAAGATGATGTTGTAATTCATGTAAGAGAGCACAACCACCCCCTAATGTGACAGATATAGAAGTAAAAGGAACATTGTAGGACATAGGAGAGGCAAGCACTCGTTTTCAGGCACCCACAAGCAAAACCCTGAAAGCTATACTACCTAGAGTCCCCAAACACATAAATGGGAAACTACACCCTAACCCATTCTAAAACGTTTAATTGCACAAACTAAAAAAGAACACCAGTGATACCCCACCTGCCCTTAGTAGATATCAAGACATACACATACCTGAGCATTTAACAATTACACATAGTGAGGAACATTTCCTTTAACATGACAATCCAAATAATGGGAAACAAATCCTAATATTTTCTACAGCAAATACCGTAATAAAACTTAGCAATTGGCAAACCTGGATGATAGCCAGGACCTTCAAAATGTGTCCGAAACCATT
Organism: Pleurodeles waltl; assembly: GCF_031143425.1. NCBI lineage: Eukaryota > Metazoa > Chordata > Amphibia > Caudata > Salamandridae > Pleurodeles > Pleurodeles waltl. Next base: position 1,270,913,908 of record NC_090437.1, read on the forward strand.
CACTCAGATATACAACATACATGGTCAATAGCAAAACACAAACATCTCTTTTATATATGCCCTATTACCAAATAAAAAAGCAGCACTTACTACAACCTCTTAAACCATTTAAAACATAAAACAAAAAATGACTACCCCTCAAAAATAATTATAGGGTTTGAGCCAGAGATGATTCAAACCATTATAAAAATATACCCCCACACAGCCATACAAGGCACTTGCTATCGTTTCAAAAAGATATATGGAAACACCTCCAAAAATCTGCACTAAGGTCCTCCTTACAAGTTTGGCAATCGGACCGCCAGACTGCCATAGTGGGGGCCTGCAAAAGACCACCATGTTGGCGGTCATACAGACTGCCGTATTATGAGTCTTACAAGCAGGACTGACAAAAGGCAGCCAAAAATGCAACACCACCAGCACTTTGGAGGGTGGGAAATAGGCGGTCCGACCACCAGCACCGACAGCCCGTCAACCAACCACCTATTACAAGTATAAAATCGCAGTGGCAATCAGCCATGGTGATCTGCCAATGGCGGTTTGAACCACGGCTGTTCGCAGCAAACAAAGTAAAACACAACATCGCATTGGATCGGTTTGAAAACAACACAGCTGACACACATTGCCACACTCGACACACCTGCAAAGCACACTATAAAACACACCCCTTCCACACACAATCCTTTGCATCCACAATGTCAAACACAGAAGCCAGAGCGCATAATCAAAAAAGATAAAAACATAGAATAGGCACCCCACAAACTGACACTAAGCACATATCGCACACCCTCAACACATCCCTATCACATCAATTTGCACCACACAACTCCATTTACTCCCCGTCACCTTTCTAATTTCCACCGCCTATCAAATTTTTATTATCACCACCATGACACCCCTGAAAAATCCCTGTTTCATTGAAAATGAGTTAAGAGTCATGGCGGATGAAATCATTAGAGTAAAGCCGTGTCTATTTGGAGCTCACGTCCAGCACACTACTATCACTAGGAAAATGGAAATGTGGCAAAGGCTAGTCGTGAATGCTGTAGGCACCACCCTATGCACAAGGGACGACAACAGGAAAAGGTGCAGCGGTCTCAGAGGCAAGGTTAGTTCCATGGCATCCAGGCACCAGCTGCATATCCAAAATACTGGAGGTGAGCACACACCTCCTCCCTTACAACTCAAATCCTGGAAGGAGGAGGTCTTGCCCATCCTGCATCCAGAGGGCTTGGGGGAGTTGAGTCAGGTAAGTCACCACACAAAAATATCGCCAAAATGTATTGTCAAACATGCTCACTGATCACCTTTGACCAACTTCACTGTCTCCCCACTCACCAGCCCAGTGTCCACTTTTCCATAGACCCCTGTCTTGTCTCCAACATGTAAACTAGACTCACCTGGGGCAACAAAAACTCTGTAAAGTGTGTGTAGCACAAGGATTGACAGCACTGCAATCCATGGCACGCATTGTTCCACAATTACAAAAACCTGAACAGTGTATCCTACTCAATATTACCTTGTTTGTCACCTCCACATTGGAATGTACACACGTCTGCTCCAATGACCCTTCTCCCTTTACTCAGCCTTTGAACTCTACTCACCAGAGAGGGTGCCATCTGTATACTGTGTGGGTAGGACAGGCACTGGCTGGAATGCTAAGGTCAGGAGGCACTGCTACTCTCACTCCACTGAGAGGATGACATTTCTACTGTCAACACCAGGACAGTGCGCGCTCTACGGGCATCTAGAATGCAAAAACCCAACAATTGCAAGATAAAGTAATTTATGCATTGTGATGAAATGTTATTGTTTAACATTTTGCATTGCAGAATTCCATCAAAAAGATTCATTTTTAAGGTGCTTATAAATACTGTACATTTACAATGTATTGCTGCAGACATTCAGAGTGTGTTAGGGTGTGGTCCCTTTCCAGGGCCTTCTGGAGACTTTCCCTGCAACATGCCTGGGCGTGGTTCTAGGCTGGGCCAAGACTCTATAAAAGAGAGTCAGCCCAACTTCCAGTGCTCACTATTCAGAGGTCCCGGTGCGGAGCAGCAGCTTCTTCCTGAACTCCTGTCCCCGGCGGCCTATTTGGATTTTCCAGTCTTCTGCACTCATCTCTCATTGGTGATCACTGTTTCCAGGCGGTAAGACGGTGTTTGGACATTTCCCAACACCGTAATTGAGAATCTTCATATTCTTGCTTTTAATTCTTAAATGAATAACAGATTACTTGTGCGCTGCCATTTTTTGACATTTGTATAGTGGTTTGCAAATAGGGAGGACGCGCAATTTATTCCATAAAGATTTGACTTCGTTATTACATTATTGTTCATTGCGCGCTGATATTTCTTGACATTTACATGATGTTTTACGAGTTGGCAAGACGTGCAACTCGTTTCATGAGCATTTAACTTTGTTGTTCATTGCGCGCTAACTTTTCTTGACATTTACATGGTGGCATTTGAATCGGCGAAACGCGCAATTCACTTCTCGTGTGTAATTCATGCTGTTCATTGTGCGCTATCATTTTCTGGCATTTACATGGTGGCATTCGAATCGGCAACACGCGCGATTCTTTCCTTGAGTGTTTTTTCATGTTGTTCATTGTGTGCTACTATTTCTTGGCATTTGTATGGTGGCATTTGAATCGGCAAGACGCGCAATTCTTTCCTCGTGTATCAATAATGTAAGTTACTGTGCGCTACCATTCTAAGACATTTTCTTGGTAGCATTTCAAGTTGACACGTCGCATGATTTATTCCTTGAATCTACGTTGTGTGATTTCATGGTGCACAAACCTTTATGGTGTTTAATACTCATATAAAAATCTGCAATGTGCGCAATTTACTTCCAAATGTTTTTTCTGAGATGAACACAACAATACCAGAATTTTAGATGTAATGCTGTGTGTTCCTGATATGTATTCATAAAAGGAGATTCATATGGTTGTTTAGAAATTGCTCAGCGTGTTTCCTGATTCTCATGCTCAAGAAAATACTTGAATCTGAAAGTCCTATTTAACGTTTCCTGTTTCCTCCTCAGGTATTCGGTCATCTAAAGTCTAGTCAGTTTTAGGATTATTCCAGGGTTGTTCATGTTTTTTCGGAAAAGACGAAGCTTAGAGTTGTAGCATGGTACTGATTTCATGAGATGTAATTTTGATGTTGTGTTTTAACCTTTTGCTTCCTACAGGCCTCCTTCCCAGCTGTTCCCGTCCTAATCCCCTTTTCCCCACTTGGACTCTCTTAGACTCTGTGATAAATCTAATCAGAGTATTGGAGCTGTCTTGTGGTGGAAGTGTTGGGAACGTGCACGGACCCCGAGGATGTGGTGACTCTGACATCTACACTGTGTGCAGTAATTGGACTAACATGACTGTAGATCCCAGGAAGGACAGTCCTGTAACTCCAATAACCACTACAGTATCCGTATGACATTGTGCATCTGTCTGTGAACTCACAAATGAAAATAACCTGGGATGGACCAAGATGCAGATCATAGTACACTTTGTAATGTGGCTAAACACCTACAAACATCTTGAGCAGCTAAGCAAAGATGATGATATAATGGATAGGGAGGATACCTCAACCTGTGTGCTAAAAAGTTTTGAGACATATCAAAGGTCCCAAGATGCATCATATGAATGGTATTTGCAGCAGACACATTCAAAATGCACTGACCACATGATGACAACTATCACATATACAACAAGGCTTTGGGTCTGCCTGCAAAATAGTTAGCTAGGTCCTATTGTTGTGTAGCCATTTTAGCAGCAGTTTTATACACATATTTTAGCAAACTAGTCCTGTCGCTGTGCACTTAAACCTAGATATGTTTGATTTTAGCTTTGTTATATTATTTTAACGCTAGCCACATTTGCGGTCTTGTTTTATTTTCTCCATCTAGCTGTTCTTCACTGATGTCCGCACTGCATTCTTAAACAAGACATTTCTTTCACTCTGTACTCTTCCCAAGGCTGCTGTAAGATAGGTTGCCGGCAAAAGTGGTACGCTTTGTCTCCAATGTTCACAGAAACATACACACTCTTACGTGGGGATCCTTTCTTGGAACATAAGCTGTTTTATTATAAAAAACCTACTTTGACCCATGTACGTTAGAGGGAGATTCCAGCTAGATGGGCCACGACTGTATGCTGATTGTGGATTGCTGATTGCTTTGCTGCAGCTGCTTATGTTGACTACAGGCCTCTTGCTCAGGTATGAGGGATGATGTCTTCCCAAGGGAAACCTGAAGGGCAGAATTAGGGCTTAACATGCTGTGCTCTAACATAGCCTAGGTCGGACCTATTCTTAAAAACCTTAGTGACAACACGGTAGCGTTATTCTTGTGTTTTACACCGCTTGTCACAATTTTCATCCTATTGTGCTTCATCGTCCTAATTGTTACTTTTCATGCCTTATTATCTAAGATGCAGTTGCTTCAATAAAACCTTATTGAACTATACTCTGCCTCTGATTGTCCTTGCATAAGTGAGACTAATGTAACTGAGAGAAACGGATGAGAGCTGAGTGACCACGATTCCCCTGGGGAGTCATTTATGTCATGCGCCCGGTTGCCCTAATCATCCCTGCCCTTGGGTGGAGATGAGGCACTGCTAGTTAGCCAGAAAAAAACCTGGATTAGGCCGACAGGTGTCACATGTTGCGGGATCAGACTCAGTCCTCCACAATACAGGTGATGCTGCCGCCTGAATCCACTAGTCTCATTAGGATAATTAGAACCTACGTGACACTATAATGACCTATACCACATCCTGCCCAGCCACAGTTTAGCCTGCACTACTGGCAATAAATCAGTCTATGGCCATCCTCCTAAGTGCTAATAAACTCAGATATTGTGAAGCTAGTTGACTGAAATGGAATTGCTATGCTACCCAAATGTCAGGTCAATACAACTGATAGCATGTATACCTGTCACATAAGGGAAATCTGCAAGTACAATGTGTACATGGCCTTAGTCAAATGTCACAATTCACTGTTGGAGGTAGATGTCACACTACAACCTTTAACATTGTATCTCTCACATCAACAGGTCTAGCTGCCACTGTGAATACTGAGCCCACTGAAAAGACTGTCACTACTCCATGGTTGAAGCCCTCTGTGAGGACAACACTCCTGGATGTCTGGACGTTGAGGATGGTTCTGGCCCATCAGGGCAACCTGATCAGACAACACCAGTGAGCCTCACTGTGGTCACATTGACTCCTCTCAGCCCCTTTGCTTCAACATTTCAGGCATACAGTTGCCCCCAAACCTGTCTCCACAGGACTGTGACAACCATCTTGTGCCCCCCAGTCCAGGTTCCTGAGTCACAGCAAAAGACCTCCGACAATGATGGTCTTGGAACCAGTGGTAAGGGCAAGCTGTGCCAAGGGCACAGGCATGCAGGGGTAAGGTGCGTTGGAGGGCTAGTGTGGGCCAGCAGCATAAGGCCACTGGGGATGGTCCTGACCAGGACACCATAAGGCATGTTTTAGAAGCCTACTAACATCCCAAGGTGTGATGGGCCAGGTACTTGCTGAACTCCGGGAGATAAAGCAGCTGCAGAGGGACTTCCATCTATGGAGTCTCTGGAAAAGTGGGAAGCCACCAACACCATCTTAGCCTTCCTAACAGGGGTGTTCAGGGAGATCACTAGTACCCGATCAGCGACCATGAGCAACACCACACCCCTTCCTTTGGCCAAGCAACACGTGTCCCTTTAACGTTTGTGGCAGCCACTGGAAGGGAGGCCGTGTTAGGGGAAGCACTCGTACCAGAAACCCCTACCTCTGTAACAGAAGATCCCCCGCAAAGGGGGACATGCAACCAAGAATCCAGGAGGTGAGGATGGTAACACATCAACCACTGCCAGCAAGTGACCTCTTCCTGAAGGAACTCCTTTGTGTGCCACAGATTCACTCTGTTGACTGTTCTTTAACTACTTTCCATTTTCCATGGTAGTAGAACTCTGGACTTTGGACTTCAAATGTTGTGGCATCTACTTATTTGATTTCATCCACCATGACTGATCCCTTCACTTCACTTTTTTGTTGAGTCTCACAATTGTGTAATGTGCATATGTGAATAAACACACCTATCTCAAAAACACTGCCTACTACCATTATTTCAACATTTCAAAAGGTTGAATTGTAAACCCATGTGATGCACATGTGGAATACATAAGTTGATATTGGAAGGGGGGAGATGTCTCAGGTAATGTCATGCTGAGGACAGATTCGCAACACAATGACATGAGTGTCTGGTCACACCAAACATTTTATTGCACAGTGCAGCACATCAGCTGTTAAAATGATTGGACTGTCATAGCCAAGAATGGCAGAACCACTTTCAGGTAGGCTAGATATCACAAAGGTACTGTCCCCCAGGCCACAGAAGAAAGGGCTTTGTCAGACCTTGCCCATTAGAATAGGCTAACCAATTAGTGTATCTTGTCACTAGCTAGAGCCTCATCACATACCTAAACCATGCCTGCCAACTTAAAATACGCCTTGGCACAGACAGAGGGCAGTACAACAGTCCCTGACCATAGGTCCATCCTATTCCAATGAACAAGCATCTGGTGGCATGCACAAACCTATGTCAGTGTTGTGGCACAGGCACTGTCGCCTGCAATGAGGAAGCACATCGGCAGATAAACAAAGTTCATATAGGGTCATTGTCAACACAATGTGAAGAGAGAATGCATGGATTCCACTGGATGACATGATATCTCAATGTCATATGATCACTCATCATTTCCCTCACTGAAGACCCGGACACAGCCAAAAGGAACTTCCACTCAGGAATGGAAGCCGTCGCCACCTGGGTGAGAGAAAGCTGCCTCAAGCTCAACTCTGACAAGACTGAGCTCATCATCGTGGAAATGCCACCTCAGCTTGGGACAACTCCTGGTGGCCCACATCCCTCAGCGCCCCCCCCCCTGCACTGACTGAGCATGCCCACAACTTAGGAATCATCCTCGACTCTTCTCTATCCATGACCAGCCAGGTAAACTCTGTTGCCTCCTCCTGCTGGCACACACTCCACAAACTTTGGAAGATCTTCAGATGGATACCAGCAGACTGTCACTGCTCAGTCACCCATGCCTTAGTCACTAGCAAGCTTGACTACAGTAACACCCTCTACACTGCCACCTCAACCAGGAACATCAAAAAACCACAACTCATCGAGAACACAGCTGCCAGAATCATTCTGGACCTCCCTCGCTGAGAACACATCTCCCAACACCTGAGGACCCTCCACTGGCTACCGGTCAAGAAGTGAATCTCCTTCAAGCTTCTCACCCACACATAGAAGGCCATGCACAACGCAGGACCAGCCTACCTGAACCAGCGTGTCTTCTTTCACACCCCTGCCAGATCCCTCCGCTCCGCCCAGATGGCCCTGGCCACCATCCCTTGCATCCGCAAAACCTTCCCCTGCACCTCAGACAAAGCCCATCACTCACCATCTTCAGGAAAAACCTCAAGACGTGGCTCTTCGGATGAGGCCCTTCCCCTCCCCCCAGCGCCTTGAGACCCTCACGGATGAGAAGCCACGCTTTACAAATACTGATTAATTTATTGATTGATTGATCATTCACCTGAGACAGTTGGACCAAATCACCACATCAAACACGTGTATTGTGTACTTCAGAATTCCATCCACCCACTGTCCAAGCTGCTTTGGCACAGGACTCATACACCCCATATCTGTGACCAACATTATCTGGATCAATCCTTGTCAACTTCATATGCCAGAACAGCAACAGCTACCTGTTAATGTCACAATTCCGAAATGCCCACGAGGATGGCATGATGCATAGACCTGGCAAAAACACAAACCCAGGAGTTTAGGCATGAAAAGTCATATATTAGACCCAAACCTCATATCAACCTTCAGTAGATCCACTCACATTGCAATGAGACTAACACAAGCAAAGCACGTCATCAATGTAGCAACATTTTCAAGTCAGATTTAGCAAGCATACCTTGGCTGCATACTGCATAGCTTCATATCCCCTGTCGATTGGAAACACTCAACACATCTTGAACCCTACCATTTCCCATACAGTCACAATTATCACATAACATTACATACTTACACTCAAGTGAAGTAGTGGTGGATGAGATCTGCCCGCAAATCTTCTCCTTCCTCTTCATCACTGTCATCCTCACTTGGCATTTCTGGATCCTCACCCGGTGGTACTGCTAGCTCCCCCTCATCTGGAATATATGGGCTATCTCTCCTCAGGGCAATGGGCATTGTTGAAGCGGAGATCCCCTGCTGTAGTTGGGTTTCTCACCGGTGTCAACAACCATGGACAGTTTGGGTATGCAAAGTCCCCTATAATGGAATGGGACATATGTGCAACTATGAGTCCCTCTGATCCGAATTTTTGTAACCGATATTGCATATAAACAAACAGAATATATGTGACCTACCAATCAGCCAGGCCCTCTCTGGGTACAGTTGTGACATCAGTTAGGGGACTGCACTGTTCTGCATGATGAATGCATCATGGTCTGAACCCGGATAACAGGCACAGACCTTAGACCGTAGAGGTCTGCCAGATAAACTTGGACATTGATGGAATGGAAGTTCTTCCTGTTACGATAGACTTGTTCATTGCCATGCGGTGGAACAAAGGCAACATGTGTACCCTCCATGGCTCCCACAACATCTGGGATGTGAGTCAAACCATAGAAGTCAGCCTTCACATGGGCAAAATACTCACGTTGAGGAAACCGGATGTAGCTGTCCAGGTGTTTTAACATTGCGGAGAGAACTAAGGCTGGAACGTCCCAGCAGATAGAGCCACTGTATTTTGGAAGGACACTGTGGCCAGGAAGTGCAACACTGCCATGACTTGTGTAAACAGTGGTATGCTATTCGGGTGATGAATGGCAGGCATCAGATCTGGCTCCAACTGACAACAGAAATCTACGATTGTTTGACCATTCAGACTGTAAATCTGAACAATATGTCTTTATTCCATAACCTGAAGGTCTGGAGGTGGACGGTAGACAGGAGGAAGTCTAATCCTTCCCCTCCCCCGGTACTTATGTAGGACAAGTAATGAGTTTAGCCATCACTAAATGTATCTCTTGAAACATACATTAGGCAGGTCAATGACAAACTGTGACAAGGCATGTCATAAATTGAGGACATGATACACAGTATGTATCACAACTGTCAATGACACAGAATCAACATGTTTCCCCCTTGCTTTGCCACAAATGTGTACATATCATCTATCTGCACAGCAAGTATTTGTGTACTTGCCACTTGGACTGTGACTTGATGTCCCAAGACTTATCTTACCGGTGGGGGGTTGGTTGTGCCACAAAGCAAGTTGCCACATGTGTCAAGCAATGAACAAAAATGCTGTCCAACTCAAGGACCCACATTACAGGACAGGACAAACACTTCTCATTGGTATTAACAACTTTTTCAGAGTTGTGACGCATTTTTCTTAGCCTTATAATGCATCTACAAAATGGCAGGTGCCTGACCTACTCCACTGGACATTATGAACTACACGCGACCTCCTGTGGAAGTCGTCATGGTGCTATGTGGTAGCAACAGTGGTGGACACAGCCATAGGCTAACATTTTTGCCAGTGGCAGTCATAGGCCAATGGCTTTTGCCGCTGGTAGTGACAGCTGCGTACGAGTATATGTGACCACCATGTTCTGAAAAATGCCTATTTTGACTCCTGACACTGCTGCCTGCAAGACCTCCATGACCTGAGCTGCTGTGTACTGCCACTGGGAGCAATCATGCCACATCCAACACGTGATAGGGCCCCTGCATTCTCCCAAGAGGAGCTGGAGAAACTAATGGAGGCGGTCCTTACCCTTTTTTGGACAGCTCTATGGTGCACCAGAGGAGCAGGTAAGTACCTCATGTCCAGTTTCTTTCACTGTACTTCACCATATATTCCCTCCTCACAGACTAAATTGTGCCCATGTGTGCCAGAATGTAATGTCAAGGCCGTGGAGGTGGAGTCTGTGTGGCATCAATGGGAGAGTCAATCTTCATGTAACTGTGATCAGTGCTAGATGTTGGGTCCTTAGACTTTGTTGTGGGTCTGTTTTGGGTCTACCCTGTTGTACCTTATGTTGGATGCACACAACTAGGTGAGGTGACATCACAGCCTTCCCCATACATCACTTAACACATGAATTCTGTCAATGTGAGACCACACATATTTGCATGACAGCATGAGCTGTGTATGCATGTTGTATGTGTCAGGTTTGTGTCAAGTGAGCTATGTGTATGTTGCCACCGAGATTTCATCCTACATCTGACATTGATAAACTGTTGTTTTGAAGGCATATCCTGACTCGCTTTGCCCTTTAGGTTGCCACATACACACCACATGCCAATATGTTGTTGCTACATGATGTTCTGTCATGCATGGAAGTGAAGGGAATGGAGCTCCATGTGGGCTCAGCCTGCAGACACCAGGGACTGTCAAATGTATCTCTCAGTATGGATCCAAGTCTAGGCTGGTGTTGAGTGTTTTTGACTATGCAATTGTGTGTGACACTGTGCCCACTCCCTGTATCCAAGTATATCCTGTCATGTGAACCAATCTAGGCTCTGTGAGAAAATGCAGCTTATTGTGGTTCTTTCCCTAATGAGTATGTAAATAGTTTAAGTAGGGAGACAAAGAGCTGTGTCTAATGTGCACTTGGCATCACTGTCAATGTGTGTCTCTGACCCTCAACAGGTCCCTTACTCCCACAGCCCTGTTAACAGCATCACACAGGTCATATTTGTCATGTGCAGGCTTATTGCATAAATGATAGTCCCATAGTGCAGACAGTTGATGAATCCTAGGAACCCATGATATGTGACTCGTTTGTTTAGTCACATAGCAGGAAATAGACAATACAAACCTTTATTTGTTGGATGCTATCTCTGTAGGATGGACACGTATATCCAGAAGCATGTTTTGTGAGACATGTATATGATACAGAACCCGATCACCTGAGGTGGCACGAGTATGCATTTGTCAGTCCACATATTCACACATGGACAGGTTAGACACTTTCTATACCCACCATGCCGGTCCCTTTATCGTTAGCCATGTGTTATGTTTGAGTTTATACTCTGGCAGTAGCCTTTAGGAACTGTGTGCAGGGACTCGTTCTCACAGAGTGTGTGAATATAAGTGCAATCATGTCTAAGGAGTGTACCATTCAGAAGCCGCAGAGGTGTGATGTGTCCCATCGGTCCTCAGATCACAGTCAGCTCTCCAGAGCATGTCCCACAAGCTGTCAGTTGGCCTACCTAGTCAGTGGAAGGCCTGAGCAGGGTCATGGATAGGTCTGCAGATTGGGAATTGTTTGTAGTTATGCACCTGTACTCAGTGGCTGGTATGTGACACACTTGGGCAGTTTCACCAAAAAAGAATTTTAATAGGTTTGTGTGCTGACATGTATGTGACTCTGCCAATTTGGATGGGACTTGTGGACATAATTTTTTGTTTTTTATTTTTGCATCCATGCAGGTGAACGCCCATCAGAAGAAAGGGATTTGGAGAGTGATCGCCAAGCAGGTGCAGACCGTGGGGGTCAACAGCCGGCGGAGAACCCACTGCAGAAAGAGGTGGGAGGACCTGAGACGTTGGGCCCAGAAGATCGCAGATGCCCAGCTGGGGATGTCCTCCCAGTGTGGGCGGGGTAACCGTCGGACAATGATCCCCAATGGCCCACGTTCTGGCGTTGGCCTACCTGGAGCTGGATGGGTGTTTGAGGCACCACAGCAGCCACAAGGGGATAAGTAGTGACTGTATCCTTGTACTTGGCTCAGGTAGTATGGTGTTTGCTGTCACACGTTAGAGGTTGTGACAAAGTAATAGGTGCTGCATGTATGTAGACTAGTGGAAATAGATAATATTTCATTGTCTGACTCAGGGATGGAGATTTGGCATTGGGGTTGGCCATGTGTACGTTTGGATCACCTGTTTCAAGGTATACCTACAGTATGACTGCATGTGGAGATGCACAAGTGACATTGCCACATGCGTGACGCCACCCATCCATATACATGCACGTAAGCTGCTGTTTCATCCTAGCCATCTAGTACTTCCAGGTCCATACATCTGAATGTGTGAATATGTAGCTCTAAGGTGTCAGACCACTCTAATCTGTGTAGATCACATGTATTTGCCACTGAGTGCCGGATATATATGGTACAGGGCCTAGTTACCTTATGTCCTGGTACAGGTATTGAGTCCATTTGAGGCTGGCATCTCAAACAGTCAACTGATATGGCCAGTATAGGACAGTACATATGGGTTTTTGGAGGCGTCCCCATTGTCCCTTCACAACCATGCTATGGGGAATGTGGAGGTTGTAACAGAGGGACATCCAATTATGGCTCTCTGATTGTTAATATTTGGCCTAACCTTGCATTTCCATGGCATTGTACTGTAGGTGATTCACTATTATCCCAATGCCCTTGTTTTAGAGGAGGTAAGTGTTTAGGCTGTCCTACCCTATGACACTGTGCAATGTCCATGCTATGAGTGCCAATGGCCTACCAATACTAGTGCAACAGATGGTATTAGCCGCATACATCATGTCACAATGGTTACTTGGGGGCAGATGTTGTTGAGTGGGACAATCCTTGCTAACCTTAGCCTAGCTGCTGTGGACAGGTTGGATAGGAAATGGTTTTGGGTCACTTCTTACTTCAAAATCTTATGGTTTGGCTGAGCTACTTTTTGTCATATAGGTATTGTTGTGGTGTATGTTCTAAGTGCAAATTGCAGTCGTGTAGTACCATGTGTACATCATGTGTACATGTCTTTTCAGTGGGATATGTGTGTTGTCTGAACTTCGATACAGGTAATCACATGTCAGGAATGGTGTGAGTGATGTTGGTTTGCTCATGTTGTCATGTCATGGAACTGTATCTGCATGCCAGGTGGAATGTCATGTGCACTATTATGATTTAGTTGGCTGGCCTTTGTTTAGTTGTTCTTACAGTTTTCTCTGTGATTGTCAGTAGGTGTCTCATGTGTGCTATGTAGGCCACTGTAGCTGTAAATGCATGTACTATGTGAAGTGGTGTATCTGTGAAAAGTGCCTGCAGATATTCCTCTAGGATTTGGAACATGTAGTGGCACATCTGTTCTCCAGACATAGATTCTTAACATCAGATACCACCTGTATGGGACTGCAGCATGTTGTGTCTTCATCAGAGATTGTATCCATGTTGCAATATATGTACAGATGGTTCAGCTAGGAATTTGATTGGAATGGCAGGTGCTGTGTCGCCTGTGAATATAGTTGTCTCTACTTGCATGAGACATGACTTATGGACTTGTCTGGTGTTGTATCTGAACATGCTTGATATGGTATGATCAGTCAACTGCTTTGCCTAAAGGGGATAGGAGTATGGAAAGTTATGACCAGGATTAGAACAGAATTTCACCTTTTGCCAGCGAGATGAGCATGCTGACATAGCTTTACAGGTGATTTGATGGAATGCTCCAGTTGTGCTACCTTACATGGATTATGGTGTCGGTGAGAGAGATGACATAAAGGGGTAGATAGAAGTAACATGTTGTGACATTATGTAGGTTATGTGATTTTCTATGTGTGATTGCCTAGGCAGGAGATGTATACCTACATTTATGCATGTTGTAATGTGTGTATGTGAAGAATGTGATCACCCTCTCTCTCTATCTCTCCCTGTCACTCCCTGTGCATCAGCATTGGCAGATAAAGGAGACGGGGAACAGACAAATAGGGGTGCTGCTGGCCACGGACCGGAGTGCTGATACCACTGATAGTGAGGGACCCAGTGGCCAGGAGGGCGAGGGGAGTGCCACGGGGAGACAGGATCATAATCATCAACCTCGGAATCCTCCTCCAGTGGACACTACCTGGCTGTGGCAGACCCATCTGGGAATACCCCAGTTGTCCATGCCCACTCACCCAGGAGGGTGGGCGTCTCCTTTACCGCAGGCATTTCTGCCCCTGCCCCTGCCGGCCCTGCTGTCCTCAGTGAGGAGGCTATTGACCTCCTGAGGTCAATCTCTGTTGATCAGCCGACCATCATGAATGACATCCAGGGACTGGCAACTCAAGTCCAGCACAGTAATGAGTTTCTGGAGGGCATTCCTGGTGCACTGGCTGGCCTACAGAGATCCTTTCAGGCTCTGGCCTCCACACTCATGGCAGCCAGTCACCCTTTGTCTTCTGTCCCCCTCCCAGCGTCCTCTTACCAATCCCAAACCCCTCACCCCCCATGTAGGCAAAGCACGCAAAGAGACAACCATGCATCCACCTCACCATTCAAGGGTACCGCTGACAAACAAAAGCACTACAAGACCCACCATCGGCATGCACACAAACAACACCCACCTGCAAACACACCAACACTCACGACCTGCAACAACTCGACCACCACCCCCAACATCACTGGCACAACACCGGACATACCTGCAGACACCACACCAACATTCACCGATCCGCCACAACTCCTATCCTACCCACAGTCGGTACAATAGCAGACCATCAGACATCTAGCCCAGTCACCACATCCGCAGACACCACAACCACAGACACGCCTACATGCAGCACATCCACTATGCCTGCAGTCACCAACCCAATAGACAGTCACCCATTGCATCTCCCAGCACCTCCAACCCCCCTCCTCCCAAGACAGATAAACGCTAACACTCACCCACTCAACAGACACCCAGCATCTACAAGCATACCTCACACACACATGCACCCAAGCAATCCACCGAAACACCTCTTGCAACCACTCCCTCTCTCTCCACTCCCAAACCCATTTGACATGACCATCCTGTGTGTCTAAGAAATGTTTCTCTTGGATTTGCCTTTTTTTTTAAGCTGTTTTGGTCTTAGCTGCTTTTGTTTGTGTGTGTGTAGGTTTTGTGTGTGGTGGTTGTGCTACCAGTTGTGTCTGGGCAGCATGTGTGGGTGTATGCACTGCATTTGTCCTGCAGTGATGGAGGTGTATTCTGTGATGGCCATGTAAAAGTTGGGGACATGTATTTGTGTTGGTGTTGTGTGTTGTGATTGTGTTGACATGTGTTATTTGCAGTGTTGTGTGCCTTTGTGTGGTTGTACTGTGTGCGTAAGTGTGTGTGGTGATTGGTATGTCAGATCCATTGCGATGTGTGTTTGCGGGGGTGTGACGTATTTCTCATTGTATCAATGTGTGATTGTGTGTGTTAGTTCTCTGGTGTTGTTACGTTGTGTTGTATGTATGATTTGTCAAATGGAGATGTGTTTTGTGGATGTTTAACTGTGCTTTTGGCTGTGGTGTTGTTGTGTCATTTGGTGGTGTTGTGTCTGACTGTGCCAGTGCTGTGTATCTGGGAGTTGGTGTGTGTTTTTGGTGTGTGTGTGTGTGTGATGGCCGTAGTGTGTGTACTATGTATGTGCGTGTGTGTGCATGTGGCTGTTTGTGAGTGTGCGTGTCAGTGTGAGGTTACATGTGTGTGTCACCCTCGCCACCAGTTCCGGATGTTTATGTGTTGTGTGCATAGGTACATTGCCATTTTGCAACAGTGACAGGAAAGTCTGTGTACTCAGGGTTGCTGTTGTCATCGCTGATTCTGGAGTTGGGCGAGCAGGAGCAAGGGGAAGAAGTGTAGTTCAGGTTCCATGGCTGCTACAGACCAGTATGGCTTCCTGAAGGTGAGTGTCTCCTTTTATAGACCTGGTTTCCGCAAAGGGTTTCCATGGTGGTGCGCACGGGCGGGAACCTTGGCGGTGTGCAGTCTCATGATCTGTCTGGCAGGAACATGGTCTTCGCTAGCCTGCAGGTGGCTACTGTCGTCCGTGGCGTCCTGACTGCTCTGGCGGTGCCGGCGGTGGATTGGCTATATTCTGTTGGAAATACCGCCATGGTCTTACTTTGGCGGTCTTCTCCGCCAGCCTGTTGGCGGTACGACCACCATCGCCAACATGGCAGTCATGAGACTGCTAAACCTGTAATGAACCCCGTAGTTTTAGGGGCGATAATTTTCCTATGCGCAAGGCAATCAAGTCAGAGAGAGAAAAATGATTTGTATTGAATCACGCAATGCGAGGAGGCAGGGTGCAGTGGCGTAACGAAACTGGAGGTGACCTCCCTGCGAAGGCCATGAAGGGCCCCCTCTCCATGCTCACTCATGAGTTTCAGGACAGGGTGCTGTGCTGAGGGGGGCCCCAGGAGCTCCAGGGCTCCCCCGCACCACAGGTGCTGCATTGACCTTTGCTACGCCACTGCAACTGTGATTAGAGTGTGCTTGCAATGGTGACACTTGTACGGCTCGGCCACAACCTCTCCCGCAGATTTCAATAAAAGCAGTGGCAAAGCAAATAGGTCTCAGGTATGAGTGACTTATTGGCTTTGTTTCTTTTAGCCATGTTGTACAGCAGGATGGCTGCATAGTTGAAAGTTTTTTAAAAAGTGTGCAAACGCTGTGCTGCTGCACAACATGGATAGGACACATTGATAAAAGCAATAGCTTTCACAACCTATTAGTTTGGTCAGTGCTGGTTTCTAGTATCCCAAATGTACATCCTAGTTCTTCATTTAGAGATAGCAAAAGGTTGGCAAAATCAAGCTAAAGCTGGTGCTAGTTCCACGCTTATGAAGTGGAAAAAATAAGATCTTGTTATTCCTATTTAATTTTAAAGTTGTGACAGTATCACAATTACAGGTTCTAGTAATGCCTCTTGTCACATCATTCTATTTCTTTGAAGGCCTAAAATACTCTAAAACCTGGTTTTAGGAGCAAATATGAGTTATCTAGTATTGGTGGGGTGATATATCTGCATGCAAAAATAATGCTACAGTGCTGTAAAACAACATCTGTACCATGCAATTGCAAGCAATTAAACACCACGAGAGGGGGAATTTCCATGTGATATAGGATTTAACGGTTGTGAAACCATATGGAAAACCCAACTCTATGGTGTGTAACGTATACATTTACCACCTGTGACCAGGCTGTAAATGCAGGCTGCGACCTCTGTATGGGTGGGCTTAGAGGGAGGGAGGCTTGGGGAGTAAGGGAAGGAAGGTGAACCAATGTTCTGGCACGTGGGAAGTACTCTATTCCTGCAATGATAGAAAAAACATAGAAAGAAGTCTGGCTACTGCTGCAGGAAAAACATTAGGTGATTTTACCATATGGAACTACCTCCCAGTAATATTGGGTCTGGTTTTCTAACATCTGGGAAAAACAGGTACGGGAACACTGGCCCATGCAAAATAAGACGGAGTGGAATTCCACTCCCTCTACCTCATCACCAGGGTGTTAATCATGGGAGAAGCTCAGTCAGTAAGATTGTCGGGGGAGTGAGCTTCATACCTCCCAACCTTCACGCTGGTTAAAATACATTATATTGCAACATTGGAACGTTGGCAGCTCCATTGAAAGCAATGGAGTGCTGCGGGCTTTTGCTGGCCGGTAAAAACCCGCAGCGCCAACATTCCAATGTTCTCTTTGTTCACAGCAAGAGCTGTCCCCTTGGGCTTCGTGAGGAATTTGTTTTATCTAATAGAACATTCTGCCCTGAGTGGCAGAATGTTCTAATAGCCTTGGGCTCGGGCATTTAACGCGGGAGCGGGCCTTTAATAGCCGGTAGAGCCCGCTACGGCGGGTTCTAAGGCTATATGAGAAGCCGAGCAGGAGGCGGAGTTAAGGAGCAGTAGGAAGGGAGTGGAGTGTGGACTGTGAAGAGTACTTAAAACTCAGGAGCTTATTTACAAGCGGCCAGTGCCACCGGAGCATCACTTTTTGTGAGTTGACTTACTTTGCGTCATGGAGGCATTTCTATGGGTGTTCCCACGCAACATCCACTGATTTTGATGCATTACCAGATTTACAAGGTTTTGTAAACCTGGGATGCTTCAAAAGCCTGTGCCACCCACGGGGTGCAACAGGGAGAAATATCTTTAGTTCTCCCCGTTTTCTCAATTTTCTATGTGTGCTGCATTTTGCATGGAAGCAATTTGTGCACCAGCGCAGGGGGAAAGGACAGGAACACACTTTATCTTGTAGATAAGGCACTCTCCTGCCCTTTTGACGCAGGGCAGCTCAGCAAGAAGGCTTGTGGTGCTGCCTTGCCTCAAAACATTGTAAATGAGGCCCTCAATATTTTGAGAAATAACCAAGTGTGTGTGTGTGTGTGTTTGTGGTTTTTTTTTGCCCGTAGAGAAATCCGACTAACCAACTATTTTCTACAGAGTACAATTATTAGGGGCGTGTAACACCCCAAAAGCTACGCCCCTGGCCTTAATATTTTTCATAGTCAAACTATGAGGTTATTTGGATGGCCTTAATGAAACTACTTTGGTGCACTGACAAACACATAAACACATTTTTCGTCAACTCTCATCTACTTAAAATTGAGTTCACTTTCTATAGTAAGTGTTCATTCCCTATTCTTTCTCACAGTCATCTCTGCCTGTCAATTAACCTCAAAGCCAGAAATATGAACCACTTCCTCCACATTCCTTGTCTCTGTGTTTGTGCCTTCAGAGGCCAAACTATCCACAATGTACAGCATGTCTGGCATTCTGCTTAGAAGCAGAGTTCTGCATTTTACAGAGTGGTTGTCAAAATAGATGTATTTACTATTCTGACATTTTTTTCAGCGAGTGAAGCTTTTCTGGCTGCAACGCAAGTGAGGTACATAGAGTTGCAGTGTTTCTCCCCAAAACCTAAATTCCTATTAAAATATGGGTGAGCCTTGGTTAATGCAAATATAGTAAGAGATAATAACACAGTATCACAGTAGTAAGTACAAATGCATTGGGTTAATAAAAAAATAAAAAAATTCAGTACCAAATTAAATATGTCTAAAATTCTGATTTCATGCACATTTGGAACATTTTTTACACTAATAATAACAACAACAATAACCAGTATGAAAATACAACTGGAATCAACTGGAAACTTCTTCCTAGCAGTTAAATGGAGCCAGTTTATAAAACTTTTTCAGTTTACCCTAGAAGAGTGTATTTAAGGTTCTTTCTGAAATGCGGCATTTAAATATGGATATTCCCTTCTTAGCTTGGGGTCGTGGGCCCATGTAAATGAGATAATTCATTTTGTCTTTCTGCCTGAAGGTATTATCAAAGATTGTGTACAGGTAAGGAGGCTCCCGTGACGTACATGCAGCAGTGATCCGTCAAAGTGATCTGTGGAATGAGGCTGTGAGGATCACAGTGATCTGCCAGGCATCCCTCCGATAGCTTACGGAATGTATTGCTGCCTTTGATAAGAGAATATCCCACACTCCTCTCCAAATGACGTCTGGTGGTTGGTACCCATGGACTGAGACCTACAGTGTGTCATGGGGAGCTTTTTCGATATCTGCACATGGATAACTTGTCCTAAAGTCCTCGTTTGAAGGTCCCCATTTGTGTAAGTATAGGTTACGACTGCTCCGTTCCTCGTGGATCCACTCAGGGCCCCTTCCAAGCACACAGACATGGAGCCCACCGGAGACCCGAGTCTAAATGCTGCCCTCTCTTCAGTAAATACACTACCAGAACCTATGAGTCCATGATTGGCTTTGCTAATGTTCATATGGTGATGCCTACACACCCAGTTTGGGTTCAAATTAAGGATCGAATTGTGTTTCCTAAAACAGGACTTGATATATTAAAACAATATCCAGCCTCTGAATCTAGTAGAAAACATTTGTAAAGTTTCAATGGGATTAACATCAGGATGTCTGGGGGATGGTAATTAAAAAGAGCATGACTCTTCTTACCCTTTCCAGATACATTAGGCTTTGGTTGCTGGGAGTTGGGATTTCTGCTTCGGTGATGACTTCCACTGGTGTAGACATCAATGAGATGCACACATGCCCTGTCTTATTTTATTTATATGAAAACATGTTAAGGTCCATCGGCTACAGAATGGAAGGGTGGACTTATAACTAGTTCCTTCAGCAAATGAAAATTAAGTTGCAGCACATGCCCTTCACCGCGGATTAACCCCAGTAGAGGGATCGTTACCTGTGGCTTAGCATGGTGTATCCTTAACTGCTGTGTGCTTTCCCTACCTCTGTGGTGTTATGGATGTACAACCCATCAGTGTTATGGCAGCTTTGCACTGGCAGGGCTTCTCAACGGGATCACGGTGAGGATGGTTAAGTGTGGTGTGGTAGAAAGTGTTTCACAAAGCGACAAGCATAAAAAAAACCTACCTCATATGATGAGTAATGCTTGAAATTGGGTCCAGGTAACCAGATCCAGACTCGTTATGCAGATAAGTCTCACAAGGAAATTTGTCCTTTATGAGTTCTTTGCAGAGGCTCTTTTGCTGGCTCATGAAAAGTGCTATTTGTATAGGTGGGTGACATGACACAGAACTTAAACACATCAGGGGTCACAAGCATTGGTTTCTTCTAGACTGAATCAATTTACCATGAACACGCATTTAAAAATGACAATCCCATAGTAATACAGATTTTCTCGAATTTTATACGAATGCATCGAACTTTGGAAGCAATCGTTTTCTTGCATTGTATATAAGAATCATTAACGACATCACTGCCACTAAATGTTTTTCTTGTTGCCTGAGTGTTGTTTGATTGAGTTTTTCCAATGAGGCTAATGTCTCATTACAGTAAGCTTGGTGGTTGCTGTTTTTAAGGTTCACTGGAAGTTCTATTTCTATCTAATGCTGGTTCACCAATTCTTACGCAATGTGAAGAAATCGTTGCTCAGTCCCAGGCCTCTTCACCTCCAAGATGAGTGACAGCTGACAAACTATGCTGACATCAGCTCTCTTCATGTAGGATCCAGCCAAACATGGCTGCTCACACATGCTCAGAACTCTACTGGTACCCGTGAAGCTGCAGCTTTTTTTCTGACTGGGGTAGTCCAGTTAGGCTCTTTGTAAGAGACAGACCTATAAATTCACACATGCATGCTGTGTTTTATTACCTACACCTTTGCTTCACCGTGCACATGATACTGTGGGATTAGACATTGTTTCTCTGCAGAATCAACGTTTTTCACTGCACTGTGAACTGGCTCCCTTTGAGATCCTTTGATCTAGACATGATGTCTTCAAAGGATTCTCCCAACCCATGTTTTTATGCTCTTTTTTGCTACACCCATATGGCAATTCTGAAGATTTTTCCTTTCGCTTGTATAGTCAATTACATCATATTCATGGTTGGACCCAGTGTGGTGGGCCTCTCCTTAAAATCAATAGATTTACAATATTTATTATACATAGCCATTCACTGTCTCCAATATATTTACCCCATGACCCTACTTCAATTTATGGGTCAGGCCCAGTACTTAGTATAGATTGATTCCTGGATGCTATAAAGGGCCTCATTAGGAGGCTGGTGGTCTTCAGCAGCCAACCCCATGGTGGCAGTCAGGACCGCAGCTGCTGTGGAATTCCGACTGCCACATAAAGACCCTGGTGGTCAGACCGCCATGTTGTAATTTAGCAGTGATTAGATTAAGCATTAGCGGAAGACATTTTGTCTTTAGTAACTATTGTGAACATTTTGCGGAATCCATTTTGTATTCATGGCAGCCATTTTCTCTGCTACATGCTGCCATGTGCTCACCATGTGCTCTGTCCTACCTTTCTGTTAACTGCTCTTGAAATCTGCCTAGTGACAAGTTATATTTAGCATCTCTTACTTTCGCACATGCTCAGTAAGGTCTGCAGCTGTTAGTCCTTGGAAACTGTTAGCTCCTCCTACCTGTCGACTGTGCATTTTCCACATGACCTTACATGTATACAAGTCTTGTTTCCATAATTATACCATCTCCTTTTAGCCCCTGCGTGGGTATAAAAGGACCATTCTGTCTCAGTTCAGTGTGCTACTTCAGACATTACCCTAGGGTGCTGTTTGAACTGTAGTACCACCTCATGAGGTTAATAAACTTTTGTCTTTTATTCCAGTTTCTGTGCCAACTTCTTCCTACATGGTCTGAGGACTTTGTGCAGAGAAAGGTGAACCCCTTGCACTAGTAGGCCTTGCTGAGGCTTACTTCAACAAATTGGCGCCCGAACAGGGACTCACCGGCGACTCGGATGCCCAACGGATTGGTCGCGACGAAGGATTGGAATCTCGCTGCGGACGATCAATGCCTGAGGAGACCCGAGTCTTGGCAACCACAGCGTTTTTCCCTTCTTTCTGATTTGACCATCCAGGTGGCGCCGGTCCTCGACTGAGATCCTTTTTGTTCATTCGTCATGCAGTGACCATTTGGTCGATTTTAGAACTTGGCAGTTGGAACCTGGACACCCTGTGATTGGTAAGAGCCGTTTTACGGCACTTGCTGTGGGTTTTGATGCCTGTGTTTGGTAATGTAGTTTAGCACTTCTTACTGTGGCTTTTGTGATTTGGGTGACTAGTCAATTTGTATTCTTTGGATTTGATATATAAATTGCAATTTATATAGGCAGGTAATGAGGAGAATTTTCTCCAATTTGATTTTGATTTGAACGGCACCTTAAGTGCTACTTTGATTATAATATTGCATATTCTGCACTATTTTTGGCATGCCTGTTTTTAGCGCACTTCGTAGGATGTGTTTCTTTTGTAAAGGTACCAATTTGAGACTGGAAGAATCGCAACCGGCACCCCCAGAGGGGACGCCAAATAGAGATATGTATGTTAAACATGGTCTTTCTTCTATAATGTACAGCACATTATGGAATAAATACACCCGCGCGGATCCTGAGTTACGTTGGCCTATGCATGGGTCATTTGATTTACGAAAGATTGAGTATGTGGAACAATGTATGTGTAAGCGAAAGTCTAGGCAAGATATGTTTGACTGTGTACGAATGTGGGAGAAAGAAGCGTGTGGACGAGTGAAACGTGAGCAAGCCTTGCTTGAGAAAGAGCAACGGAAGAATGTATATGTGAAAGCATTGGAAAAAAGAAAGAAAGAAATAAATGACTTAAAGGAGCTAGAAGAGAAAGAACGTAAGCTACAGGTAACTGGCCAATACACTGTTAGGCAATCTCTCTATCCTATCCTTAATAAATCACATGATGATTTATTGTTACTAGATCGCCCTCCACCTCCGTATGTCGTCCCTTCTGCCCCTCATGAGTTACCTAAATTCTCCAGTTCGGAGCAACAGAAGATGCGGGACAGTCGCTCTATGCTGCCTGCTGACCGTGCGTCTGAGCTTAGATCGATTGCTCGTAAAACAATTCGTAGAGCTGTTTCTGCTTCTGAACTTTTAGACAACATGAAAGGGTGGACGGAAAGGGAGCAGCTATATTTTACTGAGGCATTTGGCTCAGAAGTTATTGAACTATATCGGAAATATTCTGATGAGTTAAAGCCCAATGATGTAGCAGCTGATTATAAGCAAATGCGTGATGGTCTTTTTGTTTCCTCCCAGGTGACTGATGCAATCAGGCGTTTAATGAAATTACGTATTGTGGCTGTCCGTTTGCAAGAAGAGAAAAGGGCTGCGGACGCAGTTGCACGAGCATCTCAGACCGAAGGGGCGCAAGCTTCCATCTTTGAAACAGATAAGACTATGATAGTTCACGCGAAACCAATGCGGGAGGCTGCGCCTTTGTATGTTCCTCCTAAAGGATTGGGTACAAATGATGATAAAACTTCTGTTGATGCTAAGGGTTATTTTATTCATAATTGGGTGTATACTCCTTGGAATAGGGCAGATGTAATGGCACTTAAAACAGCATTACCTGACCCGCGGAAAAATCCAGCCGCCTTTTATGAGGAAGTTGAGGGAGCAATTAGTTCTTGTACTATGACTTTGGCTGACATTGATTTATTTTTCGAATTGATATTACCGCCAGATATGTGGAGAACTGTTCGTAAAATTGATGATCGTACAGTTTTTGGAGCATCATGGAAAGAAATAGAACAGATGGACGGGGATAGGGAACCTGCGAAAAAGCCATATCAGTTGATTCTAGATCTTCCTGCAGCCATATTAGTTAAGTTGAAAACGATTATTCCCCCTAAAAAGATAGATTGGACTGTTTTAGCGTCTTGTAAACAAAAGGCAGATGAATCGGTCTCTGATTTCTTTACACGCTTTGAAGAAGCATTTCATGATTTTAGCGGTCAGTCATTGTCAGATGATACGGGCAGACATTTGTTTGTCGATAAATATGTCACAAATCTGTTACCAGGAATAGCTAGTCGTCTAAAGGTAGTGAAAGTTCATGGACTACCTCTACTCCGGTTTCTCTTTTGACTATGGCTCAGTATTATGAACGTCAGGAATTAGAAGCAAAAGGTAGCGAGGAGAAAAAGATTAAAGAATTAAAGACGAAGGTTATGTTGGCTCAAGCTTATGGTCCGCCTTTTAGAGGTAGTGATAGAGGTGGACGTGGATCTTATGGTTCTTCTTACACTCGTTCGAATTTGTCTGTTGATCAGTGTGCGTATTGTAAAAAATTTGGGCATTGGGCTGGCGATTGTCCAGCACTACGTGTTCAGCAGTGTTCACGTGGTCGGGGACAAATGAGAAATCGCTCAGGATATTCAGGACTTAGAAGAAGCACGAATGATCATGCTAGGGTTGATGCTAATACACGAGGGCAGGATGGGTTTAACGCTTTTGATAGACGGAACCAATACCAGATATCTGATCATGTGCAGCCTGATTTCCAAGATTCTGCTTATGCATAGGATTGCCTAGGATGGGGTAAGGAATCAGTTGAAGTTCCAGTAGATCAGAGGGGTCCCTATGTTACAGCACATGTTTTGGGTCTTACTGATCAGTTTCTGGTTGATACAGGAGCTACTCGTAGCGCCTTGTCTAAACAATTGATTCCGAGGGCTCCCCTGTCTGGCTTAACCATTACATCGGTAGGTTTCGATGGAACACCTTCCCCTAGCCCATTGTCACAACCACTTGCATTCCATGTTGATAAATTTACTGCTCCATGTCCATTTTAGCTTTCTCCAAATACACCAGACAATATTGGGGGTCTTGATATGCTCAAGTATTTCAGGGCTACAATACGATGTTCTCCTGAAGGGGTGCGTGTTATTTTAAATGATAATCATCCTGTGATGGAAAGAGTTTGTCTTGTTAAGGAGGATATTGCATTAGCTTCACTCCCTAGTACTTTGTGGGCTACTTCAGATACTGATGTGGGACAAATGATTATTCCACCGGTACATATTAGTGTCAAGGAGGGAGCTGTATTGCCACGTTTGCCTCAATACAAAATTTCACAGGAGGGCGAAGAAGCACTCACACGAATTGTGCATGATCTTATCGCAGTTGGAGTTGTCGAGGAAGTTCTGTATAATGTTTGTAACAGTCCGATTCTTCCCATTCTGAAAAAGGATACTGATACTAGGATTTACCGATTCATTATTGATTTACGAGAAGTCAATAAGACTGTGATACCACAATATCCTGTGGTATCTGACATCACGACACTCCTTACTTTGGTTCCCCCGACAGCAATTACGTTCTCTGTGATAGACTTGAAGAATGCTTTCTTTTTGATCCCTATTCATCCTGACAGCCGAGATTTGTTTTGTTTTACTTTGAATAAACAATCATATAGATTTTGCAGAGTTCCTCAAGGCTATACGGAGAGCCCAAGTATTTATAGTCAGGCGTTAAAAACGACAACTTGATTCTTTTGTTTTGCCTGAAGGTGTGGCTCTCATACAATATGTCGATGATATTTTGTTGGCAGCTGATACCCCGGAGCAATGTGAAAAGTGCACTTTGTCCTTACTTTCTTTTCTTGCTTCACACCATCATAAAGTGTCACGAAAGAAATTGCAATATTGTAGACCAAAGGTAACCTATTTAGGTCACCTTTTGTCTAAGGAGGGCCATGCACTTACATCAGATCGTATTCAAGCAATTTTAGACACACCAGTACCCTCTACTCAGAAAGATGTTCGTGCATTCCTTGGTCTTACTTCTTTTTGTAGACAATGGATTTTAGGGTTTTCACACATTGCCAAACCTTTGCTAGCACTTTTGACTAAAGATACTCCAATGCCCCTCCCATGGACAGATGAATGTGAGACTGCTTTCCGGCAGCTGCGACAAGCCCTTTGTTCTGCACCAGTGTTAGGTACTCCAGATTACATGAAGCCTTTTGCACTTTACGTACACGAGAAAGATGGATGTGCATTGTCAGTTTTAGTACAGACACATGGCGATAAGCAGCGTCCCTGTGCATATTTTTCAGCAGTACTTGATCCTGTCGCTCGAGCGTTGCCCGGGTGTTTTCGTTCAGTTGCCGCAACAGCTGTCTCAATACGTCAGAGTGAAGGGATAGTTTTGTCACATAAACTGTTGGTGCTAGTACCCCATTCGGTTGATGCTCTTTTAAATCAAACAAAAACACAACATTTAACTAGCGCCCGTATGACAGGTTATGAGTTGACATTGTTCGCTCCTCACATTACACTGAAGAGATGTATGACACTAAATCCAGCTACTTTGTTGCCATATCCGGTGACTCAGCCTCAGTCACAAGAAACACATGATTGTATATTCCTTACCGAAGAACAGACAAAGGGTCGTGTTGATTTACAAGATACGCCCCGTTTAGATGTAGACGGGGAACTGTGGGTTGATGGGTCTTGTTTGAAGTTGCCAGATGGTACGACCTCAGCTGCATATGCAATCACCACAATACACACGGTAGTGGAGACAGCTCGTATACCACAGAAGTCAGCTCAAGCAGCTGAACTAATAGCTTTGACACGAGCATGTGAGCTTAGTACTGATTTAAGTGTGAACATTTACACAGACAGCCGCTATGCTTTTGGAGTGGCTCATGATTTTGGTTTGCTTCGGAAGGAGAGAGGTTTTCTCACATCCCACGGGATGCAGATAATGCACGGAGAATTAGTGCATAACCTCTTGACTGCATTGACATATCCAAATAAACTAGCTATTGTGAAATGTAGTGCACATAAGAAAGTGACCGATAAGATAGGGCAAGGTAATGCTCTTGCAGACCGTGTAGCACGTGAGACGGCGATGCAACGAAGTACTACTTCTATGTATGTAGTGAAGTCACAAGCTGAACGCTGGCATAATGCAAGACAAGACGTATTAGATATACAGAAATCTGCTTCTGTGAAAGAACGTGAGCAATGGTCTAAAGATGGAGAATTGGATGATGAGGGCTGTTGGCGGAATAAGCAGATGGATAAATGGAAATTGCCTATAGCTTTTGTACAACCTATGGTTCAGATGGCACATGGGTTGGCACATGTTGGAGCTTCAACAATAACGAAGTTGCTTACGCAAGTTTGGGAGCATCCAGAAATTTCCAGTACAGCTAAGAGAATAGTACAGTCTTGTTTGATCTGCTTACAATACAATGCTGGAAAAGGGACACGTACTCCTGCAGGAGCGTTTGCTACACCAACTGCACCTTTTGAAGTTCTACAAATGGATTATATTCAGCTTGAACGCTGCAACAATTTAAAGTATGTCTTGGTGGTGGTTTGTGCCTTCAGTAAATGGATAGAGGCATACCCCACAAAGGATAATACTGCCATTACTACAGCGAAGGTGCTTTTGAAAGAATTTTTCCCTAGGTTTGGTGTTTGCAGACTTTTATGGAGTGATAACGGACCTCATTTTGTTGGGGAAGTTATTAAGTATGTCCTGAAAGGATTAGGGATCAAACAGAAGTTCCATGCGGTTTTCCACCCACAATCAGCAGGGTTGGTGGAAAGGTATAATGCTACATTGAACCTGAAATTAGCGAAGATACAGGCTTCCACATCCTTAACTTGTCCGGATGCATTACCATTGGCATTATTGTCTATTAGGTCAGTGCCACACTCCCGACTTGGCCTTAGCCCCTATGAAGTAGTGTTTGGGAGACCAATGAATATTTGGGGAGTTCCTAAACCAAAATCTGTATATGATGTACCTTGTGTCCTGATGAATGATTATTTGGCACAGTTAACCGACAATTTGGTTTCTATTCATCAACAGGTTCGAGAAGTACTTCCTGACAGATCTATAGGTGAAGGCCATGAACTCCGACCTGGTGACCAGGTGATGATTAAGTCTTTTGAAAGATCAAGCAGCTTGGAACCAAGGTGGCGAGGCCCAGAACAGGTGCTCCTTGCGACAAGGACAGCAGTTCGAGTGACGAACCGAAAGAATTGGGTCCATAGTACTCACTGCAAGAGAGTGCTACCTACCTTGGTGGAACCTGCTGTGCTGACCGATCATCGAGAGATCTTGACTACGGAGAAAGGCCGTGCTATATCACCTGACGAATCTGCAGAGGTCTTCCCGGACCATACGACTTCTGGAGTGTCGCGATATAATTTGAGACCAAGGAAAGAATCTGAAAATTGTTTTGAAAAGACTGGTTGAGCTACCGCCCTGGGTTAGTGAAACGGAGAGCCAATGTGGCAAGGGGGGTGGATCAGCCGTGCATTAGAGTAGTGACACCCGTCTTGGCCCGTGGTGAAGAAATCAGCGGCTGCCCAAGGATAAGAGCTCCAACGATTGTTTTTAATTCATTTCTGAAAGGGTCGATTATCACTGTTGCTAAAATGAATAACAAATTGATTATTAGTATTATGGGGTTTGTTGTTGTTTTGGTGGTTACAGCAACAATCACCTGGTTTATTGAAAAGAAGTCTCCTGCTCGTGAGTTCTTTGTTGCCACTACTCCAGTACCAGAGGATCACTTTTATTTTACGCTTCCCTATCAGGAGCGGAAGCACCGTCAATCGTACTTCAATAATACTTTCATTCAGATGTTGCATCATACTCATAATGCTACAAATACTACTAACTGTTGGGTATGTGGAATGATACCTGCGCATCAAAAGAAAGGAGGAACACCTTTCATTCCTCTTCCTTTTTCACACAATGGTTCTTGTCAAGCTTGGTACATGCTTTTGTTTGCATCTAGAAAACGTACGGAGGGCGGACTTCTTTTTCGCTTTAATAAAGTGTGCTACCAAGACAAAGATGGGTATCCCCAAGCTAAAGGAACTAAATGGGAATCGGAAGAGTATCAACCGGACAATGTTTCAATACCATATGTCTTCACAAATATACGAGACTCTGACAAGAAAGAACAATTTGTGATTTCTATTACAAAAACTAAAGCAGATTTATGTATACGAAGTATTGGACGAATTCCAGTAGGGATAAGCGATTGTGCCTTGATTTTAACTATTGAGGGTGTAAATAATAGTAGTTTCACAGCCTCACATAATACATATTTTGTTTGTGGTAACCATGGATATTACCAATTACCTGTTGGGTGGTCAGGTGTGTGTTATGTATCTTTTCTATTGCCCCCTGTGTTTTTGGCTCCTGCATCATATCACTGAGATTTAAAACTGTTCAATGACATCATTAACAATAGATATAAAAGGGAAATAAGTACAAATGAGGTAGACCAAATGGATACCAGCCTGCAACAATATGTTGATTTTAATTTAGGACTGTTCCCCTTTGTAGGTGTTGCATTAAACAGTAGGAAAGTGAGACAAATGACTAGGGTTGTGGAAGCTGTTACCAATCAGGCAGCTCTGGCACTTGGGAATATTACTGAGGAGCTCCAAGTTGCGAGGATTGTAGCACTCCAAAATCGTATGGTATTAGATGTGATATTAGCTGATCGAGGTGGTGCATGTCGAATCATCAGTAGTAGTTGTTGTGTTTTTATCCCAGATCACTCACCTTCAGTATATGATGCAATATCTAAATTGCATAAAATTGCTGCAGAAATCCATGCAGAGACTGGTACTTGGACTTTTTCTGGATGGTTTTGGGCTCTTGTTTCCGCCTGGGGCTGGAAACTACTGACTATCCTGTGTGTAATAATTGCAATATTTTTTACATGCTGTAACTGTATTCAATGTGGTCCA
This sequence comes from Pleurodeles waltl, assembly GCF_031143425.1. Taxonomy (NCBI): domain Eukaryota; kingdom Metazoa; phylum Chordata; class Amphibia; order Caudata; family Salamandridae; genus Pleurodeles; species Pleurodeles waltl. Next base: position 1,270,943,793 of record NC_090437.1, read on the forward strand.
ATGTTCTGCTCTATGTGTATTACTGCTTGTATGCCTACCAAAAGAAATATTACAGAAATGAAAGCACAACATATGTTAGATAAGGAAATAGCTGAAATGATGAGCATAAACATACAGGATGAATATTTAGATTATCCGAGAAAGACGAATGTCTTCAGCTAATGCTGAAAGGGTCGTCTGTTGTAATTTAGCAGTGATTAGATTAAGCATTAGCGGAAGACATTTTGTCTTTAGTAACTATTGTGAACATTTTGCGGAATCCATTTTGTATTCATGGCAGCCATTTTCTCTGCTACATGCTGCCATGTGCTCACCATGTGCTCTGTCCTACCTTTCTGTTAACTGCTCTTGAAATCTGCCTAGTGACAAGTTATATTTAGCATCTCTTACTTTCGCACATGCTCAGTAAGGTCTGCAGCTGTTAGTCCTTGGAAACTGTTAGCTCCTCCTACCTGTCGACTGTGCATTTTCCACATGACCTTACATGTATACAAGTCTTGTTTCCATAATTATACCATCTCCTTTTAGCCCCTGCATGGGTATAAAAGGACCATGCTCTCTCAGTTCAGTGTGCTACTTCAGACATTACCCTAGGGTGCTGTTTGAACTGTAGTACCACCTCATGAGGTTAATAAACTTTTGTCTTTTATTCCAGTTTCTGTGCCAACTTCTTCCTACATGGTCTGAGGACTTTGTGCAGAGAAAGGTGAACCCCTTGCACTAGTAGGCCTTGCTGAGGCTTATTTCAACAGCCAGGGTTTCTCTGTCTCCTCCAGGATTGGTGATTCCGGTCGCTTGTCGGCGAGTGGAGGTCGTAATCCGTCAGGGCAGTGCTGCATGCAGTTCTGCCCTGCAGATTATGACCTCGTTCTCCGCCATCCTTTTTCACTGCCATGAGATGGCTGGTGGAGAACAAGTGCAGGGGCCACAGGGGGGCCCCTGCACTGCCCATGCACTTGGCATAGGAAATGCGGGGGTCCCCCTGCCTAGCACTGTTGCAATGTTCACTGTCCGCTGCGCAGACAGTGAACATTGAGACGGTGCTGGCACACCCTGCAGGCAACAGTATTGCCGCTGGCTCGATTATGAGCCAAAGACAATGCTGCCACCTCGTTCCTGCTAGGCCGGCGGGCAGAAATCGAGGAAACACCTAATAGGTCCTGCAGGGTGGTCCCACTACAACGACGGTCACCCAGTCTGGAGTTTGACAGAAGGCCTTTCCCATCTGTCAAACTCATAATGAGGGCGAAAGTGTTTATATAGATGCTATAAAGGCCCTCATTACAAGTTTGACGAACGGGAAAGCCCATTTGTCAAACTCCCAACAGTGTGGCCGCCGCTGTAGTAGTGACCACCCCGCTGGACCTATTAGGTGTTTCACGTCAGGCTGACGGATGGAAACCACAGTTTCTGCCTGTCAATCTATAGGGAAACAGGTGGCAGCATTGTCTCTGGCTCGTAGTCGAGCCGGTGGCAATGCTGTTGCCTGCAGGGTGTGCCAGCACCTTTGCAATGTTCACTGTCTGCACAGCAGACAGTGAACATTGCGACGGTGCTGGGCAGGGGGACACCTGCACTGCCCATGTTAAGTGCATGGGTATTGCAGGGGCCACCCTGTGGCCCTCCGCACCTGTTCTCCATCAGCCTTTTCATGGCAGTGCTACCGCCATTAAAAGTCTGGCAGACAACAACGTTGTAATGAGCAGGGGGTGCTGCATGCAGCACCGCCCTGGCTGATTGCAGTCTCTGCCACTGCCAGTCTGTCGGCATCATTGATCCTGGCAGTGCTGGTGGTACCCTGGTGATCTAACCATCAGGGTCTTCATGTGGTGGTTGGACCGCCACGGCTGCGGCACTCCAGACCGCCACCACAAGACTGGCGGTTTCAAGACCACCAGCCTCGTAATGAGGCCCAAAGCATTTGTAATCTAGCTTAGATTTTTCAAAGATTTGTGTTTTGTAGCTTCTTTAAGACATTAGAACAAAAGTGTTGTTCTAAATCTAGTTCAGGGTTATTGAAGTTGGGAGGCGTATGAGCCTTTTAATAAGTGTTAGAATCAAAGACAGTTTCTCTAAATGAAAAATATGCTAATTGGATATGTCTAACCTATTGCCAACTGCTTGGTGACAAGTATCTTGAGCCAGTAGGGCAGGGCATACAGAATGCTACAGCAGAACTCCTGCATTGCACTCTCCCTTGGCCTTCTAAATAGTCATAGCAGTATGGAACTTCACCTCCATAGCAGGAGCACCCCAACTACCAGGTGCTGCTTCTCAGGTCTTTCCATGGAACGATAGGCACACCTGCTTCAAACTGGATTTGATTAGTAGGCAGGCATTCTTAGTCCTAACCTAGCTCAGAGTAAGGGGAAGCAACGTTTGAAAGGATTTTGTCCACCTTTTTTATTCTTTCAGCAAAACATGAACTGGTTTATGTAATTCACTCATACTCCACACCTGTGTGATCAAATCAAGGATTCCCTGAACTTTGAAAATTCAAAGGCAGGCATTGGGACCCACAAACTACTTGCATTGCCCAATTCTCTTCATGACAAGAATACTTGCCTAGCATCAAGAAATGTGTAGTTTATCAAACTTCCTATGTGTTGCTGTGAACAAAGACAGCTCTGGCGTGTGTGCTGTGCAAATGAATTGCAGCAGTCCTCGTATTTTGTGCTCACATTTAAATAATCTGGTCTTAATTGATCTCCTGCTAATAGAAACATCAATGATTCCACGTGGATCACCTGTTTAACAAAACCAGTTGTTCTTCATGTGAATGAATGGTGATGTCTCAGGCATGGCCCGAAGGTTTAGATAAACAGAACGTCTTTTCAGCCTTAGAAAAAAGTATTTGTTTTGTAAGACACTATTAAAGGAATTAAATACATTTTCAAACAGTTACAACTGAATTATGCATTTAATTAGAATTCAAATTATGAATGCCGGAAACTTAAATAAAATTCATAAGCAGGATCTTTCTTTGAGCACAAGGTTTTTTCAGCTGAATGAAATGGAAGCTCCTGGAGCTCCTGCAAAATGCCTGCTAAAAAGCTATAACCAAGGGTAGTTAAATCCTCATCTAGCAATGGAAATTTACTCAGCAGGTCTGTTCTCAGGCACAGTAAACAAATGACATTCATTATTTGTGTAACGTCTTTCTGGTACATTGCTGTAATTTTGTTAAAAAGTACACCCTTCCCACTGCAGCTGCAACCTTGAGATTTGCTTACAAATACCAGAATGAGAGCATCATATCTTACTACCTTGTCTACCATGCCATCTGGAGCTGAGGAAAATATCCATAACTGCTAGTTGCTGAAGCTTGAGTGTATTAGTGAAGTAGCAATGCGTTCACCAGACATAGGCAAGACGAAATCAGTTTAGTTTCTGTATTTGCAGCCTAGGTGCACACAAACAGTGTACCAACATTGGCATCACGATTTATCTGTACTAAGAAACTGACATCACTATTTTATTTTGATAAATTATTATAGTTTGTTGCATATCACAATGTCTGTTGCCAGAGCCAGCATATGTCATGAAAAATAACCTCCTGACCAGAACATCAACTACATTGTAAACAAGTCAAGAGAGGTCTAGCTATTCTGTTCCATAAACAGAACGATTGTGACATAACATTTAAAGAGAAGCCTAGTTTTCCCAGATAATTCTCCCTCCTTATCTGAGTGGGAGACATAGATGGTAGTATTTGTCATAATATATAGAAGCATACAATATCCATATAAATGTCTGTTCTTTAATTTCTTATCACAGTTGTGTTCTGCCATGAGAACCTCTCCATAATAAGAAAATGATGTCACTGCTCACCTGCAATAGTTTATTATAAGTGATTAGAATGAGTAATTACAATCAAATAGCGTAGCGAGGCTAGACTGTCAGCATCTCAAGGGGTCATGGGTGTAGCGCAAAGAGTCGTTCAGAAGTCATGAATGGTAATTGCTGAACTTTGTGTTGTTGGTCCCTGCGGTCTGTTGTTGCTGTACCCTGAAGTGCCGCTCTTGAATTGCTTGTCGTCTCTGGCATCGCAAAGGGCAAGGCTTTGTGCTGACCATCATCGTGGACCGCAGAGTCTTGGTGCAAGCAAATGAGCCCATTTGCAGTTGTGAAGAGCCTAAACTTCAAGATTTTCTATCAGGAGGAGTGCTCATGAATTCCATCCTAGGGTCCAAGACCCGGGGGAGGCACCTCTTGGGGTTCAGGTCTCACTCCATCAGAGGCCAGCAGCAGATTTCAGGCAGACCGAGGCAGGAAATGTTTATGGTAGTCAGCTGGGGAGTTGCAAGGAGGCCTCCTGATCTTGTTGTCCTTATAGCTCATACCGGAGGCCAGCCAGCTAGCCCTTAGAGTCACTCTGGTGGTCCTGGGGTCAAAGGGGCAGGTCTAGTCTTCCTTCAGGGGAGCAGTCCTTCTTCTGAGTCTTCCACAGGTCTGGACGCGATCTGATTTGGGGTCTGAAGTTTCCACCTTTTATCCCCAGGGCCAGCCGGTGGATGGAAGATACCCACCTTGTCCTCCTTCCCAAGCTAGGCTACAACCTGTCTGGTGGACAATAGCAAAGGCATGCCTGGTGTCAGGTTCCTTTGTGTGTGCTCAACCTCAACTCAAACATCAGCTTGGCTCCTCCATGTCACAGAATTACCCTGTGGAATATCATGTCTTTAGAATGTATGGTAAGTATGTTGTCCCATATTTTTCATAGCTAATTTTTCAAACAAAATATCAAGGTTGGGATGTGTCACTCTACCTACCACAGATTAAGCTTGCTTCTCAAAGCTTGAAGATGAGCACATTGGGCCTGATTCACAAAGACATATGCAAATCTGGGTTCGCATAGTAACAATCTAGCATGGATGAAGATTTATGCATATTAGAAATAAGATTGAGAAATCCTAAATATGTTTATGCAAATGGCTTTCCACCTACAAAATCCTACATAGTGTATAATTGTACATTGAGGAAAGGCAACTGTATTTGTGTAGTTTAACATTTTTTCTTTTCTTGTCTTTTGCCCAAGAGGAAAAGACTTTCCTCCATAGAGACATCCTTTCATATATCTCTCAAACAATTTTTGGGTTATTCCATTCCCAATCCCACCTTGGAAAAGCATTTTGTCTTGACAAGAGTCAATTTATGGCCTTTTCAGTGGTGGCAATTGCCCAGAAAATTGTTGGGGAATACCCAGTTATTTCAAAATTTTCCAAGCTATCTGTGCCATGGTACACCCACTCCCTACCTCTAGAATAATATTTACCCATTCATACTATCAAATAGCAGTGCGTTAAAATTAACTATTTGATAAATGGACTTAGAGGTGAAAGTTAATTTTAGTGAATTCCGTGCACTTGTTAATAAAAGTTCTCACACTTCAGATGTAATAAGATTATTTGTTTAAATAATCAAAACTTTAGGAGGCACATTAGATGACATAACAAATACATTAAATTAATCCATAAATCAACATGAATTCTGATCATATCTTGATCTAAAAGTCTAACTCTGGCCGTACAGTGAAAAAATCAATCATCATTGACCACAGAATCAGCGGTGATTGCAGACCTCGTTTACTACACAAGTGGACTTCTCTTTAGTATTTCTCTCCTATGCTGGCACATAAATATGTCATTCACAAATGTAACAATTCTTCCAACGATCTAGAACCTTAGGGGGCGGTGGGGGGAGGCAGCAGAAATTGACTGCCTATGGTTGCTCATGATGTGGTCACACAGAAAGGCACACTAGGGTATGTACAGAGCAGAATGGGTACTGTTCCCATCACAGCAGACACAGATAATAACAACATGGCAATTTTACTAATCTTGGACAACAACCTGACTTTCAACTAATATATTTCTCTGATGGCCTTGAGGAAAATTCTGATCTTCCTCCTGAAAGACTTATGGGCACCTGTATAAGTACCCTGCATTATGCCATGCTTGGACTATTGCAATGCCCTTTATTTAGGCCTCCCACAAACTCAGATCTCCAGGCTCCAAAGCATGCACAATTATGCCACCAGTCTTGTCTTTAGTCTAAAATAATGTGATTATCAGCAGATAGAAAGAGCCTACATTGGCTACTTAATGATCAAAAATAACATTAAAAATGCTGTATCTGGTGCATAAACCTTATTTTATAAAGATGGCACCCTGGATGGAGCCTGTCAGCTAAAGAACTACCTACCCGCAAGAACACTAAGGCCAGATTTAAGAGCCCCTAGCACCTCCTTGATCCATATTAGCGTCAGTTCTGTTATGCTAATGTGGCCCAATGAGGCCAAAACCACTGCACCAAATTAACAAAGTGGCACAATGCGCCATTCCCCCGTTAGGTAACGGAAATGGCGCAAAGGGATCTAAGAGATGTCTTTGCATCATTTTTTGGGCACTTTTAATGCCTGCTTAGAGCAGGCTCTAAAAGGAACCACACTATCATTTACAATGGGCCCAATGGGCTTTGCAGGATTAGCATCAACATTTTTTACGCTAATCCTGCAAAGCTCAGAACTAGCGTAAACATTTTTGACGCAAGTTCCCTAACTACCGCCATGGTGCGCCGTATCTTAGATATGGTGCAGACATGGTGCCGTTAGAGGGGCGCTAAGGGGCGCAAGAAAGGTGGTGCTGACCTGCGTGCAGCACCACTTTTCTTAAATCAGGCACTTAAATCTTCAGGCTTGCTCATGCTGCAGGCCCATGAAAACGTGTAGAAGTCAAGCCTTCCTCCTCCACTGTTCCTGAGTGTTAGAAATGGGGTTTCTGGTTGGCTAGGGTATGCACCTCAGCCAGGCAGAACCTACCCACTCTAGTCAGGGCAAGGGAGTTACACGTCTAAGATAACCAATGCTCACCCCCTTGGTAGCTTGGCACGAGCAGTCAGGCCTATCCCAGAGGCAATGTGTAAAGCGTTTGCACAACACACACAACACACGTGATGCAAAATGTACACCACAAAGTAAACACAACACTGAGCTATGTAAAAATAATCTGTATTGAACACAAAACATAATTAGACCAACATTACACGTAAGTAATACCCTGCTACCTTAGCAGTTGTCAGAACGTTACACATGGTACTAATAATCTGCAAGAATATGCAGTTGTCACACTAGAACACGTAAGTACTCAGGATTCTGCAACATAAGCAGTAGTCAGGAATTACAGTAAGAGATATATGCACTTGTCATGAATATTTCCTAAATACTCATAGAAGGAACATTAGAGAGCAAATCACATAAAATACATATCAGCTAGACATGCCCATAACAGGAACATTAGCACATACATGCAAGGTCATGAAAATACACATCCCACTGGTAACACATATAGGCCAAGAGAGTACTTGTTTCTGAAGAAGAGGCACTCCCAGTGCCTAGAAGATGGACAATGGGGCCCCCGGCGCTCCTATGCGCAAAACGGGGGCCTGTGAGGTCTCTTGGGAGAGAGGGGCAGTCTGCACCCCCTCTACAATGAAAAGAACGGGCCCCTCTGGGGACCCATGATCCTTGTGGGGCCCCCCTGGCCTCTAATGGCCCTCTCCTGAAGGGGGGGGGGGCCCAAAATGCCAAAGATTCGAGCAGTAGGGGCGATCACGCCCCTAGCGCAGTGACCGGGGGAAAGGGAACTCCCTTTCTTCCCCGCGTCCTGCTTTGGAGGGGGGCAGCCGCCCTTGTCTGTGGTGCGGCTGCCTACTAGATAGTGAAGGAAGCAGGGGCCTCCGTTGAGGCTCTTCACCCGCTTCCGAAGGCAACCGCACCTGGTCCATTGCGCGAGCCGCACTGCTGCCTTCCCTCGTCCGGGAGGGAGGCAGCGTAGAGATTGTAGATGCTGTGTGCCCCGGGGGCGCTCTGAAAAGCGCGCATCACCCGGGGACACGATAGGAGTGGGTGGCTCCTTTCTTCTCTTCAGAAAGTGCCCCGGGGGCACTAGAGTTAGGGCCATCCTCGCGCTAAGGACACAATGCGGCGCCCGGGTCATGGCGGTGATTCTTCTCAGCACAGGAGCGCTTCCTAAAGCGCGAAGGCTCTGTGCTTCTGCCCCGGCCGCAGCGGTGATTCAGGGAGCAAAAATAAATTGCTTTTCAAAGCGCTAGGGCAAATCTAAAGCCCGGGCTGCGGCGGTGATCTTTTCCTCAGAAATGAAGAGAGAACGCTTTTCCCAATCGCTAAGGCAAATCTGTAGAGATCGGTGCAGGGGTCAGGGGCCACAGCACCCTGCCCCTGGGAACACCAAAACAACAAGGAAAGGTACAAGGCTGGTGGGCCCAGCTACAGGCCAGCACAAGGGTTGCAGATGGTGGCAGTTCATCCTAGTGACCAGGCAGGTCACAGGTCAGCACAGCAGCAGCAGTCCAAGGTGGTTTCCTGGTGAGTCCATTCATCAGCGTTCTGTGTCCAGTTTCCAGTTCCAAGAATGTTCAAATTGTGGGGAAAATTCCCCTGTACTTATACTGGCTTTACAGTGTGTTTTGTAATGGTAGGGAGAGGAGGTTCCAGCCAGTAATAGCTGGTTCTGGGAGTGCCCCCTCCCTCCTTTCAGCACAGGCTCCAAACATCTGTGGGGGGGTTAACAACCCTATTGTGTGAGGCCAGGGCACAGCCTTTACAAATGCAGGTGTGCCCCGCCTCTCCCTTCTCTCATCCTAGGAAGGCTTCACAATATGTAGATGCACCTCTGTGTCACCTCCACCCTCCCTCTGTTCAGGCTGTCTGAGAAGTATGCACAAAGCCCCAACTGTCAGTCTGCCCAGACGTGGATTGGAGACAAGCTGCAAAACCCCAAAGTCATAAGCACAGATAAATGTGCACTTTCTAGAAGTGGCATTTCTGTGATAGTAATAAAAAATACACCTACACCAGTAAGCAGCATTTCTCACCACTATCACAACCATACCAAACATGCCTACGCTACCCCTCATAAATCAGACAAAACCCCTTACACAAAAGGCAGGGCATTTCCAATGCAATCCTATGAGGAGGCAGCACTCACAGCAGTGAGACACCAAGTTAGGCTGTTTGTCACTACCAGGACAGGCCACGCAACATGGCACATGTCCTTCCTTCACCCCAAAGGGCTAGCTAGGGCGTACCTTAGGGGTGACTTACATGTAGTAAAAGGGGAGTTCTGGGCCTGGCAAGTAAATTTAGATGCCAGGTCCCTGTGGCAGGAAACTGCGCACACAGGCTCTGCGCTAGCAGGCCTTAGGTAGGTTTGACAGGCTACTTCAGTGAGTGGCGCAAGCAGAGCTGCAGGCCCACTAGTAGCATTTAATTTACAGGCCCTGGGTATAGGGATACCACTTTACAAGGGACTTATAGGTAAATTAAATATGCCAATTAGGTATAATCCAATCATACCAAATTTGTAAGGGAGAGCACATGCACTTTAGCACTGGTTAGCAGTGAAAAAGTGCTCAGAGTCAAAACGTCAGCCAACAAAGGTCAGAAAAATAAGGAGGCAAAAAGCAAAAAGTCTGGGGAATTACCCTGTAAAAGGGCCAGGTCCAACATGACCCCGTACCAGCCCAAAGCCAGGGGAGAACAATCAATACCTTGATGGACTTCCCTGCTTAGGGCGATAGAACCAGGACACTGGCCCGAAACTGCAGGGGCATGATCCAGTTCTACGCCAATCTGAACCCAGTTGAATTCCTCTATCTATGCTCCCAAGACAATCTAAACTAACCCATGGAGGCGTCCTAGTTGTCTGTGGCCAGAGCCAGGTCCAAGGCCAGCCCGGGGCTTCTGGTTTCTGAAACCTCTCAGAGTGGGGGGCGGGAGCCCCAGGTGCATAGCATCCTGTTTCCACTCTCCTTCCCACCAGTTCAGGAGTTATTCCCTGCCACTGGTCTTCTAGCCTAGGGACTGGTCCCATAGCCTGAATAGGGTCCAGGGGAGAGTCTCTCCTCCTGCCCCTCCTTCTAGGGTTCCGCCTCCTCCTCCGAGGAATTGTACCCCCAGAATCCAGAACTGCTGGTTACCGTCGTCCTGGTCAGCTCACCCACCAGTTCAGAGGAGCCCCCCTGTAACTGCTCTCCCAACCCAGGGTCCTTCCCCTCTGGCTGAGCCGGGGTCAGGAAAGAGCCTTTCCTCCTCCTGCCACTCCTTCTAGAGTTCTGCACCCTCCCATCAGGAGTGACACCCCCAGAAGTAATGGTAGATAGACTGGGGACAGCCTTCTCCACCTCCAGGTCAAGGGAGCTACCCTGGACCTGGTTCTCCAACCTAGGGACGGTACCCTTGGGCTGGTCATGAGTTAGGGGAGCGTCCTCCCTCAAACTTTTCCTTATAGGAACTGAATCCCTGGGGACTGCATCAGTAGGGATGCTGGTTACAGCAGTCTCTACTCCCAGATCTAGGGGGTTGCCCATGATCTGGTCTTCCAGCCTAGGGACGATACCCTTTTGCTGGACAGGAGTCAGGGGAGTGCCCTCCCTCCAACTCTCCCTTACAGGAACTGAATCCCTCGGGCATGTATCTTCCAACCTAGGGACATTACCCTTTTGCTGGACAGGAGTCAGGGGAGTGCCCTCCCGCGAATCCCCCCTTGTAGGAACTGAATCCATAGGGAATGCATCAGTAGAGATGCTGGTTACAGCAGTCTCTATTCCCAGATCTAGGGGGTTGCCCATGATCTGGTCTTCCAACCTAGGGACGACACCCTTGGGCTGGACAGGGGTCAGGGCAGTGCCCTCCCTCAAACCCTCAAAAGAAAGCGTCCGCACCCCCCCTCTGCAGGGTGGTGCTGCTGATCTCCAGAGTTGGAGCAACCCTGTTCCCAGGTGTTCCCCCTTCTCCTTCAGACTTTAGGGAATCCCTTTTAGAGGATCGGCCTTTGGTAACGACTACCCTCCCGCCTTGGGGCCCCTCTCGGGTACCTTCCAAGACCTGCGTAGGAGGACAGGTCCCTGTGGATCCTGCACCCTCCCTGCTCAGAACGTTGTTGGGGTCGGTTAAATTCCAGCCTTGGGGCGCCTTCTGGGTGCCTTCCAAGACATGCGTAAGAAGACAGGTCCCTCTGGATCATGCTCCCTCCCCGCTCAGAATTTGGTCTGGATTACCCAGAACCTCCCCCACCCCTTCCAGGGGTGAACCTAAGACGGCCCTTGATGTCTGACCAGTTCCTCTAGCACTAAGCCAGAGGTCAGCCTCCTTTGCAAGTTCCCTGGGGTCAGAGAACTCACAGTGTGACAAGTGTTGGCGTAGCTCTGAAAAACAGCAACGGAACATGTGCTCCCTTAGAATAAGACTAAACAGCCCTTCATAAGTGGTTGCTCTGCTACCCTCCATCCATTCTGTTAGTGATTTGCATCAAGTCCCCATGAAATCCTCCCAAGACTGGTGAGACCGCTTCTTGCTGCCTCTGAACCTCAACCTGTAGTCTTCAGGGGTGAGACCATACTTTTCTATCAGGGCCTTTCTGATGTGGGGATACCCCTGCCTGTCACTCCCTTCTGGGGCCAGTAGGACATCCCTTTCCACCTCAGGAATATAGCTCTCTAGGACAGTTCCCCAATCTTTCTCAGGAATCCTGCGCACAACTAGAGCTTCCTCATACTTCCTCCGCCACTGACGTATGTCATCCCCCTCCTTGAACCCAGGTATCAAATCTGTGGGTAAGTAAGGATTGTGCCTAACACTACAGATGCTGCCACCACTGGACTCCACCTGCAGTACTGGTGAGTCCAGATTTGTAAGACTGCGCTCTAGAGCGAGCCTTTCTCTGGCAAAGGCCCTTTCAGCCTCTGCCATCCTCTCCTGGACTAAGTCTTTTTCAACCTCAGCCTGTCTCTCTTCTACGGCCAGCCTGGCTAGCTGTAGCCTCAGGTCCCTCTCTTCCCGCCTATCTCTGAGCTCCTCACTACTGTCATGGGCCTCTTCAGTGTCTCCCTCAGAACCATCTCCCCTTTGGGCCTCTCTTTCTGTTGCTCTCTCACGTGCCCGCTCAAAATAATATACGGCTTTTGTGAGGTCCCCTTCTTCAGGCAGCCCTCTCTCTCTGCGGAATACCTTTACCTCTTCTAGAGTGTACCCCAACAACTCATCCATGTCAAAGGTAGACTTCATTTTGTAAAGAGCACAACACTAGCGTAAACAACAAGAGTCCAAAGTGCGGGTATACAACACAGGAGTAAAAATAAAATGACTAGCTTGAGAGTACAGGAGAATAATTTAAAAAGAGAATTAAAACATGTAATGGTCTAAGTGCAATTTGCGGTGCAAAAATGAGTCACGAGGTACTGTGCAAGCGCAAGTCCTATCCTCACCGCTGACAACCAATGTTAGAAATGGGGTTTCTGGTTGGCTAGGGTATGCACCTCAGCCAGGCAGAACCTACCCACTCTAGTCAGGGCTAGGGAGTTACACGTCTAAGATAACCCCTGCCCACCCCCTTGGTAGCTTGGCACGAGCAGTCAGGCCTATCCCAGAGGCAATGTGTAAAGCATTTGCACAACACACACAACACACGTGACGCAAAATGTACACCACAAAGTAAACACAACACTGAGCTATGTAAAAATAATCTGTATTGCTCAAAACACAATTAGACCAACATTACACGTAAGTAATACCCTACTACCTTAGCAGTTGTCAGAACGTGACACAAGGTACTAATACTCTGCAAGAATATGCAGTTGTCATACTAGAACACGTAAGTACTCAGAATTCTGCAACATAAGCAGTAGTCAGGAATTACAGTAAGAGATATATGCACTTGTCATGAATATTTCCTAAATACTCATAGAAGGAACATCAGAGAGCAAATCACATAAAATACATATCAGCTAGACATGCCCATAACGGGAACATTAGCACATACATGCAGGGTCATGAAAATACACATCCCTAGTGCCCGTAACAGGAACACTGGTAACACATGTAGGCCAAGAGAGTACCTGTTTCTGAAGAAGAAGCACTCCCAGTGCCTAGAAGATGAACAATGGGGCCCCCGGCGCTCCTATGCGCAAAACGGGGGCCTCTGAGGTCTCTTGGGAGAGAGGGGCAGTCTGCACCTCCTCTACAATGAAAAGAACGGGCCACTCTGGGGACCCGTGATCCTTGTGGGGCCCCCCCTGGCCTCTAATGGCCCTCTCCTGAAGGGGGGGGCCCAAAATACCAAAGATTCGAGCAGTAGTGGCGAGCGTGCCCCTAGCGCAGTGACCGGGGGAAAGGGAACTCCCTTTCTTCCCCGCGTCCTGCTTTGGAGGGGGGCAGCCGCCCTTGTCTGTGGTGCGGCTGCCTACTAGGTAGTGAAGGAAGCAGGGGCCTCTGTTGAGGCTCTTCACCCGCTTCCGAAGGCGACCGCACCTGGTCCATTGCGCAAGCTGCACTGCTGCCTTCCCTCGTCCGGGAGGGAGGCAGCGTAGAGATTGTAGATGCTGTGTGCCCTGGGGGTGCTCTGAAAAGCGCGCGTCACCCGGGGACACGATAGGAGTGGGCAGGCTCCTTTCTTCTCTTTGGAAAGTCCCCCGGGGGCACTAGAGTCAGCACGATCCTCGCGCTAAGGACAGAATGCGGCGCCCGGGTTGTGGCGGTGATTCTTCTCAGCACAGGAGCGCTTCCTAAAGCGCGAAGGCTCTGTGCTTCTGCCCCGGCCGCAGCGGTGACTCAGGGAGCAAAAATAAAGCGCTTTTCAAAGCGCTAGGGCAAATCCAAAGCCCGGGCTGCGGCGATCTTTTCCTCAGAAATGAAGAGAGAACGCTTTTCCCAAGCACTAAGGCAAATCTGTAGAGATCGGTGCAGGGGTCAGGGGCCACAGCACCCTGCCCCTAGGAACACCAAAACAACAAGGAAAGGTACAAGGCTGGTGAGCCCAGCTACAGCACAAGGGTTGCAGATGGTGGCAGTTCATCCTAGTGACCAGGCAGGTCACAGGTCAGCACAGCAGCAGCAGTCCAAGGTGGTTTCCTGGTGAGTCCATTCATCAGCGTTCTGTGTCCAGTTTCCAGTTCCAAGAATGTTCAAATTGTGGGGAAAATTCCCCTGTACTTATACTGGGTTTACAGTGTGTTTTCCAATGGTAGGGAGAGGAGGTTCCAGCCAGTTACAACTGGTTCTGGGAGTGCCCCCTCTCTCCTTTCAGCACAGGCTCCAAACATCTGTGGGGGGTTAACAACCCTATTGTGTGAGGCCAGGGCACAGCCTTTACAAATGCAGGTGTGCCCCGCCTCTCCCTTCTCTCAGCACAGGAAGGCTTTACAATATGTAGATGCATCTCTGTGTCACCTCCACCCTCCCTGTGTTCAGGCTGTCTGAGAAGTATGCACAAAGCCCAGCTGTCAGTCTGCCCAGACGTGGATTGGAGACAAGCTGCAAACCCCCAAAGTCATAAGCACAGATAAATGTGCACTTTCTAGAAGTGGCATTTCTGTGATAGTAATAAAAAATACACCTACACCAGTAAGCAGCATTTCTCACCACTATCACAACCATACCAAACATGCCTACGCTACCCCTCATAAATCAGACAAAACCCCTTACACATAAGGCAGGGCATTTCTAATGCAATCCTATGAGGAGGCAGCACTCACAGCAGTGAGACACCAAGTTAGGCTGTTTGTCACTACCAGGACAGGCCACGCAACATGGCACATGTCCTTCCTTCTACATACATGGCACCCTGCCCAAAAGGCTAGCTAGGGCGTACCTTAGGGGTGACTTACATGTAGTAAAAGGGGAGTTCTGGGCCTGGCAAGTAAATTTAGATGCCAGGTCCCTGTGGCAGGGGACTGCGCACACAGGCTCTGCGCTAGCAGGCCTGAGACAGGTTTGACAGGCTACTTCAGTGGGTGGCGCAAGCAGCGCTGCAGGCCCACTAGTAGCATTTAATTTACAGGCCCTGGGTATAGGGATACCACTTTACAAGGGACTTATAGGTAAATTAAATATGCCAATTAGGTATTATCCAATCATACCAAATTTGTAAGGGAGAACACATGCACTTTAGCACTGGTTAGCAGTGAAAAAGTGCTCAGAGTCAAAACGTCAGCAAACAAAGGTCAGAAAAATAAGGAGGCAAAAAGCAAAAAGTCTGGGGAATGACCCTGTAAAAGGGCCAGGTCCACCACTGAGACACTTTACTAATCACTTATCATTCATGAAAACGAGCAAACCCTTCCTGTTTAAGTGAAAAAACCTGGTTTATTTCTATTTGACTTTACTCACTTCTGGCAACCAGATCTGGTTTAGCTCAGCGCCAAGAGGCCACCTAGGTGGTGTAGATCATGTTTTGCAAATACATTGAATTAATCGATCTACAAGTAAAAATGAGGATTTTCCATATATATATGCATTCTAGGGCTTTTACCTGTGGTTGTCTAAATCTCAAATATTTATACCATGCTAATGACGTCAGTAGATATTCTTGAGAGGCGTAATCCCTATAAGAGGCAATAATATTTAATTAATTTGCATGCTGCCATAATTTAGCGTAGCTTGCTCAGTCAGATTGGGAGGGGGGGTGAGCTTCAGATTTAATTTCTAGGACAAGCAGGTTTCATGAGAGGGGCTTAATGAGCAGTGGAAAGGGAGAGGATGCTTATTGGTAGGAGCACTGATAGAGAAAATACAATATTTTGTGCAATAACTTACATTTTTGAAGACTTTCAAAACATAGAGAGAGAGAGTGTGGGTGATTATGTCTGTGTGTATGTAAAAATTCCTGGAGAAACCCGACAAACATCTCACCATACCGGACTGAATGCATCTGTACCCAACTATTTATTAGAAAATACATTTATTAGGGGGGTGTAACACCCCATACACCCCTGAACGTATTTCTCTATTTTACTTAATCATTATCGTACTAAATCCTATTTTACGTCATCGGTGAGATACTCATTTTTTGTAAGTGGTTTTAAGTCTGGTTAATGTAATTTCCGCTGCTGCCCCATTACTTCCGGATTCCCCGGTCATTTATTGTTTTTTGCTGATAGGCTATCGAGTAGTTCATCCCCCAATAATTCAGAGCTGCCTTCATCGAAAGCCTCGGAGCACAGGGCTCTGCGGGGCACAATATAAACCCAGATATGATGATTGCGCCACTGCTGCCCCTTGTGAGAGTGTCATCAAACCAATCTCGTCTTTCAAATGTGCTTGGGGAATGGATGGACTGAGATGAAAGACTGGGTGCGGGGCTTTCCCTACAGAATACACAAGGGGTGTGCCAGGGAGCCTTTCTACACTAGTGTTCCATGTATCTATGTTGGTGCTTAGTTTACATTTAATGATTTTTAAAAAAAGACGCTACAGTAAAGCTGAAATGCGTTTATATTGAAATTATGGCCCATATTTACACTTTGTTAGTGGGCGCATTTGCGTAATTTTTTTACGCAAAAGCGGCGCAAACTTATAAAATGTAATGATATTTTGTAAGTTTACGCCACATTTGCGTCAAAAAATGATGCAAATGCGGCACTAAAAAAAGTATAAATATGGGCCTATATGCGCAAATGGCTTTGTGAATCAGACCCACTGCACTTCTTCTGCATCCTTCGCCCTTTTCTGCATTTTGATTTTCCTTCTGTCACTTCTTCTCTGTCTCACGCCCTCTATCACTCCCTCTCACTCGTCTCTCCGATGTTCACTCTTTCTCGACCGCACACCCATGCTATAGCTTTTTACCGTTTTTCTGGGTATTTCCACTGCCTTTTGTTTTGTTTTTTTACTTGCTTTCACTCTTTCATCCTCTCCCTGTCTCACACTCTCTTACATCTGTCTGTTGCTGGCCCTCCACTTTCACTCTCTCGTCTTTCTCTCATGCTCCATCCCTCCGTTCTCCCCCTTCTCAAGTCTCTCTTTCCCTCTCACCCTATAACTAACATTGTCTCTTTCTCCTATTCTATATTTCCATTTTGACTCAAGCCCTGTTATTTTCTATTTCATTCTGTGTCCTTGCCCTCAGTTACTGTATTGCGCACTTGCACCCAGGCACTCTTTTCGTCTTTCTCACTCACCCCTCGCTCTTTCGTTCTGCGGGCCATATTTATACTTTTTGGTGCAAAACTGCACTAATGCAGGGCACTGGCTTGCGCCATTCCTGACCACCAGCCGGGCACCATATTTCTGGAATGGAGCAATCCAGTGCAAAGGGTGGGCTAGCGTAAAAATAAATGACGCTAGCCGGGTGGGACTGGAGGTATGGGAGAAGGGGTTTTTCACCCAAAAAAGATGTTAGACTGGTTATAGGCAAAACAAATGCCTCTAACCAGCCTAGCATAATTTTCTAATGCAAAACCATCCATACCACATGACTCCTGTCTTAGAAAAGATGGAAGTCATGCAGCCACCCCAGTGGTCAGCACAGGGGACCGGTGTCCCCTGGGCATGGCCACTGCACCCTGTGCCACGCAGAGGACCCCAAGTTCGGCCCCCAATGGCACTTTCATTTAAAGAAAATCTACATACCTATACTTACCCTACTTACCTGGGATGGGGTCCCCCATCCTCTGGTGTCTCCCTGGTGTGGGTGGGGTGTTCCTGGGGCTTGAGGAGGACACCTGTGGACACATTCTATGGTGTTTAACGATGGAAGTGGGTCCACAGGTCCCTTAACGTCTGGTCTGACCCAGGTGTTAAATAGTGGTGCAAAGCAAGCTTTGCGCCATTATTTAGCCCCTCCTCCCACCTGTGCATCATTTTAACATTGGGAGGGGGTGGGGATATGGCGCTCTGGGGATAGCACAATTTTTTAGATGGGAACGCCTAACTTGCATCTCATTAACGCAAGGTAAGTCCACGCATCTAAAAAATGGTGCAAACTGCAATATTTTGACATTAGACGGGCCTAACGTCAAACTATAAATATGGAATTAGTTTTGCGCCGAATTTGCATTTAAAAAATGACGCAAATGGGGTCTAAATATGCTCCTTTGTGTCTCTCTTTCTCTCTCCACTCTCCCTTCTCCTCCATATATGTCCCTCTTTCGTTGTATCCCATTGTCCATCATCTCTGCCTCTCCCCCACCTATTACCCCCTTTTCTTGTTAACCTTCCTCTCACTTCCTGTTCTATTTGCCCCACCCCCGCCCTTTTTCTTTCTGTCTCCTGCTTTCTGGTTCATTCCGGGCAGTTTCTCCCTGGTCAGCATACAGAACAGGGCGGGTACTAAGATCATCCACCCCAGCCCCCCCACACACCCACTTCCACAGCAAGCCATACGTATTACATTGAAAGGGGCGAGAACCCTAGAAGCGATACACTGAATATTGACCCAACAGAGCAGGCTGTCTGTTGTTTTCCTCCTTAGTTTACATTCACCGGGCAGCGCGCCTTTCCGCAGTGTTCTTGCGGAATGTTAACACCCCGGGACAGTTTTGTGTTACTGAAGAATGCATGCAAGCCCTTCGGGAACCCTTGCTGTCTGAGCACAGGGTAAAGCCCGCACGGTTCCGTCACACATCCAACAGGGCAGGAGTTTTCCCATCTGAGGAGCAACTTCAAAGGGCTGCGGCGACCCCCGTATAATAGATTCCAGGTGCAGAAAGAGCCGAAGTTCACGTCTGGAGCGGGGAGGGGGATTACGGTGTCTCCGTTTAGAGATACGCACTGCCGTGGGGTCGGCTGTTCTAATCTGCCTCCCTTGTTTTATTGAAACAGTCTGATCTATTTTACACAATAGACCATAAATTAAGCAAAACACGTGTTGCATACTGCAGCATGTATCGTTACGAGGGCTCTTCAACTTTCAATGAGCTGCTCATTGAGGCCCGGGTGTTATTAAAACTTCCAGCAGGTGAGCGCCTTCAGTAAAAGAAGCCGGGTGGTACCTCAGACAGCTAAGTACCAACACGGTCTAAAATTAGCATCTTCGGTTTAAGCCGCAAATGCCGAAAAATTGACCACCTCCGCCCTCTAGCGGCTGCGGCACGAACTTCGCCCACTCCGCGCCACAAGCACCAAGTGGGAGCGAGGGGAGAAGGGAGGAGACTTCGGGAAGAGAGGGGGGTTTGAAGTTTGAGTAGACAGCATCTTTTCTTTGTTTTTTTTTTAGCTACTTTTGCTGGCAGGCGCTAGGGAGAAGGAGCCATCGTTGCAGGGGCAGAGGGCATCGAGCAATGGAGAACTGCTGCTGTGAGGTGCACTTGCTGCCATGTGCGGGCTCGGGAAGGGAGGGGCTGGCGCAGCTGGAGTTGGGCTGTTCGCGCTTCGAGTGATGCTCTCACACAGGGATGCTCCCTCAGCCGGGCGATGCCACCACTTGAAGGCAGGTAATCCCAAAGTTCCAGGGAATGGCGAGCCCCCTCCGGATCACTGCAGTTTCACCACTAACCAGCCGAGTAGCAGCTCCGTGATGGATGCGCGATGAAGCCGTCTTCTATGCGCACTTTTGCGTCTACAGATCCCGCGGACGGGGCTTTGAGGGATCCGCGGACCTCGATACCCAACTTCTACTAGCTTAGAGCTGGAGGAGGGCAGCGCAGCGAGGATGTCTGCTGCCAGTCCGAACATTTGTTTGAAACCGAATTTCTCCTGACCATGTTAAAATGACTTTTGTCGATTTTGGGAATGCCAGCGTGAATGGGAGCCGCACGGAGCCCAACCGATCCTCCCTGGCCGGGAACGCCTCGGAGAACAACGGCACCCTCGGGGCCCTGCCCATCGACCCGCAGGCCATCGGGGTGGGCATCTTCCTGGCCGTCTTCATCCTCTTCGCCATCGTGGGCAACATTCTGGTCATCCTGTCGGTGGCCTTCAACCGGCACCTGCAGACGGTCACCAACTACTTCATCGTCAACCTGGCCATGGCCGACCTGCTGCTCAGCACCACGGTGCTGCCCTTCTCGGCCACCCTGGAGGTGCTGGGCTTCTGGGCCTTCGGGCGCATCTTCTGCAACATCTGGGCGGCGGTGGACGTCCTGTGCTGCACGGCGTCCATCATGAGCCTGTGCATCATCTCCGTGGACAGGTACATCGGGGTCAAGTACTCGCTCAAGTACCCCACCATCATGACTGAGCGCAAGGCCGTGGTGATCCTCGTGCTTCTCTGGCTCTCCTCCATGGTCATCTCCATCGGGCCCCTGCTGGGCTGGAAGGAGCCCCCGCCGCTGGACGAGAGCGTCTGCAGCATCACCGAGGAGCCCGGCTACGTCCTCTTCTCTTCGCTCTGCTCCTTCTACCTGCCGCTCCTTGTGATCTTGGTCATGTACTTCCGGATCTACGTGGTGGCCCGCCGGACCACGCGCAGCCTGGAGGCGGGCGTCAAGAAGGAGCGCAACAAGTCCATGGAGGTGGTGCTGCGCATCCACTGCCGCAGCGTGCTGGAGGAGTCGCTGTCCCGGGCCAAGGCCAGCCACACCTTCCGCAGCTCGCTCTCCGTGCGCCTGCTCAAGTTCTCCCGCGAGAAGAAGGCGGCCAAGACACTGGCCATCGTGGTGGGGGTCTTCATCCTCTGCTGGTTCCCCTTCTTCTTCGTGCTGCCCCTAGGTAGGTGCCACCTGCGCTGCGCGTCCCAGGAGCGCACGGCGGGCGCGGCTGCAACGCGCTCCTCACCCACCTTCCAGAAAGTGGTGAGAGTTTAAAACACGTGCGCAGGTTACGCAGGGGATACATTGAACCATTTCAACTCACATTAAACAACAAAAGGCGGGTTCGGTCCCTCACAGTGTCAATTATGTATGTGGCAAATTCGTCGGTGCACGTTTAGTGTATTTTACAAACTAGCATCTCATTGCCATCTTTGATGGCGTCAACCTCACTTTCAACAACGTATGTAATAGCCAGAATTTATTTCGACAAGTGAAACACTGAACTGGCAGCAGTGGAACATCTGTGTGCTGTCTCTTCATAAATTTTGCATTTTTTTACTGTATATTTTCGTACTTGAGTGCACTCCGTCCGCCCCTCCGCCCATTCACCCGTCCGTGCATCTACCCAGCCATCCCTTTTTGCGCGCCTTTCTCTCTCTCTTTCTAATTTCCCAGCTATTTGTTTGGTAATCAACCTGTGTGGATTCGTCCATCAATCTTTCAATCCACTCACTCATCTCTTTCTCTTCCTCTGTCGTCCAGTTGTCTGTTTTATCTATATATCCGCCTGTCAGCCTTTAGGTCAGCCTGTTGCAAGTCCGCTCCGTCCAGCCTACCTCTCTACTCGAGCATCTTTCCGCCGCTTTCCTGTCAGCCTCGTAGTCCCCAGTCCGCCGGGGTGGAGTAATCAATATCTGCGTGATCTCTCCCGCCTGTCAATGCTTCAACGTGTGTGTCCTGTTCCATCGTGTACCCACCGGGATTGGCCTACAATCGTCGCCATCAATATCGTAATTGAATTCCAATAGCGCTTACAACCCTTGACGAGGCGCCGAAGCGCTTTACGCCGCGCATCAAGTTGCTCCGAGAACCTAGGTCAGTGGTGAAACCAGTAGTTATTGGAGATGGCATTAGGCGAGAGCTGTCCCAAATATTGCTTTAAAAGCACCCCATGTCCCTCTTCCTGGCAACTTTTCTTTTGTTCTGCACACGACTTCACGTGTCGCGGAGGCTTGTTCTAGCTGAGCTACATATGTTCAGAAGCAAAACTTTTGAACATCCTAGTAAAAATGTATTCGTGAAAAGTACAAGATTTCGAACAATGAAAATTGCATCATTTAGGAGTGTGGAGCCGGTGCGTGGCTTCCTCCCTCATCCTAGTCCCGACAGAGAAGCCCTGCAGGAGGGCTGGGCGAGGCAGCGAGGATCGTGGCTTCAAGGCGTGTTGTCTGGGTGTTAGAGGGGCCACAGAAGCAAGGCTCCTGGTTACCTGACCAATGACACCTGATTTCCACATTTTTTTGCACATTTAGTTTATATAGCGCCGATCTATCTCCAGTTCACCCACCCCTGGATCTTGGGTTAATATATAGGTTCCTAGGCATATCCACGCTTCATTATGGTGTACTAGAATTTGCATAACGCTTACTACTACTGACGAGGCGCTATATTGTTTTTAATGCAGGTCTAGCTCCCACAAGGTAGGGGTTTAAGGAGGACTTTTTGCATTGTTGAAGGATCGTGTAAAAAAATAAGCGCTATAAATAGAATAACGTGGCCCCTTGGGACCAGATTACTGATGAGATGAAGGCCATCATTATAATCTCGGCGGTAAAAACCTCCGAGATCAGCGCTGGCGGTCAACAGAAGACCGCCAGGGCAATGCCCTCCCCCCCTGCCGGGCGTATAATGTTTTCCCTGCTGGGCCGCAGGCGAAAACAGTGTTTCCGCCCGCTGGCCCAGCAGGGAACAGGGCCTTAACATGACTGTGGCACCAAATGGAGCCGCCACCAATGTTGGTGTGCGGCCGGTGCAGCAGCACCCGTCGCACCAGATCACTGCCCGTAAATCGGGCAGTGACCTGTGCGACGGGGCACTGCACGGGGGCCCCTGCACTGCCCATGCCATGTGCATGGGCAGTGCAGGGGCCCCCAAGGGGGCCTCAAATTACCCCAAGACACCCATTCTGACAGTCTTTCCCAGGCGGTGTAAACCGCCAGGAAAAGGCTGGCGGAATGGGTATCATGAAGCAGCGCTGCCCTGGTCGATAGGAAAACATCGCCACAGCCAGACTTACCGCTGGTGGTGGTGGTGTTTTCCGCCGTGGAGTTTAGGCTGCATCATTATATGAACCGCCATGCCGGTGGCAGTAATTACCGCCACCGCCAACAAGGCAGTCCAGACCGCCATGTTCATAATGACCCCCGATGTGCTTGGATGAAGGATTTGTAAATATGACAGTACACTGCGCTGCATAGACAAAAGCACAGGGGACCACTGACTCCATCATACGACCTGTCGGCCCAGGAGCGAAGTTGAGATTCAAAGTTACATGGTTAGAACATTTCACAACTTCAGTCATTTATAACTCTATTTAGGTGACCTGGACACGTATATCTAAACGAGGCATAAACAGTTTTTTTCTGTTCCCCTCCCACAATTTGTTAATTGTTTTTCAACAAATTAAGAGGGGTTTTAAGTGAATCACAAACTGACAGGTGTGTAAACAAAACTAATACACTACACACTATGCAACTCACGTGAGGTGATAGAACACTGGTACATCATTTTAACACACGTACATTCCTTCATTGGCACCTTAAATGACAAAAATGAAAAAGGAAACAATGTCGCACATTATCAGAAAATCCATCAGGAGACAACAATCACAATTTCAGCCCGAAAAGCTCAATGTTTTAAATGTAAGTTTGCAATTTACAAAGTTGACAGAACTGCTTGGGTTCTAGAGATCCCTGGGATGGAAACAGCGGGATTGTGCGAAGTTTAAATTCCACTGGCCAAGTTCTGTGAATGTAAGATACATCTTAACATCAAGGGTTGTGAGATTTGTCATCTTTGCACACCTTTGTCTGTCAGAGACGTTTTTGGGATAAACATGTTTTCCAGGAGCTTCTTTTTGAACATTCTCTTTAAAAATCAGGATTTTATCTGCACCTGTATTCTGAGGAACATCCCTGAATATCTCTTCACATTATACTTATTTTAGGAATGGTCGTAAGTTGGCACATACTCTTTGGTGAATAGTGGTATGGAAACCATAGGTGGCAATTCACCAGCAGTCCAGGGGTAGTAGAATTGTTGTTATAAACATTTTTACCAATATATGAAACAAGGGAGCTACGCCTTGATTACTAAGTTGATGGAATAAACCATAGAGACACTACAGGACTGTGGTCTCAGCTCCTAGCAACATGGAGCATGGAGTCCTAGTTCCTGCCAAGGAAGGGAACTCTTGGTGCCCATGTGATGTAATCTGGTGGTGTGCCCCCTGTGACATGGAGCAGAACCTGGAGGGGCAACATGCCACTGATGGAGGTGGTCTACGCTCATCGGCAGTTCCTGTAGCAGGGAGCCACTGGTGGTGTACAGTGGCATGGCTTACCTGCAAAATGGCGATGGGGACGGATGCCGGCTCAGCTGGAGACTGCGAGGTGCAGAGCTGTTCCATCGGTGGGCTTTGAAGCCCTGAATTGTTTTGGCGCAGGCAGAGGCCCAGAGGCAGTGGGTCACACTTGGTGCCCTGCTGGGATAGCAGTGAACTCCAGGCAGAGGAGGACTCCTGGAGAAGTGAGCTGAGCCCCAGTGGTGTGCAAAGTGATATGTTTTGTGGTGAGGTGACGGGTGTCTAATAAACCCAGGCTGGCCCCGTGGACGCTTTCCTAATTGGATGCTGGGATCCTGCATCCCCCTACAGCCCCCCCACCATGTGCTATCCACATTGTGGACTGGTCACAGGAGAGGCTGTACTGTTGGGGGTGGTAGTGGTGAGTGACCTCTACATCACAAGCATGCTAGACCCTCGTGGCTCATTTTTGGGCTGTGGATCTGACTAGGGAGAGGGGCCTGCATCCTCTCTCCTTCTCTTTCTCACACCACCTTGGGAGGGACTTGGTGGCTGGAGTTAGCATTTGCCCATCGGGTTCTGGAGTCTGCCCTTGCACCGCAGGACAATGTGAGATGCTGGCTGCCCTGGACCACAACCTACAGAGATACAACTTACTTTGCTGGGAGAGACAATGAGGTGCAACAAAGGCTAGAATTCAACACAGTATCACATTCTGGAGCGCTATGCCTTCAGATATGAATCAAAGGGGGGGCTTAGGTTGCTGACTCTGGTGCTGGGCATGAAAGAGGTGACAAGACTGGGTATTCGAACACCACCCTCAAAGACTTAATCCAGGGGATCAGGGACTCTAAGTCCACACCACAGCACAAAATTGACACAGAGGCAATATATTTTGTTCTCACGTGAACTGATAGTATAAAGCTCACCACTAGAGTGACCGCACTTGAGCAAATAGTCACAGGCCACTCGGAGTCCCGCAGAACAATGAAATGAGAAATCACACTCCTGTGAGAGATGGCAGCACACTTCCACACCAATGCATAGGAAGTAGAAGAAAGGTCCAGATGGAATAATATCCATGTGGTTGGCCTCCTATAAAAAGCAAGAACCTGGAGCACTTTTTTAAAGGAGTTTGTTAAGACCATGGTCTGCCCACAGGACCTCTCCAGCCAGTTTGTGATAGAGCAGGCATACAGAGTGCAAAGGACACTGCCTAAACATGGAACTGGGGCCTAACCCCTGAATGCCCGGGCCCTCAGTTACAGAGACCGTGATACCATCCTCAGGGCTGCTCACCAAAAGGAACTACTGATCTTTTAGTGTGCTACATTTAACAGGTTTGATAAGTAAAAGTGTTTGTTGGGACTAGACGATAAGCACCTCAAGCGTTGGGGCAGAAGGCAGTTGTATGCCTGCAGCATGAGGCAGTAGGGTGTGGAGATCATAGTTGAGGGGATTAGGTGGTTGAGGGCAAGTCCTACAGACAAAACCAATGGGGACAGCCAGCGGTGTGGTACACTTCTCATACACTGGGTCTTTACGGAATAGCAACTCATAAGAGACAGTGGCCCTCATTCTGACCTTGGCGGGCGGCGGAGGCCGACCGCCAAAGTCCCGCCGTCAGGTTACCGTTCCGCGGTCGAAAGACCGCGGCGGTAATTCTGACTTTCCCGCTGGGCTGGCGGGCGGTCGCCTTCAGACCGCCAGCCAGCCCAGCGGGAAAGAGGCTTCCACGATGAAGCCGGCTCGGAATCGAGCCGGCGGAGTGGAAGCTGTGCGACGGGTGCAGTTGCACCCGTCGCGTATTTCACTGTCTGCGCAGCAGACAGTGAAATACATTTAGGGGCCCTCTTACGGGGGCCCCTGCAATGCCCATGCCAGTGGCATGGGCACTGCAGGGGCCCCCAGGGGCCCCGCGACCCCCCCTACCGCCATCCGGATCTCGGCGGTCCGACCGCCGGGATCTGGATGGCGGTAGGGGGGGTCGGAATCCCCGCGGCGGTGCAGCAAGCTGCGCCGCCGCGGAGGATTCAATGGGGCCGCGGTACACTGGCGGGACCCCGCCAGTGGTGCCGGTCCGACCGCGGCTTTACCGCCGCGGTCGGAATCCCCATTGGAGCACCGCCGGCCTGTCGGCGGTGCTCCCGCGGTCCTCCGCCCTGGCGGTCAAAGACCGCCAGGGTCAGAATGACCACCAGTGTCTTTGAATCCTAATGTGGATGTGAATGAGCTGGGGCATAAACTAAGGAGGGGGACGGTGAATGGCTACCTCACAAGACAAGACCCCAAATTGATTTTACTGGAGGACACACACCTAGTAGGATAATAACTGGGGCTTTATCGGTAGGGGTTGTAGAAGGTCCAGGCCCATTTACAGTTTTCATCCAGCTCTCATGGGGTGGGTATCATGACACAGTTCACTCCCATTGATGATCACCTGGGTTTGGACAGACAGGGAGGCCTGTTTCCAGCAATATTGGAGAGTGGAATAGGAAAAGGATAGTGGTTGTGTCCGGGTACTTCCGGCCGAGATACGATTGACCTTGTCGGACCGTATAGGGACATGGATAGCACAGGTCCTCGTAGGGCTCCTGATCATAGGAAGAGACATCAACTTAACGCTACATTCTGATTTGAATAGATTTATGACTGTCTGCCCACCAATCCATAAAGACAAATGACTTCAAAACTTCCTGACCACTTTTGGTCTATTGGACTTTTGGCGAAACACACACACCCCACTGCCAGAGAATATCCATATTTGGCAACCAGTAGACACTTGCTTTCCCAGCTTGATTACCTCCTTATTCTAGTAATACAGGGGAACAGGTATGCGAACACAAACTTCCTCCCACGCGGGCTATCCCACCACTCTTCACTCGAAACCAAGAGGGACTCCACCATAGACACTACAATGTTGCCACTAAACCAGGAACTATGTTGTAAATTTTGCCTAAGCGATGTCACTGTATGTTTGTTCTCTTAGTGCATTCAATTGCTAGACCTGTGGAAGTTGGCAGATATTGACCAAGACCACAAAAAAGCTATATGGATGGTTTTTCGCAAGATCACTGTTTACATAATGCAAAGTTCCAAATAGATGAATTTAATGTTCACTATTATGCACTGATGCATATGTGGTAAGTTCTGTTTTTCAGTATTTTAAGTAGATAATACGATAAAGTAATATGGAGGGAGAATTCTGAGATCTAATTTTATCTATTTTTGGAATAATAAACAAACTATTTAGTACAAAATTATTTTAAACAATATAAATTAGGTTTTATGATTTGTACATCGTGAATTGTATAATTTTCAGCTGATATCACTTGTCAGGAGTTCCTTGTTTGGGGACGGCATTGTAGTGGCATAAACATTTCGCTCTCCCCCGACAGCACAGAGTTACCCCCCCCACTCCACTTTTATCCCCTCAGTAGAATCCAATTGGCTATTGTCTGGTTAGGGGGCGGGGGAGGTGTGAAAACCACTCACAATAGATAAACTTCTAAGAAACCTACAAATTCCTGCTCTTGCCACTCTCTACCTATTTTTGTAATAAGGCAAAGACGTCATGACTGGTGTTAACGTTACTGACGACAACAATGAAAGTCTTGTTTTCAACAAGGGGAATGGAATGTTAGACAGTGGTGATCTACTAATTTAATTGTTAAACTGGGGCTGGTAAAAGCTTTGCTAAAACTTTTGGCTGACAGGTTGCAGTATCATTTGGGCAAATTTAATGTCATCACTCATTGCTAGGCGGGCTTTAGATACTCTTGGGAAACAGTGGTTCAAGGTCTCCAATCGCTGGTCTTATTCGTAAGGCTTGTCACACTTTTCAAAGGAAGGCTGTGTTTTTTTTCAGAATAAAAACACGGCTTTTTATAATATGGACTGTGCCCCGTTGAATGAACTCTACTGAACAGTTACGTCAAAGATGGGTTGATTAAAGCCATCTTTCCATTGTATAAAGGTCACAGAGGTAGTCTACTGACTGGTTTGATGTCCCCCAGTGCATCAGGCATGGTTGTTTGTTGGCATCAACTTAATTTAATATTTTATTAATGGTGCGGACATTGCTGGGAGAAAAAGATGCTGAATGACCATTGGCAGGTGCTATGGGAGGGCCACGTTTGTTGTATGCCAATTTAGAATGACTGTCTCACTCCTGGTCATTACAGACACTGTCCTAAGTCCTGACCGTTTCACCTACAAATCACTGATCCCAGATATATCAGTCCAGTACCACATCAATGTAAGCAAAATAAGACTACAACACCTAGGATGCATTAGGCTATCACAGATAGGTCCAGGACTGGTAACAGTTTTTGTAATTACCTAGAGGCAAAGGTGGTGTCCCTTGCACATATATGGTACTTTTGGCCAGGTTGGAGAATGTCCCACCATGTTTATTTAAACATTTGAGGACTAATACATAAAATGCATTGCTACAAATGAGTGGAAATGTGCTTTACTTATATGTATACCTCACAAAGAAGCTTTAGGGTAAATAATGATTGGCCACAGTTTTCTTGAGTATACAATTCCACATCAAAGGCACATGGTCAGCACAGCTTCCTTAAAGTACCAGGAGAATGACAAATGTTGTACATGGTTTATATTTGTATAATAAAATGCTTTGGATTGGGAGCAGTGTTGGCTTCATTGGAGTCCTTCCAGACTAAAATCAAGGTGGGGAGCAGTATAGAGTGGTATTGTGGGGGATTTGTCCTGGGTTTGGGTGAATCCTGCTGCACACACTAACCTGCATGGTATCAAGTCACAGTTTTTCCTTTACCTCTTCATGAACATATACACTGGTTCATGCAATTGGGTTTTTATTATGTATAATCTGACCCCACTAGTCTAAATATGCAAATCCTAAGTAACATTCAACACATCTGTGGCAAGTATGTGGATGGTGAGAAGCTTAACCTCACATTTAAATCTAGTTTGGGTCCTAAGTATCCATTTGTGAAACAGCTGTTACGATGAGAAACCTATCTGAATACAATGCTAGACCCATATGACTCAGTCTGGATAAGATGATAGAACCATACGACGCAGTCTGGATACGATGGCTAGATCCATACATCCCCAGTCTGGAGAAAATGATAAACCTGTATGACCCCAGTCTTGATATGATGATGGACCTGTACAACCCCAGTCCAAATACAATGATAAACAAAGTCTGTGAAAGATGATAGAGTGGTACAACCCCATTCTGGATACGATGATTGACCTGTACAACCCAGTCTGGATTCAATTACAGACCCTTATGATCCAAGTCTGGATAAGATAATAGAGCCCTACCACCCCAGTCTGAATCTGATGGTAGACCTGTACTACCCAATTATGGATCAGAACACAGACCCCAGGCTGGATAAGATGATAGAGCCCTACTACTGCAGTCTAGATATGATGATAGACCTGTACTACTCCATTCTGGATACAATGGTAGGCCCGTACAATCACGGGATAAGATGATAGACCTGTATGACCCCAGTCTGGATAAGATAATAGACCCATACTTCCTCAGTCTGTAGAAGATAATAGACACATGCGACCCATGTCTGGATAAAAATACAGAGCCATACAAACCTAGTCTGGATAAGACGCTAGACCTCTACCACCCCTGTCTGGATATGATGATATACCTGTACTACCCCCGCCTGAATCAGATGACAGACCTGTATGACTCCAGTCTAGATATGATGATATACTTGCATGACACCAATTTGGAACGTAAATGATGATAAACCTATACAGCCTAATTCTGCTTAAGATGATAGACTAGTATGACCCCACTCTGGATGGGATGATATACTCCTACCATCCTAGTCTCTTTCTGATATTTTTTGATTGTGTGTTTTGCTGCTAGAGTCATTTACTTGAAAGTGATTGGTAGACTGCTCATCATCCAATACTTGTGTATTGAGGATGCATGCATTTTAATGTATATGGCCTGAGTTAAAAAACACCTGGGTTCTGTGACTATCCAATTTTTGCTTCAAATATTTAAATTGTGTCACTACAAGTAAAGAAACTGTTCTCCTGTAAAAAAACAAAGACACACTACAGTTCCGATTCACTAACACTCTGCACCAGGTTTATATCACATAAGAGACTCTAATACAGCACAAGGTGTTGTCATGGGATTTACTTTTCAATGGAGATGATAATTTAAGTTGCAAAGTAGCCTATACTAACACAAGTAACATTATGCACATCCTTCTGTCAAGGGGATGTATTATTGGTTATACATGGGCATTCATATGCAACCACCCATGATTTTTTTCATAAATTCCTATTTACTAATATTGGCAGACAGGGATTAGTGCCAACATGTAGGCCTCCTCCAGGCAGGCATACAGTGAAGAAACTTTTAAAAGTCTCCACTCTTTTCCAACTTTGCATGTTAGTTGCACCGTAGGGCACTGTACAGCACTGTGGGAGAAGTATTACTGCATACCTTTTGTACAAGAAATGATCCTTTCCAGTAAAATCCTATGCTTGAAAGAATCGTCACACCCTTGCATCACGGTTTGAGTTTGCGTGCTTTGTTGCATGGCAGCACATTTGTTGTCTTGCTGCTGTGCCCACATTCAAACAAATTCCTATTGGTCTGTTCCAGTTTATCGATCTTGCCCAAACCTTTGAAACTATCCCCTCTAAGTGATCCATACAGTTTCTTCTTTGTTGGCCTTTCAAGTCATTGAAATACACTGTGCTTCTGATACTGTCAATTAATAAATTTTCATCTGGATCCTAATTAACTGCGCAATAGACAACACGGTTAAAGAGTTGATCAAATCCTTAAAACAAAGGTAGTAAGTCTTGGCTCGTTCAACTCCGTAAGTGGTGCATTGGGGAGACCCACCGGGGCCGCATCTTCTTCCCTGCTTTTTAATCTCTACTCGTCTCTCCGTACTCCTCTGCTACATGGATACCCTATTAGGGTAGACATATATGAAGGGAACACACAGACCTTGATCATTATTAAGGAACAATAATCAAAAATTGAAGTTTTACCTCATCAAAACATCTAAATACCTGGAATGGTTCAATGTGGCGCCAATCAGTAGGCCCTACCCCAGTCCAAAAGCTCTCTGCGATTTGGGGGCATTGATATATTCAAAACTGTCACTTGATAAAAGGGTGCAGCAATATCTAAAACTTGTTTCTAACACCCTTTTATTGTACAGTAAATTTTTCTTTTTCTTTCATTTGCCTGTAGGATTATGACTCTTAAAGCTTTTTGTGCAATCTCAAATTGGGTTTGTAAAGTCAATTTATCAGGAGCTTGAATATAAATATATATAGTTCCTGCAGCACATCCAAACTTCAGCAGCTAAAAATTTGCTGAACATGAAAAAAATGATCATGTCTCAACAATTTAAATAATCTCCAATGGATTTCGATCCATAGAACATCACCCTTCACAGCATCATGTACGATACATAAGATCTTCGAGTTTGGAATAAAAAAATAAAAATACCTTATCTAATATAGATGAATATCAAAAAGGAAGTGACTGTTTGAGGTACAAAAAACAGTCCTAATAAACTAGGAAGTAGAATCATAGAGGTTGAAGTACCAAAGGTTAAAATTACCTCCCCAAGGATCTTTGGGCTGAGTCTTAAAATTTAAAGCATAGGAGGAAATCAAAAACTTTGGTCCTGATTTAGAGTTCGGCGGACAGGCTACTCCATCACAAACATGACTGATATCCCACTTGTTGTATTACAAGTGCCACTGGATGTAATGCACTTGCAATACGGTGGACGGGAAATCCATGATGGAGTAACCCAACGCTGAACGCTACTTCACGCCCTCTGTTATTTGCATCTTAAATGAAAAGAGATCTCTTTAGCTCATGGAGGCATTGAATCTAGGGTACTAAGAGACTCTTTATAGTTTATGCAATGCTTTATAAATCCCTGCATGTAAATACGTAAATAAACAAACACAAATAAATACATGCATGCATAATAAATAAATACATTAATTAATTAATAAATGAATACATACTTGAGGCAACTCTATTGGAATATGCAGATGTAAACAGGAGTTCTTGCAATTATACTTCTTTACTTGTTGTTATTCTATATACATGTTTTCTTTGTGGGTGGTTATTGTATGTACCAAGTGTATTGTATTGTTTTTTAAAGGCAATTTCTGTTCCCGAAATGAACCTTAATGAATGATTGTGTTTGGATGTATGTTATGTGTGATGTGATAAAAGTCATTTCAAATTGAAGCAAAAGTTTGTTTTCAAATAGAATTGTTATACGAATAAATAATATATATTCTATTTTGATGTAGTACTGTTTTCTTGGGAGATGTGATGTAGGCGTCCAAAGTGCAAATATTCATAGCCATTGAACACTTATATATTCCGATAGTTTTAAATACTCAAAGGGCCAGGCAGAGGCAGGTTTAAATTGTATTCCTAGGTAAGTGCTTCTGTGGTCTTTGAAAGCTGGAAGCCACTATGGATGGTAAGGTATGACGTTCACTCTCAGCTACCGGTGTTTGTTTCATGGGTCCTGAGCTGCACATTGTACCTTTATGATCCAATATTCCTGATGGACTAAGTTTAGTAACTACCTTTGCAGTTCATTATCAATCTGAAAAACAAGGGTTACAGATATGTTAAAAGAGGAGATTAATGAAATTGTTGATAAAAGATGCATGTGCATTATTTTATTTAAGTTTCATTCTGTGTACCTATTATTAGGTCAGGTTTTCCATAAGAAAGATACTTTTTTTCTGTATTAGGTTTTGCACCGTTTGACGAATCTCCTTAAAGACTTACAAAAAAAGGTCACCCAGTTTAACTCTTTCATGGACAGTTTGGTGTAATCCATGGATCCCAAGAGTGTGGTTTCTCAAGTTAATTCCCAAAGGAAAGTTTACTCTCCAGTATAGAAAATACTGCTGAACGAAATTACACCAAAATTGGCAAGAAGTTACAACTTAAATTAGAAAGCATGCTTTTCATGATTTGGTGTAAATCTGTTCATCCATTTTTGCGAAATTAATATTTAAAGAGATGAACAGGGTGGGCATGAAGGCGTTTATGCTAGTTCAAAGTTTAAAATATCTGGTATGTTAGCATCCAGATGTGCTCTGATTGTCCCATTCAGTGTGATGGGTGGATCCTGATTGGCTGGTCACAAAATGCATATTTTGTTGTGGCAGACATACCAGGACTCTGGGACTTGGGGCCAGATGTAGCAAATAAAAAAATTGCGAGTTGCAAAGTGCGAGTCCATGCGACTCGCAATTTGCTACTCGCAAATTGGTATGCAGTACGGTGTCTCAGACACTGACTGCGACTCGCTATGGGGTCGCAATGACCCACCTCATCAATATTCATGAGGTGGGTCGCAAATTGCGGCCCCATAGCGAGTATAGACACTCGCAAACATGGAGGCCTGCTGTCGTCAGCAGACCTCCATGTTCGTGACTGCTTTCAATAAAGCAGTTTTTTTTTTAAAGTGTAGCCCGTTTTCCTTAAAGGAAAACGAGCAGCACTTAAAAAAAAAAAAAAAAACCTTTCGTTTCGGTATTTTTTCAGGGCAGGGAGTGGTCCCTTGGACCACTCCCTGCCCTGAAAAAATATTTTTGGGTCCATTCACAAAGTGGAAGGGGTCCCATGGGGACCCCTTCCAATTTGCGAGTGGGTTACCATCCACTTCAAGTGGATGGTAACTGCGACTCCATTTGCGACCGCGTACGCGGCCGCAAATGGAATTGCATCCCACTGCGAGTCGCAAATAGGAAGGGAACACCCCTTCCTATTTGCGAGTCGGAAATGCATTTTGCGAGTCGGTCCCGACTCGCAAAATGCATTTCTGCATAGGAAACTCACATTTGCGACTCGCAAACGGCAATTTTTGCCGTTTGCGAGGCGCAAATCGTTTCCTACATTTGGCCCTTAGTCCCTGAGTTCTGAAATACAACTGAAAGGCAACATAAGGAGACAGGGTAGGGTCATGTGAGGAGGTCCCAAAGAACAAGATATTTTAGTTTGCAGGTACCATAGAACCAGACTCTCAACCCTGCTCACCCAGCGTTGTACCCACTGTCACTCAAATTTAGTGGTACCACAGTATTGCTGTGGGTGCAGTATCACGCTACCAATAAAACATTAAAAATAATGAGAAGGGTCTTGTAATGGACCAGACCTAGCAGCTAATCATGGTACGTAGCCAAAGGCTGTGTTCAGTTGGTGGTTTGCCAACTGCAGGGGTTGGGTGCAGTGCATGGATTGAAACATCTGACCTCCACTGCATATGGCCAACATCAGTGAGCTGATTGTGGTTTAGTGCCTGACAGGGGTTGGCACAGGGCCTGGCCAGAGGCCAGGAGCTGCACCTTGTCTGTTGCTTCACAATTCCAAGGCTACCCATGGAGGGAAGCTCACAGGGCCTGTCCAAAAGCCAAGCCTTGCACAGTGGTTGTTTGGGGTGGCTGAGCACTGCAGGGGTTTGGGCGCCCATGGAGGGTTGCACAAAGGATCTGGTTGGAGGCCAGGCCCAGTTGCCAACCTCTTGCTGTACATTGCTGAAGGCAATGCACAGCTGAGGGGTTGGCTGCAGTTTGCTCAGGGGAGTTGAACATATGCTCAACTTTGAAGATGATAAAAAAAGATTAATTGGAAGAAAAGATAGAAGTTATGGTAATTCTGTTATATGTAGGTATGGTAATAAGATCTTACCTTACCTTGAAAGAAACCCAGACGTTCATTGAAAAAAATAAGCGTTAAAGTGACTTTATAGTTAGGTGCTGAACTACCAAAAATATAGAAATTTCCCAGTTCTAGTTTATTAAACTAACTATAACTTGTGTTGTCATCATACACTGCTTATGACCTCACATGTTACATTGCTCATGATAACATGATAAATGACATAATTGAGGACATTTGTAATGATATCTCAAAAGGCATCATTGATGACTTCTCAAATGACATCATCCTTGCTACTGCTGTACACATTACTTAATACATACATAATTAAAAAAAAGAAAATTGTTAATAAAGGACCTATAGTCATATACAGATTATTGTTACAGTTCAAGCAATGGGGGCACGTGTGGTTGTGCATGTTAAATGTTATATGGTGCACCATTTATAAACCAGTACAATCTGGGGTGTAAATAGTACTCCATGAGAAACAAGGTAAAGGCTGACCACACCTGATGTGGGTTGCAGAGGGACGCTTCAAAATTGGTCGTGGCTTAAAGCCAAATCCTGTTGCAAAACATCTGAGAGAAAATTAAATCATCTATTAGCAATATGCAATAGCAAATAGCAATATGTTGGCTATCAGTAGATGTTTGGGCCCCTGCCCATGTTAAATAATTGTAATACAGTGGTATAGTCACATTCTATGCAACAAGAAACTTTATAAGGCATGGCTGTTTATTTCCAAAACTTTGCTGAAGATTTTGAGGCATAGAGGATTGCAGAAAAATGTACAATGCTCATGTTTTTGTTAAGATGAATGGAGTACAAACTATTTTTGGAGGATGTTGCAGGTTTAAAAAGAGGGTGACCCCATTACAGTTTATAAAAGCATTTTGTTTGTTAGGTGAGTGAATGCTATTCAAAAGATGGTAAACATCCACCAAATATGGATGACTTGTAAGGTATGCTATATCAAAGGTTGTATCGATTATCACTTAATTGGTGATAGAAATTACTCACAGATATAACTTGTTGAATTACCACAATGACAGCATGGTGTCGTGAGATATGTAATCAAAGATGTAATTTAGCATGAGGTCATAATTAGTACATGGCTGGTGCAAAAGTCATATATATTTACTGAAAAAAACAAAGGTTAAAGGTTGTAATAGTTAGGTGAATATATCAGTGACACCATTAACGTTTGAACTAAATAAACACAGAAATTCTCCAGTTATAGTTAGGAGAAGTAACATTACCTTGCTTCCCTGTCATGCACTGTTTATGACCTCACATATCACATGACATGGCATTTTCTATGACATAGTTTATGACATCACTGATGACATCTCTGATAACTATAACTCTTGTGAGTTGCGTCCACTGACCTCTATCTACATCCCCTCTGAGCGAGTCTTGACTGTTCTACCACAGCTACCACTGAGAGTCAAGGGCAGAGGGGGCACTTGGCTCAGTTGAGTGGGACCCATGATAGGAGTAAAAGGCCTCAACCATCACTGTTGGGCCAAGTATCTCCTGTGTGCATTGTGGCCCTCTGAAAGGGTTTCAGACAATTGCTATATTAGAACATACCCTTTATAAATCCCAGGCGGGCTTTGTCCCGGGCCGCAGCTACCAGGACCATCTGCACTTTTTTCCCATCTATTGTGACAGATGAAGGATGACCCCACCAAATTTCTGGTGCTTCCCTTGGATGAGGAGAAGGCATTTGATCATGTTGATTAGTGCTGTCTTTTCCACATTATGTCACATGTGGGTCAGGGTGAGAACTTTATTCAGAAGTTGCATTTTCTTTATGAGGCTGTGATGTCCTACTTCAGGCTACTGTAGGATTCCTTCCTGCTGATGTGCGGAACCTACCAGGGCTCTCTTCTTTTTCCTTTATTATTTCTACTCACCCTGGAGCCCCTGGTGGCTGCAATCCAGCATTCGCTGGGAGTGACTGGTGTTACCGCTGCAGGCAGTGATGTCAAGGCCTTTCTGTATGCAGACAATATTTTGTGGCTTTTGACCAGTTCCCAGATCTTAATTACTGCTGCAATTTCACTCACTGATGATTTTGTTCTGGCTATTGGGGTATAAAATCAACTGGTCTAAGAGTGCGTCCTTTTCTATGTCTCCCTCAACCACTGCAGCTTGTGTCAGTGACTAACCCTTGTGTTGGGATTTCTCCCGCCTCACTTTTCTAGGTATTAAGGTCAATAAGGGCCTTGCCCATATGGGAGGGGATAATCTTCTCCCACTGCTAGACCACTCAAAGTGGGATTCCCAGAAGTGATCCCTTCGGAATCTCTCCCTCTGGACTAGGGTGGATGACTTTTGGACCCTGCATCAATTAGCAGTTCAGGAAGTTGCTCCAGCTTATTCCATGGACACTGCTTGTCTACATTGATGTGGACATCCTCTCTTAAAAATGAAGCGGTTGCAAGCCTAGGCTCCAGGTGTCACACCTCTGGACGGACATAGAGGTGGGTGGACTGCGATTGCCACTGACAAAATCTTACTATCTGGCATTCCAGCTTTCCCAGATGGCGGCGCATTTGGGAATTCCTCCAGGCGCTCCTCTTTGGATGCAACTGGAGCTTCACTTGTTTGGTGTTCCATCCCCACCATTGCCACCCTAACTGTTTCCCTCACTTGATGCGGTGCTCTGTAACCCTGTCTTGGCATTGGATGAGCACCGGATGCTTGGTGTGTCTCCGCTATTGCACATGAAGGGCCCATTGTGGCCCAATTCTGCTCTGTGCATTGGGGATGCACCGTTCTCTTAGGAGTCCTTGCGTGTTTGAGGTCTGCTCTTTGCGGATAAGCTATGTGATGGTGCTGCACCCAAGACCTTCCTGGCTCAATGTGGAATGAGGAATTCGGCCTTCAGCCTGTGGATCACTGGTGGTTCCACCATCTGACACATTTCCTGACAGTGGTCCTAGGCCAGCGCCGCTGGCACTCCTCACTTGGTCCGTCCTATAATACTTTCGCACCCTGGGCCGCTACCAGGGTCTGGTCTTGGGCCTTTATGGGGTACTCCTCAAAGCCCTGCATTTCGGTCCCTTAACCTTTGTGATGCGGCTGATGTGGCAGGCAGTTGTTGGTAAGGTCTGTCCCCCGAGGCATGGGCTTCCCTTTTGATGGGGCATGACCGGGTCCCCTGGGAATCCCGGCTTAAATCTCTGTACTTCAAGGTGTTGCATGATTGGTATTGATTGCTGTGGAAACTTAAGTGGGCCAAGTTGCTTCCTGATGACCTCTGCTGAAGATAAGATGCCGATCACTGTGACTTGCCATATTCTCTGGACATGGCCGTCTCTTGCAAACTTCTAAGTGAGTATGTGGTCTCAGCTCTACTGTTACTGTTCCTTTCCAGTTCTCCCCTCTCCTCACCTCGCTCCACTTCATGGTATTTCGGACCTCCCTGACCTTACCTCCCATGGACATAGATAGGTTACTTCCACACTCACCGCAGTTAAGCTTTGCATCTCTCGTACTAGCAGCAGCCAGCAGGCCTCACCGTCATGGACTGGCACATAGAACTTCACTGCATTGCTGCTCATAAACGGGTGGTGTACAAGCTCAATGACAGTCTAGGTGCCTTTGAAGCGGTATGGGGTCCTTTTCTTGCTCTTGTAGACCTGGATCGGCCCTGAGGTTATTGACAACTGCCTCCCCATAGTGCCCCAAACACCTTGGTTGTGTTCTGCCTTGTTTCACCAGCACTTGGGTGACCCACCCTTGTTCATTGTTCCTTATCCTGTCTTCCTGCGGACATTGTCCCTCCCGAGTACCCTACTGGATACCCATACAGATTTTCTTTACTCCTTCCCCTCCAGATCCATGTACCTTTTCACCTTCCTCTTCCCACCACCATTCCTGGGACTGTGGCCTGGTGTCCCCTACCCTCTTAGTCCCTTGCCACTGGTACGATCATGGTCCACTATATCTGGGGGGGTGGTCCCCTACTCCCCAGGACTGAGGCCCATTCTTTTGTCCCCTAAGGGGTCCTGTGTGGGCTATTTTCATCACTCTGGGATCTGCCTGACCCCAGCAGCTATCTTCTGGCGTGATGGCTGACCCTTTTGTTTCTATGCATGACATCGGATTGCTGTATAATCTGTGTGTGGAAAAAACAGAAAAATGCCTAATAACAAAACGTTGCAAAAAAGAAATATAATTAAAGGGACTGTTTGGAAAAGTGGTAACAAGCATTCAATAAAATGAGATGAGCGCTTATTGGTTCGAAAAATAGAAACTACACGGAGGAATGCAATTAAAGAAACAGGATAGAGAAGGTGTTGAGACAGGTAAATCCTTGAAGGTACCTTATCAACTCAATCAAAAGAGTCCAAATAGTGTAATAAGGAGCTGAGGAGCTCCTACAAAACAGTAAGAAACAAAAGTAGATGTTTGCCCGTAGAATAAAGCAAGGTATGTCTGTACAATTTACTATACTTTAAAACACCTTGAGCATCAGTTGTAGGTCTTTAGATAACATCTCAAAAAGATGAAAAAAGATTATGTATCATCATCAAAAAGGGAACAATAAGATGGTGTCATGTTTGCATATCCATAAATCTTAAAAACAGATGAAATTTCCTAAAGTTCATTGTTCTGGATGTAAACTGGGATGATGTTGGTTTGCACCAGGGTATGACTGGTTTTTCCACAAAACCATCTTCATAGGAAGACGTTAGGCAAGATGACTTCATTTCTCATTATCTATGTGCATAGGAAGTGTCATTGCTTCAAAGGTGTAGCTATGTATTTATTTCCAGCATTAATATAGTGCACACTCACCCAGAAGGGATTTCCTAGTACTAGACAGTAATCCTGACCTAAACATGCTCCTGTAAGCCAGACACAGAGAGCTTCAAAATGAAAAACAGGCAGATTTTCAGCAATTTACGAATTGTCATGAGATCAGCGGCGATATTTAGGTTGAGTGAAAGGGCATTCGAATGAGTGCCTGGCAAATAAGTGAAGAAGCGACCTTGAGCACGTGCCCTCCTAATACGCCTGATTTGTATAAAAGCCTGACTAGCTGACCTGAGAACTCTTGCTAGTTTGTAGAAGGAAGTTCTACTCCTTAGAGCCACCAGTGAAATCACAGCTCAATGAACATGGCAGAGCAGTTTGAAAACGACCATTTTATGGGCCAGCAGCCAGTGGAGAGTATTCAGACTGACCGAAGCCAAAGTCCTTGTGGGAAGATTACAAATCAGTTGTGCTGCCATATTTTTAATACATTGTAAATGAGTAAAGAAGCAGTTGTCCATCTCTACATACAAATGATTTCTCTAGTCCAGCTGACTCAATTTGAGTGCATGTACAATTGTTTTGCCCCAGACAGTAGGAATCCAGTGGAAAATCCTGCGAAGAGGTCGCAGAAAGCCAAAACAACTCCGGCACACAACATTGACCTCGTCCTTCATTGAGAGGGAATCATTAGTCAGAAAGCCTAAATGATTTAATACTCTCTTAGACTTCAGACGTGGCCCAAAAATATAGGCCACCACAAATCATTCCAGGTGTTATTGGCCTTCTGGAATAATAGGTTTTCAATTTTCTCTCTATTGAATTGTAGACAATGGGGCTGCATCCTGCTACCATTTCAGCGACATTGGGGGCAGAGTAAGATGTGTCAAAATAAATAAAAAAAAGTCAGCAGGTCTTTTTCATCTATGCACTCATGATCTGGAACAGCATCTCTGTATTTGTCAGGGATGCTGCAAATCTGCTTCAATTTAGGAAAGAGCTTGAGGTGCATACCTGAAAGATCACTACAGCTCAGTCCATTAACCGTCTGCAACACAGCTATCTCTGGTTGGGCCTTACTGTGGATCTAAAATCAAAATGACAGACCTGGTAGCTGGAATTGATTGTGAGCAAATCAAAAGGGCTTCAAAGGTAGTACTAACCAAATTCTGCTCAGTGCTTGACAATTATTAAATTGTTTTTTGGTGAACTTCTCCTTCAACAATGCTCAAACCATGCTGAGCCAGGGTTCTCTCCTCTTTGCATTAGCTAAACAGTTCACATTGCTTGACTTGGGGGGGGGGTGGGTTTATTTGTAATGCGATTAAGTAGATTTGCAATAATTGTAAAAAGAATGTGTTTCTACAAAGATTGGTTGTTACGAAATTTGCATCGATCAAGGTGGGATTTCTGACACCTGTAACAAAAACCTTACTTTAACTAGTGAAAACTGAAATTAAGTTAGGATCTTATTCTGTCTATTATTCTGTCTATTATTTCTGTCTTATTCTGTATATTATATTGTAATATAGAATATTACAATTAAAATGAATGCACAAAAAGAATAAATGCTTTATCTAAATGGTGGAATCCTGTCCATTCAGGTTAAGAAATTGTGTACAGGGTTCCATTGAAGCTGTGACTTGTCTAACTACTTCATTAAAGATATTCTGAAGTTGTGCTGGTATTGCTCATTAATTGTCTTAATTCAGACAATGCCTCTTGTAAACTCATATTTGCAAAGATGTCAAGAACCCATTTATTTTATGTGTGTGTTGGAAACTTTTCCACATATTACAGGGTCACCCCACGTGTTTTGCCTTTTGCTAAACTCTATATTTGCTGGCTGTAGGAGAAAAAGGCTTTTAAGGTGAAGTTGCTGTTCCCTTGACAGGATGATCTGTAGGTGGGACTTAGGAGATGATAATCTTCAAAGAAGCCTACTCTGTCACAAGTAGATGTAGATGACACCCAGGCCTACACTCTTCTTTTGCCCTTCCAGCCAGACTGACCTCCAGCACAGTGGGCCTCTTGTTGGCATCACAGTGTCAGATCCTGCAAGAGTGTCAAGAACTGCTTGACAGGTCTTCTGGGGGGTTTTCATATGACACTTGGGTCTTGGGTTTCACTTCAAAGGAGAGAAACAGAATGTCAAAACCATTTGTCTTCATCCACTGGTTTCTGAAAAATCAGCTCTGTCCAACCAGACTCCTGTCTCTGAGTTTGTCGGGAGTACAGGGACTGCCCAAAACTGATTTTAGTATTAGATGTTAGAGCACACTAGAATTGCCCTAATCACCCAACCCTCACAGCCCATGTTTAGTGTGACAGAAGAGTTCATCCATCTTAAAATTCCCAAAGTGTGTGGGGTTAGCCCAGGGAACCTTTCACCCGTTGGTTAGGATGTCCCCAGAATTGTTTCCCACCCAATATCCCATGCCAAGCATATATGTGGCAACTCCAGCTGTTCACTTCACTTCACAACATTCCTGGGATTGTGGCAAATCAGAAAAAGACCAAACCTGCTGTCTGAGACTTATGAAGAGAACAGAAGACCGGACCTGCTCTTCCTCTGATACCCAGGACAAAGAAGTGGACTTCAAGAGTCATAAGACTGACCACCTGTTAATGATATAAGCACACAACATGAAGCCTTTCCTGCAACTGCCCATCTTTCCAAAGGTCATCCTGCGTGTTTAGAAGTGTACTCCTGTGGTGGACTGGGACTTAAAGACTAAAAGCAGAAGGTACAAATGTTGACCAGGACACCATCTTAATTTGGAATCTCTTGGCAAGCTTTTTCATTTGTCGGGAGCAACTTATCAGTTGTAATCCTCATTGGAACCTGATTAGCACTGGATTTAGAATATGGCCTTTGGTAATGTGATGGATCTATTATGTGACTATAGAACCATGACATGTGACTGCCATTTTAGCTCTATTGTTCCCTAAAGATAGTTAAATGCTTGATGAAATTTCAATGAATCCTGTATCTTGTAATTAAGGTTGGCTATAATTTAGATCTGCTTAACAGCAGCATTTTGAAGATGATGTCTTGGCCTGAAAATTTCATAAATCACTGTGGAATTTCACTTGCCTTTTGTTGATTGTTAAAATAATTCTGTCTTTAATGAGTATTGTAAACAATCTTGATCTTAAACTGAGGGCACTGCTGAGCCACAAGTAATTCAGAAGAGCCTTGAAAACCTTAGTCAGAAACATCTTTCAATCCTAACGTGATATGACAGGACATCACTACCTTTCCTTCAAAAAGATGGAGCTCTGTTAAAGCCACAACTACAACATTTAACATTCCAGAGATCTTGCCTCCTTTACACCCTATAGCAGAATGGAGATCAAAGCTTGCCATGACCCAAGAGCATCTTATGCCCTTAGGCTATCACCACCACTTCACATCTTTGAACCTTAAATCCATTTTTCTAAACAACAATGATTTTAGTAGAACTGTGATGCCAATTGCACCAACGAATCCATAAGGGTGCAGACTGTGTTGAACAAAATTAAATATATGAAATTAACTATATTTTTTAAAACAGAGAGCCATAAAAATATGAAAATATAAAGCCCTGCTCCCCTTTAGAAACCCCTGGATTGGAGGGGTTTCCAAGGCGTAAAAGGATCTTGAGTTTTAAAAACAACAACATTCAAGCATGCACACTTTCATGCCCGACTTAAGGGAAGCATCCGGTGAACCTGAAGAGACATCATCATTCAAAAGAACAGTCTAGAAAGCCTGTTGTTTCTGTTTGTTAGCACTACAGGACTGACTAAAAAGAACAGTTTTTAATCTAGACTAGATAGCTTCTTTAGTTGGTGCATTGCGTTTTTCCAAAAGTGTGTTTGGTTCGTTTTTCTTATATGAATACACAATAAATGTCACAGAAAATATTTCTCTTCATACTTCACACTCTTCACTAAACCAGATTATAAAAAAAAAGACTGCTATTTGAATTCTGGTAAATCTTTTAATTTTAAGCACTACAGTCACAAGCCCTGCAATTAATAAAATCACACTGTTTGCAACCAGAAAAAAGTTTTTTTCTACGTATTCAACACATTTTGAGAGCATTTGTTACTTGCAATCGCAGTTATGAAGGAGCATGAAAGGGAATCTCCTTCTGTAAAAAACTGGGTTATTAATTTCGCAGGAGGTACAACCTGAACAAGTAATATGTCCACAATTCCCCCTACAGGAAACCAAGCACCCCATTTTAGAGCTTGACTTTCTCAGGGTGGCGAAGCAGAGCAGTCCAAGGCATTCTCAGGGGAGGTGGTGTGGCACACCATTCACTGGCATGCAATAATAAAAATGATTGTCCAATCAGAGCTTTTACTTCAGAAAACGAGAAGTATATCTATT
Source organism: Pleurodeles waltl (assembly GCF_031143425.1). Taxonomy (NCBI): domain Eukaryota; kingdom Metazoa; phylum Chordata; class Amphibia; order Caudata; family Salamandridae; genus Pleurodeles; species Pleurodeles waltl. The sequence continues at coordinate 1,270,987,491 of NC_090437.1, forward strand.
AAACACACCACTAAATACTCCACATTAATTTACAAATATATAAATAAGGCAGATTGAAAATATCTTACATGACATTCTGCAGTCACATTTGACCTCTAACGGGCCATGACTCTCAAAATCACAGTGCCCACCTCCTATACCAGACAGTAGGTGGGTGTCACCTTAAAATAAACAAGCATGTTGGCTTTATCAAGGGTTCACCATATTACAAGACCAACAAACCAAATGTTGGAACAAACCACATGCTAAACAATTCTATCATTTAATGCACAAATACAAAATTACTGTTAAGAAAGCATTTTAACACTACTCAACAGTCAAATGCAACCATAGAGACAACTCTTAGAGGGTGCTGCTCTCCCAGCTGTAGAGCAAGAGCTCCAGCCTTGGTAATGTTTAAACTCAGGGTCAGTACTTTTGGAAAGTTAGTGGGAAGGACTGCAGCATCTCCTGCAGCCCCCACACCATCGCTGGCGGTGCCCCAGCCTGTTTTAGGGCCACCCCAGGACAGTTTCTGAATCAGGGAAAAGCCCTACAAGGAATTATGAGGTGGTCCCTGCTCCTTTTTTTGTTAGTGGTGCTGTTCCCACACTGTTTGTTGGGAGCAGCTTGGGGAGGTTACACCAATTGCACCAACATTCATTGTAGTGGGCCCGGGTGCAAGCAGAGTGAGTCTCCCCTACCCACTCCATGCCAGCAGTGTGTTTGGTGTGCAGTGGCTGTCCAGCTCCCCGAGACACAGGCACAGGGAGCGGGGAGAGGCCACCACTACAGGGGTGTGTGACAGCACTTCCTAGGTTTCTGTGCATCAGCCCCCAGCAGCCCCTGGGCACAACTGGTGAGGTGAGAAGGGGGCCACTTGCACCCCCCCTTCAAAATATATATTTAAATTGTGTTCCAAGCCCCGGGTCCTGACCTACCATGGGGGTAATTTAAGGAAAGTGTGATAGTGCCCCACATGCACTAGTTCTTAGAAAGTCAAAGGTCACCATACTTCAGAGTAGACATCTTGAGCCTTGTTAGGCTGTTTTGCATGATTGTGGGCTCCAGGAGCAGTTGCAGCAAGCCTTTTAGCCTCTAAGGTGGTGTACTTTGCAGGGGTCTGGTTCCTATGGCTCCCTGTGCCAGCTTTCCTCCTGATCTTTGTCTCTGGTGCTCCTCTCCTCTTTGTGGGGCACAGATGTCTAGATTTTCCCCAGCCGGTCCTCAGGGAGAGCACAAGGCAGCCTCACTGCCACTTGGAGAGGCCCACTGGTCCTGGGGTCAACTGGGGCAGATTCTTTAGTCATTTGATGCATCAGGGGCTTTGTTATTCTAGTTGCCCATAGCTGTGGCTACCATTACAGTCCTAGTAAAAAGCACAGCAGACAAAGCACTCTCTCCTCCTTGTGCAAGAGTTTTTAAATGGGTGGAATGTTCTAGAAACCAGGAGCCCTTGGCCAATCTGAAGGGCACCACATCACCTCTTCACTCCTCTGCCAACCTTCCTGCAAAGCATTTGGGGACTATCTAAGATGGTGGCCCATAAGTCACTGGTCACTTCTCCTTTAGGAGCTTCAGCTCCACCCCATGCTGACATCAGTACCAGGGCCTTCCCCACTAGAACTTCAAAGAGGACCCCCCTGTGTTGGCTCCAGTTGACTGGTCTTCTTTTTTTGTTCTGTGGGCCTGGGTTGCTCCAACCCTGGCACAGTGTGACAGTTAATCAACAGATTCAGATTTTCTACCAACCCCTTCCTCCTCAGGAGTTAAGGGGGGACACTGTTATTTGCTCCTTTCGTTTGGGCAGGCCTTTGTGGCCTCTGCTGGGGAGAAATAATAATATAATTAACTTGGCCCAGCAGGGTAATGAAAGGTCTGGTTTCTGATTCTGAGCTGAGCCAGAGAAATACGAAAATTCTGGGTGACCCATAAAGCATAAATGTATGTTCTTCAGACCTCTGTATGTGCATCGGGGTGATTATCAACTAGGTGCACACATTCTACCCAGTTTCAAACCTCACAGGACTTTGTAGGCCTGAGGGAAGTGAAACTACATACTAGGGCAGACTTCCTCCTATTTGTATAATAAAGTGTCAGTGCAGACAAAACAGTAAATCATACTTACTTTACTTATGACTGCTCACTAACATTATAAGGCCTACCTCAGGACAATATCTTACCCTGGAGAGTCCACTTTGTGCCAGGCTACCTGTGTGCAGTTACAAGGCTGCTCACAACAGTAGTATCACATGCGACTTCTCAAACGGAGATGCTTAAATAAAACATTTGCAAATGAAAAGCTGTCTCTGTTATACAGATTTCCATTGGGGAATTGTGCTAAGTGAACTAGGTAGAAGCAGGCAGTGGTCTAGAAATAAATTTCTTCCTCCTACGATTTGATCTCAAATGGGATTTTATTTTTTTAAAGCAACATAGATTGCTCTAAAAAATGTTTCCTATTTCGAATTCAAACACAATGATGGGGATGGGGGTGTTGCTGTTTGTTGTAGGCCACAACCCCTATGTCATACCCGATCATCTATCTGCTATTAGCTACCTGCCTAAGTCACACTCATGAAGTAGGTTGTTATGCAGCTCTCTGTGATTTGTCCCATAAGGTCACATATTTCATCTCAAAATTAAAGAGTGGTTGCAAAAAGTCAATGTGCAACCTATGACTACTTTTTTCCAACCAGTTGTTCCTTATAACTACCCCTTAATCTGGTATTATGGACGTATTGGGGAAATAGGCCATCATTACAAGTCTGGCTGTCACTAGACCGTCAGACTCGCGGATGGAGGTCAGACCACTACCATTGCAGCGGTCAGAGCTCCATATTTGAACCCTGCAGTCGGGCCGTGAGGAGACCACCAGCTGCGCCAAGATCAGGGATCTGGCGGTAGGTGGTGGTCCTAATCTGCCAGGGCATCTGGGGATTATGACCTCATTCTCCTCCAGCCGTTTTATGGCTGTAGCACCGCCATGAAAAGGCTGGCAGAGAACTGGTGCAGGGGGCCCCAGGTGGGCCCCTGCACTGCCCATGCATTTAGCATGGGCAGTGTAGGGGCCCCGCTAGCCAGCATCTTCCCAATGTTCACTGTCCGCTTTTGGAACATCTTCCTCCAAATAAACATTCATGGCATTTTGCTCTTTCTATGTGTGCTGCAAAATGCAACACACATGGATAAAGCAAAAACAAGGAGAAATAAAAGTATTTCTCCGTGTTGCGCCATGCTAATGCCACCCCTGGGGTGGCGTAAGTGTTTGGTGCTGCCACAGGTTTACGAACTCTTGTAAATCTGGGGCAGCATCAAAAATCAATGGCATGCCCCTCTGCCGCAGAAAACTGAGTTGGAGCGGCCCAAATTGACAAGGTGGCATTAAGCCACAAATAGTGGCTTAGCGCCACCTAGTAAATATGGCACATTGCAGAGCTTCACCAGAGCATCACAAAAGTGATGCTCCGGTGGTGTTAGGGGCTTGTAAATATGCCCCATGTATCTATTGCGATATGGTACCTGTGCAGTATTGCTGTGATACCCCAAGCTCAAAATATGCAATCTGATTGGCTGACCGTAATCTGAAGAAAATATTGAGGCTGCCCTTTTATCACTCAGGGACTCTGTTGCTATGTTGTAGTAAATAAAAAATAAGGAATAAGGAGAAAGGTTAGAGGTACCATGGCCACTCTTTCTGGAACCTTCTTCGGATTAAATAAAAAATATTTTTTAATCTGCACCCCAGTACTGCAGTACTACCATAACACTTGGCATGGGCCCTGTTAAAATTTGTGGAAGTACTGCAATACTGCAAACAACAAAATTAGTGGGGGCCTTAGGGTGTTGCATGACCATGAGGTTGGCCAAAAACGGGGAGTGATGTGCCTACAAGTGGGCTGGCCATACTTGAGGGAGATGAGCACACAGTTTGGCTGCAGATAAGACCCTTCATCCAACTCTTTGCCACACACAGCTAAAGGCCATAAGAGGCATGGGGTTGGGAACTCCCAGAGATTAATTTAAGGATTCCATCCATCACTTTTTTTAAATATTTATTGTGCTGCCCTAAGTGGGACAGGAATTCCCAGATGCAGGTACTAGATGTGGGTCCAATGCACATGTTTTACTGGAACAAAGCTATACCTGGCTGATGAGCCCTTACTAGGGTGACACTGGTCCTGGGTTATTTGTGTTTCGCTTCAGGAAGGACATGGCCTGGCAGTTTGGGAGAAGGGTTAAGACTGATTTACATATACCTGGGTCCCCAGTAATTACCAATGACTGAGATGAATTCAATCTTTCTATCCATCCATCACTGTTTTGTGTGCTTCAGTGTGTCATTTTAAGTGGAACGATATGCCCACACGTGTCACATGCACACTGTGCCACTGGAACTGAGCTATACTTTTTTATGCTGAAGGGCATATTTATCAAATGTTCATGCAATATAATGCAGAAAGTCACCTTGTTGTGTTGCGGTACATGAAAGGAAGAGGGCAAGGATGTGCTGTATCTAACATTATATTGCACATTCCTGCTCTCTTTCTGTGGTGGCAGACAGTGTGCTGCCTAGTGCTAACACAGGCACCCATGGCGCAATGGTGCCTTCAAGGTAGACAGGATTGTTTATATGCAGGTAGTAGCACCTTCCTGCACAAAAACAATCCTCACAGGCATTTTTCTTTTTCTATGTGGCCTGCAGAATGAAGTGCTCGTAGAAAGAAGAAAAACCAAGGAGAAATAAAGCTATTTCTTCTTGTTACAGCTCCCCTGGGGAGGCGTAGCATTTTGATGCATTCGGTAATGGTAAATCTGGGAATGCGCTAGATAAAATACATGAGTGGATGCATAGGAACACCCATGCTCCGTCTATGTAACACCTCCCTGGGGCAGAGTAATGCAAGCAGAGACTTGTGCTGCCTGGTGTTACTCTATATTTACCAAGCCATGGTGGGCCACGTAATATGGCATTTTGTGGCTTGGTAAATATTATTCTAGCTTTTCTGTTGCCCTTGTGTTCCTTGCAGGGCATAAGGGTGATGGAAACACATGATAAATATGGGCCTGAATTTGGAGGGAGCTGGACTATTAAGTTGCATAAGCCATGGAAAGTATGGGGGTCATTCTGACCCCGGCCGGCCCGCCAGAATACAGCTGCGCGGTCAAAAGACCGCCGCAGGTATTCTGGGTTTCCCGCTGGGCTGGCGGGCGACCGCCAGAAGGCCGCCCGCCAGCCCAGCGGGAAACACCCTTCCATGAGGATGCCGGCTCCGAATGGAGCCGGCGGAGTGGAAGGGGTGCGACGGGTGCAGTTGCACCCGTCGCGATTTTCAGTGTCTGCATGGCAGACACTGAAAATCTTTGTGGGGCCCTGTTACGGGGGCCCCTGCAGTGCCCATGCCATTGGCATGGGCACTGCAGGGGCCCCCAGGGGCCCACGACACCCCATACCGCCATTCTCTTCCTGGCGGCCAAAACCGCCAGGAACAGGATGGCGGTATGGGGCTCAGAATCCCCATGGCAGAGGATTCCCCAGGGCAGCGGGAAACCGGCGGTACACCGCCGGTTTTCCGTTTCTGACCGCGGCTGTACCACCGCGGTCAGAATGCCCATGCCTGTTGGCGGTGCTCCTGCGGTCGTTGGCCCTGGTGGATTTTACCGCCAGGGTCAGAATGACCCCCTATGTGTTTGTGACTGTCAGAGACAGTCAAAACAATGTTGATTTTGCTCCTTAGCAGTTAAAAGAGAGGCTTACTCCATTTTCTTCTGAACGAGGAGAGTGTAAGCAGTGCCAGGGATGCTGTAATGATGCATATGGCAAGAAATTGCCAGGTGTTTGTCTTTGCAGTTGCGCTGTTCTTGAGATGGACATAGAAACAGAGTGAATGTGGAGCATGGGATAAAAAGTGTAGCCCCTTTACGAATCGGGCAGTTTTGAACTTGTAAAGATGTGCTGCATAAGTGTTTTGCAAGGTATGGGAGGCTGCATGGATTCATGCTTGCACCTGACACCTTTGTAGCAATACCAGGGAAATCAGCTGTAAAAACAGGCCCACCAGACCATAAAATAGGCCCACAAACAGCCAGAAAACTGTCTCATGCTTGGTCCTGTCAGACCAGCCTTTTAAGTTGATAAGATTCAAAGAGATCTAACTAGGTAATGGCAGTTTCCCAATGCATCCTACAAGAAGGGATTAATTTGTAAATAAAAACGTGCCAGTGTCCAAAACTCTCTTCCGAAACACACGGCTGCTGCAAGTAAATGTGAGAGCACAGACAGAATACTGAAGCAGCGTAATCCTAAAGCCATTTTGGGCCTCTTTAATCCAGTCGCAGCTTGCTGCACTGTGAAGGGGTGGGGCGGTGCACACGCAAGGGAGTGTGGGGGCTGAGGATAAACATTAAATTATATATTTTTTTAAATTAAAAATGTACCTTCCTCGATTCGTCGTTGAGCTGGCGCTCCTTCTTCCTGACAGGAGGAACAGGCTCTCAGCCTGCCCTGCGGCCAATACTGACGCTGCTCAGAGCAGCATCAGGATTGGCTGGGAGCACCCAGCCACGGCGCTCCCAGGCAGACTGGGAGCCTGTACCTGCTCTCTCCAGCCAGGCAACACAGTACTGGGCTAGAGAGAGCACTGTGCGCATGTGTGCTTGGCCGGCCCAAGACGGCCGGCCAAATATACAGACCAAACATACATGCGCACTGAGGGGAATGCACAGTGCACACCCCTTATACCTGTCATCCCCAATGTCCCGCCCCTTTCAAAACTAAACGATAATAAACGTGATTTATTATTGTGTCGTTGTAAAAGGTTTGCAGCGGCTGCTGCTAGCAGGGGGGCCACACTCCTCCACCCAAGCGGAGGAGCCACCTCTGCTTTAATCCATTCATAGCCAATCCCTGCTCCTTCAGCTCACTCCTGCAGCTTCCGGCTTTTCCGAAGCCTTTTTGTTTTCCTCAAAAATAAGTGCCGGTTCCCCACACCGGAAACCACCGGCGGAAATTAAGCACTGCCTACAAGATGTCTCTGGCATTTTTAATTTTAATGCCGGAGTTTCGCGTGGACTGCTGCCTCACAATTCTTGTATAGTATTTGTATCGCACAGATCGTAGATTGCTTTTTTATGGGACCCAGTAAAAGTTGGCGTTGCTCACTAAGGGCTCTCGTTGCAGACCTTTGATTACATTTGTGTATGTGCGCCTCGTTGATCCACTGTGAATGCCGCCTTGCATTTAAGTGGGCAGAAGGAAATGTATGTAAGGCACGAGCACACCAGGGAAATTACTTGACTGTCGGCCGAGTGGAAACTGGCTGAGAGCTCCGGGCAAGATGATCACAATGCATTCTCAATGTAAAATATGCAAAAAAGTAATGGATCCCATGTGATAAGCCAACAAGAGTTTTGAGTTGGTAATTAGTTCTTTCAGAATCAACAGTCGCAGGTAATGTTAGGCGTATCGCGCGACACACCGTATCATGTTTATTTTAAAGTACACTTTTAATATGACATACATGAATTAGTGCACACACATTAGAATTCTACACCAATTTAAAAATTCAAAATTCTGCAATCTAACAATAAGGAAACGTGCCTCTGCATCATTGTACTGTGTTATCCAGGCACATTTTATTTAATGCAGCGTGGGAAGAACACCGAGAACAGATAGAAAGCAGCAACACACAAGAACATTCAACACTGCTAAATACAAAACAAATGTAAAACTTATACTAAATAAGCATTTATTTTATTCATGTATGCTGGTGGTCTACCTGCAGTGACCCTCGTTCAACCCCAAAGCACACTGATTAAAATAAATCATCCGGGGATTTTTATGGGACAGGATGTGTCTAATGCTTAATTTGAGACGGTGGTTGCAGGTGGGGCCCACCGCGACTCATTTTTGGGAAACAACACTTGTTTTTCCTCAACAGACTTTGAGCCACAATAGGAGAGCGAGAAACACAAAATTGGGAACGATGAGGAAGAGAAAGGGGAAAACCAGTGACAAAGGAAGAAAGCTGGCTATAAAAGAACTGGAGTGTTTATAAATAAAATACGAGCTGCTAGAATTCCTGCTCTGCTCCAGGTTGAGGATGTGGTACTGTGTCAATTCGCAATTGTAGATTGTTTATGCGCTGGAAGGGACACCTTCCTTCATATAAACAATCATTCCCCTTGAAGCAGACACCCTAGCACTATGGTGCAAGGGCGCTTGCGTTGGCGCAGGCATCTAAATGTAGAACCGGCGCAGGGTAAAACACATGGGTGCCCCATATTTGTGTAAATGCAGCGCTTTCCTGTGTTTCTAAAGTGACACTGTGCAGTGCTGCAAACTGTGACGCAGCACCGCGCAGCACCTATTTTTTGTAAATTTGACCCTTAATCTTTGAAAATTTGCATTTTGTGTATGTTGGATTTTTGTTGATTTGGTCTTGTTTTACTCAGATAAATATTGGCTATTTTTCTAAACTGATGTGAAGTTTTTTTTGTTTTTCACTGTGTTACTGTGTGTGTGTACAAATTCTTTACACATTGCCTCTGAGATAAGCCTGACTGCGTGAGCCAAGCTACCAAGAGGGTGAGCAGGGGTTATCTTAGCTGTGTGGCCCCCTTACCCTGTCTAGAGTGAGGATCCCTGCTTGGACAGGGTGCAAACCACTGCAAACTAGAGACCGCATTTCTAACAATGATGATATATGCATCTTCAAGGTATATAGTTGTGCAGTTAAGAGTAGTAAATCAGCTCTTCCCTATATGCACTTACTTTTCAATATTTAGTCCTAATGTTTGTCTATGATATCACTGTGCCACGATATGCCTGTACAAGATACTCCACAGTACAATCCCACAGGAGACTCCCACTGCCTACATGGACAACACCACAGATGGGTGGCAGCTAGAGAATACACCTCTCTTTGAACAAAATGGGTCAAACAATGTATTTTAGAGGATTAATTGCCAATATGTTCTAGGTTGCTTCTCCTTGAATGTACCTTTCAGGACACAGGGTGAGGTGGTAGTGAAGAGTGAGTCAAGGATTAGGAAAGGATGAAGTCTACAGCGACCGAACAGGAAGGAAGTTACAGTGACAGACGAGTGGCCCCTGAGAGTCCCACCTCCCACTGCCCAGCTACCAACCAGCATTGCCAAGCCAGTCAGTCTAGATTACAGTTACACAAGCTGCTTTATATGGGCCTGTACTATCAATAACTTAGGCCCAGATTTATACTTTTTTAGTGCCTCATTTGTTGATGCATAAGCGGTGCAAACGTAAAAAATACACTTATATTTTGTAAGTTTGCCCTGCTTTTGCGTCAAAAAAAGACGCAAATGTTTTACTAAAAATGGGCCTTAGTACCTACACTAATGGAATTTGAAAGGGAGAGTACCAACTCTTCTCAGCAGGGACAACTCTTCTCATCAGGGGTGCAAACCTTTTAATGGGGGAGTGCCAGCATTTCTCATTGGAAAACAGGCACTCGCTGTGGAATAAAGGTGTTCACATCTGCAAAGTTTTGTGCATTAACTAACTGCTCTGGTCCAGGTTTTTCTTTGCATTCTGGGACCTGCAGTCTTGCTTATCCCATTATAAGCCAGGCTTGCAAAGCCCACAATGAAAACAAAAGACCTGGACCTTAGCAGGTCCTCATGCATGGACCTGGCAAGCTTGGCAGGGTGGGTGTCTTGTGGCATTCATGCTCTGACATGTGGGACCTGAGGCAGATTACCTTGTTTCCTGTGTGCTGATGGAGCTCGCATGAGGTCTATCGAAAGGTTGTGTGTCCTTTTATGAGTCAGCTGTGCCTGAACCTGCAGGTGACTTTGCTATGTATTGTTTAAAGACAGGACATGCCTCGATGAAATAATCCATTGTATTTTCTCTTCTATGCAGTAAAAGGAAAGAATGTTCTGCACTAGTATCAGTTTGGAACAGGCAGCACGTTACTATTCGATGCCCTCTTGGCACGAGCATCAGAAGTAGAAGGGCATCAAACTCTGCTTATGAAAAAAACACACATTTTTCTGCAACTTTCTTGGCAACAGAAAAATATCTTAATTCAAGTTTATTGTAAACAAGAGAAGTTGAGCAGCTGTTCGACTTGAAGACAGGAAGAATGCTGCCCGAGGCTGGCCTGGAAACTACCTATCAGGTGCTTGGCACAGACAGAGCAGGAAGTGCAGCAATGACAGCTCCACAATAAACTGTGATAACACACTATACTCCTGCCCTGCAGGGCCGGAGAGGCCTTTCTTACCGCCGGGCATTTCCCTGGTGGGCTGGAGCCCTGGTAAGGATGTTTTGAAAACGCAGGGCTTCTCATTCTAGCTATTTCACTTTCCCCAGCTCTAAGAGGTTGATTTAGACAGCCACATGGAGTGTGAGAGAGGGAGGAGGAAGCAGGTGGAGAGAATGTGACCAGAGAGAAGATAAGAAGAGGGAGAGAGAAAGAGAGAGAAACTGAGTAGATTTAAATAGAGGCTGTGTAAGGAGAAGAAGGGAGAGGGGCTGATTCGGGCATTTTTACCAGGACTGCTTTTGGTTCCCCAGTGCTTAATTCCTAAAGGATGAGTGCTGGTTAATAAAGTTTTGTTCAGAAGCCCGTGGCATGTTAATGCGCTGAATATCAAGGCTGCATAGTCTGGACTGCACCTCAGGCCTCTTTAATTGGCTACCAGATACACCACTCCCCTTTATTTCACTCTTGCAGCTGCCTGCTTTCTTCCTTTGGGGCGATTTTCCGTCGTTCTCTTCCTCCTTTTTTCCCTCTCTGTGTGCTTTTCCCTCTCTTTCTCTCAGGAAATGTTTGATGTAGTAGAATAAGTGCTGGCCACCGCAATTAAGTGTTGGTGGGCCCCACCGACAACCACTCCCTCAAATGAAGCACTGTCCCCAGTCCGCCCCTTCTGTCTGGACCTGGGGATCCCTCTCTGTTGTTGTGAGAACAGGGTTGACCCCGCATATGACCATCTCATCATGCCATCACCTTCAGCACCGCAGTCATGCATAGAAATGCGTAGGGTGTAGGACGCGTGGGTGAATCATGATGGGAGAGATAGACAGGTCTTGCATGCTGGTGGCACCACCTTTGGGGCGATTTTATGTCTTTCTCTTCCTCCTTATTTTCCCCTGTGTGTTTTTCCCTCTCTTGCTCTCGGGAAATGTTTGATGTAGAAGAATAAGTGCTGGGCACCCCAAATAAGTGCTGGTGGGCCCCACCGACAACCACTCCCTCAAATTAAGCACTGTCCCCAGTCCGCCCCTACTGTCTGGATGTGGAGATCCCTCTCTGTCTTGTGAGAACAGGGGTGACCCCGCATATGACCATCTCATCATGCCATTACCTTCAGCACCGCAGCCTTGCATAGAAACGCGTAGGGTGTAGGACGCATGGCTGAACCATGACGGGAGAGATAGACAGGTCTTGCATGCTGGTGAGACCACCTTTGGGGCAATTCTCCATCTTTCTCTTTCGCTTCCTCCTTATTTTCCCCTCTGTGTGTTTTTCCCTCTCTTGCTCTCAGGAAATGTTTGATGTAGAAGAATAAGTGCTGGCCACTGCAAATAAGTGCTGGTGGGCCCCACCGACAACCACTCCCTCAAATTAAGCACTGTCCCCAGTCCAACCCTACTGCCTGGACCTGCTGATCCCTCTCTGTCTTGTGGGAGCAAGGTTGACCCCGCATATGACCATCTCATCATGCCATCACCTTCAGCACTGAAGCCATGCATAGAAACGCGTAGGGTGTAGGACGCGTGGCTGCACCATGAGGGGAGAGATAGACAGGCCTTGCATGCTGGTGGGACCACCACCCGTGGAGGGGACCAGAGTCCTGGTGCCAGAAATAAATGCCATTGGGGATCACCATTAGCCACCGGCACAAATTAAATGCTGTGACACTATATTTCATGTTGCTTTTTTTGCCCATTTTTTAAGTACATCTGACTATTGCAGTTAGATGATAAGACAAGGCCAAATTAACATTTCAAGAACTAACCAAACGGAATTGTCAGTGATAAAATCTGTAGGGAGAGTATGCAACACATGCATAGATTATATGGATGCAGCCTAGAGATGGACTGGAATGCAATGTATGTTTTTATGACTATAGTTAAATTGCATTCATTAAGGAACTGCATCAACTGTCTGAGTCTGGAGCAAATCCAGTTTAAACAACATTAGCACTGGCTTCTGACAATCAAAAGTGAAGATAGGCTGAGTGTTCAAGTGGGGATAGCCAACTTATTACAAACAGCAAGAACTAGGCATTTCCTTTGAAACACAATTGATTACACAAAGTTTGATAAAGCACACAAGACAGGTTTGGTTCTGAATATCCCTTCCAGCCTTCAATCAACAAAGTCACTGAAATATACATCTTTCAAATAATGTATGCAACCTTGTTAAAAATTCACACTTTCCCAGACAGTTTTATATTTAGTTTCGCATTCCACATCAGAATATTCAAATATGTTTTGTTTTATAGTTACTTTGTAAAACATGCCACCTCGCCAACCCAGAAATATCTGCTATCCCATGGAGTTCATGGGGTCCACATTAACCAGTTTTATTCCATTCCTATTTTGTGCTTGCATCCCTTAAAATGACAATCCAGTGAATCATTTCACAATATGTCTCAAAACCCAACAAAACAAAGCAACACTCTAGAAAGCTTAATGTTGACTGTTAGTGATGGAGAGCTGTTTTTTTCTCTACACTGGATAACAACTTAACATTGACAAGGCCACCAAAGTAGAGGACCTAATAGACTTGTTCTTTCTTTTGTCAACCTCATGTCCTCCAAAAAGGTTAATATTTTGAGTATAATGTGTGCATATACATGTACTATTCCCACAGTCTGTGTGACAATGACTACATTAAATGGTCAACTCTGACATAGCGCAGTGCTCCTTCCCACTGTACATCGAGCGCGTCTATGTGACTTCATTAGATAGCCTTTATTATCCCTTGTTTTGCCAAATTACAGAGAAGGGATCTGGTGAAGGGGACATATAGAAGTGCTGCTGGGGGTAGCATAATCCCAACTGCAAAAGTGATTCCATGACTAGTGAGCAAGAGGCGGGGATATGGGATAGTGGGTCAGGGAAATAGTTCCGTGCAAAAAAACACGTGTGAAAGGTACATGTTCAAATGTTTGTTTGAAAGTTAAACATCTAAATAAAGGAGGCGTGAAAAAGGTGGATTTTATTCTCTTTCATGATTTGTATGTAGTGTAATTTATGGAATGGGATGTCAGTCTTCCTTCAGGGACATTTGAGAGTTGGAATTCAGCTAGGGCTAACCCTTGTTCTCCAGCCTAAACCTTGGTGAGAACCATCTTTGGGTGTTCAGAGGAGACACTGGGTCTACATCTTAACCTTGAAACGTGAACAGTGCCAAGTTCCACCTTCCTATTTAGCCGCTGATCGCAGTTTATGGTCATGCCCAGTGAGAATCAACTATAAGGCATGGTCTTTGGCCAGCACTACGGGCATTCCTTACAAGAAAGGTCCTTGGGCAGTATCTTTCTCATTCATGCTTATTAATATTTTTTTTTTTAAAAGGAAGTGACTCCCTATAACTGTCAATGTGTCTTGTGCAACTTATTTACAGATATCCAAGATAAACTTGAGTGGGAATAATTTGTTTTTAGAAATGATCATACTGGACCAAAGTTATAAATAATCAAAAAATACTAAGCAGCTGCAATTAACACACGTAGGCCCATATTTATACTTTTTTTGCGCAGCATTTGCGTAATTTTTTACACAAAAGCGGCGCAAAATTACAAAATACAAATTGTACCGGGGAGAGGGCCTGGCTGCCTCTGCAGTGTATGCTACTACCTGTAGACAATAAGAGTTGAGGCAGAGTTAGGTTTAGGCTTAAATTTAGGCTTTGCATTGTAAAGTACACATCAGTGCTATCATACCATATGCTTCTTTCAAAGAAAAACTGCATATAGGCTACAGTGCCCAATGGGTAAAGTGTCCATGTTCTGTGGCAGGATAGGGATATATTCCATCCCTTGAATTTGCTATTGAGAAAATAGCTCGACCATACCAACCACACAGTGACTACTGCTGTCTTTGTTATGCTTACATATTTAAATATTCAGTTGGACCAAAGTAGATCAATGTTATCCGTGTTTAATTTTAAATTGTAATGTGCTATGACATTGCTGTTGGTTTATTTGCGTTTACTTTGCAAATTAATAGACAAGGAGGAGCAGAAGTACCTCCCAAGGTACAGAACTTCAAGTAGGATTAAATAAAAAAATTAAAAGGCCTACAGCTCCATTTGAAATTAAGCTTTCTAGATAATAAATGACAATTGTGCATGTCACAGACGTTTAGAAAATATATGGCAGGAATAGCCACATTTAATATTAATATGCAGTAGGTATTTTGATTAGCATTAGATAAAACTACATTAGAAAACATTGGGGAAACAACAATAAATAGTCCCTTACACAAAATGTTTACATTGATATACAGAGGGCACATGATTTGGTTTATGCATCTCACTAGAGCCCCGTTGTAGAATGCCTGGACCACCATTTACATGTTCTTATCATGCCCGTAAGAGGATTGAGGGGAGGCCCTTCTTTGTGGTTTATCAGATCTGTAAAAATTAGTGTGATCTTTTCAATGTAATAAATGCATATGTGGTGGTTGATTATTATTGATTCACCTAGAAAATTTGCTTTTACGATAATGGTTATTCAAAGAGATAGTCACACTTTGAGAACTATTAAGAGGGGGGTTAGGAATTAGTTGGTGAAATTCATTAATTTTCTAGCTATCCAACTGGATTGCCCCAACTTGTATGGGAATTTTGTCACCTGTTATTTACAAAGATGATATTGTAACTAAATTCATAATTGTCTATTGATTTATGCATTCAATGCAACCATATCAAACATAGTGGAAAACCCTAATGTAACAATTAGGGGTATAGAGAGCACTTCAGGTGTAGGGTGGTACATGTTGTAGAAAGTCTTGTTGTTTGTTAGACTGGGTGCTTCACGGGGGGAAGAAGGGGGATTTAGAGGCAAGTGGTGTCATAAATACAGTATTTTAAACATAGTAGAGCAGGAGCATTGGTCTTAACGTGGTAGGATTTAGGACATTGTAAAGATAAAAGATGTGTGGTGGAGCACAGGAAATGCATAATTGTTTTTCACATATTCTAGTAACTCAGCAGGTACATTACAAAACCATATTTTTGATTGAGTGTAATGACTCATCGCCTTCAGCTATTGACCTTTTTGGTAGTGTCATTTACTTTTGGATCAATTCACAGGACAGTCAATTAGCATTTTCGCGTTTGAGTGAAAGCTTTTTGGCTGTTTACTGCCTGAGACCACATTTTGAGTGGTGACACCATGGAATGCAAAGATGTCCACCTTGGGGACAGCATGGTGCCCTTAATGCGCTTCCATGTGGAGAGGAGTCATTCCAGCATCTGTACTTAGCTGAAGTACCTTGTAACCATGGCAACAGTGCCATGACTTCCACACATGTCTCTCAATAGAGTTGCTGTATCACATAGCGTCCATCATGGCTACTGCGTCAGCTCCAGTGGAGCAGCTTCTTCGGAGCTCTCACATGCTGTCAGCCATTCAGCTTCTACTTGCAACTTTGACTTCTTGTAACGTTGAGGAACGCAAGCAAAGGATCATCCTCAGTGAAGCGGGCACTTTCGAAACGGCTCCACATCATCATCTTTAGAACTATAGGGAAACTGAATATTTCACTTTTCTTAGTTCTCTGATATTCTCTAAATTGTGTGTGAAGGCACATGGTTTGGGCACAGAAGCTGAAGTTGCTTTGTATAGAGACATGACGGTTCACTCGTAGTGTTGTGATTCAGTACCAGTGGTTATTTGTATTTTCACAGGTGCCAGTTACCAAACACATACATCTTGCACACAGCGTACAGGTCGTTGTCAGTGGCGTCACAAAATTCGAGGAGGCCCCCCTGCAAAATACATGAAGGGTGCCCCCCACGCAGGGTGGTTTTAGTGCTAGTGGCGTCTGGTGTGATAGTCTTTTTTGGCGCCCTCACGCCCATGACCTCCTACTCCACAATTCCCTCACTAGCACTCTCCAACAGTGCTCCTTACCGCTCTATAGCCCCTGTCCGACATTCATTCCTTTTTCTATTTTGAAGCGCTACTCATAGTTCACTCACAGTTTTCTGATCTGCGTGGTACACATTCTTAGCACGAGACACATTATCCCTCTGTGCTACTTTATATTGAGTCAAAACTGCCACTGGACAAAATTCGAATCTCTCACCAGCAGTAACACTAATCACCAAAGTTATTTCGAGAGTTTTATTGTTGCCTGAAAACTGCTGGATGCACAAGCAAGTTCAGTGTTTCTAAACCCATGTTATTTTTAAACACAGCGCCCACACCAAAGTCAGTGCACCTGTTGCACCGCCCTAAAGCCGGCCCTTCCCCCATGGGCCGATTCAGGAGATCTCAGGCCAGGGGCCCATGTACAGTGCCTGGGATACTGTTAGACCTGACATGCCTTAGGGTGGTCACCCCTAACTTTTTGCCTGCCTCCCACCACTTTTTGGACCCTGTTTTGCTGGCTTTTAGACTCTGCGCACTTTACCACTGCCAACCAGTGCTAAAGTGCATATGCTCTCTCCCTTTTTAAACATGGTAACTTTGGATCATACCTGATTGGACTATTTAATTTACTTATAAGTCCCTAGTAATGTGCACTATATGTGCCTAGGGCCTGTAGATTAAATGCTACTAGTGGACCTGCAGCACTGGTTGTGCCACCCACTTAAGTAGCCCCCTTAACCTTGTCTCAGGCTTGCCATTGCAAGGCCTGTGTGCGCAGTTTCACTGCCACTTCCACTTGGCATTTAAAAGTACTTGCCAAGCCTAGAACTCCCCTTTTTCTACATATAGGTCACCCCTAATGTGTGCCTTTAGGTAACCCCTAGAGCAGGGTGCTGTGTAGGTAAAAGGCAGGACATGTACCTGTGTAGTTATATGCCCTGGTAGGGTAAAACTCCTAAATTCGTTTTTACACTACTGTGAGGCCTGCTCCCTTCGTAGGCTAACATTGGGGCTGCCCTCATACATTGTTGAAGTGGCAGCTGCTGATCTGAAAGGAGCAGGAAAGTCATATTTAGTATGGCCAGAATGGTAATACAAAATCCTGCTGACTGGTGAAGTCGGATTTAATATTACTATTCTAGAAATGCCACTTTTAGAAAGTGAGCATTTCTTTGCACTTAAATCTTTCTGTGCCTTACAATTCACGTCTGGCTGGGCTTGGTTGACAGCTCCTTGTGCATTCACTCAGACACTTGCTGGAGAAGAAACCTGAACCAGAAACGACATCCTGCCAAGAAGAACTGCCTGGCTGCTCAAAGGACTCACCTGTCTGCTTTCTACAAAGGACTGCTGCCTTGCTGTTGGCCTGCTGCCTTGCTGAACTCTTGCCTGGCTGTGAAAGTGCTCTCCAAGGGCTTGGATAGAGCTTGCCTCCTGTTCCCTGAAGTCTCAGGACCAGAAAAGACTTCTCTTTTTCACTTGGACGCTCCGTGCGCCGAAATTTTCGACGCACAGCTTGTTCTGCGATGAGAAAAACGCCGCACACCGACGCTGATCGACGCGACGCCTTCGGGCCGACCGGAACTTCGACGCACGGCTTCGCAAGGACAACGCCGCCCGTCCTCCGGAGGAGAAATCGACGCAACGCCTGCCGTGAGATCGAAATTTCAACGCGCAGCCCTGCAGAACGACGCGCAGCCGTAAAGCAAGCAGGAAAATCCACGCACAGACCCGGGACATCTGGTAATCCCCGGAAAACGACGCACGACTTCCCCGCGTGGAAAATAACGACGCAAGTCCGTGTGTGCTGGGGAGAAATCGACACCCACACCATTTTTCCACGTATCTCTTCTTCTGTGGCCCTCTGAAGAGATTTCCCACTCCAAAACCAGGTACTTTGTGCTTGAAAGAGACTTTGTTTGCTTTTTAAAGACTTAAGACATTTCATATCACTTTTCAGTGATATCTCTACAAATTCACATTGCAACTTTATTCGTTTTGACCTACAATTATCCTGATAAATATTATATATTTTTCTAAACACTGTGTGGTGTATTTTTGTGGTGCTATATGGTGGTATTGTATGATTTATTGCACAAATACTTTACACATTGCCTTCTAAGTTAAGCCTGACTGCTTGTGCCAAGCTACCAGAGGGTGGGCACAGGCTAATTTTGGATTGTGTGTGACTTACCCTGACTAGAGTGATGGTTCTTGCTTGGACTGAGGGTAACCTGACTGCCAACCAAATACCCCTGGAGATTGCCCCCCCCCCAACCAAAGGGCTATGGGGGCTATCATTAAACCAGTGGTAGTTGCCCTTTGTTAACATGGGTGTTCCAATTTTCATCATTCCTTGTGTGGAAGAATTAGTTGTGCTTTTTTAAGTCTACAGCTAGCAGCCTCTTTGCTGTTGGCTTTGCTGACTCAGTGGCTTCTTTGCACTCACAAGTCTGGTTGACTGTGGGCTTTGTTGCTACCATGACCGCAATAGACTTATTTACTGTGGGAATTGGAATCTACTATGACAAACTTCATTTTCACAGTCGTGGCTGGTCACAGAGAGCCATGCAGCCACGCAGATTAAAAAAATTAAGGGGCATATTTATTGGAAAGTGGCACAGTGCTGCGACGCAGCAAGTCACCTTGCTGTTGTGCACTGCATCACTGGAAAAGGGCAGAAACGTGTCATATTTAAGACATATGGCACATTTCTGACTTTTCCACCCGCACTGGCATACAGTGGCCAAATTAGGGACCCTTACACCATGGTGCAAGGGTGCCTGCATTGCTTGCAGAATTATTTTTGTGCAGGATGGGGCACTTTCCTACGCAAAAACAATCCTTAGGGATATTTCCCTCTATCTATTTGTGCTGCAGAATTCAGCACATAGAAAGAAGATGTAACAAAGTGAAATGAAGATATTTCTCCCTGTTATGCCTCTCCTGGGGGAGGTGTATCTTTCTGGCGCATTCCCAGGTTTACCAGGTTAGGTAAGTTTGGGAATGTATAAAAAAGCCACAGGAATTGAATGGGAACACCCACACAACACCCATGGAGTGCCTCACTTGTGCAAAGTCATGTAATGCAGCGATTGGCGCTCCGTTGCATTACTCCAGAATTTTTAAGCCATTCTAAGCCACGCAAAGTGACTTTGCGTGACTTCAAAAATCTGACTTAGAGGTTTGTGTCACACATGTACCATGTTGCGTGGTGAAAGTATGATGGAAAGTTTTCATAAATATGCCCCTGAGTATGAGGTGTTTCAAGGTGCCCATGGGAAGTGTCAGACCGCCCACCAGGCACTGAAGAGCTTGATAGATATCTGCAGTAAAAGGGGTGGCTTGTAAGGTGTTTATGTTTCAGCATCACTCTATATACGATCACACAAATTCCACCCTAGTGACATAAAGACGTTTGAGGGCAGGAAGATGAAGCATGTGTTGGACTGGGGTGGGCACTGATGTTTAATTCACATACACAGCTACCAAGCACATCTAGGAGCACAGAATGTGTGGCATGGGATAGGGTAAATAGGGGCGTTGAAAGCCAAGGTGAACCAGCATGGAGGCCTCCTGCCCACCCACGACAGGTAAGTGGCACAGCTGCATGTTGGGCACATCCCTCCAACTTGTGTGTTGCCAATTCTACATTTTAAAGTTGTGTTAAGCAGCTCATAGAGCATGTGGTGCCATAACAAAGAAATGTCATATTTAGGCAAGCCCTGTATGTCATGTGTGTTTGTCTGAGGTGTCAGCAGCTATCCCAAAGTTTCTGAAGGGAGCTGTGCCAGAGGAACTATGAGACTAGGAAGAAGGAGGTCCTTCTCTGTATATTCTCTGTTGTATCACTATGCTGAACATTTACCCCTCTATTTCTTTTGAGGTGCTGGAATAAACTATTGCGCTTTCCCTATCTCTGCCCCTCTTTTATCCTTGATTACTCAAGTTGCTCTTCCTACATGAATCAGGCATGCTGATGTCCCCACAGGACCACAACCTCTTTTCTCCTTCTGATTTTACAAAACAAGAGCCAAGACACATCAGTCATTGGCCTCAATATCTTCCCCCATGTATTCCTCCTCTGACTCTCCTTTTCCAGTTCAACATTCCTCGCTTAATTGCTTATCATCCAACTCCCCATCTACCTCCCTCATACCAGTCACCTGTTTTCTACCCCTATAGTCCACTGTCAGTTTTATTCTCTTCTTAACCTTACCTTTCCTTTGTTTTTACCTTTATTTTTCATCATTCTGTTTCCATCTGTTACCCTCCATCCAACCCTGTCTTCCTCCGCCTCTCTTCTAGAACTTAATTTGAGCCGGGGCACCGGTACTTATTTATGAGGGCCGGCACTTTTTTTTCTGCCTCAAGCATTTACTGCGAGAAAAAGACACATATGGGAAAGATGAAGGAAGAGAAAAACGAACAAGCGTCAGAAAGGGAGAAAGCAGAAAACTGCAAGTGTAAACAGAAGGGGCAGAGTGTGCCTGTAAACGGATTAAAGAGGCCCGAGGTGGCTTTCGGATTACGCTGCCTCAGTATTCTGTCCTTGCTCGCACGTGTTTCAAAGGAGGGCTTTGGGCACAGGCTCGTTTTTATTTGCAAATTCAGCACTGCTCCCTTCACTATCTTTCTCTGCTGTTTTTTCTCTCTTTTTCTCCTCTCCTTCTATCTTTCTATCTCCTCCACTTTTTCACTATTTCATTCTCCCCGTTCCTTATCTTCATTCTTTTTCTTTATCCCTCTCTGTTGGTCATTATCATTCTTTCTCTCCCCCCCCCTCCCCACCTCTGTTTTCTCCCTCCATCTCTCTCCCTTTACGTCTCTCCTCCACATTTTCTTTCCCAGGCATGTTTACCACTCAGGCTTGAGTTCAGCTTATTTTGTGGTGAAAATTATGCATATCTGGACCGGCGGTCTGGACAAAAATGCTGATGGAGCTTTCTCGAGTGAGGGCTCACAGCAGAAAGGGATGTGGGCTGAGGGGGTGAAAACCTTGTGTAGTTTAAACAGCACCTCCTGGGGCGGCCTGTTCTTTGACCTCAAAGCCGAGGGAGCCCGAGTGGCACCGTGTTCACAGGGATGAAACTTCTACAGAAGGCCAGGCCTGATAATGCGTCCGATCTAAGCACTACAGCGGCTTCTATTTCATCCACACCCATTGAATTCATATTATTTTCTGTCCTGGATGCACCTGAAAGTATTTGCCCAAAATGAATAGTCAATTTAAAAAGAAAGAGGCAGCCTTATGATCTTAGAGAATAATTTTAAAAAAGTATGCATGGTTTTTCCTAACTAGTTTACTTTAGGATTGGGTCTTTCCCGAAGAATCTTGTGAAAATGCAGGAGGCAGAAACATTGTTTGCTTAAATATGTACTCTGGCACATAAAGTACAAGGATCTCTGGTATATCTGATAAGCTACATACAAAAGAAGATATTAACCCATCATCATCTATCCAGACGTTACCCCAAATTTACTCTACTGGGAAACGTGTTAAGGTGGATTTAGTGGAAAACGCAGGTCAAAACATCCCAAGGGCCTAATTGTGTTTGCTGGATAATTTGGTGGTCTGTAGTGTTAGTTTGTGGGTATGGTTTTGCAGTCTATTTTCATGTGGAAACGTCCTTACTATTTTTTTTTCTATCCCTTCGTGTCTTGCTCTTATCCCAGATGTTCCCTTCTGCGGCACATTGCAGGTTTCTATGTGGGTTTTTTTCTAATACACTTTCTTTTTCCCCCTCTCCGATCTGCTACACTTATCCCTGCCTCTCTTTCCTGGTCTTGGCTCTAGCTCATCCTCACCTGTTATTAATAAATGCTCTTCCTCCACTCTCCTCTCGCCACGCTTCTTATCTCAGTTATCCCAACTCATTGCTACCCGTGCTCATGCCAGGCTCTATTCTGAACAATGATTACTATTTTATCTCTCAGTTTCTTTTCAGTATCGCCTGATCACTCTTATTTCAGATTTTTCTTAGAATTCCTGCACTATCCATATATCTCTTAACTTTACTCCATTGTTTTTGTCTACGTTCCTCTCTCTGTTACTCTTGTTCCTGTTTCTCCTTCCCGTTTCCTTGTTTCTCTCTGCATCCCCTGCTCTCATCTATGGATATGAATTGCATCTAGACTGACCTCACAAGAAAAGCTCTATTCACACACCTACAGCTGAATAATTCTCAGCAGGTAAACTGGATTTCCATCCAGCCCTATTTTTGGATTTGAGTACCTTAGAAGTTTGCAGTGAAATACTTGAGTATGTTTTGCTCTGTGGGCCACTAAGTAACCCATTTGGCAGCACATGTCTATGTTCTCTGTTCATTATAGAAATTCTGAATTACTGATATAATATTAAGATGTGTGTTTGTTATATTTCCACCACCTATTAGGTAACCACTGTCAACACTGGCAAGAGTTATGGTCATTATACTTTCTCTCATTTGGTGCCTAAACTGCTCTTTGTATGATGCAATGATGGGTTCACAGCCTATTCATTACAAACCATGATCACTTCCATAGGGTAGGGTTAGTGCTAGGGATCCACTTGTCCTAAAGAACCCCACAGGCCCAGATAGGGCTTTTGAGATCAGCCGAAACATGTTAGCCAGTGGATGTGGGGAGGGACTGAATTTACAAATATCCAACTTCAATTTCATTTTAACCTTCCTTGGGAGAATCCTAATAAAAATATATTTTATGACCACCAGGTAATTTGAGTTTTAAATCTGACTACATCTAATTTCTTTGAAATATCACTTTGTCTCTGAAAAATATTGCCCTTAGATCTCCTTCCACAAGCTGCACGTCCAGAAAAGTGTGCTGCTTGTTTTGAAAGAGGAGCACACCCTATGATGAAGCCCGCCACCTTCGGCATGTCCAGCGTTGGACAGGCCACCAGTATTTATCTCCATGAAACCTAGATTGATCATACAAGCACAAACACTAGTCGGGTCACATCATACATGCTGCCCACAGTCTGTGGTGCAATGCAGAATGACCCATAGAACATCTGACCACTTACTATCTAACAAGTAGTAGGTTTTACAGGCATTTGTGCAAGGAAGGATATTAAAAACTCTCCTAATATTTGGAAGTCCGGAAGCACACCGTAGAATTACTAAGCAGTAGCTTCAAATCATGTATGTGATCATATGTTCATTCAGAGCACAAATTATTGACAAGCTAACAACAAAGGCAATCTGTTTCAAACCAGGGGTTTTGCGAAGCCTCAGAGAAAATGAGGTATTAAATCAATATTAATTTTATTTTGTATATTTCCTGCCATGAGAATGATCCCTTACTTATCTCATTAACCAGGTGTGAGGTTGGTGGAAGTCATGGCTCAGTTCCTGAAAAGTTCCAGAACTTTAAAGAGGTTCCAGAAAGGACTTTAGGAACATACAGTTGTGGAAATGTGTCATACAGATGAATTTAGCATAACATAAAATCTAAACATATTCTTGTAGATGAAAATTGGGCAACTATTTCAAGAGCAATTATCTACTCTAAAATTGAGTCTGGTACCGCTTTGTTGGCTGGTAGCAGATATCAACAAGCTGCAGTTACTGCAAAACTCGGCAGTGAGAGCATTTTTCTTTTTACCAAAAGCTATACATATTTCAGCGCTGGACATAAATTACTTTGGCTGCAGAGACACATAAATCTTTAAATGGCAATGCCCCAGTCCACATAAAACAGCGTTTTTACTTAAGATACGCTTGGAAGCAGCATCTGATTCCCCTGAAGAGCATCAGAAGAAAAGCCAGGGGAAAGTATTTTGCATCCTTTGCTTGTTCTGTGGAATTCTATTCCAGATGACCTTGGTCTCAAACTTATGTAAGAGCTTCACCTGTTCAGGAGAGGATTCAAGAATGGGGCCAGGTGTCCTAATGGGTTTTTTTTCAGTCTCAAACTCTCCAATTCGGTAACTTATAGGATTAGTGACTGAAAATTTCAATTCAGAAAAGGTTTTCAGAATTACAAAATAAGTTACAAATGTTTACCGTTTCGCAATTAGGAAGGGCCGTGTTTTGAGTGTCCTTTCTAAATTGTGAATTCGTGACATACGAATCAGTAGTTGCTATGGTAAACCTGGTTGCAAACCATTAATCTGTTACTGACTCCCAAATTGAAGTGGTAACTCATTCGCAAAGGGCAAAAGATCACCTTTAGACCCCCTCTTTGAGAACCGGGGTGGGAGCACTGCCAAATGTCACTGACGTTTTTCAAAATGGAAATCTGTTTTGTATTTCTATAATGAAATCTGATTGCGTAAAAAAAGATTTCCATTTTTAATTGTAATCATATAGATGGTGGTCTGCTGTCCCTTGCAGGCCACCATCCCTGTGTCTTTAGCCAATCACAGGGGGTCGCTAAATACGACCCGCCAAGAGAACATCGACTGGGCACTTTGTTGTGTGACCCCTCATGACTCTCTATTTTGTGAACAGACCTATTAGGCCATAGGTCAATTCGCAAATTTGGTACTGGTCAGAAAAAGTCGGGTCACAAAGTGTGACCACTTTTGGAGGCCAGTATCTCGGTAGAAATGGCCCTACTTTGTTTGAATAATATTTATGGCTCTTGTGAGTACCCGAGAGCCCAGATGCAATGGGTACTGGGCCCTTTGCCACTCTACAAGCATAGATTTTATTTCATTTCCCATGTCCTTACAACTAACCAAAATGAATTAAAAAAACACCTACTGTCCTGCACACTTCCTCGGTAACCCTCCGCCTCTTTACTGATGTAAAGAACTTGGTGTCCTACCACTCTCATTGGTGGAGGCTATGAGAAAAAAAGTGTTATCTAACCAGAAAGAGGTTTGTGTCCCAGGTCTACACTGAATATTAGATGTGTGGATGTGCTGAATGGTGGCACCACAGTGCCTTGCAACACATCTCTCAGATCTCTAGAAACCAGAGGGAGGCAAGGGAAGGCGAGTAAGATGTGAGCTTATCATTCCCTATTACACCACTCTTTTGATGTCTCCCTGTATATGCGGATCTCTGAATTTTCAAGCAAGGTGTGAAAAGGTAGAGGAGCAGCCAGGTTCCAAGGTTGGTGTAACAGCAGGGACATAATGAGTACTGTTTTTAAGTCTTGTAACGTCACTGAACAGAATTAGGGATTTGGTTTTATGATATAGACTGATCGCATTCTATCAAAGCAATACAAATGAAAATCTCTCGGGCAAGCTGTATTTCCCCCACCCCCAGATCACCTGTCCCTGAAAGTAGTCACTAGCTTCTAGCTTCCCAGTTTTTTCTCCAATAGCCCTGTGAGTCCTGCACCCAATTAATTTGTAAATCCTCATTCTAGCTTATTATTGCTACAGTCAGCCTTTATCTAGTTTTTTTTTCACGGAATTTGTGATTGTTTTTCCCTGTCCAGAATCACACACCAATGAGAATGCTTCTTTTTCGAAATGACAACAGTGGTCCCCTCTCTAACCTAGTTTCTCATCACCCAAGGTCATAAACACTGGCTTCCAGACCACTTACCGTCTCCTCTAGGCTTATTAGTAAATTATGGAACCAGGTAGAGCTCTCTCCAGAGACTGGACTCTGCAGAGCCTGGCTTTTGTTTTCAATTTCCCTGTGCCAGTCGAATTTAAAGTTATGTATCAGCTTTTTCAGTCACTGGATACAGGATCACGCTAGTTTTAGCTGAAATCATATATGTCATCAATGTTGTCACTCCTACAGCAATGCAGTAAACAATGCAAATGGCGAATGGGTTACTTAATGTTACTGTAAATGTGCTGTGGGACATGTTATGCAGGAGCAGACGTTGAAACTGATGCACCTGTTAGTTCAATAGCTTTGAACAGTGCTCGCAGTTTGGGCTTGCAGTTGCTTCTTACTGGGCTAACACTATACACATGTATGAGCGATAAACATGATTACATTTGATAGCGCCAAGAAACTGTGGTACGTCAATTTACTTTTGATGCGTTTGTGTAAGGTCTAAAGGGATCAGCACTCAGGACGAGGTTAGTTGTATATGCTACATCAAAAAACCTGCTTTGCACTATTTGTAATCCGCATATTTTCAAGTCTGGAATACTTTTGTGTAGTTCGTGACTTTGGCGAAGTTTTTGAATAGACTTAATAACGTTGTTGTGGGTGCAGATTCAAATTTTCGCTCATCTATTTTCCTTAAATGGTTTTATTATTTGTACCACTATGTTCTATTCACCTTGGGGGTGTGCCAGGAGCGAAAACTGGCTGCTGAATTAGTCATTCGGAGGCACGAGGCATAGCAATGATCTTCGGTCCTTGTGACGTAATCGGTTAAAACTTGCCTCAATAACTCTGTTTTCAGTAGATTTGTATTTACCATGTGGTTGGGTTCGGTTCTACTGGGATGGTGAGAGCGTTCTTGAGACTTTGTGCATATACTACAAGCATGAGTCACTCTGTTTTTGTTGCTTGGACCGTTCGTGGTGCCCAATCTCCTGTGTGAGTAATGGATGATGTGTAATGGTATTGTTTCAGGTTAGGGCCCAGTTTTATTTCTTCATCTGGATCACAATTTGTGAATGTTACAAATGGGGTCTCTAGCTGGCAGTCAGTTTATACCCTTCCCAAGTAGGGACCCTCACTCTCGTCAGGGTAAGGGAGTCACACACCTAAGATAACCCCTGCTCACTCCCCTTCGTAGCTTGTCAGAGGCAATGTGTAAAGTATTTGTACATACACACACACAGTAACACAGTGAAAACACCACAAAAGGACTCCACAGCAGTTTAGAAAAATAGGCACTATTTATCTAAATCAAACAAGACCAAAATGACACAAATCCAACACACACAAGTAAATATATTTCTGTTTAAAAGTAAAAAAATCTTAAACCATAAAAGTCAATGGTTGCATTGTTTAAGCATCAAAAATAAAACAGCAAGGGAGGTGATGCATCAGAAAAGCAAGCAGTGCATCGATTCATTACTTACAAGTGAGGCCGTGCGTCGATTCTTTTTCCGCCGGACGGGCAATGCATTATTTCTTTCAAAGCAGGAGGATGATGCATTGCCTTCCAGACACGCAGCCTCGGGTCCGTACGGTGATGTTGAAGATTTGACAACCAGGGATGATGCGTGAAAAATCAAATGGACAGCAATGATGGGTTCACACTGAAGCAGATGCTGCATTGATTTTGCAGCTGTGAGACAGGCGCTGTGTCGATGTTTCAGCTGCGGTACAGGCGCTGCGTCGATTATTTTGCCGCAACGGCTCTGGTGCATGGATTTTCATACAGGTTACCAGCTTCCACTTCAAAGGGCCCAGGGACTGGATTTGGCACCACTTTGCAAGTCAGGAGTCTCTGCAGAATAGCCCAGCCACTGGCAGATGAAGTCTTTGATGTCCCTGAGACTTCACAACAGGAGGCAAGCTCAGTTCAAGCCCTTAAAGAACCTTGGAAAGCTGGATATAGTAAGCAAAGTCCAGTCCTTTCACTCCCAGGGCAGAAGCGGCAGCAGCAGGCCAGCCCAGCACAGCAACTAACAGAGTGGCAGATTCTCCTCAAGCATCCAGCTCTTCACCCTGGCAGAATGTCCTCAATCGAGGAGTGTTCTGAAGTTGTGGGGTCAGCAGTCCAATACTTATACTCATTTCTGCCTTTGAAGTAGGGAAACTTCAACTGCAAGTCTTTGTAGTGCAAAATACCCTGCCTTTCCCTGTCCTGGCCCCAGGCACACTCTATGGGGTTGGAGCCTGATTTGTGTAATAGCAGGCACAGCCCTATTCAGGTGCTAGTGTCAGCTCCTCCCTCCACTCCCTTTGTGTTGCTGTCTAGACTGTATGCACAAACAGCCCAATTGTCAATCTGACCCAGACATGTATTTCACAGCCAGGCAGAGGCACAGAATGGTTTAGCAAGAAAAAGCCCACTTTCTAAAAATGGCATTTTCAAACTTACAATTCAAAAACCAAATTCACCAAAAGATGTATGTATTTATTAATTAAATTGTGAGTTCAGAGACCCCAAACTGCACATTGTCATCTGCTCCCATTTGGAAACTGCACTTAAAAGATCTTTCAAAGCAATCCTAAAGTTACCCTATGAAAGAGATAGGCCTTGCAATAGTGAAACACGAATTTAGCAGTATTTCAATATAAAGAGATGTAAAACACACCAGTACATGTCCTACCATTTAAATACACTCCACCCTGCCCATGGGGCTGCCTCGGGCCTTCCTTAGGGGTGACTTACATGTAGACAACAAGACAGTTTGGGCCTGGCAAGTGGGTACACTTTTGAGATCAACTTGGCAGTTCCAACCTGCATACACGGACACTGCAATGGCAGGTCTGAGACATGTTTATAGGGCTATTCATATGAGAGGCACAGTCAGTGCTGCAAGCTCACTTGTAGCATTTGATTTACAGGCCCTGGGCACACATGATGCGCTATACCAGGGACTTACTAGTAAATCAAATATGCCAATCATGGACAACCAATCATAATCCAATTTAGACAGAGGTCTTGCACTGTAGCACTGGTCAGCAGTGGTAAAGTGCCCAGAGTTCTAAAGCCAGCAAAATCGAAATTCAGCACAGGATTAAAAACAGGCGGTCAGAAGCAGAAAGCACAGGGGAAACCATGTCAAGTGCTGACAGGTCTAACATTGAGCTAATACCAATCCAATGGAAATGTTTATTTGTACCTGAAATGAGTTTATTATCCAGGCACAAACTGTTCACAAGCAGAGAGTGGGGGGTAGTGGGGTTGATGACTCCTTCTATTGCCACTCCCCCAATTAAAACCTGGTAAAACTTGGTTCACATTGTGTGGGCAAATTTACGGTGTTGGGCTTGCTTTTTAGGCAGCCTGGAACTGCAAGATGGGCCAATTTGAAAGAGAAACTGTTAAGGATTGTTTTGTCCCCTCACATTCCATGGTACCAAAACAAAATTGGCCACACATTGGCCCTTTCAAAGTGACCCATCTGACAGTAACAGACTGTCAGACTCTCTGAAAGTCCAATCCACCACTGGAAAATATGTGAATATTCATTTTGCATGTATTACAAAGAGTGTAAATATACACAATCTATGTGTTATCCTCAATTCTGAGGTCTCAAACTTGGAATCTGGTACAAATTCCACATAAATGGCTTTTGCCAAGTCTACCAATTCATGATAGTGACTAGAAAATAATCTAGTCCTTAGTTATGTAATAGCAGTCTTTCAGTAAGCTTTATAAATCCACTTGTGTGTAGATGTACCATAAACAAGATTTGCATAATTTCCACCTCACAACTAGGTTTCAGAAATCATTGGATATTATGAAAAATATACATTTTTAAATGAACATTAAAATTACCTTGTTAATTTTCAGTAGGAGTAAGAATCTTAGCCACAAATCACACATTGAGTGTGAACTCAATCAAAGGCCCTTTACCTTTCGGAGCTAATGCTGAGGCTGTTCTAGTCTTAACCGGGCAACTCAACTCAATGGGATTGTCCCCAACATCTCTTATGTAGCACCTTTTATTCAAGTGGGAGTAGTTCTTCCGAATTTAAAAACTGATGGTGTCCATACATATTTTGTAGTATCCTAAAGTCTTGATTAGGTTTCCAAATGGTGATCAATATCGCTATATCTGAAGCGTGTCAATGAATGGTTAATATGATTAACAGCGGGAGGACAGTGAGGATGACTAGGATATGCCATTAATGTGTTATCGAATGATTCAACGGGGCCAGTTTCTATTTAGAGGGTACAGTTTTGACTAAACATACAGAAAAGCTAAGGTGTATTTTTATCACTGAGTTATGTTGCCTTTGTCCCACGCAAGTGAATGCAAGGGCTAAGCAACTACTATGTCAGACTTATCAATCCACTCAAGGCCACCTTGTGTGACCTTCCTGGCTTTATGCATGGCAAATTACTGCATTGCATTTCTCTGCCCCTGGGAGGTGTTCCATCACTGGAGCGTGGGTGTTCACACGCATCTAGCGGTGGGCTTTAAATTTTGCTTTGCTGTCGGAGTAGGCAGAGTTTTGACCACTCTGTGTTCTGCATGCAACGCAGAGTTCTGGGCAAATTCTGCTAACTAGCCAATGGCAGAGTCCTTTCTCGTGTGCTGTTTGCCAACGGTAAGTTGGCAAGTGCGCAAAACTTTTGCCGTCCTCTAGTGTGATTTTTGGTCGGTAAAGGGGCAGCTGGCGAGATATCCCCAACATAAGCGGTTGTGTCCATTTGCGGTGAGAAAGCTGCCACTGGAGTGGAAAATGTACTTGAGCGACAGCAAATTCAACTCAAGAAGTAGTGCCATCTAGTGAGCTGTGTGGTGCTGTTCACTCTGATTTTTCACTGCAGAATGAGCTCCCGGCGCTACAAATCATCACAAGCAGCGCAACATGCCTAATTCCACCCGTTCATGGAGGTCTGCAGAATTTCACGAAGTGAAACTCCGTGAGTTCCGCCCACCCTAGGCGCACCCACCAATTAATTTTGGTGCATTTCCAGATATACCAACACTGGTAAGGCTGGGAGTGCATCAAAATACTACACCTTCCAAGGGTACGCGCAACAAGGAGAAATATCTTTTTTTTCCTGGCACCGTATTTAACATCATATATTGCTTGCTGCACTGTGCTGTGTGAAAGTTTGTTTTTTATTCAGCCTATCAGTCTTTGGGTTTTAATATTAATCTTCAACCAGGCTTGAAGTTTGTAGTGTGAACTGTGGCTGTCTATATTGGTGATTATAATTTTGACCCAAATGTTCTATAGGTTATCTCTAACTGTTTTCGCTAGAAATTTGATGGAATGGAAGAGATGTGAGATTGACTAATAATTTGCAAGGACCTTTTACTAATCATTTGAACTGCAATTGCATTTATATGCGCCTAGTACTGCTGGAAAGGTCTTGAAGCATTCTACGTCAGTAGCACCCTCCCTGAATCCCAACAATAGTGGTCAGTTTATTGGTTATTGTGTTAGTTTTATATACTTAAGAAAACCATTCCATGCATTTACTCCAGTTTCATTTTGATACATTAGTGACTTAAGTGTGATCATTCAAGGGAGCTATGTGAGAAGCAAATGCTTACCGGAATAGTTTTTGTTATAGTCGATGCTTGATTTGAGCTGGTGTTTGCCTTTCAGGGCCATCAGCACCCATTTTTGAGGACCAGCGCTTATTCTTCCTCATCAGACATTTGCAGAGCAGAGGAAAGAGAAAACGCACAAAGCAGAAAGACGGAGGAGAAGAAGATGGAAAACGTGTGACAGAGGGAATGCAGGATCCTGCAGGAGTAAGATTAAAGGGCAGGTGGTGCCTAGAACTGGATTAAAGAAGCATGAGTTAGAATAAAGACCGTATTAATGGCACCCACACTCATTCTTTTACAAAGTAGGCTCTGGTTATGATTTAAAAAAATAAAAGAGCTTACGACAGACAAACTTGAGATTCAGAGTATACACGAGGTACGCAGAAGATAGAAGGGAAGAAGAGGGGCATTCAAAATAAACAAGCATTAGCAATGCCACAGGTCTCGCATTTCTCCGAGTTAGAGCTATTTAGCAGTTGTAAACTCCCAATCAGACTTTTCTTGCCACATTAAATGGAAAAAAAGAGTGCGATCGTGCTGCTACAGTTCACTCGTTGTGAAACCTATCGGCAAAAGTGCAATTATCTACGTAACCGGCAAAAGTGCAATTAACTATGTAACAGGGTCAATGTCATGGAAAGCGCTCGACTTCTGCCAAGCGAGATCGGGCTGCGAAAAAAGATAAAAAGTAGTCCACAAATCGGACGGAAAACAGTGAGCCTCGCATGTTTTCAGTACTTGGTCGCTGCGCTCGAGGAGGGCTAACCACCGGAAAAGGCATGAAGTATGCATACCTTCCACTAATGAAAGCAAGCAGATTTTAACAGGCAAGCCCACGAACCAATGAAAGACACTGACATGACATGGACGGGGCTCCGAGCCCTTTTCTAACTACTAAAACGTCTCACAAGCAAAACGCATGTGCTAGTGCATGCGACGCAGGCTCGACCCTAAAAAGGGAGAAAAAACTAAATAAAAGTTTTATTCTTGGTAAAATTTGTATGCACCATTTTGAGGAATATAGCAGGTTGAGATTTTATTTTTTTTGCGAGACAATGCAATTTGTGAATGCAAACTTGAGGAAAGAAACAGTTTTACATTCTGCTCTAAATAATGTGGCTCTTAACAATCTTTCTAGAGACACTCAACTTTAAGGAGGTTACACAGATACTTTCCTCACTGCAAAAAGGAAACCCAATGCTTGTTGAGAGCCCTTTATAAGCATCTGTCAAGCAGTACGACATTGTTGTCTTTTCAAAGAAGTGAGCTAGATTGCTTGTTTAAAGGTTCTACCTCCTTTACGGATGCTCTAACTATATCAATAGCTGTATTGTGTTTGCATTTGTTTGAGGAAAAAGGTGAATTGGGTGTATGAAGATAATCAAGATTCACATGTTGTGCATTATTCTGCCACCTTATGGTTGCTACTGGAAAAGCATCTTGTCGTGACTGGGATTAAAATTAATTTTAAAACATAGGTAAGCAATTAAATTATTTCTACAGGGATTTTTTGAGAGGTCAAATGTGTCTTTTGTCTGTAGAGGCCATTGAGTCCCCACAGTGCAGAGACACTCAATTGACCTGGTACCTGCATGTGAATTGAAACATTGGTGTCCCCATCTTTCTAGGATTTTATCATATCACCAACACAGCATGTTGACAGACTGGATTTCCCAAAGCAGCTCATCACATTATGTCGCTTCCTCCCACAACGCGCATAAAAATTCTGTTCTCACCAAATAAAAGTCAAAACACATGATCAAGTCTTTTCAATGCCCATGGGTGCAACATGAGCTGATCCAACAGCATGGCCTATGATTAATTCCATAACTCATGTGCCCTTTGTTGACTCACTAACGATCCATCCATGGCTGTAAGTCACGTCTCCAGACTGCACATGTGTGTTTACCCTGGCGACAGCGTGGAGAACCCCACAAAATGGAGATGGGAAAAGGGAGATGATTTCCTTCTTTATAGGATTGTGGTTTTTTCTGTGAGCCAGAAAATTAGGTCACTTGCTGCAAATCTGGTTCTGGTTAAGGGTGATAACATGTGCAACATGTCCATGTACGAATCCTTGTGCTCATCCCCTGCAGCCCAGTTCTGGCTTTTGAATTGAATTCTTTTTATTGTGTTTTTCGCTTCCTCGCAGTTCCTATGACACTAATCATTATTGCTCATTAGCCTTCTTGACACTCGACGTTACTCATTATTACCCCACTATCAGCTCATTAGCCATCTTCCATCTTGCTGTCCCTGGAACTCCTACAAAGTAGGGAGTTTGAAGATGCGTTTGCCTTGACAGATTGTGTCTAAGGACGTTACAATTAACACAAAAATAGATGCGGAAATACAAACAGGGTTCTTGCCAACAACTTTTTGTATAGGGAACGTAAAGTACCGGTGGCATACTTGAGAATGGAACAAAATATTCTGTGGCATTGCTGGGGAAGCATATTATTCCCTCTGATGGCAAGTGCATAGAGACACACTGTGACGTGTAGACATTAAGGGCCATATGTACGAACACATTTTCCCAGAGACACAGAAACATCTGGCCCTAAAACACACAGCTCACGGCCCAGTCACAAAAGACAGAACACCAGCCTCACCTGACAGAGATGCCCTAGCCAAGCCTGTTTCAGAAGCAGCCTGTCCTAGGCCAGGAGATGCAGAAGGGATGACGGGCCCCAGCAGCAGCAGCATTCCTTCTCACACTGAAATCCATAGGGCCACAGGCAAAACTCCTGTGGTCTACAGCCTTGGTGGGACTGCCTCAGCCTCAGAGACGGAGCTGAGTACCAATGAGCTTGCAACAATTTGAGGACGGTCTGGTAGAGCCAACGCCCTCCGCTTCCTCCTACTACACTCGAGCATGGTGCTTGACTTTGACAAGTGGGGCGTTTGCAGGGAGGATGGAGAGGCTCTCATGACTGTCTCAGACAGGTCCTAACCCATAAGGCGGGCAGCATTGCAATCTTGGGCCCATATTTATACTTGTTTTGCGCCGCATTTGCGTCATCTTTTGACGCAAACGCGGTACAAACTTACAAAATACAATTGTATTTTGTAAGTTTGCGCCTATGGGCCTTGGTTTCCACCCTGTCCTGGAGGTGTTTAGTCCTGCAGTCGACCTGCTAAGTGCCTCATAGTCCTTTCAGTG
This sequence comes from Pleurodeles waltl, assembly GCF_031143425.1. Lineage (NCBI taxonomy): Eukaryota > Metazoa > Chordata > Amphibia > Caudata > Salamandridae > Pleurodeles > Pleurodeles waltl. Next base: position 1,271,021,801 of record NC_090437.1, read on the forward strand.
CCACGCAGTGCCCCTGCTACTCTTGTGTTTATATAGGTATTGCAAAATACAGACCTGGTCCAGAATGTGGGTGCGTAAGCAGGTGAAGCCTCCCAGAGTCTGAGCACTGGTGGGGGCAGTGGTACCAACTTCCCAGGTAGGCCACTGCAGCCTCCATCCCTTTCCCCAGCAGCCATAGGCAACAACTCTGTAGATTCATTCCAAAAGGCACTTGAACAATTAGCACATAAGCCGGAAATGATAGAGAGTCTCTAAATAATCTCTGCGTGGGAGAGAGTGCTCAGACCTGACCACAGAACTATGGGAGTGTGTGTGTGACAGCACCTGCTGCAGGGATATGAGAGCAGTGCTTAATTTGAGCTGGTGGTTTCAGGTGCGGGGCACAGGCACTTATTTTTGAGGGCCGGCACTTATTTTACTGCGTCAGGCAATTATGCCGAGAAAAAGACACATATGGGAAAGACGGAGGAAGAGAAAGACTGAAAAGAGCAGAAACGAAGAAAGCAGAAACCTGCAAAAGTGAGCAGAGGGGTTAGGGAGTGTCTGTGAATGGATTAAAGATGCCCGAGTTGGCTTTAGGATTACGCTGCCTCAGTATTCTGTGCTCGCACATTTAAATGCAACAGCCGCATGTTTCAGAAGAAAACTCTGAGCACCGTCACGTTTTCACTTACAAATTAACCACTGTATGAGAGGCTGTGAGAGACTGCTGCTGCTTGGATGGTGAGTACAGGCTCAATGCTGGGACATGGGAGCCTATGTCAGAGAAAGGCCATTCACAGCCTCAACTGAGGACATGCTGGATGAGAGACAGTCTCCAAGACAGAAGAGGTTGTGAGAGAGAGGGAGAGCACACAGGATCAGCTGGAGAGAACGGCTGAAGGGGTGGGGGAGTCAGTGTGTTGGCATGCAATCTTAGCTACAGATGTGAGAAGAGCATGTGTTACACAGGAGGGAGAAATTACCCCTAGCTAAAACATCTGGTGACCCCCCTCCCCATACTGAGATGGTAGGACAATTTAACACCATTTCTTAGACACTGGCAAGCTAGAACTCACACATCTCTGCACTGACTGCATAGTCAGGAAGCTTTTAATGCGACGTGTAACCAGACATAGGATTGGAGCCAGGATGCAATGTAAAGAGAGCGGGAGAAGGAAGAGCTAAACTTGCAGATGGAGTGTGATGTGGATGGCTGGGATGTCATTCAAAGATGACTGTAGTAGAAGATGCTGGGTTGACAATGTGAGGAAAGAGATTGTAACAGGCCCTATGCAAAGATGAAATACATGAAGCAGCGAGGAAGAGTTTGTGATGTCCAAAGTAAGTGGCAAACTGGAGGACCTGAGTGTTACATGCAGGAAGGGGGGCATGGAAGTCCCACAGGAGGAGTTGGAGGCCTGACAGGTATAGGAAGTGGCAGAAGAGTGGAGTGAGAAGGAGACTATATCCATTAGTCCCACTGCCCAGGGACTGAAGGGCCACTGGGCCATGAGTGACAGGAGACTTACAGTCCAGCAATCCTTAGCAGAGGTGACAAATGTTCCACTTCCAAAAGATACATGGTGTAACCCAAGCCTCATAGTATCCAAGAGCGCTGACATTTAGTTGGGGTCTGATGATTGCTTCCAGGCACTAGGGGGGTCATTACGACCCTGGCGGAACAAGTCCGCCAGGGCCGTGGGACGCGGTGGCACCGCCGACAGGCCGGCGGTGCCCCGCGGGGCATTCTGACCGCGGCGGCTCAGCCGCGGTCAGAGAAGGGAAACCGGCGGTCTCCCGCCGGTTTCCCGCTGCCCCAAAGGAATCCTCCAAGCCGGCGCAGCATGCTGCGCCGGCATGGGGATTCCGACTCCCCCTCCCGCCATCCAGTTCCTGGCGGTTCTCCCGCCGGGAACCGGATGGCGGGAGGGGGAGTCGCGGGGCCCCTGGGGGCCCCTGCCGTGCCCATGCCTATGGCATGGGCACGGCAGGGGCCCCCGTAAGAGGGCCCCTAAAAGTATTTCAGTGTCTGCAAAGCAGACACTGAAATACGCGACGGGTGCAACTGCACCCGTCGCAGCTTCCCACTCCGCCGGCTCTATTACGAGCCAGCGTCATCGTGGGAAGGGAGTTTTCCCCTGGGCTGGCGGGCGGTCTTGTGAAGACCGCCCGCCAGCCCAGGGGAAAACTCGGAATACCCTCCGCGGTCTTACGACCGCGGAGCAGTATTTCGGAGGGGGGAAGCCTGGCGGGCGGCCTCCGCCGCCCGCCAGGCTCGGAATGAGGGCCTAGGTGTACATCTTCATCCTGCTTCTCATTCAGTGGCTCATGCTCTGAGGACCAGCACTGGGGTGGGTTCAGCCACCACATGGAGCAATAGAAAGGACGGATGTGTTCTTAGTGACTTCACGTGCTGCTCAATCAGTAAACACCAATAGAACAGCCTCTAGGTGCCATGTATCCCCAGCAAGCATTTTGTCCAGGCCAGTATTAGCATTCCAAATGTTCTCTCACCACCCCCTTTTTCCTACAACACTCCATTTCAATATGCTCCTATCTTCTGTAGGACTTTCTTCATAGAATTGAGTATTCTGCTGCACCCCCTCCTTCATTCCAGGCCCTCCCAGCATTTCCTCCTCCCCATTCAGGCTACTGCTGCACGGCCTTGGTACTGACTTCTGCGGCTCTCTGTTCTTTGCCATCCAACTCCAACATTAGTTGCATCCTTCATTGGCTCTTAGTTTCTGCCCCTGTGGTTGTGACCCCCTTAGCAGGTGTCATCATATGCATTTTCACTTTCTAATCTATATAAATTTGTTAGTTTATGCATAGTGTTTAGTTTGTTTAATAAAATGCTTTTTCGATTGCAATTTATTAAGTGTTGTTTCTTAAGTTTAGTCTCGAGCCCACATCACTTCCCCTGAGTAAGTCTCGGCTGCTGTGCCTCGCTGCCTTGGGAGTCAAGTGCTAAAAGGAGGTACTGGTCTCTAGTTGAGGACTTAACAGTACGGGAGTCACATGACTCCAGTGACAAAGGGTCAAGTTGTTACATTTTATTTATTTAATTTTAAGCACTTCTAAAGCATGTAATTGCCCCACAAATCATCCTGGTACTACATTCAGTGCCTACTGTGTAAACAAACAATTCTTGAGTAGGGGTGGGCAGAATTTTGTATTAATTATTTAATTCCACGTTTCTCTTGTAACACAAAATTGATAAATTAATTCCGTTGCTCCAACCCCACAGTGGAATTAAATTAATCAGCAGTTGCTTAGTTCCTGTTGAGCCCCATACACTAGTCTTCCTTACTTCTGTACAGTATTACGGTAATGAGGGCATCTCTGTGTCCGGCCTCCACGTAATTCCAATCCAATCAAGCAGAGGGATCTTAATGTGTCCATGAAAGGTGGGAGGTGCTCATGTTAGTTGTTTGATTGGCTATCAAAGGCAAAGCCCGAAAAACGCAGCAGGTTGGAAGAATGCTTGATATCTGCTGCACGTTTTACATGGCTGCCTCTCGACAGTGAGTGAGTTGGCTAGAGCAAAGCAAGTGGGAAGATAGTGGGTTTTTGTGTTTGGATTTGAACCCGCACCCCAAGGCCTTCCTGCAGAGTAGCAAGGAGCAGCACTAACTAACACTGCGAGTGGGCCACCCACAGGCACTGCTGCTACTTTCTCATGAGTACTCTTCTTTATGTAGTTATTATGTGTGCTCAGTGCTCAGTGCAGATTCACAAAAAATAGCAGGCAGGGACAAATCTATTCATTAATTATACTAACCAAAAAACTCACTTTTGGTTAATAGGGTCAATTACTTTCCCATGTGTATTTATTTATTTATTTACAGATAGCAATGTATACCTCATCATGATAACATATATAAAGACATCAGCAATTACACATCATATTACTAACTATTACATAAATTACACAACACAATTACTTAAAACTAAGCACAACCAATACATCAAAATGGGAAATGCCCAACGAAATAACTCATAAAGGTCACTATAGCTCAATTCACCTAGTGATCCTGCCTTATAAAGATTACCAAGGGGTTAGTACCCAGCTGAAAACACCTAACAATTTTTTAAGGTATTTATGTAGTGCTTCTGAATTATTTAAACTCTCAATTCATTAATTACAAGCCCTTGATCCCGCAAGACTAGTGTTGACGCGTTTCGGCCTCTAAACTCGTGGCCTCTTCAGGACAGTCGAAGGGCACTGGCACCTCTTTCTCTAATAAACGTTTTGTCCCTGCCTGCTATTTTTTGTGAATATGTTTTGATAGTACCCTAAGCAGGTTGGGGTGATATGGTACTCCCCTCCTTCTTTGTAAACAGTGCTCAGTGCAGAGCAGGAGGGCAAATGGGTCTGTTACCCTTACTTATCATGCAGTTTACAAACAAGGGGTGCATAAAAGTGGGGCATAAATGGGATATTTCATTTTGCACAACCAGGCCTTCCTGAGATGCGAGATACATATAATACTAACGCTGCTGTGCTCTGCCAAGACAGCACGATTGCACTGGCACCGTCCATGTGATATGCACTCCTAGCTGACGCTCGTTGGAGCAAAGGCCAGGGATTTAATTAGCAGGCCAGCAATAAACATAAATGATTTGAAAGACTTGGACGCACACAGAATAGTCAGTGGGCAGGAGACTTAGGCCTTCATTATGACATTGGCGGCAAATGCCGCCTACCACCACAGCAATGGCCGCCAACATACCGTCGCCACCAGCTGCCAACTGGATTATGACCGTAGACAGAATACCGCCAGAAGACTGGCAGAATTCCATCAACGGTCATGGCGGCAGACGGCGGTATGGTGGTGCTGCTGACAGTAGCAGCGCTACGCCAGCAAAAAAAACGCCGACTGTATCATGTTCCATGATATGGCCTGGTGGTGTTTTGCTGGCGGACACTGCTGCTGGCAGCAGCGCCGCACCCCGTCTCCTGCCAGAGAACCCCCTGCAAGCAGGTAAGTCGGGTTTTCTGACAGGAGAGGGGGATTGTGGGGTGTTGTGTGAGTGTGTGGGTGTGTGTGTGACTGTGTGGGAGGTGTGTGTGTCTGTTTTTTTATGCGTGTATGCGGGTGTGAGTTGCATGGAATGCATACGTGTATGACTGAATGTAAGTGTACATGTCTGTTGTGTGTTGTGAATGCGTGTGTGCAACAATGTATGTTAGTGTGTGTTGCGGTGTGTGGGTACGTATGTGTGCATGCGCTGGGTGCAAGTGAGTATGCCTGTGTGTATGAATGTGTATGTGTGCGCGTGTGGGTGTTTGGATGTCGGGGGGTTGGGAGAGAGAGGGTGGAGGAGGACTCTGGGGATGTGGGCAGGGGAGTCCCCTATCAGTGCCAGGGAAGGAATCCACTGGCACTGATAGTGCCTACCGCCATGGTTTTCATGGCAGTAAGATTGCCACGAAAACCATGGCGGTAGGCGGGTCATAATTCCGAGGGTGGGATTGTGACGGGCGCTGGGCTGGAGACCTAAGTCTCCATCCTGGTGGCTGTTACCACCCTGGTAGATGGAATGGTAAATTGGCAGTTTGGCTTGGCAATGTCATAATTTGCGAAAAGATACCACCAGCCTGTTGGCAGTACCTTTTCCCAAACTACCGCCGTCTGCCAGGGTCGTAATGACCCCATAGTTCTTCTGAGTGACCCGTGTGTCTGTTCTAGCTGAGAACACAGAGGGTCTGGTATAAAGTACTGAGTTGCACTTAGAGGTGGCAGATCTTCCAGCTGCTGGCTATGGTGCTCCCCTCAGGCTGCCACCTAGGTTCTCCTCTATGAACGCTCTTACAATTGGGCAGTCAGCTCAGGCACTGTGCCTGGAAAGGGTCAGAGACGAGGCAGGCCAAGGAAAGCACATCTGACCGTGCCTCACTCAGCTGCACAGATTGTGCTGAAGAAGAAACCAAAAGCGATTCCTGACATGCAGTTAGATGGACACTCCACCATAGATTCAGATGTAATCAGATCCCAATCCTCACCCCATTCACAATACATCATCTGTCATCTTGTTAAAGAGAGCTCAGTTGGTGTTAAATATCAATAATAGTGGCGAATTTGGTGGTGGGAGGAACTCTGGAATTGCACTGAGGTTTTATGCACGCCACAGAATTCTGTGGACTGTAACTTTGTGAGATTCGCCCACCCCAGTCGTGAGTTCCTTCCTAAAATTGAGCAAGTTGGTTTGACACCTCAAGTTGAGGGGTATTAACTACTACTTGGTGGATACCCAGTAGGCAAATGATCTGCCACACTGGTGAGATTTCAGGTACCTGAAGATACCACTGTCTGGCCTGGGACCTTCCAAAGGAGGTTCCTAGCAGTTTCCTGCAGCACTGCCTCTCTTCAAGTACCGACAGGGCTTCCCTCTTTCTAGCTTCTAGCATTGATTCCCCCCATTTAAGTTGCAGCAGGGCTTCTATCTCTGCAAGCTGCCTTTACTCTGTTCTCCCACCAAGCTCCTGCAGTTTATCCCTTCATACATACTCCTGTCTCTGACAAACCCAAAATGACCCCCTTGGTGATTTATTTAACAGCATTTGCCACAATGTTTCATTCTACTTCTTTTCTTTCCCTCCTCTCCCATTCAAACACTTGAAACAGCATCACCACCCACAAAGACTACGCAACCCTTTTAGAATTATCGATGATTAAGTATTTCTTCCTGACAGCCTTCAATAAGACTATCCCTGTCAGATTCTGCAGACTTCAGGAGCACTGCTATTCTGACTATTCGAGCCAGTGGCTGCCTTTATAATTTATTCTGTATATATTACCCTAGCAATGAGAGTCCCCTCTGTGGTATATTGAATGTCTTCGGTATAGCCTTATAGCCTGTTAAAGAGGGGTAGACCAGCTGTTAAAGACACTGAACCTGAGCTATAGGCCTGAGCCGCAGGCAGAAGGGCTATAGGGGTATTAGAACATTCCACCCCCTGAGGGTTGAAAGTTCTAAATTAAAAAGGGAGAAACATGAAGACAAACATTGGAATGTTTAAGCTCTGGGCTTGAGCCAGCCATTGTTAATTCAGTTGTACTCTATTATCGCCAATAATGTTCTCATCTTTCCAATGTTCTAATAGAGATTAAATTACAATTTAAGGGCAAGGGTTCCTGCATGGTTGATGGCACATGCATTTCAACAAAAGTATTCTCTGACCTCTAAAATGTAATGTTCATTCACGAGTTTGTCGTAATTTTGTAATCTTAAACTGAGCTACATATTTCTCCAATACTCTTTTTCTTAACATTCAGTGATGGGATGCTGAATAAATATTTTTAGAACGTTTTAATAGATCTGAGAAAAATGCTCATGACAGTAGTTTAAAAGTAGCATCATGATTTGAGTACTGTTTCACTTATTCTTTATCTCATGCTCAATTCTTCAGTCGTATAAACTTAATATGGATTTGAAAAGCAAATATGCCTTCTCTAAATAAAAAAGTGGCAAGTGTTATTTTCAGCACGAACATGTTCTCAAATGACCTAAACATATCCTCAAATCTTTGACAGAGCTAGTCTATTTTCCTGAGGCCACAATACTTATGCAGTGAGATCAAAGGATTGAGTCCTGTGTCAATTTTAGTTTGAAACAGTTTTGAGTAATTGGAAACAGTTTTGTAATCAAACCAAGCTGGAGGTACCACATGGCCCCCAGCATCCTCTCCCAGTGACTCTGTGTGTTGGATTGAGAGGAGCAGCTTCCTTGGGGGTTGCTGCCCTTTGGTGTATGTTGAACTCTTGTGCTGTGTTCATGTGGTTATTGTTGTTATTCCTTTCATTAAACTTTGGTACAAGTGTTTTAGCCAAGCACAATTCAGCAGAATCTGATACCTCAGTTGGAAAATCTTTCTCACAAGTCAGCTGGATGCTAGTGTCTTTTATTGTTCGTGGGAAGAATGAGAATTAAATTATGTTTCATTTCCTTGGTTGTAACAGGAAGATAAACTTGATTTGATAGTGTACACATTAAAGACTTATTGAAGTGAGCAACACTGCCACTGATAAACACTAGACATGCTTGTAGCAGTTATCCGAACGGCCGGCTCATATGTTGTGCCATTACTGTTGACAATGAAAGGCTACGGGCCACTACTAATACCAGATGAGCCAATGCCCCTAAAATAGATGCAGATGTAAAATCCTAGGCTATAAAAAGGTATCCTGGAAAGAAACGCATCAGAAACTTCACATGAAGTGAGGAGAATAACTGAGAAAGCCTACTCTTTACTGCTTTACAGTGTTCGCTCCTATGTGAAATCTCATTGGCCAACCCACTAATATAGCCTTAGAGACTGCCGTAGAGGGCTATACCAGACATCAAAGGCACTCTCCAGCGTTAAAGGCCCAGCTGTGCTGGGGTCCAAAGTTATTAGAACATTCTGGTCTTGTGGGGCAGAAGGTTCTAATTACTTAAACAAAGGCCTCTCAGAGCCTGCGGAGGTTAAATACCCCCAGGGTCCATTAGGCCTTTGTTCACAGCAACAGCTGTGATTGACAACATTGGCATGTTGGAGCTCCGGCCTTCTACCAGCCATTAGAAGCCCGGAGCACTCCATTGTTTTCAATGGAGCTCCCAACATTCCAATTTTGTAATAAGAAATATATGACCTGACCATAAAAGTTTGGATTTTTTATCACTCTAAGAATAATAACAGAAAGTACCAGAGACTTCTAACATGGACATCAATTCATCAACATTTCAGAGTAGTAAAGTGACATTGAGCACCATTTCACCCCAGAGGGCATCACAGGGTTGACAGCTACTTCAATCTATAGCTTAATAAGCAGCATGATATTTGCTGGTGAAGAAACGTGCAAGTGATTGAATCTACAGATTGAAGAAGGGTTCTTGTTCCTGATGTCCACCTCATGAGCCATAGTTCCAGGGAGGAAAAGGCAGTTGCGAGGATGCTAAAAGGCAAACCAGGAGTGGTAGCTGTTGCAGCTGGCTTGCTAATTGTTGTGAATGCCCCCACCTTTATGACCTCTTATTTATTTATTAGTTCATTTATTTGTTTGTAAAGCACTTGATTACCCATATAGTGCACTGGCGCTAGCCAACTAATAACCTTCTGCATCCCATTGCATATACTAAGAAATAAAACAGTAGCGGCTGGTAGTTTTAGCGGGGAAGGGCAGGCGGGCCACACACATATGCACACACACTCCCTCACACCCATGCATTCACATATGTGCTCACACACCCATTCACAGCACTCACAAATTCATCCATTCATACATACACACACATGCACCAAACATTCAAAAATATAAAACAAACCTACACTGCAACTCCGGAGGGAAGCCTCAGAGGTCACAGGAGGGTTGGGATTGCTGCCTCCTCTCAAAGGTTGACCTCATGTCAGCCAAGGAGAAGAAGCAGTGGTCCCTCATTCGTCACAGAGTGGGATGAGTCAGTGAAAGCGCTGACTCCACCACACTCTGTGACAGGGTGTCACTGATCGATACTCTACTCTGGGTACTTCAGGGCTTAAAACTGAAGCTCCTAGGTCCAAGGCATCAGTGGCACTCCCGCTTGTCATGAGGGGCAGGCCTTGAGGCACTTTTGCCAGGCTGAGGATGTCATGCCTACAGGGCTTTGAAATCCTCAGGCTGGCAAAGTTTTGCTTAGGCAGCCAGGGACCTGCACATTTAGCACATGTACAGGTTCTAGCTGCCTGACCTAAAAAGGAAGAGAGCCTATCAGGCTGGCATTTGCTCAGCCTGACACACTCTTCTTGTCAGTGAAAAAGGTGGGGGGGGGGGCATGGCCTCTTCATCCATATGGATGGGCCGTAGTTGAAATAAAGCCTAGTAGGTAGATAGGTATTCAGAGTCCTGTGGATTTTAAAAGATCAGGCTCCAGACGTATATCTGGAGGCAGTCTGTTCGAAGCCTGAGTGGTCACGACAGAAAAGACCCTACCACCCAGACAATTCTGATGTGCTTCGTATTATACTCAGACCTGCAGATGTCGCGCAAAACAGTGTAGGAGGGCTGCTTTTTTTTAAACATATCAGGACATACGAAGCTTGTGTTACTGAATAGAGACTCTTGTGAGCCATAAAGAGGGCTTTAAACTGGGATCTCAAATATTGAGGACTTTAAAATGGGATCCCATCTTAATAGGGAACCAGCGAAGATGTCTAAATAAGGGGAAACACTACCAGACATACTCTTCCCAAAAGCAACCTGGAATGACTGTATTTTTCAAAAATATCAGAAATATACAAGGCATGAGTTGCTGAATTGAGAGCCGTGTGAGCCATAAAGAGGGCTTTAAACTGGGATCTCAAATATAGAGGGCTTTAAACTGGGGTCTCATCTTAATAGGGAACCAGCGAAGTTGTCTTAGTAAGGGGGAAAGACTGCCAGAATTACTCTTTCCAAAATGCAACCTGGAATGACTGTATTTTCCAAAAATATCAGAAATATACAAGGCTTGAGTTGCTGAATTGAGAGCCATGTGAGCCAGAAAGAGGGCTTAAACTGAGATCTCAAATCCTGAGGACTTTAAACTGGGATCCAATCTTAATAGGGAACCAGCGAATTTGTCTAAATAAGGGGGGAAGACTGCCAGAATTACTCTATCCAAAATGCAACCTGGAATGACTGTATATTTAAAACATATCAGAAATATACAAGGTTTGGGTTGCTGAATTGAGAGCCATGTGGGCCATAAAGAGGGCTGATGCATTTTGTATGAATTGTAGCCTCCTAATGAGGTAATCTAGAAGCCCAACATATAGGGCATTGCAGTAGTCCAGGCTGCCTAACACCGGAGTTTGCACCAATAGCTGTCTGCAGTACTGAGGAATAAACTGGACAATTTTCCAAAGTTGTTTTATGAGCAGAAAGCACATAGACATCAACTTAGTAATATCTGCTCAACAGAGTCTGCGGTACACCTATGTACCAAACAGAGATTGCTGTTTTTGGGCATTCCCCAATGACTGGGGCCTCATTTACCTGTTTTTGCAGGGCAGTGAAGCAAGTCACTTTGCTGCGCTGCCCTGCATCAAAAGGAAAGGGCAAGAATATGTTTTAATAATGAAATATGCCACATTCTTGTCCCTTCTGCCTGCAGCGGTGCACAAATTGGTGCCTAGCGCCAATGCAGGCACCTTTGCATCATGGTGCATTGTGTGTCTGCATTATTGGCACAATTGTTTTTGTGCAGCAAGGAACACCTTCCTGCACAAAAAAAATTAATGGAGAAAAAAACGAGGAGAAATAAAGTTTTTTCTCCTTGTTACGCCTCCCCTGGGGAGGCGGACAGTTTTGACGCATTTCCAGTTTTATAGATCCTTGTAAATCTGGAATGTGTCAACACCTGTGGGTGTTGCGTGGTAAACCCCACTGCATCCCCCATGGATCGCCTTCCTTGGCGTAGAGTAGGCAATGCAGCGCTTTTTAGGGTGACTTTGGGTCACCTCATAGATATGATTAAGAGGCCTGCACTGCTGTAGCGTCATAAAAAGTGATGCAGGCCTCTTCCTGGGTTTTAAAGAGGGGCTTGCCAAGTAGCTACCATTAGAGCCCTCTTGTGTCTGTAGTCCTCATATATGAGAACAGTGTCAAGCAGAAGTGAGTAGAAAAGGGGAGTATTTAAGGGTTTCACCACCAGGGTCTGCTCTAAGAAAAGCTTGAATGCTTTTGTGCCAAGATACCAGTGGGTTAAGCACAAGTATCTTTGTGCTTCACCCTGACAAGGAATGTGTCTGTTGCTTGGGAAAGTTCCCCCCCAACCAAGAACCTAATTTCTCACAATGACCATAAATAATGCGCTGCCTGAAGCACACACATGCAATGTGTGTAGTGTGATTTTGGGTTACATGGAGATTTTTACCTATCAGAAGCCCATGGCAGAGATGACAATGGTTCGATCACAACCTGGAGTTATTTAAGGGCTTCAGTGCACCTGCTGCTCATTCCAACTGAGAGTACCTTTGGGGGGTTAAACATGCCACCTGTTGTATCCACAGTGACAAAGCTGAACGTCAGATCCTATTAACCTGGCAAGATTAGCTCATCTTGAATGAGGAGCAATGGTTCGCCTAAGAACAGAAGTAACTCAGTGGTAAATTTATTCAGGCTCTAGGGACTCAATCAAAACTATACGTGTCTCATCTCCGGAAAAGAGAGTCAAAACGCTTGGTAACAAATGTTTTGAAGTCTGTGCATATGTTAATACAGCACTCAAAATGTACAATCGTAAAAGGTTGCTTCTGTAAATGCACAACTACTAAAATATTTCTTCTAAACTCCCTGCCTGACGTCAGGCAACAGAAAGTTCAATCAATCGATCAATCAAACATTTGTAAAGTGCGCTACTCACTCGCTAGGGTCTCAAGGCGCTGAAAAAGGGGGAGGGTAGGGCGGGGTTCAGGATCTGCTACTGCTCAAATAGCCAGGTCTTGAGGTGTTTCCTGAAGGTCAGGAGGTCCTGGGTCTGTCGTAGGTGGACGGGGAAGGTGTTCCAGGTCTTGGCGGTGAGGTGGGAAAAGGATCTGCCGCCGGCTGTAGTTCGATGGATGAGAGGGACAGCAGCAAGGGCAAGCTTGGCGGAGCGGAGCTGGCGGGTAGGAGCATGGAAGGTGAGTCGCTCGTTGAGGTAGGCAGGGCCCATGTTGTGAAGAGCTTTGTGGGCGTGGATGAGGAGTTTGAAGGTGATCCTCTTGGTGACTGAAAGCCAGTGTAGGTCTCTGAGTTGGGCTGAGATGTGGTACCGGCGTGGGATGTTGACGATAAGGCATGCGGAGGCATTCTGGATGCGTTGACGTTTCTTCTGGAGCTTGGCTGTGGTTCCTGCATAGAGCGCGCTGCCATAGTCCAGTCTGCTGCTAACTAGGGTGTGAGTGGCAGTCCTTCTTGTTTCGATGGGGATCCATCTGAAGATCTTGCGACTCACTGACTGCTACAGATTCCACAGCAGGTACCGCCTCTACAGCTCCCCTCTGCAGGGCACTGTAAAAGGGCTAAGCTTGCAGAACAGGTAACCAAACTGATGCCTGGCTCCAAACTATTGCATCTTTAGTTATTTGACAAAGCTTTCTGCCCTAAGGATCAGATTTTCATAAGAGGTAGCAAACATTCTTCAAGTAGGCAGTGATCCTTACAGGCAGTGAACACAATATAGCCACGGTCGTACAGGGACAGAAAACAGCCATTAGCACAAAAATAATAGTGACCTCATTATAAAAACAATAGCTTAAAAAGTGGACCACGTTTGCAAATCAGTTTTGGACTTGCAAAGACACGCTAAGTAGTTTTGCGAAGTGTGGATTACTGCATGGTTTTGGACTTGCTGCAGGCAATGTTTGCTTTAATTTCAGGGACATTAACAGTACAATTCATACCAGGAAACCACAGAACAAGCCCAGAAACAGCCAAAAACCAGCCTACATACTGATCGGTGAGAACAGCCCTTTGGGCACTGCCTATATGCCAGTCCGACCCCGAATGTAACTTCTATTCCCATAAATATCATTGTAGATCTTCCTCACTAGCAGGTCATTTCTCTTCCCTCTGATTAATCCTCAGAGCAGAATGGAAATAGGCACATTATACAAGCCATACTTCAACATGTCAGCTTATGCTATCGATCAGAGCTTATTCTCAAAGCAATTGTTAGCTAATGGAAGCACAACATAACCCCTTATCATGTTTTAATTGTTTGTGGCATTGATACATTTTTTATTAATCTCACCACTAATGTGCATCTGTGCTCCTTCCTATCGCCCACCATAATGAACATCTGTATGGTATGTGCCAGATTTCACCTCACTTGTATGAGTGTTCAGTATTTGTATATAAAGTGGAGTTTACGAAACACAGCCTCAGCTGGAGAGCAATATAGCGGTGTATATCTGCCAGGAAGTTAGGAAAACGTTTGATATTGTGTACATCTATTAGGAAAATAAATTTCCGCATTATACATTGTTTACATCACCTATATAAACAATTTCAGCCAGACCAAGATCAAATGATTTTCCAGGAGTGACATGTTAAGATTTCAGTCTCAGATGGTTGTGTTCACACTTGGAAAACAGGTGTCAAGACCTAAAAAATAATCAGCATCCTCTCTAATCATGTGGCGACCCAGCAAAAGGTTCCCTAAAATTCTAATTTCACTCCTACCTTTAGATGAATCTTTCATCTTATTTCACTTTTATGCTGAAGACATTATGAACCATACTCCATAAAACCACTCATAAATAACTAAATTAATAATCATATGGCCAGCACTGGATCAAAACACCCTTGTCTTCTGTCCACTGGACCACATCTACCTCCTGGCACAATAAGTCTCTTCTGGATCTTATTTAGCCACATGGATTGTTTGTTCAGTCTGATGCCAGTGACAAATAAAGTGCTCCACTCATTGGCATAACAATATCTTGATAAGCGTATGCTACTGCAAGATGTGGATCTAGCAGTGCTTAATTTGTGCCAGTCTTTGCTGACGCTTTGCACTGGCACTTACTTGTAAACAATGGCACATATTTATGAGAATCCACCGCATGGTGACCCGGTGTGTGACTTTTTGAGTTAAACCTAGAGTTTAAAGTGACATGATTAGTTCCAGCTTCAGTGGATCCATGTCATGGCACTTAGGGAACTAGTAAAGCTAGATTCAGCTATTTGGAGCAAAAATGAAAGTGATCATTAAAGGCACCCTCAAAGAACACATTCACCATCAGAAAACTTTAAAAGTCTTAAATACAAACATGATATTCTATCACAAAGTGAAAAACGTGTATAGCTAGAACACATACTTAGGGCATGAGTTTGGCGGATGCATTACTCTGTCATAGATCGGGTGGATGTCTCGTCCACCTTATTACAAGTACATCCTATGGTACTTGTAATAAATGGGTGGGATTGGCGGAGTAAGGATCAGTCATTCTCTAAGGATCATTAAGTCTCCTTCATGAGGAATAATGTCATCTGACATCAAGTTGAGCTACTGATAGTGATCCATGTAATTTGTACAGTAGAGCCTCTTTGTATGTGGTCAATTAAACCTCACTCGTAAATTTGCAAAGCATAAATTGCAAGCTAGGTCTCAACCAGTCTCTTTATGCACAAGCCGAATTCTGTAGGACAGAGATGTTTTAAGGCATGGGCAACGTGGGCGATAGCCCAGGGCCACAGCCCTTCAAGGGGCCACCAGACAGAGACAGGTGTGTTCTGCAGAGTCCCAATGACCTTGAACAATTCTTAAAAGGATTGTTTTAAATATTGCTCCTAATTGTTCCTTTAACTTATTTTTAATGTGGGTGATGTGTGAGAGTCTATTGCAGACATTTTGCAGAGAATTGTTGTGTTTATGATTCATGCAGTGTCCATAAAAACGTTTTTTTTTACATCAAAACATGACCTCACATGTGAGAAATGGGAGGGTGACCCAGAGATGTTAGTGAGCTGCTGCTGTGTTACAATATTCAAAACACACATCACTGTCCCTGAATATTAGATGTAGACACATTAGCAGTGACCTGGCCAAAAAGGGCATGAAAGTGCTGAAATTAGACCATATATTTAAACTGTTCAGGGACCCCCAAAATACGTTTGGCCCAGGGCCTCCAAAATCCTTAAGATGTCTGGGCTAGGAAGCCTTAAAATGACATAAATTCTGAAATTCTCTACCCATACCCCTTTTCCTGGTACCATCTGAGCTCAGGTTGTGGGCCCTAAAAAAAAACATCCAAATAAACTGACTTCCTTTTGTCCTTTCTCACTTTGCAGGCAACTGACAGCACTGCTCATAGAGGCGTGTTTCTAAGCGCGCCACATAAGTACAGTATAGTCCACTGTTTTAATGCATTTAGAAAAGTCACCTAACAATCGTCTACTATGGTGGATTACTATGCTGGACAGACTATCTTTCATTACGCTGGAAATTATATTTATAGTGAATACTGTGACAAATTGTGCACGCCTTTGGAGTGAGAAGAGTTTACTGTAGTGAACTATTGAAATTGTTATGATTGCCTTTATTACTTCCAAATTAAACCAAGCATCACAATACAAGTTTCAAATGCAGACCACAGACCCAGACTTCCTCTGGCTGTGCTCTGCTCACAGTTGCTTGACTTTCCAATGGAAGGGCAGCCAGAGCCACTCATGCAGAACTCCAGCTCGATGGGAGCCGAGATAGATGTCTTGTTTCGACACCGAGAATAATCGTAGCTCTCGAGGACTTTTGAAGGAAGATGATACAACGTTGTGCACAAAGGAAGGGAGGCTGACTAAAAGCTTAAAAGCCTAAACATACTTGTGGGGAAATGTATGAACTTTCCAACAAAAGAGTGGAAACTGAAACGCTTAAAATGTCAAGGCTTACGGTATCTGCAGCAGCCCGGGCTTACCAGAGGGAAGAGCTCGCAGGGTGCACCAGAGAGGTCTGCTAGTTTGCACAGCTAGGCAGAGAGATGAATAGAACGTGATGTGCATTATTTACTCTGCAGTTCCAATGAAAAGGCTTGTGAGCAGGATAAAATGTATGAAATGTGTCTTAGGAAGGTTAAGTGTGTTTTTAGCTATTTAAGGACAGGAACAGACAGATGGGGGTGGAATAAGCCCACTGGGAAGTGAGCATTCTTTTTTAGGACAACATCAAAGGAATTGTTTCTTTATCAAACATCCGCAACAACATTGATGTGCAGAGAAAGACAATAAATTAGAGTTTAGTACAGAGATTTATGATCGCCTAGTGACAGCTGCTCTTAAAGAAGCTAAGTCGAAAGTCTTTGAAACGATGCTTCCAAACCATCAAGAGTGGCACAAGATAAGTGTTTAAAATCTGCCAAACAGAAGTATCCAATTCTATGTATACCATTCACTTTAAAATTCCAACTAGAGATGTATTAAATGGAAAAGGGATCAACATGCATTATAAAATGAATGAGATAGTTATAAATCACAACTATGTCACTGCCTGGTTAAGAGAAGTTAGTTGTGAAAGGATTGGGAAAAGTGCACTTACCGAACTCTATTCCATCAACCGCAAAACCTCTAACATCTTCTTTTAGGCATAGCATGTTTAGTCGAGCTGGAGATACGGCTCATGGCTGCTAAGGTGTAATTGAGCTGTTGTGTTGCCCACGACATAATGCTTTTTTTAAAATTCATGTTCAGTGAGTTATAGGCCTTTGACTCAGATTTGCTTGGAAGTAAATGAAGTCATTCCATGGTGAGGAAGAGAGTCACTCTGCTATTTTGCAGCTTTGTGCCATGCTCAAGCATTCTGCACCACTGAGAGATAGGATACTTGAGGTTCCAGTAGATCATTTCTAATGCTGTGTTATTTACTGCTTAGAAATCTCCCAATTATTTTTTATGTTCTTCTAATCCTAAGGTACATTCATCAATACCCTTAAGTCATCAAGGTTTACACATTTATTTCCTCACTGCATTAGTGCCACACAAACCTCCATGTTTTGTAGTTGGTTATTGATACCTCAACAAATCTATGTGCAGCTCATCAGGCCATCCTACCATTGTGCAATGGGGCTCTCTGTCATTTGACAAGATCCATCCTGTAGGAAATTGTAGTATTAGTTGAGGGGAGTGACAACCCACTGCAAATAATAATCACAGTCCTTGTCAGAGTGAACCACTAGAATCACTAAATAAGTATGTGCTCAACCTTCTGGTAGCTTCCTACAGAGAAGACAGGTTCGACTTAGAGGCACCCTGTAAATTACTTATCACTTCATTACTTAGTCAGTAATAAAGTGAAAACACAACACAAGAAACATACTGTTAGAAATGGGGTTTTTGGTTGGCAGATAGGTTGCCCTCTGTCCAAGCAAGAACCCTCACTCTAGTCAGGGTAAGTCACACACAATCCAAAATCAGCCTGTGCTCACCCTCCGGTAGCTTGGCACGAGCAGTCAGGCTTAACTTAGAAGGCAATGTGTAAAGCATTTGTGCAATAAATCATACAACACCATAGTATAACACCACAAAAATACACCACACAGTGTTTAGAAAAATATAGAATATTTATCTGGATAATTGTAGGTCAAAACGATCAAAGTTGCAATACGAATTTGTAAAGATATCACTGAAAAGTGATATTAAGAGTCTTTAAGTCTTTAAAAAGCAATAAAGTGTCTTTCAAGCACAGAGTACCTGGTTTCTGGTGGGAAATCTCCTCAGAGGGCCACAGGAGAAGAGATGCGTGGAAAAAGGGGTGTGTGCGTCGTTTTCCGCTCAGCACACATAGACTTGCGTCGTTCTTTTCCACGCGGGGAAGTCGGGCGTCGTTTTCCGGCGCGCAGACAGTCTCTTTTTGTGGATCGCGGGGATTACCAGATGTCCCGGGTCTGTGCGTGGATTCTCCTGCTTATTGTTAGAAATGGGGTCTTTGGTTGACAGTCAGGTTACCCCCTGTTCAAGCAAGGACCCTCACTCTAGTTAGGATAAAAGAGAATCACCCTCAGCTAACCCCTGCTTACCCCCTTGGTAGCTTGGCAGAGCAGTAGGCTTAACCTCAGAGTGCTGGGCGTAAAGTATTTGTACCAACACACACAGTAACTTAATGAAAACACTACAAAATGACACAACACCAGTTTAGAAAAATAGGAAATATTTATCTAGACAAAACAAGACCAAAACGACAAAAATCCAACATACACAAGTCAAGTTATGATTTTTAAAAGGTTTAAAATAAAAAGAGTCTTTAGGTAGTTGTAACAACACACTAGCACTGCTAGCGTGTAAATGTACCTGGTTTGCGGCAAAAATAACCCCGCACGGGCGGTGTGCGTCGAAAATAACCCGGCACGGGTATATGCGTCGAAAACAGCTCGGCTCGGCGAGGCGCGTCGAAAAAGCCAGCCACGCGACGGTCCGAAGTCCCGCGGCGCTGGTTGCGATCTCTCAGCCTTCGTCAGCGATGCTGCGCGTCGTTTCTCCTGCTCCGGGCGTCGATTCTCCGGTCGCGTTTCCAGCGGCGTCGTTTCTCAGCGGCGGAGCCGGCGTCGCGTCGTTTTCTCAGCCGCGATCGGATTCGCGTCGATCTTTTCTCCGCACGGTGCGCGGTGCGTGTATTTTTGTCCTTAGGCTGCCAGCCTCTCCTTTCAGGGTCCCAGGAACTGGAAGGGCACCACAGAGCAGAGTAGGGGTCTCTCCAGAGACTCCAGGTGCTGGCAGGAAGAAGTCTTTGCTATCCCTGAGACTTCAACAACAGGAGGCAAGCTCTACATCAAGCCCTTGGAGATTTCTTCTTCAAGATGGAAGGCACACAAAGTCCAGTCTTTGCCCTCTTACTCAGGCAGAAGCAGCACTGCAGGAAAGCTCCACAAAGCACAGTCACAGGCAGGGCAGCACTTGTTCCTCAGCGATCAGCTCTTCTCCAGGCAGAGGTTCCCCTTGATTCCAGAAGTGTTTTCTAAAGTTTGTAAGTTTGGGGGCCCTTCTTATACCCATTTTAGTCTTTGAAGTCACCTTCCTTCAAAGGGGACTCACACCTTCTTGTGAAATCCTGCCTTGCCCAGGCAAGGCATCAGACACACACCAGGGGGCTGGAGACAGCATTGTCAGAGGCAGGCACAGTCCTTTCAGATGAGAGTGACCACTCCACCCCTCCCTCCTAGCAGAGATGGCTAATCAGGAATGCAGATCACACCCCAGCTCCCTTTGTGTCACTGTCTGGTGTGAGGTGAAAAACAACCCAACTGTCAACTGACCCAGACAGGGAATCCACAAACAAGGCAGAGTCACAGAATGGTTTAAGCAAGAAAATGCTCACTTTCTAAAAGTGGCATTTCCAAACTCACAATCTCAAAATCAACTTTACTAAAAGATGCATTTTTAAATTGTGAGTTCAGGGATCCCAAACTCCACCTGTCCATCTCTTCTCTAGGGGAATCTACACTTTAATCATATTTAAAGGTAGCCCCCATATTATCCTATGAGAGAGAGACAGACCTTGCAACAGTGAAAACGAAATTGGCAGTATTTCACTGTCAGGACATATAAACCACATTACTATATGTCCTACCTTATCCATACACTGCACCCTGCCCTTGGGGCTACCTAGGGCATACCTTAGGGGTGCCTTACATGTAAGGAAAGGGAAGGTTTAGGCCTGGCAAGTGGGTACACTTGCCAAGTCGACTTTACAGTGTAAAAATACACACACAGACACTGCAGTGGCAGGTCTGAGACATGATTACAGAGCTACTTATGTGGGTGGCACAACCAGTGCTGCAGGCCCACTAGTAGCATTTGATTTACAGGCCCTGGCACCTCTAGTGCGCATTACTAGGGACTTACTAGTAATTCAAATATGCCAATCATGGATGAACCACTTACATATAATTTAAACAGGAGCACTTGCACTTTAGCACTGGTTAGCAGTGGTAAAGTGCCCAGAGTAACAAAAACAGCAAAATCAGAGTCCAGCACACATCAACAACCTGGGGAACAGAGGCAAAAAGTTAAGGGAGACCACGCCAAGGATGAAAAGTCTAACACGTGTCCCCCCCAGCTAAAAGTGGGGAGCAACTACCCAACCTCATGGGAGTTCTCATCACTAAGGCGGAAGAACCTGGACAGACCATCAGCATTGGCGTGTTCTGTACCGGGTCGATGTTCCACCGTAAAGTCCATCCCCTGTAGGGAAATGGACCACCTCAACAGTTTTGGGTTCTCACCCCTCATCTGCATTAACCATCTGAGGGGTCTGTGGTCGGTCTGAACTCGGAAGTGAGTCCCAAACAAGTAGGGTCTTAGCTTCTTCAGTGCCCAGACCACAGCAAACGCTTCACGTTCTATGGCACTCCACCTACGTTCCCTGGGTAGTAACCTCCTGCTAATGAAGGCTACGGGTTGATCTAGGCCCTCTTCATTCAGCTGTGAGAGTACTGCTCCAATACCATGCTCTGAGGCGTCTGTCTGTACAACAAACTCCGTGGAGTAGTCAGGTGCCTTCAGCACCGGTGCTGTGCACATGGCAGCCTTCAGGGCATCAAAAGCGTTCTGGCAAGCCTCTGTCCAGATCACTTTCTTGGGTTGCTTCTTAGAAGTCAACTCAGTTAAGGGGGTAACAATGGTACCATATCCCTTAACGAACCTCCGATAGTATCCTGTGAGACCTAAAAAGGCTCTCACTTCAGTCTGGGTCTTGGGAGGCTCCCAAGCCAGAATCGTGTCAATCTTAGGCTGTAGGGGTGCCACCTGGCCACTCCCCACCTGGTGTCCTAAGTACACAACAGAACCCTGCCCTATTTGGCACTTGCTCGCCTTAATAGTGAGGCCTGCCTTCTGCAGGGCCTCTAACACTCTCCAGAGGTGTTGCAGGTGTTCCTCCCATGTGGAACTAAACACAGCAATGTCATCCAGGTAGGCGGCACTGAACTCATCCAGTCCTGCCAACACCTGGTTGACCAACCTCTGAAAGGTGGCAGGGGCATTCTTCATCCCAAAGGGCATCACATTGAAGTGGAAGTGCCCATCGGGGGTAGAGAATGCTGACCTCTCCTTTGCCCCTTCAGTTAAGGCAATCTGCCAATACCCAGATGTTAAATCAAACGTACTGAGGTACTTGGCAGCTCCTAACCGATCAATGAGCTCATCAGCTCGGGGGATGGGGTGTGCGTCAGTCTTGCTGACCGCATTGAGACCCCGGTAGTCCACACAGAACCTAAGTTCTGGAGTGGCACCAGGAGCAGTAGCCTTTGGGACCAAGACCACTGGGCTGGCCCAAGGACTGCTGGAGTGCTCAATAACCCTTAGGGCTAACATTTTGGAGACTTCCTCCTTAATGCAAGCCCTCACCCTGTCAGTCACCCTGTAAACCTTATGTTTAACAGGTGTACTGTCCCCAGTGTCCACATCATGTGTGCACAGGTGTGTGACTCCTGGGATCAGGGAAAACAGTGAGGCGAACTGTCCCAGCACGTGGCGACAGTCCCTCTGCTGTTCCTCAGTCAGGGAGGGGGAGAGGATCACTCCCTCCACAGACCCATCTTTCTCTCCTGCAGACAGGAGGTCAGGAAGAGGCTCACTCTCTTCCTCCACCCCGTCATCTGTCGCTAGGAGCATGGATAGCTCAGTTCGCTCAAAGTGGGGTTTGAGGCGGTTGACATGTAGGACCCTCAAGGGGTTCCTGGGGGATTGCAAGTCTACCAGATAGGTGACCTCGCTCTTTCTTTCCACCACCTCAAAAGGCCCAGTCCACTTATCTTGGAGAGCCCTAGGCTCTACTGGTGCCATGACCCACACTTTCTGTCCAGGCTGAAACTCAACCAGAGTGGCATTCTGGTCGTACCACCGTTTCATGTCCTCCTGGCTTGCTTCCAGGTT
This sequence comes from Pleurodeles waltl, assembly GCF_031143425.1. Lineage (NCBI taxonomy): Eukaryota > Metazoa > Chordata > Amphibia > Caudata > Salamandridae > Pleurodeles > Pleurodeles waltl. The sequence continues at coordinate 1,271,044,132 of NC_090437.1, forward strand.
CTCCTGAGCGAGACGCCTGAAGCGGGCAGTCTGGTTTCTTAGTGCCAGCATGTAGCTAAATACATCCTGGGGTGGTTTACTAGGAGCTTTCTCCAAAGCCTCCTTCACCAGACTGAGCGGTCCCCTCACAGGGTGGCCATAGATGAGCTCAAAGGGGCTAAAGCCAAGTCCCTTTTGAGGCACCTCCCTGTAAGCGAACAGAAGGCATGGCAAGAGGACGTCCCACTTACGCCTCAAGGGCTCTGACAGGCCCTGAATCATGCCTTTCAAGGTGCGGTTGAATCTCTCAACCAGACCATTACTTTGGGGGTGGTAAGGGGTGGTGAACTTGTAGGTTACCCCACACACCTTCCACAGAGACTTCATATAAGTGGATATGAAGTTTGTACCCCTATCAGATACTACCTCCTTGGGGAACCCCATGCGGGTAAAAACCCCCATCAAGGCACGTCCCACCACGGGGGCGGTGACCGTCCTTAGAGGAATAGCTTCTGGGTACCGTGTGGCATGGTCCACCAAGACCAGGATGAACCTGTTGCCCAGGGCTGTCTTGGGATCCAGAGGCCCCACAATGTCAATTCCTACCCTTTCAAAGGGAGTACTGACTACCGGTAAAGGTTGGAGGGGAGCTTTGCATTTCCCCCCACTCTTGCCACTTGCCTGACAAGTCTGACAAGATCTACAATAAGCAGCTGACTGCTTGTTCATCAAGGGCCAGTAAAAGTGGGAGACAAGCCTCTTATAGGTCTTGTCCTGCCCTAGATGTCCTGCCAAAGGCACATCATGAGCCAAACCCAGTAGGAAGGCCCTGAAGCCCTGGGGTACCACCAGCATACGAGCTGACCCCGGCTCAGGAACCTTAGGCTCACTATACAGGAGGCCATCCTCCCAGTAAATCAGGTGAGTACCTGGCGCTCCGCCAGCCGCCTGGGCTGCAGCCTGCTGCCGCAGTCCCTCAAGAGTAGGGCATTCCTTCTGCGCTGTGCAGAATACTTCCCTGGTGGGTCCCCCTTCCTGCTGCCACTGCGACAGCTCAGGGACCTCCCCCAGTTCAGCCACCTGTTCCCCTGTAGGTTCCGGGGCATCACCCTCAGGCTCTGCCTCCTCCCGGACCGTGGGAACTTCTGGGGCGGGTTTCCCGTGCCTCCTGCCTTTCCTCTTCTTGGCGGTCCCCTGGGCCACTGTTTCAGGCTCCAGGGGCTCTTGACTACCCTGATTGGCTGCCATAGACCGGGTGGATACGCATACCCACCCAGGCAGACCCAACATCTCCAAGTGAGACCTGTGTTCCACCTCCTTCCAAGGGGAATCCTCCAGGTCGTTGCCTAGCAAACAATCAACAGGCATGGTTGGACTCACAGCGACTTTCCAGGAACCTGAGACCCCCCCCCATTCAAAGGGAACCTGCGCCACTCTGCAGAGGCGCTCAGAGTTGTCTACTGCAACTACTTGGTGAAGTACCCGGGGATCAATCTGCTCTTCAGACACCAGGTGACTCCTCACTGTAGTCACACTGGCTCCTGTGTCTCTCAGAGCCTCCACCCTCTGTCCATTGATGGTCACCCATTGCCTGTATTTCTTAGTGTTATCAGGCACTAGGTTTCTCTGGACCATCTCACTGTCCCCTAGTGAGACAAGGGTCATTTCTGCTGGTTCCCACCCACCTGAAACCAACTCCTCCCCAAGCGCTACACTGGCCAAACCCTGGGACGGTGCACCAGTGGGTGCCGGTGTACTTTTGGGGCATTTGGGGTCCCCCCTCACATGACCCACCTGGTCACATGAATAGCACTTACGTAGGGGACCACCTGCCATTGGCTTCCCTTTGGAGAACCATGGCCTCTTTTCACTGGGGGGTTGGGAATCCTTACCCTGGGAATCAGTTTGGGGCCCTTTAGAGAACTCATCCTGTTTGCCCTTACCCCCCCCTTTCTTCTGAGAGGGACCCTGCCCACCCTTGGCGTGGTCTCCCCCATACCTCTTTTGGACCCTGGTGCTCTCCCAGCGGTCCGCTTCCTGTGCAAGCTTCCTGGGGTCAGTCAGCTTGCTGTCAATGAGGTGCTGGCGCAGCTCTGGAAAACATAAACTGTACAAGTGCTCCCAAGCAATTAAATTGTAAAGCCCCTCATACGTGTTTACCTTACTGCCCTTCACCCAACCATCCAGTGACCTGCAAAAAGAATCAACACATTCCAACCATGTTTGGGATTCCTTTCTCTTGTAGGATCTAAACTTCTCTTTGTACTGCTCAGGGGTGAGACCATACCTGGTAAGTAAGGCCTCCTTCATGGCAGGGTAGGTGAGACTCTGAGCATCCCCTAAGGCCGTCAGTGTGTCCCTCCCCTCTGCCTCAAAATGCTTCCACAAGGCCGCCCCCCAATGAGCTTCAGGGACCAGGTTCATGTGGAGAGCTGACTCATAACCCTTGAACCACAAGTAGATATCATCCTCTCTCTTATAATCCCTCACAAGGTCTTTTGGGATGTGTACCCTTCTCTCAGGCTGCACTGTAGAATTGCTGCCACCATCCCTACTGGACTGGTTTCTATGATCTATCTCTTTCAAGCTAAGCTCATGAGCCATTGTTATCTTCTTCTCCTCAAGGGCTAGCCTTCTCTGCTCCAATTGGTACTCCCTTTCTGCCTGTCTGTCCTGTAGCTCTTCAGGTGTCAGACCCTTGGAGGATACACTGCTACTTGCCCTAGAGATTCTCCCCTGAGACATAGCAGGCCCACCCACTACATCAGTGTGAGTGACTTGCAACTCCTCTTCCCCCTCTGGCTCCTCATCTGTGTGCCTCTCAGCTGCTTTGGCTGTCACCCAGGCCCTCAGCGCCTTTTGCAGCTCATCCTTCCTGGATGAGCTCTCAATGGGACAGCCAACATTCCTACAAAACTGCTTCAACTGAGCCACCTTGTAGCTCTCCAATTTCTCCAAATCAAAAGCGGTTTCAGCTAGGGCATCTCCAGACTGAGACATGATGAGAGGTTAAAAAAATATGCACAGTTCCAAAAACAGAAAAGCAAGTTCTCAAATGAAGTTTCAGCAAAGTCAATCCCGGGATCAGTGAAAAAAAGAAACTGAATGCAGAGAAAAACAGTCCAAGTAAAAAAACAAAAATCACAAGACTAGTAGTATGTGGTCACGTAGTGGTCTGAGATCAAAACAGTAGTGTACACTTAATTACTGTATGTCAAGTACAAATACAAGTCCAATCCCGACCGCTGGTCACCAATGTTAGAAATGGGGTCTTTGGTTGACAGTCAGGTTACCCCCTGTTCAAGCAAGGACCCTCACTCTAGTTAGGATAAAAGAGAATCACCCTCAGCTAACCCCTGCTTACCCCCTTGGTAGCTTGGCAGAGCAGTAGGCTTAACCTCAGAGTGCTGGGCGTAAAGTATTTGTACCAACACACACAGTAACTTAATGAAAACACTACAAAATGACACAACACCAGTTTAGAAAAATAGGAAATATTTATCTAGACAAAACAAGACCAAAACGACAAAAATCCAACATACACAAGTCAAGTTATGATTTTTAAAAGGTTTAAAATAAAAAGAGTCTTTAGGTAGTTGTAACAACACACTAGCACTGCTAGCGTGTAAATGTACCTGGTTTGCGGCAAAAATAACCCCGCACGGGCGGTGTGCGTCGAAAATAACCCGGCACGGGTATATGCGTCGAAAACAGCTCGGCTCGGCGAGGCGCGTCGAAAAAGCCAGCCACGCGACGGTCCGAAGTCCCGCGGCGCTGGTTGCGATCTCTCAGCCTTCGTCAGCGATGCTGCGCGTCGTTTCTCCTGCTCCGGGCGTCGATTCTCCGGTCGCGTTTCCAGCGGCGTCGTTTCTCAGCGGCGGAGCCGGCGTCGCGTCGTTTTCTCAGCCGCGATCGGATTCGCGTCGATCTTTTCTCCGCACGGTGCGCGGTGCGTGTATTTTTGTCCTTAGGCTGCCAGCCTCTCCTTTCAGGGTCCCAGGAACTGGAAGGGCACCACAGAGCAGAGTAGGGGTCTCTCCAGAGACTCCAGGTGCTGGCAGGAAGAAGTCTTTGCTATCCCTGAGACTTCAACAACAGGAGGCAAGCTCTACATCAAGCCCTTGGAGATTTCTTCTTCAAGATGGAAGGCACACAAAGTCCAGTCTTTGCCCTCTTACTCAGGCAGAAGCAGCACTGCAGGAAAGCTCCACAAAGCACAGTCACAGGCAGGGCAGCACTTGTTCCTCAGCGATCAGCTCTTCTCCAGGCAGAGGTTCCCCTTGATTCCAGAAGTGTTTTCTAAAGTTTGTAAGTTTGGGGGCCCTTCTTATACCCATTTTAGTCTTTGAAGTCACCTTCCTTCAAAGGGGACTCACACCTTCTTGTGAAATCCTGCCTTGCCCAGGCAAGGCATCAGACACACACCAGGGGGCTGGAGACAGCATTGTCAGAGGCAGGCACAGTCCTTTCAGATGAGAGTGACCACTCCACCCCTCCCTCCTAGCAGAGATGGCTAATCAGGAATGCAGATCACACCCCAGCTCCCTTTGTGTCACTGTCTGGTGTGAGGTGAAAAACAACCCAACTGTCAACTGACCCAGACAGGGAATCCACAAACAAGGCAGAGTCACAGAATGGTTTAAGCAAGAAAATGCTCACTTTCTAAAAGTGGCATTTCCAAACTCACAATCTCAAAATCAACTTTACTAAAAGATGCATTTTTAAATTGTGAGTTCAGGGATCCCAAACTCCACCTGTCCATCTCTTCTCTAGGGGAATCTACACTTTAATCATATTTAAAGGTAGCCCCCATATTATCCTATGAGAGAGAGACAGACCTTGCAACAGTGAAAACGAAATTGGCAGTATTTCACTGTCAGGACATATAAACCACATTACTATATGTCCTACCTTATCCATACACTGCACCCTGCCCTTGGGGCTACCTAGGGCATACCTTAGGGGTGCCTTACATGTAAGGAAAGGGAAGGTTTAGGCCTGGCAAGTGGGTACACTTGCCAAGTCGACTTTACAGTGTAAAAATACACACACAGACACTGCAGTGGCAGGTCTGAGACATGATTACAGAGCTACTTATGTGGGTGGCACAACCAGTGCTGCAGGCCCACTAGTAGCATTTGATTTACAGGCCCTGGCACCTCTAGTGCGCATTACTAGGGACTTACTAGTAATTCAAATATGCCAATCATGGATGAACCACTTACATATAATTTAAACAGGAGCACTTGCACTTTAGCACTGGTTAGCAGTGGTAAAGTGCCCAGAGTAACAAAAACAGCAAAATCAGAGTCCAGCACACATCAACAACCTGGGGAACAGAGGCAAAAAGTTAAGGGAGACCACGCCAAGGATGAAAAGTCTAACACTTATTTTCCGGCTGCGCGTCGTTCTGCGGGGCTGCGCGTCGAAGTTTCGATCTCACGGTAGGCGTCGCGTCGATTTCTCCTTGGAAGTCGGGCGGCGTTGTCCTTGCGAGGCCGTGCGTCGAAATTTTGGTCTCACGGCAGGCGTCGCGTCGATTTCTCCTTGGAAGTCGGGCGGCGTTGTCCTTGCGAGGCCGTGCGTCAAAGTTTCGCACTCACGGTAGGCGTCGCGTCGATTTCTCCTTGGAAGTCGGGCGGCTTTGTCCTTGCGAGGTTGTGCGTCGAAGTCTCGATCGTCCCGAGGGCGTCGCGTTGATCAGCGTCGGTGTGCGGCGTTTTTCTCGCCGCGAAACAAGCTGTGCGTCGAAATTTTCGGCGCACGGAGCGTCCACGTGAAAGGAAGAAGTCTTTTTGGTCCTGAGACTTCAAGGAACAGGAGGCAAGCTCTATCCAAGCCCTTGGAGAGCACTTTCACAGCCAGACAAGAGTTCAGCAAGGCAGCAGGGCAACAGCAAGACAGCAGTCCTTTGGAGAAAGCAGACAGGTGAGTCCTTTGAGCAGCCAGGCAGTTCTTCTTGGCAGGATGTAGTTTCTGGTTCAGGTTTCTTCTCCAGCGAGTGTCTGATGAGGTAGGGCAGAGGCCCTGTTTTATACTAAGTTGTGCCTTTGAAGTGGGGGTGACTTCAAAGAGTCTCTAAGAAATGCACCAAGTTCCCTTTCAGTTCAATCCTGTCTGCCAGAGTCCCAGTAGGGGGTGTGGCAGTCCTTTGTGTGAGGGCAGGCCCTCCACCCTCCCAGCCCAGGAAGACCCATTCAAAATGCAGATGTATGCAAGTGAGGCTGAGTACCCTGTGTTTGGGGTGTGTCTGAGTGAATGCACAAGGAGCTGTCAACTAAACCTAGCCAGACGTGGATTGAAGGGCACAACAAGTTTTTAGTGCAAAGAAATGCTCACTTTCTAAAAGTGGCATTTCTAGAATAGTAATATTAAATCCGACTTCACCAGTCAGCCGGATTTTATATTACCATTCTGGCCATACCAAATATGACCTTCCTGCTCCTTTCAGATCAGCAGCTGCCACTTCAACAGTGTATGAGGGCAGCCCCAATGTTAGCCTATGAGGGGAGCAGGCCTCACAGTAGTGTAAAAACGAATTTAGGAGTTTTACACTACCAGGACATATAACTACACAGGTACATGTCCTGCCTTTTACCTACACAGCACCCTGCTCTAGGGGTTACCTAGGGCACACATTAGGGATGACTTATATGTAGAAAAAGGGGAGTTCTAGGCTTGGCAAGTACTTTTAAATGCCAAGTCGAAGTGGCAGTGAAACTGCACACACAGGCCTGGCAATGGCAGGCCTGAGACAAGGTTAAGGGGCTACTGAGGTGGGTGGCACAACCAGTGCTGCAGGCCCACTAGTAGCATTTAATCTACATGCCCTAGGCACATGTAGTGCATTCTAATAGGGACTTACAGGTAAATTAAATAGTCAATCATGGATAAACCAATCAATAGTACAATTTACACAGAGAGCATAGGCACTTTAGCACTGGTTAGCAGTGGTAAAGTGCTCAGAGGTCAAAAGCCAACAACAACAGGTCAGAAAAAATAGGAGGAAGGAGGCAAAAAGTTTGGGGATGTCCCTGTCAAAAAGCCAGGTCCAACATGACCCCCCACCAGCCTAAAGCCAGGGGAGAACAATCACTATCCTGACGTACTTCCCTGTTTGAGGCGACAGAACAAGGACCCAGGCCCACAACAGCAGGGGCATGCTCCAGTTCTTCGCCTTCCTGACTCCAATTGGATCCCTCTGTCCATACTCTCAGGGCCCACTAAGCCCATCCATGGGGAACCTTTCTCCTTTCCTGCGGATCCCATCTGTGCAGCACCTAACCTTACATTGCTCACAGATGTATCCCAGGAGCAGGATAGTACCACCAGGACCAACACAGTGGTGTTGCCCATTCTATCCCCGGGGTGGGACACTTGTCCCCTCCCCAGGGATAACTCTGTCCACCCGGACAGCAAGCCACAGTGATTACTGACAGCTGCCAGGGATGAGAGCCAGGCCCCAGGCCTCTCAAAGCTCTCCAACCACTGTGGCTGTGGAGAGTGGGGGGCGGTAGCCCCAGGTGCTGGGCACCCTTTAACCACTCTCCCTTCCACCAGGTCAGGGATGACAGCCTGAACCTGGTCCTCCCCTCTGGGGCTTTGTACCCTCCCTCCTGGAGCGGTACCCCCAGAGTCCAACATGGCCAGGGGGCTTACAGAAGTCGCCCTGTACCATTCCTCCACCAGTGCAGGGCTGTTAACCTGCCACTGGCCCTCCAACCTGGGGTCTGTACCTTCAGGTTGGACTAGGGCCCGGGGTGAGGCTTCCCTCCCCCTGCCCTCCCTTCTGGGGTCCAGCACCCTCCAACTAGGAGTGGCCTCCTCAGAAGACAACATGGTAGGGGCACTGTTATCAGTAGCCCCTCCCTCCAGGTCCGGGGGGACACCCTGAACCTGGTCTTCCAGCCCAGGGTCTGTACCCTCAGACTGGATCACCGCCTGGCAAACCAGGACTTCCTGGGAGGCACACCTACCCCCCACCAGGTCAGAGTTTAACCTCTGCACCTGCCCATTCAACTCAGAGTCGCCACCCTGAAGTTGAACAATTGCCTGGCACGCCAGGACTTCCTGGAGGGCACACTGACCCTCCACCAGGTCAGAGGTTAACCTCTGCACCTGACCATTCAACTCAGAGTCACCACCCTGAAGTTGAACAATTGCCTGGCACACCAGGACTTCCTGGAGGGCACACTGACCCTCCACCAGGTCAGAGTTTAACCTCTGCACCTGACCATTCAACTCAGAGTCATCACCCTGAAGTTGAACAGTTGCCTGGCGCACCAGGACTTTCTGGGAGGCACACCTACCTCCCACCAGGTCAGAGTTTAACCTCTGAGCCTGGTTCCCCAACCCAGGGTCACCACCCTGAGGTTGGGCAATTGCCTGGCACGCCAGGACTTTCTGGGGGGCACACCTACCCCCCACCAGGTCAGAGTTTAACCTCTGAACCTGGTCATCCAACCCAGAGTCAACACCCTGAGGTTGGACAATTGCCTGGCACAGCAGGGCTTCTTGGGAGGCACACCTACCTCCCACCAGGTCAGAGTTTAACCTCTGAACCTGGGTATCCAACCCAGAGTCAGCACTCTGAGGTTGAACAATTGCCTGGCACGCCAGGACTTTCTGGAGGGCACACTGACCCTCCACCAGGTCAGAGTTTAACCTCTGAACTGGGCCATTCAACTCAGAGTTACCACCCTGAAGTAGAACAATCGCCTGGCACGCCAGGACTTCCTGGAGGGCACACTGACCCTCCACCAGGTCAGAGTTTAACCTCTGAACCTGGTTCTCCAACCTAGGGTCACCATCCTGAGGTTGGACAACTGCCTGGTACACCAGGGCTTTCTGGGGGGCACACCTACCCCCCACCAGGTCAGAGGTTAACCTCTGAACCTGGATATCCAACCCAGAGTCACCACCCTGAGGTTGAACCATTGCCTGGCAGGCCAGGACTTTCAGGGAGGCACACCTACCTCCCACCAGGTCAGAGTTTAACCTCTGAGCCTGGTTCTCCAACCCAGGGTCACCACCCTGAGGTTGGGCAATTGCCTGGCACCCCAGGACTTTCTGGGAGGCACACCTACCTCCCACCAGGTCAGAGTTTGACCTCTGAACCTGGCCATCCAACCCAGAGTCGACACCCTGAGGTTGGACAACTGCCTGGCACGCCAGGACTTTCTGGGGGGCACACCTACCCCCCACCAGGTCAGAGTTTGACCTCTTCACCTGGTAAGCCAACCCAGAGTCACCACCCTGAGGTTGAGCCATTGCCTGGCATTCCAGGACTTTCTGGGGGGCACATCTACCCCCCACCAGGTCAAAGTTTAACCTCTGAACCCGGTTATTCAATCCAGAGTCACCACCCTGAGGTTGAATCTTTGCCTGGCATGCCAGGACTTCCTGGGGGGCACTCTCACCCCCCACAAGGGACACGCCGTCCCCAAGGGCCACACAAGAGTCTGGTTGGCGCAGGTCTCCCGACCTCTGCCCATCCGGCAGAGTCTGGGTTTCCCCCAAACCAGAAACGGTCTCACCTGGGTCATTCCTGGGGGGCTCTGCTCTCAGAGCTGACCCCTGACTTTCAAGATCCTCCACTGGGGTCTGCCACCCCCTCTCAACCCTATGTCTGGACTTCTGCACCCCCTCACTAGGAGTGGTACTGCCAGACACCAGAACTGTTGGGATGCTGTCTACAGTCATCCCCCCAAGTTCTTCTGACACTGCGGGGCTTCCCTCAAAAGGTGGCCCTACGGTACAGGTTAGGCTCTGAGACCTACCTGGGACACTACAATCCTCTCCCACCTCACTTGGTCGGGAACCACCTAGACCACTCCCTTCAGGAGCACCCCCAAATGCCTCTTCAGACTCTCTGGTACTCACCCAAAAGTCTGCCTCCACTGTAAGTTCCCTGGGGTCAGAGAACTCACACTCCACCTGGTGTTGGCGTAGCTCTGGAAAATAAGGACCAGACATATGCTCTCCAGCAATTACATCACTCTGCCCTTCACATGTATTAACCACAGTACCCTTCACCCAACCACCTAGTAACTCAGCCTTGGAAAAGCACTCTACATCACCCTCTTGAGACTGGTGAGACAGTTTCTGTCTGTCCCTGACACTCAACCCAAACTCTTCTGGGATGTCTCTACACTCTATATCCAGGACGTCCACCAGGGGGGAACCTTTTTCTCTGTCACTCTCTGCTAGAGTCAGTAAAGTGTCCCTCCCCCCAGTAGGAATATGACTCCCTGTGCCAGTTCCCCAATCCTTCTCAGGGACCCTGTGCATAACGGGAACTACCTCATACCCTTGAACTACCTGGGGTGTGTCAACTCCCTTCTTCAAGTTGGGCACCACATCTCTGGGCTTGTGCCCTTCTTCAGCAGTACTAGATGCAAGATTTTTGCTGCCACCATCTGAACTGGACTCAGCCCTTCCGGCCTCCAGTTTCAGCTCTTTACCGCTCAGCTCTTGAGCTGCAATCTTTTCTTCTTCCAGGGCTAAAAGTCTTTTTGCCTCAACCTCTGCAAGATACTCCTCTAATTGTTGCTCCTGTCGCCTTTGACTTCGGAGCCATTCATCTATTTCTGGGTCACTGTCCAACTCTGAGTAGCCCTCCTCCTCATCTGAGTAGTCTTCCTCCTCATCTGAGGGGTACTTAGTCCTTTGGTTTCTTGCTGCCTCTCTCTCTGCCCATCTTTCCTCCCCCCAGACTATGTAGTGATGGAGCATCTCCGCTTTAGTAGATCTCCTTGCTACAGGAAGGCCCCATTGTCTGCAAAGCTTCCTTAGGTCAGCCTTAGTGAGGTGGTCAGTACGAACAAAGCATGAGTTGGTAAGCAATCCCATTCTGATAAGATTTTATCAGCAAAAACCAAAATCCAAAGTCCAAAATATCACTAGTATATCCAGGAGGACATCAGAGAACAAAAAGCCAAAAAAAAGATGAAAAATCAAGTTGACCTTCAACTGTGGGTAGGTAGTGAAATACTTAGCTACTGTATGTCACTGCACAAACACAAGTCCTATCCTCACCGCTGATCACCAATGTTAGAAATGGGGTTTTTGGTTGGCAGATAGGTTGCCCTCTGTCCAAGCAAGAACCCTCACTCTGGTCAGGGTAAGTCACACACAATCCAAAATCAGCCTGTGCTCACCCTCCGGTAGCTTGGCACGAGCAGTCAGGCTTAACTTAGAAGGCAATGTGTAAAGCATTTGTGCAATAAATCATACAACACCATAGTATAACACCACAAAAATACACCACACAGTGTTTAGAAAAATATAGAATATTTATCTGGATAATTGTAGGTCAAAACGATCAAAGTTGCAATACGAATTTGTAAAGATATCACTGAAAAGTGATATTAAGAGTCTTTAAGTCTTTAAAAAGCAATAAAGTGTCTTTCAAGCACAGAGTACCTGGTTTCTGGTGGGAAATCTCCTCAGAGGGCCACAGGAGAAGAGATGCGTGGAAAAAGGGGTGTGTGCGTCGTTTTCCGCTCAGCACACATAGACTTGCGTCGTTCTTTTCCACGCGGGGAAGTCGGGCGTCGTTTTCCGGCGCGCAGACAGTCTCTTTTTGTGGATCGCGGGGATTACCAGATGTCCCGGGTCTGTGCGTGGATTCTCCTGCTTATTTTCCGGCTGCGCGTCGTTCTGCGGGGCTGCGCGTCGAAGTTTCGATCTCACGGTAGGCGTCGCGTCGATTTCTCCTTGGAAGTCGGGCGGCGTTGTCCTTGCGAGGCCGTGCGTCGAAATTTTGGTCTCACGGCAGGCGTCGCGTCGATTTCTCCTTGGAAGTCGGGCGGCGTTGTCCTTGCGAGGCCGTGCGTCAAAGTTTCGCACTCACGGTAGGCGTCGCGTCGATTTCTCCTTGGAAGTCGGGCGGCTTTGTCCTTGCGAGGTTGTGCGTCGAAGTCTCGATCGTCCCGAGGGCGTCGCGTTGATCAGCGTCGGTGTGCGGCGTTTTTCTCGCCGCGAAACAAGCTGTGCGGCGAAATTTTCGGCGCACGGAGCGTCCACGTGAAAGGAAGAAGTCTTTTTGGTCCTGAGACTTCAAGGAACAGGAGGCAAGCTCTATCCAAGCCCTTGGAGAGCACTTTCACAGCCAGACAAGAGTTCAGCAAGGCAGCAGGGCAACAGCAAGACAGCAGTCCTTTGGAGAAAGCAGACAGGTGAGTCCTTTGAGCAGCCAGGCAGTTCTTCTTGGCAGGATGTAGTTTCTGGTTCAGGTTTCTTCTCCAGCGAGTGTCTGATGAGGTAGGGCAGAGGCCCTGTTTTATACTAAGTTGTGCCTTTGAAGTGGGGGTGACTTCAAAGAGTCTCTAAGAAATGCACCAAGTTCCCTTTCAGTTCAATCCTGTCTGCCAGAGTCCCAGTAGGGGGTGTGGCAGTCCTTTGTGTGAGGGCAGGCCCTCCACCCTCCCAGCCCAGGAAGACCCATTCAAAATGCAGATGTATGCAAGTGAGGCTGAGTACCCTGTGTTTGGGGTGTGTCTGAGTGAATGCACAAGGAGCTGTCAACTAAACCTAGCCAGACGTGGATTGAAGGGCACAACAAGTTTTTAGTGCAAAGAAATGCTCACTTTCTAAAAGTGGCATTTCTAGAATAGTAATATTAAATCCGACTTCACCAGTCAGCCGGATTTTATATTACCATTCTGGCCATACCAAATATGACCTTCCTGCTCCTTTCAGATCAGCAGCTGCCACTTCAACAGTGTATGAGGGCAGCCCCAATGTTAGCCTATGAGGGGAGCAGGCCTCACAGTAGTGTAAAAACGAATTTAGGAGTTTTACACTACCAGGACATATAACTACACAGGTACATGTCCTGCCTTTTACCTACACAGCACCCTGCTCTAGGGGTTACCTAGGGCACACATTAGGGATGACTTATATGTAGAAAAAGGGGAGTTCTAGGCTTGGCAAGTACTTTTAAATGCCAAGTCGAAGTGGCAGTGAAACTGCACACACAGGCCTGGCAATGGCAGGCCTGAGACAAGGTTAAGGGGCTACTGAGGTGGGTGGCACAACCAGTGCTGCAGGCCCACTAGTAGCATTTAATCTACATGCCCTAGGCACATGTAGTGCATTCTAATAGGGACTTACAGGTAAATTAAATAGTCAATCATGGATAAACCAATCAATAGTACAATTTACACAGAGAGCATAGGCACTTTAGCACTGGTTAGCAGTGGTAAAGTGCTCAGAGGTCAAAAGCCAACAACAACAGGTCAGAAAAAATAGGAGGAAGGAGGCAAAAAGTTTCGGGATGTCCCTGTCAAAAAGCCAGGTCCAACACATACCCAAACCACTTTAGAAGCATAGAGAATATGTTAATAAATAAAATTACAACAATGCTAAACAAATTCAATAGATAGAACCAGAGATACAATTTTTTTAAGTTTGAGTATAAATAGCACCAGAAACCACAAAGCACCAATAACAAGAATAGCAAAATGACCCCTTTTCCCCCTTTTATGTGGTAACCCACACTTTTTTCTAGCTTGTACTTCTGGTTTTTGAGCTCTTCACACTGGGCCAATGGTGTCCTGTGCCCAGTGTATGTGCTTTGATCCCTAAAACATGTGAAATTGACTGTAATCCTAGTTCACACATTTAACGTACCTACAAGTGCCAACAGTATCATACAAAATACAACTAGGGCTGTCACTAGTGGACTGAACACATATTGTGCCACCACTAAAAGGACAATGCAAACCATGACTGCAGACCTCCAATGGTAACCCCACTGTGCAGTTTTAAACTGCAGATTCAACCTTTGAAAATAACTCCTTTTGATGGCCCTAAACCCTAAGCAATAAGGTTTTACTATAGAAAGAACAATTGGAGGGATTCAGAGGAGATTTAGTAAGTGACACCATGGCCTCAAAAATTAAGCGGGATCAACCCTCCAATGCCATCACTTTAAAACAAGAAAGAGACTTATGTTAAGAGGTAAAAAATAGTCATACTCATAAGAGAAAAAAATGATTGTTCCAGTACATTTATTGAAGAAAACAAATTTTGCAGAGAACAGAACATGTTCCTATGCCTAGCAACAAAAGTATCCAAATCTGATTTTTTCAAAAATAATTTGATGCTTGTAAATCCAGTGATGATAAAATATTGTTTTAACACTCTATGTAGGCCACATCTGCACTGATCTAAAATGAACGGCCAACATGTGTTTCACAACTTTAGTCGCTTCATCAGGGACATGTACAGAATTAATCATGAGAATTCTAAAGCCACAGAACTTATGTCAGGTCATAGATGTGTAACAGGAATAAAGCCAATGATAAAGTCACAATGCTGGAATCAAATGTCATGATTTGAACCTGAATTATAATCTTTGAATCAACCTATTATGATGAACAAAATATCAAGTCAAAATTATATGATGATCAGTCAGTTCTTGTCTGTACATATACGGCATGATAACCTACGCTTTACAAAGTCAGATTTGTAACTTGTAATGGGTAGGTATACATGTATGAAGATTTCATACAAAGGCATCAAGTCACTCGACAGCCATGTTTTAAAATTGTAGGAAAAAAGTGTCAAGGAGAGAAGCAGAGTAAGACAAACTCTGACAACAGAGAACAGGAACCTATGTTCATGTGGTACAGTTTAAGATAGGCATTTGATTACACACATACAGGACAATAAACTGCAAACTGTGAGCCCTGCCAATGTCTAGGTGCTGAATTTAGGTTTAAGGAACAAGATAAACCATGTCAGTGTTTCAATTCCGAGATCTCGGAGGTCAGAATAGAGGTGAATTTTGTGAGCTTGTGTTGTCTCAATAGTAGGCTAGGAGTGCCTGTGGCAAGTCACACAAATGTGCAATATGAGTGCCTGGTGTACCTGAAAATGGAGGGGCACTTAAAGATCTATCTGGGTATTTTATGAGTGGGCTAGCGGTGCCTAGTGCAATAGGGGTGTTTTGTGAGAGCTGTGCTAATGCCTCAGTAGTGGAACATCAAAGAATGGTGTAACAATAGTGCAGTCCCCACCCAAACACACCACATACAGGTATGCATCATCCTCGGTGTTGCAGCCTCAAATCAAGCACACCACAAACAGGTATGCACCTTCCAGAGTGATGCAGTTTCTGCTCACGCACACTACACAAAGGAAAGCACCATCTTCTGCACTGCTGTCTAAGCCCAAGCACACCTAATTATGGAATGCACCATCGTCTGTGGTGTAGTCTCCACCTAAACGCACCACATGAAGGCATGCACCATCCACAGCACTGCAGTCTAAGCCCAAATGCACCTGACGGTATACACCGTCCATGGTTGTGAAGTCTCTGCCCAAGCATACCACATAAAGAAATGCACAATAGTCAGCGGTGCAGTCTGTATCCAAGCACACCGCATAAAGGAATGCAACATACTCGGTGGTGCAGACTGTCCAAGCAAACCTCATAACGGAATGTACCATCCTCACCAATGCCTTCTCAGCACAGGCACACCAAATGAAGAAATGCACCATCCTCTGTGGTGTAGTCTCCACCTAAACACACCAAATGAAGGTATGCACCATCCACAGCAGTGCAGTCTCTGCCCGAAAGCACCACCTGAAGGCATGCACTATCCACAGCACTGCTGTCTAAGCCCAAATGCACCTGACGGTATACACCGTCCATGGTTGTGAAGTCTCTGCCCAAGCATACCACATAAAGAAATGCACAATAGTCAGCGGTGCAGTCTGTATCCAAGCACACCGCATAAAGGAATGCAACATACTCGGTGGTGCAGACTGTCCAAGCAAACCTCATAAAGGAATGTACCATCCTCACCAATGCCTTCTCAGCACAGACACGCCAAATGAAGAAATGCACCATCCTCTGTGGTGTAGTCTCCACCTAAACACACCATATGAAGGTATGTACCATCCACAGCAGTGCAGTCTCTGCCCGAAAGCACCACCTGAAGGCATGCACTATCCACAGTGGTGCAGTCTCTGCCAAAGAACACCACATATAGAAGTGCAGTCTGTGTCCAAGCACACCACATAAAGGAATGCACTATCCTCAGAAGTGTAGACTGTACATGCACGCATCATAAAAGAATGCACTATTGTCAGCCATGCCCTCTCAGCTCAAGCACACCTCATACAGGAATGCACCATCCCTGGCGGTGCAGTCTCCACCCAAGGACACCACATAAACGAATGCACCATCCTTGGAAGTGCTGTTTCCACCCAAGTATGCTATGTAGAGGTAAGTACCTGCCTCACCTGTGCACTTTTAAAATTTAATACAGTTCACTGAACAATGCATGAAGTACATCAAATATGCACTCTGGTATAAAATCCTCTGTTTTATTTTCGATAATGCTTACACAAAAAGTTCACCTAGTGCCTCAAGTGTAATGTAGACTGTGGTCCTGTTTTGCTTTCATCATCAATTTCAAAGGCATTTTGTTTCTTTCACAATTTGCAGCCTTAAAACAGATGCACAGGTGAGGAGAATAGATTTAGGGCTAAATGTACATAGCTTTTTTGCTGTCATAAAGGCTCAATTCATAGAATCAGGCAGTTTGTGATCTCAAAAATGTTTTTTGAAATGTACAAACACCAAATTGTGCCTTGGTAACTTGTTACCAAATCACATTTTGGGTTTGCGACCCAAAACAGAATCGCTATTTGGAAGTAGCATGTTCAGGACATCACTTCCAAATAGAGAATCTGAATGGAATGTATTAATGTTTTGCATCCGAAATGTGCTTGCAAAACATTTGCAGTTCACCACCAATTCAAGTTGGCGGTAACCCGTTTGCAAATGGGAAGGGTTTCCCATGGGACGCATTTCCCCATATAGACCACCACCCTCTCTTAAAAAATAAAATTGAAACATTTCATTTTTGTTTTTAAAACAGCTGTGTCTGAAAAAAAGATTGCTGTATTTAAAAGCAATCACAGACATTGTAGTCTGCTGACACCCGTAGGCCACCGTCCCTGTGATAGCAGCGAATCCTAGTGAGTCACAAATTGCAACCTACCTTATTAATATTCATGAGGTAGTTCTATTTGAGACCTCTTTCAAATCACCAAGTTGGAAATAAGGGGCAGATATTAATTGAGTACATTAGCAACGCACATTCCCATCTACGGGGGATTGTCTCGGGTGAGGGTTCACTCTGTGCTAGAAAGGCATCACTTTACTAGTAGTTGGTAAAGTTCATGGCTGCGCATGTGCAAAGTTTTAAGTTTGTGACGGTCCTTTTCTTTCAGGAAGTCCAGAAGAGAGTGAGCCAACCTCCTTGTATATTGGTGTATGATGGCATACTACTAACAGGCGTTTTACTGTATGTGCCATTGAAACGTGCTGGGATTTTTTTGGTTTCACTGTGCTCCACGTGGACTTGGTTGTGTGGATTTTCGTTTCATTGCTTCATAGCACTTTTTTAAGGCTTGTGTTTCTATTTGAAGAATGTCATCGTAGCGATTACCAGACGATTTACCCATAATTTTTTTCTTAATCTAACCATATGTTTTGGATCACTTAACCAAATCTACATGAATTTAGGGATGCAAAGATATGCCAAATGGAAGCGAAGATTTAATGATGAATTAAAAAAATAAATAAAATAATAGCATCGCTTTCTCAAAGCCGCTCTCCTAGGGACTTTGTACAAAACTGTGCACTGACAACATCTCCTCGCGGAGAAGAAACTATGGATGTGCCCAAATGCAGAACTGTGTCTGATGCATCTTTGGAGTTCAAGTTTCATGTTTATTTCACATTGTTCTGGACGTCGGCAGAGGTCTACACAACTTGTCATCTAAAACAGGGTAAAATCACACCTCACTATAATTAGAATCATTGCAATACATATAATGCTGCTAATATAATCCTAATATCCCTTCATTAGAAAATTGTTGAGAAACATTTAGTAAATCTGTACACTTTAAAGCGAATAGGTCCAATTTGCAAATGCATCAAAGCTTGATGTGTGTCCAGGTTGTGTCTCTTTAACAACAGTAATAATTATTTGATTTTAGCTTTTTGAGTGCCGGACATAAATGCAAAACATGAAGCATATTTTAAGTTCCTTTACAGTTTTTGGGACTTCTTGTTCCACCTTGCCCAGAGTATGTTTAAATGCACGTTTTCTAAATGAAAAGGACATAATAATTGGACAAAACATACGACTTGTCTGAAATAAAAATTGTATCATACAAATCCCCTGTAATACCGGCCCGTGCATTAGTGCCAATAGCTACACATGTCTTTATCGCAGCTGATGAGGCGCACTTGAGATCGACAGTGTCTGTAGGACTCAACCCTAAACTTCTGAGTTAATATCTCATAATGCTAATTAAGATCTTTTCCAGACCATTACCATCTGGTACCGCGGGCACTTTTTAAATAATATTGTCTTAACGAAATTTTCCTTTTCAACAAGTTCCAAAGACTTAGTCAACACAAACCCAATTAGCATCTGCCCCTGGCCACGAAATGCGGGAACCATTCAGTGAGTTCAGAGTTAAGTAAACATAGCCCAAGGATGCTGAGTACAGGGATGGAAGTGATTCCATCCCATCAACAAGCAAAGCCACATGAATGTATGGATCCGGTGAAGTCGAAGCTGACGTTGCTCCAGTGAATTCATCAAGGGCTTTCCACCAGAAAGAGTTCTCATCATTTTACATCAAGGAACGAGACGGCTGCATGCAGCACTTATCTTTTTGGTCTTGATAACGCGTCCAGCCCTTATAAATTACCTGTACCTGGACACGTTGGAGGTCGGTGAATCTTTTAACCGAGTCGGGCTCTCCTCATCCTAAAATAGTTGAGTCACTCAGATCAATAATCAATAACTATTGCAATCGGTAATCAATACTCAATTAATAGATCAATATAACACATCAGAAATCAATAACAGTTGGTATTTCGGCTCACCATGACCTTTCAGTCATGAATAACCACACCAGTTTATTAAAAGTTAGTGAATTTATTTCCCTATATTAACAAAGCTAACACGATGTATATAAGTCTCAAAACCAAATGATATATGTATATGAACATTACTGGCTGTCCATAACGGCGGAAGAAACGCAATCTACGCAAAATCTGGATAATGATACACTCAGTTATGGCAATGCAAATCACTAATATGACTAACTGTATTTGACTAATTTCATACATTGGTCAGCATAACAAGATTTCAAATTGACATGGTGCATCAAATGAATCCCTCGACTAACCTCTAATTAGCATTGGCATGTGGGACTTCATGCAAAACGAATTTAGTCAACACAAATTTGGAAAACTTCTAGCTAGGACCCTATCAAAATAGCAGTTGGTACCTAAAAGGAAAAACACAATGCATAATACATTTGTCCTTTCATATTTACCAAATACAATCAGCATTCAAGAAAAGTCTTCGTCCTTCAGGTACCGGTACGATCAGCATGGGGCAAGTTTCATAGGGGCAAAGTTAAGGGCAAGCTTCCTTGCAGCAGCAAGGAGAATGGGGCAAAGTTACTGCATGGGCAAGACGGGGCAAATCAAAGTTAAAGTCTCTAGGGTGAGAATTCTTAAAGTCTCTTTCTCTCAGATAGAGAAAAGGGCATCAGGGTGTCGTCCAAAATGGAGTCTGGCATCTGGCTTCAAACTGGCATCGAGGAAAAAATGGCTAACTTCTCTTTGTCCAGTGGGTTTAAGTAAGAAACATTCCAAATTCTGCAGGGTCTTCCATTGGAGGGTTCATAGGTTGGCTTCAAATTGTCCAATGAAAATTGTCTTTTACTAGCGCTCATTTATGCATACACTATCCTTGGGGCCTTGGAACACAAGTTGTAACATGGGTTGCCAATTATTTTACTATCTGTACCTTCATTGTCCGCACCTGCAGACTGACCTTGTATCAAAGGGGATGAAACCGGCCTAGTACGAAACCTTGGAGATAAGTGTATCAGTCAGCTCTACTGGAAAAATACAACTTCAAGCAAGAATATATGTTTCATTAGTTCAAGGAAAAGCCACACAGTTAGAATTTGAGACCAGGCAACCAGGCCAAAGCCTGTACTAAATTTAAGCTAAGCAAAACAGTTTTCAAACAAGAAATCATGGCATACATTTGCATTTATGACGGATTACTACATTTTCAATACTTCATGATTAATAAAGCTCGTTTACAATGATGGCGAACTACCCCGAGGGCACAATTTCCCTCGTACATTATTTTCTTTACTAAAATCACACTACATTATACGTTTTGATTACACGATATGTATGAATATATGTTGGACCCTCTTTTTCTGCGTCATCAGTCTCTTTTACTAATAATGATGATTTAACAGTAAAGTACAGTAAAGGTACATCATATTTATGTTTAAGCAGGTGATGAGTGAAGGATCCATATGATTTTGGGGGTTATGTTATGCACGGCGGCTAATCTATTTCTTTAGGTCTGCTGAAGGATAACTTCATTCTAATATATGACTCTTTTAACAAATAAGCAGTTGCAAAGCAAACGCATCAGGTTAGCATTGCGTGAAGAGCGCTGAAGAGATTTACCTGGGGAGGGCCACCTTTAGTGTAAGTGGGCTGGGTGAGTGCATTTAGTGGGACTGCAAGCATCTGGTGGGAAGTCGGGGCTTGGACTGAAGAAGCTGCTCCTGTTGTAGACAGATCTGCGGTGCCTGTATGTGTGGTACAGAACTACTTTTCTTCATCACCAATGCCATATAGTAAAGTCAATAACATAGTGTAACCATCCATGAAATGCCATGGCCATGCATTGTTCTGATGAGCACACGCCACAGAAGGCAAAGGCCGTCTCTAGCCAGAGGTTAATGAGCACTGACAAGACCCATAGGTCTGGTTTTAAAGGAATGTTGTGTTGTAATGTGAAGAATTACAAGTAAGTGGCATGGGAATGGATAAGTATTTGTGTGGAAGCAAATAACTGTAGAATATCATCAGTATAGCTTAAAAGGTCAGGTGACGGTTGCACTGTCAAGCTAAAGCTACACCTTCACGTGGGCTAATGACTGCACTTCTGCCATCTGTGCTTTTTAATGCCATTACAATGAAGGGCCAGATGTAGCAAAGGGTTTTACCCATTCTGTGTCTATGGGAAAATGTGTTTGTACATAAGGCCTAAAATGTATGTGTCCTTTAAAGTTCAAGATCAGGCAGCTGGATAAATAAACAAAATGATCACAGCTTGGTGGAGGGTACGTATTTTTTTGTGGAAGCACACATCTTCTTCCCAACCAAAACATGTACTACTGGCTCCAAATATGTGCGTGAAGCCAAAGCCCCTCTCCAGTGATGCTCACATAATTGTCTGGCGACAGCTGAGCTGTCAAGCCAGACCCTATAAAGGATGTCAGTAGGGCACACATCTTCTCAAAGTATCGTCAAAATCGCTGTAGTTTGTGGGAAGGTGCTACTGGGGCAATTGCTTACCTGTATACAAAGCTGCCAGCCTGACATGTGGCTCACAGTGCAGCTCCCAGCACCCCACAGACACCTGCAGCGGTGCATGAGTAGCTCCAGAACTCTAGCACTTGATGTAGTTTGAAATTCACATTGTGCACAGGATTACCCCCACATTAGAAATCTTGAACAACTAGCTGAGCACTGTGTATGTTAACTGGATTTCTCTACTGTCCCTCATTCAATATGCAGCTTTTCCCAGAAGCTGAGCTGCACACCATCAGGCAATACATTTCTGGCATCCAGGTGAGTGTATAGCTCTTCTTCTGGCTGTCCAGCATAGACTCTTTTCGTGTACCCAATTTTTCTTGCTCAACACTTGCGCTCCTAAGATAATTAGAGCAGTTTTATTGGTCAATGCTGAAGGCTCTTTCACAAAAATGTTCTAGCTCTTTCACAAATGGTGCCTATTTCTTCAACATTCTTTTAAAGGGATCATTAAGTTCAATACACTAAGGGGGTCATTCCGATCCTGGCGGTCCATGACCGCCAGGGCCGGGGACCGCGGAAGCACCGCCAACAGGCTGGCGGTGCTTCCTGGGCCATTCTGACCGCGCGGTAAAGCCACGGTCAGAAAAGGGTAACCAGCGTTTTCCCGCCGGTTTACCCCTGGCCCAAGGAATCCGCCATGGCGGCGCTGCTTGCAGCACCGCCATGGGGATTCCGACCCCCTTCCCGCCATCCTGGTCCTGGCGGTAAATACCGCCAGGAACAGGATGGCGGGAACGGGTGTCGTGGGTCCCCTGGGGGCCCCTGCACTGCCCATGCCACTGGCATGGGCAGTGCAGGGGCCCCCTCACAGGGCCCCATAATGATTTTCAGTGTCTGCAAAGCAAAGTGTCTGCCCCATTCGGAGCCGGCTTCATTGTTGAAGGGGCTTTCCCGCTGGGCCGGCGGGCGGCCTTCTGGCGGTCGCCTGCCGGCCCAGCAGGAAAGTCAGAATGACCGCCGCTGTCATTTGACCGCGGTACGGTCTTTTGGCGGTTCCCGCCAGGCGGGCGGCGTCCGCCGCCCGCCGGGGTCGGAATGACCCCCTAAATATGAAAATGACAGCACTGAAAAGTCCTATGTCATACTTTCTACATTCAAAGTGTAAACTACACAAGGAGTGACAATAAAAATGTTGACTGTTGTATATTTCCATGCAATTAATAGCGTCCTATCAAAATATCTACATGTTAACACAGTTGAAATCCTTCTAAAAACACTTTTCACAGGCTCTGAGAATGAGTTAACTAGCTATTGCAATTCCAGTCTTGGCATAAAATGCAACTGGACAATTCGTATCCTGTAGCTATTTTGCTAGGTAGTGATGTAGTGTTAGACATTGGTTTATTAGTTGAGGAGGGGGTGAGAACCCACCTAAAATAACAATCACAGTCCTTGTCAGGGTGAACTACAAAAGTCACTATTAAATCTGTGCTTAACCATCTGCCATCTTGGCACAAAGCAGTTAAGCTTAACTTGAAGGCAATGTTTGAAGTATTTATGCAGTAATCAAACAGTGATAAAGTAAAAATATAACACAAGAAAAATTCCACACCAATTTAGTAAAATAAATAATATTTTAATAAATAAACGGACACCAAAATGACAAAAGTCCAATTAATACAACCGAGTGCTTACATTTTAAGGTGAAAATAGTGTTAAAAGGTGCAATGCATCAATTGCAGATATATAGTTATGTCTGTATGGACAAAGTTAAAAGTTCAGGCCAACTGCGATGGAGCAGAAATCAGGTGTGGCACCCGCTGTGGCCCACTGGGAGTTGCATGTTTTGTCCTTGGTGCAGGGATTGCATGGGGTTGCAAAGCGAGTCTGAGGCTGCCGACCAAGAGCAGTGAGGTGCTGTGATGCAATGCTCAGTGTTGTTATACACACCGCTATGTCAGGTCCAACGAAGCTGCCAATGAGGGGCTGAGAGGCACTGCGTTGAAAGGCCCTGTGTTGGTCTGTGTCATTCTATTCTGGATTTGGTGAAGTCACAGTTTAGGGGTTTCAAGGTGCTGCGATGGATCCAGTGAAACCTCCAGTTGAGCAGGAAGGAGTACACTCTGACTCCAGCCAAGGGTCCAGGACCTTGAGCACTGCAAATGTGAGGAAAGGGGTGGGGGTCAGGACTCACTCCCACAGAGACAGAGGAAAGCAAGGAGGATCAGGACTGTTCCAGTTTGGTCTGTTCAACTGGAAAGCAGGAGAGAACTCTAGAGGCTTGTTGTGTCCCCTTAGCTCAATTAGGAAGTCAGCCAGCTGGCCCATGGAGTCACTTCTGGGGTTCTGGGTTCATGGCAAGCAGGTCCAGTCTTCCTTGTCATCCTGTGTGTGGGTGCCCCCTCTCCCTTTTGTCTAACCCTAAATTGGTCAGTTCTCCCCTTGTCTTGGGTTTGGTTCCAATCTGTCTAGGCTAGCAAAGGGCCAACATGCCCAGATGTGAGCTGCATTTGTCAGTGACAGGGCAGGCAGCTTCAGAAGTCAGGAAAGGGCTGGGTACAGCCTTCAGGCTACCCTCAAAACCTCAGGAAGGGCTGAGTACAACCGCACAGCCAGTAGCTTAGGAGAGGAACATTCTTTCCAATAAGGTTGTTTTATCTGCAGTCTGGAAGGAATACGCATCTTACTACAGGAGAGCTAATAACAGTCATATGACCCTGGACATTGGCAGAAAAGCACTTTTGGTATGGGCAGAAAAATGCCAACTTTCTAAAAGTGGTAGTTTCAAAACAGCAATTTAACATCTGGCTTTAAAATGAAATAGGATTTTAGATTAAAATTAACAAGATCAGAATAAGTATTTCTCTAGCTTTTCCCAAACTGAAGCTATCACTGATTAAATGTAATAAGGTAACCAATTATTAGTCTATGGGAGAACTATCCTTGCTGCAGTGAAAAATGACTGTGGGAGGTTTGCTATGAGGACATGTAAAACATACGTACACATGTCATACTTTTTACATACCATGCACTCTACTCTATGCACTTTTAGGGCCTAACCTAGGGGTGACATATAAGTATTAACAAGGAATACTTAGGTCTGGAAATAGATTTATTTTTGCCATGTCAAAGTAGCAGTTTAGGAATGCACTACAGACTGCAGCTGCAGACCTGAGGCATGTTTTACAGAGCTAAATGAGTGTCTGGCACAGTGAGTGCTACAACCCATTGGCAGCATTTAATTGCTAGGCCCTGGGTACAAAGCCACCAAAAATGGGTTCAGCAAAGGAAGGCAAACATTTTGGGTGTCCCTGCAGAGAGGGCCAACTCCAACAGGTAGGTATTGATTCCACATCTACATTTTTACTACCAATATCTTTGTCATAATTTGGGTAGTAGACATTTTTGTAGAAAAAAATCAAAAGTACAACAGAGATGATGGTGAATGTTGGAAAGTTGCCTTTATGCAGGGTCATCCCCAGCCTTTTTGCCTTCTTCTTCCTCCTCTTTTTTTACAGAATTAACTTTTGTTGGATTTAGGACTCACTGCACTTTACAACTGCTAACCAGTGCTAAAGTGATTGTGCCCTGTACTTAAACATGGTAACCTTGGCCTGTATCTAGTTGGAATATTTAATTTACTAGTCTCTAGCAAAGTGCACTGCATGTGCCAAGGCCCTGTAAATTAATTGCTACTAGTGGACCTCAGCACTGATAGTGTCAACCACTTAAGTAGCCCTCTAATCATGTCTCAGGCCTGCCGCTTCAGAACCTGCCATGTCAACCTGACAAAAAAATAACTTTTGTAAGGCCCAGCCCTTCTTTTTAATACATATAAGTGACACCTAGGATAGATCCTGGAAGGCTAAGAGGGCAAGGTGCAATGTATTTCAAAAGCAGGACATGTTCTTTTAAGTTTTATATGTCCTGGTAGTAAAAAACTCCCAAAATCGTTTTTCACTACTGCAAGGCCTATCTTTTCCAGACAATATCATTGGGATTACATTTTATAAGTGTAACTCACAATCTGGAACAAATGAACATTTTGATTTTCGTTTTACTGGAATCATAAGTTAAAATCACAATTTCTAGTGAAGTCAGATTTTAAATCGCAATTCTAAAAATGCCTCTTTTAGAAAGTTGGCAGAGGAAGGAGCTTCTTTTTGTTGCAGGCCCCTACCCTGTGGAACACCATGTTCAGGTCCTTCAAGGGGATGCTAAATCTATTTTTGCCTATGTACTTGTCTTTTTAGTGTTGGTGATTTAGTTTCTCAATAAGCTTTGGAGTGTTAATGATACTTATGCAAAAGGTGGTAAACGTAACAGAATGTACAGACACCAACTAATCGGATCATGGCCTACATTTGGGATGCTCAGATATTAGACCATATTACACCCACTCTAAAACAACTCATTTGACTTCCCCTCGAGCAAGAATCAACTTAAAGATTACATTCATAACTTACAAAGCAATGCACAATGGCTTGCCCTCCTACTTGAAGGAGAAACTGAAAATCACATGTGGACAACAGATCACAAGGAAGAGATGGAGATTAGTCCTCAAAGTCCCCAGATCCAAAAGTTAAGACATCCTACAAGTCTTCTCCATGTCTGACAACATCAGATGTAGCTTTGAGCTGTTAACTTTCTGAAAAAAGATCTTAAAACTCACCTCTTCAATCTACACTTAACTACTAAAGATTACCATTCCATATTGCTGTATTTGTCACACATTTATTTCTCAATATGTTCTCCACAGTTTTTGTTTATGTAAAACACTAATGTACTCTATTGGTTTCTCGGCATGTTATATGTAAAGCTCTTCGCTGCCATCTCTCTAGAGCCTCATTATGTAAATAATGTAAGTATATAAATAAAAATAACATGATTGCCAAATTTAATCGAATAAACTTGCATCAGATGCAGAAGCCAGGAGTCAAGAGAGCTCCCACCAGGACTCACCCTGTTGTGCCTAGCCACTGGCTATTGCCATCCACCCAGAAAGCCTCACCTATGATGATATGGCCTCAATGCTTCCTAAGTGTTTGAGTAGTATGGCTGTAGTGCCTTGAATTGAGTCTTAAAACATTTTAGAATTGTTTTGAAGTAGTCAACTGCATTCCCTGCAAAGTTTTTCTAAACTTTATAAAACATTTTGTTCAGTTTTCTCATTCGTAGAGGGACTGCTGTATGGTGTTGTCTTATCAAACAATAGGTGCATCAGTTTTTCAAGACAGCATAGGCATCTACACAAATGAGCATTTTATAAAAGTATATTAATCCCACTGGATAGCAGTATTTCAAGATTACCTTGGCATTAATAATAATATCGAAGTAATGGGGAAGCTGTCATGAAAATGTACTGCATCTTCCTATCTGCTGCAATGCTAAAATAAGATTAATTTCATCCTCTTCCCCACAGTCCTTACTACATTGCAATATATCACTTTCCACACGAAAAACACCCAGCTGGACTTTTGACAAATTCGCACAAGCAGCGCTTAATATGTGACTTTGCTCACAGATGGGGGGTCCATGGCACTCATCTTTAGGGACCAGGAAATACTTTTGATCATCAGACCTTGACACAGAGCAATAGAGGGAAAAAAGGGGAGAGGAAGAGAAAAGTATAAAATTAGCTACACATGATGAAAATGAACTTGCAACAGTGAGATAAAGAGACAGGAACTGTAAGGTGTAGATGAAGACGATTCAGGATAAGAAAGCCATGATAAAAAGCAACTTTAGGCCCCTGCGCTTATTAATTATTTACAAATCAAGCACTGTGCACGAGCATATGAGGGGACCCTTTTGGCAGAATGGATACCTCTGCTTGGTTCCATATGAAGGACCACCTTCTTTAGAGAAACTTGTTGTGTCTCATGGGGAAAACCTGTGTTTCCCCTGTGTTTGTACAAGTTTTGGTTCTAAGCATTGACCTCTTGCATTGAAGTGGAGAGCCGTCTGTCAAGAGTGAGCTAAAAAACCCCAGCTCCCCCGCGCGTTGCACCACAGGTGGAAGCCTTTGCCAGACACAACACTCTCAGAAATCATTCTTCTCTGCTAATCAGACACCGCTGACACATGGTGTGATCTTACATACCACACTCTTTCTGCCACATACTTGCTGGCTGCAGCTCTTCACTTTCAAAATGGGGGTCTCCAGAGTTGTTTGTATGAACTTCAGATCAGACCTCTATCACTGACCTAAGTCCCCCTGTTATTGGCCCTCTCAAGATACATTTTCTGTCTGGAAGCATATGGGGTCCAATTCACAAAGGCATTTATGAGTCTATTAATTAGTACTCCTCCAATACTAGTCCACCTACACATAATTGCCTTTGTCACTTGGAAAATAGACGAGTATGAAAAAAAGTTTTCATGCTTGCCTAAAGAGTTATCATTAAAAAAAGGAATCCACAAAAACTGAAACATTAATTTAGAGTCAGTGTAAAGATTATGGGGGCAAATTCATAAAGGCATTCATGAGTATGTGTAAATGGTGTTAATGTTAATGAAGTTTTGTAAAGCTACACTCAGAGGTTTCATGGTGCTGAAAGATCATGTTAGTGAGCGATTAATGGGGAAAAACATTGAGGATGTCCTTTAGGACCCAGGTGGGGCGTGTCCACTATCAGTCCACATACACTCTAAAAAAAGCCTATTTTAATAGCTATGTCTACAAAGCTTTCCTAAAAGATATTAACTCTACCATTCAGTGGAGATGAGAAGGAAGAGAGTTCCTCTCCAGCGGGGCAAGTCTGGAGAATCTACAGCCCCCAGATCTGAGCATATTAATTCTAGGATTGTTCAGCAGGTTGGCAGTAGAGCATCAACGAGAGGGTAAAGGAGAGAACATAAACACTTAACACAGAGATAAAAGCAGGGGCAATCCCATGAATGGCCCTAAATGCGAATCAGCAGGTTTTAAACTATAGTCTCTGTTTTCCAGGCAGTCAATGCAATTTCTTTAGAAGGGAGGGGGTGAAGTGAAATTTCTCATCGAGGTTAAAAACCATCCTGGCAGCATAATTTTGGAGAATCTGAAGCTTGGCCAAATACCCCTTGGGTACTCCAAGATTTAAGGCATTGCCGTCGTCCAAGCAAGATCTAATTACTGCTGGCATAATCGTTTTTGTGGTGTTAACAGAGAAAATTGCCTGTAATTTCCTAACCATCCTTAGGATAAAAATGCATTTAGACACAAGTGCGTTAATCTGTGGTCTCACGTATGGGATTGTCCACGGTTGCTCCCAGGCTTTTAGTAGCCATCTTGTGTTTACGGAGCGGTCTCATCTCATGGGGCCTCTATTGCCTAGTCCAGAGCACTAGACTCGATCTCATGACTATTATTTCCTTTTTGTCAGCTTTCAATTTTAAGTGGTTAAGACTTATCTATCTGCTGACCAATCGCATGGTGTTCTGGGACGTATCTAGAAGTGAGACATTGTCTTCCAGTCAAAGCAAAATCTGGTATTTATCCACATAACTACAAGTACTGCAGCCATTGTTTCCCCGCTCTTATATGAGAGGTCTGATACAAAAACTAAAAAGATGTGAGACAAGGCACAGCCCCATGGGACTCCGTACTTTTTCTCCTTCTTATTGCATAAGGGGACAGGTCCCATTGTTAATATAACTGGAATAGAATCTTGCAAAAACCATGTTTCCATAAGTAGTCGCATATCCGGTTTATCTTTATCAAGGAAGCCTAAAACTTCAATATTATGCTTCACCACCCATCCAGTATTTAGGTAGGCCACCTTCAGGACTCCACATTCCCTACAAATTGTGGAAGCTTCTACATGTGAGGAGACTGTTAAATATAGTCATTCCTTAGCAATGCTTCGGTTTCAGCCTACATTACCCAGTTTCCCGACTTCTGTAGATGAATATTTCCTGAGAGTGGCGTAATGGCTGGCCCCGGGTCCTGGTTGGGTGCAGATGGTCTTGCCTGTGGAGTGTCCATTTCTGCTTCCGGGTTGCGCATCCTCTTTGCAGCCGTGCAGCCAGGCGGTTTAAATAAGTGCCTTGACACCTCTAGAGTGCTGATTGGCAGAAGGGCGCTCCACTTAGTGCCCCTTACCTGCAGTCAGTCACAAGTGAGTAAGATAATATGTAAAACAATATTTTCCCTCCCCATCTTTATTAGCGTTTACCAGTGTTATTAAAATGATAACTTCACTTTTTAGAGTCCCTCCATGTCTAATGTCAAGATAAAAAATGTTAAAAAGAGACAAAAGAGAAATAGATTAACCACGAACGACTGAAGTTATAATGGGCACAGGTTTCAACTTTCACTTCTCAGGTTTCAAAGTGCAAATTGCAAAATACAAATGATAAAATAATTATGAAACGCACTTTGCCAGACATATTAAACAAAAGAGCGGCGATCCACATTAGCGTTTACATGTCAAAGCACTCACAGCCAGGCGGCCGCCCTACCAGCCTGTGTAAAAACCCCTCCTGTCGCATCTAAAGCCCTGAACGGGAAAATGGCTCTCCAGTTTCTGCCCTTTAGCTGCAGTCCGGCATAAGTGAGTAAAATAACGTATTTCCTTTACCAGTGTTTGCGAAAATTATAACTGCACTTTTTAGAGTCCTCCAAAATCTAGCATCTCCACAAAATCTCAAAAAGATTAAAAGAGGAATGGGTTTAGCAATGTATTCAATTTCTAAAGTGCACAGGTTTCAAGCTTCACATTTCAGGTTTCAAAGTGCAAAATGTAAAGTATAACCTATGTAAAGTATGAACTAACTATCAAACGAGGTATTCCACAATAGTTTTTTATGTGTCAAAACACACACAGGTGACAATACTGCTTCGTGTATTCATTCATGCATTCGTAAAGCACTGCAGGACTTCTGCATCAGTTACTCCTAAAGACCTTAGTGAATTAGTCCCCATGGTGTTCACAGACTTCGATGTTTATCACACCAACTTCTATTACACCCTCATGTAATCCTCCTCATCCAAGTCCTAACAAATTAGGTTTGATTCCTCACTGACAGCAGTAGCACAGAAGTCCCTTCTTAGTTTCTACCCCTTTACAAAAAAAAATGAATGACTGCTCCCCTCTTCCTTCTCCTGTTTTGTTTCCTGTCGCTGGGCAAGTAAGCGCAGTTGTGTGCTTTGTTCATGTTTTATGTCATGTCAATGTGTGTGTTTTCACTTACTGCCAGGGAAAGGCTGGTGGAAACAGGTACATTATCCAGCGGTTAAGTAATTACTTATCCAGCTGGATAAGTAATTCGCCATCGCCAGGCTGCCTGGCGGCGGAAGCCTGGCGGTGGCAGAGTTACGGCAGTGGCGGTTTTACCACATCCATTATATGGCTGTCTGGGCCGCCATGCCGGTGGCAGTAATTACTGCCACCGCCGGCATGGCGTCCCAGACTGCCATGTTCAAAATGACCCCCTTAGTTTCCTTCTTGTCTGCAACTAGGTTCTTGCGAGATGAGAGATGGTTGCCTAGTGATGCATATAACAGGAAGCACACACGCTGCTGGAGTGGGTTTCTGTGCTTCCTGGTGTCAGTTTAATTTCTGGTGTGTCCTGTGAATGGGAGCTTCTCTGGTGCACTGGAGTTCCTGAATTTCTGCCTACAGCAGCTTATTCCTTGTTGGTGCCAATAGCTAAATGCTTGAAGAAGTCAAAGCATATTCAATCTCCTGAGCAGCTACCTATTTCCAGGGCCGACTTGTACTCCTTAATTAAGGAGGCTGTGGAATCCACTTTGCTGGAAAAGGAAGTCCCTGCAAAGCGCCAATGGTTGGATGATGAGGCTGATGAGACTGATGACTGTAAGGGCAGATATATTCAGTCAGACCAATTGCAGGAGGTCTTGTCTCATATAAGGGACCAACTGGGGTTTGAGGCCCAACGCTTAAAGAAGATGAGTTTTTGGCGCAATATGATACTGTTAAAGTGGATTGTTTAACTTTTCATGAGGTCATTAATACTCTGCCCCTTAAAGAATGGAAGGGCTTGGATGAGTCTAGGTTTCCTTGCTTTCTCCATAAGAAGTATCTATAGGAGGATTTTGAAGAACTTTTTCCTCAGGTGCCTAAGGTTTATACTATCTTGGCAATCAAGTTATCTTCCTCCTCTTTGGCCTCAGAGGATGCTGTCCTTACGGACCCCATGGGTAAGAAGGTGGAATCAGCCTTGAAACTGGCCAATGCTGCTTCTAAATATGGCATTCATGCAAACACTTGTGTGGCTAATGCCACGCAGGCTCTTACGAAGGACTTTCATTCTTTGTTTGACTGCCCGCAGATTAATGATGATCCCTCTGATTTATTGGTACGTATGGAACTAGTGTCCCACTTCTTGTCTGATATGGTCTTTGACGGTCTTTGGGCCTCGACTTATGCTGTTGTGGCTGAAGTCTTGGAAGTTGGAATCTGGTCAACGCTCCTTGATTTGTAAGTTGTCTTTTTGGGCCAAAAGCTGTTTGGTCCAGAACTCAATGACATGGTGGAAAAGGCGGCAGAGGAAAAGAAGATCTTGCGGCCTTTTAAGACTGTGTCTGATAAGAAGCAGTTTCTTTTCCGGAGAGGTGTTTTCCAGGGCACTGAACGACATCCCTATCGAAATAGAGCCCTTGGTTGGGGGGCTGCCTTCTACAATAAATCCTGGCCCTCTTCCTCCTCTGCCACTTCTCTCCAGCAGCCAAAATGACTATATGGCTGTAGGTGCTCACCTGAAAGCTTTTCTTCCCCAGTGGAAGCTTGCCGTGACAGATCCCTGGATCCTTTCCATAGTGGATTGTGGCTATCAGATTCCATTCAGAGATCAGCCTCCTCCTCCACGTTTCAGGCCTAATCTTTCTCTAAAAGATCCCAGTCAGTTGCAGAGTCTCCTTCAGAAACAAGCCATTGTTCCAGTGCTGGCCATTCAACAGGGGTTGGGGTTTTACTCCACTTCCAAAGCTGGATGGGTCGTTTCAGCCCATTCTCAATCTCCCTACTGTGAACAAGCTTGTGTTTATTGCACATTTGCAGATGGTGTCCTTGCAATTTATCATTCCTCTCCTCATGAAGGGTGACTGTCTAGTGACTATGGACCTCCAAAATGCCTATTTTCATGTTCCAGTTCATGTGGAGAGTTAGACATTCCTGAGGTTCATGGTCCTCAAACACTATTTTCAGTTTCAAGTCCTTCCTTTTTGACTGACTACTTCACCCAGAGTCTTCACAAAGGTATTGTCCCCTTTTGTTGCTTTTTTGCATTTGAAATGTGATGTGCTTTATCCCTATTTGGGTGACTTGTTATTGACTGCTCTATCTCTTTTCAAGGCTCAACAGGATGTGGAACTGTTGCTGAGGGGCTTGGACGATTTCGGCCTGCTGGTGAACCTTCCAAAGTCTCGCCTGATTCCTTCCAAAGTGCAGATTTTAATCGGAACTCGTCTGGACACTCAAATTGGAGCGGCCTTTCTTCTGGTGGACAGGGTTCTGTCTCTCCATGGAGATGTGACAGACTTGCTTTCTTGCTCACACAGTTGTGCAAGATGTTGGTTGAAGGTACAAGGGCTGTTGGCAGCTTCCACTGCGGTGGTTTCTTGGGCGAGGTTTCATTTGAAGCCAATTGTGACTCACATTCTCAGGCACTGGGATACCAGTTCCAAGGACTATGGGGTCTTGATTCCTCTTTCAGCTCAGGTTTGCCCAGCTCTGTCATGGTGGTTGGTCAGGAACAACTTAGAAAGAGGGGATCTGTTTCAGATCCCTCCCCCAGTTCTTTTGATAACCAATGCCATTGAGTGGGGCTGGCTGGAGGTGCTGGGCCACCTAGAACGGAGTGCGCTTTGGCCTCCTTGGGAGAGTCACCCATCTGCGAATTAGCAGGAGCTGATGGCTGTGTTAAGGGCGTTTCTTGATTTTCAGGAGTCTCTGAAAGGTCTGAATGTGGTGGTCAGGACAGTAAACCAAGTGGCAAGGGCTTACCTAAACAGGCAAGGAGCCACACGTTCTGCATCCCCGAAATTGGTTGCATCTCAGATTTGTGCATGGGCAGGAGATGTTTGTTCTGGATCTCTAGGCGGTGTACGTCAGAGAGAAAATTAATTTTTGGGTGGACAGTCTCAGCCGGAACCTGCTGCTGTCCTCTGTGATGTATCACTTGGCTTGCCCTCTGTTCCACCGAGTGTGCCACAGGTTCAGTAAGCCTTCGTTGGATCTGTTTGCTTCTCCAGAGAATGCTCATTGCCTTCAATTCTGCACGGAACTTCAGTCTTCACAGGCTTGGGTGGTATATGCTTTCTCAATCCGTTGGCCTCACGGGTTGTTGTATGCATTTCCTCAGATTCCTCTGCTGCAGAAGGTGCTGCAGAAGGTCCAGGCAGAACAGGTGAAGATAATTTTCATTGCCCCTTACTGACCCACCATCCTTGGTTTCCTCTTCATCTCAATCTGGCCAGGGCTTGGTTTTTGATTCTACCTCACAGCTCATCTCCGCTTCAGTTTCCGCTCCTATCTCGCCAGATGCCATCTTGGTTGTGTATGACGGCCTGGCTATTGAACAGGTAGGATTAGTCCAACTGGGTTGTTCCTCACAGGTTCCTCGGAAAATTAAGTCTTCTAGGAAACAATCTACCCTGAATTCTTGCGGTAAACATTAGGGCTCTTTCCCTTCCTCATGTCAAGCCCGGTCAGAGGATCCTGCTCGTATTGACTAATTTAATATTCTGGATTTTTTATGGGATGGGTTTTTTAAAGGCTTACCTCCTAGCACTCTTTCAGCTCAGTGGGCTGCAATTCAGACCTGCCATTCTTTTTCAGATTATTTTTCTACCTTGTCCCCCCTGGTTTTGAAGTTGCTTAAAACCTTTAGGTTTAAAACGGCCAGCTGTCCGCAGGCTGGTTCCTTCTTGGGATTTGTCAGTTGTTTTGAGAGGCTTGCAAGTGGCCCTGTTTGAGCCTTTGGAGATGGCTGAGTTGGTCTTGTTTCATGCCACAATGGTTTTCTTGGTGGCTGTAACCTCGGCCAGACATTTGGGGTAGTTGAGTGCTTTGTTGGGTGCAGGTTATCACTACCTTAAGTTTTTTCCAGACCGGCTGGTTCTCCAACTGGACCATAAGTTTGTTCCTAAAGTTTCCTCCTCTATTCATTTCTCTCAGGAGGTGGTGTTGCTGGTTTTTCCTGATTCCTCCTCTTCTTTTCTTTCTACCCAGGATGTCAGAAATATTATGATTAAGTTGGATTGTTCTAAGCCATTTCGTGTTTCACAATCCTTGTTTGTGTCTTAGGGTTCAGTTTCCAGGGGCAAGAAGGTCTCTACCTAAACTCTTAGTAGGTGGGTGAGGCAGGCTATTTCTCAGGCTTATGCTTCAGATTATGTGTAGGGGAGGTCTATTAGGGCAGTATCTACTTTCCTGGGCTGAAGCTGGAAGATTCTTTCTGTTGATATTTGCAGGGAGGCCACTTGGTTGTCCAATCATACTTTCCTTACCCACTACCATCTCTCAATTTGTGACGACCTTTATGGACATTTTGGTTCCATTGTTCTAGCCGGTGCTTATAAATGAAGTTGTTGTTTCTGTGAATAAACTTTGCATACAGACCACCTTTTAGTTCTTGCTTGTTTCTTCATGCTTGATTACTTCCTCGTTTGTTAGGACTGGGATGAGGTGGATCGCATGAGGTGGTAATGTTCAGTTACTTACTGGTAATCTTCATTACCCCGGTTACTGATCCTCCTCGTCCCGGTCCTCTCCCTCCCTCACTCCTTTCCTCCCTCCCGGTTGCTCCTTGATGGGCATTACTTGAATACACACAGGAGGGGGGTGCCACTAAATTTAAAAAAAGGTGAAGGAATAAAGAAGGGACTTCTGTGCTAGTGCTGTCAGTGAGGTATCAAACATTTGTTAGGATGAGGAGGATTCCTAATCGGGGTAACTAGGATTACGGGTAAGTAACTGAACATTTCATCATAAAGTGAGGTATTCAAATGTGAACGCTCTTGTTGTTGGCTTCCTTTTTGTGTTTCTTTAGACCATTGTAGAGAAAAGAACATTTTAGCATTTTATGATTACCATAAGTGTCTGTATGTCTGTGAACCAAGCAAACATTTACAACCTGTTGAAAGAAAGTAATTTCTGATATGGAGCATTTTTAAACCTTTTAGCCTTTTCGAAATTCTGCCAGATACAAGTGCGCTGCAATCCTGGAAGACATATTTCTAAATGGAAAGTGCCTTCTTGAAAGAAGCATACGGGAAAATTGATCTCAGTGGGGTGACTGCATGAAAATGGCTTCAAGTTCTTTGGACTTGATTCTCAAAGATGAACTTACCTGTTCTAATGGTTTCTTTTACCAATATAAATTCAAGTTTGTATTTGCAATTTACTGTATATCAAGGAGTATATCCATATCTCAATGGCCAGGTATGCTTTTGAAAACAAATTAATACTCCCAAGCCTACACATTTGTACGTATTCACATGCTTTCAAGAGTTACCTTGTCACCAGATTTGGTTGGAGATTTACTTTCATCAACGCAAGAGTAATTGATTATACCAGGATTGAAATGGACAGGGAACACTCACCTGAAAGTGGCTGCTGTATAAAAGAAGGGAGTTTTTCACAGTTTTTGCACATGCACAAATATGCACCTGTTATATTCATATGCACAAAGAAGGTTTAACTTTTCACAAAATTATCCCAGGACCCTGAGAAACCGGTCATCACAACTTGCTAGCATCAATCGTGGAATTTTTGGTGGATTCCCCAAAATACACTGGCGTTCTAGGATTTAGCTCAGTCAAAGGAGCCTGCACTTATCACATATATTTTTAAACTTGAATTGTGTTGTTGCCTGGCTCTCAAATGGAGACCGAAAAAGACAAAAGGACGCCAAGGTTAGAGCATTTTATGTGGTATGGGCTGCCTTGAGAGCCGTACTGGATGCTATGTCCTAGGCATGCCTTCATGACTTCCTTGAAGACATATATACATAAAGTACATAGACACAGACCTTTGTATAGGAAATGAAACCCTTCAGAAAATACACTTGGTAAGGCCTTCAGATGTAACTTGCACCAGTGATGGGGGCCCTCATCTCCAGAGACATGTCACTCAATAGACTCTCGAACATTTCAACAGGCATAGCAATAGAATGTACACAGGACTGCTCACACTCGAGGAACAGACACATGAGGGTCTGTCAGGGGTGGTAGGTGGCATAGGCAACTACATGGAATAGTTGCAAGAACATATCAATAGAGGTCCTCAAATGAACAGCCCTGCTGGGACTCTTAGCGGGACATGGCACAAAGACTGATATACTCACACATGCTTGTGCTGTCACTTATAATTCAGGGCTCATGCATAATGACTCATTAAAATGGCTAAACTCAATATTTCCCTTTGTTCCATTTCAGCACTGTGCTATAGATGGATTTCCTCCTGCTCTCCAACACTGCTGCTGTATTCTGGTATGGCACTTCAAATACTATACCTGAGACCCATGGGTAAATTGTAAATCCCCCTATTCATCCAAGTGGTTCACCTCTCAGTGGAATGCTGAAATTTCAATTCTGCCTACTCCTGCATTACAGTTTGTAGCCTGCTACCTGATGGCAAGTATGTAGGGCATGTTGTTCGCCCTTACACTTCAGGCAGCATCTTAGACTATGGGTGCCCTTCACTTTCATGTCATCCCTTGTCTGACGTCAGCATTGATATCCTCGTCAGTGTCTTCCCAGTTATCTGCTTCGCCTTCAACTCCTCTTGGAGCAGCCCTGCTTTAGATGCCACTGTTCTTCCCCAGATCACAGTGTAACTCAATTATACTCTGTGTTTGAACCAAATCCTAAAGCCAACCATTACAGCCATTTCCCCTCCGCAAGTGCCCACC
Organism: Pleurodeles waltl; assembly: GCF_031143425.1. Classification (NCBI taxonomy): domain Eukaryota; kingdom Metazoa; phylum Chordata; class Amphibia; order Caudata; family Salamandridae; genus Pleurodeles; species Pleurodeles waltl. The sequence goes on from NC_090437.1 coordinate 1,271,081,375, forward strand.
ATGAGAAGTTTGGGTCTCTATTGACTTCCTTTCTAACATGACATTCTGGAGGCCATCACTTCCATTAATTCTAGAGCATTTAGACTTTATAGTTGGTCCATTTTACTCGTGGGCCCAGCATGATCGAGACCTTATTGCACGTGGTTAGAGTTCAGGTACCTAATGCAGAGAAATGCGAGGAAGCATTTGCATGACAACCGAGGAGCTCATGCCTCCGGCATCATTGGATACCTGATTTGTGAAAATTGCTGGACAGTGGGTAGTATGAAGGCTATGGATGCGCATGCACATCGACCTCCATTAGGCAGGGTCAGGCTTGCTGTCACCTGCCATACCCTCATTAGAATTGTCCATTCTGCAGGTGTGTGTATGTCCAGCATATACAAAAGAAATCATGCAATGAGCCTGTATGTGCAAGAGACATTAAGGCCCATATTTATACTTTTTAGCGCCGCATATGCACCACTTTTTGATGCAAAAACGACGCAAACTTACAAAATACAATTGTATTTTGCAAGTTTGTGCTGCTTTTGCGTCAAAAATTATGCAAATGCGGCGCTAAAAAATTATAAATACGGGCCTAAGTCAGCTATTGATTGTTGCAATAGAAAATTGCTAGTGGCAGTCCACATACACATACACACACATTTTATCACAGTCAGTTGGGTGTAACTGATTTCAACTTATGTTTTAGTATTCGGAATATACTCTGTATGGCAGAGAAGGCAGTGCCACAGCAAACAGAGCTCTGATCCCAGGAAAATCTATTCCATAGTGAGGGAAAAAAATCTAAGGAAAGCAGGCAGAAAGCTCATATGTGTTCATTGCCTTTTTAGTTTTCCCTTTCTAAATAATTTGTGGACCATTCAAATATCACATTTAAAAAATTTTGTTGGATGCCTCTGTGTATCCCTAACTTGATCAAAATTAACAAATTATAGATGCTGAAAGTGAGCCCTCTTGGGTTAAAGGAAGGAAATTCTGGAAGCCCTCTTTCAAGCCATAAGTATACTATCATTAATAATAACAGTACAACTTCCAAGACAACATGTCCTCTTATCCATCTTCCAGATGATGAACAGCTCATCTCTCGGATTCGAATCAAAGGTATTCACAGGCACAACTCACAATCATCACAGGTTAGAGTCACCTTTAGTGCTCATGCTGAGCTGCAATACAGTGTTCATAAATAAAACATGAGGCTCACCTTTGTTTTGTCCACTGATTGGCGCAGACTTCTTGTATTAGAAAGCTTGTTTTTTAATTTGTTTGTGTCCTTGCAAGTTCTGCATCTACATCATCGTAGGAGGGTCTTAGAATTCTCATTTGTCAGAATGAAATATTCTGCGGACTGACAACTTGAACAGAGTTGTGTATTCCTGTTAGAGGCCTTAAATTCTCATTTTAATGAAAAACCATGATTCATACACTCTGTATTTCAGGGCGCAAACCTACACTTTGTCCCTAACACTGTACACACACCCACCCAATCATATGACCAGCTGATCCAGGCTGACTTTTCTTTTTTAGAAATCTCATATTCTGGGTTATTATTTATTAATATTCAGAAATTCAGCTTGTCACTTCACAACGAATGGAATGACATGTAGGCTTGCTGAAGGCCGAAGTAGTCTTCACACTGCATTTGATGCACAAGTTATCAAACCAGAACTTTCTGCAGAAGAAACTATTAGCAGTCCTATGTGCATGACTCACCACAACTCAGAATCCAGCTAGACCTAGACATTAATAGAATAATCTATTTTATCATACTTATAGAGTTTTCAAGAGCGCGAACATGACTCAAGGGCACTGTATAAGTTACTTGTTTCACTAATACAAATATTAATGAAAGAGCTGTTGCACACATTTGTTTCCTGATTGTAAGAGCCTTTGGTATGTCTTTGCATTGTGCTGGAAATGTCTTCAGTAGTCCAGGTCCTCACATCAGATGTCTTAAAAGAGACAGACGGTGTATGATGTGTGTCGGCTATCATTTTATAGTTGCTGTGGTGGTGTAGTCTTTACTCCGTTCTGTGGTCTTTTAGCGTACAAAGTGAGATCTATGTGTAAAGTGGTAGCTTCTCTTGGGCAGCTTCTCAGTGGCACATCATTCCATGTTTGGCTTGCATCAGGGTAGTTACAGCAGGTTGGTTCAGAACTTGTGTATTCTTGGCTTCCTCAGTGATGAGGATGTGCTTTCACAAGGAAGAATTTTGTCATCAGTGTTCATTTCACCTCCTACTTGAAAATAGTAGTTGATGGGTTGGTGCAAATTGCTGGTGGGATGGAGTTCCACAATCTGGGTGCCTTTCTAGAGAACCTCTGAGCATATGTCCTACAGCAGTTTGATTAATAGAGCGCTTGCAGTGCGTAGTGCACGGTTGCCTTTGAGGTTATGAGAGAGCGTGCTAAATATTTAGGAGTGGTGAAGTGTACAGCCTTGTATGTCATGCATATGATCATGTGTGAGCTTCTGGCTTCAATGAAATCCACTGATGGGATCCTAGGGAAGGATTAATATGATCCAATTTTCTTATTCTAATTACCAGTCTTGTTGCCATTTTTATGGTCCAAAGGGTCCCACATCAGGTTGTGATAGCGGTTGTGGAGGTGGTGGAAGAGTAGTTTTTGGCCCCATGCCTCTCCCTGCGGCAGTATGAGGTTGGTGTTTGTGTTTGGGGTAAGTCCAGAGGTGGATGTCTAACAGTGGGGTTGGTTGTTCGTGTGGTGTGGCTATTTCTGTGCTGCTTCAAATGCACCTGTCATTTTAACCTGGAAGATTAGACTGTAGCCCCTGTAGTGGGAGAGCCTTGTCCCGCTGACGACCTATTATCATTCTGTGTTGAAAGTGTTCTGTGTGATGCTTTCTGGGTGCCCTTATTATTGACATATTTACCCTATTGCTCCTAGGCTTCTTTCACTTTTTTACTTGCGTATTAAGTAAATTGAAAACATTTAGTGACTTTATTCCACTATATTTTTAACCTTATATTAACTTTATGATTCTTATTGTTTTTTATTGGAGCTTTATGTAGTGTACCTTTTATGATCTTAGTAATCAAAATAAAGGTTTGTGTTGCAGATGATGTAAAATTATATCTGTCGTATGATGTGTCTGTTTCTCTTGTTGTCTGTGATCATGTATGTTACTGCTGAGTCATAGGCTATTATACAAACTAGTCACAGATGGCTCTACAAGACCAATCATACTGCTTAGGTCTTTGTGGTAGTTTTTCTGCTGTTGTGATGTAATGTGCTATTTACACACCTCTTTCCAGTGACACTTTGCATTCACTTGTACATTGCTTTTGCATCCATCTTACTACTTTTGTTTTTGTTCTTTAGTTTAGTTGTTATCATGAAGGTGCAACACCGCAGTTATTTGGTTCGATGTTGAAGGGATATGTATAATTGTACTGTATCCATGCAGGTGTGTTTGTGAGTTTCTCATCGTGACTCAATCAATGACCTTTACAGCAAACGTTCTGTCTTAACTGGTACTTCGTATGACTTTCCTGCGGGTAAATGTTTTCACAATTTTAGATTTTTGACAAGGCTTAGTTTTAATTCTGTGTTTGCCTCAGATGTAAATACATACCTTGCTTAACTGGATCCTATGTATTCATGAACGATGATGCAATGCTTGTCATGGTCCACTGTACCATAGACAGAACTGTGAAGCATGTCTACAATATTACAAGTATCACATAGACGAAATGTCCTATTCCTGGGTGTATAACCAATATGACAATCTTGAGCTCACTGCAATACTACAGGCCAATGAAGAAACCCAAGGAAAGGCACCCAAGAAGTATCCTTCTATGTTAAGACTTTGCTTGAGACCAGTGCTTAATTTGTAAATAAAAGGGTACCGGTGCCCAAAGCCCTCCTCTTAAACTCGCGGATGCCGCAATTAAATGTGCGAACACGGAATACTGAGGCAGCGTAAACCTGAAGCCATCTATGGCCTCTTCAATCCATTTAAAGCCATTCCCTACCTCTTCATCTCACTCTTGCAGCTTTCTACTTTCTCTCTTTTTGACGCTTTTTCGGTTTTCTCTTCCTTCCTCTTTCCCAAATGTGTCTTTTTCTCGCAGCAAATGCTTGAGACAGAAGACTAAGCGCCGGCCCTCAAAAATAAGTGCAGGTGCTCAGCACCGGAAACAACAAGCACAAATTAAGCACTGCTTGAGACCTGTAACATGCAGATAAACCAAAGAACAAGTTGTTAAAAGTCAGCAGAAAGAGAGAAAATGAGCACGTTTCTCAACATAGTAGGTGTTGGAACAGGGAATATGAAAAATTGAAAAAATGGATTAAGCAGATAATGATCAGGCCTTTGTAGAAATCCACATTATACCTTATCAGAAATAGGTAGCCAAATCCGATTGTGCAAAGAATAAAACAAAGTTTAGCGAATTACAAAAAATACACACTATATCACTTTATATGTGTTTTTTTCTTTGACAGAACAAGGATCTATTGGCGAGCTTAAAATAGAATTTGATACTTTGTAAAAAGTGCGTTCTGCTTAACAGTTCAAGCATGACCAGTAATGGAAGCAGTTTCGTTAAGACCAGTCACAAGTTGTTCCAAGAAATCTCTTGGCGTGCGCTTTATTCACTTTGGATGGTGTTAACCAACCAAAACTGCGTTTTATAGCAAATCTAAATTCTATCGGGCTGTGGCAGTGAGAACAAAAATAAACTAAGGAAAAAAACGTAAGTGGTCATTTTAAGATTAGGGACGCATGGTTATGAATTTGAACAAATATGCTGTCGACAGATTTGACCCGGCAGACGTATAAAATAGAGATATGTGTGCAAAACGTGGTATGTCTTTTAATTGTGCCATACAAACCCTTCCCGTCAGCTATGCCATCAAGGTGATCACAGAGGGAAGGAATTGTAAGTTATTTTTAATGGCGACGTCCGATAAATGATGTCACAAAAGGTCGCATAATCCAAGCTGACAGCATCAAACAAAAGAACATTCTAGAATGCCTAGCGCGCGAGATTCAGGATTGTTTTTTTTTTCTTTTCTACAGGGGGTGGCTTTTTTATGACAGTCCTCCATACTTTTGAGCCCTGTATATTATACCAAATGCACAGATACACCAAATGTAAGTAAAAAGGGGTACAGACAAAATAGTACCCAGTTTGATGACCAATCCATATAATACAAATCATTTAAGATTTCATGTTTTTTTAAAATCTAAAACAAAGAACCTAGTGGTCATAAGCAACCCGGATAGTTATCTTAAGCTTAGGTGAAGAGTGCACTTTGGGCAGGGCTGCACTGGCAGGAATACTTACTGGTTGGTACTCAGCATTACGGTGGGTCGCACTGTTGGAATGTGATTGGTGGGTGTCAGATTCCACACCAGCCTTACAGACTGTCCTTCTCTGCTGCTGGACTTTAGTGATGAGTGGACCTCATATTCTTAGGTGTCTGCACTTTGCCAACCGGCCTTGCTGCCTTACTCTGCATAACAGAAGAAATGCAGTTTGCTGGTCTGTTTTTGGCACTGTATTTGATGTCCCACTGCTATTCTCTCCAGGAGCAATTAAGGACTGATGGATGTTGAGGAGGGCACCCTGGAGGCTTCTGCTACTATTATGCAGATTTGTAGAGCGCAGTATCACTGTCGAGTGTATCCTGGAGGTAAGCAGGTGTGAGTCTAGTCAAACCTAGGTCTTAGTGGGACTACTTGAAAAGCTAAGTGTTCAAAATCTTGCAGAATTAAGGAGAAGGCACTTATGTGTAACGGCAGGTTGCTCCATACTTTAGGCGCAAAATAGGAGAATGCTCGACTGCCTGATCTGGTTTTCCGTATAAGCGGGATGTGTGCAAGTAGAAGTCCGGATAAGTGGATTTGTCTTGGAAGGTTGTAAAAGCAGATGCGATTGTTGGGGAATGCTAGGCCAGTGTTGTTTAGTGCCTTGAAAGTATGGGTGAGGAGTTTGACTTGTGCTTGTTTGTATGTGGAGAGCATGCAGAGATCCTTCAGGTGTAGTGTGATATGAACGTGATGTGAGAGGATGAGAGTGATTCTGGCTGTGGATTTCTGAGTGGTCTGCAGCCTTCTGGTGTGTTTTTTGTTGATTATGGCATATATGGTGTTAGACCTAGCATTCTTAATGTGGTTTACCCCTAACGTTTTGCTTTCAGATATCCTGTTTTTGCTGAATTTGTTTTTGCTGTGCTTAGGACTCTGTGCATTTTACTACTTCAAACCAGTGATAAAGTGCTTGTGCTCTCCCTTTAAAACATGTTAGTTATACCATTTGGCTTACACCCAATTGGTATATCTAATTTACTTGTAAATCCATAGTTAAATGACAGTAGCTGTGCTCAGGGCCTGCCTGTAATTTAAATGCTACCAATGGGCCTGAAGTACTGATTGTGCCACCCACGTAAGCAGTACTTAAAACATTCTAGACCTGCCATTACAGCCTGTGTGTGTGAGCAGTATAAACCCCCATTTTGACCTGGCAAAGTACACATTTAGCCAGGCCCAACCCTTCCTTGTTTATACATATAGATCACCCCTAGGATAGACAGCACAAAGGACAAGTTGCAATATGCTTCAAAAATAGGACTGTAGTGAAAAACTCTAACATTCATTTTTTCACTACTTCGAGGCCTCCCTCTTCCATAGGATTACATTGGATTACCTTATTACATTTTATAAGTGTAATTTCTAAATGGGAACAGGTAACCAGTTCACAGTTGGTGTCACTGGAATTGTAATGGAAAATTCAAATTTATGGTGATGTCAGATTTAAATTACAATTTTGAAAATGCCACTTTTAAAAAGTCAGCATTTTCATGCCTTAGCCGTTTGGTGCCCGCAGTCTGTCTCCGAGTCACATGACTGGGTATAAGTGACAGTTGGACTTTGTGTATTTCTCCTAGACACACACAATGGGGAGCTTAGGAGTGACTGGTTCGGCCATCATGGCTCTAAACGTCCCCCCACTCTAAAGGCACAACTGAGTATACATACTGAACCTCAGACACCGACTCCAGTTCATTTCTGGACCTGTTCATACTCTTCCAGGAAGAAGGACTGCTGTGCTGCTGGAAGGACTGCCACTCTGTTGATCTGCTGCTCTAAAAGATTGCTGCCCTGCTGTGCTGACCTTCTGCCTGCTACACTCTTGCCCGTGTGAGAAGGACTGGACCTGCATCTCTTGAACCCAGAACTCAGAGTGACTCCAAGGGTTAGTTGCCTGGCCTCCTGATCTGAAGCATCAGGAACACAACATACTTCCGACAACCTTGCACCCTCATCTGAACTCTACTATCTGTGATGCTACCCTGCCAAGTGGTGCCACCCCAGATCTGGATCCTTGGCAGTGGGCTTAAGGCGCTCTGCCAGCCTCTGAGAATCCAGCAGAACCAATGTATCTCCTCTTCTGTGCAGTGCTAACCCAAGCAGAACCTATGTATTTCTGATTTATTGCTACTGTTGTGTGGATTGAACCTGCCTAGAACTCAATCCAGCTAGACTACAAGATTGTTGAAAAGTTCTTGGTATTGCAGTTCAGCACAGCAATAGGCTGCTAGAAAACCAAATGAAAGGTACCTTATCTTTTCTATGGAAGATGCCTTGCTGCATGAAACCGATGGGGGACACATATCAGAAACATGATTAGGAATTTGAAGGAAAAAAGGGCTCAGTGGAAGAAAGAACACTTTAAAGAAATCTGAAGCAATGCTGCGTTATCACTTCCAGATAAGAAACTGATGTTAACTTAGAGCTATCAGACAGGAGAACTGGCTTCACCTCTCTGGTCTAGATTGCAAGCATCCTTCCACACTGCTCAGACATTTCAAAACATATCACCCATCTAACTATATTCATGAGATTAATCTTCTCATAAGTTGTCTTGGCCGCCCTTGTATATTTGTTGAAAATTGCTTTTTGCTCCCTGCATCACACAAGAACAATGAGCTTTACTCACTGGCTCACTGATGTTGGGGAATGTGATAGCTGCAATAAATCAGCTGCAATAAATCAGCTGGCAAGGGGCAATACCGCAGGGCAAGATGGCATATGATGTTATAATATAAAACCCATTTGGATAATGCTCTACTATCTACTGGAGTTACATGAGGCATCTAAAAGAAGGGTGTTGTTACCACAGTCAATTAGGGAGGCAACAATCATGTGTTACTTGAATGAGACAGGTATCCTTTGAGGTGAATGCATAACGTCCTCTGTCTTTAATAAATTTAGACTGCACCATCTGAAGTAAAATACTGCCCAACAGATTGTTGACAGTGGTATCTTCCTTGGTACATCATGACCTAATTGTTTTTCCAGCACAACAAAGTACCTTACTTAATATCTGCCATCTATTCCATATAATGGATGATGCACTGGTGGAACAATCAGTTCTGGAAGTATCATTGGATATAGAGAAAGCATTCAAAAGAAAATATTGCTTGGCACACTGGGTTCTGAAGAACCCAGGTATCTCCCCATAATCTCTGCAGTTGCCAGTGTGGTCGCTACCTAGGTTTTGGGAAGTGGCATGCACACATGATTGCCATGCATGGATGGAGGTGAGGGTGTGCATTGTTAGGGATGCGGATGACACTGGTACTCTGTGTGCATTTGAAAACTTGGGTAAGATATATATCATGTTGATAGAGGTCAGTTACTAACTTTTAATGTACACTTGTGGATACATGGGATTTAGATGGGAATAAACTCCCTTATCTGTGGTGCTGGAGGCATGGGCGCGGTAGGAGGGTGGTGACAATTTTGAAGAAGGCTGTTCTGTGGTTGGTTCTACCTAGTAGCTTGGAAATGTGGAAATAAATGGCCAACAGTGAACGCTTTGGAAAATTGCAAGGAGCACTGGTGTTTCTGACTGTTGGTATTTTAAAAATAGATCATTGCATTTTTCATTGCATCAGTATGTTTATTATTTAGCATTTTATGATAAGTATTTATATTAAAATTAATAATGAGATATGGAACAAGAAACATATGGCTTTTAACCTCTTCAGAATAAAGGTAACCAAGAAATCATGTCCCTTACCAATTAATCCAGAAGCATTTGTTTGACCTAAACAGGAGGCACTAGACCATAAAACATAAACTGATTGGTGAAACGTTTGTGGCCAAAAGACTGCCACAATACACCCTCATCTTTAATCTTGCAACCCACTGCTTCGGGGACATATAATATCATGGAGCTGAGAGAAAGAACTTTACTGCAAGTAATAAACCATCCCTTCTTTTTAAACTTTGTTTAAATCACAAAATACTGTTCTCAAATGAGAATGATACCTCGGGGAAAATATTAGGACCAGAGCCAGAGAGCACATACATTATGGCGCACATCTCCAAGATCTAGTCGCATGCCTCTTTGTATTTAGGCTTTCAATAACCACATTTGGCAGACCAATAAGGGAAGACAGCCCAATATTCCAATCCTCTGTAATGACAAAAGGGATCCCAATGTCTAATGTGTTACACAGTTGATACATTTCCTCTGCATCGTCTGTGTTGGTGCCACAAAGGCTGGCATTAGTAATCCTGAAGCCTACTTTATCTATTAAAATGATAATCACACATCTAGCCCTGGTAACCGAAGCATGATACCTTTTTTGCCAGGATGGCCACTCTGCAGGTAGATGCAGTTTGAGAGGAAATACCAAATCATGACTCCACCTAGGTTACAGGAATTCTCTGTCCTTGCCACTGATGCGTCTCCTGTAAAGTAATAACTTTAGCCTTCTCAGGCCTACTGTTAATCATTAAGCCAGTGATTTCTGACAATAATATTCAAACAAAAATCTCTAATAAAGATTTTCTCAGTTCTTTCTGTGACCAGATGTTTTTAATAGTGGTTACTGCCTTTAGGAGTGAGTGTTGTACAATATTATTACATGCCATGTAGTAATCATTTTCAGGTCTGGCAAAGCTGACCCCTTTTTCACAGTACACAGAGAGTGGGCTTTGAGTCAACCCCTTCCAATCATTAACTTACTTGGGTGAACCCCTTTCAGTCATTGCATTATGACATCTTGGACCAGCTCAAAGGGGTATTTGTGTCTCTGTGCCACACTATGGATGTCTGCTGCATTCTTCATCCTCCTAGTGAGTGCTTTGTTTGTAATGTATGAGGGACTATTTTACAGGTTGTTTTCACATTCAGTTCTTTATCTCATATATGCATTGCGTAGAAAAAGCAGTCTTTTTGTAATTTTTTCCACTGTAAGACACATTGTTTCACTTTAAGGCAAAACAAAGTTATAATATAACTTATCAACTACCTTGGGAAATGTGACAGCTGATAAGGGCTTGAGGCAGCTTTGGAAAAGTTCATAGATTGGGGTAATTGAAAAGGCAATCTAGACATATTCAATTTGCTAATTTTTGTTTTGATGGATGTTGGATGGTAAACACATATCCAATTGAACTGTTCTGAAAACCTGACCTGGGGACATTGTCATTGTTCACAAAAAGACGTATGTGCACTGGGCTGGAAGAAGCTAGGATAAATGATATACTAGCAAAACTAGAGTGATTTTGCCTATTTTCTGTTGGTAGCAAATGATCTAACATTACTAAAAGAGGCTGTTATTTAACTAATTTAGGACATATTTCTATTTTGTTCTGCTATTATAACAATTGAAAAATATGCAGTGTACAAAATCAAAACATTCAAGTCACAGATATAATGTGACTGACCTAGAAAATCCAAACCAATATGCTAACAGAGTTACCTTTCATATTATTAGGTTATGAACATTTTAATAGCTGTGTAATAACAGCCTCTTAGCACTGTGGACTAGTGTCTGGAAGTTAAGAGGGTTTTCTACTGGAGAGACTCCTCATAGGTCGGCGAGTTATAAGTATTTGCACATGACCCGAGTAGGTGAGGGGAATGTGGTAAATACACTTTGAGTTTCCCAGAGCAGTGATCCATAAGAGAAGGAGAGAAGTTCCTATCACTTTCCACCTAATCTACACACAGGTTTTCTCAGCGTGCCATTGCCTGTAGCTGTGGGTGTTCCGACTGATTTCTCAGTACAGACAATTTACTTACCTCCTTCCATAAGGCTTTTATGAGTTTGTGTCACAGCATGCAATGTGCAGTGTATTGGTGTCCACACGCTCACATATTCTTGTCTCTTCATGCTGTCCTTTCTTTGTCACCGTCGCCTTAAATTTCTTGTGCCACTCTGTCCCCATGTCCACCTCTCACAATGCCTCCCTGCACCCATTAAAGTCATAATGTTTACATCCTCATCATCATCATCACTACCATAATCATGTTCATTATCATAATTTTTAATAGAGTACTAAAAAGACCCGCCATCTTAGTTCTACATAGAAAAAGAACAGACAAGACTCATTTGTTCCTGGACTGTAGTGTTTTAGCTCATTTTGTAAACTGAAGATCACTGCTAGTTTCTGATGGACAATATTTTGAGCAACATTAATGTTCAGTTCTAGCAGGGGAAAAGTTTGTGCCACCTGCCGGATCTCACTTAACTTGTGGGATGACCATCAGTAGTTTGCTACAAGATCATACATTGATAATGGGTTTATGAACTATAAACCTTTTCATCAGATATTTCGGTTCTCAACCATATAATGTTGTATGTATCAATGTTCAAACTCAATCTGAGCTTGCACTAGCAGCCAGTGTAACGGATGAAGCAGAGGTAGGATACATTTATGGTGTAACTAGGGCCAACTTTAGCGCTTGTGTCGCCCTGCGCGACAGTCTTATTTGGTGCCCCCCACACCATGACCACCTCCTTGGATTCACTCACTACCACCCAGCAAATGTGCCCTTCATCTCTCCATAGTCCCCCCTTCACATACATTCATAGGTTTTAAAGCGCTTGTAAAGGATGGCTTTTCTAAACCTCTCAGCTATCCACATGAAATATAGTTCTGTTCTTTGCAGCAGGGATACTAACACTCTGTGCTACTTTATGGCGAGTCAAAGCTGCCGCTAGACAAAACTCCTGTCTCTCTCCCTAGCAGGACTGTTAATTACAATCGGTATCTTGACATTTTAATTGTTTCCTGAATGCTGGATGCACGAAAAACTTTTCAGCAGGTGCTTTTAAGTCACAAGTTTCGAAAGTCATTACTAAACACAGCACCCCCCTGAGGTCAGCGCCCCCCAATCCAGATCAGCACCTGGTGCGGCTGCACCGCTCGTGGCGCCCTGAAGCCGGCCCTGGTTGTAACCAAACTTTAAGTTGAATTTTTGTTCACACATTTGTGCAATAACAGCTGGCAATTACCTATCCCTGCAATTATGGGTCCTTAATGAGGTGGCATAATTACCACCCATTACTGCCGTACAGGTAATGGCAGTAGGACTATCAACCGCCTGTCAGCACCTCACCAGAGAAAACCTCTCCAGAAGCCATGGAGTGAGACATGGATCCAATACGCAGAAGTAACTGAAAGCATTTTTGTTTGGATATGCTCCTCCTGCTTCCACTCTCAGTGGTGTAACAAAGGAAATCTGCTCTCCCTTCACAGCTATTGCATGCCTGCTTCACCGTTTGTGACGCAGAGGGGACGCAAGCTTGGTCAACCAAAGAAGATTATTGCAGACAAGTTCTGTAGTTGATCAGGCTTACTTTCTCCCTCAACAAAGCAAGAGATAGAGTCAGCATACAGTATCATCCTGATTGACTTACAAGCTTCCAACATTTCCCTATGCGTGCTGATTTGAGGTGCAATATAGAAGACCAATCCCTATAGAATTGCTGTAATACATTTGAGAGCCAATGATCACACTCGCTGTGGTAGCCCAATGTATCTCAGAAAAAACTGTGATATTATTCTCAATGGCTTGATTTAGCTTATGTAGCTCCTAGGACTTGTGAATGAGATGCCAATGAGAATGTATACTGATGGTGGATGTTCTTGCAAACTATTTAGAGAAGTTATAAAAATAATCTTGTTTTTTTGATGCATTCAAGTTTTGTAAGATCATCTTCATCTAAGATTGCATTAGTGAGAAAGTAGATATTGCATTTTGCTGACCTGGTCAGCCTGACAACTTGAATCATAAGTAGTTATCACCTGTATAATTATGGACTTGTAGTCTCATGAATTGTACAAAATGTTGGAGTGGTTGCTAGGGAACTTGTCCTAGACTGACTGTAGAGCTTCTGTAACTCAAAGAAGAAAATTAACAATTGAACCAGGTGCTTGTACGACAAGTCTTTGTGAGGGTTTTTTGAGAATGTTCATAAAATGTTATGTTGCATAAAGTTCTAGGATGTAGCATCAGCTCCTGACTTTGTTTTTCTCATGTACTCAGTTTTAAGGAGAAGTAGGGCAGAGAAAAGAGACTGTTCTCATGAACCACACAAGCCAAGTGCATTTCCAAAGTGACGAAGGGAATGGGAACACATCAGAATCAATCTCACCACAAAGAAAGCAATTTCTCCTGGAAGCCAAGCATTTCCCTGTAGAATCATGGATACTGTCAAATATGATAATGAACATCTGTATTAATTTACTCTGTGCAAAAATGTGCACCTGGTGAAAACTCTGCATGTGCTAGTTTTATACATACTTACAGAGCTGGAAAACTATTGCTGTCAATGTCCTCCAGGAGTCCTTTTTGATATCAACTACAGTCGGAAGTTGCCTGTAAAGGTAAAAATAATTTTCATTTTTTTTGTGAATCTGGCCCAAGAATGGTGATAATGATACCAACAACTACTACTGCTTCGACTACTACTAATAATATTAGCAATAATGATAGTAAACATTAACATACTTTTTCCTAATATTACAAGTGTTGTATTTTACATGTAACTAGTTAGAGTGATCATACAGCACTCCTCTTCACACAACCCTTGGAAAAAAGGGGAAACTTGTGAGATAACCTTAAAATAATATTTAAGTGATCTTCTCACATTTCTGAGCTATTTTTCAAAAGTAAGGGGAATTGGATCTTAAATTGTGCTTGTTTGGCAGATCCATTTCTCAGGTACTTTGTGTTGCAGGTGGACCCAATAACTGGAGAGTACATTTCAACTGCATTTCAGTCAAATTCCTCTGGGGTACTGACCACTTCAAGGAATTGTGACCCTGCTAGAGAAAGCTGAGGTTCAATTTAGAGTCAACCTTTTTCAAATATGTAACAGCCTTATGCTTAAAAAACATGATTATTCTTTGCTTTATCAGTTTATCAAACCACCCACATTCAGTCAGCTATGTCTATTCCCGCCTCCTCCCATGTGCCCACCCACTCAGCTTCCCCATAGACAAACGTTTTCTTCTGTCGGCCGCTCATTAATGTGATGTACTCCACATGCCCTTCACAGCAACACTATCCATCATGTTTGAAGTATTGATGTGTACCGGACTGCAGCCATCACCCATCATTCAAAGCTAGACGTGTTTATGGTTTAGAACATTCTGTCCAACCCATGTGGCATTTAAAAAGAAGAATACAATACATATTTGCATTCTCATCCAGTGACTCATTTGATTGGGTTGAAGCAACCTGAAAGGTTTCCTTAACCACAATGGCATGACTTTAGTCCTTAATATGCAGAGAGTTTCATCACATCCTACAAGCAGGATGTTCACTGAGAAATGTAGTATTTATATTTTATAGTTTATCTTTCCTATTAGACTCTTAACATACTGCTCCAATTTCAACGGAAATGATGAATACAGGTGAAAATTCTATGCAATCATACAGAATATTGACTGATAAACACCACCTCTGTCCTCTTTTTCCCCACACTACAACCCTTTTTTGTTTTGTTTTAAAAATATCTCTATATTTACTACAGAGTTCAGCCTGCCATGCCCTATTAAGCTAGATACCACCCCCATAACTATCTATTTAATAAACTAACTCTTTATGAATGAGGCATCTCTCTCTACCATAAACAGTGCATTAAGTGGTACCCTTGGGTATTGCCCGTTACATTATTACAAAGCAAATCTATGGTGCGTAGATCGAATGTGAAAGGTTGACATTCACATTCGATCTACGAGACGGGGGTTCGGAAGGTGGCAGTTAGGAAGGAAAGGATCAGAATGAACGGAGCGGTTCCGACATTGCTCCTGTAAAGTCCCCGCATATTTTAGAATAAAATATTACCTGTTACTGCCGGTCTCCGTCTTTACAGTGGCGACGAGGCGGGCAGGAGCGATGTCGGAGGTGAGGATCGT
This sequence comes from Pleurodeles waltl, assembly GCF_031143425.1. Classification (NCBI taxonomy): domain Eukaryota; kingdom Metazoa; phylum Chordata; class Amphibia; order Caudata; family Salamandridae; genus Pleurodeles; species Pleurodeles waltl. Next base: position 1,271,096,577 of record NC_090437.1, read on the forward strand.
GCTTTTATTTTCGGCGAATTTCTGGCTGCTGGTGTTTCCATAACTTGAGGGGCGGCGCATTAAGTACTTCTTGATGTCCTGTATTGGCAAGATTCCTGTTTCGGAAAAATATCTGCAACTACGCCAGGAATTATGGGTTGGAGTGTGCCCAAATTACTCTAGAGAGTGAACAACACAGTTGAAGCAGCCATTTTGAAGTGGTTTGGAGATCTTTTCAATCTTTATTAAGGAACACGGTGATAGGCACACCTGTGTGCCTACAAATAGAAAATTGGCAGCCATCTTTAAGGAGTAGACTTCGTACCTGCAAATATTGTCTACAATTACAAGGAACTAGGCACGTTTAGTGTGCTATAAATACAATTACAAGGAATTTGGTACGTTTAATTTGGAATACGGTGATAGGCACACCTTGTGCTTATAATTACAAAAAGAACCTTTATCTATACATTTGACTTGTTGGATGTGCCGGAATTTATTGTGACTGGACTCTGTTTTAAAAAAAAATAAAAAATACAACTGCATTCAGTAATTATTGATATAAGACATTATTAATTACAGAATGTCTAGTATTCAACCTCCACCATTTTTTTTGAATGAACCAGGAGATCCGCCCATTCAGTCGGAATTGTGGTTGGATTTATTTGAGGCATATGTTGATGTGTTGGAAGAGGGCGAATGTTCACCTGATAGGCACCTGTCATTGCTTAAACATCGTTTGGGCGCTGTAGGGTTAAGGGAATTTAAAAATGTACCACCTGTAGATAATGTGCATGGGGTAGATGTGTATAAATGTGCTTTACAACAGTTACAGGATAGGTATGGCCGGAAAATAAATGTAGTTATGAAAAGATATACATTTTATTCCAGGGAACAGAAGGTTGATGAGTCTATTGACCAGTATATGGCAGTGTTAAGAGGCTTAGCGGTTACGTGTGCTTTTGACAATATGACATATGACCAAGTTTTAAGGGACCAATTATTAATGAAGACTAAATCTAAAAAAATACAGGAGAAACTTTGGTCTTCTGGGGAAATATCTTTAAAAACGGCTGTTGAAGTGGCGAGGAGCATTGAGATTACCGAAGATTGCATACAAACTATGAGGAGGGAAGTTAAAGATTGTGACAACGTTTGTACCGTAAGCAAAGACAGGGATTGCAAGGATAAAAAGAAAAAAATGGTTTCCTGGTCTGGTAGTGGGGATAACAAGTCTGGCATGAATAACAATACTAGAGTGTGCTTTAGATGCGGTGCCAGTTCGCATTTTGCAAATTTTAATGGTTGTCCGGCGATTGGGAAAAATTGCAGTGCATGTAAAAAAAAGGGACATTTTGCACGCGTCTGCAGAAGTTTCGAGAAAAAAGTGAGTTGTGTTGTGGAGAATGTGGATGATGATGAGGTTGAGGGAGGAATTCAGAATTTGGTACTAAGTATTCAAGAGCGTAACATTAAGGGAAAAGAGCTTCAATTTCCGAAGTGTTATATAAATATTGACAGTGCACGACTGGAAGTTATGGTGGACTCGTGTGCGTGGTACACTATAATAGGCAAGTCTCTATTTAATCAGTTGTGGGCTGGAAGGAGTTTACAAAAAACAAAAAACAGTCCTTGCAGTTATTCTGGTCATAAAATTGCTATTGTAGGAAAAATACAGGCAGACATCGAATATGCTGGAAAGAAGTGTTCAGGTGAAGTTCTTGTGGCAGAAGGAGGGGCAACTATTCTGGGTTGGCCACATATATGTCAATTGGGGTTGAGGGTGGACCCTAATGCTACTCCGCCAGTGTACATTGTGAGTATGGATACGTCACAGGATGATTTGTATCATGATATAAAGGGACTATTTCCCACCGTGTTTAGTGGTTGTTTGGGAAGTATGAAACATTTTAGACATACAATTGTATTAAAGGAGAATGCTGTTCCCATAAGGCAGAAGTTGAGGAATGTTCCCTTGAATTATAGAGAAAAATTGAAGGAGATGTTAAAGGATTTGTGTGATAATGATATTATTGAACCCATTGAGTGCTCCGATTGGGTTTCTCCGATTGTAATTTCGGTAAAATCCAGTGGGGACCTCAGGTTGTGTGTTGACCTGCGGGCACTCAATGATGCAATTTGGATAGATACATTTCCTTTACCAAATTTGCAGGAATTGATGTCGTCTATTGGAGATGCTACTGTATTTTCAACCATCGACTTGGCAAGTGCGTATCACCAGATACATTTAAGTCCTGAGTCTAAACATTGTACAGCTTTTATTACACCGGAGGGGATGTTCCAGTACAAAAGGATGCCGTTTGGATTGGCTAGTGCGTCTGCAGTTTTTCAGAGGGAATTGTCCAAAATACTTTCGAATGTTAAGGGGGCAAAGGTATTCCAGGATGACATTTTAGTATATGGTCGCGACAGAAGTGAGCATGACCGGAACTTAAAAATAGTATTGCAAGCACTGAGTGACTATGGATTCACTGCTAAGGATCAAAAGTGCAAATTTGGAGAGAGCCACGTGGAATATTTAGGTCATATTACTTCTAAGGATGGTATTCGACCTAAGGTTAGTCACATCAAAGCTATTAGTGAGGCTCCAGAACCAAGGTGCAAGGAACAATTGTTATCATTTTTAGGCCTAGCAGAGTTTTATTCTCGCTTTGTGGAAAACTTTGCATCCAAGGTGGAGAACCTCCGTGCCTTGCTGAGGAAAAATGCGACGTTCTGCTGGACAGAGGTACATTCCAAGGAGTTTTCGACTATAAAGAAAGAAATTGTCAATGCCTCTTGTCTCAAATCGTTTGATGAAACTGCTGAATGTATTATAGCAGTAGATGCTTCCGCATATGGTATTGGTGCGGTTTTGTCTCAGAAGAAGAAAGGAGACACATGGGTGGTTGCATATGCTTCTCGTACTCTGTCTCAAGCAGAGAGGAACTATTCTGTAATTGAGAAGGAGTTATTGGCCGCTACGTGGGCTGTGCAACGATTTAGGATGTACATATGGGGGCGCAAATTTAAAATTTGTACGGATCACAAACCTCTGATTAATATTTTGAGCGCAGGAGGGGGAAGGAACCTCACTCCTAGGTTGGCAAGGTTGGCTTCCAAATTACAAATGTATCACTTTGAGATTTTGCATCTTCCAGGGAAAAGTAATTGTGTAGCAGATGGGTTGTCTCGGTTACCACTATCGCATAGTAGTGCCGAGGAAATTGATGATGGAGAGTGTGATGTTGCGTTCACTTATAGGGATGCTATGTTTCTGCAAAATGGGAATGTGCATGACAATTTATCTGAATGCGTGTGGATGAGAGAAATGCAGAAGGATGAGGTTTTGTTGAAAGTGAAGGAGTTTATTTTGAAAGGATGGCCATCAGAACGTAGTTTACGAGGTGAGAGCAGTACATTTTGGAAGATTAAAGAGGAATTGTCTGTGTCGAATGATATTATATTAAGAGGTGATAAAATTGTGCCTCCCTATGGTATGCGTGATACCATTGTTAAGTTGGGACATGAAGGTCATGGTGGCATGGCAAGTACCAGGAGGAAGATCAAAGAAGTTTTTTGGTGGCCGGGGTTAGATGGTATGGTAGATCGTTGGGTAAGAGAGTGTGGTAAGTGTGTACTGAGTGATAAGTCTGTGAAACCATTAGTGGTACCATTACAGTTGGTTGAGTTGCCTGATGGCCCGTGGCGCAAAGTTGCAATTGATTTTATGGGTCCGTTTGTTAACTTACCTGCTAAGGAAGGGTATGCGATTGTCCTAGTTGATTATTTTTCCAAATGGCCAGAGGTTCGTATGGTTGGCAATATAACTACTGATACTGTGATCCAATTCTTAAAAGATGTATTTGCGAGGGAAGGAATTCCTGAAACTATTGTTTCGGACAATGGTGTACAACTTACTTCTGTTAAGATGAGTTCCTTTTTGAAGAGCTGTGGGGTAAATCATGTGAGGGTGTCATTATACCATCCTGAAGGCAATGGTCAGGTTGAAAGGTTCAACAAGGTTATTAAGGACACTATACAATTAGCTTTAGAATCTAATTTGTCTTGGAAGGAGGCCATCCAAAATATGTTGTTATCATACAGAATTACGCCACATTCAGTCACTGGAAAAACACCTTTTGAGTTACTGAGGGGTCGGAAACCATCTTCTAAACTAATCCCTTGGTGGTTGATGAACAGAAGGCAAGGAAGTTTTGGTGGGGTAGACTTTAGCTCTGTGAGAAATCGGGTGCAAGAGTATCAAAACAAAGTTTTAAGCAAAATCAATAGTGGAAAAAATATGCCAAACTTGGCAGTTGGACAGTACGTACGTGTGAAGAATTTTGGGCTAATAAATAAAGGGAATGCGAGATGGTCACGCCCTATGAAAGTGGTGAAGGTGTTGAATGGTGCAGTTCAGCTTGAGGATGGAAGAGTACGTAATTTGCGGCATGTGAGTTTGTTTAAAGCAAGTAACATTCCCCAGGAATTTGGGTGTGAAGATTTTGATGAAGAGAGTGGATATTTGTGGGGATACGAGGATGCGTGGCCAGACAGAGGTGAAGGAGGCGGTGAATTCCGTGGTCTTGAATCTAGGAATCGGGAGGATGACGTGATACCTATTCGTAAAAGTTTGAGAGAAAGGAAATTACCAAGGCATTTCAATGAATTTGTGATGGGAAGTTAACTAAATGGGAATGCTTCCAATTCAATGTAAAAAATTTATTTCCTTTAGAGGTACATGTATTATGTATTTTCTCTTATATGTATTTTCCAAATTTTAAGTATGTTATTTGTTTTGTTGTTGTTGATAAGAGGGGAAGATGTGTGGTGCGTAGATCGAATGTGAAAGGTTGACATTCACATTCGATCTACGAGACGGGGGTTCGGAAGGTGGCGGTTAGGAAGGAAAGGATCAGAATGAACGGAGCGGTTCCGACATTGCTCCTGTAAAGTCCCCGCATATTTTAGAATAAAATATTACCTGTTATTGCCGGTCTCTGTCTTTACATAATCAGTGAAGATAATTAATGAGCATTGGGCAATGCATTGCAAATATTGAGAACTTAAAAAAAGACATGGTAATTCCCACATAAAGTAATGCTTGCTGGCCAAGCGCCAAAGCCTCACTTGCTGAGGTCAGCAAACTTGTATCTAGACCGCATCTTGTCTCAGTCACACAGTGACTTGATCCTCACTTTTGTCACTTGAAGCCATATGACTAATCAAATCACCACTGCTTGAACTGAAGCAGCATGTCGAAGAAGGAAGTCCTACCCTTTCCATTAACTTGTACATTTGCTATCTCCATGACAGTCCTAAACCTCAACATAGTGCTTACCATTCTTCAAGTGGCTCTCCAGAAAGTATTCCTCTGCTGTAATATGTGCTAATTTAGAAGGCTTCCTAAGGAGCAGCATGTATTTTCCATTTCTACATGCAGACTGATCAATGCCTGTACACTTGCGCCCATTCTTAGGAGTATGCATTTGTTGGCAAAAGAAAAGATGCACGTTGGATGATGTTATAGTTTTAAAGCATCCAGCACAAGTGACATTGTGCCTGATTACAACTTTGGAGGAGGGTGTTAATCTGTCCCAAATGTGACGGATATACCACCCACCATATTATGAGTCCATTATATCCTATGGAACTCGTAATACGGTGGGCAGGATATCCGTCACATTTGGGACGGATTAACACCCTCCTCCAAAGTTGTAATCAGGCCCATTGTGTTTTGATGGATGCAGTGTGAATTTGAGTGGTAGAGGGTAGATAAAGTATGCAACAATTTATTAAGGTCTTCCTCAGGAGCTCTAAACTTTGCTATATTAGTTGCTGGGTGAATGGTTTTGGTCTAATTATTATGCATTACTTATGTGTACTGGAACTATATGTTGGGAAGGTAGTTCCACCTTCAGGTTCATCGTTGGTCTTAAGGACGTGACTCACGTGAACAAATGTTGCATGTGGAGCTCTTCAGACAGTTGTTGAACTATGTACTGAAAACATAGGAAGTGCTCTGGTATGAAGTAGTGTGGTTCTGTCAGTGGTTTGTGGTTGATGGGTAGCCACAGTGAGCTATGATGAGTAGGGGAATTAAAGAATACTTGCTTCTTGTGTGTGCTCAGATCAGATCTTCAGATTAGAGGTCGCCCGACAGTTTGGATGGGGGAGCATAGTGAAGGGGTCAGGCAAGATCAGAAAAGGAATATAGGATAGGCATTACTGAGTAATTGTTATATATCGCTCTGTCTGCGCGGCAATGTTTTCGCACATAAAATGGTCCAAGCTGGCCTTGAATGCCTATAGAAGTTTTTTGCAAGATTGCTGGGCCCCTATTTTACTAGCACTACCTTTAAAGTCGAAGGATCGGGATACCTATTACTTTCTCCCGAAATCCACGCTGATGTCAGTCAGGTGAAAGCCACCGAAGTATTGAAAATGTTTCATACACTTGACCTCATAAGGCCACGAGTCCAGGATTGATCCTAGATAATTGTATGTATCGTGCGGTGGTCTGAAGCTTGAAGTGATCGAGGGAATGAATAGTTAAATGAGGTCATGTTTGAAATTGTAGGTGAGCTAGTACCCCCGGTCTAAAAGGGAAGAAGAGAAAGAAGTGCAGGGAAGGGAAGTGACATTGCATTTTTTGATCCAGTTAGAATTCTGGCAGAACTTGAGTATGTGGGAAATTATGAAACTAAATTAATTTTTCTTCACATGAAAACTGAATGCAAGAGCACATCTTCACATGTTCAAACATCATTTAAGATACCGGCACATGGGTAGATCGAGGAGAAAATGTCTCCTACAAGACATTTTATGCCCAAACCCATCCTGTGCCCTCAAATAGTGTCTGTAATAGTACACTCCTGAAATGTATGAATTGTTATAAAAATTACAGCAACATTTGTGAACTTCTCACATTTCATGGGTGTATACATATTTTGCATGGGGCTCAATTAAAAAACCAGCAATGTTCATTAAATCATGTTTATTTCAGATCAGGATTCTCAAGAGAATCCCTTCTTATCTAACCTGTTCTCATAAAATAATTGTGGTCAACACCTACATTCAAGCCAAAATGGATTTTGATAATGGCATTTACTTAGGATTGCCAAAAGAAGGCTTTCTATTAATTCAATGCATCGTAAGTGATATCTATGGACTTCTCCTGAACCTAAGAAAGGGCTGATGAGATCCCTGAATTTGGAAAACAACCCCATTGTCTCCCTGTATGACAGCATATCCAATTTAAAACTTCCTACTTATTCTTTAAAATATATTATTCCAACAGTCTTTCCATCCTTGCCAATTAACTCCATAAACTTCCCAGCTCGATCTCTTAGATCAGCAAATAAATCTGACTTTTAAGTTCCCAAGTTACAAATCAGAAAAGTAGGGGTGTAGATCGTGTTCAATCCTTAACTATAGAATTACCTCACACTGTCCTTGTGATGGGAATCACATTCTTTAAAATTCAGGAGGCGCTTGAAATCTTGGATTTTCTCTAAAAAGTTAGGTCTGGCTATAGAAAACATTTGTGCCCGGAGGCTCTATTGATAGGCTAGATTGGGCATTACAAGAACAATGAGGTTCTATGTTTTCATTGGTTTATTTTTCCACTGCTTGGCTGCAAGAAGGATATAGATTTGTAAAGTATTGGGATTCCACTGCGTGACCTCTTCTATGTCTCATTTCCCTCAAGGATTCAAGAATTGTAAAGTCATTTTTCAACTGTCATTCCTACATCCTCACACCTGACACCGGTCTTCAAACAGAAATTCATGCACATGACAGAGAATTGCCTTTACTGTAAATGTTCTAATTTAATGCCTTAAGTCATTAGAAATACTTGTGGGCCTTGGAACAACAATGCTGTTTATGAACCACTGACCAAATGTGAAGTAACATTCCGAAAGGACACAAGTTAATCATTTCAAAGGGGCTATTAAAATGTTTCAAATCACTGACGGGCCACTGGGCTAATGCATCCACTCCAGACGTCTGTGTTTAACCCCTGAGTCACAGGTTTAAATGAGAGTCACTCCACTCAGCTCTTTATTTTTCAGAGGTTGATAAAGTTAGTGCCATTTAGTTGCATAAAATTGTTACCGGTCATCTGTCCCTATTATCAAGAGAACTCCTTGTGGGTGAATGCGTGATCAATGAATAAGCATGTTATTATTATAAACCTAGGCCTAATGCTTCAAACAAGACCTTTATAATTCTATATGTATATTAATTACATTGTAACGTTGAGAGCTCCATTGAAGACAATGGAGTGGCTCAAGGCTAATAATGGCCAGTATTAGCGTTCTGCTCCAACATTCCAATGGTTGCCTTTCTGTTTTTCCTTTTTAATTTAGAACATTCTACCCTCAGTGGGTGGAATGTTGTAATAGCCTTATAGCCTTTCTGTTTTGCACTATACCTGTTGTTAAAGGCCCTCACCCCGTTATAGGCAATCGCCCGTGGCTCTAGCCTATAACTCGGGTTCAGGGCCTTTAACGTCCAATAAAGCTCTCAACAGCCAACAATAAGGCTATAATGTGTACTGATCTACCTCAATTCTAGTTTTAAAAAAATCACTGGATCTCCATTCAATAGGAAGGTGGAGGAAACATCTATCAACAGGTAGAAGGAGAGACTAATGCTTGGTAGCACTACAGCGAAGGCAGGTAATCAACTGGATACAAGAATAGTCTGTGCAGCTGGTTGCTGTAAGGTTACACTGCACTGATGTGGTATATGAAGTGTATGGGCTTGATCTCTTCTGAATCAGTGGAGGGGTAGCAGCTGGATCGGAGATCAACACCATTCATGCATAGAAGGTGACTCTCTGGCAATACTGTACATCATTGAATACTCTCTGAACATCTTGTTCCTGATCTCCAGGTATGATGGGGTTTTATTGATACTGCAGGAGCTCTTTAGGGAGATGAAGTCCGATGGAAACAATGGAAGTTAAAGTTACCCTGTTGAATCTTCGAAGACCATTGATGAGTTGTGGACGAAGTTGGAGTAACATTTGAGGGAAATGAGAACTTATCTCAAATATTAATTCACAAACATTGTCAGGGTGAACCATCAAAGTCACTAAAAAGATCTGGGATTAACTTTCTGGTAGTTTGGCATAAAGCAGTCAGGCTTAAGTTGGAGGCAATGTGTAAAGTATTTATGCAGCACTCAAACAGTAATAAAGTGAAAATACAAGAAAAATCCCCAATTTAGAAACATTGCACATATTTTAATTGATAACATTACATAATAACAACAAAAATGTGATCAGTAGAATGGGAGGTATGCGTTTTTAAATTCTAAGGTGAAAATCATGCCAAAAGGCAAGAAGTGTCAACTGCAGGTATCTGGTCATGCTGGACTGGGACAAAGTCAAGAGTTCAGGCTGATGGTGTTAAAGTACAGGTTGGGTACAGTGTGTGGCCTGCTAGAAGTTCTTCCTTTTGTCCTTGGTGCGGGGGTGCATGGTGCTGCAGTGTAAGACTCTGTGCTGCATTTGGTGCACTGATCAGAAGCTGTGCAGTGCTGCACTGCGTTGGATCCTGTGAAGCTGCTGAAAAAGAGTTGCGTGGTGTCGCAAAGCATGACCATGTATCATCTTGCACCATTATACATCAGATCCAGAGCATCTGTCGATCAGGAGCTGCGTGTTATCGCTATGTGAGGCCCCGCATTGTTCTGCACTGTGCTGCATTGGATCCAGTGAACCCTTCAGTCTGGTAAGAAAGAATGCACGCTAACTATAGCCAAGGGCCCAGTACCTTAAGGACAGCATTTGGGGGTCAGTGCTCACTCTCACAAAGGCCAGCAGCGGGGACCAGGTCAGATCCAGTTGGGTCTGGTCAGCTGGAAAGCATGAGAGGCTTCGGGAAGCTTATTGTGTTTCCTTAGCTCAAGCAGCAGGTCAGCCATCTGACCCTGGGAGTCACTTCTGACTTCCTGAGTTCAAAGCAAGCATGTCCAGGCTTCCTTTTTCAGATCCAAATGCAGTCCTTCATAATCTTCTCTGTTTTCATTTTAGTTTCTGAGGGTGCCGCTTGTATGTCCAGTGACAGCTTGTAGTGGGGGAGACCACTATGACTGGCCCTAAAACTGGCTCTGGTCAGTCTTTCTCTTTCCCCTGCGTTTGACGAGCCATTAAAAGGCATGTGATCCTGGCCACTTCTAGAAAGGCACATTTGGTTTAGGCAGGAACTTATTAAGAGTGGCATTTCCAAAATAGTAATCTAAATTCTGACATTACCAAGAGGATTGTGAGTTACAATCAAAATGAGTGGAAGAAGTATTTTTTATCTGATCCCATACTGAATGCATCACTTATTACATGTAAAAATGTAAACTATGGGACAGGTAGCCTTACAGCAGTGAAAAACGACTTTGGGTGTTTTCACTGCCATGTCATGTAAAAGTTAAGTAGACATGGCTTACTTTTTAAACACCAAGCACCCTGCCTTATGATCCTTTACGGCCTACCTTAGGGGTGACATATGTATTAAAAAGGAAGGCCTTGCAAAAGTTTACCAGGTTGAAATGGCAGCTCGTCCTGGCAAAATACACACACTGCAGTGGCAGGCCTGAGACATGTTTTCTAGTGCTAATTTAGTGGGTGACACAATAACCGCTGCAGCCCAATAGCATTTAACTTACAGGACCTGGGGACATGTAGTGCCACCATTTATTAGGGACAATCAGATGTATACCAATTTTATTGTGTTCTGAACGGACAGCACAAGTATTTTACCACTGGTTAGAGGGGGTAAATAGTGCAGAGCCCACTAAAGCCAACAAAAATAGGTTCAGGAAAAATAGGAGAGTTAAGGCAAAAATCTGGCCGAACAGCATGCAAAAGCTGGCCATTTCCAACTAGGCAGATCACTGCAGAGATGAGACTGGGCATGTCCTGAAATGAACTCCAGTGAGGAATGTCCTACTCTGCAGAGCAGAGTCAGATGGTGCCAGGTGGTCTTTGTCTTGTGCACAAAAAGAGTCCTGACGCTGAGGCTGCTGCCAATGTAGAAGGCTAGGCTTTGGAGTTTATGGAAAATGTCATGGATATAGCCACATCAACAAAGCCGCTGTGAACAATACTCAGTATAGTGGTTCTCAATTTGCATGAGGAAGATTAAACGGTGAGTCAAGTTTGCCTTCATTTGCACTCGTGATCTGAAGAGCACTACACGTTCACTGAGCCATCCTGTCTAGATATGGAGAATGCGCACACCTCTTTCCATTTGCGAATGTTTAGGCCCATATTTATACTTTTTTTGCACCGCAGTTGCGTCATTTTTTGACGCAGAAGCAGAGCAAACTGCAAAATACAATTATATTTTGTAAATTTGCGCCGCTTTTGGATCAAAAAATGACACAAATGCGGCACAAAAACAGTATAAATATGAGCCTTACTGTCGTAAACTTATGCATGGTACTTTTATGCAACAAATTATACGAATGCTTTCTGCATTTCTAAGCATTGTAAACAAAAGGCGTCATTATTACTCTTTTCAATGTTTTTTAATTGAGAGCCCTTGGAACATTTAAAGGCGAAGTTGACCTTGCCAGGATTCAAACTTGTGGTCAGAAAGTCAAAGCAGCTTTTAGGTGTTTAACTCACTGAGCCATCTCATTGCAGAATATTTTCATGTTAAATAAAACCGGTTCAAGTGGTCACAGCTCCTAAATCCGCCGTGGGTTCCATCTCAAAATGTAAAAATAGTTTATTTCAGAAATCGTACTGTGCACAGATAAGGACCTTCCTTTAATGCCTACTTTCTGAACAGGATCCAATTAGACCCCATTAACGGGCCGGCTGAATTGCGTCCTATCCAGATGCTCTCTGACTCGGTAAACGCTGCCTCCTGGGGCGCAGGCCTCTTCCCTTTGTAAGTGAAAATGAACAGTCTACAGCCTGGGCCCCGCTGCGCATGAAAAATGAGTGGGCCCTCGTGATCTGAAGAGCACTACACGTTCACTGAGCCATCCTGTCTAGATATGGAGAATGCGCACACCTCTTTCCATTTGCGAATGTTTAGGCCCATATTTATACTTTTTTTGCACCGCAGTTGCGTCATTTTTTGATCATTGCAGAAATAGAAAAAGGCCTGTCCTTCAGGATGACAGCTGCAACATGGATTTCCAGATCGCTGCTCGCCTTCCTTCCGTTTGTGGCATTACCTAAAATTCAGCTGACATTTTCCTTCAAACACACATCGGAAATATGTTTAATCTTCAGCAGTACTTGATATCCTACATCATAAGAAAACAGCTAATAAACATAGCAATTACCGTCCATTTTTGCTTGCAATTCATGACCCCTGTTTTGTAACCCCGGTCATTTAGCCACGTTCCCACAGCTCTTCCAAACGGATATACATTTAGTAATGGGCTGCGAGGACATGGATGTTTTATCACAAATTGATATCTGACAAGCTTTAATGTTGTTGCTATCAGTATTTGATGTTGCCTCCATCAGCTGTACATCTTTGTAATATCAGAATTAGATATTTTGAACTGTGTTTTTACAACCAATGTAGACAACAGCCCTGATGTGTAGTCCGGACAGGAGTTGTTCTGTACAACTGTCACAAATATTTTTGCACATGGCACTGACTGTAAGGTAAATAAATCATTCAGATTGAATGCCTGTTCTGCCAGAATTTACACATTCATGATTCCATGAATACTTGGTTGCAAAGACATCATTAATTGAAATTACCTCATTTTCTAACACATTTAACACTACTATTAAAAACTCTTGTGCGTCTTGTTGCTCATTGAAAGCAAACTTGGTTCCACCATTGCAGTTGTCAACCTTAGCAGGTATAAGTGCAGTACAATTACATCTGTGTGTTTTTCCGTGTGTAGTAAATTAAAAGGATTGTCAAAGCTTCACATAAAGGTTTCTCTTTTTATTCAACAATGTTTTCAACCACTGGCTGTAGGTGTAATAAAGCATTAACTACTACACTACAGTAACATGAAGCTACGTAAGTGTTAGAAAATGGAAAACCTATTACATTACTGACTTCATTAGTTTTGATCTTTTTTAAACTATTTGTAGATACTGCAGTTTGTTTAGAAGCTCTTGCGAAATCTACCATCTCAGAATTTTTTGACTTTCTGAAAGTTGAATGACGTATTTTGTCACAAATGTGACTTTTTCAAGGTAAGAAAAGCGTCTGATGGCGCAGCCCATCTTATGATATAGATTAGTGGTTCCCAACCTTTTGACTTCTGTGGACCCCCACTTTATCATTACTGGAACCCGGGGACCCCCACTGAATCTTAATTCGGATCCAGCCCCCCCCCCACAGAGACATGACTGAAAGCTGGAGACCTAATCTCTTATTTAATTTTCTATGCTGCTGCGGCCCCCCTGAGAAGGTGTCACGGACCCCCAGGGGTCCCCGGACCACAGGTTGGGAACCACTAGATTATCAGATCATATGCAAACTGGCATGCAAAGAAGAGTAAGCCCGAAGGATTTCTTACACTTATTTCACATTCAAATTAAATCTAGACGGCAGATAAATTCAAAAAAGTTCTAATAAGACTGTATGTGGGACCATGATAAGCCTCCATCTGTATATAGAGTTGCATGACCAAGTCTCTTCATCATCAGGCTGCTGCACGTAAAACCTTATTAAAAAAAGATTTTTATTTTTTATTTTTCCCCCTTCCCTCGCCCCTCCCCTTGTGATTTGCAGCAGCCGCCACTGGAAATATGAAAGACAATATGCAGGAAAAGCAGTACAATTGCAGCTAGCTGCTGCTCTGACTAAGGGGGTTATTACAACTTTGGAGGAGGTGTTAATCCGTCCCAAATGTGACGGATATACCACCAGCCGTATTACGAGTTCCATGGGATATAATGGACTCGTAATACGGCTGGTGGTATATCCGTCACTTTACCGTCACTTTTGGGACGGATTAACACCTCCTCTAAAGTTGTAATAACCCCCTATATGCCTAGGATAAGAAAGGAATCCACAGACCCCGCATGCCTCTAACTAAAACAAGTCAAAAGTAAAAATGGTGAAACATAAATAAAGAGGGGGATTAACTCCTGTTTCAAAATCTAGCTTCACAAGATCTGGGTGCCGGGCTGTCAAGGGTTGTAACCCTAATCATCAACACATTTTTATTATTGCTACCCCATTTAGGGCCTCATTAATTTGATCATTGGCCCATCCCCCACCACTGGACTTTTCTAACTCGTTGCATACGTCACCCCTTTAAATTTCAAACTTGTAATATAACCAAAAACTGCTGCTAGGTTAATGGTCTCTTTCAAACCACATCAGCAAAACCAGGTGGAAAACCTCTGTTGAGAATCGTATTTATAACTGTGGTTTCAGAATTAGTTTTTCTTTCAGAGACTATGTAGGGCTCTGTGGAAACTGTGGTTGTAGTGTCATGCTCACTGCATACAAGGGAGGAGTGACAGGTTGTCCTAGTTTGGCTCCGAGGCAAATATTGACTCTAGACTGCTGACCATTAGGACGAAGAGGAACATCATGCTCCTTATTGCAGAATTGTAATTATTGTTTCCATTAATTGTGTGGAGCCACTTGTCAGATGTATTTGGTGCCACACAACAGGCAGAGGGTTCTCTCTCTTGCTCTCTTCACATGTGTGATACTCATGCATGAAAAATTAGAGTCTATAGACTTAGATCGCTTGCATCATTGACATTGTGAAATAAAACGTAAGTACAAACAAAAAGTGAAGAACATGTCTAAACAGGTTTTTCTATTTAATTGACCTTCAACTGCAACTTTGACTTAACCAGTTATGGAAAAGCTTTGGTGATTGCCCAGATTGGCCTACAAATGTTAAAGTAATCATAAATTTCATCTTTGAGAGACTTTTTTACAAATTCCTAAATATAATTTTATTTCGATGTGGTGATCAAGATACCAAATAGTTCAAACATATGTCACTCTTTTACAAAATAATTAAGTGTTTCCCCAAAAATTAATTTATATTAGATTTTAATTTAGCTTATAAAATATCAACAACAACAAAAAGCGGGTCAGCAACATAGGGCATGTGTCAGAGTTGCAGGTTGAGTAGAAGCCAATGGATTGGAGAATTGGCACATGAAACTAGTTTGCTGCTTGCAAAACAACACGGAGTTCACATTTCCATGGGGTATTACCACATGCTCACAGTAGGTGGTAAATGTATGTGCAGGCCTCAGTTGTGGCTCGTGTGAAGCAGAAGGGGTGGGGCAGCACGCGGTGGGAATTACATTAAATTAAACATTATAAAAAAAAATTAAAAACACTTACCTTACCACCACATGCCACTTCGCTCCTCCGTCTCCCAGCCTTCCCTGCACCAATCCTGATGCTGCTCAGAGCAGCGTTAGGATTGGCTGGGAGCGCCCAGAGAGTGTAGGCACTCTCTGGAGAGAGCCCTGTGTGTATGTGTGTTTGGCCGGCCCGAGACAGCCGGCCAAACACACATGCGCTCTGAGGGGGATTACTGTGGACTCCCCCTCATTGCTCGTCACCCCTGTGGCCCCACCTCTTTTCCCAAAAAAATACAATAATAAGCACAGTTTATTATAGTTTTTTTGGGAAAAGGTTTGCAACTGCCGCTGCTGGCGGGGGGTGACGCTCCTCTGCCCTTATGGAGGAGCCGCCCCCAGCAGGCCTGTTGGTGGGTTCACACATAAGGGAGAGGGGTGTAGGGTGTAGGGAAGTGAAATGATGGATTTGTTCTATTAAAGGAGAGCATTGCATGATCCCCTTGTAAGAAAAAGATGAGGATTGAGGCTTGGTTGCAGCAACAGCCTTATGAGAGATTTTCCAGCCGAAATAACGAGCTGGGATAATCAGGGAAGGTTTTCCCACACCAGGTAAAACCGGTGTGAACAAAACTAACAACCATAATAAGTCTGAGTGAAATTAACACATAAAAACAAGCATTTATGCACTCTGCTTAACTTGGAATGAGGTCACTGGTGTTATGATTCAAAATCACAATAAAACAAATTTGCTGTAAATATTAAACAAATAAAAGCAATGAATTACCTTAAGGGGTAGGGAATCCAATGGAACTTTCCTACCCTTCCATGACAAATCTTTTGGTCAGTTTTCAAATAAGTAATGCACATATATTGTAACTTTACAGTTCTAAAACAGTTTTGTTCTTTAAAACAATAGAAAATGCAAAAACAGAGAAAATACAAGCTCATACTTTTCTCCGCTAGTTTAAATGTTAATTCCTCAGTATCATGAGTATGTGTGACTAAGAAAACGCATTATTTACATTGACATGTTTATTCGATTCCTCCAATGTTCAGGAGCCATCAAGCACTTAGGGGGTCATTCCGACCCGGGGACCGCGGAAGCACCGCCAACAGGCTGGTGGTGCTTCCAGGACCATTCTGACCGCGGCGGTAAAGCCGCGGTCAGAAAAGGGCAACCGGCGGTTTCCCGCCGGTTTACCCCTGGCCCAAGGAATCCGCCATGGCGGCGCTGCTTGCAGCACCGCCATGGGGATTCCGACCCCCTTCCCGCCATCCTGGTCCTGGTGGTAAATACCGCCAGGAACAGGATGGCGGGAACGGGTGTCGTGGGGCCCCCTCACAGGGCCCCATAATGATTTTCAGTGTCTGCAAAGCAGACACTGAAAATCGCGACGGGTGCCACTGCACCCGTCGCACACCAGCAACTCCGCCGGCTCCATTCGGAGCCGGCTTCATCGTTGCTGGGGCTTTCCCGCTGGGCCGGCGGGCGGCCTTTTGTCGGTCGCCCGCCGGCCCAGAGGGAAAGCCAGAATGGCCGCCGCGGTCTTTTGACCGCGGTGCGGTCATTCGGCGGTAACCGCATGGCGGGCGGCTACCGCCGCCCCCGCGGTTGGAATGACCGCCTTAATGTCCTTAGAGGGGATAGTGGGAGATAAGTCATTCTCTTCTCTGGGCCTTCTCCACTCTTTTGATTATATGTTATATGTTGGAAACAATGGCCCAGATTTAAGAAAAGTGGCGCTTCATGTAATGAAGCGCCACTTTTCTTGCGGCCCATCGTGCCCCCCTACTGCCACCATGTGTGCAACATACGGTGCACCATGGCGCAGGTTAGGGACAATAGCATAATACTTTTTGACGCTATTGTTGTACTTTGCAGCATTTGAGCCAAACATGTTGGCGCTAATCCTGCAAAGTACATACGGGCCCATTAAAAATAACGGTGTGCCTCCTTTTAATTCCTGCTCTGTGCAGGCGTTAAAAATGCAGCTAAAAAGGGTGCAGTGGAATCTCAGAGATTCCACTGTGCCATTTTTGCGGGTCCCCTAACGGGGATACGCCCCCCTTGCATACATTATGCTGCACAAGGGTTTACAAAGTGGCACAATACAAACATTGCACCACTTTGTAAATATGGCACAGCGTTTTTGCACACTCTTGCCACATTGGCATAAAAAATGACGCTCATGTGGCAATAGTTGGCGCTAGGACCGTCTTAAATTTGGGTCAATATGTCTTACTACAGATAGCTGAAGCTGTCTATAGGTGAGACCTAAAAAGGGGGCAAAATACTAGTACACTCAGTGCAGAACATTTTCAGAACATAACTTCACTGCAATTAGGTGTATTTCTTCAGTCTTTTAGTCATAAATACTCTCCAGTTTCCAGACAGCAACCTCCCAATCTGGCAAGAAAATAATAACTGAAGCTTCTTGGCTTTCATTTGGAGGCATTTCGCGTGATCCCTATGGTTTAGTCATTTGTGGCACATATTAGAGGTTTCAATAACCACGGGGTAAAGAGCGTGCAACAACTATACTGTAAAGAGATGTTTCTGGGAAAAGACCTTTGCTGTGACGTCACTGGAGGTCGCCACTAACATGCTGGTTCAAGAGAGAAGGCTGCAGTCCTGGATGATGTCAGTTTCAGGAACGGAACAAACTGCGGATGCCAGGAAAAGCCTCATATAAGAGACAATGTGCTGAAACACGTCACAGCACGGACAGGGCACTCTGTCGACACAGAGGGAGAGTGAACTGAAAGGGCAGGGCGTGAGAGAACGGGTCACACAGCCATTAAACAGGTATCTCTCAAATGCCTGCAACAACCACAGACATGCCTCACCATGAAATGGACATCTCTCAGACGCATGCAACAACCACAGACATGCTTTGCCATGAAACAGATCTCCTTGCGGCGCGTGCAACAACCACAGCCATGTCTTGCCATGAAACAGATGTGTCAAACGCGTGCAGCACACATAAACATGCCTCGCCATGAAACATATATGTCTCAGATGTGTGCACTAACCACAGACATGCCTTGCTATGAAACAGATATCTCTCAGACACGTGCAACAGCCACAGACATGCCTTGCCTCCCCATGAAACAGAGATCTCTCAGACGTGTGCAACAAACACAGACATGCCTCGCCATGAAACAGATATCTCTCAGACGCGTGCAACGAATATAGGCATGACTTGCCATGAAACAGATATCTCTCAGATGCGTGCAGCAACCACAGACATGCCTTGCAAAAAGTAGAAGTCTCTCAGCTGCGTGCAACAAACACAGATATGCCTCACCATGAAACAGATATCTCTCAGATGCGTGCAACAACCACACGCCTGGCTCACCATGAAACAGATCTCTTTCAGATGTGTGCAACAACCTTAGACATGCCTTGACATGAAACAGATATATCTCAAATGCGTGCAAAAACCACAGACATGCCTCACCACGAAACAGATATCTCTCAGACACGTTCAACAGCCACAGACATGCCTAGTCATGCAACAGATGTCTCTTAGACGTGTGCAAGAGCCACAGTCATGCCTTGCCATGAAACAGACATCTCTCACATGCGTGCAATAGCCACAGACATGCCTCGCCATGAAAGAGACATCTCTCAGATGCGTGCAACAACCACAGACATGCCTCGCCATGAAACAGACATCTCTCCGATGCAACATTCTTCAGATGCATGCAATAAGAACAGATATACCTCGTCATGAAACAGATACCTCTCAGACGCGTGCAACAATCACAGCTATGCCTTGCCATGAAACTGATAACTCTCAGACACATGCAACAACCACAGACATGCCTCAACATGAGACTTGGCCATGTTTTTGTTCCCTTCTTTGGTTACATGGTAGGTTAGGTGTATTGCAGTATCGTCCCACACACTGTACTTTCTTACTCAAGATTTTCCATAACATTTCCATCCGAGGAGAGAGCTTCCCGGCCTCCGAGACGGACCGAGTCCGTTCACAGGCGCACACGTGCAACTCTTGTGGGATTTATTGAAAGTACAGTTTGTAATAAAATGGCTATTTATACAGTCCTTATTCTGGTAATTCACATCAGCTCTACATTTGTACCAGTAATTAAATGAACGTATGTAACCTAGGTAGATAACTTTAAGTTTTTTACTAATGGTCTGAAAGCATAGTTTAAACAAAATAGACTTAGGTGAATGGATGGCAGGCATATATCGAATTGACTGATGGCTTGAAACAGATGATGCTATTAACAGAAATATCTTTAGGGCTGTGTTAACTGGTTAAGCCCGTCTGCAGACTCCTTCACGACTGTTAACAAAGGGAAGGATAAGGTGACACCACTGGGCAGAACGAAGTTTACCAGAAGAGTAAATGAACGGAATCCCACTGCACTCATTCTACTTTTCCAGCAGACTAGAAAAAACAATGGAAACATTACTGTTACTCCTCCATTCTGGCTAATGTATGCAGCCAAAATTACTCTGTCTGTACCAGAAAGCACGAAGTCTCGCGACCAGTCAAGCTCTCGGGCGAGGTTACTTTAAAAAGTATGACGTAAGACTTACCTAGGTAAAATAAAGGTTGTCCACTTTCGAAAAAAATTATACCAAGTGTAGCAGGTTTCAAGTTACAAATTCTCGGGATTCTATCCCAAATCATTTGGGGCTGAGGACCTCCTGGTCTCAGGTCCTACTTGTTTGGTAAACTGGAAAAGCGAGACCAAAATCAAGAGACCCTGTACGATGGTATATAATATACAAATGCGTTCATTCATTATTCTCTAGTCTTTTTATGGAACTTAATTGCTGGGGAAAGTAGTTTTTAGTGTAAAGAATAATATTTAAACCATGGCTATGCTGGCAAAAACGGAAGTGCCTAATCTGCATGCTGTTTACGAGAGGGATTGGAATATATGTAAAATTAAAGGGTGCAGATTAAAATTCCTTCCAGAGGCTGAGAAAAAAATGTAACCTTTCAGAACACAGTGAAATAAGTTCTCACAATTTTGCTTCAGGGTGTAATAAACTGCAGGTGAACTTGGATGAACTTGACCCACAGTGCATATTTTTGGCAGACTCACGCTCATACAAAAAATGTAGATTTTACTGTTTTTTTTCCCACTAAATGTTTTTTTTTAGGAGTCTTTTTCAAATCCTACAGAGTCTTACATCTCTGACTCCATCTGCTGTGTGAAAATTCTCTTCTGCATCTAAATTCAGATTTGTATTCTAAGTGGGATGTACAGATCGCACACTTTACCACTTAGTTTTTTTTCCCAATAACCACATGAAATTAAACAGGGGTGTCAGATACAGGTCCAGGAGAGCACAGAGCCACGCCACCGATTCTCTCTACATAATACAAATGTAGGTAGAATTAATGTAGTAGAATATTATTTTCTATTGTCATTGGTTTTTCTGAACATCTCCCATAGATCTGATCCCTTTGAATCTACTTTGGACACCCCAGAGTTTAAGGACACAAAATATTCAGATGCTATTCTTTGCAGTTAGTTTTTCAACACCTTTCAAAAACCATCTGTCTATCAATTGCCAAAGTGCACAAGTATATGCCAGCAGTGTGTAATCCAACCCCTTATCCAACATCTGCTACATTTATTAAATAAATAAGTGCCAGAAAAGGATTTGAGGTCTTTATGACGACACACAATGTTATAGTGTTCACACCTTCTCCATTGCTTAGTCCCCTGGAACTCAACTGTGACCTTCCCAATTGTCCTGTGATTTCTTCTTTAGCAGCCAAACGTCTGTATATTAACTGGACTTTCTGTGGATCTTGAGTGGCATCTGAAAACTTAAAATGAACAGATCCTAGCTTTGGGTATAAGGATCTAAGTTTTACATGTGCAGTTTGTAAATTGGATCAGATGTTTTTTTGCCAATTGTGGAGGCATTAAATATCTGCTTGAAATCTGGGGTTGCCACATTGCATGATCCCAGACAAATTACTCGTCTCGAGCCTGATCACATGACCTGTGCGAATTGCACCCCAACTGCGAAATGTTACCCTGTATTTTGGTAATTGCAGGTGAGCGATATGCTCTTGACTCCTAGTTGTAGCATGCAAGGAATTTGCAGCCATGATTACCAGCTCTTTCTCATAAGGTATGATAAATGCCCTATATACATAAAAACCCATGGCGGATATCCCTAGCAATGTTTATAATGCAGCATTCGCGACAGTATCACATTTCTCAGTCCTGGTCCCCTAACATAAAAAAGGCAACAATTAAGACCTGTCCAATTATTGACTGATTTCACTGTTGCACGGGCAGTGAAATGCTTGGTTGGTCCTACTTGATCACTTATAACGATGGGGAGATGCAAACTCTGTCCTACTAACTACCAGGCTAGATTCAAGAAGAGGATGTGGACTATAGAGCAGGCATTCTGTTTATATCTAATCTGTTTTAAAGATGCCGGAACCAAGAAATGTCTTGTATATCTGACCCTTTATTGATCTACGGTGATCTTGTGACTTAGACTGGAGATCTAAGCATTGGATCACTCTCTGCCATTTTGGTGTGAGCTTGCCTGTGTTAACAGCTATTAGAGGCCTCCCCACCCAAAATACAGCAAGGGTTAATTATTGGCCCAGTACCCCTTTTTCTATTCCATGGGGAGTACGACAAGGCTAGGTACTAGCCACCTTCTCTTGTCTTTCGCCTCTTCACAAGGATGCTGTGGCCTGCCTAGTAGAGCTTATTGTGAATGCCCCTAAGCTGCTTGGTGAGATGGTACCTGTACTGTTGTGCGCTGATGATGCTGTTTTACTATTACTAACTGAAAAATCCATGCATACTATGGTAGAGAAATACTATACTTATTTTAGCAACAGAAACCCGTCTATTAATGTAAAAACCAAGGTTCTGCTGATAAATATATAGATATCCATGAAAAGGTCCTTCAAAATGAATAGAGAACTGATGGATAAACTTGACTGTTTTGACTATTTGGGCATTCAGTTTCATCGGGATAACAACTGGCGCTGCCACACTAAAAGGGGAGTTCCTAAATTCAAGGGGTGTTGCACCTCCGTATTAAGGGGCATATTTATACTCCATTTGTGCAGAATTGGCACGATTCTTTTTTCGCAAATTTGGCGCAAACCTAACTCCATATTCATATCTTGATGTTAGACAAGTCTAGCGTCAACGTATTGGAGTTTGCACCATTTTTTTTATGTGTGAACCTACCTTGTGTCAATGAGATGCAAGGTAGGCATTCCCATCTAAAAAATGGTGCTATCACCATAGCCTCATATTTCTCCTCCAGTGCTAAAATGACACACGGGTAGGAAGAGGGGCCAAAAAATTATTTAATGCCTGGGTCAGACCAGGCATTAGGGGACCTGTGGAGCCATTTCCATGGTTAAATACCCTGAAATGGGTCCACAGGTGCCCTCCCCAAGTACCAGGAACACCCCCACCCACACCAGAGGGACACCAGAGGATGGAGGACCCCATCCCAGGTAAGTAGGGTAAATATAGGTAAGTAATTTTGTATAAATATTTTAAGTGCCTTTGGAGGCCCTGAAATGCCCCTCTACATAGCACAGGGTGCAATGGCCATGCCACTCATTCCCTGTGCCGGCCATTGTGGTGGTGGGCATGACTCCTGTCTTTTATAAGACAGGAGTCATGTGGTATGGATGGCTTTGTGTCAGGAAATGATGTAGGCTGGTTGACTGCATTTTTCTTGCCTCTAACCAGACTAGCGTGATTTTTCAAGGCAAAACCCCTTCCCCCATACTGCCACCCCCACCTGGCTAACGTTCTTTTTCCTTACGCTAGCCCAACCTTGGCGTCTGCTTGTGGAATTCCATCAATTTGGCGCCCGACTGGCGCTTTGGAATGACGCAAGCCGGCACTATACTTTTTGCTGCAAAACTGCATTTGTGCTGTTTTGCGACAAAAAATATAAATATGGGCCTTAGATTCATCAGCAGAGTATCCACTCAGCCCATTAGTTTGCACTGTTTTGCGACAAAAAGTATAAATATGGGCCTTAGATTCATCAGCAGAGAATCCACACAGCCAATTAGTGCTATTTTGAAAGTCTGATGACAGAAAGCAGTATTGAACAGCAAACAATCGTGACTGCACTTTATGAGGGTGGAATGTTGGAATTTTATAAGGCGAGGGTAATACAAGTATAAGATAACTTTCTTGAAAGATTGTTAACATTAGGAACTGGTACCCCACTGATTCCTCGTGTATGCTGATTTGGAAATAAGGCCTGTCTATGATGTAGCTGCCCTCTGCCCAGTTTTGAAGTGGGTCTGCCTTAGTAGGAATCACTTTATTTCAGTGTATTTAGGATCTGCTCTGGAAATTATTTTTCTACAAGACACAAAAGGTAATAGCAGGCGAGGGCATGTTAGCAAGATGGTCAGGGGACTGAATGTGATTTAACTAACTGTGGCAACTCAGATTTTTTTCTGACTTTAGGTTCCAGGGAAGGCTTTCACAGGTGGTGCAGCTTGGACAGAGAAGCATCACTCTCCAGTGGAGGACCACTTAGAAGGTGGTGCAAAAAACATAAAATCATTAGTCTAAACAAAGAGCAGGCCATCTTATCACGAGAAGGGGCAAAACCCAAAGAAGCAGGGGTCAGATTGAGAAGTCAATTAAATACTAGTTTGCATAGTGTAAAAAACATAAAATACTACCTGACGGGGAGCAATTGCTTATCTGGTTGCTATGTTATTGCCTTTTTCCTCAGAACAAAGATCTGTGCTGCTGCAGCATTTGTGTAGTATTAGCTGAAAGACTAGCATATATGGCATTGCACTAATCATGCATACATTTACTGTCATGCAATAATCCTGCAAACATTTACTGCCATTTTAACCATTAGTCCTATGTGTTTTACTGAGATCAGGGAACAGATATAGGGGCTCATTACGACTTCGGCAGACGGTTTACACCATCCGCCAGACGGGATGTCTCTCCACCAAATTCAGATGGCAAGTTTGCCACCATACAGGCTACCTCTCCGCTGACCCCGTTAAGAGTTTCCCACTAGGTCAGTGGGCGGAAACCTGAGTTTCCACCCACTGGCCTAGTGGGAAACAGCCTACAGCATTGTCTCCGGCTTGTAATCGAGCCGGCAGCAATGCTGTAGCCAGTAGGGTGCACCAGCACTCTCGCAATGTTCACTGTCTGAAATGTGCTGGCCAGGGGGTCTCTGCACTGCCCATGCCAAGTGCGCCCATTCTCTACCAGCATTTTCAAGGTGGTGGGACCGCCATGAAACCACTGGCTGAGAAGGGGGTCGTAATCCCCAGGGCAGTGCTGCTTTCAGCGCTGCCCTGGTGGATTAGGACCGCTGCCACCTCCAGACCACCGGGATCTCCGATCCTGGCAGAGCTGGCAGTTCTCTGGCAGCCTGACTGCCAAGATTGTAATGTGGAGTGTTGGAAAATGGGTTATTGGTAAGGGCAGGTAGGTACCTACACCTAGCAACAAGCCACTAACCTCCACTTAGGTCCAGTTAGGTCTCAGTAAATTAACCCCAGATCAACCCTTGGTAGCTTGGCAACAAGCGTCAAGGCTTAACTTAGGAGACAGTGTGTAAAGCATTCAAATATCACAAAACAGTAATTAAATAAAACACAGAAAACAGTTTAAAAATCCAAAACCAATTTATAAAAATAGTTCATATTTTTATCTTTAAAATGACACAAAAACGAATAAAATCGGATAAAGGGAACCGGAGATATGAATTTTTAAAGAATTATTATTTTTCTAGCGCTTAGAAACAAAAAGCGCCAATCGGGTCATCTGGTTGCACCTCGACCGGGGCAAAGTCAAAGTTTCAGGCCGACCGCGATGGAGCCCTGCTCGGCTACAGGTCGCGGGAGGCCTCGGTTAAAAAGTTACCTTCTGACTTAGTCTTTATTTTGAAGATTTTCTTCAGCGGGACGAGCCTGCCAGTCCAATCCGACCTCCTGGAGCCCTTCTCCGGATACGCGATGCTGGATTCCTCGGTGGAGATTTTTACCTTCGGACTTAGTCGTTTTTTCGAGGTGAAAATCATTCGACCGGGGTAAACCTGGATCTTGATCCGCCGTCCATGGAGCCCTTCTCGGATACGATGGCTGGGAGGTCCCGGTCAACTTTTTACCTTCGGACTTAGTCTCTTTTTCGGAGATTTTTCTTTACCGGGACGAACCACCAAGTCAGGCCGGGTCACGGTTGAGGCAAGCCGGCTAGAATTTCCGCGGCGGGTAGGTCCCTCTATGGAGCTTTTTTACAAAAATTCTCAAATCTTCTCCAAACTTCTGGAGCTTCACCCAGATGTTCTTTTAAGGTTCTTTTGGGGTCCACAGCTCACCCCAAGGGTCCAGAAGTTCTGAGATGGTCCTTGGGGGGGGGCGGACTACCACTCCCAGAATGCACCTGGCGCAAACTCCTTTTTGGCCACTGGACAGTGGTCAGCTGGTCACTTTCTTCAGGAGTTGGTGCAGGGGACTCTGGATAGCAATTTTTCACCTGTAGCAAACAGGGAGTCCCTCCTTGAACCAGTTGAAGCCAGGCAAAGTCCTTCTTGTGGTGAAGCCCAAGTGTGCAGCTGGTGCAGTCCTTCTGAGTGCAGGTTCCAGGTGCAGGCCAGGGGTCCAGCAGGGCAGTCCTTCTTCTCCTTTAGTTCTTTTCTTGTTGAAATCTGGTGGGGATCTGAGGTGTGGGTGCAGGTCTGCCAGTTTTATCCTTGCTCCTGGGTGAAAAGCAGGGGGGTCCTGGTTCTCCAATCAGGTACAGGGTCGTCCCCCTGTGATGACCACTTCCTGGGAAGTGTGGCAAAAATCCATCCCAGAAAGCAACATTCTCTAAAAATCCAACATGGCTGAATCTGATTTTTGGAGGTTACATCTGGCTGAGCCCACCCACTGGTGTGGCTAAAAATCATAAACACACCCCTCTCCTGCCCTCTCCTAATCTAATCAAGGGGGCACCTAGTTGTCTGGGGTTGCAGGATGTGGGGGTGTTGCTGGTTGCTCCAAATGTCCTTCTCTGCCTTTGAAGACCAGTTTGGCAGCCCTCCCCCTTCCTGCCTCACCATCTGCTGAGGGGAGATTCTCTCCCACAGGCACATTCCTTTGTGTGAAGCCAGGCCACTTCACACCTCATCAAGGCAGCTTGGCTAAGCTGCTGCAGGCTGGCCAATCAGAGCACAGCAGCAAAAACAATGCAGAGCTGAAATTGGCAACTTTTTAGGTAAAGTCTAAAACTTTTTACCTGAACAAGTTATATTAAATCCAACAACTGGAAGTTGTGGGATTTATTACAACAATTAATTTGATACCAAATTCTTGGTATGCAACATTTAAGGAGACTTTAAAATGTAAAATAAAGTCTCCCCATTCTAGCCTATGAAGGCCATTTACTTCAATGAGGGAAAAACGAATTTGGCTGTTTTTACCTCACCAGGGTTTATAAATCTATTTTTATAAAGTCCCTGCTTATAGTTACATGGCACCCAGACGTAGGGGCACATAGGGCACACCTTAGGGGTGACTTATATGTAAAAATAAGGTAGTTTAAGACTTTGGAACTACTTTCAATTCCAAAGTCGAATTTGCATATAACTTTAATTTAAAAGCAGCCAGCAAGGCAGGCCTGCCTTTAAAATGACACTGGGCACCTCAGCAGTGCACCTAGGTGTGCACCACCTATGCTGTGGTCCCTAAACCTACATGCCCTACCATATACTAGGGACTTATAGGTAGGTTAACTTAGCCAATTATAATTAGCCTAATTTGCATATCCATTTTACACAGAGCACAGGCCCTGGGACTGGTTAGCAGTACCCAGGGCACCATCAGAGTCAGGAAAACACCAGCAAAAAGTGGAAAATGGGGGCAAAAAGTTAGGGGGCCTCTGCAATCAGCCCTGTTTTCTCACACAACCCCCCCCAGCCCACACGCCCAGGAGACTCAGCCCAACCCTGGGAGAGTCTTCCTGGCTTGTTAGGCGAGGAAGACAGTGAAGAAAACTGGCTGTCCCTTTGCAGGGCCTACTCTGCCTTACATCCTCCTGTCATGGTCACTCCCTCTGGGTAGTGAAGCTATCCCAACAGTGAAAGGACCCATCTCAAACTGAAACTTCCCTCTAGGGGGGTCTTCCTCCTCTCTCTCTGCCAACTTGGGTAGTGAGGTGCCCACCTCCCCTACTCCTAACTTTGCTAGGGCAACACCTAGCTTACCCAAAGAGGTCACCCAACACTTGAGCAACCCCACCATGACCAATAGGGTCAGGGGGCCTACTTTGCAATTGGCCCTGGGGTCTGCCTCCCAGGCCAAGTACAGTGCTGCCAGGAAGGCTAGCACCCAGCAGAGGCTACTGACAGCTGTCAGTACCCAGAACCACACCCTAAACTCTCCACTGACAGGTGGCTGAGCTGATTTAGGGGCAACTTTGGGGTCCTGGCACCCCTCTTGCTGTCTAGAGTGGGGGGCTATCACCTCCTGTGGCAGACACCCTCCTTCCACTCTCCCTTCTGTCAGTGCAGGGGCAACACCCTGCATCTGGACAGCTGCCTGACTACTCAGGACCTCCTTGGGGTCAGGTGAGGCCTCACCAGTGCCAATTCTGGGCTCCCCCCCTACTGGGGCAGAAGGCCTTTGGCTCCCTGGAACTCTCTTTAAGAGTGGCCTACCCTTCCTTTTCTTCTTTCCTTTTCTTGGAGACCCCTGTCTCCTAACTGTAGGGACTGACTCCCCAGGACTTTGGTTTGGGGTGGGCGCCCTGGGCGACCGCCCCATCTGGGACCAGACCCACCTCTGGGAGGTCATTGCCCAGGATCCAATCTAGGGGGAGGTCAGCACTGACTACCACCCTAAACCAGTCAAGGATACCCTGCCTCTCTAGGGGCACTATGGCTACAGGTTTGGAGGTGACCTCCCCTGTGGCTATCCTGAATTTCCTTGTCTCTCCTGGGACATACATGTCTGGGGTCACTAACCAGTCACTCACTATAGTGTGACTGGCACAGGTGTCTCTCAGGCCAGTGGTAGGGATCCCATTCACCTGAATGGGGTGGAAGTGCCTACTTCCACCCTCAGGGATCACCAGCTTACCATCTGGTCCTGTTTCCCAGCTCAATGCTAGGAGGACTTCATCATCTGAGGAGTCCTCCTCCATGGCTACACTGGACAGCCCAGTGCTAACCACCTTCTTTGGACAGGCTGCATCTCCTCTGAAGTGACCTGTCTGCTGACAGTCAAAGCAAGCCCTACTATCCAAGAGCTTTTTTAACCCTGGGTCTCCCTGTCTCTGGTTGTCAGAGTGGGAGTGGGATTTACTCTCCTCCTTCTTAGGGTTCTGGGGTACAGAGGGAGTCTCTGTGGTGGGCTTACCACCTCCCTCCTTAGGTTTTTGGGGACCTGCCCCCCCCTTCTTGGAGTCTCCCCCCTGGGACTTGACAACCACCCTGGTTCTCAACCACTCATCAGCTGCCTCCCCTAGCTCTCTAGGGTTGGTCTGCTTAGAGTCCTTCTAGATGCTGGCGTAACCTTTCTTGGGTACAATTGGTCAAGATGTGCTCTCTCATGATCAGATTGTATAACCCCTCATAAGTATTTACTTTGTTACCAATAATCCAGCCCTCTAGTGCCTTAAGTGAGGTGTCTACAAAGTCAACCCAAGACTGGGTATTGACCTTCTGGATGTTCCTGAACTTCATTCTATACTGCTCTGGGGTCAGACCAAACTTCTTGGTTAAGCACCTCTTCATACTAGGGTACGAATCTGCCTCCTCCCCCCTTAAGGTCAGAAGCCTATCCCTCCCTGAGTTGGGGACCTACTCCCACAAAAGGGAACCCCAGTATTGAGGCCTAACCCTTCTCATTTGGAGTGCCCTCTCAAAGGCCTCCAACCACTTGTCTATATCATCCCCCTCTACATAAGCAGGAACCACCCCCTTGGGTAATCTGGGGCAAACTCCCCCACCCATGGACACCTCAACTTCTCTGTCGCTGCCACCATCTCTTTTCTCTTTCTTTGCCCACTTTTTCTTTTCTAGGGCCAGCTTGTCTGCTTCCAAAGCTATGTATGCTAGCTGGGCCTCCAGCTCTCTTTCCCTGATGGATGGGTTCTCTCCTCCTGAAAGGACCCCATTCCCACCACTAGCTTTGGCCTGCCCCTAGTGACTGTATGTACTGAGGACTGTTCTTCCTCATCCTCACTTAGGCTCAGATGCCCTCCCTCCCCTGAGTGGTTAGAGCTAGCATCCTCCCCTGTTTCTCCCTCCTCTGGAGCTTCCCCTGGGTCTACCTCTTGGGCCTCAGCCCATGCTGTCAGGGATTTGATCAGGACTTGCTTCCTGAGGTCAGTGGTTTTGCAGGCAACCCTCTTTCAGTACACAACCCCCTAAACTGGACTACTGTCAGTGTGGGTAGGCTAGCCAGATCAAGCTCCATGGTTCCCTAGTTTTGTGTCAACAAAAACTTTTTGCAAAAATTGGAAACAATAATTTAGAAAAAATGCAATAATAGAAATTAATCCAAATTATTTTTTTTTTTTATTTTTTTTTTTAAAACAATTTTTGCACTAGGTCAGTTTAAAGGATTTTTTATTTGTTTTACTTAAAACTGTAACGTGATACTGAACACAAGTACAGGATCCCACCGCTGCCACCAAAAATGTTGGAAAATGGGTTATTGGTAAGGGCAGGTAGGTACCTACACCTAGCAACAAGCCACTAACCTCCACTTAGGTCCAGTTAGGTCTTAGTAAATTAACCCCAGCTCAACCCTTGGTAGCTTGGCAACGAGCGTCAAGGCTTAATTTAGGAGACAGTGTGTAAAGCATTCAAATATCACAAAACATTAATTAAATAAAACACAGGAAACAGTTTAAAAATCCAAAACCAATTCATAAAAATAGTTTATATTTTTATCTTTAAAATGACACAAAAACGAATAAAATCGGATAAAGGGAACCGGAGATATGAATTTTTAAAGAATTATTATTTTTCTAGCGCTTAGAAACAAAAAGCGCCAATCGGGTCATCTGGTTGCACCTCGACCGGGGCAAAGTCAAAGTTTCAGGCCGACCGCGATGGAGCCCTGCTCGGCTACAGGTCGCGGGAGGCCTCGGTTAAAAAGTTACCTTCTGACTTAGTCTTTATTTTGAAGATTTTCTTCAGCGGGACGAGCCTGCCAGTCCAATCCGACCTCCTGGAGCCCTTCTCCGGATACGCGATGCTGGATTCCTCGGTGGAGATTTTTACCTTCGGACTTAGACATTTTTTCGAGGTGAAAATCCTTCGACCGGGGTAAACCTGGATCTTGATCCGACGTCCATGGAGCCCTTCTCGGATACGATGGCTGGGAGGTCCCGGTCAACTTTTTACCTTCGGACTTAGGCCCGTATTTATACTTTTTGACGCTAAACTGCGCCAACACAGTTTTGCGTCAAAAAAATTAGCGCCGGCTAACGCCATTCTGAAGCGCCATGCGGGTGCCGTATTTATTGAATGACGTTAGCCGGCGTTAGCCGACCGGCGCTGCCTGGTGTGCGTGGAAAAAAACCACGTACACCAGGCAGCGCCGGCGTTGGGGAAAATGGCGTATGGGCGTCTTAAAATGGGGCAAGTCAGGTTGAGTCAAAAAAATCGACTTAACCTGATTTGCGCCATTTTTTTACGACGCCCATCCCCCATTAACATGACTCCTGTCTTAGTAAAGACAGGAGTCATGCCCCCTTGCCCAATGGCCATGCCCAGGGGACTTCTGTCCCCTGGGCATGGTCATTGGGCATTGTGGCATGTAGGGGGGCACAAATCAGGCCCCCCTATGCCAAAAAAAAAAATAAAAAAAAATATATATACTTACCTGAACTTACCTGAATGTCCCTGGGATGGGTCCCTCCATCCTTGGGTGTCCTCCTGGGGTATGCAAGGGTGGCAGGGGGGGGTCCCTGGGGCCATGGGGGGGCACCTCTGGGCACACAGGTCCCTTAACGCCTGCCCTCACCCAGGCGTTAAAATCCGGCGCTAAAGTTGGTTTTTTAGACCTGCCCACTCCCGGGCGTGATTTTTGCCAGGGAGTATAAATCCCACGCACATGCCTCGGAGTCGATTTTTTTTACGGGAACGCCTCCCTTGCATCTCATTAACGCAAGGAAGGTGTTCACGCCAAAAAATGACGCTAACTCCATGAACTTTGGCGCTAGATGCATCTAACGCCAAAGTATAAATATGGAGTTAGTTTTGCGTCGAAATTGTGTCGAAAAAAACGACGCAATTTCGGCGCTAACGGAGTATAAATATGCCCCTTAGTCTCTTTTTCTGAGATTTTTCTTTACCGGGACGAACCACGAAGTCAGGCCGGGTCGCGGTTGAGGCAAGCCGGCTAGAATTTCCGCGGTGGGTAGGTCCCTCTATGGAGCTTTTTTACAAAAATTCTCAAATCTTCTCCAAACTTCTGGGGCTTCACCCAGATGTTCTTTTAAGGTTCTTTTGGGGTCCACAGCACACCCCAAGGGTCCAGAAGTTCTGAGATGGTCCTTGGGGGGGGTGCGGACTACCACTCCCAGAATGCACCTGGCGCAAACTCCTTTTTGGCCACTGGACAGTGGTCAGCTGGTCACTTTCTTCAGGAGTTGGTGCAGGGGACTCTGGATAGCAATTTTTCACCTGTAGCAAACAGGGAGTCCCTCCTTGAACCAGTTGAAGCCAGGCAAAGTCCTTCTTGTGGTGAAGCCCAAGTGTGCAGCTGGTGCAGTCCTTCTGAGTGCAGGTTCCAGGTGCAGGCCAGGGGTCCAGCAGGGCAGTCCTTCTTCTCCTTTAGTTCTTTTCTTGTTGAAATCTGGTGGGGATCTGAGGTGTGGGTGCAGGTCTGCCAGTTTTATCCTTGCTCCTGGGTGAAAAGCAGGGGGGTCCTGGTTCTCCAATCAGGTACAGGGTCGTCCCCCTGTGATGACCACTTCCTGGGAAGTGTGGCAAAAATCCAGAAGACAACATTCTCTAAAAATCCAACATGGCTGAATCTGATTTTTGGAGGTTACATCTGGCTGAGCCCACCCACTGGTGTGGCTACAAATCATAATCACACCCCTCTCCTGCCCTCTCCTAATCTAATCAAGGGGGCACCTAGTTGTCTGGGGTTGCAGGATGTGTGGGTGTTGCTGGTTGCTCCAAATGTCCTTCTCTGCCTTTGAAGACCAGTTTGGCAGCCCTCCCCCTTCCTGCCTCACCATCTGCTGAGGGGAGATTCTCTCCCACAGGCACATTCCTTTGTGTGAAGCCAGGCCACTTCACACCTCATCAAGGCAGCTTGGCTAAGCTGCTGCAGGCTGGCCAATCAGAGCACAGCAGCAAAAACAATGCAGGGCTGAAATTGGCAACTTTTTAGGTAAAGTCTAAAACTTTTTACCTGAACAAGTTATATTAAATCCCACAACTGGAAGTTGTGGGATTTATTACAACAATTAATTTGATACCAAATTCTTGGTATGCAACATTTAAGGAGACTTTAA
Source organism: Pleurodeles waltl (assembly GCF_031143425.1). Taxonomy (NCBI): domain Eukaryota; kingdom Metazoa; phylum Chordata; class Amphibia; order Caudata; family Salamandridae; genus Pleurodeles; species Pleurodeles waltl. Next base: position 1,271,129,347 of record NC_090437.1, read on the forward strand.
AATTTAAAATAAAGTCTCCCCATTCTAGCCTATGAAGGCCATTTACTTCAATGAGGGAAAAACAAATGTGGCTGTTTTTACCTCACCAGGGTTTATAAATCTATTTTTATAAAGTCCCTGCTTATAGTTACATGGCACCCAGCCCTAGGGGCACATAGGGCACACCTTAGGGGTGACTTATATGTAAAAATAAGGTAGTTTAAGACTTTGGAACTACTTTTAATTCCAAAGTAGAATTTGCATATAACCTTAATTTAAAAGCAGCCAGCAAGGCAGGCCTGCCTTTAAAATGACACTGGGCACCTCAGCAGTGCACCTAGGTGTGCACCACCTATGCTGTGGTCCCTAAACCTACATGCCCTACCATATACTAGGGACTTATAGGTAGGTTAACTTAGCCAATTATAATTAGCCTAATTTGCATATCCATTTTACACAGAGCACAGGCCCTGGGACTGGTTAGCAGTACCCAGGGCACCATCAGAGTCAGGAAAACACCAGCAAAAAGTGGAAAATGGAGCAAAAAGTTAGGGGGCCTCTTCAATCAGCCCTGTTTTCTCATAGGAGGATGGACCACCACATTGACGGCGGTCTTTTCGCCATCTGCGAGTCTGGCGGTCTAGTGACCGCCAGACCTGTAATGAGACCCATAGTGTAGCACAGTGAGTTGAAAAAAACTGTTTTTGATGACAGTATGGATTTGAGGAATCAAGGTCAGTATCAGGAATCCCCTCCCCTTGGAGGTAGCTTAAAAAGATTGTCCTAATAAATTTTGGACAATGGATATTCTGGAAAAGAAACTTCTTTGTTTACTGCAAACAATATTTTGGCTTTTCAAACATGTTGAGAGTGGAAAAGAGTGAGTAACTTCACAGTAGAGCCTTGTCTGAAATGAGCAAAATGGGTCTTGTCAATATACTGCTTTTGGTTGAGAACAAATTATATAAATCATACCAAACTAAGGAAGACTGCTTTTTGAACCATGGCAAACACATCCAAAAGAGCAGAGTGATGCACAATGACAAAAGCTGTTGAGCTATCTACTAGAATTAAACACGCAGCACGTCTATTATAAACTCAATCCAAAATGTTTCCTGAGGCCAAGAGTGCTGCTGCTGTCTGGAACTGTATTTGGAATCTAGATTGACACTGTTAAAATGGGGGAATTTGAGTCAATAAAATGCTGTATATGTGCTACTTCACGTCTCTTCACGATGTTAGTAAATATAGGGAGCCCATTGATTGGTTCACCTCTAATTGATGGCTGATGATGAAGCTAGTGAAAGTTCTTTAACTAGAGTGGCCACTATCCCATCTCCATTCAGTGACTCAAAGAGTCAGAGTAGCAAGATATTTGGTTCGATGTCATACTTACCTTTTGATACACAGCAAAACTGAGGGGGTTATTCTAACTTTGGAGGAGGTGTTAATCCGTCCCAAAAGTGACGGAAAAGTGACGGATTTACCACCAGCCGTATTACGAGTCCATTATATCCTATGGAACTCGTAATACGGCTGGTGGTATATCCGTCACTTTACCGTCACTTTTGGGTCGGATTAACACTCCTCCAAAGTTAGAATAACCCCCTGAGTCTCTTCTGACCTACTGGTAAAGGTCATGGACTGTCTCTCATTCAGATGAGATAGATTTGTATATCAATCCATGTACCACCAGGGTAGAGATGATAGTATGTTCCTTTGGTAGGCAGCTTGATAGTAATGTTAAACTGGGACATTACTCTTTGATCACCTTCTTCTGAGAAAGGTTCCAAGGCGAAAGGCAGACTTAATGGCAGCACATTTCACAAGGCCTAGTTTTAGGAAGTTCCAGTTAATGCCTCTGTTTTTATGGAATTACATCTGCAAAAAAAATGTTTAAGTGTGTCATGGAGACTGTCCTCTGGCCGATAATGTTTTGATAGTAATGTGCCTGTCACAATTTTGAGTACGAAACAAGATTTGCATTTTCTGCTTTGATTATGTATCTTTAGTAGTCTCACTTAGCAATTTTATATTCTGATTTGTCTCTCACCGGCAGAGTTTCCACCATTTCCTTTAGGCTCTACAAAGCTCTTTTTAGGTGCTTTAATATGAGGCTAAACCAAGGGACATCATGGTTACATAGTTTCAAGGATAAGGATTAACAGATCTAACAGAGCTTGAAACAAATTGATTGCAATCCCTAAGTGCTTGTTAACATGTGAGTGCGTCAGGATAGGCGGAAAGAGAAATTAATATGTTGCAAGATTTTGTAATAGCAATAATCTTGTCTTGAAAAAAATCGCATTTCAGTCTAGTGCATATTCATCAAAAAGGGAAATTGTTTAAACTAATCTAATGATTATTGGAATAAGGAACATCCATTATATTACCATAGGAGTTACATTTCCATAGGAGTTTAGGAGAGTTGTGTAAATCCCAAGTCCACCAGTGCAGTGTAAACATATTTGAATGAATGACCACCTTCATCATCAATCCTTATGATAAGATCCCCTAGAGTAAAATACTGCAAGAAATTTGTAGGTACTGTCTGTATTTGCTGGATCACATTCTGTACTGCTTGTTTATTATGCATGTTTTCTTATCAGATATTGTCAAGGGTATTACTAGATGGTCATGCTAGGACCACTATTGATGATGTTTATGGATGGTGATAGTCAGTGTATTTCTAAAACATGTAACTGACCAACTCCAATCCCCTGGATTCTATTCACAGACAGATGGTAAAACCCAGAAGAGCTAATGTGAAGGTTTGAAATTGTGGTGTTCAACCAGCCATGTTTCTGTGCGGTACAGTAGATCTAGCTTCACCTTGAGAATGAAATTATAAATAGCAGTTGCATACTTAAATATATTTAATACACCACAGAGTACTTTTTGTGTGTGCAGGATTTTGTCTATTTGAGACTGGATTCCAATGTTCTAGATACTTAAGTTGTTTTAGATTAGCACAGATGTCACACTTATATCCAACTTCATAGTCATAGGGTGGGAGATGCTTATCTGAACTATCAGCAAAACAGAGGAATCCATGACAAACCTACCTTGCTGTCCCTTAGGAGTGTCACCACAGGAACTTTCCTCCACCGCAAACTTGCATTTGAACTTTTTAATCCATAAATGGACCTACACCAGGACTACAATAAGACTGGTTCCATTGTACAATTAGGGCCCTAAAGCTTGCTCCATGCTGCTTTATAATTGAAATAAAGAAAAGTGGATAGTAAAAATAAAAACCAGAGTGCTGCAAGTGTTTGTTTATCAGGCACCAGTGACAAATGTTGATTAAATTGAACCTGTCTCTATTGACAGCAGAACATTTGTGTATTCCCTACTACACCAGTTGATGAGCGTGCATCATGACTGCGGTTTCATAGATCCCCACTATTGTGCACCACTGTTCCTTGCTATTATCCACCATTGCCGACAAAATGATCTACCATCACACGTCTCTGCTGTTCTGTATGCTTGTGTATTCCTTGAGATGATTTAGGTGGTTGTTTGAGCTTTCCATCACAAGAAATAAGGATAAACAAATCAATTTTACAGATTATGCAATTTGGAAGGGGCAAACAGAATCAGTAAATCAATTTAATTTTGCCACTTTTATTCTCCCCATTTTGTTAATAAATTAGGGGTCCAAGTTTAAGTACAAATATTTTGCTTCTGTATTACATAAGCAGGGAACATGAAACACAAATATTGTGCTTCATTCTTCACATTAGAAAACAATTACTAAGCCTAGGGTTAGTCAAAGCACTTTTAATTTTATGTGTATTATATACTTACTTAAAGTGACTTGCAGCCAGCCCTCTTCATCCATTGGTCTATTCTTGTGTCATTCACATTCTACTGCCCTACAGCATACAACATAGGGCAGTTGGTCAGTCCACTTCAGCCTTTGCCAACTTCACTGTCAGTGATAATATTCCACCCTTTCACCAGGAGCAGGCCCACCCACAAAGTAGTGTCCTTCACTTCCAAGGATTAATATGGCAATATAAGCTTTTTAAGCAAAACAAATATTTTTAAAATTAGCCTTTTTTGCATTTACAAGTACCCAGTAGCTTCTCCAATAACAGGTTTTTTTAAAAAGAAGACACAACAAACCAAGCATTGACAAAGCAAAAAGGCTGGCAGCCAAAGCCAGTCCCATTGGCTTTGATTTGGTTTGGAGATGGATGGATATGTTTGGATAGGTGATGATATGCTATGTCATGTCTTGTGGATTTGTAGACAGGGGCTAATCATCTGTGAGGGTATCCAGGCAGCGATTAAGGGAGAACTGAGGGGAGAGGAGGAGATCATGCCTGTTTCACCTGGAAGATCTGTGTCTTGAGGTTGCTTCAGAAGTCCTTGAGTGAGGGTGAGGTTCTGAGGTGTTGCAGGAGGTCGTTCTAGGTCTTGGTTTTGAGGAATGAGAAAAAGCGTCCTCTACTTCTGGTTTTCTTGATACGAGGGAGGTGTGCTCTTGCCTGGGACACAGATAGAATGTGTCTGGTTGGTTGGTATAAAGTGAGACAATGGTTGTGGTACTCGGAAGTGGTGTTGTGCAGAGCTTTGTAGGTAAGGGTGAACCCCCTGCTTTAGCAGCTTTAGTGGAGGTGGATGTTTTGATGAGCATCTTCTGACTGCAACTTGGCAGACAGAGAGCCTTATTACGACTGTGGCAGTCTATAGATTGTCACATTTGCAGTGGCGGTCTGAACCGCCACTAATGCAGCGGTCTGACTGCCATGGAAGTGCCAGCTGGAGGTGGTTGCGGTCCTAATCCATCAGAATAGCGCCGCCCTGGGGATTAGGACCCCATTCTTTGCCAGCAGTTTAATGGCGGGACCACTGCCATGAAAAGGCTGGTGGAGAACGGGTGCAGGATGCCCCAGGGTGGCCCCTGCACTGCCCATGCCGTTGGCATGGGCAGTGCAGGGCATCCCCTGGCCAGCAGCAACGCAATGTTCACTATCTGCTTTGCAGACAGTGAACATTTTGAGGGTGCTGGTGCACCTTGTGGGCTACAGCATTGCCGTCAGCTCAATTAGGAGCCTGAGACAATGCTATAGCCTGTTTCCTGCTAGGCCAGCTGGCGGAAAGTTAGGTTTCCGCCTGCCGACCTAGCAAGAAACCCATAATAGCTCAGGTGGGGAGGTCGCCTAACTCATAACAGGGCCCTAAACTCATAATTATTGTGAAAGCATGGCTGGGTGTTTGAGTGGATGGATGAGTGAAAGGATGGGTGAAGGTTGGCTGGATAGATAGATGGATGAATGAGTGAAAGGGTGGGTGCAAGGATAAGTTTGTGAAAGAATGGGTGGATGAGTGGAAGGGATGGTTAATGGATGGATTGATGGCTTGATGAGTGAAAAGTTGACTGGATGGACAGGTAAAAGGGTAGATGGATGATGGAGTGAAACGATGTATGTATGAGTGAAAGGGTAAATATGTGTGAATGTATGTATGTATCAGTGGAAAGGTGGATGGATGAGTGAAAGGATGGTTCACTGAGTGAAAAGATGGATGGATGTGGGAAAGGGAGGACTGATTGATAATGGATGGGTGGAAGGATGAATGAAATGATGGATAAATGAGTAAAAGGACGGATGGATGAGCAAAGAATGGATGGATGGATGAGTGGAAGGGTAGATGACTGAATGGGTGGATAGTAGGATGATTACTGAAAGGGTGAATGGACAGATGGATGAATAGGTTTGATGGATACATTTGGAGATGAATGGATAGGTTTGGGTATGGATGAGCGGTCTTTTAATATTATGTTCAATGGTGAAAAACTGAATGATGGATGAAAGAACGAGAATGTAAAGGTGTAAAGGTGAAATGGTGGATACCAGTGAGTGCATGGAAGGACGAAAGGATGACTGGAAGGATGAAAGGATGACTGGAGAGATGTGTGGATGGACAAGAGAGCTCTTCTGGGTAGGGTTGTGATGACTTGCTTCCCTTGCTTGGTGCCAAAAGAGCTTTGGTCCAAAGTGGGGGGGAGGGTAATTCAATTCTCTGCCTACCCCTTAGGCTGAGGACAATCAGATATGCTAGTCTGACCACACAGAGAAAATGTTGGGAAGATGCTTAAAGGAGTGATCTAGTGAATTACATCAATGTCAGCCTCACTCCTAAACAGATGTCAATAAATAAAACATCATTCTACAATGACTGTTTTTGGTTGATGTTAGAGATGCCGAACCAGGTAAAGAGAAAACTTTTGGTCTCCACACTCAGCGGCGGCTGCCGCAAATGTCAAGGAGAGGGGCAGGGGGACGACGGGATGGGGGAAAGAGGGATAAAAATACTTACGTTTTGTCACCTCCGCCTGCCATCTCCTGCTGCCTTGCTCGTCGCTCTTATTCTGGTGTCCCAGCATGCACTCTCTCCTCCTCCTCCTTCCCACCTCTCATGACCCAATCTCTCTCCTCCCTCTACTGCTGGTTGAGCCAGCAGATGAAAAATAAAACAGTTTTAAAATATCATAATTTTTTTTATCTCCTGGCTCTTGGCCAGGGGGGTGACGCTCCTCCGCCATTGCATTGTATAGTCCCATTACATCACCTCAGACAAAACAGAGAAATCTGACTTCGAATAGAGAGGAACAAGGACTGAATGAACCTGTAAGGTACATTTAAGCCAAGTTCAGCTCATCAGCATGCAGGGATTCTGCCCATGTAGTCTAATCGTACAGCAAGCTTTATAAACATCCTCTTCTGACAATAAATGTCCTTGAACGTGAGGTGTTAGCGGACAGGTGACATACAGTCTCTTCTGTACACAACAAGCTGACAGAATGCAATCTCCTGCTTGGCGCACGCCAAAATACCCTTACAGACTAGCATGTTTCACGGGATCTCTTAAGGTTTATTAGAAGTTAGATCCTATTTGTGTGGTCAGTATCAGCCTTTTAAGCTATTTAATGAGCCTTCCTCATCGTTGTTAATGTGATCACACAGCAAAGGTACAATACAAGTGCATTAATCCGGGGCGCCCTTCACGCACAGAAAACGGACACCATAAACAGCACACACAGAAGAGGTGCAGCACAGGCAACGGCTGTGCAAGCCCCCTCAAATACAGAACAGTTAAGGGGAGGGAAGCTTTTTAAGTACTGTCGCACAGAGAAAAGATATACTAGAAATAGCTGATGGACTGACTTTATTCACAAACAGAAGATGTATAGCACAGGCAGCAGCAGTGTAAGTTTTCTTTAGATATAGAATATTCGCAGCACAGCCAGGGGCATAGCTTGGTAAGTATGATGGGGGTGTTAGATTCAGAATTCCCCACAATCACACTGGCACATGATGTTAAAATACATTATACGTCAAGCAAGGCACAGAATAGGGGCTTAAAAGGCAGTGGAAAGAGAGAGGAATGCAGATTGGTAGGTGTACTAAGTGAGAGAAAGCACATTATTTTGTGAAATAACCAACATATTTGAAGTATTTCCAAATAGAGAGAGGGACAGAATGTGTGTGCGTTTTAGCTTTTGCGTGTAAAAATTTCTGGTGAAATCCAACAGACGTTTCACCATACCCGACTGAAAGCACCTGCACCCAATTATTTATCACAAAATGCATTTAATAGGGGGTTGTAACAACCCACAGCGCCCTGAAGCTACGCCACTGAGCACAGCCTGAGGCATTGCAAGCTTCCCTCACACCAAACTAATAACAAAGGCAGCAGCAGCGAAACTGAGCACAATAGGAACAACACAACATTCCTCCGCTCTCAGTCTTCCACATTATTACACATTTTTACTGCCAAGCCACAGAATCAGATTATTTTCATTATAGTTTAAACAAAATGCAATACTTTTGAATCAAAATACCAATGTTACATTTCAGTAGTGTCTGGACATGCTTGCTGCCTGTACGAGTTTCACAGATTCATTGTCCAAACATTGTGGTTACTTGATACACAGTGGAGTGGTTTCCTTTGCTGCTTTCTTATGGTCATCATCTTCTCAAAGGTACATTTGATGCAATGGTACGTTATTTTTTTTAGCATTGCTGATGGTTTTATGGCAAATAACCTGTCAAAAGTGTCGTTTACCCAAATGTCATGTTTCTATATTGAAAATCCAAAAATTGTGACAAAGATTGTGAAATAGAATGCCACCCAAAAAAGTAAGAATATAATTTTTATTAATAAATATTGACTTTAAAGTAATTTATTTAAAATAATTGATTCTTTTTTCTGACTTATATCTATAGTGTTTAATAATATAACCACACAACTAAATACATTTTTAAATAATTTACATTTTAAATTTCAGCAATAAAATATAGTGAAAACTAGCAAACGTACGTAAAACAATCAACAATGAGGTATTTTCTTAAATGTTCACATAACATATAAAAGTAGTTTTATTTAGTAATTTACACTAATTTAATAAGTTACACTAAATATACATATTAAGTTTTATTTAAAAATCTACACTAACTTTATATATATTTCTATATATATGAATATACACGTATACATATAGATTTAAACATAATATAAATACTACAAACATGAAAAACACGTAGAAAAATATTACTAACAGAAACAAAAATACATTTAAATGTATATATTAAAAATATTAATTAGTATAATATGTACAAAAATATAAACACTTCAAAAATCAAAATATTAAAAAATAAATAAAGTAACAACAATATGAAAATGAATATAAATCCACTCTAACCACCATTAGGGAAACTGGTGGACATTAGAGGGGTAAGATTTACTATTCCTGCTCCAATGTATGCAAAAATAGCAGGGGTGTTGGAGTTTGAAGGTGTTACATTTACTATTCCCACTCCAGTTTGAGCAACAGTAGGTAAAGCATTGGACTTCAGAGGTGTTTGATTTACTCTTCTCACTTCAATCTAATCAACAGTAGGGAAAGTGTGGGACTTTGGAGGGGTTACATCTACTCTTCACACTCCAGTCTATTCAATAATAGGAAAAACTTTGGATGACAGAGAAGTTATATTTAATATTCCTTCTCTAATCTAACCAACATTAGAGAAATTGTTTGATTTCGAAGAGGTTATATATGCTATTCCCACCCCAACATATGCAACAATAAGGAAATTGTTGGACCTTCAAGAGGTTACATTTACTATTCCTAGTCCAATTTAAGCAACAATAGGGAAATCGTTTGAGTTTGCAGTGGATACACTTAACTATTCCTACTCCTGTCTAAAAAACAGTAGAGAAAGATTTGGACTTCAGAAGGGGTTGGATATACTATTCCGAATACAGTCTATACAACAAAAGAGAACGTGGTGGACTTCAGGGAGGTTAGATTTACTATTTGCACTCCAACGTATACAACAGTAGGAAAAGTGGTGAATTTAGAAAGATTACTTACACTGTTCCAACTCATAATTTGATTTTAGAAAGCAATTTAGTAGCTAACAACAACAATTTCTTTCAACATATTTTATTTAAAAAACATTTAAAAAGTCAATAAAAAATTAAAACTAATTTAAAATAGGTTAAGTGAAATTAGATTCACTTCTCTCCCTAGAACTCTAAGAAAACAAACACACCAAACAATACTAAATACAAAAATATTTAAACTAAAATATTACTTACATAAAATAAATCGAATTAACAAAGATAACAAATATTTAAATAATATAAATAATAAAAACATAGCAATAACTAATAAATTAGTGAAGCAAAACAAGTTCTTTACATAATAAGAAAACAATAAAAAATGTACATAATTATCAATTTGAAAAATTCACAATTAATTCAAAGATATGTAATTGTAATAAACCCCCTATTAAAATGTAAATTAGTAACAAAAAAATAAAAATGTAAATTAACCTAGTGGGTGCCTTGGACGAGGTCACCTCGTCCAAGGCACTGGTTCCCGTGTGCCTTGGACAAGGTCACCTCGTCCAAGGCACAGGAACTGGGGGGAGCGCTAGCGCTCCCCCCCTGTGCTCCCCACTCACCCCCCAAGGCAGGGATGGAAGGGGAAGCCCTTCCCCTTCCACCCCGACCCCCCCCCCCCCCATGTGACGTCAGCGCGCGAGCACCTGCTGATTTGTCACAGGGCTTCCCCATCACGCTGGAAGCTGAGCTTCCAGCGCGATCGAAAGAGAAATGCTCAGCATTTCTCTTTCGATCACGTGGGGGAGGCCCGGAGAGGCTTCAAAGGGAAGGAAATGTATTTCCTTCCCTTTGAAGTCTCTCCCAGCGTTTCAAAAGCCGGATTGCTTGCAATCCGGCTTTTGAAATGCCCACTAGACACCAGGGATTTTTTGTTTTTGTTTGAAAGTGACATAAGGGAGCGACCCCTTGGGCAAGGGTCGCTCCCAATGGGGGGCATTGTTTAGGCGGCAGAAACCTCTTGGCACCAGGGGTTATTTTTTTATTTTTTTTGTTCTTTTTTTTTTTTAGGTGGGGAGCGACCCCTTAGGCAAGGGTCGCTCCCCTAGGGGGCAAATTATATTTAGGCCATTTCTGCCCCCCTTGGGGGCAGATTGGCCTATTTTGATGAGGCCAATCTGCCCCCAAGGGGGGCAGAAACCACTAGACACCAGGGAGTTTTTTTGTTTTCGTGAATTTCATGCAAGGGGAGCGACCCCTTAGGCAAGGGTCGCTCCCCTGGGGGGGGGAATTATTTTAGGCCATTTCTGCCCCCCTGGGGGGTAGATCAGCCTATTTTGATTAGGCTGATCTGCCCCCAAGGGGTGCAGAAACCACTAGGCACCGGGGATTTTTTTTTTGTTTTGTTTCACAGATGAGGAGCGACCCCTTGGACAAGGGTCGCTCCCTAGAGGGGAAAATTGTAATTAGGCCATTTCTGCCCCCTTTGGGGGCAGATCGGCCGATTTTTGCTACGCCAATCTGCCCCCAAGGGGGGCAGAAACCACTAGGCACCGGGGATTTTTTTTTTGGCGCCAATGTCGCAGGGAGAGCGACCCCGTAGGCAAGGGTCGCTCGGGGGGGGTTTGGGGGGGGCAAATTTATTTTAGGCCATTCCTATTGTTATTAGGCCGATTTGCCCCAAGGGGGGGCAGAAACCTCTAGGCGCCAGGGCACATTTTTTTGTATTTTATTTTTGTTTTTTTAGAGATGGGGAGCGACCCATTAGGCAAGGGTCTCTCCCGGGGGGGTTTGGGGGGTGGGTGGGCAATTTATTTTAGGCCATTTCTGCCCCCCCTGGGGCCGGCTGAGCTAGAGGCCAAAATCCACAGGTAGGCACTTTGCAAAAAACACCTCTGTTTTCTGTGAAAAAATGTGACGTGTTTTGGGGCATTTCCTTTTGTGGTCGCTAGGCCTACCCACGCAAGTGAGGTACCATTTTTATCGAGAGACTAGGTCGAACGCTAGGTGGAAGGAAATTTGTTCCTCTCAGATTCCAGAACTTTCTGTCACCGAAATGAGAGGAAAAAGAGTTTTTTTGGCCAAATTGTGAGGTTTGCAAAGGATTCTGGGTAACAGAACCTGGTCAGAGCCCCACAAGTCACCCCATCTTGGATTCCCCTAGGTCTCTAGTTTTAAAAAATGCACAGGTTTGGTAGGTTTCCCTAGGTGCCGGCTGAGCTAGAGGTCAAAATCTACTGGTAGGCACTTTGCAAAAAACACCTCTGTTTTCTTTAAAAAAATGTAATGTGTCCACGTTGTGTTTTGGGGCGTTTCCTGTCGCGGGCCCTAGGCCTACACACACTAGTGAGGTATCATTTTTATCGGAAGACTTGGGGGAACGCTGGGTGGAAGGAAATTTGTGGCTCCTCTCTGATTCTAGAACTTTCTGTCACCGAAATGTGAGGAAAATGTGTTTTTTTAGCCAAATTTTGAGGTTTGCAAAGGATTCTGGGTAACAGAACCTGGTCAGAGCCCCACAAGTCACCCCATCTTGGATTCCCCTAGGTCTCTAGTTTTAAAAAATGCACAGGTTTGATAGGTTTCCCTAGGTCCCGGCTGAGCTAGAGGCCAAAATCTACAGGTAGGCACTTTGCAAAAAACACCTGTTTTCTTTAAAAAAATGTGATGTGTCCACGTTACGTTTTGGGGCATTTCCTGTCGCGGGCGCTAGGCCTACCCACACAAGTGAGGTATCATTTTTATTGGGAGACTTGGGGAAACGCTGGGTGGAAGGAAATTTGTGGCTCCTCTCTGATTCCAGGACTTTCTGTCACCAAAATGTGAGGAAAATGTGTTTTTTTAGCCAAATTGTGAGGTTTGCAAAGGATTCTGGGTAACAGAACCTGGTCAGAGCCCCACAAGTCACCCCATCTTGGATTCCCCTAGGTCTCTAGTTTAAAAAAATGCACAGGTTTGGTAGGTTTCCCTATGTGCCGGCTGAGCTAGAGGCCAAAATCTACAGGTAGACACTTTGCAAAAAACACCTCTGTTTTCTTTCAAAAAATTTGATGTGTCCACGTTGCATTTGGGGGCATTTCCTGTTATGTGCACTAGGCCTACCCACACAAGTGAGGTATAATTTTTATCGGGAGACTTGAGGGAACGCTGGGTGGAAGGAAATTTGTGTATCCTCTCTGATTCCAGAACTTTCTGTCACCAAAATGTGAGGAAAATGTGTTTTTTAGCCAAATTTTGAGGTTTGCAAAGGATTCTGGGTAACAGAACCTGGTCAGAGCCCCACAAGTCACCCCATCTTGGATTCCCCCAGGTCTCTAGTTTTCAAAAATGCACAGGTTTGGTAGGTTTCCCTAGGTGCCGGCTGAGCTAGAGGCCAAAATCTACAGGTAGGCACCTTGCAAAAAACACCTCAGTTTTCTTTAAAAAAATGTGATGTATCCACGTTGCGGTTTGGGGCGTTTTCTGTCGCGGGCGCTAGGCCTACCCACACAAGTGAGGTATCATTTTTATCGGGAGACTTGGGGGAACATAGAATAGCAAAACAAGTGTTATTGCCCCTTGTCTTTCTCTACATTTGTTCCTTCCAAATATAAGAGAGTGTGTAAAAAAGATATCTATTTGAGAAATGCCCTGTAATTCACATGCTAGTATGGTCACCCCGGAATTCAGAGATGTGCAAATAACCACTGCTCTTCACCACCTTATCTTGTGCCCATTTTGGAAATACAAAGGTTTTCTCGATAGCTACTTTTCACTCTTTATATTTCAGCAAATGAATTGCTGTATACCCAATATAGAATGAAAACGCACTGCAGGGTGCAGCTCATTTATTGGCTTTGGGTACCTCGGGTTCTTGATGAACCTACAAGCCCTATATATCCCCGCAACCAGAGGAGTCCAGCAGACGTAACGGTATATTGCGTTCGAAGATCTGACATTGCAGGAAAAAGTTACAGAGTAAAACGTAGAGAAAATTTGCTGTTTTTTTCACCTCAATTTCAATATATTTATTTTTCAGTTGTTATTTTCTGTAGGAAACCCTTGTAGGATCTACACAAATGACCCCTTGCTCAATTCAGAATTTTGTCTACTTTTCAGAAATGTTTAGGTTTCTGGGATCAAGCATTGGTTTCACACACCCATTTCTGTCACTGACAGGAAGGAGGCTGAAAGCACAAAAAATTGTAAAAATGGGGTATGTCCCAGTAAAATGCCAAATTTGTGTTGAAAAATTGGGTTTTCTGATTCAAATCTGCCTGTTCCTGAAAGCTGGGAAGCTGGTGATTTTAGCATCGCAAACCCTTTGTTGATGCCATTTTCAGGGAAAAAAAACACAAGCCTTCTTCTGCAGCCACTTTTTCCCATTTAAAAAAAAAAACGAAATTTTCACTGTATTTTGGCTAATTTCTTGGCCTCCATCAGGGGAACCCACAAGGTCTGGGTACCTCTGGAATCCCTAGGATGTTAGAAAAAAGGACGCAAATTTGGCTTGACTAGCTTATGTGGACAAAAAGTTATGAGGGCCTAAGCGCAAACTGCCCCAAATAGCCAAAAAAAGGCCTGGCACAGGAGGGGGAAAAGGCCTGGCAGCGAAGGGGTTAACATCATAATTTACAAAATTTAACCTTTTTTAATCAATTAAATATTTCATGCACAAGGAAAAATCTTTAAAATATAAATTTAAATATTTATAATTTAATCAACTTCCCATCCTGTTTCCCTACAAACCAACCAACTCACTACTAAAATATTATTTACTAACATACATTGAAAAAATCAAATCTAAATGCAAGTTAACAAATTAAACTGAATCAAATAAATAACAAATAATCAATTTACATAATTATTAATCCAACATGTAACTAACTGTAAAATGAATTAACATTGAAATAAATATAATTTATTTATTGACTTTTCCCTTACAAACTCACCAACCTGCTACTACATACTAAATTACTAATTGAATACAAAAAAATACACTTTTAAGATTACAAACTATATTTTAAAAACAATAATCTGCTAAAAAAATAATTCTTAAATTGAAATACTAACAGATATATATTACATTGATAAAAACAATATTTATTATAACTACAAAAAGCAATTAATAATAAATAGAATATTCTCAAAAACGATATGTGAAACTAAAAAAACAATACCAATAAATATTCTGTTCCACGATATTTTGCTGGTCACAATATTTTTGACAAGATGTTCATGTCATCCAATATTTTTACTTCGATATTTGTGTCATCATCAAAATACTTTATTTGGCTCAAAAGAGCCATAAAAGACACAGTAAATTACAAACATCATGATCAGAAAGAAACATTAAAAAATTAAAATAAATAACAGTGTCAGATATAAAAACAAATTAAAACAATTAATAACAATTGCAAATTCGAATAGCAGCATTTGTGTCATTCATCTGACTGAAACCAGGCGCTGACTGGCACTATTTCATTTACTTGGTGTTACGTTAAGGTAGTGGTTGTTCTATGCACCTTTTACCACTGTATTAGGAAAACAGGATTCTGGAGGCAGTAAGGTGTGGCAAGAATTTTTGGGCCTATTTGTTGTGAGGTATTTGTTTGTGGTGGTGATGTCTTTCTTAAGTGTTTGTGCTTCTGTGTATTTGTGCTGCATTATTACAATATGCTTCTATTCCATTTTTCTGTTATGCTATTATGTACCCTATTGACTTATGTTACTTTGTGTATGCTATAATGTTTTGCTATTTGTTTTAGGTTTGTCAACAAATGCTACTCCATTTACAGCCAAAAGCAGCACATGCCATTTACTACTCTAAAAGGAGTTACGAATGATGCCCCAGCTGTTCAACTGCTTAAGATTGTAGTCAGCTCAAATTGTATCAGACTGTGTCTTAGCACGCCCAGTGATCACTTGATGTGCTTTAACCTGAAGTTATGTCTGTATAATAAGCATGGTGTGCATTTTTAGACAATCAACTAATGGCACTGTAGAAAGTCAACCCCTGAGAAATGAGGGGTTACCTAGGTGAACAAGGGATTCTGCACATGTGTCACATACTACAAGGAGGCAAAATATCTGCTGGAAAATGTTTGGAGCTGTGTTATCACCACCTCCCTTGTATTTAGAAAGTGTGGCTAATAACAGGAGTTACCACTTGCCTTGAGCATTAAGGGAGTGTAGGAAGCTGGCTCTTTATATGGTGTATGAATACATTGTAAAGGGTCCAGGGAATCCACAGTGAGTGGACAGGGCTTGCTGTGCAATCCCAATGTGCTCTATGTAGGGGTAGTGTGGTCAAGCAGCCTTAGGCTTAACACAGAGGAATACAAGATATCTGCAAATGCACACAATAGTCAATAAATGAGACACACCACTCAAGAAGGAGATCCACACCAATTTATAAAAATAGTAGGTATCTTTATATATGTTTAGGCATCAGATAAAAATAATTCAGGTAAGTACATTTTTAAATAGGAATTCTTTTCACTTTAGAAAGTGGACACAGAGCAGTTTCTGAGTTCTGCAAAGTTATCTTATGGGAGGAAGTTTTTTTGAGAACAGGCAGAGTACAGCAAATTACAAGATCAATCTCCTGAGGTCAAGGTGAGTAGTGGCCAAGGTCCAAGGCAACACACATAGTACACCCTCAGGAGCATGGAGGCGGCCGGGTGCAGAGTGCAAAACTGCACCGGGTGGCGAATGCGTTTCTTTGGCGATCGGTCACTGTGAAATGAGGCTGCAGGCTAGGACTGGGCATCCTGTTTGTGTGATCCACCGAGTGGGCTCAGGTCTTGCACTGCTCAGGAAAGTAGGGACACCAGTGGTCCTCATCTCTTCAGTCTGAGGCACCTAGGTGCAGAGGGTTCTTGGACCATTGGGTATCCGTCACTGTCAGCGGTTGCAGTGGAGGGAGGCCCAGAGAAGAGGCTGCGGGTGTGGGTGGGGGAACCACTTCGGGTGTACCAACAAGTGGGTTCAAGTCTCACAAGCCTGGGGGGTGCAAAGACACTAGTGGTCCTCTTCTCCTTGGTCTGGGGCGTTCGGGTGCAGAGGTGCAGTCGATCGTCGGGGTTGTTGTCACCGGAGGCGGTCGGGGCCTGAACAAAGGTATGAAGGTCACAGGGGGGAAACCCATGATGGACTTTCTTTCTGGAGAGACTGGGGACCAGGTTGGCACTGTTGGGCCACTTCAACACAGGCTGGGGGGTTTGGGTGCAGTGGTGCAGGGAATTTCTTGTGCTGGGGCGATGGCTGGCAGTCTTCCTGAGCATTTGGAAGATTCAGCAGATGGAGAATGAGGCATCTTTCTCACAGTTGTCGAAGTCAACAGACAGGCTGACAGGGTTGGCACCTAGTCCATCAAGGATCTTCAAGTCTTGCTTTTTGCATCTCTGGAGTGTCCTTCTTCAAGTCAGCAGTGATCTGCTCCTCTGGTGCCAAGGGCTCCCCTAAATACTGAATTTATGGGGTTTAGCGGTGTGTGGGGTAGTAGCCAATAGGCTCCTGACCCTGTGGGTCACTACCTCCCCTATATGAACACTTCCCATGGGAAGTGGGCATGACCCTGTCCCAGAATTCCAAAATATGCCATCACATACATGGTTACTTCTGATAAATCGTGACCACCTTTCAGTAGCCCACCCTAGGGGTGGTACTAGCCTGAGGGGGGCATGCTTACCTGACTAGCAAATTTTCCTGCCTGTCCAGGTGCCAAATGTGCTGTGGACAGGGAGGGTGACTTTCCCTCCCGAGAGGGAACCAGATTTTCATTTCATAGGTGGCAGCCCTTTCAGGCTTGCCACCTTGGAAAAGGTAATCAGCAGGTTACCCTGTGGGAGAGGTGTTACACCATTTTCCCGGGCAGGCTTTTGTTCTGGGCTTCCTGAGGGCGGAAAACTATCACCCTAGGGGGACAGAACCGTGTCTCGGGTGGCAGACTGGTAGAAACCAGTCAGTGAACACACCAGAGTCTGGAAGGGTTTCAGGAGGCCCCTTTGACTTACTTTTTTGGATGCATGTATTGGCTAATCCGACACTGGCAGCAATGTGGTTTCACCAATACGAGATGTTTGATACCAAACATCCCTATCTTTAGTGAAGCCATCATGTAGCTGAGGAACTCATTTTCACCAATGTCCAGTACATGGTTTAAAATGGCTTCTCTGGTCACTTGCACTGGCAGCACAGGGGCATATCTGCCCATGCAGGTATGCCTTCAGATGTAATATTACGGTCCTTGCCTTAGGGCTGTCAGGCCTGCTGTAGGGGTGACTTACAAATATTGCATTCAGTGGTAGGGGACATGGCACACAGGGATGTGTGAGATGTCGGATTTTCACTTTTGTCTGCACTAAGAAACACAGCCTGCAGTGGCAGTCTCTCATGTGCTTGGTGAGTGGTCCCTTTGGGTGGTCTAATTTGTGCTGCAGCCCTTAGGGACATTCCTCTGTACCCCAGGCCCTAGATACCAGAGGTACCATTTACTAGGGACTTACAGAGGCATTTGTCAATTGGACAGTGTTGGGCGAAAGGACACTGGCACATGCCAATTGGACAGTGCCGGGGGAAAGGACACTGGCACAGGGAACCTGGTGGGCAGGAACACAGTCCCCTTCAGTCAAATTTCAACAAATACCAGGCAAAAAGTGTGTGGGGGGGTGGCAACAAAAAGCCCAGTTCCCTAGAGGGTGCCTTATCATTTGGACCTTTGACTAGGGCTGTTCGGATAGCTTTACGCTTTCTGGGGCTAATTTAGCTGATTTTAATAGTTGATTAAAGAAGGGCAAGCCAATATGTTGGTTTCAAATCATGCCAACCCATGACTGTCTGAGGACCGTAACTAACACCTCGTGCCACAATTCATCATGACATTGTGGTGAGTGATGGCATCTGGCCAGCACTCTGTACAATTTGTGCACTAGTTTGTTTTTAAAGTCCAGGCCTTTTACAAACAAATGCCAGTTCTGAGCACTAACAAACGCTGGCTCAAGTTAAGGCCTGAGCCCACTATACTTGCCCCAAAGTGCTCTGAAGAATGATGCACAACACCAAACGTTCTATTGTTAGAAATGGTGAAGCAAATGTTAGTTAACCTAAATGATACCTGGCTAAAGTACATTGGCAAAATGAAAACCTTGGATTATTGCAGTGAGGAATATCAAATGAACACAATATCATGACCAAAATATTGAATAGCAAAATATTGAGTAGGTAAGTGCATATAAGTTAGATATAGATGTGCTATTCTTAAATCCACATCTACGCACTGTGAAGATATATATCATAGATGTACAAAGATTTTGAGTTAGATATAGAAAATGTACACATACGTTTGTGGCCATAATATTATGGACACTCAATATTCTATACTCTATTTTACACATCTACACCCTGGAGTTCTAGCTAGAGAAGGATACCTGAGTTTTTATAAGCATATCTGAAGCTCCAAACGCCAAGATTTGTTCTGCTTAAGACTCATTATTATTTTGTCCAATTTCTATTTAAGATGTTAAAGCTCCACACAAGGCATTCTGTATTCACTGTAAAAGGGGTTCCTGATTTATGGAGCACACAGAAGAGATGGCTTTGAACACACAGTAGTTTCTGTCCCGCAGATATCACTTTCATGAAGTTCATGTGTTAAAGCACAATCAGTTTTAGAAGATACATATAGCTTTGGATTATGTCTTTTAATATTTTACCTCTTATCATCTCTTTCTTTTTAACTATAAAAAGGCTATAAAAATATAAATATACTATACAATATGATAAATCTGAGGCAAGAAACGGGTTCCCTGTGTAAGTAGAATATCTCAGAAAGATGTTTGCTTTGGCTGCTAAAAGTTACACTTCAAGTAATGCTAATGTTTGGTTATGATGTTCTCCTGAGTTATGCATTAACAACATTGAAAAAAGTGACTGAACTTGTGAAGATATGATTTAGGCTGCCTAAACAGCAATAACATCCAGATGATGGATAGAATGCTTGCATTAATCTCAGTGACTGCCAACCAATCAGGACTGCACTCTAGTCTATTTTGTTCACCCAACATGCCAACTCACTTTGGACCTAGCCAAATGCAAATCAGTCTTGACCCAGCCCAATAGGTCCCAGGATGCTTGTTTCCAGTCCAGGTAGCCTGAGGTGAATACGGCTGGGTCCAAACTAGGGTAGCATGATGGCCAAAAAATTATGGATTGGGAGCCAGTGGCTGAGTGTAGGAAAGTACCATCTTGCCTGGCATGTTACCCCCATTTTTCACTGTATATATGTTGTTTTAGTTGTATGTGTCACTGGGACCCTGGTAACCCAGGGCCCCAGTGCTCATAAGTGTGCCTGTATGTGTTACCTGTGTAGTGACTAACTGTCTCACTGAGGCTCTGCTAATCAGAACCTCAGTGGTTATGCTCTCTCATTGCTTTCCAAATTGTCACTGACAGGCTAGTGACCATTTTTACCAATTTACATTGGCTTACTGGAACACCCTTATAATCCCCTAGTATATGGTACTGAGGTACCCAGGGTATTGGGGTTCCAGGAGATCCCTATGGGCTGCAGCATTTCTTTTGCCACCCATAGGGAGCTCTGACAATTCTTACACAGGCCTGCCACTGCAGCCTGAGTGAAATAACGTCCACGTTATTTCACAGCCATTTTACACTGCACTTAAGTAACTTATAAGTCACCTATATGTCTAACCTTTACCTGGTAAAGGTTAGGTGCAAAGTTACTTAGTGTGAGGGCACCCTGGCACTAGCCAAGGTGCCCCCACATCGTTCAGAGCCAATTCACTGAACTTTGTAAGTGCGGGGACACCATTACACGCGTGCACTACATATAGGTCACTACCTATATGTAGCTTCACCATGGTAACTCCGAATATGGCCATGTAACATGTCTATGATCATGGAATTGCCCCCTCTATGCCATCCTGGCATTGTTGGTACAATTCCATGATCCCAGTGGTCTGTAGCACAGACCCTGGTACTGCCAGACTGCCCTTCCTGGGGTTTCTCTGCAGCTGCTGCTGCTGCCAACCCCTCAGACAGGCATCTGCCCTCCTGGGGTCCAGCCAGGCCTGGCCCAGGATGGCAGAACAAAGAACTTCCTCTGAGAGAGGGTGTGACACCCTCTCCCTTTGGAAAATGGTGTGAAGGCAGGGGAGGAGTAGCCTCCCCCAGCCTCTGGAAATGCTTTGTTGGGCACAGAGGTGCCCAATTCTGCATAAGCCAGTCTACACCGGTTCAGGGACCCCTTAGCCCCTGCTCTGGCGCGAAACTGGACAAAGGAAAGGGGAGTGACCACTCCCCTGACCTGCACCTCCCCTGGGAGGTGTCCAGAGCTCCTCCAGTGTGCTCCAGACCTCTGCCATCTTGGAAACAGAGGTGCTGCTGGCACACTGGACTGCTCTGAGTGGCCAGTGCCACCAGGTGACGTCAGAGACTCCTTGTGATAGGCTCCTTCAGGTGTTAGTAGCCTTTCCTCTCTCCTAGGTAGCCAAACCCTCTTTTCTGGCTATTTAGGGTCTCTGTCTCTGGGGAAACTTGAGATAACGAATGCATGAGCTCAGCCGAGTTCCTCTGCATCTCCCTCTTCACCTTCTGATAAGGAATCGACCGCTGACCGCGCTGGAAGCCTGCAAACCTGCAACATAGTAGCAAAGACGACTACTGCAACTCTGTAACGCTGATCCTGCCGCCTTCTCGACTGTTTTCCTGCTTGTGCATGCTGTGGGGGTAGTCTGCCTCCTCTCTGCACCAGAAGCTCCGAAGAAATCTCCCGTGGGTCGACGGAATCTTCCCCCTGCAACCGCAGGCACCAAAAAGCTGCATCTCCGGTCCCTTGGGTCTCCTCTCAGCACGACGAGCGAGGTCCCTCGAATCCAGCGACACCGTCCAAGTGACCCCCACAGTCCAGTGACTCTTCAGCCCAAGTTTGGTGGAGGTAAGTCCTTGCCTCACCTCGCTGGGCTGCATTGCTGGGAACCGCGACTTTGCAAGCTTCTCCGGCCCCTGTGCACTTCCGGCGGAAATCCTGTGTGCACAGCCAAGCCTGGGTCCACGGCACTCTAACCTGCATTGCACGACTTTCTAAGTTGGTCTCCGGCGACGTGGGACTCCTTTGTGCAACTTCGGCGAGCACCGTTTCACGCATCCTCGTAGTGCCTGTTTCTGGCACTTCTCCGGGTGCTACCTGCTTCAGTGAGGGCTCTTTGTCTTGCTCGACGTCCCCTCTCTCTGCAGGTCCAATTTGCGACCTTCTGGTCCCTCCTGGGCCCCAGCAGCGTCCAAAAACGCCAAACGCACGATTTGCGTGTAGCAAGGCTTGTTGGCGTCCATCCGGCGGGAAAACACTTCTGCACGACTCTCCAAGGCGTGAGGGATCCATCCTCCAAAGGGGAAGTCTCTAGCCCTTGTCGTTCCTGCAGTATTCACAGTTCTTCAGCCTAGTAAGAGCTTCTTTGCACCAACCGCTGGCATTTCTTGGGCATCTGCCCATCTCCGAGCTGCTTGTGACTTTTGGACTTGGTCCCCTTGTTCCACAGGTACCTTCAGACAGGAATCCATCGTTGTTGCATTGCTGATTTGTGTTTTCCTTGCATTCTCCCTCTAACACGACTATTTTGTCCTTAGGGGAACTTTGGTGCACTTTGCACTCACTTTTCAGGGTCTTGGGGAGGGTTATTTTTCTAACTCTCACTATTTTCTAATAGTCCCAGCGACCCTCTACAAGGTCACATAGGTTTGGGGTCCATTCGTGGTTCACATTCCACTTTTGGAGTATATGGTTTGTGTTGCCCCTATCCCTATGTTTCCCCATTGCATCCTATTGTAATTATACATTGTTTGCACTGTTTTCTAAGACTATACTGCATATTTTTGCTATTGTGTATATATATCTTGTGTATATTTCCTATCCTCTCACTGAGGGTACACTCTAAGATACTTTGGCATATTGTCATAAAAATAAAGTACCTTTATTTTTAGTATAACTGTGTATTGTGTTTTCTTATGATATTGTGCATATGACACTAGGTGGTACTGTAGTAGCTTCACATGTCTCCTAGTTCAGCCTAAGCTGCTCTGCTAAGCTACCATTATCTATCAGCCTAAGCTGCTAGACACCCTATACACTAATAAGGGATAACTGGGCCTGGTGCAAGGTGCAAGTACCCCTTGGTACTCACTACAAGCCAGTCCAGCCTCCTACGTTGGTTGTGCAGTGGTGGGATAAGTGCTTGAGACTACTTACCACTCTTGTCATTGTACTTTTCATAAGAGAAAAATATACAAAACAAGGTCAGTGTATATACACATAGCCAAAAAGTTTTGCATTTCCTCTTTTCACTCTTTTCTAAGTGCTGAAAAGTACTACTAAACTTTCAAAAAGTTCTTAAAAGTTTAAAAAGTTTTTTCTGTCTTTCCAAAAAGTTCTGAAAACTTTTTTCTCTTTATCTATCACTTTAACTCTCTCTAAAAATGTCTGGCACAGGCCAAAAAGTTGAACTGTCCAAACTTGCATATGATCACCTTAGCTGGAAAGGAGCAAGGAGTCTCTGCATAGAGAGAGGTTTGAGTGTAGGGAAGAATCCTTCCTTAGAACTGTTAATTAATATGCTTAGAGTACAGGATAAGGCCATAAGTGCCCAATCTGTAGAAAAAGTAGCTAATGGTTCTCAATCTGATCCAGGGACTCCCCCAGGAAAAGGTTCAGGAAAGAAAATTCTCAGCCTGCCCATTACTAGACAGTCTAGCATAGTTGGTACAGAGGTTGAATCACACCATACTGATGGTGTGCTCTCACATTATGCTGGTAGCCAAGCTGTTAGGGTGCCCTCTGTAAGGGACAGGTCTCCTTCTGTTCATTCCCATCATACCTCTGTATCTAGAAATGTCCCTCCCACCCACCCTGATGACAGATTGTTGGAAAGGGAGCTCAATAGATTGAGAGTGGAGCAAACCAGACTGAAGCTCAAGAAGCAACAGCTGGATTTGGATAGACAGTCTTTAGAAATAGAGAGGGAAAGACAGAAAATGGGTTTAGATACCCATGGTGGCAGCAGCAGTATTCCCCATAGTCATCCTGCAAAAGAGCATGATTCCAGGAATCTGCATAAGATAGTTCCCCCTTACAAGGAGGGGGATGACATTAACAAGTGGTTTGCTGCACTTGAGAGGGCCTGTGCTGTACAGGATGTCCCTCAAAGGCAGTGGGCTGCTATCCTATGGCTATCATTTACTGGAAAAGGTAGGGATAGGCTCCTTACTGTAAAAGAAAATGATGCTAACAATTTCCAAGTTCTTAAGAATGCACTCCTGGATGGTTATGGCTTAACCACTGAACAGTACAGGATCAAGTTCAGAGATACCAAAAAGGAGTCTTCACAAGACTGGGTTGATTTCATTGACCAGGCAGTGAAGGCCTTGGAGGGGTGGTTACATGGCAGTAAAGTTACTGATTATGACAGCCTGTATAACTTAATCCTGAGAGAGCATATTCTTAATAATTGTGTGTCTGATTTGTTGCACCAGTACTTGGTGGACTCTGATCTGACCTCTCCCCAAGAATTGGGAAAGAAGGCAGACAAATGGGTCAGAACAAGAGTGAACAGAAAAGTTCATACAGGGGGTGACAAAGATGGCAACAAAAAGAAGGATGGTAAGTCTTCTGACAAGGGTGGGGACAAATCTAAAAATGAGTCTTCATCAGGCCCACAAAAACACTCTGGTGGGGGTGGTGGGCCCAAACCCTCCTCTAATCAGAACAAGGAAAAGAAACCATGGTGCTATTTATGTAAGATAAAAGGCCATTGGACAACAGATCCCAGTTGTCCAAAGAAAGGCACCACAGCTCCTACCACTACAACCCCTACTGCTACACCTAGTGTCCCTACTAATAGCAGTGGTGGTGGGAGCAAACCTACTAATAGCCAATCCAAGGGAGTAGCTGGGCTCACTTTTGGTAATTTAGTTGGGGTTGGTCTGATTAGGGAGACCACAGAGGCTACTTTAGTCTCTGAAGGGGCTATTGACTTAGCCACTTTGGTTGCTTGCCCCCATAACTTGGAGAAGTACAAGCAACTAACCCTAATAAATGGTGTTGAGGTCCAGGCCTACAGGGACACAGGTGCCAGTGTCACAATGGTGATTGAGAAACTGGTGCACCCTGAACAACACATACTTGGACACCAGTACCAAGTAACCGATGCTCACAACATAACACAAAGCCACCCCATGGCTGTTGTAAATCTCAACTGGGGGGGGGTATCTGGTCCAAAGAAAGTTGTGGTAGCTTCAGATTTACCTGTAGACTGTCTATTAGGGAACGATTTGGAGACATCAGCTTGGTCAGATGTGGAGTTGGAGGCCCATGCAGCAATGCTGGGCATCCCAGGGCATATTTTTGCTTTGACAAGGGCTCAGGCCAAAAAGCAAAAAGGACAGGGAAGCTTGGATCCTGGAACAATGGACCAAGTGCTCCCTAAAGCTAGGGCTAGTAGAAGCAAACCACTTCCTACTATCCCTCCCTCTACAGTGGATTCTAATTCTGAGGAAGAAGAATTCCCTCCCTGTGCAGAACCTACACCAGAGGAGCTGGAAGCAGACACTGCTGAGCTTTTGGGTGAAGGGGGGCCTGCCAGAGAGGAGCTGAGTGTGGCACAGCAAACCTGTCCCACATTAGAGGGTCTCAGACAGCAAGCTGTCAAACAGGCTAATGGGGATGTCAGTGACTCACACAGAGTTTACTGGGAGGACAACCTCTTGTACACTGAGCAAAGGGATCCTAAACCTGGAGCTGCCAGAAGATTAGTGATTCCTCAGGAGTACAGAAAGTTCCTCCTAACACTGGCACATGACATTCCCTTAGCTGGGCACCTGGGTCAAATGAAAACTTGGGACAGATTGGTACCACTGTTTCATTGGCCTAGGATGTCTGAGGACACAAAAGATTTTTGTAAGTCCTGTGAAACCTGTCAAGCCAGTGGCAAGACAGGTAGCACTCCAAAGGCACCCCTTATCCCACTGCCTGTGGTTGGGGTTCCCTTTGAAAGGGTAGGGGTTGACATAGTTGGCCCCCTTGACCCTCCTACTGCTTCAGGCAATAGGTTTATCTTAGTGGTAGTGGACCATGCCACAAGGTATCCTGAAGCTATTCCTTTAAGGACCACTACAGCTCCTGCAGTGGCAAAGGCCCTCCTGGGAATATTTTCCAGGGTGGGCTTCCCAAAGGAAGTAGTATCAGACAGAGGAAGCAATTTCATGTCTGCATACTTAAAGGCCATGTGGAAGGAGTGTGGTGTAACTTACAAGTTCACAACACCCTATCATCCACAAACAAATGGACTGGTGGAGAGATTTAATAAAACTCTCAAAGGCATGATTATGGGACTCCCTGAAAAACTCCGCAGGAGATGGGATATCCTTCTACCATGCCTCCTTTTTGCCTACAGGGAGGTACCCCAGAAAGGAGTGGGCTTCAGCCCCTTTGAACTTCTTTTTGGACACCCTGTTAGGGGTCCACTCACACTTGTAAAGGAGGGTTGGGAACAACCTTTAAAAGCTCCTAAGCAGGATATTGTGGACTATGTACTTGGCCTCAGATCAAGGATGGCTGAGTACATGAAAAAGGCCAGTAAAAACCTTCAGGCCAGCCAAGAGCTCCAGAAGCAATGGCATGATCAGAAGGCTGTTTTGGTTCAGTACCAACCAGGGCAGAAAGTGTGGGTCTTGGAGCCTGTGGCCCCAAGAGCACTCCAAGATAAATGGAGTGGTCCACACACAATTGTTGAAAAGAAGGGTGAAGTCACCTACTTGGTTGACTTAGGCACTGCCAGGAGTCCCCTTAGGGTGCTCCATGTCAACCGCCTGAAACCCTACTATGACAGGGCTGATCTCACCCTGCTCATGGCAACAGATGAGGGACAGGAAGAAGACAGTGATCCTCTACCTGATCTCTTCTCTTCCACAGAACAAGATGCTCTTGTGGAAGGGGTAGTTTTGGCTGATTGTCTTACTGCTGAGCAGAAAGATAATTGCATAAATCTCCTAGGACAATTTTCAGAACTCTTCTCCATTGTGCCAGGCACCACTTCTTGGTGTGAGCACACTATAGATACTGGAGACAGTTTACCTGTCAAAAGTAAGATCTATAGGCAGCCTGACCATGTCAGGGACTGCATAAAGCAAGAAGTTCAGAAGATGTTGGAACTAGGAGTGGTTGAGCACTCTGACAGTCCATGGGCTTCTCCTGTGGTACTGGTACCAAAACCCAATTCTAAAGATGGAAAGAAGGAAATGAGGTTTTGTGTAGACTATAGAGGTCTCAACTTGGTAACCAAAACAGATGCTCACCCTATACCCAGGGCAGATGAGCTAATAGATACACTGGCATCTGCCAAGTATCTAAGCACTTTTGATTTGACTGCAGGGTATTGGCAGATCAAAATGTCAGAAGATGCTAAACCTAAGACTGCATTTTCTACCATTGGAGGACATTACCAGTTTACTGTAATGCCTTTTGGTTTGAAAAATGCACCTGCCACTTTTCAGAGGTTGGTGAACACAGTCCTGCAAGGGCTGGAAGCTTTCAGTGCAGCATATTTGGATGATATAGCTGTCTTTAGCTCCAGCTGGGATGATCACCTGGTCCACCTTTGGAAAGTTTTGGAGGCCCTGCAAAAGGCAGGCCTCACTATCAAGGCTTCAAAGTGCCAGATAGGGCAGGGTAAGGTGGTTTATCTGGGACACCTTGTTGGTGGGGAACAGATTGCACCACTTCAGGGGAAAATCCAAACTATTATTGATTGGATTCCCCCTACCACTCAGACTCAGGTGAGAGCCTTCCTAGGCCTCACTGGGTATTACAGGAGGTTCATTAAGAACTATGGCTCCATTGCAGCCCCTCTTAATGACCTCACATCCAAGAAAATGCCTAAAAAGGTATTATGGACAGCAAACTGTCAGAAAGCTTTTGAGGAGCTGAAGCAGGCCATGTGCTCTGCACCTGTCCTGAAAAGCCCTTGTTACTCTAAAAAATTCTATGTCCAAACTGATGCATCTGAATTAGGAGTAGGGGCAGTCCTATCACAACTTAATTCTGAGGGCCAGGATCAACCTGTTGCTTTTATTAGTAGAAGGTTGACCCCTAGAGAAAAGCGTTGGTCTGCCATTGAGAGGGAGGCCTTTGCTGTGGTCTGGGCTCTGAAGAAGTTGAGGCCATACCTGTTTGGCACTCACTTCATTGTTCAGACAGACCACAAACCTCTACTTTGGCTAAAACAAATGAAAGGTGAAAATCCTAAATTGTTGAGGTGGTCCATATCCCTACAGGGAATGGACTATACAGTGGAACATAGACCTGGGAGTAGCCACTCCAATGCAGATGGACTCTCCAGATATTTCCACTTAGACAATGAAGACTCATCAGGTAATGGCTAGTCTTATTGTCCTTCGTTTGGGGGGGGGTTGTGTAGGAAAGTACCATCTTGCCTGGCATGTTACCCCCATTTTTCACTGTATATATGTTGTTTTTGTTGTATGTGTCACTGGGACCCTGGTAACCCAGGGCCCCAGTGCTCATAAGTGTGCCTGTATGTGTTACCTGTGTAGTGACTAACTGTCTCACTGAGGCTCTGCTAATCAGAACCTCAGTGGTTATGCTCTCTCATTGCTTTCCAAATTGTCACTGACAGGCTAGTGACCATTTTTACCAATTTACATTGGCTTACTGGAACACCCTTATAATCCCCTAGTATATGGTACTGAGGTACCCAGGGTATTGGGGTTCCAGGAGATCCCTATGGGCTGCAGCATTTCTTTTGCCACCCATAGGGAGCTCTGACAATTCTTACACAGGCCTGCCACTGCAGCCTGAGTGAAATAACGTCCACGTTATTTCACAGCCATTTTACACTGCACTTAAGTAACTTATAAGTCACCTATATGTCTAACCTTTACCTGGTAAAGGTTAGGTGCAAAGTTACTTAGTGTGAGGGCACCCTGGCACTAGCCAAGGTGCCCCCACATCGTTCAGAGCCAATTCACTGAACTTTGTAAGTGCGGGGACACCATTACACGCGTGCACTACATATAGGTCACTACCTATATGTAGCTTCACCATGGTAACTCCGAATATGGCCATGTAACATGTCTATGATCATGGAATTGCCCCCTCTATGCCATCCTGGCATTGTTGGTACAATTCCATGATCCCAGTGGTCTGTAGCACAGACCCTGGTACTGCCAGACTGCCCTTCCTGGGGTTTCTCTGCAGCTGCTGCTGCTGCCAACCCCTCAGACAGGCATCTGCCCTCCTGGGGTCCAGCCAGGCCTGGCCCAGGATGGCAGAACAAAGAACTTCCTCTGAGAGAGGGTGTGACACCCTCTCCCTTTGGAAAATGGTGTGAAGGCAGGGGAGGAGTAGCCTCCCCCAGCCTCTGGAAATGCTTTGTTGGGCACAGAGGTGCCCAATTCTGCATAAGCCAGTCTACACCGGTTCAGGGACCCCTTAGCCCCTGCTCTGGCGCGAAACTGGACAAAGGAAAGGGGAGTGACCACTCCCCTGACCTGCACCTCCCCTGGGAGGTGTCCAGAGCTCCTCCAGTGTGCTCCAGACCTCTGCCATCTTGGAAACAGAGGTGCTGCTGGCACACTGGACTGCTCTGAGTGGCCAGTGCCACCAGGTGACGTCAGAGACTCCTTGTGATAGGCTCCTTCAGGTGTTAGTAGCCTTTCCTCTCTCCTAGGTAGCCAAACCCTCTTTTCTGGCTATTTAGGGTCTCTGTCTCTGGGGAAACTTGAGATAACGAATGCATGAGCTCAGCCGAGTTCCTCTGCATCTCCCTCTTCACCTTCTGATAAGGAATCGACCGCTGACCGCGCTGGAAGCCTGCAAACCTGCAACATAGTAGCAAAGACGACTACTGCAACTCTGTAACGCTGATCCTGCCGCCTTCTCGACTGTTTTCCTGCTTGTGCATGCTGTGGGGGTAGTCTGCCTCCTCTCTGCACCAGAAGCTCCGAAGAAATCTCCCGTGGGTCGACGGAATCTTCCCCCTGCAACCGCAGGCACCAAAAAGCTGCATCTCCGGTCCCTTGGGTCTCCTCTCAGCACGACGAGCGAGGTCCCTCGAATCCAGCGACACCGTCCAAGTGACCCCCACAGTCCAGTGACTCTTCAGCCCAAGTTTGGTGGAGGTAAGTCCTTGCCTCACCTCGCTGGGCTGCATTGCTGGGAACCGCGACTTTGCAAGCTTCTCCGGCCCCTGTGCACTTCCGGCGGAAATCCTGTGTGCACAGCCAAGCCTGGGTCCACGGCACTCTAACCTGCATTGCACGACTTTCTAAGTTGGTCTCCGGCGACGTGGGACTCCTTTGTGCAACTTCGGCAAGCACCGTTTCACGCATCCTCGTAGTGCCTGTTTCTGGCACTTCTCCGGGTGCTACCTGCTTCAGTGAGGGCTCTTTGTCTTGCTCGACGTCCCCTCTCTCTGCAGGTCCAATTTGCGACCTTCTGGTCCCTCCTGGGCCCCAGCAGCGTCCAAAAACGCCAAACGCACGATTTGCATGTAGCAAGGCTTGTTGGCGTCCATCCGGCGGGAAAACACTTCTGCACGACTCTCCAAGGCGTGGGGGATCCATCCTCCAAAGGGGAAGTCTCTAGCCCTTGTCGTTCCTGCAGTATTCACAGTTCTTCAGCCTAGTAAGAGCTTCTTTGCACCAACCGCTGGCATTTCTTGGGCATCTGCCCATCTCCGAGCTGCTTGTGACTTTTGGACTTGGTCCCCTTGTTCCACAGGTACCTTCAGACAGGAATCCATCGTTGTTGCATTGCTGATTTGTGTTTTCCTTGCATTCTCCCTCTAACACGACTATTTTGTCCTTAGGGGAACTTTGGTGCACTTTGCACTCACTTTTCAGGGTCTTGGGGAGGGTTATTTTTCTAACTCTCACTATTTTCTAATAGTCCCAGCGACCCTCTACAAGGTCACATAGGTTTGGGGTCCATTCGTGGTTCACATTCCACTTTTGGAGTATATGGTTTGTGTTGCCCCTATCCCTATGTTTCCCCATTGCATCCTATTGTAATTATACATTGTTTGCACTGTTTTCTAAGACTATACTGCATATTTTTGCTATTGTGTATATATATCTTGTGTATATTTCCTATCCTCTCACTGAGGGTACACTCTAAGATACTTTGGCATATTGTCATAAAAATAAAGTACCTTTATTTTTAGTATAACTGTGTATTGTGTTTTCTTATGATATTGTGCATATGACACTAGGTGGTACTGTAGTAGCTTCACATGTCTCCTAGTTCAGCCTAAGCTGCTCTGCTAAGCTACCATTATCTATCAGCCTAAGCTGCTAGACACCCTATACACTAATAAGGGATAACTGGGCCTGGTGCAAGGTGCAAGTACCCCTTGGTACTCACTACAAGCCAGTCCAGCCTCCTACACTGAGATTATTTCAAGCATTCTATTTATCACCTTTTTGTTTTTGCATTTTCCGCCCTTAGTGTACCGGGTATGCCCAGACGTAGGTACCAGGTTCACTGTGCCACTGGAATCAAGCTAGCCTGGCTGATGAGGGGTGATACCCTGATCCCGGTCCCAGAATGCATGTTTCCGGTCTAGGGAGGACCTGGCATGGCAGTTCGGGCTGGTCTATTCCCATGGGAAGCTGGGTCAAGACTGATTTGCATATTGCTGGGCCCAAAGTGGAGTGGCATGGTGGACAAAAAAACGATGGATTGGGATCCTGCCTGAGCGATTCAAGCATTCCATCCATCACCTTGTTGTTTTTGAAATAGGAACAGTCCTGCCTCAACTACCAAGTTAGTTTACCCCTGGACCAGAACTGGAACACAAGCAACCCAAAAACGATTTTGCTCTGATTGGGGTGCTTCTGTGGGCTGGGCCAGAACAGGCTCAAAACAAGTGTTGCCATTCATCACACCTCCAGAGCTCGAATACACATCTTTGGGACATGTGAGTGCATCTCTTCCTTCATTCTGTATGGTAACAACTTTTTTGTATCAAAGAAGTGTGGTTAAAACCTGCCAGTGTTAATTAATCCAAACTGATTGCCACTGTCAATTCTTGTTTAATTTTGGCTTGATGACATATTAATACCTCCTTTGGATAGCTGGTGCACACCACATAACCGGTGTCCACTCTGGACAAATAAAAAAGTTGCCTCAGCTTCCTTCTAGGTTAGAGCAATTTACTGTGAATGGACAAATGTATAATTAGGAGGGTAAACAAATCTCACCTGCACTAGGATATAAACTTAACATCGATAGATGACCCTTTTAATCACAAGTATTTGCGTTTAACCTTTCGAGTCTCAGGGCTTGCTAATAAGCAATTGGTATGTTGCCATTTTTAGATAATGATCACCATGTTGGTTACTGCAATTTTTTGTCTCTTTGAGAAGGACTTCCATTAATACAGGAATTTGCATAGCAATTGTGCCATCATGTGGAGAGTTTGCATATTAAGAGTTAAGATTCCCCATGGATATCTTGTGAATGCAAAAAGAGTTTCAGTACACTTATCGAACTTAAAGGAGTTTTATCAAAGTGCAGGTGACCTCATTGTCATTGGAACTTTTGATGAACATTTTTATTGCATATCTGTAATTTGCTGGGTGCTGCTATTGCAAAGATATCAGATCAGAGAGACTCAGGTAACTAGGATAGCTTGCTATTGCTGCTAAAGACATAGGCCCATATTTAAACTTTTTTTGCGCCGCATTTGAGTCATTTTTCCACATTTATATTTTGACGTTAGACACGTCTAATGTCAAAATATGGGAGTTTGCACCATTTTTTGGATGACTGAACCTACATTGCATCAATGAGGTGCAAGGTAGACGTTCCCATCCAAAAAATGGTGCTATGTCCATAGCCCCATATTTATCCCCCCTGTGCTAAAATAATGCACAGGTGGGAGGAGGGACCAGGCGTTAGGGGACCATGGAATGGGTCCACAGGTGCCCTCCCCCAAACCCCAGGAACACCCCCAGCCCAGGGACACCGGATAATGGGGGGCCCCAGCCCAGGTAAGTTTTTTTTTCTAGATGTTTTTTGCCATCAGGGGACCTAACCTGGGACCCCTGCATGGCACAGGGTGCACTGGCCATTCCCAGGGGACACTTGTCCCCTGTGCCGGCCATTGAGGTGGTGGGCATGACTCCTGTCTTTCCTAAACAGGAGTCATGTTTTTGGTGGTTGTGCGCCAGGAAATGGCGTTAGTCTGATTACAGGCATTTTTTCTGCCTCTAACAAGGCTAGGGTCATTGTTTGATGCACAACCCCCTCCTTCCCTACCACCCCCCCCAGCTAACATCTTTTTTTTAAAGATGCTATCCCACGTTTAGCACCGGCTTGTGCCATTCAATAAATACGGTGCCCGGCTGGCGTTGTGTAATGACGCATGCCGGCGCTAACCTTTTTGCTGCAAAACTGCGTTAGCTCAGTTTTGCAGCAAAAGTATAAATATGGGTCATAATACTTAGCGGTGTAGACTGTGCAACGCTTTGCAAAATAGATCAAGAAAGGAATTAGGAGACGGAAGTGAAGAAACAACTCCATAATAGTATTGTAAGAATTTTCTTTGCCAATGAGTATTGTCCAAACATCTGCATTGCAGATACACTAATATTTTACCTCTGTAATGCTTGAAGTATTCTCACTTCCTATATACTCTTTAAACTGGCACTCCCTTCTCATTCCTGCAGTCCTATTAGCACGTAGCTGCCCTAATACCTTGAAAGGTTGATGCAGATATTAATACTCATCACACAACTGCATCAGTGTGCACTTGGACTATTTGACTGAGGGATGTGAATTTTTTTCTGCCTTACCAAAACCGATCTCTGGTTGTCTTGCCACACAAGCATCTGAGGGCCTTTCCCCTGCACCAATCCTGAATAAAAATAACCGGTATATTATGATTGATAGAATTACATTTTCTACTAGTTTGGTTTCTGAATGGTTCGTAGACATATTCCACCTACTATTTCCTGGATGCAAAAATCCTTACATAAAAGTGAAATTAGTGATATTAAACTCGTTCTGTACCTTTACAGCTGCATTTATGTATCTTCATCTTTTTGTTGTATTGCTACACCACATACCTAATGTATGTTTTTGAAGGTGTGCCTTACTGCTCAGACCTAGCTGCCAAAGCTCAGCCAAAAATGCCCTTAGAGGATCTGGATTGATTCTTCTGGGGTGGACGTCTCAGGCAGTGTGGGAGCTCAGTCACAGGTTAATTAGATCCCCTGAGCTCTCTCCCTGAGCTGCCTTTCACTCGGATTCGCGACAGATATGTATTCTCTTAAGTTTCTAGATTGCACAACAGAGCATCTGAGTGCACAATTAACAGATGCAGACAAGACGGGATAATTTTGGAGACTGATCTTAAAATTGAATTAGTAACAAAAACGTTCTATGAGTTCCAAGTTTGATATAAAACCGCTTGGAATTTGACTAAATTAATGTTTTTCAGATGTGAAGAATCTCTAAGGGAGGCCTTAAGGGACATTATTTGGCCCAGAAGACATTAGTCAAACATCAGTGGTTCCACGTTCCATGATGGGGTCCAACATCCTACTTGTTAGGTGATCCTCTGGTCCTTAAGCTGCGTTATATAGTTTCTTGAAGTACTATAGTAAAACCAGCTGCAAATTCTAAAACACGAACTGTGCAAAAGACCCCCTTCTGTAATAGGAACTCTGCATGCAACATGCATACACATTGTGTATTTATTTATGGAGATATGATGAAAGGCTGTCAGCATGCAGAAACTGGCTTGTTAAAGTTGTTTATAGGCAAACAACTAGATGGAAACATTACCGCGAAAAACATTAAGCGCACAAAACATTTTTTTTTAAAATAAAATTGTAAGATATCCAATGCATTGTGCCTAATAGTTGGTGCATGAAAACGGAGTTGGCCATTCATTTCAATGAATATTTAAAAATAGAAGAAATACACTCATCCACTTACTCTCTGCGCTCTCATGAAACATCTCTCCACTTTACAATGAATTGCATGTGTAGGTGAGTGGAAACACAAATTAGAAGCAATGTAAACTTAGGGCCTGATTATGAGGTTGGCTGTACCACTGATTATGTTGGTTACCACTGTACCGCTGTGGGAGCGGGCCCAGGAAGACCCTGGCCTCGTGGCAGTGTTACTGATGGCGGTGGATAGTTGTTATATGTGTTGATGCATGTGTGTACATTCTGACTAAACAAGTGTCATATGTACACATATAAAAAATACCTAGTACGACTACTGTCCCAATGTCAGAGTCCAAGCCATATGTGCCCATCCCAGTCAATGGGTGATAAGATTGGAAATGGACTTACCTTGACTACTGTGCCAACAAGGTTGTGTTCCTCAGGATCAGGTTTGCTACTGTGAATGGAGGTCCTGGAGGAAATGATCCATGTGGGAAACTACAGAGATGATCAAGAAGTGGGTGAGTATGCACCCCAAATCATTCCATTCCGCCCACTCGAAGCAGGTGGTCCCTCCGCCATGGTCAGCTTATCAGAAAGGCAAATCATTATTCCAATGGCGAGCCCCTTGTCTATACTGTCCTCTGACAGCTGCTCTCCCCCGGCTGCCATCGCAGTTGTCTCCAACTGGCTGGTGGTATCGGCAGTCACTGGTGATGTTCCTGCCTGCAAACCGACAACATCGTAATTCGGCTGTCGTACTATCTAGTCTGTGGGAGGGGAATCTGATGTAGACAGTCCAGTGACTGCCGAACTCGTAATTACGAGTGGGCAGTGAGCTCCGCTCTGCTGGTGGAGTTAACTGAGTTTTTGGCCCTCCCCGCTCTGCTTGGAGTGCAGAGTTTGGCCAAAGACTCCACTAGCCCCTGCAGCAGAGCGGAGCTCACCGGTGTGCACCGCAGTCCAGTTATTGGCCAGAAATGCAAGCGCAGACAGTCTGCGCTTGCACTGTGTGGCTCATTACTGGCCTGCAGTGCGCACTCGGCCTAATTCGGCATGGAGCTGCGGTAAGCTGCTGCTGAGGGGCTGCACTTGCGGCAGCTCAGGATCCAGACCTCCCTCCCTTCACTACCCTCAGCAGCCCGGGAGCAGAGGGAGGCAGAGAGTCACGCTGCTGGCAACAGGGAGTCTGGACCCAGGAAAGACCTGCGTTTCATTTTCTCTTCTTTATGCACACTTCACACAGGGCTGACACTGGGCATGGACAGTAGTTGCATATAAGAGGGATCTGTGCTTGGAAAAAAAGAAATGTGCTGTCACAGTTCCACTTGAAAAGTACCTGTCTCCCCAGAGTCCTTGGGAAAGGAAGTGGTGTTATGGGGTGTGTTGCTGAGGCCAGCGGGGAGAGCTGAAGACTGGGTGAACATCAGCTGCTGAGTGGTAGTCCGGCAGGCACTGCCAGATAGAGATAAGTGTGGCCAGAGAGAGTGCCTTAGAGCCTAGTTGCATGCCAGGCTAGGCACTTTGTAAAAATACCAGGCTGCTGGTGGTGAGCTGGTTTGCTGCTGCTAGTGCTAGGCCCTGTGCAGAGGAGCGATTGCAAGAGCAGTGCAAGACAGGGGGCGTGCCTCGCCCTTCGCCCTTTTAGGGATGGGTTGGGGTGCTTTAGGTTTTAGGGGAGGGGGTTGGGACTGT
Source organism: Pleurodeles waltl (assembly GCF_031143425.1). Taxonomy (NCBI): domain Eukaryota; kingdom Metazoa; phylum Chordata; class Amphibia; order Caudata; family Salamandridae; genus Pleurodeles; species Pleurodeles waltl. The sequence continues at coordinate 1,271,165,353 of NC_090437.1, forward strand.
GGTAATTTTGGGGGTGGGGGTTTGGGGTGGTTGTGGGGGTGGGGGGTCACAGTAATTTTTAAGGGTGGGGGGTTAGGGGGGACGCATGCTGGAACAGTGCATGCTGATCACTAATGCCTTTACAACAAAAAATCATTGTAAAGGCATTCGTGGTAAAGGCATTAGTGATACCAACAAGTTCGTTGTTCCGAACTCGTTGTTGAGCCATTGGTGCTTTAAGCACTCGTGGTTTCGAGATATAACCATTGTACTCTAGTCAGCAGGACCAAACCATGGAAAGAAAGAAAAGGGGGGGAGTCAAGGAAAGGGGGAAAGGCAGAAGGGAGGCAAGAGTAAAATGGGCAAAGGTACAACGCATCCCCTTCCTATATAAGAAAAAGAAATGGCTTTGGCAATAGTTTTTTTTACAAGATACTGGTTTCATGGGAAAAAAGGGCAAAGATAAAACACATCTAGACTTTACAACCAAGTGAAAACAGAACTAGAAAAACAATCTTTATTCAGCATTGCTTTGTGCCAGTTAATGGCTTTCTGAGGATGTGAGTAGATATTAGGCTGAATGAATTCAAAGACAGCCCTTCTAGGGCCACCATCATAAGATGATGGAATTTAGAATTTGTTAATACAATCTAGGCTCCACCACTGACCATTTGTAGGTTCAATAACATTTCTAAAGACTTTTTGTTATTATTAGAGAAAAGGTGAAAACAGACCCCATGGCCCTCATTCTGACCTTGGCGGGCGGCGGAGGCCGCCCGCCAAAGTCCCGCCGTCAGGTTACCGTTCCGCGGTCGAAAGACCGCGGCGGTAATTCTGACTTTCCCGCTGGGCTGGCGGGCGGTCGCCTTCAGGCCGCCCGCCAGCCCAGCGGGAAAGAGGCTTCCACGATGAAGCCGGCTCGGAATCGAGCCGGCGGAGTGGAAGCTGTGCGACGGGTGCAGTTGCACCCGTCGCGTATTTCACTGTCTGCGCAGCAGACAGTGAAATACATTTAGGGGCCCTCTTACGGGGGCCCCTGCAATGCCCATGCCAGTGGCATGGGCACTGCAGGGGCCCCCAGGGGCCCCGCGACCCCCCCCTACCGCCATCCGGATCCCGGCGGTCGGACCGCCGGGATCTGGATGGCGGTAGGGGGGGTCGGAATCCCCTCGGCGGCGCAGCAAGCTGCGCCGCCTTGGAGGATTCAATGGGGCGGCGGTACACTGGTAAAGCCGCGGTCGGAATCCCCATTGGAGCACCGCCGGCCTGTCGGCGGTGCTCCCGCGGTCCTCCGCCCTGGCGGTCTTTGACCGCCAGGGTCAGAATGACCGCCCATGTCTCTGTGTATATCCCCTGGGACATGAGTTTACGTCATCAGCCAGGAGGGACTAATCTTGGTGCCCAGAGATATACGTTTAAAGACATAAAAGATGAAACTCCAGTAACCGAGTTAGGTGTGATACAGTAGACCTATAGCATTTCTCCTAAGGCATTATTACAATGCAACTCAGCATTCTTTTATCATCCTGTTTATATTTTCTTCCATGCTGTTTGCTTGTGGGCAATACATTGCCAGTCACCAGTGTTGTAAAGTAGACACTGGAATATTAATATAAGTAAAACAATCTTCTTTATTTCACAGTTGAAGTACCTGAAGAAGACATAGTTGAGAAGTGTCACACAGGAAATATCACACATCACCATTTGTCAACATTCACTAGCATTCTGTTAAAGTCAGGAAGATAAACTATGGGGAGAAATAAAAAAGGAGTCAAGTAAAAGGGAAAAGGCAGAAGAGACGCAAGAGCAAAATGTGCAAAGAGGCAATAGCCTGTAATTATTAGTTCCAGTGTTAAATTCTGGAACTTAACTTCTGAAAACAGCATGTACACCAGGTAGAAGTGGAGACACCCAGTATACATAGATCAATCCGTAGCCTGGACTCATGTGAAGAAGTTTGTATGGGTGATTTTGAATACTGAATATCAATGCTCGTTTCTATGTCTCAAGACTAGACCGTGTAGAACAAGAGTGGCTTTGAGCCAAGAGGTCTTGAAGAAAAGTGTATTTCCAAGTGTTGTGAATAGAAAATTATTGTTAGCTAACATATTAAGTGGGTATTTTTGTGCAAGAAGGTAAGGCCAACCCAAGGGTTTGAATAGTAACCATTGATCTAAAAATATATTTAGTTAAACTGTGGGAGCACGTTCAACAAAGAAGAATACCTGGAGGACTTCTTGTTGTGGAAGCCCAGCTTTACAATTCATTTGTTTACCTGGAAGAAACCTGAAATGTGAGTTTTTTTTTCTTTGAAACAAAGAAACAATCACTGTGACATGCAGGAAGTTTTCATTCTGCATGTTGGGTCTACAGTTGATTCTCTTTGCCCATGTCCACCATAAATAGGGCTGGGCCTCCTGATGCATGAAAGTCAGCAACACAATAGCAGATAGGCTGATGCCAGTGGTTGACCAAGGGAGAGTCAGCAAATCCTCCACCATCATTCCAAATGGGGTGCCCCATCTATCAAAGGGCTAGAAAATCTCAAAATTTTCAAAGTGTGAACCCTGCTGATTTACAGTTTGGTTCTTGCTCCCTCTGAGTCTTTATCATGCAGTAAAGGCAAGTTTGGTTTACTCTGTAATGGCTTAGAAACTTCAGACTGGGAGGAAATAGAGAGACCTACTGGGAGTGACATCTGTTTCACTGTGTTCCTATTTACAATGCTTCTAAATTACTCCCAAGAATAATCTAAAACGTTTACTACTTACAAGGTACATGGAAAAGTTATGTTCTAAGACAACCTCTTTGAAACTTCTGACTTGTTTGTGGGTCACAAATACATTAAAGACCTAGGAGCATGAACAACAGAAAGGCACCACTCCTTACCTTCCCTTCACACACACACAAACACACACACACACACACTGGCGGGGCATGGGGGAAGGATAAAAAATAATATATAAATTTGAAGAAAAAAAAACTTACCTGGACGTCGACGATGTTCTCCAATGGTCTCTGCTTCACTTCAGGCTCCCAACCTGCTCTGCAGTCAATCATGACGCTGCTCAAACCAGTGTTATGATTGTCTGGAGTGCCCTGGCTGGGCGCTTCAACGCAGACTGGGAGCCTGGGCTGGCTTTTTCCAACTCGGTCACATAGTGGCGAGTTGGAGAAAGCCTTTGTGCGCATGTGTGTTTGGCTGGCCCAAGATGGCTGGCCAAACATACATGCACACTGAGGGGAGTGCTCTGTGCACTTCCCTCATGCTCATCACCCCAATGGCCCTGCCCCCGTAGGGGGTGATGCTCCACCACCCTAACGGAAGAGCCACCCTTGACACACACATACACAAACGAGTCCTAATCGCTAAACAGAGCATGAAACTTTTCTCAAGTCTCTTCCACATTCTCTTGGCATCATGAAAAGCCTCGGAATGCCTGAGGGCTGAAAATTGCATCTCTTGATGTTCCTGGCATGCTTAGGCACAAGATATTCAAGCGACTTAATTAACCAAAGGTTAAACTCCTCAGCTGCTTTGATGATAATATTCCAAATACTGGGATCTTGGTGGTAAGTGATGGCTGAAGTTCCTTCTTGTTGACTTTGGACCACTCTTGAACTTGTTGAGTGGGGCCAGAAAGAACTCTGCGGCCAGTAATTACAGGCAATTTAAATGAGAGTGGGATGGCTAGCTGGTCCGTCCAGATCAGCCTCAATGGCTTTCCTACAGATATTGAATCACAACTGTGAAAGGCTGGGGTCTTATAAATGCCTTGCCAGGTGTATAGGAACAACTACTAATTGACAGAAACCTAAGCTATTCAGCAAGTTTACAACATTCTGTGAGTCCTGGTTATCCTGACAGTCTAGGTGAAAATGTAGGTCTCCTAAAAATGTAAAGTTAGCACAAAAAGATGCAAGCAGAAAGCAAAAATTGAACAAATTGTCAACTAGTATGTGGCAAATATATATAAATCTATTTAATAAACATAGTTGTATCCTTTACAAAATACAATTCATACCAACCATAATTCAGCTATATTGAAAAATATTGGTATACAATCCAGCCTAGTTGAAAAAATGAGTCGAGATAGGTGCATCTGTAAACAATCTTGCATGTATTTGTTCAATTTTTGCTTTCTGCTTGCACTTTTTGTGTGTACTGTAATTTCAGATGTTGTCACCAGTGTTTATAGACTATTGAATCCAGTATGTTTGACAGCTAGGAATTTTTTATATATGTGTGCTCCACAAACTGCCTGTTTTTTATCTCATATTAACTGGTGTAGGTTTATTTCTATCCCAGTATACGTACTTTGGCAACAGGTACGTTTTTTAGTGTTTGAGCACCACCATTGCACTTAATAAAATGTATAGGAAGGTGCGGCTATAGTTAAGCTACTGTTGCCACAATATTTCTCTAGTATTTCTAAAATGCTATATTGCCTGCTCATTGTTGCTTTGCTTTGTGAAGGTAGCCATGCAAACTTAATTCAACCTGGCCTTGCATGTGTTTATAAATGGTCTGCCACTTACTGTACTTGCCTTCTGCTCGAATACTAGGAATTACATCTGGTCAGTGGCTGTTCTATTAACAAGAAATCGGAGGATTTATTGCACAAGGAGAGTGCTCTTTCATTAACATAATCAATAAATGTGAAGTGCATTTGTGTAGTAAAATGTTTGCGTCAGCAAAGCTGCCTGCCAGTATTCTTATTTTTTTCTACTGATGTCAATCTCCAAAACTAAATTCTTTATGCTGTACCAATATAGACCTCTGCATCTATGCCAGAAAAGAACACTGCTTCAATGAATCAAGCACTTTTGGCTAAGTATACCTGTGCCAGTACTTCATTAAATGTAATTGTCAATCTCCGTTTCCTTTTAATTCTTTAAAGGTTCCTATACGACAAAGTATAAGGGATAGTTTACTTTTCAAAATGTAATTTAGAAACACTTTAATTCATCAATGATATCAGGTATTTACCCATTCCTTTATTTCAAAACCGTCCACCAAACACTACAATTCTACTTCCATGGACAATTTTAGACCTTCTGGTGTCTTTGATCAGAGGCAATGCCAACATTTTAGATTTAAATTAGCCATCTTCATCCTTATTTACACTGACTTCATTGGAATAGACCTGCATACACCCATAGGATCGGTGAGACGCTCATGTGCAAAAGGAATTAGAAAGATTTTCTCAAGTATTTTGTGAAATGTGCCATAGTGCAAATCTTCTGGCAAAGGGGAATGGTGGTTTCATTCACAGAAATGCATAGGCATACCCTAATTGATCGGATTGTGCTTAAAAATGTTTGCACGTGTGCAGTTGGCGAAAATTTGACATTTTCAACCTACACGTAGTAGAATCAGTGCTCTGACTTTACCTGTCTACACATTCCCCTACTATCCTGACAAATTTCTGCTCCTGGATGTTCCTGGACTGGTCAGCCTAAAGCAGGAAATGGTGCTGTGGAAAGCTGAATCTTGCAATGAATATTGACATGTGTCAGGGATGGCAGCTCAGTGCTTAATTTGTGCTTGTTGTTTCCGGTGCGGAGCACAGGCACTTATTTTTGAGGGCCGGCGCTTAGTTTTCTGTGTCAAGCATTTACTGCGAGCAAAAGACACCTCGGAAAGACGGAGGAAGAGAAAAACGAAAAAGCGTCACAAAGTGAGAAAGCAGATAGCTGCAAGGGTGAGCTGAAGGGGCAGGGAGTGGCTGTAAATGGACTGAAGAGGCCCGAGGTGGCTTCAGGATTACGCTGCCTCAGTATTATGTGTTCGCACTTTTAATTGCAGCAGCTGCATGTTTGAGACAAGAGCTTTGAGCACTGGCACCTTTTTATTTACAAATTAAGCACTGGGGCAGCTGGCACAATACTGGTAGTGGGTAAACCATGAAGGGCATCGGTAGAATTTGCTGATGCGCTGACCGGAATTCTGATCGCTGGATGAGCAGATTGGGTCAACTAGGGAAGGAATGTATGTGCATAAGGGTGAGAGCTCCCAGCAGGGGATGGGATGGGGGGCTACTGTTCACAGTTTTTTTAAATCTACAACTAGTGCATAGATTCTCTTAGATGTAAAAACAAAATAAGCATAATTGTAAGGAGTCATGTCTTGCTGCTTCACAAACCCATCCAAATGTTCTCCAATTGAAGCATTTTTGTAACAGGCAGGCAGACACGTAACTGCAAATGACCTGTAGTAGTTAAACACCTGCATTCACACGTTTCTTGTTAATACCATAATAGGCACTACATATATTTGCTTCTTGTGCTTTTAGAGGAACTGCAGAATTTGGAAGCTCAGCTGCAACAGTTTCCAGTTTAAATATCTGTGCCTGTGAGGGATTTTTATTAGATGTGTGCCTGTCAAAGACAATGAGTTCTGTTTGAAAAAGGTGTTTCTCTTAGGTGCTAATGGCTTGACTCTGTTAGTACTGTTCTAGGCACGCAGAGAACTTAATATTTAATTCATACACTTGCCATACAACTTCAACACATTGTAATTGTTGATGAATTAACCTCGATGAGCAGTGTATGGCCACAGCCGAGCTGAAGTTCAGAGTCCAGGATCTTTGCAAAAACACATTATTTTGCTGTAGTTCGGAGTCCCATTATTTTATGATTTGTCAATTTGACTCAGGCCTAAAATAATATCCCCGAAGCCAGCAATGAATTTCCTGTTCTCGTGTGAAAAAGTCAAGCATGCGGCTGCTGTGTGACTGAATGGATGAGTCAGAAAGAGCTCATCTGAGACTTCTTCTGGGCGCAGGAGGAGAGCTGACCTTAAGGATGCACCAGGCTTCGCTCGACTTTCCGGTTTTCGAACAATTATACTTATTATCAGCCTAACTTACAGAACAAAAATATATTTGTGTACATTTGAGGGTATATATGCATGTGCTTGTAAATTATATAAAATGCAAATATGTGTATGCCATGATCTGTGGGCCTCAAGGCACTTTAAAGGGTTTGCTCTGTGTGTCTTTGATTTGCAGCAGCTATGCAACATTTAACATAAGGTTGCCTTCCCAGCCTTTTTTACACGAAGACCTGGTGTTCCTAGTTCCAGCACATAAGTGACCCCCATCTCCTCCTATGACCCTCATTAAATTACATGGAGTCCTTTCTTGCCTATGGTTAAGTAGGCCCTTTCTTCCCTTTCTGCCACTCCCTGACTGTCAATTTGACCACTCTTCCAAAAATTATTAGCTCAGGGGTCTAGGTAAAGGGCAGAAAAATAAAAGTTGTCTTCCCCCTTTGGGCGAATTAGGGCCTGGAAGGGGATTTAACCTAGAATCCATGCTTCTTGACCATCCTCTCACCCTATCCACCTTTAAAGGCCTTTTCTGCTCCAAATCTTGCCTACCTAACATTTCCTTCTACAGCATTACTCTAGTACCATGAATATTATTACTGTGAGCGCCAGACATCTGCGATTTAATTTCCATCAGAATGACTTGGATGGATTCTACAAAGCACTTATGACTGGTTGTAAGTAGTGTGAGACCATGAATTGCTTCTCTTTTTCTGTAGCCAGTGGGGTAACAATAGCCCCTGCATCTCTCGCGGTATGGGGGGCCCCACAGCTCTGTGCAAGGGCGGCGGGCTCCTGACCTAAGAGCTCCTGACTGGGATCGGAGCATGTGGGGTCCTCTCCATGTATTTTGCAGGGGGGGCTCTCAAGTTTTTTTACGCCATGGACTCCAGCTGCACCCGACCGTGTAAGGGTGCCTGCATTGGCGCTATGTAGCCAATTGTGTGCCACCGCTATGGGAAAGAGCAGAAACGCACCGTATTTCATAAATATGGTGCATTGCTGCATTTTCACATTGGTGTAGGACAGCACAGAAAGAATATTTGTGGCACTGCCCTATGCCAATTCCCCATAAATATGCCCCAAAGTGAGGCACTTGGTTTCTAGATTTCAGAGGTTGTTCCTAGACACACGCTTTACATCAATTAATGTAGTATTCTTTTGTATAAGTAAGCTCAAATCCCCTGTATAAAAGCATGTCACTCTTATAAACTGTCTTAATATCCAGTTTTTCATTTTTAATAAGAAATGATTGGTCGGCAAACACCATCTTGTCAATTTTATTAAATACTCTCATACAATACTGTGGCACATAGGTGAGTTCTGGGGATTTTCACAATCATTATGCCAGGCATAACCAGAATTTATGTAAAAAAATGCATGCAGCACGCCAAAGATGGGCTATTATGTTACCACCTTATGGATAGTTGGATAGTTACACTTGTGTCAAAAAAGACTCAAAATAAATTAAGGATACTCAGCACTTTGCCAGTGACCACCATCATGCCGGGTAGCCAATTTATGTACACATTCTCCCAAACAATCGAACATAGGCATCATTATGCCAACAAAAGACATTATTATGTCAAGTATGTCACAGGGTGCCAACAATGGTCAATATGATGGTATGGCTACTATTATGTTAAAGACAGCCTATTATATTTCAAGAATACCCAAAAACATGAAGGTTGAGCCTCTTTAAGAACAGGCCATGATTAAGGCATGGAAAACCACACATATGTTAAAATGTCCCTCAATTTGTCAAGTAGGCACTATTAGGCCAGAGACAGATTTTCTTCATGAGTTCCAATTATCGTTGGATGACAGAACCACTCACGCATTTACCATGCATGGCTTTAGAATGCGGTCTAAACAATGAACACATTGTTACCACGAATCCCCTTACCACACAAGTCATTTCAATGACGTGACTTAGGGAAGCGCTGGACTTTGGATTAGTATAATTTACTATTCCACCTCCAGGCTGTGCAACAGTAGGGAATGCGTTGGACTTAAAATCCAACAACAGGTTTCATTGCGTTCCTTAAAGCAAGTCATTGTAAAGAGTTGTGTAGCTCAAGAATGCGACGTAAAGATGCATTAGTTGTCGAGACTGCATTCTAAAGTCACTGTGTGTTTCCCGCTGCATGGTAATGGCTGTTCCCCGCCAGTGATACATGAATGGGGGCAACCTTATGCCAAGGCAACCATTATGACAAGTGATAGCCACGCTTATACCCAGAAGTCCCACAATATATATTAAATAATGGGCAGGATTAGTCCAGGGTTAGCATCATGACAGGAAAAGCTCCATATACATCATGAGTATTCACAATGAGTCGACAGCAACATAATGCCACGGCTGTCATTATTAGAGTGACAGGGGGTGCAGATAAAGCAAGGGATACCATTATAGAAGAGAGAAACCCGCCAAAGGACAAAGACACATCAAGTCTCTTAATTGCATAAATGCATACTGTTAGACCTGACAGCCTTAGGGTGGTCACCCCTAACTTTTTGCCTGCCTCCTTCTATTTTTTGGAAACAGTTTTTGCTGGTTTGTAGACTCTGCGCACTTTACCACTGCTAACCAGTGCTAAAGTGCTTATGCTCTCTCCCTTTAAATATGGTAACATTGGATCATACACAAATGTACCTATGTAGTTCACATGTCCTGGTAGTTTAAAACTCCCAAATTCGTTTTTACACTGCTGTGAGGCCTGCTCCCTTCATAGGCTAACATTGGGGCTGCCCTCATATATTGTTTGAGTGGTAGCTGCTGATCTGAAAGGAGTAGGAAGGTCATATTTAGTATGACAGAATGGTGATATAAAATCCTGCTGACTGGTGAAGTTGGATTTAATATTACTATTTTAGAAAAGTCACTTTTAGAAAGTGAGCATTTCTCTGCACTTAAATCTTTCTGTGCCTTACAATCCACATCTGGCTGGGTTTAGTTGACAGCTCCTTGTGCATTCAATCAGACACACCCCAAACACAGGATACTTAGGCTCACTTGCATACATCTGCATTTTGAATGGATTTTCCTGGGCTGGGAGGTTGGAGGGCCTGCTCTCACACAAAGGACTGCCACACCCCCTACTGGGAACCTGGCAGACAGGATTGAACTGAAAGGGGTACCTGGTGCACTTCTAAGCCACTCATTGAAGTCTCCCCCACTTCAAAGGCACATTTGGGTATATAAACAGGGCCTCTGCCCCTTCCAACTCAGGCACTTCCTGGAGTAGAAACTTGTAACCAGAACCTGCATCCTGCCAAGAAGAACTGCCTGACTGCCCAAAGGACTCACCTAACTACTTTCTGTGAAGGACTGCTGCCTTGCTGTTGCCCTACTGCCTTGCTGTTCCCTGGCTGTGGTGAATAACTGCTCTCAAAGGGCTTGGATAGAGCTTGGCTCCTGTTCCCTGAAGTCTCAGGACCAACAAGACTTCTCTCTTGCAACTGGACTCCTTGTGTGGCGAAACTTAGATGGACAGCTTGCTAAAAACGATGCACAGCCTGCCCCCCTGGTGAGAAATTCGCCACACGCCGAACCAGAATGACGCAACCCGACTTCGCAAGGAGAAGATTGACGCGGCGCCTGCGTTGCGACCGGAACTTCGACTCACAGCCCACCGGATCGACGCGGCCCGACTTCCAGAGGGGAAATTGACGCAGCACCTGCTGTGCGGAAGAAACTTCCACACAACGGCCACCGGAACGATGCAGCACTTGTGACTCCACTGCACTGCACAAGCCCAGGATTCCACGCACAGACCCCGGGCACCTGAAAACCCCGCAACCCGAAGAGGATCCACGACTGAGCGCCGGAAATCGACGCACAGCCGTCCCTGCATGGAAACCAAACGATGCATCACCGTGTGCGGCCTGAGAAATCGACACACACCCCCTTTGTTTCCACGCTTCTCCTCCTCTGCAGCCCATTGCAGAGGTTTTTCATGTTGGACCTGGCTTTTTGACAGGGACATCCCCAAACTTTTTGCCTCCTTCCTCCTATTTTTTCTGACCTGTTGTTGTTGGCGTTTGACCTCTGGGCACTTTACCACTGCTAACCAGTGCTAAAGTGCATATGCTCTCTGTGTAACTTGTACTACTGATTGGTTTATCCATGAGTGACTATTTAATTTACTTGTAAGTCCCTGGTAGAGTGCACTACATGTGCCTAGGGCCAGTAGATTAAATGCCACTAGTGGGCCTGCAGCACTGGTTGTGCCACCCACCTCAGTAGCCCCTTAACCTTGTCTCAGGCCTGCCATTGCAAGGCCTGTGTGTGCAGTTTCACTGCCACTTCGACTTGGCATTTAAAGGTACTTGCCAAGCCTAGAACTCCCCTTTTTCTATACATAAGTCACCCCTAATGTGTGCCCTAGGTAACCCCTAGAGCAGGGTGCTGTGTGGGTAAAAGGCAGGACATGTACTTGTGTGGTTATATGTCCTTGTAGTGTAAAACTCCTAAATTCGTTTTTACACTACTGTGAGGCCTGCTCCCTTCATAGGCTAACATTGGGGCTGCTCTCATACATTGTTGAAGTGGCAGCTGCTGATCTGAAAGGAGCAGGAAGGTCATATTTAGTATGGCCAGAATGGTAATATAAAATCCTGCTGACTGGTGGAGTCGGATTTAATATTACTATTCTAGAAATGCCACTTTTAGAAAGTGAACATTTCTTTGCACTAAAATCTTGTTGTGCCCTTCAATCCACGTCTGGCTAGGTTTAGTTGACAGCTCCTTGTGCATTCACTCAGACACACCCCAAACACAGGGTACTCAGCCTCACTTGCATACATCTGCATTTTGAATGGGTCTTCCTGGGCTGGGAGGGTGGAGGGCCTGCCCTCACACAAAGGACTGCCACACCCCCTACTGGGACTCTGGCAGACAGGATTGAGCTGAAAGGGGGCTTGGTGCATTTCTTAGAGACTCTTTGAAGTCATCCCCACTTCAAAGGCACAACTTAGTATAAAACAGGGCCTCTGCCCTCCCTCATCAGACACTTGCTGGAGAAGAAACCTGAACCAGAAACTACATCCTGCCAAGAAGAACTGCCTGGCTGCTCAAAGGACTCACCTGTCTGCTTTCTACAAAGGACTGCTGCCTTGCTGTTGCCCTGCTGCCTTGCTGAACTCTTGTCTGGCTGTGAAAGTGCTCTCCAAGGGCTTGGATAGAGCTTGCCTCCTGTTCCTTGAAGTCTCAGGGCCAAAAAAACTTCTCTCTTTTACTTGGACGCTCCGTGCGCCGAAAATTTCGACGCACAGCTTGTTTCGCGGCGAGAAAAACGCCGCACTCCGACGCTGGTCAACGCGACGCTCTGGGGACGATCGAAGATCCGACGCACGGCCTCGCAAGGACAACGCCGCCCGACCTCTAGAGGAGAAATCGACGCAACGCCTGCCGTGAGATCGTAATTTCAACACGCAGCCCCGCAGATCGAAGTCTAGAGGAGAAATTGACGCGACGCCTGCCGTGAGATCGTAATTTCGACGCGCAGCCCCGCAGACCGACGCGCAGCCGGAGAACAAGCAGGAAAATCCACGCACAGACCCGGGACATCTGGTAATCCCCGCGATCCACAGAAAGAGACTGTCCACGCGCCAGAAAACGACGCCGACTTCCCCGCGTGGAAAATAACGACGCAAGTCCGTGTGTGCTGGGGAGAAATCGACGCACACACCCTTTTTCCACGCACCTCTTCTCTTGTGGCCCTCTGGGGAGATTTTTCCACTCCCAACCAGGTACTTGTGCTTGAAAGAGACTTTGTTTATATTCTAAAGACTTAAGACACTTTCTATCACTTTTCAGTGATATCTTTACAAATTCGTATTGCAACTTTGATCGTTTTGACCTAAAGATACCCAGATAAATATTATATATTTTTCTAAATACTGTGTGGTGTATTTTTGTGGTGTTATGCTATGGTGTTGTATGATTTATTGCACAAATGCTTTACACATTGCCTTCTAAGTTAAGCCTGACTGCTCGTGCCAAGCTACCGGAGGGTGAGCACAGGCTGATTTTGGATTGTGTGTGACTTACCCTGACTAGAGTGAGGGTTCTTGCTTGGACAGAGGGCAACCTGACTGCCAACCAAAAACCCCATTTCTAGCACCTGCGAACCAGGTACTTTGTGCTAAAAAGAGACTTTTTTGCTTTTAACAGACTTAAGACACTTTGGGGGTTATTCTGACCCTGGCGGTCAGTGTTAAAGCGGCGGCCAACCCGCCAACAGGCTGGCAGCCAACAAAAATTGAATTCTGACCCTGGCGGGAACCGCCAACACAGGCCGCCGCATTAACACTCCGACCGCCACAGCGGTACAAACAAACAGCGCGGCGGTCACCGCCAACAGGCAGGCGGCAGACAATGTACCGCCCACCCTATCACGACTCACCAATCCGCCACCTTTTCCGGGGCGGGAGCCCCGCCGATAAAAACACGGCGGAAACAGACATCTCCAATGGAAAACGCTTACCTCGACACACTCCACGCGGAATCGGAACAGCATGGAACCCGAACTCCACACCCTCCCAGCCATTGCCTTCCTGCTCTTCTTCCAGGATCACGAACCTCGCCGCAGGCGACAACGGTGAGTACTGCACCTACGACACAGCGGAGGGGGGAGGAGGAAAGGTTAAGGGCACACACATACGCCACACACCCACCCCCACCCTCACCCCCACCGAAATACCTACACACCTATGCAGATAAAAAAGTCAGAGTGACACCCCCAAACCCCCCCCCCAAAAAGCAAAGACAAAAGGCAATGAATGTAAAAGTAGAACTATATTATTGCAACAATAAAGTATAGCGATCTTAGCAATATATGAAGAATTAATACACATCTAGAACTATATCCATACAAGTAGCAAAAGTCCGGCCCAGTCTTTCAAAGTCCAAATGTCCGTGGGCCAATGTGCAGCAACACATGGGCAAAGCCCACACACGAGATCGAGTCCATTGGAGAGAACACTGCTGGGGCATCACAAAAAGTTAAAACAGGCACCTCAGGGGGAAGGGAAGGGGGGGCACCTCAGCCACATGAGTCCACGACGCCAGATCCACGAAGGGCCTCCATGCCCACTGTGCCATCCTGGGGAGTGCAAAGCCACAGTCTCACAAGTCTCTACAGTGGGTGGCTTGCCCACTGTGCCATCCTGGGGAGTGCAAAGCCACAGTCTCACAAGTCTCTACAGTGGGTGGCTTGCCCACTGTGCCATCCTAGGGAGTGCAAAGCCACAGTCTCACAAGTCTCTACAGTGGGTGGCTTGCCCACTGTTACATCCTGGGGAGTGCAAAGCCACAGTCCATCAGGTGGATTACAGAGACCACTGGTCATGGAGGAGGCATGGTGGGCAGAGTGCGTCGTGAAGGCCTGCCCGACACAGAACCGGGACTGCCAATGGGCCAGCGGTGCTTGACAGGAAGGGCCCAGCGGAGCGGTGCTTGACAGGAAGGGCCCAGCGGAGCGGTGCTTGAGACGGCGGTGCCCAGCGGAGCGGTGCTTGACAGGTAGGGCCCAGCGGAGCGGTGCTTGACAGGAAGGGCCCAGCGGAGCGGTGCTTGACAGGAAGGGCCCAGCGGAGCGGTGCTTGAGACGGCGGTGCCCAGCGGAGCGGTGCTTGACAGGAAGGGCCCAGCGGAGCGGTGCTTGACAGGAAGGGCCCAGCGGAGCGGTGCTTGAGACGGCGGTGCCCAGCGGAGCGGTGCTTGACAGGAAGGGCCCAGCGGAGCGGTGCTTGACAGGATGGCCCCTGTTCAGCGGTGCTTCTCACGGCGGGCCCTGTTCAGCAGTGCCTGTCTTGGCGGGCCCCTGTTCAGCGGTGCTACTCACGGCGGGGCCCTGTTCAGCGGTGCTTCTCACGGCGGGGCCCTGTTCAGCGGTGCTTCTCACGGCGGGGCCCTGTTCAGCGGTGCTACTCACGGCGGGGCCCTGTTCAGCGGTGCTTCTCACGGCGGGCCCTGTTCAGCGGTGCCTGTCTTGGCGGGCCCCTGTTCAGCGGTGCTACTCACGGTGGGGCCCTGTTCAGCCGTGCTACTCACGGCGGGGCCCTGTTCAGCGGTGCTTCTCACGGCGGGGCCCTGTTCAGCGGTGCCTGTCTTGGCGGGCCCCTGTTCAGCGGTGCTACTCACGGCGGGGCCCTGTTCAGCTGTGCTTCTCACGGCGGGTCCCTGTTCAGCGGTGCCTGTCTTGGTGGGCCCCTGTTCAGTGGTGCTACTCACAGCGGGGCCCTGTTCAGCGGTGCCTCTCTTGTGTTTCCAGTGAACCACACCTGGCCAATACTTGCCGCTCAGTCTGCATCGGACCTTTCCGTTGCGGGGCCCTCCTGTGATGGAGTCCTGGGGCCCTGGGTCTCCTCCGATACCCCCGGAATGGGGCTGGTGGGGCCCTCATGGCCAGGTCGGCTGCTCCCTGCCTTTTGCTCCTTGCTGCCCTTGCCCTCCTTGGCAGACTGTCCGTGGCCCTTGGCTCCCTTACCCGATGTGGCAGGTGACGGTGCAAGGCTACCCTCCTTGGGGGCAGGCGTATCAGGCCTGTCGCGCCTGCCCTTCAGTTTTTTGCTCCTCTTCCCAGGGGGGGGGGGCTGGCTGTGCCTTTGCTGCTGGACGATGTCCCAGACCAAGGAAAGGGCGGACTCCAAAAACCAGGCACGACGTTCTTGGGAGTTGCAGTGCTGGTGGTGGCTGAGGTGTTTGTGGAACTCTTACGGGATGGAGGGGGTGGGTCAGGTGAGGAAAAGAGGTCAAGTTTAGAGAGGAACATTTTCTTTGGAGCCATGGGAAGGGTAGCTGGAGTGGGTTTGGGAGTGGAGGAAGAGGATGTGGTTGTAGGAGAGTCAAGTGTGCTGTCTTTGGGTGCAGGTGCTTGGGCTGGAGGCTGACGTGAGGTGTATGGCTGTTGTTTGGGTGCCTGCCTGCGTTTGTGTGGTTGGGAAGCGGGGGTGACAGACACACTGGGAGAGGACACAGGGGACGTGTACATGGCAGTGGGGGTGCTGACTGCATGTGTGCGGACTGGTCTGGAGGGTGTGCTGGTGATGGGTGCAATGGCTGATGGTGGTGTGCTTGCAGGTGTGTGTGGAGACGTCACAGGGAGGGAGGAGGGAGACGAGGAGGTGGGGGACACAGAGGAGGTAGTGACTGTTGGCATGTCTGCATCTGGATGTTGCTTGGGTGAATGCTTTTGTGTTCTGTGGTGCTTATGTCTGGATGAGCTGCCCTTGGGTGTTGAGGTGTGTGCAGGCTGGTCTGTAGGTGTGGATGGGATAGGCAGAGGAACAGGGGAGTGGGACTGGGTGGAGGGAGTCAGAAGAGGGAGGCTGGAGACAGGGACAATCGCTGCCGTCAGTGCTGAGGCCAGAGCGTTGAACGATCGTTGATGGGCAGCCTGACCCGAATGAAGGCCCTCCAAGTATGCATTGCTTTGATGCACCTCCCTCTCCACACCCTGGATGGCATTCAAAAGGGTAGACTGCCCAACAATGATGGTCCTCAGGAGGTCAATGACCTCCTCACTGAGGGCAGCAGGGGTGACTGGGGCAGGGCCTGAGGTGCCTGGGGCGAAGGAGATGGCCGGCTTCCTGGCCTTGCGGGCACGGGCCGAAGGCCGAGGGGCTGCTGGGAGGGCGGAGCTGGTGCGCTGGGTGGCAGCTGTACCTGTAGGATCGGTGGGCACGAATGTTGCCGCCACCGCAAGGGAGCTCCCTTCCGAGGACGTGTCGGTGTCGCTGACGTCTCCACGGGTCCCCGTGGTGGAGCCCCCCTCGCCCTCCGTCTCACTGGTCATGTCAGAGTCCGTTGCATGGCCCTCCGGGGCCATGTGAGATGCAGCTCCCTCTTGCGCCGATGCCACTTCTCCTCCGCCTGATGATGCTAATGCACACATTCACAGAAAAACAAAGAAAATGGGGGGGGGTGGAAAACATAAAGACAAGTTGAGTGCATGCATTGGGGACACCGTTGGCGGAGAGGACAGACACAGAAGCCTCCTGCACTACGCTGCGCACTTGGGGTACACTACTCATTCAATGGGACATGCCCTACAAGCCTATGGGCGACAACTGCCCACACAGTATACACTGGTCCATGAATCGCGTTACTAGGCACCCTACAGAGGTGGGGGGCGGGGGCACAGGACCATACCTCACGGACGGGCCTATCCTACAGAAATCGCCTTGGCCTACGGATACCCACAGCCCTCCTCCCCCACCCAGGCACCTCCACTGCGCGCAAAATAGCTGAAAGTGCTGGTACTCACCCCCTTGTGTCTGCTGTGATGTCCTCAAGCGCCCATCTAAATCGGGGTAGGCCACTGCCAGGATCCGGGACATCAGGGGTGTCAAGGTACGACTGGCACCCCTCCTAGGTTGGGAGGCTATCCCCAGCAGAGCCTCCGCGGTCTTCCTGCTCCCGCGGCGGATGTCCTCCCACCTCTTGCGGCAGTGGGTGCCCCTTCTGTTGTGGACCCCCAGGGCCCGGACGTCCTTGGCGATGGCACGCCAAATGTCAATCTTCTGATGGGCGCTGACCTATGTGACATGTACAGGGGGGAAGAGAAACATCATCACTTTTCTGCATGCTCGATGTGAGTGGCCCCCCCTCCTCAACCTTGCCATGTGGCACATGCTCTCATCTGTCGTGCCATGCATTCGTCATTCGCTGCCCTCCCCTCCATCGTACATCCTCCCCACTCAAGCCAGGCATTGGGCACTATGCATTGCCCCCGTGTACTCACCTGTTGGTCTGGAGGCCCGTAGAGTAGCGCATACTGGGGGAGGACCCCGTCCACGAGCTTCTCCAACTCCTCGGAACTGAAGGCGGGGGCCCTTTCCCCAGTCGCAGCAGCCATTGTCACTTCCAGACCGAGGTCACAGCAGCACTTGCAGTATAGGTCCTCTCCTGTGGATGCTCAGGTCTCGTGTGATTAAGCATAGAGAAAATGGCGGTTACGGCCGCGGCGGTGCGTACCGCGGCGGTGCGTACCGCGACCGCCGGCGCTCACCGCCATTGGCTCCTGAAACCCATAGGGTTCAATGTCGTCCAATGCGACTTTGCGCCGCGGACTGCGACCGCCACGGTGTGCCACGCTTGCGCAATGACCTCACTTCACATTGTCACACTTCACAGGTCAGGCAGCCGCCACTTCAGGGGCCCACATGGCTTAATTCCTACTGCGTCACACATGGCTAGGCCTTGCACCGACAATCACACTAGCCATTCAATCCCGAGAGATTCGTGTACTGTGCATGCTGTGGGCACTTACCTGTGGGTTGCTTGACTCTGTGCTCCATGTTGTCCTTCCTAGGCATCGTCCGCTGGGACTTGCGATGAGACGGAGGAATCTTCCCGTGTACAGACCGCTGGTGGACCTGTCGACAATGGAAGAAAGACACGTCATACTCACCTACAGACTCAACCGTGCCACTATACAGGAACTGTGTGCCCAGCTGGAGCCAGACCTGATGTCACCCATCCGCCAACCCACAGGGATTCCGCCTCTAGTGCAGGTGCTGTCAATACTGCATTTTTTTGCCAGTGGATCATTTCAAACTACAGTGGCCATTTCATCTGGGATGTCTCAGCCTATGTTTTCAAAGGTGTTGTCCAGAGTGTTGTCTGCCCTGATGAAATACATGCAGAGCTACATCATTTTCCCTGAGGTGGGTGACTTGCCTACAGTGAAGGGTGATTTCTATGCCCTTGGACACAGCAATATAGCAGCATACCTTATGTGATGGAACAGCTTCAGAGACACAGTGTGTGGCTAATTGGTGACTCTGGTTACCCAAACCTGCCTTGGCTATTGACCCCAGTGAGGAATCCCAGGACCAGGGCAGAGGAACGGTACAATGAGGCCCATGGGCGTACTAGGAGGGTGATTGAGCGGACCTTCGGCCTCCTGAAGGCCAGGTTTAGGTGCCTGCATATGACTGGTGGATCCCTAATGTACTCACCAAAGAAGGTGTGTCATATCATCGTGGCCTGCTGCATGCTTCACAACCTGGCTTTGCGACGCCAGGTGCCTTTCCTGCAGGAGGATGGTCCAGATGGTGGTGTTGTGGCCGCTGTGGAGCCTGCGGAGAGTGAAGAGGAGGAAGACGAAGAGGACGACACAGACAACAGGGACAGAGTAATACTGCAGTATTTCCAGTGACACACAGGTAATAATCTACTCCTGCATTGTATTATATCTGTAACTGTAGTGGCTCTCTACTGTCTGACCTTTCACCCCAATGTATGGTAACTTAGTTGTGTATATCACTTCCTATTTCAGTGATCTGATCCCCACGGAGTGCCCTCTGGTTTTTTTCCCCATGGACTACCGCTGTGTGACACTGGTATGTTGTCATCACAATGTAAATAGAAATGTTTTGTTGGTTATATCGAATACATTTGGTTTAAATAAATAGATAGCAGAATCCAGTTGGTTTTTGTGCAATAATTGTGTTTATTGAAGTTTTAAAATAGGTGTATAGTTCAAAAAGGGTGATGGGTGATGGTGGAGGCATGTCCATGGCAGTGTCCAGACTGTCGTTCCTCCAGGTCCATTGTCCTTATGCCTGTGGAAGGTGGAGCAGGGGCAGTTCAAGGTTGGACAGGGTGAACAAGTGGGACAGTGGGATGACATCCGGGGGTTTCCGTGCATGGCGGGGGTCTTGACATCCTACTCTGTCTTCTTCCTAGATCTCAGGCCTTTCTTGCGGGGTGGTTCTTGTTCTGCAGGGGGTTGGGTCCGGGTGGGCCGTTGCTGTTGTGTCGGGGCCTCCTGACCACTAGCGCCGGCAGAGGTGGTGGGCTGTTCTTCCTCCATGCTAGTGGCAGGGGCCCTTTGGGGGGCCACATGGTCCCGCAAAGTGGTGACAATCTGGTTGAGTGCCACCACCATTGTACCCATTGCGGAACTGATGCTGCGCAGTTCTTCCCGGAACCCCATATTCTGTTGCTCATGCAGAAGCAGGATCTCCTGCAACCTGGCCAGGACCGTCGCCATCATCTCTTGCGAGTGGTGGTACGCTCCCATGATGGTGGTGAGGGCCTCTTGGACAGTGGGTTCCCTAGGCCTGTCCTCCCTCTGTCGCACAGCAGCCCTCCCAGTTCCTCTTTGTTCCTGGGCCTCTGTCCCCTGGACGGTGTGCCCACTACCAGTGCCCCCAGGTCCCTGTTGTTGTTGGGGTTGTGGGTTACCCTGGGTGCCCTGTACTGGTAGACACACCGCTGCTTGACCTGTCCTGGAGACAGAAGCATGGGCCCGCTGGGTGGGTGCTGTGCTGGTGTTTCCAGAGGGGGGTAGGTCTGCTGTGGCCTGTGGCTGACTGAGGGTAACCGACTGTCCAGAGGTCCCCGATGGTCCGGGCTGGTCATCAGGTTCTAGGTCGACAGAGCTGCTGTCATCACTGGGGGCCTGTTCTGTGGGTGGGATGGACAAATCTGGACCCTCCTGGCCAGTGTGTTGGCGTTCGGGCCCTGCAGGGGTAAAAGAGTATGGTTATTGCTTTTGTGTGTGCCATGGCGTGCGATTTGTGGGTGCCCTTGTCCCCCAGTGCTGGCAGTCCCTTGTGGGAGGAGTTGTAAGGGTGGTTTGTGGGGGGGGATGGGTATGTGCAGTGGTCATGCTTAGGTGATGGGTGTCCATGGTTTGTGTTGGCATTCAGGGGTTGGTGTTGGGTTGGGTGGGTTGTGCTGGTGAGACATTAACAGGGAGGATGTGTGCTGGGGGGTTGGGGGTGAGGGTGGGGGTGTGGGTTGGCATGCTGGTGGTTGGGGGGGGTGAAGTAGTTGAGATGAGACTTACCAGAGTCCATTCCTCCGCCTACTCCAGCGAGGCCCTCAGGATGCAGGATGTTAAAGACCTCTTGCTCCCATGCTGTGAATTCGGGTGGAGTGGGTGGGGGTCCGCCGCCAGTCTTCTGCACAGCGATGTTGTGTCTTGACACCATCGACCGCACCTTCCCCCGTAGGTCGTTCCAGCGCTTTCGGATGTCTTCCCGATTTCTGGGGGTTTGTGGGTGATGTGGGTGTGTGTTTTATATAGTGATGGGTGTGTGGGTGTGTTGTTTGTATGTGTATCAGGTGTGTGTATTTCGAATTGTCCAATGTGGCTGTGTTTTGTAAAGGTGTGTGTATTTTGACCGCGGCGGTGTGTACCGCCAATGGAATACCTCGGTTGAAAGACCGCCGCGTGGATTCGTGGGTTGTAATGGCATGGGCGTGTTTATGTTGGCGTGACGGTGGAGGTTTGGTCATCTCCAGTTTATCGCTGACCGCTGATGAGGCGGGCTTCAGTGGAAGTCGGGTTTTTGGCGGTTTGGCAGTTGTGGGTCAGAATGACCGTGGCGGTTTACCGCGGCGGTATAATGGCGGTCTTCTGACCGGCGGTAAGAGCCTTTTACCGCCGAGGTCAGAATGACCCCCTTTATATCACTTTTCAGTGATATCTCTACATTTACTTATTGCATCTTTGATCGTTTTGACCTGCAAATATCAGGATAAATATTATATATTTTTCTAAACATTGTGTGGTGTTATATTGTGTTACTGTATGATTTATTGCACAATACACATTACCTTCTAAGTTAAGCCTGGCTGCTTAGTGCCAAGCTACCAGAGGGTGGGCACAGGATAATTTGGATTGTGTGTGACTTGCCCTGACTAGAGTGAGGGTCCTTGCTTGGGCAGGGGGTAACCTGACTGCCAACCAAAGACCCCATTTCTAACACATACACTTACACTTACAAACATGCACAAACATGCACCTACACACAAACACATACATGCATTCAAATAAACAGGCTTTTCACCCATGCTTTTCACCCATGCACCCCCACTACTTTCCATCTTGGTGGCCAGCAGTGCTCCACTTATTTTTCATCTTGGTGTGCAGCAGTTCTTCAGGTGATACTCTTGTTCCACTCCTGGGTCCACTTTTCATTCACAGACAGAAAAATTTGAAACATCTGTGACAGCTGAAAACTGCTATAATTGACAGCTTTGGTTTGTCTGACCCAGGTTCCAAACGTATTTCTTAGACTAAGAGGCGGTTTTGCCAATGCAGCTGTGCAGGTAACGCTCATGATGTGTTTAGAATGCTACTCAGAGTGGTTGCCAGTGGTTCAGACTACTTGCAAGTTTTTCACCCTTCACTTTTTTGTTTGAATCCCTTAGTGGTCAAGGGAATACCAAGAAGTGGGTCTGTTGCTCGCTCTTCAGTAGGATCCAAACAATTCCTCATTGACAAGGCCTATTAAGTCTGCAATTGGTCTAGGGTTACTTGTGCTCTCTTTTGGAGGAGGCTTTGCCTGGTAGTTCATTTAGAATGGGCTGTTCCATGAGGGCCACTACTAATTTGCAAAAGGCAGGCCTCTGTTTAGAATGCTACAATGAACAAAAAACAATGGTGTTGAATGCTACCCAGAGTAATTTCTAGTGAGTTTGACTATTTGCAAGCTTCCCTTCATCAGTTCTTGTGTGTTTCAGAGGTTTTTGCATGCATAAGCGTTTCTGCATACACCATTGTTCATACAGGTAAGACTGCAGGCTTTGATTCATGAATGCTGCATGCGGGTGGAAGGCTAATGCGCAACAATGTTTGAGCTACATGTACTGAACATGTCATTAAACTAATTACCTGATATTTAGCCATCCAGTTAGCTAAACACTCTTCCCATGTACTGAAAGAACTGTCCCTTCTCTGTGTTCAACAGTGTGTGGATATGTGCTAGTGCACTCGTATAGGTGGGTCCATGTGTGCAAATGTATGTATGTGTGAGCGCGTATCTGTGTGTCCAATTGTTGTTTGGGGTGGCTGATAATTTATGATACTCTAAACTACCTCCATTTTGTGCTTTGTGTACCACTCCTTACTTGCTTCCCTTTGTTCTTAATCTCCCTAGTAAGCAATTTCCAATGTATTGAGCTTTAGTGTGTCTTTGTTGTACGGCTGTAGTTTGTCATCCTTGCCCATTTCCCATTCCAAATCTTAGGTTAAGGCTTCCATTTTGGATTGGAGGAATGTAAGCAGGACCATCTAGGACCAATTCATTCTTTTCATTCTGTAGGTTTTCAATTAGGAGTGGGTGAAGAATTCTGCTCCGCCGGCGGAGTTCGCAGAGTTTTGTCCACACTTGCCAACGTAAAGTTGGCAAGCGAGATTTTTCAACGGGACCAGTAGGCATCGACCACTCATGATGAGACAGTTGCCACTCGCATTGAAGAAGCTGCAGCTCAAGTAGAAATTCTACTCGAGCAGCTGAAAGAAATTAGCCTCCTCTGGTGCTCCACATGATGCCATTTGCACTGAGAAACTCCTGCGCTGAAAATCAGTGCGAACAGTTCAACTTACCGAAACTCCACCACTCTCGGAGCTGTGCATAGCACAGCAAAGTTTTTTCGGCACTTCGCAGAGTTCCGCGTGGTAGAACTCCATGAACTCTGCCCAGCCTAATTTCAAGGAACGTCTGGGAGTTGAGCTAGAAGGATGAAGTCCTTCTCCATAGTGACTTCAATGGATAACCTGCAGCCCATCTAGATTCAGAGATAAAGTTCCTGTGCTGCAAAATAACACCACTTAAGGAGGATTATAGGTACCTCACTGGATGGAACCCCCTGATGTAGCATTGTGGGACCGCTGCTGTGTTACAAGTATCTTCTGTCTCTTCCGGAATATTAATTCCATGTAATCACTTCACTCCCCAGCCGCCTGTCTGAGTAAGTCCACCTGCAATGGATGAAATTTCCATCCCCTGCTTGTTGTGATTTATAGCAATGTGAGCATTTTCTTTACAATAATCCACCATCCACTTTGCAATGTAGTATGTAAATCTTGTCAAGAACACTGACCAGTAACCAATCCTTGGACAACTTTGAATCCCGCCTGCTACCATGTTCTGATGCTCAACACACATGCCATTTCTAACCCAGTTCACCCACACCTCTTAACTCCCTCCTCCAAGAAAATTCCACTTGCCTGTATGTCTTATTTATGGAATGGTGAGAAATAATTCACAGATGTCTAAGAATACCATACTCATTGCTCTACTCACTCTGTCAGAAAGTTATTTAACTGTTGCAATGTAACATGCAAATTAACAAAAAGCATCTTTAAATGGATGTGCAGGAAAATTATACATTGCTGAAAACGATGTTGCTTTCTTTAGATCTGACCAACTTCAGTGCACTTCCTTTGTCTCTCAGTGAATCAAACACCCTGCACCCATACTATGTGACACAATTATGCTTTTCCTTAAAGCAGCCATGCCTGCGGTGTTATTGTCAAATTGGTTGACTTTCTATGCATTTTCTATACGTGTCCATACGTACTTTACACTGCCACATAATCTGTTTGGTAAAAAATAGTATTTTCTGTTATTATGTATTCTCATTTTCCTGGAGCATCTGCCGTTCACAAAAGGATTTCCCTTATACACTGCACTCACCCTTCATGATTCTATAACCTAAAATGTTCCTTTGTGCACAGCTCAGCAGTGCAAATGTTTTCTCCCATAACTACTTTTTCTCTGAGTGTTTTAAGATAATGAACTGTTTCTCGATAGTGGTCTAATTTAATGGTTCTAAAAGGTTGTAGAATGGCTCAGTCAAGGCCCTCTGTGGCATTCTGCCTCAATTTACAGCTGCATTGGCTCACTTTCTTTCTCTCACAACATGCTTCCTTTTTCCTAAAGTATTTTCACTATTAACTTGTAATGTATTTATTTAATACTTTTCTACAGAACAGACATTATCCTTCGTAAAGTTATAGCGCAACTTGAAGGAAGTGAGGGGGAAATATAAATATTTGTATATCATATAAGTATTATAAGGAGTTTAGCACATGTTCACATTTTGAAACATAATGATTAACATCCATAAAGGTAAGTATTTCCATTAATACATGCATTGATTTGCATGGTGTTAGCATCACATAGGCCCTCATTCTGACCCTGGCGGTCGGTGATAAAGCGGCGGCCAAGCCGCCAACAGGCCGGCGGTCTAAAATATGCAATTCTGACCCTGGCGGGAACCGCCAACACAGCCCGCCAACTTAACACTCCGACCGCCACAGCGGTACAAACAAACAGCGCGGCGGTTCCCGCCAACAGCCCGGCGGCAGACAAAGTACCGCCCACCCTATTACGACCCACCAATCTGCCACCTTTTCCGGGGCGGGAGCACCGCCGATAAGAACACGGCGGAAACAGACTACGAACGGGAAAACGCTCACCTCTACGCACTCCACGCGAGATTCCGGCAGTATGGAGCCAGAGTTACAGGTCATCCCCGCACTCCTATTCCTCCTCATATACCAGGAGCACGCCCGGCGGCGCGGAAGACATCGGTGAGTACTGCACCTACGACACAGGGGAGGGAAAAGATTACCGGCACACACCCACCCACCCACACCCACTACAACACACACATCAATGCATTCCCACAGATCACTGTCACAACCCACAAACCACCCCCCTCCGAAATAATGCAAAGACCAAAAGAAGAGATCATAAACGGGCAGATATATTGAAATATGTACGCCATTAATCCCAAAAAATAAATAAACTATGTACAAAATATATACAGCTACTAAATGTAGTCCAACCACTGTCCGTGGATCACAGGGGTCCTGTGCAAAGGGGCAAGGCCCAGTCCCACGACAAGAACTCCACGGAGAGAACACTGCAGGGGCATCAGAAAGAAAATAGGACAGGCACCTCAGGGGGAAGGGAAGGGGGGGCAACTCAGCCACTTGAGTACACGACGCCAGATCCACGAGGGGACTCCATGACCACTGGGCCATCCTGGGGAGAGCAAAGCCACAGTCCATACAGTCCATACAGTGGGTGGCCTGCCCACTGGGCCATCCTGGGGAGAGCAAAGCCACAGTCCAAACAGTCCATACAGTGGGTGGCCTGCCCACTGGGCCATCCTGGGGAGAGCAAAGCCACAGTCCATACAGTCCATACAGTGGGTGGCCTGCCCACTGGGCCATCCTGGGGAGAGCAAAGCCACAGTCCATACAGTCCATACAGTGGGTGGCCTGCCCACTGGGCCATCCTGGGGAGAGCAAAGCCACAGTCCAAACAGTCCATACAGTGGGTGGCCTGCCCACTGGGCCATCCTGGGGAGAGCAAAGCCACAGTCCATACAGTCCATAACAGACCCCACTGCCACTGGAGGAGGCAAGTTGGCCAGAGGACATCCTGCAGCCCTGCCCGAGATAGATCCTGCCCTGCCACGTCTGCCAAAGGGCCAGCGGTTCTTGCCCTGAAGGGCCCAGTTCAGCGGTTCTTGAGACGGCGGGGCCCAGTTCAGCGGTTCTTGCCTTGAAGGGCCCAGTTCAGCGGTTCTTGCCTTGAAGGGCCCAGTTCAGCGGTTCTTGCCTTGAAGGGCCCAGTTCAGCGGTTCTTGCCTTGAAGGGCCCAGTTCAGCGGTTCTTGAGACGGCGGGGCCCAGTTCAGCGGTTCTTGAGACGGCGGGGCCCAGTTCAGCGCTTCTTGCCTTGAAGGGCCCAGTTCAGCGGTTCTTGAGACGGCGGGGCCCAGTTCAGCGCTTCTTGCCTTGAAGGGCCCAGTTCAGCGGTTCTTGAGACGGCGGGGCCCAGTTCAGCGGTTCTTGCCTTGAAGGGCCCAGTTCAGCGGTTCTTGCCTTGAAGGGCCCAGTTCAGCGGTTCTTGCCTTGAAGGGCCCAGTTCAGCGGTTCTTGCCTTGAAGGGCCCAGTTCAGCGGTTCTTGAGACGGCGGGGCCCAGTTCAGCGGTTCTTGAGACGGCGGGGCCCAGTTCAGCGGTTCTTGCCTTGAAGGGCCCAGTTCAGCGGTTCTTGCCTTGAAGGGCCCAGTTCAGCGGTTCTTGCCTTGAAGGGCCCAGTTCAGCGGTTCTTGCCTTGAAGGGCCCAGTTCAGCGGTTCTTGAGACGGCGGGGCCCAGTTCAGCGGTTCTTGAGACGGCGGGGCCCAGTTCAGCGGTTCTTGCCTTGAAGGGCCCAGTTCAGCGGTTCTTGCCTTGAAGGGCCCAGTTCAGCGGTTCTTGCCTTGAAGGGCCCAGTTCAGCGGTTCTTGAGACGGCGGACGGTCTATGGCCAAC
This sequence comes from Pleurodeles waltl, assembly GCF_031143425.1. Lineage (NCBI taxonomy): Eukaryota > Metazoa > Chordata > Amphibia > Caudata > Salamandridae > Pleurodeles > Pleurodeles waltl. Next base: position 1,271,192,249 of record NC_090437.1, read on the forward strand.
TGCTAAATGCCTGGTGGTGCCCTCCTGGGCAGCGGGGATGGTGCTCCTTCACTGCCCACCTGGGCTGTGGGTGGTGGGGCCCTCCTGGCCAGCTGGGCTGGGTGCTCCCTGGGTAGCGGCTATGGGGCTGGTGGGCTCTCCCGGGGCAGCTGTGCCGGTTCCTCCCGGGGCAGCGGCTATGGGGGTTGTGGGCTCCTCCTGGGCAGCAGGCCTGCTGCCTGACCTCTCCAACTTGCTGCCCTTGCCCTCCTTAGTCGTCGGCCTGTGGCCCTTTCCTCCCTTTGGAGCTGTGGCTGGTGACTGTCTCTGGGTGGTGTCCGGGGGGGATGTAGAAGGCGGGCTCCTGCGGCGCCCCTTCCGCCTTCTGCTCCTCTTCCCAGGGGGTGGGCTGGCTGTCCCCTTGCTGCTGGGCGAAGATCCAGACATGCGGGCTGGCGGGCTCCAATACCCCTGCACCCTTGTCAAGGGGGCTGCAGGGCTGGTGGTGGCTGAGGTGCTCTTCTTACCCCGACGAGAAGGAGGGGGGGGCTCAGGGTCAGGAAAGAAGTTAGTAGTGGCGAGGAAGAGCTTCTTGGGACAATGGAGAGTGGTAGGTACAGTGGGAATGGGAGTGGAGGGAGAGGATGTGGTTGTAGGTGAGTCACGTTTGCTGTCTTTGGGTGCAGGTGCAGGAGGGATAGGCTGTCGTGAGGTGGATGGCTGTTGGGTGGGTGGGTGGCTGCGTTTGTGTGGTGTGGAAGAGGGGGTGACAGACACAGTGGGAGAGGACACAGGGGACGTGTAAATGGCAGTGGGGGTGGTGACTGCACGTGTGCGGACTGGAGTGGAGGGTGTGCTGGTGATGGAAACACTGGCTGATGGTGAGGTGAATGGAGGTGTGAGTGTAGACGTCACAGGGAGGGAGGAGGGAGACGAGGAGGTGGGGGTCACAGAGGTGGTAGTGACTGTTGGCATGTCTGCATCGGAATGTTGCGTGTGTGAATGTCTGCGTGATCTGTGGTGCTTATGTTTGGATGAGCTTCTCTTGGGTGTTGAGGTGTGTGCAGGCTGGTCTGATGGTGTGGGTGGGACAGGCAGAGGAACAGGAGACTGGGAGGAGGGAGTTAGTAGAGGCAGGCAGGAGACAGGGACAATGGCTGCCGTCAGTGCTGAGGCCAGAGCCTGGAACGATCGCTGATGGGCAGCCTGACCCGAATGAATGCCCTCCAGGTACGCATTGCTGCGATGAACCTCCCTCTCCACCCCCTGGATGGCATTCAAAAGGGTAGTCTGCCCAACAATGAGCGTTCGGAGGAGGTCAATGACCTCCTCACTGAGGGCAGCGGGGGTAACAGGGGCAGGGCCTGAGGTGCCTGGGGCGAAGGAGATGCCCGGCTTCCTGGCAGAGCGGGCACGGGGCGAACGCTGAGGGGCTGCTGGGAGGGCGGAGATGGTGCGCTGGGTGGCGGCTGTACCTGTAATGGCGGGGGGCACGGATGGTGCCACCCCCGCAAGGGAGCCCCCTTCCGAGGACGTGTCCGTGTCGCTGCAGGCTCCAGTCGTCCCCGTCGTGGAGCTCCCCTCGCCCTCCGTCTCACTGGTCCAGTCTGACTCTGTGGCATGGCCCTCCTGGGCCATGTGAGATGCAGCTCCCTCCTGCCCCGATGCCACTTCTCCTCCGCCTGATGATGCTGATGCACACAAGCACAGAAAGACAAACAAAAAGGGGGGGGGAGAGAGAAATAAAGGGATATTGAGTACATGGATCTCCGGTACAGTTAGCGGACATGACAGACACAGATGCCCCCTGCACTAAGTTGCGCACTTGGGGTCCGCTACGCATTCCGTGGAACATGCCCTACACGCCTAGAGTTGACAACTGCACCCATGGATGACACGGCCCAGGGATGGCTGTACTGACACACTACTGAGGGTGGTGGCTGGGGACACAGGGGCTTACGGGGGTGCCCAGCCTACAGATATCGCCCTGGCCTAGGGGGACCCACAGCCCTCCTCCCCCACCCAGACACCTCCACTGCGCAACAACAGAGTAGATAATGCTTGGACTCACCCCCTTGTGTCTGCTGTGCTGCCCTCACGCGCCCATCCAAATCAGGGTAGGCCACCGCCAGGATCCGGAACATCAGGGGGCTCAGTTGACGGCAGGCACCCCGCCTACGTTGGGAGGCCATCCCCAGCAGAGACTCGGCGGTCTTCTTGGTCCCGCGGCGGATGTCCTCCCACCTCTTGCGGCAGTGGGTGCCCCGTCGATGGTGGACCCCCAGGGCCCGGACTTCCTTGGCGATGGCACGCCAAATCCCGATCTTCTCATGGGCGCGGACCTATGTGACACGTACAGGGAGGGAGAAATACCACGTTCAAGTTACTCAGCATTTTCCTTTCCAGTGGCCCAACGCCCCCCATCCCCGCCAGGCCCCCCGCCAGGCCCAACATGCCCCCCATCCCCGCCAGGCCCCCCGCCAGGCCCAACATGCCCCCCATCCCCGCCAGGCCCCCCGCCATGCCCAACATGCCCCCCATCCCCGCCAGGCCCCCCGCCATGCCCAACATGCCCCCCATCCCCGCCAGGCCCCCCGCCAGGCCCCCCGCCAGCCCCAACATGCCCCCCATCCCCGCCAGGCCCCCCGCCAGGCCCAACATGCCCCCCATCCCCGCCAGGCCCCCCGCCATGCCCAACATGCCCCCCATCCCCGCCAGGCCCCCCGCCATGCCCAACATGCCCCCCATCCCCGCCAGGCCCCCCGCCAGGCCCCCCGCCAGCCCCAACATGCCCCCCATCCCCGCCAGGCCCCCCGCCAGGCCCAACATGCCCCCCATCCCCGCCAGGCCCCCCGCCATGCCCAACATGCCCCCCATCCCCGCCAGGCCCCCCGCCATGCCCAACATGCCCCCCATCCCCGCCAGGCCCCCCGCCAGGCCCCCCGCCAGCCCCAACATGCCCCCCATCCCCGCCAGGCCCCCCGCCAGGCCCAACATGCCCCCATCCCCGCCAGGCCCCCCGCCAGCCCCAACATGCCCCCCATCCCCGCCAGGCCCCCCGCCATGCCCAACATGCCCCCCATCCCCGCCAGGCCCCCCGCCAGGCCCCCCGCCAGCCCCAACATGCCCCCCATCCCCGCCAGGCCCCCCGCCAGGCCCAACATGCCCCCCATCCCCGCCAGGCCCCCCGCCAGGCCCCCCGCCAGGCCCCCCACCAGCCCCAACATGCCCCCCATCCCCGCCAGGCCCCCAAGCCAGCCAGTGGCCCCAAATCCAGATAGAATTAAACTCACTTGTTGGTCTGGAGGACCGTAGAGTAGCGCATACTGGGGGAGGACCCCATCCACAAGTTTCTCCAACTCCTCTCCAGTGAAGGCAGGGGCCCTTTCCCCAGTCGCAGCAGCCATTGTCCCTTCCAGACCGAGGTCACAGCAACACTTGCAGTATAGGTCCTCTCCTGTGAAAGTTCAAGTCGCAAGTGGATAAGTAGATAGAAAATGGCGGTCACGTCCGCGGCGGTGCGTACCGCGGCGGTGCGTCCCGCCACCGCCGGCGCCCTTCGCCATTGGCTCCTGAAACCCATAGGCTTCAATGTTAACCAATGCGGCTTCGCGCCGCGGTCTTCGCCCGCCGCCCGCCGCGGTGTGCCACGCCAGCGCATTGACCTCACATCCCATTGTCACACTTCACAGGTCAGGCAGCCGCCATTTCCAGGGCCCACATGGCTCAATTTCAACTGCGTCACACAGGCCTAGGCCTTGCATAGCCACTCAGACACGCCATTCACTGCATAGAGAATCGTATACTGTGCTAGCTGTGAGTACGTACCTGTGGGTTGCCTGACTGTGTGCTCCATGTTGTCCTTCCTAGGCACCGTCCGCTGGGTTGGGCGAGGAGACGGATGAATCCTCCCGTGTACCGACCGCTGGTGGACCTGTCGACAGTGGAAGAACGCCACATTATCCTGACCTACCGTCTTAACCGTGCCACTATCCATGAACTGTGTGCCCGGCTGGAGCCCGACCTGATGTCCCCCATCCGCCAACCCACAGGGATTCCCCCTCTGGTGCAGGTCATGTCAGTACTACATTTCTTGGCAAGTGGGTCATTACAGACAACCGTGGGAATTGCTTCCGGGATGTCTCAGCCCATGTTTTCAAAGGTGTTATCCAGAGTGTTGTCTGCCCTGATGAAATCCGTGAGGAACTACATCATTTTCCCTGAGGTGGGCGAATTGGCTACAGTGAAGGGTGATTTCTACGCCCTTGGACATATTCCCAACGTAATTGGTGCCATTGATGGGACCCATGTGGCTTTGGTTCCCCCAAGAGACAGGGAGCAGGTGTACAGGAACAGAAAAAGTTACCATTCAATGAACATCCAGGTGGTGTGTTTGGCTGACCAGTACATCTCGCATGTAAATGCCAAATTCCCAGGGTCAGTGCATGACGCCTACATCCTGAGGAATAGCAGCATCCCTTACGTGATGGAACAGCTACAGAGACACCGTGTATGGCTAGTGGGGGACTCTGGGTACCCCAACCTGTCGTGGCTACTGACCCCAGTAAGGAATCCCCGGACCAGGGCAGAGGAACGGTACAATGAGGCCCATGGGCGTACTAGGAGGGTGATCGAACGCACCTTTGGCCTCCTAAAGGCCAGGTTTCGCTGCCTGCATATGACCGGTGGATCCCTAATGTACTCACCTAAGAAGGTGTGTCACATCATCGTGGCCTGCTGCATGCTTCACAACCTGGCTTTGCGCCGCCAGGTGCCTTTCCTGCAGGAGGATGGTCGAGACGGTGGTGTTGTGGCAGCGGTGGAACCTGAGGAGAGTGACGAGGAGGAAGACGACGGGGCTGAAACAGACAACAGGGACAGAATCATTGAACAGTACTTCCAATAGGACACAGGTAACATTTCAAAGATAATTTAGTAAATGTTAACTACTCTGCAGCATCTCTGCTGCCTGTCTATTTGCCCCAGTGTATGATGACTGAGTTTTGGCTTTTCCCTCCCTATTTCAGATCTGGGGTCCCCACTACGAGTCCTGTGCTTCGTTTCCCCATGGACTACAGCTTTGTGGCAGCTGTTTGTTGACTTCACCATGTACAAGGACATATTTGCACTGTCATGTCAATTACAATCTATTGAAATCACAGCCAGACTCCTGATATTTTGGTGCAAAATAGGTGTTTATTGAAGTGCTCAAAATGGGATGGGGGGTTTCAAGTGGGTGGGGGCTATGGTGAAGGAATGTCCATGGCAGAGTCCAGAGTAACAGTCACACAGGTGCATTGTCCAGAGGCCTGTGGAGAGATGGAGCATGGGCAGTTCGAGGATGGACAGGGTGACAATGTGGGACAGTGGGATGACATCAGGTGGTATCCATTGCTGGCGGGGGTCTTGACATCCTACTCTGTCTTGCGAGATCTCAGGGCCCTCTTGCGGGGTGGTTCTTCTCCTGCAGGAGGTGGGGGTCTGGTGGGCTGCTGCTGTGCGGGGGCCTCCTGTCCACTAGCGGCGGCGGAGGTGGATGGCTGTTCTTGGTCCAGGCTAGTGGCAGGGGCCCTTGGGTGTTGTTCAGTGTCCGCCCTGCTGTTTACGAGGTCCTGCAGCAGCCCTACCATGGTAACCAGGGTGGTGTTGATGGCTCGGATGTCCTCCCTGTACCCCCAATAGTGTTCCTCCTGCAGCACCTGGATCTCCTGGAACCGGGCCAGTACCGTCGCCATCGTCTCCTGGGAGCGGTTGTATGCTCCCATGATGGTGGTGAGGACCTCGTGGAGAGTGGGTTCCCTGGGCCTCTCCTCCCCCCCCTGTCGCACAGCTGCCCGCCGAGTTGCCCTGTTTCCCTGGGCCTCTGCCCCCTGGCCGGTGTGCCCACTACCACTGCCCCCAGGTCCCTGTTGTTGGGGTGGTGGGTTATCCTGGGTGCCCTGTAGTGGTAGACACACCGCAGATTGACGCGCCCTGGAGACAGAGGCATGGGCCCGCTGGGTGGGAGCTGTGCTGGTGTTCCCAGGGGGGTTAGGGTCTATAGTGGCCTGTGCCTGTGTGAGGGGAACCGACTGTCCAGAGGTCCCCGATTGTCCGGGCTGGTCATCGGTGTCCAGATCGACAGAGCTGCTGTCATCGCTGACGGCCTCTTGGGTGGGGGGTGTGGATAATTCTGGCCCCTCCGCCGCGGTGTGTTGACGGTCGGGTCCTGCAGGGGTATAGAGGTATGGTTATAGTTTCAATGTGTGGCATATGGGTGTATCTGTGGGTTCCCGTGTCCCCAAGTGCTGGCATTCGTGTGTGGGGGCTTTGGTGAGGGTGGCTTGTGGGGGGGATGTGTATATGCATTGGGCATGCTTTGGTGATGGGTGTCCATGCTTAGTGGACGCATGCAGGCCTAGGTTTTGGGATGTGTGGGTTGTGATGGTGAGACATTGGCGGGGAATAGGTGTGCTGGGGGTGGGGGTGAGGATGGTGGTGGGGGTGAGGATGGTGGTGGGGGTGAGGGTGGGAGTGAGGGTGGGGGTGGGGGTGAGGGTGGGGTTCGAGGATGGGGGTGAGGGTTGGGGTCTGATTTGGCATGCAGGTGGGGGGGAAGCAGTATTGAAGCTTCAACTTACCAGTATCCATTCCTCCGCCGACTCCTGCGAGGCCGTCAGGATGCAGGATGTTCAAGACTTCCTCCTCCCATGATGTGAATTGTGGGGGTTGAGGTGGGGGTCCTCCGCCAGTCTTCTGCACGGCGATGTTGTGCCTGGATACCATGGAACGCACCTTCCCCCGTAGGTCGTTCCATCGCTTCCTGATGTCTTCCCGATTTCTGGGGTGCTGTCCCACTGCGTTCACCCTGTCGACAATCCTCTGCCATAGCTCCGTCCTCCGGGCAATGCTGGTGTATTGTATCTGTGTGCCGAACAGCTGGGGCTCTACACGAACGATTTCCTCCACCATAACCCTGAGTTCTTCGTCTGTGAAGCGGGGTTGTCTTTGGGGTGCCATGGGGTGGTGTGTATGATGTGTGGGGTGGAGTATGTGTATTTAAGTGAGTTGAGTGTGGTGGTGTGTGTTGTTTTGTGTGTGGATAGTGTGTGGGTGATGGTGTTGAGTGGCTGTGGCTGTTATGTTTTGGATGCTGGTGTCTCGCTCTTGCCTTCTTTACGAATTTTTAAGCGTAGGGGTTTGTGGGTGATGTGGGTGGGTGTTTTATATTGTATTGTGTGTGTGGGAGTGGTGTGTGTATGTGTATCAGGTGTGTGGGATTCAAATCGTCCAATGTGGGTGAGTTTTGTTCGTTTGTGTGTATTCTGACCGCGCCGGTGTGTCCCGCCAATGGAATACCGCGTTTGAATGACCGCCGCGTGGATTCGTGGGTCGTAATGGCATGGGCGTATTTCTGTTGGCGTGGCGGTGGAGGTTTGGTCACCTCCACCTTTCCGCCGACCGCTGGTCTGGCGGTCTGTTGTGGCGGTCGGATTTTCGGAGGTTTGCCTTCTGCGGGTCAGAATGACCGTGGCGGGTTTCCGCGACCGCGGCGGGATTATGGAGGATTTCTGACCGGCGGTAGGCGCCTTTTACCGCCGAGGTCAGAATGACCACCATAGAGTCAAAACAGAAAAGAGATGAGATAATAATTTTGTAAAGTGATACCATTGTGCCCTACATAAAGTGTAAATACAAAAATATTGTGTTAAGAGAAAGAAGAGTAAATAAAAGTTTGTTTCATCGGTGTGATCAAATGTAATCTTAGGAGTAGGCAATTGGAAAGAGTTGGCAGGTTGCCAGTCACTTTGTAAGTCCTAAATTATGATCATAAAAACAAAGAGGACAAAATAAAGGACCTGCAAGTCATGAGAGGCAGGAGTTTAGGGTGTATTAAAAGAGAAGACATATGTGATACTTCAAGAGAGCTTTCAAGGAGGTAAAAGAGGGGCCTGCCTCACAATCTCACATGTAAACCATTTGATTTACATTGTAATAAACATTTAGGCGCTGTGATGAAGTTGGGGTCTACTCAGGGCTTGTTTTAGGGCAGTTCGACCCAGTGCACCTGCTCTTGGCACTGAGCTGTGGGGGAGGGGGTTGGGGCGTTGCTATGTTTAGAAATAAGTTCTCGTTTTAAAATAACTTGCTTCAGAGTTCCTTGTCCGCCCAGCAGTTTTAAGGCAACAATAAATATGTCAAAATAACTCTGGTGGATAATGTTTCTTCTGGAGAGATTTTGGAGTTTTGTTTAGTGGCAGTTTTGACTCATCATAAAGTAGCAGAGAGGGTTGATGAAAACAATGTGTACTATTAAGACCACAGGACTGCATTTTAGGTGGATAGCTCAGTGGGTTACTGCTTTTGTCACAAAGTTGCTTTGGTTACATGCAGTTCAGGAATTGCAATCGTAATACAGCACAGTGACCTATGAACTTCCATCAAAGAGCTGCATGCAAAGTAAATGGTATAGGTTAGAACATAATTTATTCCCCAAGTCTTCACTATCCTAAGGTTGATAAAAATAAATAGTTTGAGTAGGAATACATTAGGGAAGCTAAACCTGACCACTGTGGAACATTTTAAATCCTCAGTGTGTGCATTTCCAGATCAAGCACTCAAAAAATACTGTCTACTAGCATGGATGACATGTGATTCCTACACCTTGTAATCCTCATTGCTTTATGTAACTTTTCCTATAGCTTGATTTACACATGTATGATTTGTTGTCTCTATATAATGTTGGTGTGTGATGTAGTGCTCTGACACACTACACTGGCATGAGGAACGCTATAAAACAAATCAAATCCATGATAGAAGGGCTATGTTGAGGTGAGAGGCACTGTTGGGGGGCCGTAATGGGGAAATCAGTGGGGAAGGAGGTCATTGGATGGGCGGCGCCAAAAAAGACTGACACACTGGGCTCCACCAGCGCTAAAGCCAGCCCTCGGTCTTCTGGTTGTTTGGCAGTAGTCGTCTCGTCAGTAACCATACCTTTATCATTGAAGGATGCTGCTTCTCTTCATCTCAGAGCTCTGCTCATCGAAATGACTCCACCTTGCCATCTTAGCTCTGCTTTCTTTTCATATGGTTTTAATATTTTTTTTAAAGGGTTTATGACTTCCTTCCTACTATTTGCAGCAGTGTATTTCCAATTAGGTTGTTGGAGGAAATGAGAAAAACCTGTAAATTGAATCAATGAATCTAGTTTACGAATGAGGAAAAGGATATACTGAGAAGCTACAAGCCACACGCAAATGTTAATCTTTATTTTATTATTAAACAATAAACTTTATTAGACATAGCCAGTTAAACTTTAAATGATGCAATTTATAAAATGTACACTATCAGTCTAGATTAAAACACCCAAGTACACCATAACATGTTTGTGTTAATATTTTTTAACAATTTACCAAGTAGTTGTAGCATAAGCACAATATTATCAATATCACTTTGTGTATTTAATTTAGACTTAAAAAAATAAACCATAACAATAAGTGGCAATGGATCCAAAAAATCAATACATTATTATGAACAAAATATTTGTTTTAACAATTTCATGGCAATAACATCTTCTATTCGACTTTCAATAAGGATATTAGAGTTTGCACATCCACCAAACTGGATCACCCTCGATCTACCCGCTCAGCGCATAACCCTCCACTTGGGAGATACATTACAAATGAGAATACTGTGTGATTGCCCCAGTGTTCTTCATTCCAGCAGTATAGCATATTATAGCATTGTGTACATCCAATGACCTACTCTGCTGATAAGCTGTTTCCATTGTTTGCCAAAGGACTTGTTGTTCCTAGGAAATGAGTGCTGACTTGCAGCATGTGGCCCTCCATTCCTTCAAATTTACTTGCACTAGTTGTCCTTATGGCCTAGGTTATGGAAACCTACATCACCAAGAACACAAAGATTTTAACTAGTGCTCAAGAAACATGTTCATTTCATATTGTTTTTATGTACCACAGGGTCAGTAAGTACTTGGTATGCATGCATCCATCCATTCCAGGACCGGAAACAGTTTTCGTAATGATCTGCAGGGAGGAGGGCACCCTACAGCCCTGGTGCTCTTTCTGTTGCATAACACCTGACAAAAAGATGCATTGCTGGAGATAAATAAGCAACTGTCAGGTTTCATCATCAGCGACACTCTTGTCGCCAGTGATGAACCATCAAATTGGCACGTTTAAAATGTGGTTGTGAAAAGGAAGCACATCAACCTCTAGTCGGGATTTGTTTGTGTCAGACCCTCACCAGGTCTAGTCCAGACCTAATGTAGGGTGACTAGTACTTATCCTTAAGATTGTTCTTTGATTTTATACCCATGACTTTTCTTTGCCAACGTAACCATCTTCCCTGCATAGAATCAGAGATTGGGCTAATTAAAATTCAGATCACTTTTAATATAAAGTGCAGATGCTAGGTGCAGCTGCATCAATAACAAGAATTTGCTATGAGTGGGAATGCCTCCTATTCCCAAGTATATTTTGCATTTTTAGCCCTGAAAAGAAGCTTGAATGGTTGAATTATTCACTCACGATAAACTACATACCTGAATACCTGTGAGTACCACAGAGGGCACATTTGCGAAATGTTAGTATAATTAAACAAATATATGAGAAATACCCCTACAGTGACATTGTGCACAGACTTTTGACATCCGGAGATTTTGAACATAGAAATTAATGCAAATTATATAGTTCTATACGTGCTGTGGGCAACCCACATGACTAGCTTCATATGTGGCGGTACATGACCATTTATGCGGAAACATGGGTATCTGAAGCTGTACCTGGTTAGAGAAAGCTGTTCTTAACATGTGCCGGAAGTAGATGGGCACATTGGTCAGTAAATGGTTGGCGGGGCAGGAGGCATCAGTTACACGTGGATCTGACAAATAAAACGTAATCTGAGCATATAAATCTATTCCTGGCATATGATATGGATTTATTGGTATGCAAGGCTGTACATGGGCGCGCAAAGGAATATGTTAACAATGTGAAAAGGTTAATATGGGTATTTGATGAAATCCTCTTGAGGGAGTTCAAGAGATGTATGAATTTGCATAGCAACCTGTTTCTTCTCTTTTTTTATTCCCACAGGCTGTAATACGCTAGTTGAGAACCTTCATGCAAGCTATTGGTGATGCCTTATGCATTTTGCATGACCAGTGCCTGCTGGACCTCAGTTCCCACATCTTACCTTAACTAAACTCATGCTTGCTTCCAATCCATTTGTTGTTTCATCTGGTTGGTTCCTGTGTCCAGCGGGATTGCCACAGGCAGCAATGATGTTATGCCATTGCATCCAATGATATAGACTTCAGCCTTAAGCACAAGTAATTGTTCTTTATTTAACCATCTTGTGGCACATAACGAGGCAGGAATATAGGTTTCTATAGTACTTTCTATGTGTGTTTTAGGGCACCAGCAGCTACTTTAGAAGCTTAAGTGTCACTATTGATAAATGTAAAAACCTTAATAAAAGAAATGGCAGATTATGCCAGAAGATTGTGGGAGAAAAATAAACTGGGGGAGAATTAAATGAAAGTCAGAAAGGTTTTCAGATCTCTTTACTTTTTTATATCGGCACAAGTAAAAATGACATTCGCTTCCCATTGCTGACCTGCAGCCCTACTGATATTGATTAGTATGTCTTCTGCTGATTTGCGATTTTTTCGTCCAAATTTATTTTTTAACCCACATTGTCCAATCATGGCTGCTAAACTAATTTTTATAACTGTGCTTGTTTAATTTGGCTGGCATCAATCCCTACTAGAGATCTAGGGCCATATGTACGAAAGCTTTTTCCCATAGACACAGAATGGGTAAAATCCTTTGGTACATCTGGCCCCTAGCCACCAGGAACTGAGTTGACATGAATTGGTCTCCTTGTCATCGCAAGGAGCCATTTCAACATGATCCAAAGGTGAACCAACCACTTTCTACCAATGTCTTCCACAGCAATGCCCCAAACATCTGGAACTCTCTCTCAACCAAGCTGCACTTAGTACTTTGAATTTTCAATGCTAGCATTAACAACGTCTTAATGGAATCCTGTTAAACAACCCATTGTGATAATTTTTGTCAGTAAACTTCTGGATTATTGGTCTCACTGTATAGCTGACTTTAGTTATATATGCAACGTGTGCTCCTTTTGCCATATACAATTGTATTTATCAACACTTCATGTGAAGCACACTGACCCCAATGTATAAGTTCATGTCAGAAATATTAAATACACAAATTGCATAAAATGCAAATAGCATTGTAATGTAAATGACATGTACTAAAGTTGCACCATGCAGCCCTCAAGTTGCTTGAAAGATTTCAATGTAAGTGGTTTCAGCACTCTCCTATTTTTATATCTGAAAACAGACATTCACACCGTTTTGTCAATCTTTTTAGCTCGGTATGGAGAAGGTATGCACCTGGATGGGTGACAACTTCATCAATCTAATCTAAGACAAAACAAGGTGCCCAAGAAAGTATATGGAACATACCTTCTGGTTTCCAGTTTTGGGACATCCACCCCTGAAAGTGGCAATAACCTTGAGGGCAAGCTAGATTCTGACCTATCTATGGGCTCACAGATTTCAGCAGGATCAGAAGGCTGCCTTTTCTATATCTCTTTGGTTGGATCCTTCCCCACCTTACAGATTCAGGCAACTCTTTACTATGATGTAGCGTTGCATGAGTTATGAATGAGAGAACCCTTTTGACTCCTGAAGTACTCCGTAGAACTGTGATGTAAGTGTTAGAATGTAGTGAAATAAATGCAGGTTTAAAATGTTGAACTCACAGTTACACACAGACCAATAAAGATGTGCAATACTGAAATGATGTAGGGAGGCGATGAAGAGTAGAAACAGCTTACAATTTATTTAAGTCAGAAGTAGTACAACCCAGCATTTACATCTGCTTCTTCTTCCCAGCAATCTCTCTCTTCAACTGCCCTTAGTCCTCATGGAAACCAAGTGCTACATCATCAACATTGTGATGCTATGCATTCTATGCTCAGAATACATACACCTCCCTCCTGTCATTATATAACAACAATATTAAAGATATTATTGAAAGAATGTACATAACCAAAATAAAAGACTTTAGATAACATCAAAATCATTTTTCATACAGATCTGTCTAGAAATTTTAGCATGACAAGAAACATGTTTCAAACAAATCCTTCATGATGTTTAGGTCTCTTAATTACTCTTCAACTCCTCCTTAATTCTGGATGATTTCCATCAACCTTCCCTTCTTTCCCTTCATATCTGACTGAATAGTCTTTCTTAACAATGTCCAACCCAGTCTTGAGTTTTACTACCCTCCTATATTCCACATCTTATGATCTTCAGTCCTTATACCATTCCCAAACACTTTGATACCTCTGGGGGGAGCAGAATACTCTTGATAGACCCAAATAGGGATTTTTCACTTTGACAGCATCACCAACTTGTACCACAACTTGTTTTTACAGCTTTCCGACTATCAAACCTGATTTTCCTTTCATCATTACGAACAATTTTCAATTCTTGTCCCACCTAGTCATTTACCCATGCAGGACAAACTAATGTGTTAGGTTTTCTCAAAAGGTAAAATACATGTGGATGTATGAGGAGTTAATCTAAAATTGTATATCTTACAAAATATTTCCTTCTTCCAACCCTTGTCATTTGATAAAACCATCTATATCTTTTCCTTCAAAGCCCTGTTCAGTCTCTTTACCATACCATTCGTTTCTGTATGATATAGTGAAGCCTTTTTGTGATAAATGTGCATTTAGATACATTTCAATATAGTGAGAGACAAGTTGTACACCATTATCTGTCAGGATGGAAGAGGGAAATCCTTCTCTTTTAAAAATGTGTTCAAGAAAATGTATAATGTCTTGTGTTTCTACAGAGGTAGTAATTCTTTCTTCAGGCTGCCTTGTGTACATATCAATTAACGCTATGATGTATTTGTCTGATTTAGAGTGTCTTACAGGACCTAAAATATCCATAGCAATTTCTTGCCGAGGTTCCTTTGGTATTCTGTCACTTTAATAGGTTGAGTTCTACATGTACACATTTTATCAGCATTAGAACACTCTACACATTCCCTTACACTTCGCTCAACTTGAACATCTGTTCCTGGCCACCGATACATTAGTCTCAACCTCTCTTTTTGTTTTGGAAATTCCTGGATGACTCTCATGAGCTAAAGATACCAACTCTTCTCTTAATTTCATTGGGGGCACTAATCTTGTACCTCTCAGTATTAATATTCCTTGTTAGGATAACTTATCTTCATCTCTCCAAAATCCACACAATAATTGATCATTTTTCTCTCGCCCACTCCAACCATTACTTATCTTACATATCACCTGTTGCATCACCTCATCCCTTCCTAGTTCTGCCACCCATTCTTCTTCTTTAATTATTCCTTCTCTTACCACACATCCTTCAAAATCATCTTCTTCATATTGAGTATCTCCTTCAACATCAGTGATATTATTCACCCAAGTTGAACAACAATCAGCAATACTACTTTTCACTCCAGCTACATACTGTACCTCAAAACGAAATTCTTATAAGGCTACCACCCACTTTCTGATCCTTCCAGACAACATCCAGTCCTTTCCTTTCAAAAATCTCTTTTAGAGGTTTGTGATCAGTCCTTATCACAAAAACACTGCCCCAGACAAACCTCCTTAACTTTTGTACTGCCCAAAACACTGCCAACGCTTCTTTCTCTATGACAGAGTAGTTTAACTCTGCTCCTTTCAAACATCTAGAAATAAAAAGAATCGTTCTCTCCACACCACTGTGTTTCTGTAATAAAACAGCTCCAAGTCTTTGGCACTGGCATCTGCCATTATCACAGTTTACTGACAAAGTTCAAAGCTCTGCAAAATTGAGGCTTTCCTTAGATTTAGTTTCATTTTCTTGAATTCTTCTTCACATTGTTCATTCCACTTAAATACAGTACCCTTTTTTACCAGCTCTCTCATGAGCTTTGTCATTTCCGCAAAATTGCTTACAAATTTACTGTTATATTCCATCATACCAAGAAACTTGATCACCTCATCCTTGGAAGATAGACTCACTAGATTGTCAATAGTGTCTACCAACTTCTTTTTAGGTTCAATGCCTTTTGAAAAAATTCTGTGACCTCAATAGTTGATTTCATCTACATTGAACCAACAATTTTCAGCTTTCAAAGTCAGGCAACTCTTTTTAAGTCTTCGGAGAACCTCACATACCTCGTTCATTATGTTCACTATCATTTACTCCATAAACCAAAATGTCATCTTGATACACTTTCAGTCCTTATACTCCTTCTAGTACTCTTTCCATTGCATGTTGGACTACTGCTGTTGCCAAAATCAGTCCAAACAGCATGCAAATAAACTTATGAGTACCAAAAGGGGTTAAAATGATGTTAAGTCTTGCAAATCCTTGTGTAATCTTATTTGATGGTACGCAGATGTGAAGTCAATGGATGAAAAACATTTTGCTCCATTTAACATGGACAACATCTCATTAATATTTGGTAGAGGACATTGATCAATTACCACACACTTGTTTAACTCTCTCAAATCAACACATAGGCCGTCATTATGAACACGGCGGTCATGCTGGCGGTCTTTCTATAGCCGGCACAGCAGAATGCCTGGCCGGTACATTGCTGGCGGCTCCACATGGAGCCGTGGTCAATGCCTCTGTGAGGCGGGTGCAGCTGCACCTGACGCGCAGATCACTGCCCATAAATCAGGCAGTGACCTACGCGATGGGGCACTGCACAGGGGCCCCTGCACTGCCCATGCCAAGTGCATGGGCAGTGCAGGGACCCCCAGAGGGGCCCCGGAGCATCCCTTCTGCCAGCCTTTCCCTGGCGGGTTTGGCTGGGGGAAATGGAATCATTATCCGAGGGGCAGCAGTGCTGCCCTGTTGGATAATGATACCATCCACCGTCAGGCTGCATGTCGGAGGCAACCTGGCGGCAGAGCCCTGTCTTCATTATGTGGCGGTCTGGGCCGCCAAGCCGGATAGCGGGATTTCCTGCCACCGCCGGCATGGCGGCCCGGACCGCCAAGATCATAATGAGGCCTTAGTCTTGCTTCGCCATTAGCCTTCATTGTCACGACCACGGGAGCCAACCACTCAGTGGCTTTTTCCTCCTCAATAATACCATTCTACTGGACCATTATTACCATCTTTCACTTGTAAAATGATTTCCTCAGATGAAGAATCATCTTTAGCAAATGTGACTTCCTGGACTTTCTATTTTTTTTAAATTAGAGTGTCTACAACACGTGGTAACATGTCCTTTCTTACCACAATTTTTACAAGTGACTTTTCACCCCGCACAATCTTTGTAATTTGCGTAATGACCAAACTCACCACACCTAAAACACCTTCCTTGCCCTTTTTAGGTCAAGCGTAAGCATTCAACATGTTGTGTACTTTTAAGTATACTTATACTGTGGGTTCCAGTGATTTCATTTGTTGGTTCCAGTGTCCTTTAAAAATCCTTGCTTGCTAGTGGTCAGTTCTGCCTCTTTGTTCTGCCCTTTTCACTTTGGGAGCAGCACCAACTACTGTTCAGCTATGCTATGTCCTGTTTATGTTATTTTAGTATTTGCCTGTTGGCCTTACAATCTGGGTGTGTGTTCAGTCCCTGTTCCCCACCAGCTCCCTCTGCAAACATAAAACCAAGAGCAGAGGGAGGCTGTTCAAATAGAAGTGGATTATGGTCACTTTCTATCTTGTCCAAGACTTCCATGTCTATAATATGATGCCATACTTCAATGTTTACCCCATTGTAATCTGTTACACTTTGCCTACTGTAGACTCAAAATGCTGATTTTAAAGATTTGTCTGATTTAGTTCTTCCATTTATCGTGTGCATTCTGCCTTCTATTAGGACTTCAAATACCAGTTCACCTTTCTTTGTGTGTGGCAGGATTCAATAGTGGGGGGGGTGAAATATTCCAGACACTGGGGGTCATTCTGAGTCTGGCGGGCGGCGGAGGCCGCCCGCCAGACTTCCCCCCTCCAAAATACCGCTCCGCGGTCGCAAGACCGCTGAGGGTATTTTGGCTTTTGCACTGGGCTGGCGGGCGACCGCCAAAAGGCCGCCCGCCAGCCCAGTGCAAAAACCCTTCCCACGAGGACGCCGGCTCAGAATTGAGCCGGCGGAGTGGGAAGGTGCGACGGGTGCAGTTGCACCCGTCGCGAATTTCACTGTCTGCAAAGCAGACAGTTAAATTCCTTTTGGGGCCCTCTTACGGGAGCCCCTGCAGTGCCCATGCCATTGGCATGGGCACTGCAGGGGCCCCCAGGGGCCCCACGACAACCCATACCGCCATCCTGTTCCTGGCGGGAGAACCGCCAGGAACAGGATGGCGGTATGGGCTGTCAGAATCCCCATGGCGGCGCAGCGAGCTGCGCCGCCATGGAGGATTCCAATGGGCAGCGGAAAACCGGCGGGAGACCGCCGGTTTTCCACATCTGACCGCGGCCAAACCGCCGCGGTCAGAATGCCCTGCGGGGCACCGCCAGCCTGTTGGCGGTGCTCCCGCCAACCCTGGCCCCGGCGGTTCCTTACCGCCGGGGTCAGAATCAGGCCCACTGTCTTCTTCAGCTAATTTCAGCTGCTGTTTGGATCTTTTCCTTCAGGAGATGCTCTTTAAACAAAAGGACGTCGTTGTTTGACTTGGGCCCTATTGCCAGGTGGAAAATATACATTCATAATTTCTAACACCCATGCCTTATTTATGAATGTGATAGTTTGGATATTATTATTTAATGGTGTAGGTTGTTTCAGAATTTTCAAGTAACGATGTACTGATCCAAGTGGTCAGTCCCCCCATTGATCTTCCCTTTTGCGTTTGATTGCTGGCATATAAAATGTGTAATAGCCATCTAGGCCTATTGCATTAACAGACCAGGTTTATTGAAAACAACAGATATCTTGCTGCTTTAAGAAATCTAACCAGTCCTTATCCTCCATTTTGGAGTTTAAACGTGCCATGTTCCAGTTTAGGATTTTTAAAAGCAATCTTGATTTAGTTTAAGGGAGGATGCATTTCAGTATAATCTACAGGTTTCTCAGTTCTTGATCTACCAGTGATGGTCACAATTGTGGGTTGAAAACTAAGCGGGATTCCTTCTGTGGTATGTTACTAGATATTCAGAACCTTATATTTACCAGGTTAGACCGTTAAGGGAGCTATTGAGTAGGGGTGGGTGAAGAATTCTGCTCCACAAGCGGAGTTCGCAGAGTTTTCTCCACTCCGCACTCAAAAAACGCAGAAAAGACGCAGAGCTGAGTTTTCTCTCTCGCTCACACTCGGCAATGTTAAGTTGGTGAGCATGAGCAAGAGAAATTGCTAAGTTGCCGAGCACGAGCGAGATTTCTGAGTGCAAGCGGTCGCTATATGCCGTGACCGCTTGTGATGAGAAAACTGCCACACACGTTGAGGAAGTTGCCGTTCAAGTGGAAAATCTACTTGAGTGGCAAAATGAAGATAGCACCCTCTGACACTCCGCGTGATGCCATGCACGCTAATTTTACAGTGCAGGAGAAATTCTTGTGCAGAAAATCAGTGCGAACAGCTGACCTTACCTAAACTTTGCCGCTCGCAGAACTCCGCATAACATGGCTGAGTTTTTTCAGCACTTCAAAGAGTTCCACATAGCAGGACTCCACGAACTTCGCCCACGCCTACTGCTGATGGGAGCTTATTGCATCTTGTAATACAGAGCCAGAGTTGTAATTGGACTCGTACTTACTTTTTGAACGCTGTATGCATGCATATTTTAGAAATATAGTGGAATATAGCACCTTTACAGGGAGTCTATGCTGATACTCCAAGACTTCATTAGGCTTGACTGGTTTTGGATCTCATTGGCTGTTCTTGTGGAGGCTCAGACTGTTTCTGTGGATTCTCTGTTGCTTGATCCTTTCATTTGTATGAATCTAACTGACAACAAATCGTTAGTTTTTACATGCTGCAGACTCGTCAGGGAGCTAATAAGATGTAGGATATTGCTCCTGTTGAGGATGTCTTGACTACCTTTTGAAGTAAACTCTGGACGTAATATGATTGAGACCAACTGCTCTTTGTTTTTACTTTGTTTCTACTTCGAAAATCCTCAATTACCTCAAATTGGTTATTTTCTCGCCTACTTTGTCTCCTGGGCTCCTCTGGGGATTTACTTCTTGTATCTAATGTGCATGGTTGTAATGATAAGTGAGCACCTTCATACGTTTGTTGGGGAGGACCCTTCAGTGGACACAAATCATCTGGCCATACCGGTTCATGATGAAATATTGAGGAGGAAGAAGAAGAGGAAGACAGGTGCACAGGACCTTCGTCAGGGGGCCCATGAATGGCCTTTGTTATGATTTGCTCTATGTCTTCTAGTGCAGGACAGATGGTCAATGCTGGAAATAAAATTCTGGTTTCCGGGCATCATTGCTAGTTACAGTGGCACAAACATTATGTGCAAAGTGTTCTACCTTAGTAGTGCTTTCATCTTCCATGTGAATGTCTCTACTTTGAGGTTGCATTATTTTTCATGTCTGTGGAAGCAATTTATCCTTGCTGTGTGGTAGATCTTCTCTTGCACAGATGTTGGCTGATTCATTGTTGCCTTGCCCCCATTCATAGTGGCTGATTTTAATATTAAACCTGACCTATATCCTATTGGTACTCGCCTTATGTGGGGGTGGATTTTGATTTAGAAAATAAACATTTGGTTTAATGATTTTTCCTAGGATACTATCTGAGGTACTTTGACGTGCATTCTGCTGTTGGACCTCCAGATTGTAACCTATTTTGGTATTGCCCTGCTGACTGTGGCTGTAATGACAGATATTTTAATTTTTTTAACAGCACTTCTTTTGCTTCCTTTGACTCTTTTCCCAGTAATTTTAACTTTTCCTTTGAAATTGTTTTTTTTTTCCTCTGAGACTTCCTTCCAATGATTAACAATGCCTCTAATGTGGGTGTGCAGGGCACGCTTAGCTCCTCTGTTGTGTCACCAGTACATCTACCAGTACAACCATGAGCTTCTGTATGCTCCACAGAGCCCAAGGGTGGTGGCCCAGGATTGGGCAGTAAATTTCTAGGGGCATTGTCTTTTGCCACAGAACCAACTTTCGGCAGATTTTTAAGGTTAGATCTGCAATCCTCTATGATATTAATAGCCTTCGGAACTTCTAACAGTTTCACCAACAAGTGAGCTCACTTTTGGCTATCTTTGAGTTCTGAAGTGGATTTACAATCTTAGATTTTCCTTTGCAGCACCCTCCACTAGGGCCATTCTATGATCTATTCTCACTATTGAGGCTGTAAGTTGCCTAATGAGTTCTAATTGACTGTCAAGTTTAGCGATTGCATCATGAATGCATTTGGATTTGAATCAAGTGTTATGCACATTATCTTCGTGATACTAAGTATAGGTTGATCTAGGGGGAAATCGTTCTCCAACTTCACTTGGCCTTGTCCATTTGTATGGGTGCCTGTTTGATCCCCCTCTTCATCCCTAACATTATTTAGGAGATTGCCATCCAAACAGTTTAGGTCATCTAATGTTATGCTATCCATATAAAGATCTGTCCTACTGATGTTAAGATTGTCTAATGAATAAAATTGCAGGCGGAGTGATCCCAGGCCCTGTCTGGCTGATGAAAAGCAATCCTTTCCAACTGAGAGGATAGGTGAGGACTGTGACTGTAAAAACTGCATGCTTGATGACTGGCTTGATTTGTTTCCCATTATATTTTGGGCGACAACTGGGTCGACAGCTGCACCTGCTGTTAACATGGTGTGAATACTATTTTCAATAACAGCAGATGTAGTTACAGTTTTCGTGGACAGCCTGTTAGGGACTTGAAGGTCAGGCTTACCCTGTTCCAAACTCTTTGTACAAATGCAATTTTCTTCAAATAAAAACTGTAATTATGTATGAGTACTGTGGTAGGCTGGTTTAGGGTTACCGCGTCAAAAATTAAGTCCTCTGATACTTTTAATTCACTTGCTTTTGAAGTGCAGCCCTTGTTATTGATATTTAGGTTCAATTGCAGTGTTGACGATGGAGATGCTATAGAAGGGATTGTAGTAGTTGGTTATAGTGGGATTGTAGTGGTTGGTTATAGTGTTCAATAGGCCGGTGTGTTTGGGGGTTGAGGGTGCTTGGGCCTTTAATCGTAATTTGGGCAATGATCGATGTTGGCTTTTTATCTCTTCTTTTTTATGAGGAACTTAGTTTGCCGATTCCGAGGGGAACCTCTGCTGCCTGTTGGTCACAATTTTGTGCTTTCTCAAACTGTCCTCAATATTTCCGGACCTTGTACTGCACCAGGTCTGTTTGTTTTCATCCTGGTTTGCAATGCCAGTGGCAGTAGGAGAGGATAGGATGGAAATGGAACCAGCATCATAGTTTCTAGTCATTTAGAAGTTGAGCCCTTCGAAATAACATCTAGGTCTTTCGCAAAATTTAAAGACAATGCTGATTCCAGCATAGTGTGAGAGCAGTTACTTTTGCACATTTGGGCTTCCTTATCTCTCTTTGATTTTCCCCTTGTTCCACACATTTTGGGAAATTAATTTGCATTGATTTGAGGTTTTCTTTCTTTGAAATTTCCTCTCCTTTCCTTTATTGTTGATTTATTATTACTTGCTCTTCCGTTTTTTCCTAATAACCATTCGATAATCTTCATCTGCAGCGTTTCACCACGCCCTTTTGCTGCTCTTTCTTGCCCTTTCTGGTCTGGAGGATACAGACACACTCTATTGATGGGACTTGATCCTAGCCCTTGATTCTTAGTCCCTTGGAGTGCACACTGCAGCTCTGTTTGGAGCCTGGGAGATCTCTTAGGAGTCCTGAGGAAACAAGGAGGAGGGGGATAGAGTGGGCGGGACTGACAGGTAAGACAAACCATATCAACCTAACGTTGCCTGCTTCCGCCACACCCTGCAAGACCCACAGCTCTGAGCCTGCCTTGCCCTGCCCCCAACCCCAGATGACTGGTCTTGAAACTGCTGCTACTGTAATGGTTTAAACAACCATGTGAGCTCCTTAGTCTCAAACTTGGCCAGCATGGTATTTGTAGAGGGTTTTGCACCTGCTTTGCCTATCTGCCTCTTTGCTTATCTGCGTGTTTGCCTACCTATCTCCCTACTCTTGGATGGCAGTACAGCAGTCCAGCAGGACAGAAGAGGGAGAGATAAGTAAACAATGGAGTCCAAGGCAGACACAGGTGAATGCACGCGAATGGCGAATGAGGCGGGTGCAAGCCAGGTTAGGGTGAGCGGACACTCATCAAATGCAAGGCGAGGTGATTTGAAGGGAGTGTGGGAGAGAGCGGTTCGCTCAGGAGCTCTCATCCAGTAAGTAGCACTCCGCCTCCGAGAGCCCCTCCGCCCTCCACCTCCTCACCTCGGCTCCTTTGCTTTAGCCCACTCTAGCTCACTGATTCCAATGCAAGCTCCATTCCTGATGTGCTGCAGTGCCACAGGAAAGTACTTCAGCACCGGAGCAAGTCAGTGCAGTGATTGTGTCTCCTGCTCATGTCCTGTCTGCGTCTCACAACTCCCAAGCCTGTCTGTGTGACGTGCCTCCCAGGACTCCTCCGACTTCCACTTCCGAATTCTCTTCTTATTTGGAAATTACACTTGTAAAGTGTAATAAGCTATTGCCAATGTTATCCAAAGGGAGAGATAGGCCTTGCAGTAGTGAAAAATTAATTTAAGAGGTATGCACTACCAGGACATGTAAAACTAAAAAGTACATCCTATGTTTTAAATATGTTGTCCCCTGCCATATAGACTGCCGGGCCTACCTTAGGGGTGTCTTATATGTATTAATAAGGAAGGTTTGGGCCGGGGAAAAGGTTTATTTTGCCAGATTGAAATGACAGTTCAAGACCGCACACACAGGCTCTTCAGTTGCAGGCCTGAGCCATGTTCAAAGGGATACTTAAATGGGTGGCACAATCAGTGCTTCAGGTGCACTAGTAGCATTTAATTTACAGGACCTGGACACAAGTAGTGTGCCCCACTAAGGACCTATAGGTTAACTAATTATGCCAATTGGGTAAAGCCAATGTTACCAAGCTTTGGGGCAAGAGCACAGGCACTTTAGCACTAGTTAGCAGGGGTAAAGTGTGCAGAATCCTAAGGCCAGAAAAAATGAAGTCAGCAAAAACAGGCAGTCTGAAGGCAACAAGTAGGGTGGAAACCATGACAAGAATGCCAGGTCTAACCAAAAACAATCTTCATAAATTATCATTTGAAAGTTGTTGGACCTGTCAGCCTTAGGATGGACTTTCCCCAAACGTTTTGACTTCCTCCTCCATTTTTGCTGATCATGTTTTTGTTGGCCTTAGGTCTCTGTGCACTTTTCCACTGCGGACCAGTGCTACTGCTCTTGTGCTGCCTCCTTTAAAATTGTAAAATTGGCTTACAACCATTTGGTACATATAATTTACTTGTAAGCCCATACTAAAATGGAACTACTTATACCCAGGACCTGTAAATGTAATGTTACTGGTGGGCCTGTAATACCTATTGTGCCACCCACTTAAGTAGCCTTCTTAACCATGTCTCAGGCCTGCCATGACAGCCTGCATGTGCAGTTTTAAACTGCCATTTCAACCTGGAAAAATGCCCTACCTAAACCTTCCTATTTCATGCATATAAGTCACCCATAGGGACGTACCTACACAGCCCACAGGACAAGGTGCAATGTTCGTAAAAAGCTGGGTATGTACTTTTACGTTTTACATGTCCTGGTAGTGAAATACATTGTTTTTCACTACTGTTAAGCCTACCTCTCCCATAGGATAACATTGGCTTGCTTTACTACGTTTAATAAGTGCTAACATTTGATTAGGAACAGGCAAACCTTTCATGTTTGGTGTCTGAGAAATTGTAATTTAAAACCGTATTTTATTGTAAAGTTAGATTTTTTAATCACAATTTTGATAATACTCCTTTTAGCAAGTTGACATTTTGCTGCCTTATTTGGTCCCAGCAGCCTGTTCCAGGGTCACATGACAGAGTGTAGCTGGGATTCGGATATTGTTTATCCCTCCCAGACTGCCACAGAAAAGAGGGTTTAGTTGCCTGGATGTGCCAGCAACTGGCAGGGTGAAGTTCAGAACTGTTCAAAGTCCCACTTACAACTGAATATGCTTTTCCCTGCCTTCACACAAAGAACTTGTCACCACTGCATTTGGCATGTAGCCAGCTTGGTGCTCTGGAAGTGGAGGCAGGTAATTTCAAAGATTTCAAAAGAAATTCTCTGGAAACTTCTCCTGTTTCACAGCTGGCATCAAAGATAAGCATTGGACCCTCAAATTCAACTCTTCAGTACACCCATGGAACTGTGGATACTACAGACAAAGGACTGCTGTGCTGCTTTGCTGGCAGAAGAACCGCTACTCTGTTGCCATGCTGCTCTGCTGCTTTGTTGCCTGCTGTGCTGATTTCTGAGAAGGAAGACTGGACCTGCGTCGTTCACCCCAGGCTGAAATGACACCAAGGATCAGCAAACTGACCTCTTAGATTGAGGTACAGAGACATAGCAAGCTCCATTGGCTCCATGCATCTTCCTATCTGACCAGCTTCCTGGACCTGCAACTAGACATACCTGAACTCTGCTGGCTTCTGGTGGAGTGAGTTCAAGGTAATACTTTCAGCTGAACTAACCTGGTCTTTGAATCCAGCCATTGTTCCATCGCAGATGGCTTGAGCTTGTGACTTTCATTCAGTCTCTCACAATCAAATAACTGCGAGTGCCACTTTGTCATTTTAGGTGCTTTACTTTCTTAAGATCTTTGAAATTGCACATCTCCTTTTCTACTGATTGGATTTTTGTCATTTTTGTGCCAAATAATTTATTAAACTTCACATTATTTTGTAAATTGATGTGAGTTTTTTTGTGTTGTGTTTTCATTTTATTACCATTTGAAATGCAGCATAAATACTTTACACACTGTTTTTGTTTTTATGTCAAGCTAACAGAAGGTTAAGCACAGGTTAATTTGGAGTTTGCTTGTGGTTCACCCTGACAGAGATTGTGGTTGCTGCTTTAGTAGGTTTTCACTCCAAGAAGCTGAAACTCAGTTTCTAATGTAGGTGTTGTGACACGTTTAATATATCAGAATGTTGCATTTCAAAGGGTTGCATGGGACGATGTTAGTCAATTTTGGGTGTAAATTAGAATTTCTTTCAATCCCCAAGTTTACTTGACTTTCCATTGCTTATTAGCAAGCAAGACAAGCATATAAGCAAGATAAACATACAGATATGCAAAACTAATCCCAACAAAATTTGATCAATACTTATGTGCACTTTGACAGTTCATATAATTTATATTTCTTCTATACTTTTAGAATTATTATGTATAGTAATATTCTTCACAGTATAGATTGTAGAATCATTAGCTTGGTATGTAATGTATTTTAATAAATCATTGGAATCAATATCCTTTGGTGGTACTTCACACTAACTTACTGAAACATTGTATTTTGAGCACAATAGGAATTGTATTGCCTAAACATGCACCCTGGGCGTGAAATTACTGTTTTGTGATGTGCCTGAAGAACAATGTAAATGTGCTTTTGAAGAAAGTTACAGTTAAACAAATAGTCAATAATGATTTAGCATGACCACAATATTTTTGTTACAGGGCTGTCCAAATGTGTTCTTTGTGGGACAAATTTATTCCACTATTATAGGATATCAATACAAGATAAATTCACCAAAGTAAGTAATGTAACTGGCAATCATGTACATCGTTAGTGACTATCTTGAAAACTCTGTGGGATAGCAGCCCTTGAATTGGAGCACCCTAATTCTAGTACAGTTCAAAATTGTGTGTTAATAGAATGGAATATGTAGCAAATATAATGATAGATGCTTACCCGCTGTGATGTTCCAAATCTCTACATTTTTTTCTTTGGGCACAATGAAATCTTGCTGCTAAATTAAATGTTTTCTTTTCTTCCAGGCTCATTCTTTCCATCTTTGAAGCCTTCTGATATGGTTTTCAAGGTGATCTTCTGGCTGGGATACTTCAACAGCTGCTTCAACCCAATAATTTACCCCTGTTCTAGCAAGGAGTTTAAGCGAGCTTTTATAAGACTGCTCAAGTGCCAGTGCCATAGACGACGTAGGCCTTTATGGAGGGTCTACGACCATCAGTGGAGAACTTCTATGACCAGCTCAGGAAGGGACTCCGATGGGGAGCTTAGGCCCAGACTCACTTCGAGCAACAACTCGTTCATATTTAACCCTAGTCTTCATGACAGGATGTCAAAGAGACAAACACTTAGTTTCAAGCGGTGGAAAATGTTCTCATCATTCCATAGACCCTCCTCCCAGCTCAAGGAGACAATGAACAACATTTCAAACAAAATCAGGAGCGGCTCAAGCAAGGGCTGTGCGTGCGCGGCTCATAAGACTGAGGTGGAGTCGGTTTCAATGGGCATACCCAATGACTTTACAGAACATATGGATTACCAAATGTACGAATTAACAGAGCATTGTGGACTTCGAGAAACAGACATCTAGGTACAGGAACAAGGATATTTCTATTTTCATGTGTGGAAAGTGAACTTAAGATCAGTTCATCTTTGATTCTCAGTCTAGTGGCCTGGCAAAGTTATTCATTCCACCAAACATTCAGTTTGTGGGATTAATATCTCAGTCAATTGGTACATTATATGGTACACGTAAAAAGCATATGCTTTTTGAACAAACATTTTTCCTGAGAACCCTCATCTTTATCATTTGCATTATGTCTGGTGCTGTGATCCTTTATATGAGCTTGTCCATTTGCTGGAGATGTTGGTATGTCTAATCACACCTGGGAACAACTGAAACACCCACTGATGATATACTGTTTTGAACTGATAAATCATTGATCTGCCAACCCAGACCACCTGTGGATAGCCACCTTGCTAGACCATGGTACTATCAGTGATAGTCCATATGTGTTTGTTAACCACCAAGCCAGCTGTAATATAGGAGAGGTTGCAGGAAATATGACTGATACATTCACTGTTTTTTGTAAAAAAAAAGCCAGGTAAATGCGGAATGTATTTTTCTCTATCTTGTGAAACGTAGCTTTTTTGAGTGCCCATTGTATTTAAATGTGTAGATGTTAAGTCATTGGTACAAACACCATTAAAAGGCAGATTCTCACTGAGTCTTCAGAAATAATTTCTATTATAGTCCTGATCTTGTACTTGTCATATGCAGAGCTTAGGGCTAAAAGGCAGGGGAGATATAGAAGTAAAACACAAAGAGGAATGGCGACAGAGCGACTCCATGCCAGAGAGACACAGAATTCATTATGCTAAAGCATTATGGGTGTTCACTGAATTTAATTTAAATGCAGATAAACTAAAGTACAAGGCCTGCAAATGATATGTTCTTTATGGGATAGAGTCATCTGTTCAGCATAAGAGTAATATTTTGTTATCCTTGTTACCAGAGATGCCAGTTTAGGGATTTCCCCTAAAAATACAGATAGTGCCACAGGCAGAGAAAGCATTTGCATGAAGTTAA
The DNA here is from genome assembly GCF_031143425.1 of Pleurodeles waltl. Classification (NCBI taxonomy): domain Eukaryota; kingdom Metazoa; phylum Chordata; class Amphibia; order Caudata; family Salamandridae; genus Pleurodeles; species Pleurodeles waltl. Next base: position 1,271,219,792 of record NC_090437.1, read on the forward strand.
TGGCTCAAAACATAGATACATTTTATCACTTACGGGCATTAAACAGTGTGTTGCATTCTGTTTTAATTATAATGTGTACGTAATAGTGCTCTTCTCTACACATTCCCCTAGAAATCACACATTAGCATAGATTGGAAGATAGAGCATTCATCCACAGATAGAAAAAGATAAAAAACGTATGTTTTATGTGTCCACACTTTGACAAAACCTCTACACCTGCAACATTATGAATACATGTGAGATCTCAACAGCACACACTCCATTCAGAAAAGTATGTAAATTATAACATGCATAAATTATACCTACACATAGCATTATTTGCACCTGCTTAGTAAGTTCGAGAAACATACTGACTCATACATGCAGAACATAAGCATGTCATACCACCTCCATGTGAGAACATGGAATTCACCAACAAGATTGAAAAACACTTGTTTTAGTTTTTTAACTCTACTATTGCATAATCAATATAATGCATTAAAGTCTAATAAGCAAGGTCGGGATATTTAATCAATTACATATTAACTCCATTGGCTTTCAATGAAACAAGAAGCCCAATTTAAGACACTTTCACTAACAATTAAAACCATTGTTAGAAAGAGCCCAACATACATGAGCTCAAAGGACTAGATGAGACAAAGTAAGGCACTGACCGACCTACCTACCGCTCAATGATTCAGTGAATTACATGATGATGAGGCAGTGCTTAATTTGTGCTTGTTGTTTGCGGTGCTGAGCACTGGCACTTATTTTTGAGGGCCGGGACTTATTCTTCTGCCTCAAGCATTTGCTGCAAGCAAAAGACACATATGGGAAAGACGGAGGAAGGGAAAAATGAAACAGCGTCCTAAAGGGAGAAAGTAGAAAGCTGCAAGAGTGAGCTGAAGGGGCAGGGAGTGGCTTTATATGGATTGAAAAGGCCCGAGATGGCTTCAGTATTACGCCCCCTCAGTATTCCGTGTTCACACATTTAATTGCAGCAGCCGCATGTTTAAGAGGAGGGCTTTGGACACTGGCACCTTTTTATTTACAAATGAAGCACTGTGATGAGGAGATGATAAGTTGTGTTAAAAAGCTTTCTAACTGAGCCAGGGCAACTCTCACCTGACTGAGGAAGAAACAGGACGAAGAAGTCGGGAAACCCCTATTGACAGGGGCACGGCTATCAATAGTGCAGCAGGTGCACTGATACCAGGGCTTTGTGGTTCAATCTCAAACATCTGAAATGGGTATGTTCAGGGTATATTCATATACAATTAGTTCAAAGAGAAAAGACTCTGTTCTGTTTGTACTTTACTATTAGGGAGTTGGACATTTCTTTTCCAATTCACCAACCCATGTATGAGTACATAAAGTAGTGCCATAGGAATATTGCTTCATCTACCCAAAAATTACTTTTTCAATTTACCCCATGGTTCTCATGAGAAGACACTGGTTTCCGTACCAAAAATATAAACTGAACTTATTAAAAATATATTTTATGTAGTGCTTCATAGTGCTTGTCCAACATCTGTAAAATATGATGTTAAGTTCGGAAATGAATGCCACTTTATTAAATTCAGGGCACACCAGACATTCCATTGAGACTTTAACATTCTAATTTCATAATAAAAGCTTTAATTTGACATGAAGTCTAGGAATAAAGCAATAAATTAAGGTCTTATTTAAATATGCTTCTTAATGTGGTATGCTGATATTGATCTCAAAATATTACAGACCTCTGCCATTCCCCAAGATATCTTTGAAACAGAGGCCAACAGTATCATACAGTGCTAGCCAATATCAGAAGTACTTTGAACTTTGTCTGCTTAAATCCACATACACAGACAGGGTGCGCTTGCCAACAGCACTCACACATACCAGAAGAGGGACATTATGTGTGGGAATGGGGACTGGATTTTAATGCAACAATTCCATGTTGATGTGCCTTTTTCAGCAGTGTATAAAATGGGTTGTTTCAAGTGGGAATATCGAACTTCGAGACAAAACCCTGGGGAAGGAAAAAAGGGAAACTGACAGTGATAGAGAACAGAGAGAGACACTCTAGCTTAAGTAAATTAAACTAAAATTAATTTATGGTTCCTAATTCTGTTAGATTTTTGCTGGAGGGTTTACTATCAATATATGTTTAGACTAAGGAATGGAAGAGGGTCATTACAGGGAGGCAGCCTTTAAATATCCACAAACTTATAAAAAAAATTGTATTCTCATCCTATTTTGTGGGTGGTTTTTCGATGCTCGAAATTTGTGCAACTTTACTTCAATGAAAGGAAGTGCCTAGTCAGTTAGACTCATGCTGTGTTAAAAGGTGTGACATCTCCCTGGTACAAATAAGGTATGCACTAGAACTCTTGTGTTTTTGCATCCGATTATAACCCACGCACAATTAAGTGAGTAATGTAGATTTTCCTAGTATGTTATGACGGAAAGTCTTAATTTTATTAAAGTCACGGAGGCAAGTATTATGCTTCTCTAACTTGCTTTAATTTAAATAGCAGCAGTCAAGAACTACAACTCCCAGCAGGCTTGGAACAGAAAAAGCCAATGGGAGAAAAAAACGTAATCAAATACCACACCAATCACAATAGCCGGAGACATGTAATCACTAAGCTTGACTGCGACCAGCCCTCTTTCTTGATGAGAGAAGGCTAGTGAGTACGAGAAAATAACGGAAGAATAGTTAAAATTATTGCAACTGCTAAAGTCAATGAACAAAAATCGTGAATCAGGTCCAAGCAGAGACGTAGTGAAGGAGTCATCTGGCCGGAAGTAGAAAAACTGCTGCGGGAAGAATCCGGTATTCCAGCGGAGAGATCTGTATCCGACAGAACCATCCTCTGATTAGGTGGAAGATTGAGCTGGAGTGGAGGTTGCTAGAAGGGAGGGGAAAAACAAGAGAAAATCAGCAATATTACCTTGTTGAGGTGGGATAATACTTGCCTCTGTGTCTTTAATCAAAGTAAGACTTTCCGTCATAACATACTAGGAAAATCAACATTTTATGTCAAGCACGGAGGCTCCTATTATGCTGTTTTAAAGCATATTAATCACCACCGACGTAGCAGTATGAACTGGCTTACAATAAAATGTCCTAAAAACATTATCATTGGACCAATCAGCCGATCTCAGAATGTCCTCTAACCTGGATCCAACCCAAAAAGCCTTAGAAGCCATGGCCCCTCTAGCTGAATGAGCTCCAAAAACGGAGGTATCTATACCCGCTAAAGACATCACCCAACGAACCCATCTGGCCAGAATCGCTGAAGAGACTGGATTATGGGGTTTCTGGAAAGAAATGAGTAGTTGAGGGGACGAGGATGTTCTGAGACCAGCCGTACATTCTTCATATCTTTTGAGACATTGTCCCACACACAATTTAGGTTGACCTGGGAAATACGGATACAAAAACTGTACGTAAGTTAGTCTTGGTACGTTTATTAACAGAGAACAAGACCCCCGTGGGGGCAAACTGTCGAGAAGTAACATCCAGTGCTCTAACATCCGATAAGCGCTTAATGGAAACTAAGTAAAGTAGCATGGTAAGTTTTGCTGAAAGCATCTTTAAAGACAAGTCAGAATTATCCTGCCAAGACAAAAACAAATTCAAAACTACATTAACATCCCACAACTTTCAATATTTCGGTAAAGGAGGAATGGGAAATTTTACTCCCTTTAACAGACGGCAAATTAGAGGGTGTTCGCCCACAGGTTTTCCGTTGACATAGATGTGGTGCATGGAAATAGCTGACCTCTACAAATTAATCGTCCTATAGGACTTAGCTATACAAGCTTGGGCCGGTAAAAAATTAACTACGTAATTTATATGTGCTGAAATTGGATCGAGGTCCCTTCCCAAACACTGGCTTGACTAAAGAGACCAAGCGGAAGAGTATGCTTTCCTGGTGCCGGGAGCCCAGGCCTTATTGATGAAGTCAACAGCTTCCTCCGAAATTGGGATTCTAGATGAGGAAGGCCTGAAATCTTCCAGCCCGAAAGGGTAAGAGTTTTGTTGAGTATTAAGGAATGAGGATTCCCTAAGGGATCCAGCAGAAGGGAAGGAAATAGAGGAAGAAGGATGGGAAAATCGATTGCCAATTCTAAAAGAGGCGGAAACCAGATTTGAGACTGCCAAAATGGCACCACGAGGACCACCGTTGCCTTCTGCCGCCTGACTTGAGCCAGAATCCTGGTAACCATTATAAATGGAGGAAAAGCGTACTTGACCATCTGTGACCAATCCTGAAGAAAGGCATCGGAGGCCAAGGCCGAAGAATCCGGCCGCCAACTGAAAAAGAGAGGTAACTGGGCGTTGAGGCGAGAGGCAAAGAGGTCTACACCGAAGGGGCCCCATTTGTGAAGGATGGACTGAAAAACCGAGGGATGAAGTTTCGAGTCGCTGTAATCCCTGAAGAAGCGGGAGTGCCAATCTGCCGTTTGATTGAGGAATCCCGGGAGATACTCCGCTGAGAGAGATATCTCGTTGCGCAGACCATATTCCCAGAGACTTTTTGCTAGGTCGGCTAATGGTTTTGATCTGGTTCCTCCCAGATGGTTTATGTAATGAACAGCCAAAATATTGTCCATCCGGAGGAGGATGGTACATCGCACATTGTCTTTTGCCAGGCTCTTAATTGCAAAGGACCCCGCAAGCATCTCTAAATAGTTGATGTGCAATCTGGACTCCCTTAACGACCATGTGCCGCCAGTCGAGACTGGACCACACCGGGCGCCCCAACCCGTCAGACTTGCATCGGACTCTAACACAAGATCTGGGGCTGATGGAAAAATAGCTCTGCCGTTCCAGGCATCTAACTGGTCTATCCACCATTGGAATTCTAGGCGGGACTCTTGATGTAGGGAAATTAGTTCCGAACAGGCAAGCCCTTTCCTGAGATGACGAATCTTTAGTCGTTGGAGTGCACGATAAGTGCAGAGGACCGGGAAATATGGTCTGAATTGAAGAGACCAAGAGGCCTACAATCCCGGATAGAGATCTTAGTGAAATTTTGGATTTGCAAAGAGTCCGTAAGATCTCCGACTTGATGGACTGTACTTTCTTTTGAGGAAGATGGAGAGTGGAAAAAGAAGAATTGATTTAGAATCCTAGGAATTTTATCCTTTGAGAAGGAATAGTGCTTGACTTTTCCCTGTTGACCAGAAAACCCAACTGGGAGAGAAGGGAACAAGTTACTTGTAAATGGGACTGCAGAGTGTTGCGGTTCTGATGTAAGATCAGAATATCATCCAAATAAATCAGAAGTCTGATGCCTAAAGACCTGAGATGCGCTGTCACTGGTTTTAACAGTTTTGTGAAGCACCATGGTGCTGACGATAGGCCGAACGGAAGGGAACAAAACTGGTAAGTCTGACCAAACCATTGAAATTGGAGATACTTGCGATGACTTGAGTGAATGGGAACTGAAAGGTACGCATCCTGAAGATCTAAGCGCACCATAAAATCTAAGGGAAGAAGAATGTCCCTCAAATGAAGAATTGTCTCCATTTTGAAATGCCGATACATGACGAATTGGTTGAAGTTTTTTAGATTTATGACTGGTCTGAACTTTTTGTTCTTCTTTTGCACCAAAAAGATTGAGCTGAGAAACCCGGAAGGATCCGGAGACGACAGCTGAATGGCCTATTTTGAGAGGAGAGAACAAACTTCCTCTGACATGAGAAGAGACATCTCTGTTGAGAATATTAGAGGTGGAGGAAAATTAACCTGGTGAGGTTCTGAATAAAACTCTATTCGGTAGCCTTGGACCGTATTTAGAATCCAAGGATCGGCAGTGAGGGATTGCCATTTCTGAATGAAAAAATTAAGCCGACTCCCAATTGGAGGAGGGCCAGAAATAGGGCTTACCTTGTGTGTTGTTGGCGGATTTGAAACCACGTTGTCCACGATCCCTGTACCCCCTGCCCCTTTGGGGGTAAAACTGGGGTTTGTAGTGTTGGTATCCGTAGTTGGCATAAGCAGGGCCTCTGGATCCCTGGGGATGCACGGACCGGCCGGTAAAGTACCGGCCCTGGCGAAAACCAGTTGGTTGAACACCTTCTTAATATTCTGTTGCGCTTTATCAATTGATGAAAAAGTAGAGACGAACTTTCCCAAATCCTTAATGAAAGAGTCTCCGAAGAGACGGCCCTCAGCTTTAACCCCCGGATCCATGGAGGCCAGATTGTAAAGCTTTGGATCTAATTTGAGTAGTAATCCTTTTCTCCTCTCATGGGTAATGGCAGCGTTGGCATTACCCAAGAGACAGAAAGCCCTTTTAGTCCACAGAGAAAGCTCGGAAGGGTCAATATCAGCATTCTCCATTTTTGCTGACTCCGCCAAATCAAGAATCCGGGCCAGAGGTCCCACTAAATCAAGAAGTTAATCCTAGCAATTTGACCAGACTTTGTCCATCCCTTTAAGGGGATATTTCCTGAATTTCGAGAAAAAGGTCACCAACGGTTGGTCAATCACTGGGGTTGTCATAATGCTGGAGAAAAGGGAAGGTCTAGGACACTCTGATCTCAGCTTGGCTCTCGTTTCTTTGTCTAGGGGAAGTCTCAACCTGGAAGCAATATATTGACCCACATGTGCGGCAGGGGTCCATTCCGTAGAATTAGGATGGTGGAGAAACGAGGGATCAAACATGGGGTTACCCTTTGAATCCAACACCACTTTTGCTGAAAAAGGATCATTCACCTCCAACTTAGGCTTTTTTGAGGTGGAAGCTTGAGACAACGAACCCCACCAATCAGAATCGTCATCCAAATCATCGATGTCCTCAACATCATCATCTGTATCTAATATGTGTGATATCACAATCTGTTTTGGCGCTGACATAAGATTTTTTTTCTTAGATTTACATTTCCCATAATTGCTCTTAGAGCTCCCCTCCTGGGAAGGAGGCCTGGGAGGAATTTCATCCTCAGTCATGGGTGAAGAAACTTCACTAACCAGAAAAGTGCCATCTTTTTGAATAGACAAATCCTTGTTTTTTCTTTTTCTGCTAACCCCCGCAGATTGGGCCAGAAAGGATTTGTACACCATATTTTGTACAGAGCTTTCAATATTTTTTGACATCTTGTTCATAGTGGCTGAAACAGCCTTGGTCACAGTCTCATTAATAAACGCTCAAATGTCCTTGTTGTCTGTGAAAATAGGGAAAGAATCTTGTCTTTCCATGTTGAAAAAAACAAAAAAAACTGCAGGAGACCAACAAAAACAAAACAGTCAAATATCGAGAGCCAAAACCCCAGGTGAAAGGGTTAAATTTCTAGGCAGGGATTGCTCAGTGTATAAACACGCCCCCAGAGGCGTGGCCGAGTGTTAAAGCAGTCTTCAGAAACTGCAGCCACGGAAAGCCGGTAATTTGGAGTTGCGCGTAAGGATACCAGGTCGCATGTTGATGCTAAACACTAGCTTTGAGCGTAAACACACTCCGAACTGCAGGGCTAACAAAACGGAAGCTGCTCTTGCCGAGCGCGACCGTTGGAATCTCTGTGAGGCAGCAGCGCGCATACGGTAAAATACAGAATCTTGATAATGAAAAGAGGCAATGAAACGCTGTGTGCGTAGGAAAACTAAACCGGGAAGAAAAATATGGTTAAACAGGGAAGCGCCACACTATGAACGCACAACAAAGTGAAAAAACACATTATAATAACATAATGGAAGAGGAATGAAATAAAGGCGTCACTTATCTTGACTGCGAGCAGCAAGAAAGAGGGCTGGTCGCAGTCAAGCTTAATGATTACATGTCTCCGGCTATTGTGATTGGTGTGTTATTTGATTATGTTTTTTTCTCCCATTGGCTTCTTCTGTTCTAAGCCTGCTGGGAGTTGTAGTTCTTGACTGCTGCTATTTAAATTAAAGCAAGTTAGAGAAGCATAATAGGAGTCTCCATGCTTGACATAAAATTAAGACCCATATTTATGCTTTTTTTGCGCCACATTTCGTCATTTTCTGACGCAAAATCGGTGCAAACTTACAAAATATAATTGTATTTTGTAAGTTTGCGCCGCTTTTGCATAAATAAATTGGGCAAATGTGGCGCAAAAAAAGTATAAATATGGGCCTAAGTGTGCAAACGACAATTGCGGCCATTATGTGTGCATACCTTACACCTTGTGCACAGGCTCGCCCAGGAAATCATATACACGGAAATGATTTAATCATCCAGTTTGGCACTTATTCATGTGTCAACGTGACTCCAGGGTGAGAGAGGGCAGGGAACGCCACCACATTTTATCAGGATGGCGAGAGAAGGCATACAACAGGGAAAAATATTTTCTAGGTACAGAGCAAAACTGTGCACATTTCTTCTACATGACTTCATCCTACCAATTTGCAATCATTAGAATACATGCATGAATATTTTTAGGAAATAGGAGTAATGGTGGAAATCTCTCACTGTTGTATCTTTCTAGACATACACTCAGTGGGGTAACGAAACTGGAGGGCTCCCCCTGCAAAGAACTTGGAGGGGGCCCCCCTCTGGACTCTCTCGGGCCAGGTGCTGTGCTTAAGATGCCACCTGGAGCTCGGAGACTCTCTTGCACCGCAGGGGCTGGGGGGCCTTTGTTAGACCCCTGCATACAGCTGGAAGTCTTTGTGAATCTTAGAGAATGTTGGTGCTTAAATGTAAAAAATGAATGACAGGAGTAGGGGCCTCATTTACAAGCTCCTTGCGCCGCCGCTGCGTCCGTTTTTTTGACACAGCAGCAGCGCAATCAGTGTTCTACACTGCTCCATATTTACAAACTGATGAATTGGGCCCAGTGGGTCAGTTTGTAAAGTCCGACTTCACATTTTACCTGTGCCAGGTATAATGTATGCAGGGTAGGCATTCCCGTGTAAAAATCCACATAGAAATGTACAACTTTTCACTGCGTCACTCTATGACTTCACTGTGTCAAAATCTTACCGCCTTTTAAGACCAGGCGTAATATTGATGCTGGGGTTTTTACATAGGGACTGTCCTCTGTGTTCTGGCGCATTGCTGGAGTTGCGTCAGTTTTTCGAAACAACTCCAGTAATGCATCACTGTGGTGCCAACAGATGCGTCAGAATTTCTGCTACATCCATGAAAACCTGCGTCATGGAGCTCTGTATTGTAAATACAGTGCATCCATGGTGTTATTAGGGGATTTGGGAAAGGGACAAGAAATGCGATGCATCAATGCTGATGCTTCAGTTTCTTGTATATGAAGCTATACATTTCCTAAAAGGAAGTTGTTGTGAGAGTAAAAACAGCAAAGGAAAAGGCATAAAAAATAACAGAGAGGACTACCTAAGAGAGAAAAAGGGTTAAATTAGGCTATTATAATAAAAAGTTATTTTTTCTGAATGTGAATTCCCACCTGCATCTCAATGTAGTAATGAATTTCTCTGCATTGTTTTCTGTTAATTCGTAAGCTTGATGGAAAGTTAAGAATATTCCGTCCAGCATGAATTTGTATTGATAAATATAATTTGTGAGTTAGATTCCTAACAAATGAATAAATTATATCCTCATTATATGGTCAGCTAGTTTTCTCTCATTTGTCAATAGCCACACAAGATTCAGACAGGGATTATTTTTCACTGGTCTACAATTCACAAACGAACCAACTAAGTCCTTCATAATTAACAAATATAATATAATAATTTACAGGGAACTTTTTCTGTCATTCATGAGTTCCATAAACTTCAGGCCCAAGTAGAATCTGCAGGTCACAGGATTTAATCTTGCTGTTTCCTTTTGTTGTGTTCCCAATGCCCACAATCAAATATTGTTGTCACTATGAGCCATTCCCATAGTAATGCACATGTTGTGAGACATAACACAAGAAGCATAGCTGAGATTTTAATACTACGATGAAAAGGTGTTAAAGTGCTTGGCATCATTTGCTGCTGCTCGAGAAAATCAACCCCTACCGCTTGGCCTCTTGGTAATCTACTGTCAGCCCTCTCACTCACCTTATTGAAGCGTCCATCACCCCAACTCTATACTCTGTCCTCTGAAGTCAACTCATAGCCAGCTGCCTTATAATAACCCTATAGCATTTTTGTATATGAATTTAAGTGTGATCTAGGTACTTCTACATAATCTCTGTGCATGGTTCATTAGGCTATAGGATATGGAACCATAACATAGGTCGGTGGTGTTGATTGTGATGCCTTGGACTTTACAAATACAGTGCACTGCGCATAATTCACATTGCATATATTCACACTCCCTTGCATTACAGAGAAATGAAGTAATTTCCTTGGACTCATACTGTTTTTATCAGGTGCTCAAACCAACATGGAGCACAGCTGTATGCATTCCAAGTTTAGTGAATCTAAAAGTAAACCAAATGTCCTCATCATTTTCAAGCCCCTCTCTTTCTCGGTGGCTGTTTACCTTTGGAATGAGCTGATCATCCACTCACACTCAATCTCCACTCAAAGCAGAAGTCTGGTTGGCTGGAAATACCCTGCTGTGAGAAGAAGAGGACCAGCAAAGAGACCTTCCCAATTTCCCAATTTGAAGGCCCCTCAACACCAAACTCATTCTTCCTTAACCTTAGTCCGTGAGGATTTGGAGACAATATTCTTCAAAATACATTTCTTGAGTGACACATCATCTGATCTCTGCATTGGAGTCCTAGAGAGCCCAGTTAGGCATGCAACAGAATTCTGACTGGAGGAACTCATACCTGGGAACCATTAAAGAACTCAAAAACTACCTCTTCTCTGTCAACAGGCAGTGCACCTACTACCTTCCAAGAGCTCAGTCCCATCACTGCCCTTTCCCTTGACCTCTCAATCATATTTCTCTAAACTCTATTTGTGTTCTGTCCCGCTTCCCCTTCTATATGTTGCACTCTGTTGTCTTGAACTCTGGTTTTAAGTTCCTGTTTATCTCCAAAAAGAAATATAGATAGGAAGCAACACGTATGCAATTACCTAGCTTTATGCTGACAGTTATTGGGTGCTAGGTGTGTCCACTCAAAGAAAAGTTTGATCCAGAGTTCTGTCAATTTGCACTTCCCCATAGGTTTATGTATCTCAGATATATTTCACATTTTCTGGTAAAAAGCAGACCCAGAAATATAGAAAATCACTTGAGGACAGGATGATTCACTTTCCTAAATCCATTCTTAAATAAATTAGAGAACCCGATTTTATTTGGTGTTTTGCCATATTATGAGCAAACAGTGAGCTACCAATACAGATATTTCAGTGTTCCTGCTGCAACCTATTCTCATGCTCTGTAGAGGTAGAGGGATGTTGAAAGATAAATCCCTTTAACAAATGGAGCCTGAGAAAACCAGGAACTCCCAAAAAATGAGAGGAGGAAAAGAGAGCTGTCAGCTAGGCAAAGAAGATGTCCAGGGCCAATTCACCTGAGGGTGACTTTTGTGTTCTGTTGTGCAGTGTAACACTCTTGCTGTTAAGTTATGTTATGTGTATTTGTAAAGCACACTATCACCCACAACGGTATCTTGGTGCTGAGCATGTTTGAGAGCCTAGCCCTGCTTATGGTAGGCTGGTTAATGAAAAAGCCAGGTGTTCATCTTCTTGCGGAATTCAAAAAGAGAAGAGAAGGCTCTCGTGGCCATTTCTACCATTTATATTTCTTTCCAGATCTCTCCTGTCGTTTGAAACTTTGCATAAAAACACAGGAAAACAATGTGATTATTGTAATGTGGCTGAAAATCAGGAAAAGACTATACATGTACCTTGTTCTACAGTGTTGTGAAATGTGTAATGCACACAGAAACAACATGCTGGGGCCCTGTCGTGGACATTTACAGTCATTTCTAAATAGGGTTTTACTTGCAGAATAGCTGAATTGCATGGCAGTGACCTTGTGGCATTCATACTTAAAAATGTAAAGCTGACAACCTGGAATATTATGATGTAGATTGCTACTACTTCATATGTCCAACAGTGTTAGAACATCTTCAACTGACTCCTTATGTGTGTGGTTATTGAATCACAAAAGGTTCAAACAATGTACTGGAGGATGCTTAGTCATCCATACAAGGGCATATATCCTGATCTGTTATTGGAGGCACAAAGCAGCAGAAAGTGTTGTGCCATGTGAAAACTGTCTTTTATGTAATTGACCACTTAATACCTCCTTTGATTCTGAATGTGACACCGCAAGCAGCAAATTCTGTCACATTCATTTCAAGTTATTCCTCCAGCTACATGCCAGAGAGTGTATTACAAAAGATGCATCCCCCTGCTTCAGGCCCAAGTCCTGTTATGGATTATTTATAGGGGCAATGTTTGATATATTGAAGAATAAGTGCAGGGATCCAACATTTTGCTTAGAAGCCTGCAGCAGGCTCTGCAAATACAAGGATTGCCAAGCAGCAAGGCTGTGTAGGTTTAATCCTACCTCATGCCTCTTTCTTGAACCCCGCTCTTCCTGTCTCTTTACCTCACGTTTGCAGGTTCTCTTTCACCCCTGCTTGATATTTTGACACAGTTTCCTATATTATTTTAATTTTTGTCTTTGTATCTCTTGCTTAGAGTAAAAGACTGAAAAAAAATGAGTCCCAGTGTACGTAAATAACTGCAGGTACTCACGACCGGCAACTGCCAGCACAAATTAAGCACTGTATGGGGAGCAATATTCCTCCCCCTGTGAGTGGACTTTCAGCACCACAGCAGAGTGTAGAGGTTCAGAAATGTCTGTATACATGTGTTAAGCAGTTGTTACAAGGTCTGTGGTTATTTTTCAAATAGGGAACTAGATAAAGATGAATATTCTTATATATTCTACCTAGGAAAAACTGCCATATTAAATAGTACCAAAATGTGCCATATTTTACCTGTAGAGCTAGTTGGATATTTTTAGATTAGACACGCCTTTTCTTGGCTGATGATAGATGAGTCTACAATGGGTTTCTCTGGTGCTTGATAGGGCGGAAAGGGGACAGAGTGTTGTTGCTGACATCCTAGGTAGGGCCCTGGGGAGTTCACCTCTTCTGGAAAAACCATCCACTACTTCACATCATACATCAGTGAAATCCAACCGTGCATTAGTGTAGTGCAGATGCAACTCACTTTGCCAGCAGTAACATGGAACTAAGTGGCATATTTACAAGCATGTAGCACCTCCTTGTGCCACCCTAGTGTATTTTGTTTATGCTAAGGCAGCATCAAGGAGACCTTTACCCCACGCCAGATTTACAAAGTGGTGCAATGCATGCTTTGTGCTACTTTATAACCCCTTCTGCCACATTATGCCTGCACCAGGCACAATTATGCAAGGAGGGTGTTCCCCCATTAGGAGGCCCAGAAAACTGGTGCAGTTAAATTTACGAGATTTCACTGCACCATTTTTCCTGTAATTTTTAACGCCTGCCCAAGGCAGGTGTTAATGTGACACTCCCATTGTTTCCAATGGGTCACCCCACACATTGCTGGAATAGCGCCATACTTTTTGCCGCTAGTCGACCAATGCACCACAAACATGCCTCATGGTGCGCCGTATTGCAAATACAGTGCTACCATGGTGATATTAGTGGATACCGGGGGAGGGTGCAAGAAAAGTGGTACATCATATCTGATGTGCCACTTTCTTGTAAATATGCCCCTGAGAGTCAATTTCATCACAGTGAGAGATGAATAGGGATTATTTGTGTAATCTTTCTGTGATTGACATTATCACCCAGCCAATAATCCTTTGTGATGAAAACTCATCACTAAATACTCATGTCAATGCTGTAATACTATATGCTCACTGACCTACTGTTTCTTAGAAATAAGTGAGTAAAATCCTTCGTAAGATGTCTTTGCAAAGTACAGCATCTCGAAACTTCAATACCTGAAAGATTGATTAATGAGATCCGCCATATAAAGGATACAGATACTACAAAATTGGTGCACTTAGATATAAATATTGTGTCATGAGGCATAAATTGGATCTTAAAATAAGTTATGCTTTCGGTGTTTTGACGACTTTACATAACCTTACTCCTCATAGTTTCCATGCATAGTGTGATCTCACTGATGATCATTCCATCCACAAACGTTCAGATGCCACTTAAACATTTGATAATCATTATATTTAAAATGTAAAAAGTGATATATCTCCCCCCTTGTAGGTATATAGATTCTTCAAACCTGCAGTCATACTGCAATATTCAGATTACTTAAGGCAAGCCGCCTTAAACAATTTATCTGAGTTTCAAAATTTGCTCATTTAAAATTGAGGGTGTACTTTAGGTCTTAGAAACCTATCCTTACTTTTACTAAAACAAGAAAAATCGATATGTTAGAACACGTACATCAACAGTGTCATGTTAGGGCTGATCAGAACACACATTACCCAGCAGGCAATCATAATTACGTTAATACAGGGACCAAACCTTATTGAGTACTTTTGATCAATTAGGATATGCCCATGTCTCTGTGTTTCAAATATTCACATGATCGTATGAGTGCTCTGGAGACTAATAAAATATATATCTGAGACTTCTCAATTTGAATTATGAAATGCATTGTCCCTGTAAGCCTGTCCTAGAAGCAGAAATCAGGATTACCAACATACATTCACTGCATTCATTTTCCTACATTAGCCAACCATTATTTCAATTGAACAGTGTGTGAAGGCAATAGCACTCTTTTGGCAAAGGTATTTATTATATAGGTAATGTATACTTTCTAACTATCACATTCTCAACAGCATCAAACTTTGTTTATGTGCATATTTAACTTGATTATAATGCACACACTGCTAAATTTATTCTTTTGTTCTACAATAAGATACACCTCTCAGGACTTAAAATTAACAAGATCAGTACTGAATTATCTCTGAAATACCTAGTACATCAATTAAATTTTTTGTCCACTATCAAACAAGGTCAGACTGTCCCAAAAATAAAAGATCATTTTAGATGACATGCCAAGCATGCTAAGGAAATGTATGGTAGTTACAAAGAAATTGAAGGCATTTTGATTCACGCTCCAAAAATTGACATTGGAATTGTAGTTAATGTTATATTTGCAACCATTGAAAGAATCTTTGGTTCATACTTATGTTTACAATGTGTACATATATGTGTATATTTCCTTTTACAAGAATTTTCTTTTTTGGTTCTCATTTTCGTATATGGAATTTTATTTTTATGGTCAGATATATTTATTGATAAAGTTATTGATTTCTTGTGATCATTTTAGGACAATGGGTATATGCTGTTGTAAAAAGTGTGTATTTGTTCCTATGAAGTACTGTAAACGCACAATCATGTCCGAGTTGTATTTCTATACAGATGCTGTCCCATTACTGAATTCTTTATATGAATGATGAAATATGCTTTGTAGTGCTCACATATTCATTCACTTATCCATATATTTTTCACCATAGTACTAATATATATTTTATATAAAGCTATATGAAAGAAATAGATCTATATTTATGCCAAGGCAGCGAAAATAAATATGGCCTGGTAACACGTGTTGTTTAGAACAACTGTACTAATAAACCCACATTCACACGTTTATTATTGCATCATAAAGGTCAGTTTTCAGTTTATTACCAACATACAGCAAAATTGGAAAGGGAAAAACACGTTCCCTGCTTCATAAAGTATATATAACAATTACTTTACACAAGGGAAAAAATACTGCATAAATAGTCACCAGGTTCTTCAAATTGATTCTTGCATTCTGAATATCTTTTGCTAAAAAAAACACAGCATAAATCATATATTTTGATGCGCACAGTATAAAAGGTTATTTATTATAATTGTTGGAGACCTTGAGCATCATGGCAAGGCTTGTCTCGTGTGAGTTGTGAGCCCCTCTCCCCACACTCAACAATGATACTAAATACAATTTTAAACTCTGCACACCTGAAAATATATACATATATATACTCACACACATACACCCACACACGCAATAACAGAGAGAACGTTTTGTCAGATGCAGAATTCAGTTTTAATTGGCCTGCTTCCATGAAAGCTTTCTCACTTTCATACAAGGAGGTCAGAAATAGAATGCAGAATTTCCTCATTTCATAACTGTTATATTTGATGGATCTTAACCAACTGAAGCCAAGAGCAACGCAGAAGGTAAACGTCACTCAATCAAATCAGGGTTTATCACCAGGTCTGATTTCTGTTCCACCAAAGGACCCACATTTAACACAACATATCCCCTATTTCTTTGTATTTAAAGCCATCTTTGCCTTAGGTTCATACCAGTCTGAAGACTTGGGCAGCAAGCCTGCCTTCCATAGGTCGGCCAACTAACCAATCACATACATTGGTGCAGGCCTATCCCTGCTGCCTACAAGCCCCTCCCACACTCTAATACTTCTCCCTGCACTTTGTAGTCATTAAACAAGTTGTAGGATTTACAACTCAATCATTGGTATAAAGGAAGCTTCGAATTCATACATCGTGTTGCTCCGTATTGCTTGGGTCACTTAATGCTCATCACATGGCAGGTCCTAAGACAATCATAAATATTGTACTTTGTTATAGCTGTCAGCACAAGAAAAAAAATCCAATAATGTGTTGTTCATGTTCTTTGTTTTATTGTATCTTCCACATTGACAATAAAATGTAAAGTACACCAATAATAAATCTGTATATTTGTCTCAATTTTCACTTAACTATTTCAGAAATCTCGGGGAATGAGTGACAGTTCAAGAAACACTGTTTGATTATATTGTTTGCTCTTTAGTTATATGTTTAAATCTTTCAGTAAGAAAATTATGTAATCAAATGACACACTTCGATGAATGGAACACCCATAACTCAGAAAGAAAACCCTACATTACAGGTGAAAGCCCTGCATTGTTTCATGTCTTAAAGCACATACAAAAGAACAGCATTCTGCAGGAAATGACACAGTGCTCCTGTGATTCTATTACACATTTCCATGTAGAGTCCAGGCAGAGTAACAGGTATGCACACCTGACCTTCGCCCCCTTATCTCACTTACAATAGTAGCTGTAGATGCTTGTGCGGCCACTTCTCCGTGCACCAAGGGTATGCCGGACCAATCACAAGGGAGTGTTCTCTCATTTGCATGGGGATGTTTGAATGGGGATGTGGTACCATGCAAATAAAGGATGCCCTTGTGACAAAACCATCCTACAGAAATAGGCAACATGGGACAGGTAGGGACAAGGACGAACACGCCTTCAACAGGTGCACTGACTGTACATCACATATGATGTCAGTGTGCCCCTTAGCAGCACCCTTTGGGTGTGAGGTCAGGCTTATGCTGGGAAATAGATGGAACACACTGCACATGCCTACGGGAAGATCACTGCCACTCTTAAAATTGTAGCTCAGTTCAGTAACATTTCAATGAAAGAGGAAGTTACAGTCTGAAAACCTGGCTCCAACTTTCACTGATGTGGTCTGCCCAGCACAGAGATCGGTGCATATTTGTATGTAATTAGGGCACTGTTCTGACCTGCACAGGGCAAACCCAATGGAGTGTGCACCACAGCACAAACTACTACAGCCTGATAGTACACAAGTCTTGATCTGTCCTCATCTATTTCAAGCAAAACGTTTCATTAGATAGAGAAAAATCTCCTCTGTGCTATAGGTCTACAAGCTCCTTCGGAACAGCTTTCACACCGAGGTGGATGGTGGGACAACCATCTATTTCCTAGGGGGCCTACTTTCATGGCTAGAGGAACCGCTGTGCCCAGTGTGTACCTGCTAATTGGTGCTGCAACATGCCAGCATGGTAACTGCAAGCTACCTGTGAATTTGGGCCTCTAGCTGCTGCACATAGAGGAGTGGTTGTGGTGCTAATGCAGTAGGCACAGAAGATGCTGGAAAACAAGAAGAGTCAGAAGAGGACGGGCAGGGAGTGGGTGGGCCAGTCAGAAAGAAAGGACACCACACAAGGAACCTGCCATCTCCTTGCACTAACTCCAGCAGGAGAAGACACACTGGTTGGTGGAATGCCACAGTCTCTAATCCAACTGTGAACAGTGTAGCACCCTTCCACGACTCCAAAACCATCATTACAGCAGGCTCAGGCGTTAGCGTGTGGTGAACACACAATATGTTTGCATCATGCCAGTGTGAGCTGTGTGGATTATCATGTTACACATGTACATGCGATTTCTGCAACAACATTGGTGCTCTATGTCCATTCGATAACACATAACCCAGGCATGTATTGTAACATTACTACACCAGTATTCATATTAAACCATAATACATGCACTGGTGCCATGACAACACTCAAATATACCATTATATGTAAAGCACCACTGGGATGCATGTTTTCGCAAACGATCTCTGTACAGAATGGAATATTTGATTCTAGATGATACTGTCATAATAATAATGATTTAAATTCAAATGTCATAAATAATGGCATGGCAATGGTGCATTTAGTTACTATTACTTAGGAATACTGACTCAGAGATTTGCTTATATCGGCATGAAAACAGTAGTTTACATTGGTTGACTTTATACAGGTTACCTATGATCAACAGATCCACGCCCTTATTAAGAATTGGTAACATTTCCAACCGCACCTACCTCTGTGGCTTATTCTCAGCAATTATAAAATGACCTCATGGTACATCTCTTTTTCAAAATAGTCACTGCCTAAATCAACTGAAATGTGTCCACACGATACATCCTGTTCCTATTCAAGTTATAATACCTCATAGCAACAAGCTCTGTAAATACTCCTCTTTCCATGAAACAGATAAACAGACTTCTTCATGAATTAAAGCAAATATAACCTCCTCTTGAAAACTGCAAAGTCAATAAACTTAGCCAACCAGGGGCATAGCAAGATGAACGTGCCTTGTGGCAGCTCCCATGTGGCCTTCCATGACCCTTCTCGATTCTGTGCAGCGGTAGCACGGCTCGGTACCACACTATAAAAGTGGCTTGAAACTGTAGTTTTCTTCGAAGGTGATGCTGTGAGTAAGAGAATAAGTGGCCATGCTCAGAACTGGAGGCTGGGTGAAAGGGAGCAGCATGTGTGGCACGACCTGGCCGCAGGTTTAGTGCAGCAACTGCAGGCAGCACAGAGGGAGATTGCCAGGTTGAGTTGCTGCAATTTAACAATGTGGGATGTGGCAGGCTGATTGCATGACAGCAGGAGAATGGAGGAGGTAGAGTCATTCTCTTCCCTGTCCTTGCAGGGAGATCTTGAAGACAGCACAGCTCACAGGGTGCTGGATGTGGCCATGAGTGGGCTGGGTGGGGCATTGGTGCAGAACCCCTGCTTTAGGGGCACCTCCGCACGTAGTTTGACCTACATGGCCATGGACTGACTGCTGGGATTACCCTTTACCTTTCAATTCAAAGGCTCGAGGTGTTGGGTGAGTGGGGTAACCAGGTCGGTGTCAAGTCTAATACTGCCTCCAAGCTTGTCACTTGGACAGATAATCCTGTCCCTCCACACAATGCAGTGGGTCTCATCCCTATTGCTATTGGGGATTCCCTCCTCCATTGCCCTGGTGACAATATGTTACTGTTAGCACCTCAGAGCCTTGATAAGTAAACTTACAAGGAGACGCGTTCAGGTCGACGAACCTTTGGACCACATTCGGGGACTTCCCAGTACGAGATGTCTTTTTGGCATCACAAATCAATAGATCAATAGCCCAATCAATATTCACAGTAACTAATCAACAAGTTAATCAATAACGTTTAATAAGAATTAATAAGTGGAACACACCATGACCTTTCAGTCACGAATAACCACAACAAGTTAGTTAAGTGTTAGGATATTTATTTCTCTATTGGTTACAATCTAATGTCATCTCTGTTAATCTCATTAGCAATAAACCTCATTAGAACTCTTCTAATTAGCAATTTAGAACACAATTAATCAATGCATAGAGAATATTCATTCAGTAATTAGGCACATCATTAATATGAAGCAACTTAGCAAAGTCTCAGTAATGCATGATTCAACAAAGCATAAACTCAGTCATTTGTCTATTTGCACAAGATATTTGTGAACGCCTTAACTAACCTCAAATCAGCATTAGCATGTCGGGCTTCATGCAAAACATTTTAGAAAACACAAATTTGGAAAACATCTAAACTATGGCCTCTATCAAAATAGCAGTTGGTACCTAGAAAGAAAAGGCAAACAGACAATTACAATTTTGCATCAGATAGTTACCAATCCAACAGATCAGCAAACAGCGTCAGTCTTCGTCCTCAGGACATCAGTCGATTCCCCATCAGCAGAGATAGGACGGGGCAAAGTCTCAATATAGCATAGCTAAGGAATGAACTCTCTTCCCTTACATGGAGGAGAAGTAAGTATCAGGCAAAGAATGGGTAGAGGATGGTTCAAAGTATCAGGACAAGCAAAAGAATTAAAAGTCTCTGTGAAGTAAGTGGAGTCTAAAAGTCTCTGCGCCTCTCTCAACGCTTCTTCTTCTTGGATCCCCCCATAACTCTCCATTGGATAATAATTGGTGCATCGTTATCTCTGTCCAATAATTCTTCACGCATCTTGCCAGAATTTTCCACAAAGCACAGTTCTCATGTCGCGGATTGGTCCACGTTATTGTCGTCTTCATCGGTTGGAATGTCAGGTAGGAAAAGTTACAGTTTGCGCTCCAGTCAGTGTCTCCATTGTTTTCTCATACTACAGTTAACCTTGCATCTGTTACGAATTACACTGTTGCATTCAGCAAGAACGTCTCCTTGAGCAAATCAGTTCTCATGAGAAAGAATTTACTATGGCTACACACACATAACTTCTGGAAAAGTACAGCTTCATGTCCTTCAAGAAAACAGCACATTGCACGTTAGAAAATGCAGTTTAATATGAGACCAGGCAGCTAGGCCCAGACCCTCGCTAATCTAAGGCCTTTTAATTTAATAAGCAATTTCTTAATACCTAACTCTAATTATGATACGCTAATACAAATTCAAAACATTATTGCATAACAATTCAGAATTAACAAGCGATTTTCATTAGTTTTCATATACGTTGGTAGCCACTGCCCGTGGGCACATTTCAAACGTGTGCATTATTTTTCTATGTTAACACGCTTTCTATGCAGCTTCATCACACAATATATTTCAATATTTTCATATTAATATTGCTTCTAAAAGACACACTCCATCAGTACCAATCCACTTTACTCACCTGCGCTGCTGAAGGAGCCAGGCTTTAGTGGGGTAACTCGTGAGTTTAAAGGGAAACTCCCTCCTGACCATTAGCAAAGGACAAATGTGAACTGCACCTATGCAGTCATAATTATATACAAACTCAAAGCCTGCCTCCTGGAGGTTTGGTACTTCACCCTGGTCACAAGACAGCTTTTACCTCGCCTCATGTGATGGGCCCCACTGGCAAGTGGGATTTCCTGAAGTAATGGAAGAAACACCACCACAACATTTTCTGGAGTCATGGATCCACTCATGGAATCCTGACACAAATCTGTCCACTTTTGTGAGGTGTTAGAAATGGGGTCTGGTTGGCAGTCAGGTTACCCCGTGTCCAAGCAAGGACCCTCACTCTAGTCAGGGTAAAAGAGAATCACCCTCAGCTAACCCCTGCTTACCCCCTTGGTAGCTTGGCACGAGCAGTAGGCTTAACTTCAGAGTGCTAGGTGTAAAGTATTTGTACCAATACACACGGTAACTTAATGAAAACATTATAAAATGACACAACACAGGTTTTGAAAAATAGAGAATATTTATCTAAACAAAACAAGACCAAAACGACAAAAACCACAATACACAAGTCAAGATATCAATTAAGAAGCAAAAAGAGTCTTCATGTAGTTTTAAACAGTTTAAAATGTACCTTGGTGCGTCAAAAATAACCCAGCAAAGGCGAGTGTGCGTCAAAAAGGGCTTGTGATGCGTTGATTCCACTAACAAGCGGGACCTTGCGTCGTTTCTCCTTTCGTCGGGTCAGGGCGCGTAGTTTCTTCTCTCCGCAGGAGAGCGATGCGTCGATCCGGTCTGGACTCTCGGGTCTGGGCAGGCCTTGCGTTGTTTTTACACGCCCAGCGGTGTTTGCATCAGAAATCCAGCTGCACGATGATCCGAAAACCACGTGTTGTTTGTCGAGCTCCATGCATCAATTCTTCGGTCGCGTTACAGGCGACTGTAGATTTTCAGCCGGGAAGCCGGCGGAGCGTAGATTTTTCAACCACAGATAGGAGTTGCGTCGATCTTTTCCCCGCACGGCGTCCTGTTCGTAGATTTCTTCCTCTTAGGCTGCCAGCATCTCCTTTCAGCGTACCAGGAACTGGATGGGCACCACAGGGCAGAGTAGGAGTCTCTCCAAAGACTCCAGGTGCTGTCCCTGAGACTTCAAACAACAGGAGGCAAGCTCTAAATCAAGCCCTTGGAGATCTTCACAAGATGGAAGGCACACAAAGTCAAGTTTTTGCCCTCTTACTCTGGCAGAAGCAGCAACTGCAGGATAGCTCCACAAAGCACAGTCACAGGCAGGGCAGCTCTTCTTCCTCAGCTCTTCAGCTCTGCTCCAGGCAGAGGTTCCTCTTGGTTTCTAGAATGTACTAAAGTCTGTAGTTTTGGGTGCCCTTCTTATAACTATTTGCTTCTTTAAAGTAGGCCTACTTCAAAGCAAAGTGTCTCTTGAATGTGTAATCCTGCCTTGCCCAGGCCAGGGCCCAGACACTCACCAGGGGGTTGGAGACTGCATTGTGTGAGGACAGGCACAGCCCTTTCAGGTGTAAGTGACCACTCCTCCCCTCCCTCCTAGCACAGGTGGCTCATCAGGAAATGCAGACTACACCCCAGCTCCCTTTGTGTCACTGTGTAGTGTGAGGTGCAACCAGCCCAACTGTCAAACTGACCCAGACAGGGAATCCACAAACAGGCAGAGTCACAGAAATGAAATAAGCAAGAAAATGCTCACTTTCTAAAAGTGGCATTTTCAAACACACAATCTTAAAATCAACTTCACTAAAAGATGTATTTTTAAATTGTGAGCTCAGAGACCCCAAACTCCACATGTCCACCCGCTCCCAAAGGGAATCTACACTTTAATCAGTTTAAAAGGTAGCCCCCATGTCAACCTATGAGAGGGACAGGCCTTGCAACAGTGAAAAATAAATTTTGCAATATTTCACTGTCAGGACACATAAAACACATTACTATATGTCCTAACTTAACCATACACTGCACCCTGCCCTTGGGGCTACCTAGAGCCTACCTTAGGGGTGTCTTACATGTAAGAAAAGGGAAGGTTTAGGCCTGGCAAGTAGGTACACTTGCCAAGTCGAATTTACAGTTAAAACTGCAAACACAGACACTGCAGTGGCAGGTCTGAGACATGATTACAAAGCTACTTTGGTGGTTGGCACAACCAGTGCTGCAGGCCCACTAGTAGCATTTGATTTACAGGCCCTGGGAACCTATAGGGCACTGTACTAGGGACTTACTAATAAATCAAATATGCCAATCATGGATAAGCCAATTACATACACATTTTGAAAAGGAGCACTTGCACTTTAGCACTGGTTAGCAGTGGTAAAGTGCCCAGAGTAACAA